>NC_044976.1:152720701-154174509 GCF_008728515.1 Papio anubis | reverse complement strand
TGGTGGCTGGTTGGGTTGGGAGCCGGTTCGCTGGGGAGGAGGTTCCTCAGACCCCTAGGGGATGTTGAGGAAGGGTGTCCTCCCAGGTCGGGCTTCGGCACCAGCTGTTTTGTTTCGTTTTTGCTTCTCTATTACTATTATTAATAGACGCAAAGACTAAATATCAATAAAGGCCAAAACGAGTGAAGAAAGTGGCAGCCCTTTTATTTGCAAATATGCACGCACTCTGGACGAGGTTCACTGGTCCGCGGGAAAGGGCAAGGGAAGTCGCGCCAGCGCTCTTGGGTGATGTTCTCCGGTCCACGAATGCGGGGGGGCCGAAGAAGTCACGCCGGCTCCTGCCTGGGAGCTGGAAGAGGAGGAGTTTGGGGCGTGTGTGTAGGAGTGGCTTCTTGAATTTCGGTGTCCCCGGCTTGACGTCATTCTGCGCATGCTCAGTTGATTTGGTTCTTTTCCCGGGCGTGGGAATTTTTCCCGGGCACGGGAAAATCTGTGATGAAGAACCCAGAAACAATAGGGACTGCTCCATCTTGTTCACCTTCCTCCATCTTGTCCCTTTTCCCTCACCCAAACATATATGATTACTGCTTATTTCTGTATAATTCTGTTTAACAGTTGCTTTAAAGGTGAATTTGGCCACATTTATTTTGACAACAATATAAAGAGAGAGATAGACATGAACCTGGATTTCAATTTAAAATCATGCAAGATAGGACAAAAAACAGCCTAAGAAAAATCTGTCAGGCCTTTGAGCCCAATCCAAGTCATCGCATCCCCTGTGACTTGCACATATATGCCCAGATGGCCTGAAGTAACTGAAGAATCACAAAAGAAGTGAAAATGCCCTGCCTCGCCTTAACTGATGACATTCCACCACAAAAGAAGTGAAAATGACCGGTCCTTGACTTAAGTGATGACATTACCTAGTGAAAGTCCTTTTCTGGGCTCATCCTGACTCAAAAAGCTCCCGCACTGAGCACCTTGTGACCCCCACTCCTGTCCTCCAGAGAACAACCCCCTTTGACTGTAATTTTCCTTTACCTACCCAACTCCTATAAAACGGCCCCACCCTTATCTCCCTTCGCCAACTCTCCTTTTGGACTCAGCCGGCCTGCACCCAGGTGATTAAAAAGCTTTATTGCTCACGCAAAGCCTGTTTTGTGGTCTCTTCACACAGACGTGCATGACAAAATCAACTGATAAACTGCAAGAAAAAAAATGCAACTTATACCACAAAGGGTAATTGTTTTATTATTTAGAGAGTGCTTAAAAATTCAAAGACCAAACTTCTCTCCACCCCACAAAAATGGGCAAAGGACATACAGCTAGGTCACCAAGAAAGAAGAGCAAGTAGGCAGTGAAATACACGTAAAGATACTCGATAGGACTTTTGCTTATCTGGATCGTTAGCAAATCTCTTATTTCTTGGGATTTTGAAGAAGTAACTTTTAAAAGAGGACTTAAGACTAAATGTTTGGGAATTGGCCTTTTTTAGAATTAAAATTTCCCAACACAAGAAAAAAAATCCTGTGTTCTTTATTTTCCAGAATGGGGTAGGTCACTGAGCAATATGATTAATAAATATGTAATGCCTGTGTCTTCTGTTTTGTTTTGTTTTGGAGACAGGGTCTTGCCCTGGGGCTGGAGTGCAGTGGTGCAATCTAGGCTCACTGCAACATCCCCTGTGAGTTTTTAATTGCAAGAAAGCCAAAAGATTTTTTTTATTACATCAGTTATAATGGGAAATACTGTATATATTATGATAAAATACTTTATTGCCAACTTGTATTATTAAACAATTCTGCTGACCTTTGACCTTACATTTACATCTGAAAAGCAGTGTGATAGGAGTTATTAAGAAACTATTTTAGGCAGATGGAGGGGTACTTGGAACGTTTTAGTTTCTTTTAAAGTAGCTCCAGAAATGTTTCTTGTCTAGCAGGAAGGCCCTGGCTCTCAGAGCTGGGCCAGCAACCTTTAATATGCAAATGCAAGCCATTAGAAACTGGGTCCACCCAACATGGTAATTCCCACTGTTTTCCTCTTGCCCTAGCCGGGAGGTGTGCCTGGCCACGTGGCCACTCCCACATATCTCCCCATGTGTAGAACATCTTGGTGCCCTGCATTTGTATCTTAAAAGGCTAGGGTGGGAAGGCCAGTTTTTCACAGTCTATGTGAATGACATCCCTGGCCAAATCAATCCCCTGAGCCCTGTGCAAATCAGACACCACCTCCTCCAGCCTCTACATATATTTGGCTGTTTTCCACCCCACATGGGGGTCTCCTGTCTTGGGTTTGGAGCCCCTCCACCCTCTGTCTCTGTAAAGGGGAGCTTCTGCCTTCTTTCTTGCCTATTAAACTCTCTGCTCCTTAAAACCACTCCATGTGTGTCCGTGTCGTTTTTCCCAATTCAATATGAGATGAAGAACCTGGTTGGTGTTCCTCCACTCCTCAGAGCCGTATCATTTTGGTGCATGGGCCAGGAAAGGAAATTCATTCATCAGACTGGTGAGTATGGAGTGGATCTCAACTTTAAATCTGTCCTTTAATCTCAAGGCTGTCTTCCAGCTACCCTGTCACCAAACTTTCTCTTTTCAGCGGTCTCTTACCCTCTCTCTGTGTGTCTAATGTGCAGGAATCTTTACAGTTCATGGCAAAAACAGTTCATGGTCTGTTAGAAAAGATCACGAATCATGGCAGGCAGTAACTTAATAAACGTCTCTTACTCTCTACCGTTTCTCTGGCGAGCACATGGTATTTCTAAGCCACCTAGTGGAAATAAAAATCCTCTTCATGAGACACATTGCTGGTTCTCTGCAGTACATTGCAGCTTTGCTACTTTTCCATTTTGCACTTTTCTACTGCTACTTCTGTGGACGGGAAAGCTCTGCTTTTAACAGTTAGGAGTAAGATGTCTTCTGCAATCACATTTTAGTCTCCATATTGTCCCACTGGCAGAAAAACGAACATTCAGTTCCTATGTTCCTTTAAGGCGTGTATTCTGTCTCCTATTAAGACAGTACTTAATTAGTGAGGGAATTTTAAGTCCAGAAGTTAACCGGAACCATTTTTCTGTGGGTAAATGCTTTAGCACGGACTATAATAGCAGGATATAGAGTTCAATCTAGCATGCCCCCTCCCTTACAGGGACCTTGCCCAATTATGTGATTTTTCTTGAAATCCATTTAGGAAGGAACACAGGCCACACAAGTCTAGGACGTCAAAGGGAAATAAAAGGCAGAGGACTAAGACTGCTTGGGGACGGCGTGACTAAGGCCCAAAAGTTTAGTTCCTCTGGTGCCATAGCTTGGAGGGTAACGCCTGCAGTCATGGGTGGCACATTTAAACAAGTGCTGGGAATCCAGGAACCCTGGAGGGAATATAGTTGGGGGGACGCCCTCTACTGTTTTTGTCTCTATCCTGGATCACATACCGAAAGGGAGGAGACTAAAAGGATGCTTTTATTCTCACTTCTCTTTCTAGATGGATAACAAATCATCTTTTAACATGCACTCCCCTGGAGTGTATTTTAAAGCACTGGGACTCCTTCGACCCTGAAACTTTGAAGAAAAATGGCCTATTTTCTTTTGCACAAGGGCATGGCCTTTTTACTTCCCCAAAATTAAAGAAGTAAGTTACAGGGGAACCATCTGAGGATCCCCCTTATTTGGGGGCCCTTCAAGTTCCCTTCTCATTGCAAGGCCTCAGACAAGTAAAAGGAGTCTTAGGACTATTTTCGGACAACCCTGATGGGTATATAGAAGCTTTCCAAAATTTAACTCAGGTATTTGACTTCTCATGGAGGAATGTTATGCTGTTTCTAAGCCAAACCCTAACTACAGCTAAAACAGGCAGCTCTGCAAGCAGAAGAGAATTTTGGAGATGAGCAATATGTCTCCTATAGTAGGCCAAAAGGGAAAAGAGAAAATAGGGAAGGCAAAGAAATAGGGGAAACACCATTCCCAATAGGAAGAGCCAATACCTCTTGACAACCCTAACTGGAACTCCTTTCTAAGGTGTTTTTCCTGTTTTTGCAGTTTAAAATGGATTCTATCTCTTTCATAATGTTCTTCCAACCTGGGAAATGTTAATTTTCCAAACCTTAAAATGCTTGGCTTAGAGTTGAGCCAAGGGGGAAGGGAACCCAGAAGCCTGATATGCTGGCAAAAGGGTAAAAATTTCTTACTAGTCAGGCTTTTGACTTCTCTGTCCCTGTGCAAACCAGTAAACGGGATAATAAGGATCATAATTTATATTATCTGTAAAATTATAATTAATGAAAAAGGATTTGTGAGGTTGGTCTTAAGCTGCAGACAATCTGATGTGCTCTGCATGTCTTTCTGTATGGTTCTGTCAAAGAAAGGGTATCTTAGGTTAGGATGCAGGCCCAGTACCCCATAAGCCTGCTGTTCAAGGCAGCCCAACAAAACGGTCAGTAACAAACTTGGCTACAGGACTCCATCTTGTTTCATGTCCTTGGGAACATAACCTGTAACCGCATGGCAATACTTTGTTTTAGTTTCTGCCATTTTACAATGGTGGCTGTCTTCTTGTGCTGAGTCAGTTCCTGGGTGACAGCCACAAAGTCAGATAAGCCAGTTTGTCAATGTGGGTGGTACCAGCTAATCCATCATGAGCAGGGTTTACAAAATATCTTAAGCACTCATCTTGAGAGGGTCAAAATCTTGTAGCCTCCAGCTGCATTACCCCTAAGTCATGGTTTCTAATCTTATGGCTAGTTTCTTGGTCTGGTCCCCTGGCAAGAGGGGAGTGTATCTTAAGAAAGTGCTGTTATCATCTTTGTTTTAAACTATACACTGTAAACTAGGCTCCTCACAAAGTTGGTTCAGTCTATGCCCAGGGATGGGCAAAGGCAGCTTGGGGGCTGGAAAAAAAATGGAGTTGTTTGGGTTGGATCTCTTTCGCTGTCTCAGTCACAATTTGGCAATGACAGTTTCAAGAGCTGCCTATCTCCCCTTACAAAATACCTTGTACACTTGTAGTTAAATCATAACCTACTTAAGGCTTGTTGGTTTCACCTGTGAGGTTACTTTTTGTAAGGTTTAAGAGTAAAAATCTTAACTGCTTGGTGTGGCTAAAGTCAAGTAACAAGGAGTTTAAAAGAATTTTCTTAAAGAGTGCTCAGCTTAATTAAAAGTCGATATTCAAGTTATAGGTATATTTAAAAGTTTTTCTGGAAAAAGACTCTTCTGTCAGCTGAATCATTTTTCTCAATTTTTTGTCTTACCACTCTTAATACATGCATGAGAGGCCCTAAGATAACTTCTGGTAGCATGGGACTCCTTGGGAAAACTTCTGGTAGCATGGGATTCCTTGGGAAAAACCGAAGACGCCACTTTGGGGAAAAAACAAAAAACAAAAAACAAAACTGTTTTCCTCATGAAACCCCAGGAATTAAAAGGAGATAGATCCCTCTCAAAATCAAAGGCTGTGTTCTGTTTTGCATTGTGTTATCTGACGGTTTTGAGTTTTGGGGTATCAAAAATTACTTCGCATTTTGAGAGAGCTTTGGTGTGTAGTAACCAGGTAGGAAATATACTTTAAGGGATGGCTAATAGCAGTTATAAATCAGAGAAGCATGCTCTTGGCCTCCTGAAAGATATGGAAACATCCCCACCCCATCCCACCCCCAACTAAGAGATGAGACTCCCATGAGGGATGGGCTAATTACAAAATAAGCCGATTGGTTTTGGGTTGCCTTGCAATGAAATACATGATAGAAGCACTACATTGTCTTCTCCCATAGTATCTATAATCATAAATTGAGCATTGAAATAAAAGTATAGCAAGGAAGTCTTAAAACACTAAACTGCCCTTTAGTAAAAGGGTTATAAAAAGTTTGTTAAGCTTTCACCTCATGGTCAAATTGGATTAGATGGGATAATCTATAAGGTTTCATTTAAACAAATTGGGGTTTATATTAACAAACTAATGCAAGGCTAAAATTTGTCTTTGAACAGGATTTTCATGTCATAGTAAAGGCTAACGAAACGTTTTTGCCTTTTGAGTCATCATTTTGGCAAAATAATTTATGGCAATCTGGAATTCTATTTCATAACATCAAGTGTTCTAAACCTCTAACATTTTAACAGTCATCTCAAAATCAAACTTCAAGTTTCAAAATTTTCCTTCCTGAGGGATGGCTTTTTGGATGGTTCAGAGGGCCCCTGAAACATTCAGAAAAGAGGTAAACAGGATTATTTGACATGTTTAGTCACATGAGATTGCCAAAATGATGTCCAATCTTCTTTTAAGCCATATTTTGATGAATAATATATGTTCCAAAATTAGATGGGATTTCCAAAATTCTAATGTTTAAGTATATGCTATCAGTCATAATTAAGGGTAAAATTATTGGAAGCCACAGAGATAAATAAACTTCTTTTTCAGTCATGTTTTTAACTGTAACTATCTGGGAAATGTTGCCGTTCACAGATAATTGTTCGTCTTGCTTTGTTCCTTCTCAAAACACGGTTTATAACCCAGCTATATTAAGGACTTTAACAAGTGTTCTCAAATGCAGGTTTTTAACAGCATTGAACACTGTAACACTGGAATAGAGAAAGGATGTACAGGACTCATAAAGAACTGACATGTTCGCAGATATTAAACAAAACAAGAGTTAACTAAAGGGACTGCACTCAGAAAGTTAAAGCAGACTTTTTAACTTTTGCTTGGAATATTGTTGGTCCTTGTTTTGTTTTTTCAGAGTCAAGGAAACTTATTTTAAGCTATTTCTGGCCTTTGATAATTGAGTAAGGTTTACTACTGTGAACAAAATTTGGAGCATGTTTATTTTTCTCTGCCTGCTTCCTCTGGAATTTGGAGACTATCTGTGAGTATTCTTAACTTATAGCAATATAGTTGTTTGCATCAGTGCAATAAGAATCCTTTTTTTTTTTTTTTTTTTTTTTTTTCAACAAGACACAATTGGAAAAACTGGTTATTTTACCAAGGCTTTGACTGAAAGGATGTGTTTCCCTTTAAGGAATCAAGCTTGACATGCAGAGCCAATAAAAAGCCCTTGGGGAGAACTGGCCTCATACCTTGTCTACACAGTCCCTGCACAGAGTTCCTAATCTGCGGTCAGTAAAGAATGTCACTTTCTAACAGGTCTGGGAGTTCCGAGTTTATCTTGGGATCTCAAGAGGCGAGGATCACCCAACTCACAGGTATTTGCGGATACAAACCCATGGTGGGCTCTGAAGGTCTTATCTGGAATTCCTTATGGAACAGAGTTTCATCAAAACCAATCCAAAAGGCCTATGTAAAAATAACCATTCTTGCTGCATTTTATGCAAGTAATCAGGCCAAGTATAAGATTAAAGTTTATTCTACAAACAACACACACGGTCCGATCATAATTTGTTTTTTACCAAAAATGAGGACTGGAGAGAGAAATTATGCTCCAAAGCTTATCACACATTTGTCATTAAATCCTAGTTTCATTAATTGTTTTTAAGCTTTTTGCCTACATTTAAAACTAACCCTGCTTATTCCTGAAAATCAAGTGATCTCCTGCAACTTGGAAGAAACAAAAAAGGATGGGTAATGTAAAAATCTGGATCAATATGCTAATTATGGGCAATTATCCTGCAAATTCTGCCAGGTAATGAAAGTAAGTAGGGTGCCCATAAACTGGAGGTTTCTTTGTTTGGGAAAATAAAACCAAGGAACTTCACAAACCCCAAAGGGAAATTGTATATCTTAGAAAGTAAAATTTTAGATGGAAATTATCTACCACACCACACTTGTGGGAACTGCTATACTCACTCTACTGTATGTGATGGAGTTATACATGGTAGCATCTTCTAACTGAAATATTGGACAGAAAGTTTCCATTGCTGTATATTTTGCTTAATTATTATCCTTACAGGAGGGATAATAGTTACTAACAAAAAGGAAGCATCAAAGTTTTACTGAGTCTGCTAGGACTTTTTATTGGAATTAGTGATGCACTTTCAAATGAAACATGCTGCTTCTGGATTAACACCTCTACTAAAGTACAGGAAAATCTACAGGTACTCGAAGATCAAATCTAGCCAGGCGCGGTGGCTCATGCCTGTAATCCCAGCACTCTGGGAGGCCGAGGAGGGCGGATCAGGAGGTCAGGAGATCGCGACCATCCTGGCTAACACAGTGAAACCCTGTCTCTACTAAAAAATACAAAAAATTAGCTGGGCGTGGTGACAGGCGCCTGTAGTCCCAGCTAATTGGGAGGCTGAGGCAGGAGAATGGCGTGAACCCAGAAGGCGGAGCTTGCAGTGAGCCAAGATCTCGCCACTGCACTCCAGCCTGGGCGACAGAGCAAGACTCCGTCTCAAAAAAAAAAAAAAAAAAAGATCAAATCTAAATCATCAACAAGCTCAGGAAAAATGCAGGCTTTAGTCCCGGGTAGTTACAATCCCTCTTTAATGGATTCCAGTCTTCTTTATGGAATTGGTTAAACCCTTTATTAAGCCCTCTCTTGCTTATATGTCTTGTATTAATACTTAAACCCTGTATACTCAATACTGTAACTCAAATTGTTTCTTCTCTAGAAGCAACCAAACTCCAAATGGGTGCTGCAAACTGGATCACGCATGGACACACCCTATTTCCAAGAACCCTTAGATAGACCCCAGGAAGAGCCCTAGCTGGTGTTCCCCATTTGACGTCCATTTTCAGCAGGAAGTAGCCAGAAAAAGTCATCACCCATAACCCCCTAACAGCAATTAGGTTGTCTCCTCGGGGGGTTGGGGGAGAATGTGATAGGAGTTATTAAGAAATTATTTTAGACATATAGAGAGGAAAAGGGGTCCTTGGAAAGTTTTCATTTGTTTTAAAGCAGCTCCAGAAACGTTTCTTGTCAAAAAGAAAAGCCCAGGCCCTTAGAGCCAGGCAGACGACCTTAGATATGCAAGTACCGGCCATTAGAAATTGGGCCCACCCAACATGATGATTCCCATGGTTGTCCTCTTGCCCTTGCCCCAACATGTGCCTGGCAACATGGCCCCACATATCCCCACGCGTGTAGAACATCATGGTGCCCTGCATTTGCAAATTAAAAGACTAGGGTGAGAAGGCCAGCTTTTTCGCAGGCTATGTGAATGACATGCCTAGTGAAACCAATACGCTGAGCCCTGTGCAAGTCAGGCACCACCTCCTCCAGCTTCTACATATATCTGGCTGGCTTCTGCCCCACTTGAGGTCTCCACTCTCGGCTTTGGAGCCCCGCTGTCTCTGTCTCCATACAGAGGAGCTTCTTCCTTCTTTCTTTCTTGCCTATTAAACTCTCCACTCCTTAAAACCACTCCACATGTGTCCATCTTGTTTTTTCCAATTCAATGCGAGACAAAAGAACCTGGTGTTCCTCCGCACATCGGAGCCCTATCAGCAGGGGCTGGACACCAATTGCTCTCCGAAGCTATTCCTAGTACTAACATTCTTTGTTTTGTTTGCTTTTTTGGCACACCAAGTATATAAAGTTTATGAGGCTTAAATGAAATTTTCTTTCTACCATTACAATGAGAAAGGAGTAAAATACTTTATTTTTATTTTGCAAATCGACGTATGGAATATAATTTCTAATATACTTATGTTTTTAAAGCCTTCAAAAGCCAAGAGGAAACAAAATACTATCCATTCCTTCTGAGAAATGCACCTCTTTCTATACCTGATTGTTTTCATAATCCCTGTGTTCATATGTAATGCCACAAAAATGCTCTTGATAGTAACAGGAAAGAGGATCAGACACAGCTAACCATAAAGGTCAGTTGGCTGGCAGGTGCTTAGTAGATGCAAATAGAGGCCCATTCATACTACTACACCTGCTCCTGAAAAGCATAATGTAAATACAGTATACTAATTTACGAGGCAAAGAAACATCTAACATCAAATTTTAAAAGAGTTGGCCACAGTTTAATGACATCCCTGCACACCAGCCACCACCCACACTGCCCTTCATAAGCCCCTTAAAGGAGATCCCATAGTTCCAAACGTGGTCCACAAACACACATATCCTCCATTCTCTCCTTTTCTTCTCTTTGGCAGTTTGACAAAATCTATAGGAGGAGTTGGAGGAAACATTAGTGTTTAATCTCATAAATCCACTTCATTCAAAGCTTTGGCTTCAAGCTCTACCCCTGTTAAGGCCTCAGGAAGTTCATTGTCGACAGCCTCCCTTTGAACTGGTCACTAAAATGATCTCAAGGCTAAGGGATAGACCACAGCTCCACTTTACAAGTAAGCTTGCAACACCTGATTTAGGAAAGTTAGCTGTGCAGACATTTGTAGCTCATCCCTTTTACAGACAGATCTCAATTTGTTTTCTAGGGTCTAAAATTATTTAAATCAAAATCTCTCAGAACTTTCTGGGCATTTGGTAAACTCATGCTGGGGGAGAACTGGCAGAGACATGTTAAATGCCCTTGACCACAAGAACCATTCATTTCATCCAACATTTACCAGTTATTCATTGTATACCTATTATAGATTTTGGCACTGTAGATATAACGAGAAAACGCTATCCCTGACTCATGAAACTTATCCAAAAAGTAGAGAACAAGGCTCAGAGCCATTCAAATGAAGCCTCAGTTGAATCAAATAAAAATAAGTTTTAAATATTTAATGTGAAAGTCTTCGAGTATGTTAAGAATGGCTTGATTAACCCCAGGGATAGAAATTTTACTGATTGAAAGAAAGTTTCAATAAAATATCAATCTTTGAGTCTTATCTGACACTTGAAACTAGGAAATCAAACACTAGCCATACTTTTTATTCTATAGTTTATAATAAAATTCCTCATGAGAAAAAAGACATTTTTCTTCCAAGCCTGAAAATAGATGGAGAATTTTTAATATTTATTGTTGCAGAGGACAATAAATAGACTATCCACTTTCGCAAATGAGTGCTGGCATTGAGCCACAGAACATGTCTGTCATATAACTCTTTCACACCATACATTAACAGAAATAATAATTTCCCCTCATTGAGTTTCCTATTTACTATCTCTTTAATTGTACCTGCTTTAATTGCTGTCATGGAGCGTCTGAATTTTATAATCCAAGATACTAAGATGTTTATTTGATATACCACCTCCACACTTAATGTCTTATAATCTCTGCCAAGAATTTTAAAATTTTTGTTGGTCTGACAGGAAGAGGAATTCCATGGTTTGGAGAACCCAGAAAGTCTTCAGTACATCTCAGTTATAAAACTGTTAAATACACTTCAGTTCTATAATTCTATAAGACCCATTTGAGGTTTACACACTGAGCATTCAGTTCCTCATCTTCCTCTTCATAGGTTAACCCTGTGTAATACAAGTTCTACTCCCATAATTCTATGAACAAAACAGCCCTTGATACATAGGTTTGATTTTTAAAATATATTTTCTTTACTTTATTCTAAATGTAATATAAGGTCAACATAGAAAACAGAAAACTGAAAAGCATAAGGAAAGTGAAATATCTATAATCTTATCAACCATTATTTTTGTTGTATTCCCAGTTTTTTATATATATTAGTATGGTACTTTTAATAAAAGTAATGCCAAAAGGCATATGCCAATTTGAACTCTGCTTTTTCCACTTACAATTATATCAGTTTCTCATATTTGGTATTCTTTTGCAATATTTGCTGCATAGAATTCCATCACAAAAGCTAACTACCAGAAATTCCTTATTACTTTTGCTAGACACTTAGGGTTTACATTTTTTAAAATTTATAAATCTTTGATCACAGCTCTGATGATTTCTCTGGGAACTGATAGCCTAACAGAACTCATATCCACTTTAAGACTTTTAACATTCTGAAAAATTGTATTACAAACAGAGTGCTGGTCTCCCTGCAACACGTTCACTCACACTGGCTGAGGTTTTAATTCTTTGCCAGTCTGAGAGGAAGAAATGCCAACTCTTTGTTTGCTCTTGTAATGCCAGTCATGTCCCTTTTTTTCCTGTTACCAGTCATACCGGTTTACTACTCAGAACCCTACAAATCAATCCTGCTCATTCTTAATTTTCCGATATTCTTCCTAAGATTGTTTCACCAGAAAACTTCTCCCCCTTATCCACTCTTCACCTAACAATTTCTACCCACCCCAATCCTCCTGCATTCATTGCTTCCAACTGGCACGTAGGACACCCTTGGTCTTACATTGTTCATGCATGTGTATTTCGTCTTCAATAAAACATTCAGTTGCTCAAGGGCAAGGGCCCCATAGAGTCTCAATATGCTAACGGCCTGGTGTTGCTTAATAATTTAGATTCTGAGGGGTCCTCTCCAGGGAGGGGAGCAAAGAGCAAATTATCTTAGGGGCTGGGAGTGCAGAAGTCAAACCTTTGAGATTGTGAAAACAAGACGGCCCCGAGACGACACAGTAGCAGGCATTCAAGCAAGAAAAACTGAAATATTGTTCCTAATAATGCCTGACTAATGCAAAATACCAAATAAGGGCCCAGGCAGTCCAGACAGCCTGCAGGGCCCCAGGATAAAACTAACCCTGAGCGGTGCTGGCCCACGGTGACCCCCTGCCTGGACTCTGGATCTCTGTTTTTACGTCGAAGTGCTTTATTCTTGATTCTCGAGTTCCCGGAAACGATGACCAAAGCAGCTTAGTTTTCCACCCTTCCTTGGTCACAAATATGACGATGAGGCAGCCCTTTCCCGCACTACGCCTCAGACTTCCGGGATGGTCGGCCAAAGGTTTCCCAAGAAAAGAGGCGGGTCCGGGAAGCCAGGGCAGGTAGGCCCCGCCAGGGCCACGCCCTGTCTCCTTGAAGGCCAACGGCTGCCTCTGAGCGCCGAGGCCCCACCCCACAGCCCGCCGATTGGTCCCAGCCGCCCTCGTGAGTCGACTGACTTCCGCCCCCGGCGCGGTTCAGGCCACGCCCACCTGTCCTGAGGCCCTAGATACTTTGTGAGTTGGTGATTGTTGCGTACCATAGCCGGCCTCAGAAGGGGCTTCCCTGCTCGGCTGGCTCTCGGTTTCTCTGCTCTCCCTCCGGAAAAATAGCGGCGTCTTCCGCATCGCGCCATGGCGCTTCCCGGCCGCCGCGAGCGTCCCTTTTCTTCCGGTCGGTTTCCTGGGTTGCTTTTGGCTACTCTCGTGTTGCAGCTATCCTCCTTCTCCGGTAGGACCCCGGGACGAGTTCGCGCGTTCGCGGCGAGGCTAGAGCTCTGCGCAGTCAGTCGGGCAGGAGGCGCGGGGCGGGGCTCACTGCACGTCGTGCCTGCCTGGGATAGAGAGCGAGGCCAGGTTCTCCGAGGGGTGTAGTGCTCAGATCCCGGGGGTATGTGGCGGGGAATGCGGGGACCACGCAGAGCCCGAGGTGAAGCTTGTTTCGGGGCGTGGTGTGCGCGGCCGGCATTTACGCAGGATCTGGCTGTGTCCCCTTCAAAAGCGTGAACAGTGTTTTCGGGATTGAGCCCTGTCGACAAGGGGAGTGCGGACTGGGCGCCCCAGGTGAGGGCTTGCTCTGGAGTGCACAGGTGCGTGGGAATGTTGCTAGGGCCCGTGCTGTGCCCGTGGTGAGAGTTTGCCCTGTGTTCCCTTGGTGCCTTGGTGAGTGGAGTGTTCATTAGGGCTTGGACAGTACCCGCGGTAAGGGTTGCAGTGCGTCTGCTGTGCCCCATGTGCTGGACTGGGCTGGGCGAGAGGGGCCTGGCCAGGTGTTGCTGGGAGCTTGTTGTGCGCAAGTGGCCTGTGTGCGGAGTTCACTGTGGGCAAGACAGCTAGCTCACTGTTTGCTTTGAATGGAGTGAGCGCGGACGCTGGGGCTGGGGAGGGCATATTGGGTGAGAGCAGGCTCTCAGTGCCTGGGGTTAGAGAGGTGGTAAGGGCGCGCCATGATTTTTGTGCCTTCTGTGAACAGACTTTCGTGTTGCCTGAGCTCCTATTAGTTTTTAAATGGCTGCTTTTTTGGGGGTGGGTGGACCATCGAGTCATCTTCCTGTTCCCAACCAATAGAGACAGTATCTGATTCCATTACCTAATGGATTTTTGACATTGTTTTCCTTCTTTTCATTAGAGTCATATTTGAGAGATGTGAAGCAACCTAAAAAACACTGGTAACCAAGCCTAGTGAGAAATTAGTATCCTAACAAAGGAAGGCAAATAATGTTAATCTTGTTTTCCCCTACAGCTCATAAACTAAAGCTTAAGGCCTATCCCACTAAATGTGTATTGTATTTCATTGAATGGAATCAGTAATTTTAAAAATGCATGCTAGGCCAGGCGCAGTGACTGACGCCTGTGATTCCAGCAGTTTGGGAAGCCCAGGCGGGGTGATTGCTTGTGCCCAGGAGTTCGAGATCAACCTGGGTAACATGGCAAAACCCCATCTGTACAAAAAATACAAAAATTAGCGGGGCATGGTGGTGTGTGCCCGTGGTCCCAGCTACTCTGGGGGCTGAGGTAGGAGATTCGCTTGAGCCCAGGAGATGAAGGCTGCAGTGAGCTGTGATCATGCCACTGCACTCTAACCTGGATGACAGAGTGAGACCCTGTCAAAACAAAACAAAACAAAACAAAAAAAACCGCTAAGAAATACATGCTTATTGTACGACACGAACAGAATCAAAAGACAACTATTTTTAATATTTTGGTATATTTCTTTCTGACTTTATGTGCGCTTCATGTGTATCTATGTCCAAATTATATTTAGGATCTAATAACGTATAGTTTCTGTGTTGCATTTTTTTCCTTAGGAGCATTTGCTCAACGAATATGGGTTTTGTATGTCTATTGCTATTACACTGGTAGGCAATAACAAACCATTCCTATTTTCTTGATCCTTTTTTCACTATTGGTTTACACACACGTTCATGCAGGAAGATAAGCAGAGACTTTGTTTTGTTCGATGCTAAGTGCTCAGTGCCGGGAACACAGTAGGTAACCAATAAATTATTTGCTACAATGTATTGGGAGTGGCAGACATTAACCAAAACTTAATAGTAACAAACAAATTATGAACCAAGGAAAGTTCTCTGGAGGAAAGGAGTATAATTTTCAGATATATATCTGACAGCATTTAACAGATGTCTCGAGGGAGGGAAGGCTTTTCTGCTCATCAAACAGACTTTGGGGCATCTGTGCTTGCTGTTCCCTCAGCCTGGGAACACTTTCCTCCTGTCCTGCTGCAGAAACAGGCCTGCTCTTCTGCAAAGTTAGCTGGAAGGTTATGCCCTAGGAGACCTTCTCTGAACGCGCCCCCCCGCCCCCGCCCCCACAACCTCCCCCATCTCAGGTTGAACATACAACCCGGTTCAAGTCCCTCTTCACTTGTAATCACCCTTTTAAAATGACCTTTTCTGTTCTTTGTCTCTCCCTGTCAGAATGCAGGGATCCTGCCTGTGTTGTCATACTTGTGGTTCCAAAAGCCCCGTTTGTTTGCCTCCATATCTGTTAAATACCAGAAAATTAAATATACTATTCGGCTGGGGATTAGAGCCTAGGAAAAAGCTCCTCCTGCCTCCAAGAGGAGGGTTGTTTAAAGAGCTCTGCTCAGGATGGTCTTTCTGTGGTACCTAAAAAGCTAGGGCAGGGGCAGCTGAGGGCCAGAAAGGATCTGTCTCCCCTGTTTGTGTTAACTTTGCAGGGCTTCCAGTACTTCAGTCTTGCAGCTCACTGATCATTAAAATGTTCATTTTGAAGGAGGGTGATGGGAGTAGGGAGCAGTGGTGATAAGAAAACGAGAGGACTTTTTCTTTTTGTCTTTTACGATTAATGCTTAGAATAGGCTTAGTGCTAGAAGTGCAGCCTGAGCAACATAAGGAGAGCCCACCTATACAAAAAATTTGCCCACCTATACAAAAAATTAAAAAAAAAAATTAGCCAGGTGTGATGTTGCATGCCTGTGGTCCCAGCTACTTGTGACGTTGAGGGGCGAGGATTACTGGAGCGCCCGCGGTCAAGGCTGTAGTGAGCCCTGATTGTACTCCAGCTTTGGTGACAGAGTGAGAGACCATGTCTCAAACCAAACAAAACAAAACACAAACAACACACACACACAAAACAAAACAGTAAGTTGAAGATGATGAATGCGATTTGAAATAGAGGAACATACAAAAATAAAATGAATAGGGTGCAACATGGAAGATAAAACTAAGAATGAAGAGAAGGAAAAACAAGGTTAAGTTTGAGGTTCATAAGCATAAATCAAGACAGGTATGAAACCTAGAGAAAGTGAAAATGAGAACTCACGATGTTAGGCAGAGAGAATACATGGATTAAAATAAACATTCAATTTTTGGAGCAACTCAGTCTCACAAGGAGAAGGTTTTGTAAGCAGACAGTGCTGTGCATGGGAGACCTGCCCTCTCAAAGGTAATTGCCAAATGGTTCCAGATAGCTGAAGGAAACAATGTATCAAAGTTCAGGCCAGTCTCATTCATTCCTCCAGTAGAGGAACTGCTTTTTTGGACAAAATCCCCAATCTCCTGTTGTATGTGGTCTCTTCTGCCTATTTTAGGTGTTTTCCTTATTTCCGATGAAAGAAGCCAAGATCAGTAAGTGCTTACACAGTAGCTTCTCAGTTGCTTACTCGGCATACTACCATGCATAAGAGAGCAGTCCATATCTGGTCACCTGCCAGGATACCAGAAGACTGGGAGATAGGCAGCACGAGAAATGGCCTAATCTTCTTTCTCCACTGTGCTGTAGAATGATTGTTTTCAATATGAAATTGGTTACAATATATTATTCACATTGTTTTGTGTTTGACAGCAGTGGACTTTGAGTACCAATTTTTTTGTGGATAGCTACTATGAGTGACATATTGTGCTGCATGTTGTGGCTGCATGGATGAATGGAGTTGGCCATGTTAACTATTAAACACAAAAGCATGTGATAATTACCTGAGAGATCCATGCAGGAGGAGATTCCAGGGGAAGTTGACTGATCACTGCTTCCCAGGGAGAGGCAGAAAATGCTTCCTGGAGGAGATGATGGGTGGATTAAGGAAGATAAGAGTTGAGCAGGAGTTGTAGCTACTGGCCAGGGAGGAAGGGTATTCAGAGCAGAGGGAGCAAGGTGAGCAACAGCACCAGGATGTGACACTACTGGACTGCCAAGCTACTCAGTGTGGCAGAGTAGGGCAAAAGAGGCAAGAAATAAGGAAAAGGATTAAATCACAGGGCAAGTAATTCTGAAAAGCAACAGGCTTATCAGGAATAAACACTCATCATCATAAACTCAGACTTTCACTTTATTATCTGTCCTTTTAGGGCAGCTTGAGCCTTTTGTTTGACTTAGCACAACATGAATCCAAACTAGGGTTGTTTGATCTCCCCAGGCACAGTAGCAGACAATTTATTGAATACTTATTGGCAGATAGAGTTTGTCAGTGTCAGCATTTCTTGAGCACCCACAAGGTGGGTGGAGTATAGTAGAAAAAGAAGAACATGTTCCTTGAACCCCAGGAACATGCCTTTTAAGAGAAGATAGCCTGAAGCGACAAGCTATTATAAGTTAGTGTTTTAAACTATGGAAGAACAATCTGAGCAGAGTGCTCTATACTGTAGAAGACTTCTTAGAGGAGAAGTTACTTTTGAAATGCATTTAGAAAAATGTGGGGAAAGATGCGTCCGTATATTTTTTAAGACCAAAGACATTAATGCTGTCTCTTCAGTTTATTGGTGAATGCTTATTCCCAAAGAAACCAAAAGCTAATAGGATTGTTACTTAAAACATGCAAGTCCCATTTCCTCCACTACTACCAGCACTCAGGTAAAAGCATGGAACAATCATTTAAAATCTTGCCAAGGACCTTTCTGTTTTTTCTGTACTACTTGCTGCCAGACCACAGTCATGGCTCATTAAAGTGCTATCAGTACTTCATCTTCATGTTCCTATTCTCTTATCCCTAGATGCCTGTGAGGCGCCACCAACATTTGAAGCTATGGAGCTCATTGGTAAACCAAAACCCTACTATAAGGTTGGGGAACGAGTAGATTATAAGTGTAAAAAAGGATACTTCTATATACCTCCTCTTGCCACCCATAGTATTTGTGATCGGAATCATACATGGCTACCTGTCTCAGATGACGGCTGTTATAGTAAGTAAACGAGCCCCCCCTTTTTTTTTTCTGCTTGCTCTAGAGATTCCTTCCTTCCTTCCTTTCTTCCTTCCTTCCTTTTTTTTTTTTTTTCTGCTTGCTCTAGAGATTTGCACATTTTGGGGTACATATTCCACTATGGTGATAATGATTTTCTTCTTGTGAAATGAGGTTTAAGATAGCAATGCATTATTGCGGGCTTTGAGAAATCAAAATCTCCAAGAAATCTTTTTGTAAATAAAGAAAATAATATTCCCATGCATTCAAAAGAGCACTGCAGAATTTTGATTCTGATTCAGATCTGTTTTATAACTGGATTGAAAACTGTCAAAATTATTTTCTTTTAGGAGAAATGTGTCCACATATACAGGATCCTGTAAATGGTGAAGCAATCCTTGTAAATGGGTCTTACGAGTTTGGTTCTGAGTTACACTTTATTTGTAACGAGGGGTAAGTTGCTCCTTAGAGGAAATAAGGGAAATGTTAGTAATTTTATTTTTGTTTTGCTTCTCTTCTTAAGCTTTCCTGTAAACTTAATTTTGCTTTCTATGTGGCAAGTTATACTTCTAGCCAAACAACTCTTGGATGTTTTATGGAGATAGGCAAGATATTAAAGTAAGTAGAAAATAATTGATACTGAAGGAAAGCAAAACTCCTTGTTATTTCTGACAATAAGTCTGTTGTAAGCATTAAGAATGTAGTAATCATGAGAATTTATCCTTCACAACTGAGTGTCCCCTATTTAAATCTGCCAACTCTTAGAGTTTAAGTAGGGCTCACAAAAATGAGAAATAGAATTGCCAACTACGGATACGCTTGTATCCAGATGACTCTGTTAAGTGTTACCAGACCAAAACTGACCTGGTTAGCCTTTACCATCATGTTGATCAAAATCTCTCAGTTGAAAAACCTTATTTTTGAGACTGCTACAATGTGAAGCATCTCAAAAACCGGTACTGAGTGCTCAGTAATAGCCTTTGTTCTGTAGAGATTTTGAAGTCTTATATATTGGAGATACTAGACATTTGAGATAAATGTGCATTTAGAGAGTAAATGTAATTTTCTGTCCATTTTCTCTTGCTAAAACAGAACACTTAAGGCTAGGCATTCATAAAGAAAAGAAATTTATTTGGCTTATGTTTCCAGAGGCTGGGAAGTTCAAGGGCATGGCAGTAGTGTCTGGCAAGGGCTTTCGTGCTGCATCATAACATGCTGGAAAGTGAAAGGGAAATGTAGCACCTGCAAAAAAGACAAAGCACAAGGGAGGGGCTCTCGCTTTATAACAATGTGCTCTTGTGGTAACGAATCGAAGCCTACAAGAATGAGAGCACATTCCCTCAAGAATTAATGAACACCCTCTAGAAAGGCATTATCCTGCTTAATGACCTAATCATTTCTTAAAGGCCCCACCACCTCTCAGTGCTGTTACACTGGCAATTAAATTTCAATATGAGTTTTGGTAGAGACAAACCAGATTCAAACAACAGCAGTAATACACCATAATATAGAAAAAGTAAGTGAGTGTTGGAGGAAAAATCAGCTGTGACTATGTAAGGCAACTGACAGTTTTTAAAATTTGGTCAAGTAGAAATATTGGAATATTCAGTTAACACATACTGCTTGCTTGGCACACCGAGGGATACCAAAACTTTAAGACACTGACCTTCCTAAAAGAAGTTCTAACCTTATTGAGAGACAATATATACTGAGAGCTATAAAAGCAAAATCCTAAATGAGGAATACCAAATAAGTAGAATTATTCATGATGATTCAGAGTCCAGAAGGAGGAGAGATTCCTATGATTTTAAATCAGGGAAGATTTCATTGAGTATAGGGGTATACTTAACGAAAGTATTCCTATACTCAATGAGCTATTCCTAGAAATACACTCTGTTCTAAATAATATTAATAGGAGCTAAAACTTATGTGCACTAACTATGTGCCAAATGCTAACTTATCTAATCCCCTAAACAACCCCATGTACTGTTATCCCCTTTTAATCAATTAGGAAACTGAGTGAAGGAACTTTAAGTGATTTACCCAAGCTCAAGCAACTAGGTAAGTTGAGAAGCAGGGACTTGAATCTAGGCATTCCAGCTCTAGGGCCTGTTCTCTCTACACAGTCCTTGTCCTTACTGTGCAAAGTGGTGTGAGAAAAGGCACAGAAATGAATGTGTGATGTGATTGCAGGAGGCAGCAAAGAGGTTGGGCAGAAAGGCACAGCAGAGTTATTTAGACATCTTTGCTCTTGGCCAATATGTATTCAAATGGAGAAACTCTATTTGATTAAATTGCAGATTTATTTAGCACTTTCATTACATAGTATGTTGTTTAAGAAACCACCTCCTCAAACTACTGCAGTATAGAAAAGAAACCATATAAAAAGTTCCTTCATTATTATGTGTGTCTTATTAATTGCTATGTAAAACAGTAACCCTTTCTTTTCTCATTTAGTTATTACTTAATTGGTAAAGATATTCTATATTGTGAACTTAAAGACACAGTAGCAATTTGGAGCGGTAAGCCCCCATTATGTGAAAGTAAGTAAATTCTTTTTTTTTTAAATTTAGACCAGTAGTCCTCAAAGATTTTTGCCTCAGGGAACCCTTTACACTTCAAGATTAACAAAGATCCCAAAGAACTTTATTTTATGTGGGTTATATCTATTGGAATTTATCATATTGTAATTCAAACAGAGAGGTTTTTAAATAATTATTGATTCGTTTTGGTTTTGTTTTTGTTTTTCCTAAGACAGAGTCTCAGGCTATTTCCCAGGCTGGGGTGCAGTGGCACAATCTCAGCTCACTGCAGCCTCAGCCTCTCCGGTAGCTGAGACTTCAGACATGTGCCACTATGCCTGGCTTTTTGTAATTTTTGAAGAGACGGGGTTTTGCCATGTTGCCCAGGCTGGTCTTGAACTCCCGTGCTCAAGCAGTCTGCCTCCGTGGGCCTCCCAAAGTGCTGGGATTACAAATGTGAGCCACCCCACCTGGCCTGATCAATTTGTAAGAATAGATGCAATACAAATTAACATATGTAACATTTTTTATGAAAAATAAAAATTTTCCAAATAAAAATAAAATTAGTGAGAATAGTGGCATTGCTCACATTTTTTTGCACATCTCTTCAATATCATGCAAAGTCATGCTAAGCCTTTGGAAAAAAATCAGTGTATTCTTATTAGGATCAGAGTGAAAAAAGACAATAATATTTTGGTGGCATTGTGAACCACCAATTTAGATAATGAATATATTTATAAATTGCAAAGGATTTCTCCACCATCACTGAGTTAAGCATATTTTCTCATTAATTGTCAGCATTTCTTGTGATGACTAGAACAGAACTTAGCATGGCCTTGCAAATAAATATAGGCGTATTAGGCCGTTTTTGTATTGCTGTAAAGAAATACCTGAGACTTTGTAATGTATAAAGAAAAGAAGTTTAATTCGCTCATGTTTCTACAAGCTCTACAGGAAGCATCATGCTGACATCTGCTGGGGGTTTGGGTAGACGTCGGGAAACTTAATGATCATTGGGAAAGACAAAGGAGGAACAAGGTGTCTCACGTGGCAGGAGCAGGAGCAAGGTGGGGAGGACGGGAGGCATTGCACACTTTTAAATAACCAGATCTCCCAAGAACTCAGTATCATGAGAACAGCACCAAGGGGATGGTGCTAAACAACTCATGAGAAATCTACCCCCATGATTCAAACGTCTCCCACCAGGCCCCATCTCCAACACTGTGGACTCCAATTCCACGTGAGATTTGGTGGGGACACCGATCCAAACCATGTCGATGGGCATTTACACTTTGAGAAAATGAGATTTGTTCTGAAAGTTAGTTACTACATTAATGGTTTGAATTTGGGATAATATATTTGCTCATAGAAACCTTCTTTTAAATCCATATTGAATTCACAACCAGCTGGTAGAAACCCTATGTTGACGAATTTATTGAAGACATAGAAATTTTACTAAGGCTGTCTTAATCTTTTACATTTCCTTTCCTCATTTTCTTCATTTTTAAGAGATTTTGTGTACACCACCTCCAAAAATAAAAAATGGAAGACACACCTTTAGTGAAGTAGAAGTGTTTGAGTATCTTGATGCAGTAACTTACAGTTGTGATCCTGCACCTGGACCAGATCCATTTTCACTTATTGGAGAGAGCATGATTTATTGTGGTAACAATTCAACATGGAGTCATGCTGCTCCAGAGTGTAAAGGTAACCTTTCAATTTATTTCCTTCTTCATTTGTAAGTACTCTGGAAACATTTTGTAAATAGTTTTATCTACAAATAAACAAAGCAGGTGTATGTGCTTCCTCCTCCTGTATAATTGGTTTCTAATTTATTTTAATACAGGTCAATTCAAGTCAAAAAAGAGTTCTAGATAGAGTTCCCTATTTCTCACCCCTACATGTTCTTGGCATTTCATTTTATACAGTGTGAACTGCTGTGTATCTGTATGAGTTAGAAGTTTTTGTTTGAAATAACCAAAAACAATAAATCAACACACACTAGCTTAAAGAAAGTTTCATCTTGTATTATAAGAAATCTAAGAGTTCTGGCTATGGTAGTGGTAAACTGTAACAGACTAATCATCTCACAAATAAAAATGATAAACTCTGATTAAAAAAAAGAAATTTAAAAGACCAAATGTTTAAGGCACTCTGGAGTGACCAAAAGTATGAAGACCCTGTAGGGGACTTGCCCATTTAAAGAAAGAAATCGCTGAATAATTACAGTGGTTTAAAAGTATATACTCCCAAAGTACACCTGAAACATTCTCCAAAGTAGACCATATTCTAGACAATAAGACAAATTTTTAACAAACTTCAAAAAATTGAAATCATTCAAAATATATTATCCGATCACAATAGAATGAAAGTAGAAATCAATAACAAAGCCAGTCTCCAAAGAACTGGAAAGTATACAGGACACTTCTAAATAACCCATGCATAAAAGAAGTAGTCAGCAGGGAAATTACAAAGTGTTTTGAATTTAATAAAAACACAACATGTCAAAATACCCAAATATGTAGGATGCAGCTAAAGCATTGCTTACAGGGGAATGTATAGCATAACATACTTGTGTTAGAAAAAAAGAAAAGTCTCAAATCAATGATCTAATTTTCCACCTTAAGAAACTAAAAAAGAGCAAGTTAAATCCCAAACTAACAGATGTAAGGAAATGATAAACATAGAGCCAAAATCAATGCAATTGAGAAGAGAAAAAAAAAGAGGAACTCAATGAAACCAACAGTTGTTACTTGGAGATCAATGAAGTATGTAAACCTATAGCCAGACTGACAAAAAAGACGCAAATTAACCAATACTGAGAATGAAAGAAGTGGCAGCCAGGCACGGCACCCCCGCCAGCTTGAAGACCCTGCCCTCCTGCAGCCGGCAGGGGCAGTCACTCCCGGACTTGTCCTTTTAGAAGCTCCAGCTTTACCACTTGCTGGTGGAGCCCAACCACTGCCATAGGGTCCTCAATGCCAACACGCCTGGCAGATCCAAGAGGAGATGGCCCAGGATGGGATGTGGTGAACAGTGGCACCCGAGAGTGTGGGGTGGGTGCTGCTCCACTGCCTGGTTTCTGCAGAGATCCTGTGCCGGTGGCCTGTGCCCGCCATGCGGGAGCCAGAGGGGGTGTGCCATGCCCCCCGCTTTGGACACTGCTGTATGAAGGGGCCAGTTTTCAGACCTTTCCTCTGTCACCTCAGCACTGGCGCCAGGAGTCCTGACAAGCAGTATCTGGGAGGTGGACAGCCCTGGGGAAATAGAGGAGACTTTCAGAAGTATCTAGATATTTATTTGAAATACTGAAGACCAAAAACCCCAGTTTGCATGGAAGAGCTGGCCTCAGACGTGGTCAATTCCTACGACGACCTGGACACACGGTGCTGATCCACACCGTGGGAGGTGGCCCTGCAAAGCATTCAAAGGTTTGGCCCTGTAGCCGCCCCGCCTCCCACCTCCAGCTGCAATTGCATTCTGACCTGGGCAAGTAGGAATATGTGGTGGAGATCCTGATGGAGACCTGAGCCAGGCACCCCAGAGTGCTGGCCAGACGTGGAGTACGGGATCCAGCTAAGGGAGTCTGGCCGGCCTGTATCCCCCCAGCCTTGTTGGCTCCTCTGCTAATTCCAGCAGAGTCTGCAGCCCCAGACCTGTCCCCTGTCTTCCCCTCTGCAGAGGGTAGGCCGGAGGCTGGTCTCAGTGGGAGCTAGGGTTCTCCTCAAAGGCTTTTTGACCTTGGGGCAGTCTTGACATCCCCACAGCCCTACGCCCCTCGTCCCTTTTCATGTCTCCTGGAGGATGGCAAGCTGCAACTGCAGCAATCTTGTTTAAATTTAGGTAGGTGAATTTCTTAGAATTAAGTTTTGTATGTTTTGAGCAATAAATTCTCTTAAGATATATATTTTTTAATCTTCTTATGTTTTATCTCTGAATATTTTTTATTTTTTTCAATGTATGTTTTTTCTGGAAACATTCTGTGCTGCTACATTAGAGCCTACACAGTTGTAGTTGGTACATTTCATTCCTTTTGGTTTAAATAAGGGATTTTATTTTGCAGTGAGTTTCCCTGTATTGTTATTGAGTCAACAGCGTTAACGTATGATTTTTTTTTTTTAATACTTTAAATTTGTGTGCAACCCTTCTCCTTTATGTTCTGTGTTACGGTGAGAGCTTGGTCAAAATGGGGAACACACACACAGCTGCTACATTTTTTTTTTGTCATTGGAAGATCTGTGCCATGTCTTCCTAGACTGAAGTGTAAATTATGGAGGGTTTTATTTGTCAATTTATATGTAAATGTCATTGAAGGCTAAGGTTAAGTCTTTGGAAATCACAGGCACCAGTTGATCTTTAGAGACCTCAGATCCCTTCAGGTGGCGCCTTGTGACAGGTGGTGTTCTGGGAGGCTTCTTGTCAGGTTCAGCAGCACAGGCACCTGCTCTGGGCATGGACCGCGCTCCTGGGGTGTGCATGGATGGAGCTGCGGTGCGCCAGTCACACGCGCTTGGAAACAGCGTGTGCTGCTAGATTGGAAATGCCTATGTTGCTCTGTTAAATTGGTGCTGGAGCAAAAACCTAAGGTTAAATTTAAGTCTGGAATGAAAGAAATCTGAATCCATGCAATTAATGGCCGCTTGATCTTGAGAGTCTTGAGAGTCCTGCCTCAGGAAGTGAGGTGGGGGTTCCTACACCTTTCACTTTCCTTCTTCATGTCTACCCCACATGTGTTTCTCATGCTTTTTCTAACTTCTCCAGCCCTTAGCCAAAAAGCTTTATATTCTTTTGTGCATATGACTATTCTTTAATATCGGTGATGTAAACTTCACTTGAATAACAAAATTATCCAACAGACAAAAGAATGAGAAAGAGAGTATCACTAAATATCCTGCAGACATTTAAAGGATGATAAGGGAATACTATAAACAACTTTATGCCTACAAATTTTACAACTGAAATGGACAGATTCCTTGAAAGATACAAAATGTCAAAACTCACTTGAAGATATGGATAACCTGAATACTCCTATAAAGAAATAAAATTTGTAGTTAATAACCTACTGCAGGCCCAGATGGCTTCGCTGGGGAATTCTACCAACCATCTAAGGAATGAATAATAGCAATTCTACACAAGTGTATCAAGAAAGTGCAAGAGAAGGGAACACTTCTCAGCCCATTTTATGATGATAGCATTGTCATGATACCAAAGCCAGAAAACAAAAACATTATAAGAAAATTACAAATAATATCCTTGATGAACACAGGACCAAAAGTCTTCAACAGAATATTAGCAAACCAAGTCCTGTGATACGTAAAAAGAAAAGTAAATCATGACCAAGCAGGATTTACCCTATGAATGCAAGATTAGTTCAAATGCAAAAATTAATCAATGTAATTTACCACATAAGGAGACTATTAAGGAGAAAGAAAATCATGTGATTATCTTATTAGATGCAGAAAAACAAAGTGTTTCACAGAATTCATCATCTTATTTTTTCATGATAAAACTTCTCAGCAAACTGGGAACAGAAGGATACTATCTGTCTTACCCTGATAACAGACATCTACAAAAATCTCACAGCAAACACTACACTTAATGGTTCAAAAAAATTATACGTAGTGGTAAAAATAACATTGTACTTAGTGGTTAAAAAAACCTTAATTACATTTCTGTCTAATTAATAAAGACCTAATTCTGGAAGGAAAGCAGTGAAGATGTCCACTCTTACCACTCCATTCAGCATTGTACTGGAGATCCCACCCAGTACAATAAGGCAAGAGAAAGCAATTAGGCACACATATTGGAAAAGAAGGAATAAAAACTGTCTCTACTCACAATGAGATGTCACTAAATACCTATTGGAATGGCTGAAATTTAAACACACACACCCCAAACTGACAATACCAGGTACTGACAAGGATATGGAGCAGATGGAACTCGAATATGCTGATGGTGAGAATCAAAGTGAAATGACCACTTTGGGACCTTTTTGGCAATTTCATATAAAGTTAAATCATACAACACAGCAACCCAAATAAACTGAAAACATTTTCACACAGAAACTTATATGAGGATGTTCACAGCAGCCTTATTCATAATCACCCCAAACTGCAAATTGCCACACGTTCTTGAGTTGGTGAATGAATGAACCACCTGTGCTACCTCTAAAAGATGGACTCATACTCAGCAATTAAAAGGAATAAACTCCTGATTCATGCAACCACAACACAAATGAATCTTGAAAGCATCATGCTAAGTGAAGCCATACTAAGAAGGCTGTGATTCCATTTATGTGAAAAAGTCCCACTATAGGGATAAAAGTAGATCAATGGTTTGCTGGTTGTGGAAGTGGGAGTGAGGGGGAAGAGGGGTAACTCACAAAAGAGCATGAGGAAATTCTGGAGAGTAATGGAACTTTCCTGTGTCTTTACTGTGGTGGTAGTTACATGATTATTTGCATTTGTCAAAACTCATACAGCTGTACACTTGAAAGGGTGAATTTTACTGTATGTAAATTATATCCAATAAACTAACCTTTAAAAATATCGTTAGGTACAATTGGACACAACAAAAGATCAGTGAACCTGAAGACAGGTCAATAGAAATTGAACCTTATTTAAGAAGAAATGTTGAAAAAAGAAAGAGAGAGGCTTACAGACCTGTGGGAGAGTATCAAGCAGTGAAACATACATGTAATTGGAGTTTTCAGAAAGACCGGAGAGAGAATGGTGTAAAATATTATTTGAAAAAATATTGGCCAAAAATTATCCAAATTAGATCCAAAACAACCTCAGATCCAGGAGATTCAGTGAACCTTCAGCAGGATGAATAAATTACTAAAATTTGCCACCACCACCGCCCCCCTGCAGTAGTTTAGTAAAAACTACCAAACAAAAGTTTAAAAAGCAACCAGTGAGTGGGGAAAACAACAAAAAACCATATTACATTCAGGAGGGCAGGGACAAGAAAGAATGACAGCCAGCCAGGTTTTCTTAAGAAAACGTTACAATATGGTTATGTCTGTTAGTACTGAAAGAAAAATAAAACACCCTAGAATTCTATATCAAGGAGAATATATCAGTTAATATTTAAAGTCTTTTAAAAAATGTTTTTAACATCTTGCATTCCATTCCTTGTCTCTGTTCCCAATGGAAATTACTACTTTGTACTACTTTTTCTGTTAAAGCAGATATCCATTAATTCTGAGGTTTCTCTAATTTTCCAGTGGTCAAATGTCGATTTCCAGTAGTCGAAAATGGAAAACAGATATCAGGATTTGGAAAAAAATTTTACTACAAAGCGACAGTTATGTTTGAATGCGATAAGGGTTATTACCTCAACGGCAGCGACAAAATTGTCTGTGAGAGTAACAGTACTTGGGATCCCCCAGTTCCAAAATGTCTTAAAGGTACAAAGGTGATCTTTTTTCCGTCTTGGTTTGTTATTGTTGCTGTTCGTTTTAGACTTTACTTCTTTGATATTAACTGTCAGTCATACAGAATAACTGAAAAGAAACAATTTTAGTATTTAACTCTGTCTTGTATTCATTTTTGTGCCATCTATATGACATGAAATTCACATCAAATCCTGCTGTTGTGATTTTGTGTGCTTTTCCAGGGTTCTTAGCATGTTATGTACATTGCATGGGTATATGCTTCTAATATTTTTATGTATAAAAAGTGAATTACAACTTTTTGGAGTGAATTGAAACAGGCATTTTTATCTAAGTAAGTCAACAGTGGCATAATTCATATAAAAAATGAGAGCAATAACTCTCAAGTGGTTGATCTTCTAACATTTTGTTTTCTAGTGCTGCCTCCTTCTAGTACAAAATCTCCAACTTTGAGTCATTCAGGTTTAGTAGCTTCTTCCTTATATGTCTCAAAAATCTTGTAAATTCCTGGAGAAAATGCCAGCAATAACTCCCAAGTGTTTGGTCCAATCTACATTATTATTTTGTTTTCCAGTGTCGACTTCTCCCACTACAAAATCTCCAACGTCCAGTGCCTCAGGTTTAGTAATATCCTGCTTATATTTTTTTCGAAAATCCTTTAAATTCCTGGTGATTTTTAAAAAAATCCTTCAAATTTCTGGTGGTGTCCACTTATTTTTAGTAATGAAAGGAGGGAGGACATTTCTATAGCCATTTTAGTTGTTATGCATAGTGATTCTAAAATTATTTGCCATAATCTGCAGATATTTGCCATAATCTGCAGATATAAACAGGAATATGACCTTGGGAAAGTTGTATAAATTTTGAGTGTGTGTGTGTGTGTGTGTGTATATATATATAATATACATATAGTATATTGTGTGTGTGTGTGTGTGTGTATATATAAATTGATTTAGTACCTTCCTTACTGCGTATTAGTAAGGTATAAGTGGGATGCATTAAAAGCACTTAGCACAGTGCCTGGTATATAGAAAGGTCTTAGAGCTAGCTAATATGACTTATCCTACGCTTAAATTAATGTTAGGGAAGGGGAAAGTTCATGTATGTTAGTTAATATGTATGTGTGTTAATATGTTTGTTCGTTAATATGTATGTTTTATGTCATCAACTGTGCTATTTTATTCTTTTCAGAAGTGATCTGTTGACACCTTTACTGAGTTTGTTCCTATTGCATGACTCTTTCATTTTCTGGAATGCAGCAAGTTTGAGTCTTCTCATGTAACACATTTAAACAGGGAAATTTCTGCTGTCCTCAGAACAAGATCTATATTTCTGCCTCTTCCCTACCTGCCCCTCTTCTACACCTCATAATGTTGCTTTTTTTTTTCTCTCTCTCTAGTGGGCAGTTTTATCTGGCAATAGCACTAAATGTTATAGCAACTGAAAGGCAGGAAAAAGTCCTTATTTATTGAAATGAAAAAGAAGACTTTTGCAGGGACTCCTGGTCATCCACTGTGCTTATGACTGGAGAGATTATTTTGATATGACGGGAGGAATTATCCTGATTTAATCTCTGGTTTCGCTTTGCTTGCAGCAGAAGCAAGAGACAGTAGTAATTGTGGGTAGAGCTTTAGTCTGGGCAGAGTGTGCTTAGTTAACATCATTTCTGTGGTCTTCAGTTTCCCTTTAGTATAATATGAGTGTTGAACTGAAATCTCAATCAGTGGCTTCTAATTTGATTATATATTTCCTATCTCCCTAATATTTTAAAGGATCGAAAGGAATTATGCATGTTAACATAGTAATTAAAATACCTTCTTATAGGCTGGGCGGGGTAGCTCACGCCTGTAATACCAGCACTTTGGGAGGCTGAGGTGGGTGGATCACGAGGTCAGAAGTTCAAGACCAGCCTGGCTAAGTTGGTGAAACCCCATCTCTACTAAAAATACAAAAATTAACTGGGCATGGTGGCAGGCACTTGTAATCCCAGCTACTCGGGAGGCTGAGGCAGGAGAACCGCTTGAACCCGAGGGGCAGAGGTTGCAGTGAGCCAAGATCATGCCACTGCACTCCAGCCTGGGTGATAGAGTAGGACTCCATCTCAAAAAAAAAAAACAAGAAAAAAACAAACACACACACACACACACACAAACAAAAACAAAATACCTTATAATTCCTATAAGAGCTTGGTAACTGGTAGCCTCCTGAGTTGAGTGCTGTAGGGTTTGAGGGTCAGGAAGAGATGGGTTTTTTAGTGGACTGATATATAAGCAAAACAAGATTGCATGTGCAATTTATACTCAGTGAGGCATCCATGCTTACTAACGTGCTGCTAGTGGGCATATGCACTAAGTTTGTTGATACAGTCTTTTGAAAGAATTGACGATAAGCATTTCATAAAGTATTTATAAAACACTGGTCTAGCTTAGTGTTGGGAGAACGGAGAGCAGAAGAGAGAACTGCTTGTGATAAAATGTTTATTAAAAAGAGAAAATGCAAGGATATTTTTTGAAACATCACAAATCAAAATTCCTTACGGGATTGTCAGTCATTTTTTATCATCAGTTAGAGGAAGACTAAATAACAACATAATGATGTCAAGGTAGATCTAAATGTGTTAACATGAAGAAATGTCGAGGAAGTCCTAAGTGGAAAAGAGAAAGATGTAAATTATGTAGTATCATACTACTTACAGTTTTTTAAAAAGAAAAATATGTTTACCCCAAGCACATTCCTTTTTTTTTTGAGAGAGTCTCGCTCTGTCACCCAGGATGGTGTGCAGTGGCGCGGTCTCAGCTCACTGCAGCCTCCGCCTCCCGGGTCCAAGCAGTTCTCCTGTCGCCTCAGACTCCCAAGCAGCTGGGATTATAGGCGCCCACCACTACACCGGCTAATTTTTTGTATTTTTAGTAGAGATGGGGTTTCTCCATTATGGCCTGGCTAGTCTCGAACTCCTGACCTCAAGTGATTCACCTGCCTCGGCCTCCCACAGTGCTGGGATTACAGGCATGAGCCACCACGCCCAGCCTCACATTACTTTAATGATTTACTATTGGTTATCTTCTAGGATTTCCATTATAAAATACAAAATGTAGTGAGCATTCTTGTACATACATCCTTATATACTTGTGTAAATATATATGTAGGTTAAATTCTAAGATGTGGAATTGCAAAGGTTGTAAAGTATGTGTAGTTTTCATTTTGATAAAAAGTCAATATCAAAATTAAAGTCATAATTTTATATTGATAAGGCCCTGGTGAATTTATAAAATCAAACTTATTTTTCTAGGTCCTAGGCCTACTTACAAGCCTCCAGTCTCAAATTATCCAGGTTGGTTAACCCTTTATCCTACTGATATTATTAAGAATTTATTTATTTATTTATTTTTATTATACTTTAAGCTCTAGGGTACATGTGTACAACATGTAGGTTTGATACATAGGTATACATGTGCCATGTTGGTTTGCTGCACCCATCAATGCATCATTTATATTAGGTATTTCTCCTAATGCTATCCCTCCCCTAGCCCCCCACCGCCAACAAGCCCTGGTGTGTGATGTTCCCTACCCTGTGTCCATGTATTCTCGTTGTTCAACTCCCACCTATGAATGAGAACATGAAGTGTTTGGTTTTCTGTCCTTGCGATAGTTTGATTAGAATGATGGTTTCCATCTTCATCCATGTCCCTGCAAAGGACATGAACGCATCCTTTTTCATGGCTGCATAGTATTCCGTGGTGTGTATGTGCCACATTTTCTTTATCTAGTCTATCATTGATGGGCATTTGGGCTAGTTCCAAGTCTTTGCTATTGTGAGTAGTGCTGCAGTAAACATACATGTGCATGTGTCTTTATAGTAGCATGATTTATAATCCTTTGGGTATATACCCAGTAATGGGATTGCTGGGTCAAATGGTATTTCTAGTTGTAGATCCTTGAGGAATCACCATACTGTCTTTCACAGTGGTTGAACTAATTTACACTCCCACCAAGAGTGTAAAAGTGTTTCTATTTCTCCACATCCTCTCCAGCATCTGTTGTTTCCTGACTTTTTAATAATCTCCATTCTAACTGGCATGAATGATACCTTATTGTGGTTTTGATTTGCGTTTCTCTGATGACCAGTGATGATGAGCATTTCTTCATGTGTCTGTTGGCTGTATAAATGTCTTCTTTTGAGAAGTGTCTGTTCATATCCTTTGCCCACTTTTTGATGGGGTTGTTTTTTTCTTGTAAATTTGTTTAAGTTCTTTGTAGATTCTGGATGTTAGCCCTTTGTCAGATGGGCAGATTGCAAAGATTTTTTCCTACTCTGTAGGTTGCCTGTTCATTCTGATGATAGTTTCTTTGGCTGTGTAGAAACTCTTTAGTTTAATTAGATCCCATTTGTCAATTTTGGCTTTTGTTGCCATTGCTTTTGGTGTTTTAGTCATGAAGTCTTTGCCCATTCCTGTGTCCTGAATGGTATTGCCTAGGTTTTCTTCTAGGATTTTTATGGTGTTAGGTCTTACAGTTAAGTCTTTAATCCATCTTAAATTAATTTTTGTATAAGGTGTAAGGAAGGGATCCAGTTTCAGCTTTCTACATATGGCCAGCCAGTTTCCCCAGCACAATTTATTAAATAGGGAATCCTTTCCCCCATTGCTTGTTTTTGTCAGGTTTGTCAAAGATCAGATGGTTGTAGATGTGTGGTACTATTTCTGAGGGCTCTGTTCTGTTCCATTGGTCTACATCTCTGTTTTGGTACCAGTACCATGCTGTTTTGGTTACTGTAGCCTTGTAGTATAGTTTGAAGTCAGGTAGTGTGATGCCTCCAGCTTTGTTCTTTTTGCTTAGGATTGTCTTGGCTATATGGGCTCTTTTTTGGTTCCATATGAAATTTAAAGTAGTTTTTTTCCAATTCTGTGACGAAAGTCAGTAGTAGCTTGATGTGGATGGCATTGAATCTATAAATTACCTTGGGCAGTATGGCCATTTTCCCAATATTGATTCTTCCTATCCATGAGCATGGAATATTCTTCCATTTGTTTGTGTCCTCTTCTATTTCATTGAGCAGTGTTTTGTAGTTCTCCTGGAAGAGGTCCTTCACATCCCTTGTAAGTTGGATTCCTAGGTATTTATTCTCTTTGTAGTAATTGCGAATGGGAATTCACTCATTATTTGGCTCTCTCTTTGTCTATTATTGGTGTATAGGAATGCTTGTGATGTTTGCACATTGATTTTGTATCCTGAGACTTTGCTGAAATTGCTTATCAGCTTGTGGAGATTTTGGGCTGAGATGATGGGGTTTTCTAAATATACAATCATATCATCTGCAAACATAGACAATTTGAGTTCCTCTTTTCCTATTTTATAATCATGTCATCTGCAAACATAGATAATTTGACTTCCGCTTTTCCTAATTGAATACCCTTTATTTCTTTCTCTTGCCTGATCGCCCTAGCCAGAACTTCCAACACTATGTTGAATAGGAGTGGTAAGAGAGGGAATCCTTGTCTTGCGCCGGTTTTCAAAAGGAATGCTTCCAGTTTTTGCCCATTTGGTATGATATTGGCTGTGGGTTTGTCATAAATAGGTCTTACTATTTTGAGTTATGTTCCATCAATACCTAGTTTAGTGAGAGTTTTTAAGCATGAAGGGCTGTTGAATTTTGTCGAAGGCCTTTTCTGCATCTTTTGAGATAGTCATGTCATTTTTGTTGTTGGTTCTGTTGGTTCTGTTTATGTGGTGGATTACGTTTATTGATTTGAGTATGTTGAACCAGCCTTGCATCCCAGGGATGAAGCCAACTTGATCGTGGTCGATAAGCTTTTTGATGTGCTGCTGGATTCGGTTTGCCAGTATTTTGTTGAGGATTTTTGCATTGATGTTCATCAGGGATATTGGCCTAAAATTCTCTTTTTTTGTTGTGTCTCTACCAGGCTTTGGTATCAGGATGATGCTAGCCTCCTAAAATGAGTTAGGGAGGATTCCCTCTTTTTCTATTGATTGAAATAGTTTCAGAAGGAATGGTACCTGCTCCTCTTTTTATGTCTGATGGAATTCGGCTGTGAATCCATTTGGTCCTGGACTTTTTTTGGTTGTTAGGCTATTAATTATTTCCTCAATTTCAGAACCTGTTATTGGTCTATTCAGAGATTCAGCTTCTTCCTGGTTTAGTCTTAGGAGGGTGTATATGTCCAGGAATTTATCCGTTTCTTCTGGATTTTCTAGTTTATTTGCATAGAGGTGTTTATAGTATTCTCTGATGGTAGTTTGTATTTATGTGGGATCGGTGGTGATAGCCCCTTTATCATTTTTTATTGCATCTATTTGATTATTCTTTCTTTTCTTCTTTATTAGTCTTGCTAGCGGTCATTTTTGTTGATCTTTTCAGAAAACCAGCTCCTGGATTCATTGAGTTTTTGAAGGGTTTTTTATGTCTCTACTTCCAGTTGTGCTCTGATCTTAGTTATTTCTTGCCTTCTGTTAGCTTTTGAATTTGTTTGCTCTTGCTTCTCTAGTTCTTTTAATTGCGATGTTAGGTAGTTGATTTTAGATCTTTCCTGCTTTCTCTTATGGGCATTTAGTGCTATAAATTTCCCTCTACACACTGATTTAAATGTGTCCCAGAGATTCTGGTACATTGTGTCTTTGTTCTTGTTGTTTCAAATAACAACTTTATTTCAGCCTTCATTTCTTTATTTACCCAGTGGTCATTCAGGAGCAGGTTGTTCAGTTTCCATGTAGTGAGTTTATTAATCCTGAGTTCTAATTTGATTGTACTGTGGTCAGAGACAATTTGTTGTGATTTCTGTTCTTTTACATTTGCTGAGGAGTGTTTTACTACCAATTATGTGGTCAATTTTAGAATAAGTGTGATGTGGCGCTGAGAAGAATGTATGTTCTGTTGATTCGGGGTGTAGAGTTCTGTAGATGTCTATTAGGTCTGCTTGGTCCAGAGCTGAGTTCAAGTCCTGGATATCCTTGTTAACCTTCGGTCTCATTGATCTAATATTGACAGTGGGGTGTTAAAGGCTGCCATTATTACTGTGTGGGAGTCTATGTCTCTTTGTAGGTTTCTAAGGACTTGGCTTTATGAATCTGGGTGCTCCTGTATTGGGTGCATATATATTTAGGATAGTTAGCTCTTCTTGGTGAATTGATCCTTTTACTATTATGTAGTGGCCTTCTTTGTCTCTTTTGATCTTTGTTGGTTTAAAGCTGTTTTATCAGAGACTAGAATTGCAACCCCTTCTTTTGTACTTTCCATTTGCTTGGTAGATCTTCCTCCATCCCTTTATTTTGAGCCTATGTGCATCTTTGCACGTGAGATGGGTCTCCTGAATACAGCACACTGATGGGTCTTGACTCTATCGAATTTGCCAGTCTGTGTCTTTTAGTTGGGGCATTTAGCCCATTTGCATTTAAGGTTAATAGTGTTATGTTTGAATTTGATCCTGTCATTATGATGTTAGCTGGTTATTTTGCCCGTTAACTGATGCAGTTTCTTTGTAGCATTGATGGTCTTTACCATTTGGCATGTGTTTGCAGTGGCTGGTACTGGCTGTTCCTTTCCATGTTTAGTGCCTCCTTCAGGAGCTCTTGTAAGGCCATAGGCCTGGTGGTGACAAAATCTCTCAGCATTTGCTTATCTGTAAACTATTTTATTTCTCCTTGACTTATGAAGCTTAGTTTGGCTGGATATGAGATTCTAGGTTGAAAATTCTTTTCTTTAAGAATGTTGCATATTGACCCCCACTCTCTTAAGGCTTGTAAGGTTTCTGCCGAGAGATCTGCTGTTAGTCTGATGGGCTTCCCTCTGTGAGTAACCCGACCTTTCTGGCTGTCCTTAGCATTTTTTCCTTCATTTCAGCCTTGGTGAATCTGATGATGATGTGTCTTGGGGTTGCAATTCTCGAGGAGTGTCTTTGTGGTGTTCTCTGTATTTCCTGAATTCGAATGTTGGCCTGCCTTCCTAGTTTGGGGAAGTTCTCCTGGATAGTATCCTGAAGAGTGTTTTCTAACTTGATTCCATTCTCCCCGTCACTTTCAGGTACACCAATTAAACGTAGATTTGGTCTTTTCACATAGTCCCATGTTTCTTGGAGGCTTTGTTTCTTTCTTTTCACTCTTTTTTCTCTAATCTTGTCTTCTTGCTTTTTTTTTTCATTAATTTGATCTTCAATTACTGATACCCTTTCTTCCACTTGATTGAATCAGCTATTGAAGCTTGTGCATGTGTCACAAAGTTCTTGTGCCGTGGTTTTCCATAAGGTCATTTAAGGTCTTCTCTACACTGTTTATTCTAGTTTAGCCATTTGTCTAACCTTTTTCAAGGTTTTTAGCTTCCTTGCAGTGGGTTAGAACATGCTCCTTTAGCTTGGAGAAGTTTGTTATTACCAACCTTCTGAAACCTACTTCTGTCAGCTCATCAAACTTATTCTCCATCCAGTGTTGTTCCCTTGCTGGTGAGGAGCTGTGATCCTTTGGAGGAGAAGAGGCGCTCTGTTTTTTGGAGTTTTCAGCTTTTCTGCTCTGGTTTCTATCATCTTTGTGGTTTTTATCTACCTTTGGTCTTAGATGTTGGTGACCTGCAGATGGGGTTTTGGTGTTGATGTCCTTTTTGTTGATGTTGATGCTATTCCTTTCTGTTTGTTTGTTTTCCTTCCAACTGTCAGACCCCTCAGCTGCAGGTGTGTTGGAGTTTGCTGGAGGTCCACTCCAGACCCTGTTTGCCTGGGTGTCACCAGTGGAGGCTGCAGAACCACAAATATTGCTGCCTGATCCTTCCTCTGGAAGCTTTGTCCCAGAGTGGGCACCCACCTGTTTGAGGTGTCTGTCAGCCCCTACTGGGAGGTCTTTCCCAGTCAGGCTACACAGGGTTCAGGGACCCACTTGAGGAGGCAGTCTGTCCATTCTCAAAGCTTGAACACCGTGTTCAGAGAACCACTGCTCTCTTCAGAGCTGTCAGACAGGGACGTTTAAGTCTGCAGAAGCTGTCTGCTGCCATTTGTCCTACCATTTCCTGCCCCCAGAGGTGGAATCTATAGCGGCAGTAAGCCTTACTGAGCTGCAGTGCGCTCTGCCCAGTTCGTGCTTTGAGACCTCTTTGTTTACACTGTGAGCTACTCAAGCCTCAGCAATGGTGGACATCCCTCCCCCCATCAAGCTGCAGCATTGCAGGTCAATCTCAGACTGCTGCGCTAGCAGTGAGCAAGGCTCTGTGAGGGTGGGACACACTGAGCCATGCACAGGAAGGTATCTCCTGGTCTGCTGGTTGCTAAGACTGTGGGAAAAGTGCAGTATTTGGTCAGGAGTATACCATTTCTCCAGGTACAGTCTGTCATGGCTTCCCTTGGCTAGGAAAGGGAAATCCCCCGACCCTTGCACTTGCTGGGTGAGGCGATGCCCCGCCCTGCTTCAGCTTGCCCTCCTTGGGCTGCACTCACTGTTCCACCAGTCCCAATGAGACGAACCAGGTACCTCAATTGGAAATGCAGAAATCACCCGTCTTCTGTGTCAATCTCGCTGGAGCTGCACACTAGAGCTGTTCCTATTCAGCCATCTTGAACAAGAATTTTTTTTACTTAAAACTTTTTTTAATTAAAAACTTAAGATGTGTCTAAAAAAAAGTTAATTTTTAAATGATGGGTGAAAAATAACATCCTGTTTTAATTTGCATTTCTTGGTTGTTGGTTTTTAGTTGTTTTTGTTTTTTTTGAGACAGGGTCTCACTCTGTTGCCCAGGTTGGAGCGCAGTGGTGCAACCACAGCTCACTGCAGCGTCAACCTCCTGGGCTCAGGTGATTCTTCCACCTCAGTCTCCCAGGTAGCTGGAACTACAGGCACGTGCCACCACATCCAGCTAATTTTTTTGTATTTTTTGTAGAGACAGGGTTTTGCTGTGTTGCCAAGTCTCTTCTCCACCTCCTAGGCTTAAGCGATCCTCCTGCCTCAGCCTCCCAAAGTGCTAGGATTACAGGCGTGACCCACCATGCCTGACCAATTTGCATTTCTTTAATTGTCAGTGAAGCTGAACTTTTTTTGATCTACATTTATTTATTCATATGCTTTGTCTATTTTTCTGTTAGGTTTCTAAAATATTTTTCTTAGTGATTTTTGAGAGCTCATTATGAATTAAAGCCCTAAAAGGGCTTTTGTTCATATGAAGTGAACAATTTTTTCGAGGTTCTTTTGTTTTGTCAGTTTTAAGCTTGTTATACTATTGGATATAGATTACTTTTTATAACTTTTAATTACATGAGTAGTGTATGAATATACTTTTGTAGAATTTCAAACATTACAAAAGTATATAGAGTAAAAGATTAGTTTTATTTTTAACTCATTACCCAGGTTAATCACTGTTAATAGTTTAGGGTTTCTTTTTAAATCTATCTTTGTACATCAACATCTTTTTTAAAAAAGTTTTATTTTAGATTTGGGGGTACATGTGAAGGTTTGTTACATAGGTAAATGTGTCACGGGGATTTGTTGTACATATTATTTCATCACCCGGGTATTAAGCCTAGTACCCAATAGGTATCTTTTCTGCTCTTCTTCCTACTCCCACCCTCCCTGCTCAAGTATACTCCAGTGTCTGTTGTTTCCTTCTTTGTGTTCGTATGTTCTTACCATTTAGCTCCCACTTAAAAGTGAGAACATGCAGTATTTAGTTTTCTGTTTCTGCATTTGTTTGATAAGGATGATAGCCTCCAGCTCCACCCACGTTCCTGCTGAAGACATGTGTGCATTCTTTTTTATGGCTGTGTAGTATTCCATGGTGTATATGTACCACATTTTCTTTGTCCAATCTGTCACGGATGGGCATTTAGGTTGATTCCTTGTCTTGTTATTGTGAGCAGTGCTGCAGTGAACATTCACATGCATGTATCTTTATGGCAGAATGATTTATATTTCTCTGGGTATATACCCAGTAATGGGATTGCTGGGTTAAATGGTAGTTTTGATTTTAGCTCTTTGAGGAATCACCATACTGCTTCCCACATGGTTGAACTGAATTACACTCCCACTAACAGCATATAAGTGTTCCCTTTTCTCTACAGCCTCACCAGCATCTGTTATTTTTTGACTTTTTAATAATAGCCATTCTGACTGGTGTAAAATGGTATCTCACTGTGGTTTTGATTTGCATTTCTCTAATGATCGTGATATTGAGCTTTTTTTCTATGTTTGTTGGCCACATATATGTCTTCTTTTGAGAAGTGTCTGTTCATGTGCTTTGCCCACGTTTTAATGGAGTTGTCTCTTGTAAATTTGTTTAAGTTCCTATGAATGCTAAATATTAGACCTTTGTCAGATGCGTAGTTTGCAAAAATTTTCTCCCATTCTGTAGGTCATCTGTTTACTCTGTTGATAGCTTCTTTTGCTGTGCAGAAGCTCTTCAATGTACTTCAATCCTACTTGTCAATTTTTGCTTGTGTTGCGATTGTTTTTGGCGTCTTTGTCATGAAATCTTTGTCAGTTCTTATGTCCAGAGTGATATTGCCTAGGTTGTCTTCCAGGGTTTTTATAGTTTTGGGTTTTACATGTAAATCTTTAACCCATCTTGAGTTGATTTTTGTGTGTGGTGTAAGGAAGGGGTCCAGTTTCAATCTTCTGCATATGGCTAGCCAGTTATCCCAGCACCATTTATTGAATAGGGAATCTTTTTCCCATTGCTTGTTTTTGTCAGTTCTGTGGAAGGTCAGATGGTCGTAGATGTGCAGCCTTATTTCTAGGCTCTCTTCTGTTCCATTGGTGTATATGCCTGTTTTTGTACCAGTACCATGCTGTTTTGGTTAGTGTAGCCTTGTAGTATAGTTTCAAGTCAGGTAATGTGATGCCTCCAGCTTTGTTCTTTTTGCTTAAGATTTTCATGGCTATTCAGGCTCTTTTTGGTTCCATATGAATTTTAAAATAGTTTTATCTAGTTCTGTGAAGAATGTTATTGGTAGTTTGATAGGGATAGCATTGAATCTGTAAATTGCTTTGGGCAGTATAGCCATTTTAATGATATTGATTCTTCCATCCATGAGCATGGGATGTTTTTCCATTTGTTTGTATCTTCTCTGATTTCTTTGAGATTCTTTTATAATTCTCATTGTAGAGATGTTTCAACTCTCTGGTTAGCTGTATTCCTAGGTATTTTATTCTTTTTGTAGTAATTTTGAGTGGGATTGCCTCTCTGATTTGGCTTTCAGTTTGGCTGTTATTGGTGTATAGGAATGCTAGTGATTTTTGTATGTTGATTTTGTGTCCTGCAACTTTGGTGAAGTTTTTGATAAACATCTGGAGCAGCTTTTAGGCCAAGACCATGCGGTTTTCTAAATATAGGATCATGCTGTCTGTGGACAGAGATAGTGTGACTTCCTCTCTTCCTATTTGGATGCCCTTTGTTTCTTTCTCTTGTCTGATTGCTTTGCCTAGGACCATCAACATATTTTTATGTGTTATTATACATGTAGTTTAGTGTTCTCTCTTCTCTTAAAAATGATATCATGCTGTACATGTTTTTCTGCAACTTGAACTTTTTCCACTTACACTGTTAGATTGGGGTTGTGTTTAGATTTATTCTCATCCTTTCTAATGATGACTTTAATATATACCATATTTCATTTAACTATTCTTCTATCAGTGGTCATTTATATGTTCAGACATTTTACATGAATAGATAGCTGGATGTATTGATCTTTTCCCTAATGGCTATGACTTTGATGTCTTTCTTACTAAAACTTTAGGTCTTCCATATGCTGAAATTATATAAAGATTTCAACCATGTGTTCTGACTTTGGTCTTTGCACTTAAATCGTTGGTAAATCTGAAATTTATTCTGGTGTATATAATGAGATATATGGTTCCACCTCACCCCACTCCACTCACCACCCACCATCCAATAGCTAAACAGCGCCATTTTTTGAATAAGTTGTCTTCTTCCCAACTGATTGGAAATGCCAGTTTGTATTGCATTCATAGGTGTTCCATCCTCTTGTCTCCTTTGAACTTTGTCCATTCTTCCATTTTTGTACCAGAAGCAAGTCTTTTTTTTTTTTTTTTTAACTATAGTACTATATGTTTTAATAACTGCCAGAACACTTCCTTTTCAGAAATTTCTAAGGTACTCTCATGTTAATTTTTCCAAATAAACTTTTTATTTTATCATTTTGACCATGTTGTTTCCAACTCAGTGGCATTAAGTACACTGACATTGTTATGTAATCATCGGTACCATCCATCTCTAGAATATTATAATCATCCCACACTGAATCTCTACTCATTAAACAGTAATTGTCCATTGCTCCCTATCCCCATCACCTGACGATAACCACTATCTACTTTTTGTCTCTGTGAATTTGCCTATTCTAGGTAAACTTATATAATTATAATAAGTGGAGTCCACTTATATGGCATCCCACTATTTGTCCTTTTGTGTCTGGCTTATTTTACTAAGCATAATGTTTTTAAGGTTCACCTAGATCTATCTTGTGACATGAATCAGAACTTCATTCCTTTTTATGGCTGAATAATAGTCCATTATATGTATATACTATATTTCATTTATTCATTCATCTGTTGCTAGACACTTGGGTTGGTTTGTTTTTACTTTTCGGCTCTTTTGAGTAATGCTGTTATAAGCATAGGTGTACACATATCTGTTTGAGTTCCTGTATTCACTTCTTTTAGGTATATACCTGGGAGTAGAATTGCTAGATCATAAGGGAATTCTATTTTTAATATTTTGAGGAACTGGCATACTGTCTTCCACAGTGGCTGCACCATTTTACATTCCCACCAGCAGTGGGAACCTTTAACAAAGGTTCCAATTTTTCCACATCTCCACCAACACTTATTGTTTTTTTAGTAATAGCCAAGTGTCTTAGTCTGTTTTGTACTGTGATAACAGAATACCACAGACTGAGTAACTTATAATGAACAGAAATTTATTTCTTACAATTCTGGAGGCTGAGAAGTCTAATATCAAGGCATGGGCATCTGTGAGGGCCCTCTTGCTTTGTCATAATATGATGGAAGGCATCACATGGTGGAAGGGAAAAGAGACGGTGAAGGAGAGGGTAAGAGGGACAAAGCCATGCCCTAAAATAACAAACATACCCCTGCAATAATGACATTAGTCCATTCATGAGGACAGAGCCATAATAACCTAAACACCTCTTAAAGGTGCCACCCCAATAACATTATATTGACAATTAAATTTCATCATGAGTTTTGAAGGGGACATTCAAACCATAGACCATCCTAATAGACATGAGGTAGATATGCATTTCCCTAATAATTAGAAATATGTTGAGAATCTTTTCATGTGCTTATTGGTCATTTGTATATCTTCTTTAGAGAAATATCTTTTTAAGTCTTTTGCCCATTTTCAAGTTGAGTTGATATTTGTTACTGAGTTTTAGGAGTTATTTATATGTTTTGGATATTACTCCCTTACCAAATATATGATTTACAAATATTTCCTCCCATTCTGTGGGTTGCCTTTTCACTCTGTTGATAGTGTCATTTGATGCACAAAATTTGCTTTTAATTGATGAAAAACAATGGTTTTTTTTCGTCTTGCCTGGGCTTTTGGAGTTACATCCAAGAAATCATAGCCAGATCCAATGTCAAGAAGCATTTTATAGTTTTACCTCTTATGTTTAGGTCTCTGATCTATTTTGAGTTTATGTTTGTATATGATAAGGGTCCAGCTTCACTTTTTTTGCATGTGGATATCCAGTTTTACCAGCACCATTTGTAGAAGAGACTGCCCTTTCCCCATTTGACTGTTCTTTGTCAGTCTTGTTGAAAACCATTTGACCATATATGCAGGGGTTTATTTCCAAGGTCTCTGTTCTATTCCATTGGTCTGTATGTTTGCCTTTTTGGCATTAACATTGTTCTGATTATTATAGTTTTGGAATCAGAAAGTGTGAGCCTTCTCAACCTTGCTCTTTGTTTCCAGGATTGTTTTGGCTGTTTGTGGTCCCTTGAGATTTCATATGTATTTTAGAATGGATTTTTCTATTTCAGAAACAAACAAAAAATGCCATCATCAGGATTTTCATAGGGGTTGCACTGAATCTGAAGATTGCTTTGTATAGTAATAACAGTTTTAAAATACTAAATTTTTCCAATCCATAAACACAAGTGTCTTTCCATTTATTTATATCTTTAATTTTTTTTAGCAGTTTTATAGTTTTCAGTGTACAAGTCTTTCACCTCCTTAGTTTGTTCCTAAGTATTTTATTCTTTTTGATACTATTACAAATGATACTGTTTTTTAAATTCCTTTTCAGATTATTCATTGTTAGTGTATAGAAATACAACTGAGTTTTGTATGTTGATTTTGTAACCTGCCACTTGATTGAATTCATTTATTAGTTCTAAGAGATTTTTGCATGTGTATGTATATGTGAGATCCTTAGGGTTTTCTAAATAAAAGATTATGTCATCTGCAAACAGAGCGAATTTTATTTCTTCCTTTCTAATTTGAATTCCTTTTCTTTACCTAATTGCTCTGGTTAGAACTTTCAGTCCTATGTCAGATAGAAGTGGCAAACATGGACACCCTGTCTTCTTCCTGATCTTAGGGAAAAAGCCTTCATTCATTTAACATTGAATATGATGTTAACTGTGGGTTTTTAATATATGGCCTTTATTATGTTGAGGAAGCTTCCTTCCATTTCAGGTCAACTCTAAAGCATTTATTTTTATTAATCCCTCTTTTTTTTTTTTTGAGACAGAATCTCACTCTATTGCCAGGCTGGAGTGCAGTGGCTCTATCTCGGCTCACTGCAACCTCCGCCTCCTGGGTTCAAGAGATTCTCCTGCCTCAGCCTCCTGAGTAGCTGGGATTACAGGCGCGCACTACCACACCCAGCTAATTTTTGTATTTTTTTTTTTTTTAGTAGAGACAGGGTGTCACCAGGTTGGCCAGGATGGTCTCGAACTCCTGACCTCGTGATCCGCCCGCCTCAGCCTCCCAAAGTGCTGGGATTACAGGCGTGAGCCACCATGCCTGGCTAATCCCTATATCTTTTTATTTTAATTAGAATCACACTGGATTTATAGACTAATTTTGAGAATATAATAAAGATAAATTTGCATGTTGAACCACAGAATATTGTCAGAGGAAATGTGAGTGGGCAGGAAGAAGGAAGATTATGACATTAAATACAAGTTTATAAATTTTTATGATACCACTTTGAGAAACATTAATATAGTTTATAAGGAAAATTATGTTTAAGGGATTTTCTACAAAGGTGAAAAAAAATCACGCTATGAATTTAAAGGATTTTAAGATTTATTTAATTCTTTCTTTCTTTTTTTAAATTTAATCTATATTTCTTCTTTTTTCTAGGATATCCCAAACCTGATGAAGGAATACTTAACAGTTTGGGTTGGTATAGCTATCATGACAAATATAAGTGGTAGTATGTGTAGAAATGTGTAAGTAATTACAGTTTTTATGAGGTGCCCAAACATAGGATCCTTGGTAGGGTAAGATAACTTTCTTAAATGCTGTGTTTGTATGTAGGTCAAAATATATAAAACACAATTTTCTTTCCACATTATATTGTTATTTTGTGATGGTAATCTGTAGATAAATTTTCTTTCTATTCATATCTTATATTACATGAACCTTAAAGTAATCTGAGTTGGGTTTATTTTTTCTGTAACAAGCTGATTTAACACACTTGATGTAGGCTCACGCAGTTTACACAATGCATGTTAAAAAAAATGCTAAAGTACAGCTGTGATATAGGACAATGAAACAAAGATTTCTTAATCAGTAAAAACAAAAATCTGTTACCTTTCATTTCTTAGCCTAGTTTAGTAATAATGGTTAATCATTTTATGTAATGCACCTTAGGCTTGTTTTTTAGTATTTGCCTTACCTTCAAAATCTGTTGTCCAGGTGTCATTGTGCCAGTAAATCTATTTGCCATCTTAAACCATTAAATGCTTGATAACTGTTTATGAGATGAGAAGAGCAGAGTTGAACACAGCACTTTATGCTTTGACTTATAGCAGTTTAATAAAAGTAATGGCAGTTTAGAAGCAAAGGTACTACAGACAGAAACATTTCTAAAAATTAAGATTTTATAGGATTTTGTGTTCTCTAGATAGTCAAAAATGTATGCTCAGGTTTCTCTGTATATTTTTTATCCATGTGCCCTGGTGTTTCATTTATTATGGGAATCCTATTGGTATTTAGGACTATGTCTTAATTTTGGGGCAGGGCAGAGTACGGAAGTAGAGAGGGTGGGAAGGGGATTGATAAGATAAAGTATTATTTGTGAAGACTCTGTAAATACCATCTGGGTGATAGAATAATAGAAATTTATTCATGCCTCACTCTACAAATCCACTTTTGGAGGAAAAAATACAAATTAAATGTCTATCAAAATAATAAGAAATGACAGAATGACTATTGAACTAAACCAACTCTCATGGGATAATACTTTTCAAAAATCATTTTCCTCTAATGTAGTGAATTCTAGTAACTTTACCACTAAATAACTTGATGTGGTAGCTATAGAGAAAAACAATGATAAATGAGGTTCCCATTAAGAGTTTCACAAGTGGAACCCTTAATCTGGAAACTGGTTAGAAGGGTTCTATGGTCAAAATGACCTGGATGCCCTAGCAGTCATGCTAAAACTATATAAATTTTTTTTTTTCCTCTGTAGTCTTGTATTAGTCCATTCTCAATGCTGTTGTAAGGAACTGTCTAAGATTGGGTAATCTGTGAAGGAAAGAGACTTAACTGACTCACAGTTCTGCAGGGCTGAGAAGGCCCCAGGAAGCTTATAATCATGGAGGAAGGGGAAGCAAACACATTCTTCTTCACATGATGGCAGGAAGGAGAAGTATGAGAACCAAGTGAAGGAGGAAGCCACTTATAAAACCATCAGATCTAGTGAGAACTTACTATCACGAGAATAGCATGAGGTCCCTCTCATGGGGACCCTCCCACAACACGTGGGGATTATGGGAATTGCAATTCAAGATGAGATTTGGGTGGGGACACAGCCAAACCTTATCAAGTGTTTAGATGGTCTGATCGAAATAAATGCTATCTGGAGATCCATGTGTTCAACATCTTTGAACTGTTTTCTTTCTCAGATGATTGGGTCATTGCTCTGATTGTTATTGTCATAGGTAAGTATCACAAATTTTGACACCACTTAAGTCAAAAAATTATTGTGAAGACATGCGTTTTAAAAATAGTTTTCCAGTTTCTATAGTTTTTTCAGCTTGTAAATTGGTTAAACCAATTTAGGAAAACCTGACCTTTTATTTGATGTACTTACTACCTCCCTTGTGTTAGTGATTTTATATTCTGTTATATTCTGTATATCCACTTAGTAACAAAGCCTAAGTAATACATATTTTCTCAAGATGATCAGTAATACTAGTTGGCTTCCCAAATGTGCTTTTGATAGTTTTCTAAATTAAGCAAGGACTTTTCTCTGACTTACTATGGACTGTGTAAGTGATTATGGGGAGTTGGATTTAGATAGCAAAGAGTCTGGATGGAATATAAATGTGTAGGTGCTTAAATAAAATAACATTTGACCACTGAAATGTAACCAACATTTATTTCTTCTGCTAGATTTTGAATCTTGATTAGTTTTCAGAATTATATGTCATTTGTTTCCTGATTTCTTGTAGTTGTTGCAGTTGCAGTAATTTGTGTTGCCCTGTACAGATTTCTTCAAGGGAGGAAGAAGAAAGGGTAAATTAAAGCATGTTTCTTCTAACTTCTTGGTCCTTCTTATGCTTAACATGCTTTTGTGCAGCTTAAGTTTGTAATCTGTATTGCATGCTATCTTTTTTTTTTTTTTTAAATGCCTGCATTAGTGTGTCCTACCAATTGCATTTCTTTGCTAAAAATATTTTAGCTACTTCTAACATCACTACAACATAAAAACATCTGTGCAGAGTTCCTACAGCTATTATGACTTTAAGAAAAATTTCTCTGGGATTTGAGGTTTAAGTTATTTAGCAAATCATGGACCACTCACTATGAGGCCTTCTCTACCCTATTCCCTATTTCCAAAATTGCACTAGTTTCCAAAATTAAATTTAAAGTATTTCACTGTGGAGACTTTGACAGTTGTATTCACTGGAATTTTTATAATGAAAGTTTCCACTTGTCTATGTAGCTTAGCTAGTTGCAAGAAGCTATGTAGGCATCTCATTTAAATACCCAATTTGGTGTCTTTTCATTTAAAGTTGTTATTTATACATGTTAAACTGGGAGATTCAAAACAACACTGTCCGATTTCCCTCTTATGTTCTTTCAATTTACCAGATTGCAGCAAAACTGATGGGGTTAAAGTTAAAGTTGCTGAGAGGGGTTAAATTTATAAGGTACCTCAATTAACTGTGTGTCTTTTAATATGTAAAAATGTAAAAAGTGAGTGGGCTTAGAATAGAAGAAAAATGTACAAGTACATATCTTCTAAAGAAAATAGGGTTTTTAAACATCAAACTCAAATTTTAGTTAAAGAGCTTACAATTTAACAAAAGACTTAGAATGAATCCTAGAACATAGACTAAGATTAGGTGCTTTGACATTTCTGAGAGATAATATACATTCATTTTTATTGATTTTAAAAAAATGTTTTCCCCCATAGTTTTAGAAATAGCTTTGAAATCAAGCCTAATAATTTTAAGATTTTTGGTACTCATGGTTTTATAATATATATTCCTTTTATACTGATCATCAGGTTTGGGCTAAGTCATAAAAGTACATTCTTTACTCATAAGGAACTCAAACTTTTTTTATATTACTTGGTTATCTTTTTAAATACCCATAATCCCTTCACTTGAATCTTAAATCTTGTATTTATGGAACACAATATGCATATTTGATTTATCCATCAGTTGTATATTTTAAAGGTTACATATCTACAACAATGTGAGTACAAAATATTATCAATGGAATATTTTTACAAATCCATAAGGTTTGTGTAGAAACAAGCTCTAAAGAAAACAAAACAAAGTCACAGTCTACTCATTTTCCTTCTTTGTTTAAAATATCACTGCATCAGAATTTTTAAAGGTTCCTTAACAAGTATTGATCAAACTCTCTCTAGCTCGCAGTTAATGGGTTTGTTTAGTTTAGTTTAGTTTTGTTTTTTTGACGGAGTCTCACTCTGTCACCCAGGCTGGAGTGCAATGGCGCGATCTCGGCTCACTGCAACGTTGGCCTCCCGGGTTCAAGGGATTCTGTGCCTCAGCCTCCCGAGTAGCTGGGATTACTGTTGTGCGCCACCACCACCGGCTAATTTGTTGTACTTGAACTAGAGCTGGGGTTTCACCATGTTGGCCAGGCTGGTCTTGAACTCTTGACCTCAGGTAATCTGCCCACCTCAGCCTCCCAAGGTGCTGGGATTACAGGCATGAGCCACCGCACCCGGCCTTAATGGGTCTTTTAAAGCTAAATACTTATCTATTACACTCCCAAATTAAAGGTTCAGTAGCAATAGTGAACTGAGATGCCAAAATTAATTTGTCCAGTGATTTTTTAAAAGCCCATTATTTTACAGCATAGGGTCCAATCAACAATTGCCATCATTAAAATTTTAAAATATTTTGGGAAGGTATGGTATCTTGAGCCAATGCAACATAATTAATCCTGTAAATAGTAGCACAACTTGAGGAAAAATAGTCCAAAAAATGGTGTGAGAGAGGAAACTCATAATTGCCTTTGAACTTTAAAATATAAACTGCACGGGAATCTCTTAGAATAGATGTTGCCCTTTTTATGACAGGAACATATCCGACTGGAAATTCAGCATAATATGTAATGGCCGAATCCAAAGCTGGGCTCTCTTTATGGATCTATTATTTTGTAGTTCCATGTTATTTTGATAGCTGAATTGAATGTGAGGGTGGTTTATCTTTCTTCAGAGTCTAGAGCAATGCTTCTCTGACTTTAATGTGCACATTAATCACCTGGAAATCTGTTAAAGTACAGATTCTGATTCATTGGGTTTGGAGTGGAGCCTGAGACCCTGCCTGTCTAGTGAGCTCCCAGTACTGATGCTGCTGTTGTGCCTGGTCTACACTGACCCGGGTGTTGGCCACTACTGATGTGTTGAAGTCTGAAGAAACACTATGAAGCTTATTGGCAAATGTTTCTAATATTTAAGATAATTGAAGTTTTTAAGATTCCTCATCCATATGTATCCTTAAAAAAAGGCTATGGGGTAATATATAGTAGTTGGCTTTTCTTACCTTTTTTAACTCTTAAAAAACATAAAGATTTCCATTATTTTCTTTGCACTGTTTAATGTCCATAATCTTGTCCCCCCAGATTGGCTGTTGTGGCCTTAGAAACTTCTTATAAAGACTATAAAATGTCTGGAGTTACTTCTCCACTTCGGGAGTAACTGGAGGCAGGCTAGCAGACACAAATAATCCCAAATTGCTGCTAAGGCCTGGCCCAAAGTGTATTTGTTGTAAACTGGTATTTATGATGATTTGGGAACATAATTACTCTTCTGCAGCCTTCACCTCAAAATACAAAAACAGTGTTAATAGTCATTTTAAGATGTTGGATGATCCAACATCATTTACATTACTTGATGAAAAATGGCCAAAAGATTATTCTGCCACTTTTATGTTTCGTAGCTCTCAGCTAAGAACAGTATAGGATACCGATGGGTCCGAAACAGTCCCATCCACGTGCTCCTTCCCTTCCCTTTCCATTCACATTTCCTTTCTTTACTAATTCTTCTACCATACTTTTTAGTCTTGGAACCACAGCTCTGTCTTTGCTACTGCTTGAGTCCTGTATTGCATGGCATGACTGTGCTTCTGAACAAGAGATGCCTTTTGTTTACATAAATATTTTCATTACTTGTAATGATTTTTTTAAATGCATTTTTTTTAAAAACTCTAAGCATCCCTGGATAAGTGACAGTTTGGCTAAGTTAGTGAAAGTTATTTGCATAATGTATATATTTATTACCTGTGACAAATAGTTTTTCCTTTTTTCCATTAATGGTATTCATTATTTTGTATAACCTAAACTGACTTTTAATGTTACATTAATATTGACTGATGCAATTACTTTATTAAAAATAGCAGTCAATTCAGGTAATTGGGGCATATAGTGACATGGGGCAAAAAAAGGGATCAAATTAACTTAAATGTTTTTCTAGTTGGCCCTCAAATTCTTGAGCATTTAACCCTTCAAAAATTTTTGAGCAACTACAAAAATGTTTTGTAATTAGTTTAGAAAGCATCTATACAAAATTAGATCCATCTCAGAAATATGAGACGCCATGTAATATGAAGTTTTGCAAGGCTATCCCCTCATCTGTTGAAAACAGATGTGCCACAAGAAGAAACTTCTTAATGCAAAAGTCCAGAGAAATCTGAAAATACATGACGTCATAAAGTTGATTTCTAAGATAATATTACATGGATTTGATACATACTCAATGTATTCCCTCAAAATTGAGGGTGTTAGGCCAGGTTTGGTGGCTCACACCTGTAATCCCAGCAACTTTGTGAGGCTGAGGCAGGCCGATGGCTTGAGCTCAGGAGTTTGAGACCAGCCTGGGCAACATAGTGAGATGCTGTCTCTTGAAAAAAAAAAAAAAATTCAAGGGTGCTAGAGACCAGTACCATTTCTCCCCAACAATCTGTTATTCCTTGAAAACATTTTGACATGATTCACTTCATGCAAAATAGCTTCAAAGATAAACATATTAAACAGGAATTTCCAGTCTGTTTATCTGCTGGATGATCTATATGACTTCAAAGTTCAAGTAGCTTCTAGCACAAAATTCATGTTTCCAGTCCTTCAGTGAGAATGAGAATGTCTTAAGTTATGAACCTAATTCTCAGCTTTCCTGCTATTCTCTTACACTGGATTTTATTCCACTTGTTATGCTACTCTTGTTTCTTTTTGGTTTGAAGTCACTACTTTATTCAGCCCTTTTCCCTTCCTCTGTTCAGCACATACCTAACTGATGAGAACCACAGAGAAGTAAAATTTACTTCTCTCTGAGAAGAAGAGATGAGAGGTTTGCTTTTATCATTAAAAGGTATTTGTTTTCTGTTGTTTATTTTCAGATGTCCTTGCTTTTGAAAAATACTCAGTGGATATATAGATACCAATAACCTGAGCAAAGAGATATTGGCAGTAAATATCAAAGAGGAAATTTACATTCCTGTTCCCTTTGCTACATTGATGTTTTCTTATACCATTCCCTTTGAAAACATAATGTGTACTGACAGGCTTTTGCTTTGACGTAGGCTTTAAATAGAGTTATGTTCCCCTAGTCCTTTTATCAGACTATCTCACTTCTACCTTGTGAAACAGCTGTGAATCCAAAAGTAAGAATGTGTGAGCCCACTGGGAAATAACCACAGAGTCAACTCATTTTAAGTACAAGGAAGAAAAATGCCCTTTTATAGAAACCAAAATATAGTTTACTTAGTTTTGTAAATTTATTCAATTCCAACATATAAATAACTCTGTAAAGATATTTTATCAGTTTCCCTGGGCTGGGATATTTTTAGCATATAAAAGGAAACAAAAAAGTCCTCAAATGGATTGTATTGCCTTAACCCCTTGGACCCTGTCCACCTTCTGTCTTCGAACTGAATTGGAACTATTCCTCTGTTTGTGCTAGAATGTGTGTCTGCAGAGCTGGGAAGAGAGGGAGATACGCATCCCACGTCTTATAATGTGAGGGCCCTACCCTAGGTTATAATCAAAAGTTTGGGAGCAGGATCTACAAAGGCCAGTTGGAAGGACAATTTCTTAGTAAAAGCAAAGTGGTGTCTTTGATCACGGGGAAAGCATAAACATAAAGATAAAACATACTAACCAGAATTGGCAGTCTGGGCCTACCCAGTCCTATGTACAGTAGTTCCTCCTTATCCATGGGGGGATATCTCTAGTGGTTGCCTGAAACCTGGGATAGTACTAAACCTTATATATACTGTTTTCTCTTGTACATATATACCTATGATCGTTTAATTTATAAATGAGGCACAGTAGGAGATTAACAGCAATAACTAATATCAAACAATTATAAAAATATGCCAGCATCACTACTGTTGTGCTCTGGGGCCAGTAAGTAAAATAAGGGTTACCTAACCACAGGTACTGTGATACTGTGACAGTCAATCTGATAACGAAGACAGCTATTGAATAACAGGCACATAGTGTCCACAGCGTGGGTATGCTGGACGAAGGGATGATTTATATCTGGGAGGGACGGAGTGGGACAGTGTGAGATTTCATCATGATACTGAGAATGGCACACAATCTAAAATATAGTTCTGTAATTTTCCATTTAATATTTTTTGACTGTATTTGATTATGGGTAACTGAAACCATGCACAGTGAAACCGTGGACAAGGGAAGCCTACTGTATTTTCTTAGTCTCTTAGGACACTTTTGAGGCTAAAGCCAACTACGAAAATAGTTTTTAGACTCTCTGAGCTTCAGGGTATCTGTAAACATTTGAAGATAATTGAATGAATGCAGTAGTTAATATTTTGCTATCTTCAAAATAGTTTCATTGTTATATCCAATAAATGTTTCTTTAAATTTATGTTAATGCCTTTTATTTTTGGCATAGATTGGGTTTCTATTTAAAATTGTATTTAAAGAAACAGATTCTACTACTATGGGAAAAAAATATTTACTTAGAAAAATATAGTGGTGGCTGGGTGCGGTGGCTCACACCTATAATCCCAGCACTTTGGGAGGCCGAGGCAGGCGGACCAGATTGGCCAATATGGTGAAACCCTGTCTCTACTAAAAATACAAAAGTTAGCTGGGCATGGTGGTGTATGCCTGTAATCCCAGCTACTCAGGAGGCTAAGGCACATGAATTGCTTGAACCTGGGAGGAGGAGGTTGCATTGAGCCAAGATCACACCACACTGCACTCCAGCCTGGGCGACAGAGCAAGAGTCTGTCTCAAAAAAAAGAAAAGGAAAGAAAAGAAAAATATAGTGGTCTTGGAGAATTCAGTGACAGGCCAAACCATTAAGTCTGTCATCACAACAGTCCTTAGGGAACTGCAATATTGTAAGTATAGTAATGATACAGTGGAGAACCATAATGATGGCCTCCCCAAGAAAGAGGAACAAACCCATTTATGCCTGAGGTTGCAAGTTTTTAAATTTTTGCCGTCAGACCCTGGCGATGACCTTGAGCAGTAGGAGATAAATTCCACATGCTTAGTGTTCCAATAATGGAACACTAGGCATACATGGGTTATTAAAGTATCCAAAATTAACATGCTTAGCTGTGACATTGGAAAGGCAATGTGTTTGCTGTGGCACACATACTAGTAAAGAATGACTGGTTCAAATTTGGTTTTCATTTTTCTATTAAAGTCAATTTACTAAGGCAGGGAGGGACCAGAGCTGTGCTGTCCAATTCAGTATTCAGTAGCCATGTGTGACTGCTAAGGACTTCCAAAGTGGCTAGCCCAATGTCAGGTATGCTGCAAGTGTCAAACACACACTGGATTTCAAAGACTAAGCGCAAAAAAATGTAAAATACATCCCAATATTTTGCTTATACTGGGTTAAAGAAAATGAAATTATTTTTTCTATTTGTGTTTTTAAAAGTGGCTTCTGGAAAATTTTTAATTACATGTATGACTGGCATCATCTATCTTTGGCCAGCACTAGACTAGAATAATAGGTTTTACAAAGATGTCTATTGTTATACTAAAAGTGTGACATAAACTTTTGTTATTTAGGAGACTCTTAGTGGAATACATGATTTTCTTGACAGTGAGGGGTAGATGAGGCATCACATACTTGAACAGTTAAAACCACTATCTTTTTGAAGGTTCTGTGCCAGAGCTACAGCTTTAAAATGGAGGGATCAGGAAAGCATGCGTTTGTCTCCAGTCTTTCCCATTGACCCTACATCAAAATGAGGACATAGTTACTAAGTACTTTGTATGCTACTGCTCTATTTCTTGTTTTGGAGGGGATCAGAAATATAAGACTGGGACAAAGGAAAGTTTTTTTTTTTTTTTTACAGTGAGACCAGTTGAACATTTGAAATTATTTTAAAAGAATAATTTATTTCCCAGGTTAGCGACTCAGTAGTATAAAGTATTTTTTTAATTGTTCATTTTCTGAATAGGCTTCTGGAATTTAATTTCTGTACTTAATTATATTTATCTTTGACACGATCTTTATACCTTGGTTTGCAGGAAAGCAGATGGTGGACCTGAATATGCCACTTACCAGATGAAATCAACCGCTCCAGCAGAGCAGAGAGGCTGAGTGGATTCCACAACCTCGTTTGCTAGTTCATCTTTTGACCTCTATTAAAATCTTCAGATACCCAGTTGTTATTCTCTAGTTTCACTCTCATGAATGCAACTGTGGCTTAACTAACATTCCAATGTGGCTTGAATGTAGGTAGCATGCTTTGATGCTTCTTTGAAACTTGTATGAATTTGGGTATGAACAGATTGCCTGTTTTCCCTTAAATAACACTTAGATTTATTGGACCGAGTCAGCACAGCATGCCTGGTTGTATTAAAGCAGGGATGTGCTGTATTTTATAAAATTGGCAAAATTAAAGAAATATAGTTCAAAATGAAATTATATTTTCTTTGTAAAGAAAGTGGCTTTGAAATCTTTTTTGTTCAAAGATTAATGCCAACTCTTAAGATTCATTCTTTCACCAACTATAGAATGTATTTTACATATCGTTCGTTGTAAAAAGCCCTTACGAATATGTGTATACTACTTTGGCTCTTGTGCATTAAAAACAAGAACACTGAAAATTGGGAATATGCACAAGCTTGACTTCCTTAACCAAGAATATTATTGGAAAATTCTCTAAAAGTTAATAGGGTAAATTATCTATTTTTTGTAATGTGTTTGGTGATTTCAGAAAGCTAGAAAGTGTATGTGTGGCATTTGTTTTCACTTTTTAAAACATCCCTAACTGATCGCATATATCAGTAATTTCAGAATCAGATGCATCCTTTCATAAGAAGTGAGAGGACTCTGACAGCCGTAACAGGAGTGCCACTTCATGGTGTGAAGTGAACACTGTAGCCTTGTGGTTTTCCCAAAGAGAACTCCATATGTTCTCTTAGGTTGAGTAACCCACTCTGAATTCTGGTTACATGTGTTTTTCTTTCCCTCCTTAAATAAAGAGAGGTGTTAAACATGCCATCTAAAAGTAGGTGGTTTTGAAGAGAATAAATTCATGAGATAACCTCAAGTCATGTGAGAATCTTAGTCCATTTACATTGCCTTGGCTAGTAGAAGCCTCTTACCTATGTATGTGTCTTACCTCATCTCCTAAAAGGCAGAGTACAAAGTAAGCCATGTATCTCAAGAAGGTAACTTCACTTTGTCTATTTGCTGTTGATTGTACCAAGGAATGAAAAAAGTAAATATAACTCAGGTAGCACTTTATACTCAGGCAGATCTCAGCCCTCTACTGAGTCCCTTAGCCAAGCAGTTTCTTTCAAAGAAGCCAGTGGGCGAAAAGCAGGGACTGCCACTCCCAATTCAGATCACACTGTTAAAAGTTGTGTTTTGAAATTTTATGTTTAGTTGCACAAACTGGGCCAAAGAAACGTTGCCTTCAGGAAGATATGATTGGAGAATCAAGAGTGTAGAAGAATAAATACTGTTTTACTGTCCAAGACATGTTTATAGTGCTCTGTACATGTTCCTTTCCTTTGTAATCTCTGGCGAGATGCTTTAGGAAGATAAAAGTTTGAGGAGAACAAACAAGAATTCTGAAGTAAGCACAGAGTTGAAGTTTATACCCATGTCACATGCTTTTCAAAAATGTCGCAATTACTTAGAAGCAAGGAATGGTGTTTTTTTAAAACCTAATTGAAGTATATTCAAATACTTTAATGTATAAAATAAATATTATACAATATACTTGTATAGCGGTTTCTGCTTCACATTTGATTTTTCAAATTTAATGTTTATATTAGAGATCTATGTATAAATATGTATTTTGTCAAATTTGTTACTTAAATATATGGAGATCAGTTTTCTCTGGAAGTTTGTTTAAATGACAGGAAGAAGTGTATATGAATTTAAGAAAATTTTTTAAGCTGCAAAAATGTATTTGCTATAAAATGAGAAGTCTCACTTATAGAAGTTCTTTATTGCTCACTTTTTAAAAAATTGACTCTTGAAATCTGTTAAAATAAAATTGTACATTTGGAGACGTTTCATGATGATGTGTTATTTGGGTTCTGTCTCAAATCGAAGTATGTTTCTAATTGGGGCCGTCTTCTAACCATTCCACTCCCACCGCCATTCATCCTGTCCCTCCTAGCTCAGACCCTTAAGTATCCCCAGGCTTCTCCACTCCTAACCCATCACATAGATACTGCACAGAGGTATCCAGTGACATCACATTACCTACTGGATGAAGTCCACATTTCTTAGCCTGATACTTGAAGACCTTTTACAATTAAATCCCAACTTTCTTCCCCAAGCCTTTTCTATCGCCCTTCTTCAAATAACCTACTCTTAGTCAAGCCTGACCATTTCCCCTGTGCTTTCTGCTGTATTCCTAGTTCACTGTAGCTTGAAACACACTGTCCTGTTGAGATCCTATGCATCTTCCAAGGCCCAGCTCAGATATTACCCTTCCATGAAACTGTGCCTGATTTCTGCCCAGCTCTTATAGTCTTTATTATTACCTAACCTTGGGATAGCCACATTTAAGCATCTATATATACATGTGTCCAGTAGAAGATATATCTTCTACATCCCATGAACGCATATGTAGAGCTAAATAAAAACCCAAGTCCCAACAAAATATAAAATTTATGTAACTAGTAGGATTTGGTTGTTTCTGCAAAAATCATTGTTGCTTTCTCTGCAGATTTCAGTCGGATTGCTAAATTTCTCAGAGCAGGCTTCAGTGTTTCTCAACCGTGGCTGCACATTGCAATCACTGGGGGAGATTTACGGACACCTGGGTCCCATCCCTAGATATTTCCAGTGTAATTGATCTGGGATGTGGTTTGGCTGTAGGGATTTTCAAGCATCCTAAATGATTCCAATGTGCATCTAAGGTTGAAAACCCATGCATTAGTAAATCTCAAGCCCCACAGTCAATTTTTCTATATAAACTTTTAAAGATAGAAGTTAAAGGCTTATAGAAGAAAATTATGGCTTTCTTAATTCAGCCTATTAAATCAGAAAATTTCATTGAAGACTTAAGGTTTTGTCGTTTGGCTAACTGAACAACGCTATCTGTCAAATATAAAAATACTGAAACAATCTGTTTAATAAAACACTAGGTGAAAATTATATATGTATATATGTGTATATATACATATATATGTATATATATTTTTTGAGGCTGGAGTGCAATGGCACGATCTTGGCTCACTGCAACCTCTGCCTCCCGGGTTCAAGTGATTCTCCTGACTCAGCCTCCTGAGTAGCTGGGATGATAGGCATGCGCCACCACATCTGGCTAATTTTGTATTTTTAGTAGAGATGGGATTTCTCCATGTTGATCTGGCTGGTCTTGAACTCCCGACCTCAGGTGATCCGCCCACCTCGGCCTCCCAAAGTGCTGGGATTACAGGCGTAAGCCACTGCACCCGGCCTGAAAATTATACTGACTATGAATAGAGCATTTTAGAAAATCTTATGTGACCTTGAGACTGTAATGTATTTTTTAAATTGGCATAAAATACATGGGGAGAGTTAGTTACTTTGTAAGGTAACTAACAATAAATCCGGAAGAATGCTGAAGGGACTTGAGATTAGAAGGAATATGAATTTGTGGTGTTAAAGTAGATTTTAGGGTTTGTGGGAAACAGGCAACTCTGTGTTATTCTAAAACTTAGTAATGTCTTTCAGCTAACATTTTAACCACGAATGAGCTTTTCTGCGTATTTTTAAATTTTGCATACTTGTACTTGAGTAGGATTTAACATGGAGTCTAATAACTTCCAGAAATGATTCAAAATTGAGTGATTGTACATACGGATTTTTTTTTTTCCTGGACTACACTGTTCTCATCAGAATATCCAGGCTCACTCAGAAAAGGTTACATTAATATGACTGATCCTTTGTAAATCGGAGCACTGCTGCCCTCCTGTGGACTGTTACGGCATTTGGCAATCCCTTCCTTACCAGCTCAAACTTAAGTCACTTTTCAGAAGTTTCCGTCATTGCTGTGATTCCCCAGAAGACATTTTAAACTTCATTTGGGATATGGTATAAGACTAGCCCTCTTCTTCTTCTGTGAGATCAAAATTATTTTTTATTTGACACAGGATCTCGCTCTGTCACCCAGGCTGGAGCTCAGTGGCTCAATCACAGCTCACTGCAGTCTCAACCTCCTGGGTTCAAGGGATCCTCCCAACTTAGCTTCCCCAACGGCTTTCGCATCTTGCCCAAGCTAGTCTTGAACTCCTGGCCTCAAGCAATCTGCCTGCCTCAGTGTTCCAAATTACTGGGGTTACAGGCATCAGCCACCACGCCAAGCCAAAATTAACATTTTTAAAAGAGTTTTAAATGCTGTCCCTTATTGCTTAAGTATAGGACAAGTATAATATTGTGGATCTGTGGTCAATAAACAATTTTTCCTTCCCTCTCACATACCAGCAGAATGTAAACCAATTGCCACAAGTATAGATAACATTTGAAAAAGCCACCCGTCCTGATTCCTGACTTGAAAGTACATAACCCAGGGAAACCTGTACAGAGGTAGTAAAACTGATGTTAGGAGACTCCACCTTCCTTTATAAGATTTACGTCTCTCATGTAGCTTTTTAAAAACCCACACTATTATAATATGGTGCAGTGGCAAACCCTGTGCTAAACTACTGTAAACAGGAGCCCCACTATCCTGGCGTTTGGGGCTTGTGGCTTCATTGAGAGAGAATTCAGAAACAAACGCTTGGAGAAGCACTTCAGAATGGCGTTCAGGAAAATTATCTATCTTCTGATTAACATACTTCACCTGAAAGAGTTCCTAGGAAAAATAGTCTGTAAATTTGTATTTAAGTTGGGACTCAGTGATTAGAGAATTCTTTGGTTAGGTTCCCATAGCATCATGCTTCTGAAATCTTAGTGTGCTAGCTGGTTACATGGTGATCTTCTTAACAGAAATTAGAATCAGAAGATTCAAAAGGTATCGATCGGTTGGGGCCTGAGGTCTGCATTTCTAATGAGTTCCTAAGAACTGCTGTTTGTAGTGGGCTATATTAACGGCCTCTAAAGATATCCAGGTCCTAAGACCTGGAACCTGTGAATGTTACTTTATATGGCAAAACGGTCTGTACAGATGAGATTAAGAAAATTGAAATAGGGAGATTATCCTGGATTATCCAGGTGGGGCCCTAAATGTAATCACAAGGGTCCTTCTAAGAGGGAGGCAGGGGGAGATTTGACTGTGCCAGAAGACAATGTGGACGCTGAAGCACAAGGCTGCCCTGCTGGTTTGGAAGACGGAGGAAGGGGGTGCAAGCCAAAGAATGCAGCTCTAGCAGCTGAAGAAGACCAGAAAACCTGCTCTCTCCTGGCGCTTCTGAGAGGGAGGGCGGCCCTTGCAGTCCAGTGAGCTGACTGCAGGCTTCTGACATCTGTAACTGTACGAATACATGTGTGTTGTTTTAAGACACCAGGTTTGTGGTAATTTTTTAGGGGAGCCACAGGAAACTAACACACCAGTGCTGGGGGCCCTCAGACCACACTAAGTAGTAAAGCATTTTAGGAACAAGACCACAGAAGAGAGGCTCTCAACTTGTTTAAAACAACAGTGATGTCCAGGCCCATTCCCAGACCAGCCAAAACCCGAGATTGTAGGGATGGGACCCAGGGAACACTAATTTAAAGACTCTTTGGGTGAACTGAACAGGAAGATAGGGTAGGGCACCATCATACTAGAATAAACTCAAAAGTACAACTTTTGTGTTCAAGGAAAACTCTCAAGTTCCATCGATGTATGGACACACTAGTCTGCCAGGTACTCTCCTGAACCTACACGCCAGCTTCTCAAAGTGAAGGTCTGGGTCAGTCTCTTACACAAAGAATTATCCAGTTCTAGACTTATTTCTGTTTCGCCTAAATTGGCCAAATATTTGACTTGTCTCATCCATGTTTATGAAGGACTCATTAGTGTTTACTTCCACAGGTGGGATTTGCCAGTCCAACTTGCATGAGGCTTGAAGGTGCTGTCAGTCTGATAAGCCTCCCCACTCAATAATTTTTTTCATTATATATTCACCAAGACCCGCTTATAAATTTACGGTTAAAAAATCTGGTAAAATTTAGATAAGCAGGACCCATGTACTACAAAGCGTTTTCTACCTAGGTTGATAGCATGGCTTCATAAACCTGATTCAAGATGTTATCTCTGGAAGAAACATTCTACATAATTACTAACTGATTGTGCAAAAACACCTCAGAATGGCAATTTTAGGTAAAGAGCTGTCTGCATCCAAATGAATAAAACAAAACAATCCTGTTTGAGAGGCATCCCAGTTACATTTTGCTTCTCATGACTTAGCAATGTGGCACTATTTAAGCATTCAATGAGTGTAACATAAACTGCTTTTATAGAAAAGACGTCTCAAAACATTGTTTTTGTGCTTTGATGCTGAATTCGATTTCGCACTTACTCATTTGAGGACTGGAATCAGGGCCTCCTGAGAGCAAAAATCTGTTTTACTTGTTTGTATTTGCAACACCTAGGCTGGAGCTTTGAGTGTGGTGGGTGGATCAAAAACTGTTTAATTGGTAGGTAGTACAACAGACCCCAAAGATGTCTAACCTATAGGTATTTAATACTATTGTAGCCTATCTCGGTGGGAAGTGAATAAAACAATGTAACTTAGGGTCTTAACACCACCACTTAGGGTCTTCCCACCACCACATCCTGGGGATTAGAACATGGGTTCTTCCATCAACAGCCTGAAATAGCACTGCAGCTGCAGTGAGGGGGTGCAACACATGTACTGGCAAGTGTTGCCAGCAAATGCTACTTCCGCCCCCCACTCTCAGCCCACTGGGCAGGGCAGCCATCTGGGGGAAGACTGTGGCAGGGGGTTGGGCTTAGAAATGGCTTCCTAGGTGGCTGATTTGCCATGATTTACTGCAAGCCACTGGCTTTAAAAGAGTTGTACTGCAGGTAGTTCATAGTCATGCACCTCCTGTGCAAAAAGCCTGATCAAGGGGCCACAGCCTGCCTTCCTGAAAATCCTACAAGCTTGATCCCCTATCAAGTCAAATCTGGCTGATCTCTGAATAGCTTTACAAAACTGGCTCACTGGGCCCAGTGCGGTGGCTCACACTTGTAATCCCAGCACTTTGGGAGGCTGGGGCGGGTAGATCACGGGGTCAGGATTCGAGACCAGCCTGGCCAACATTGTGAAACTCCGTCTCTACTAAAAATACAAAAATTAGCTGGGCATGGAGGCGCATGCCTGTAATCCCAGCTACTCGGAAGGCTGAGGCAGGAGAACTGCCTGAACCTGGGAGGCGGAGGTTGCAGTGAGCAGAGATCATGCCATTGCATTCCAGCCTAGGTGACAGGGTGAGACTCCGTCTAAAACAAAGAAACAAACAAAAACAGAAACAAAAAAAACTGGCTCACCTTGTTTTCAAGTGTTGACATAAACTAACAGTCAAAAGTATCACTCAATCTTTTATAAAACAAGTGAAATCAGTCTGTGCCCCTCCAAGGAACCATGTGACAGTATGTTCAGTTGAGCATAAGTTCCTTGCAGGAACAGTTGCTGGCAGAAGGGCTGTGTCTACAGCCCATGGGGAACCAAGGACAATTTTCCCATTCAGTAGGGAGCATCCCTCAGCCTTGATCTTCAACATTTCTTCTCTTCCCTAATCTGTTCTCTCATTTCATTTCTTGGCTCACAGAATTTCATTCTTGCCTTAATGGGTTTCATTTTTAATGTCTGTCTGGCTGTAACCTACTTTGAATTCTTTATGAAGTAGGCAAGATCTGCATAGCAAATTAATTTTTCAGGACCCACTTCTTATCATCACAGAATTATGAATGGGAAATAATAGATGAAAAACACAGACATGATCAACTGAACATAGTATTTATTAAGGTCAGGATGCATGAATAGACTCTTCTCAACAGAAAGATAATTCAACAGCAATCAATTTATAGAATTTAGTGCAGTACTACATTTCAGCAAAATGCAACTGAGAACATCAGATAAATTATAGTAATTTGTTTTTTAAAATCCATTAAACTATCTCTTACCTCTGCAATAACGTATCATACATGCAGTTAAAGAAGTTAGTAGGGAAAAACATGATCTTCCTTCCCCATGCTCTGCCCATCCATCTTCCAGGAAACCACAGGCTGCTGCCGCCCAGACTTGGCATGAGACTTCGAGGCTGCTGCTTTTCCCCCTACATCATAACCGATTTCAAATGGTGCTAGACAAAAACAGACTCTGAACACCAGGAGAAATCGGTCAGCCTGTGTAAGAGATGGGCCAGTGGTGCTCCCAGGGTCTGCACCTCGACAGTCCAGGTGGCAAGTCTGATTTCGGGTGCCCCGCAACTGACGGGGAATACTCCAGGGCATCCTCTAAGAGCAGACTGACGGTGCTGATGTGGACAAAATGGTCCTCCAGGTGTACTGCCCTCTCCCCTGCCCCATGACAACCAATACCCAATACATTGTTATCCAACAGAGTATGACAACTGCCACACTCAAAGGCCCTACCAACACATTCATGCTGGTAACGGCTGCTAGGAGTCAACAGAAATAGCATCACAACCTCTGCCCCTGCTCAAGCCACTGTGTTTATTTTAAACACAACCCCCTTCCCTACTGTCACTTCTCCCAAAACCCAACAAACTCAAGAGTGTATTTTGCTCTTCAAGTTCTTCCCTGGACTTCTCGAACAGACTCAAGTGGCAGGAGGAGAGGAGCCAGTCCCATGAGCAGCAGTTCCTCTGCAGTCCACCCTTGGCTGTGCTGCAATTCTTACTCCTAAAACACTGATTTCAAATGGTGCTAGATACAAAGATGGAAAAATCTAAGCCACCATGTGAAACCAGCTTCCAGAAGAAGAGGATCTCAATGAAGAAAGAAGGGAGATTCAATCGGAAGACCCAGCCTCTGCCCTGAGGAGAAATGTCTTCTTGCAGTTCTACTTGTGATATGACACAGTGCTCCATGGGAAAGGCACAAAGGAGGTTACACAGTGCTGCGCAAAGCAACATGAAAGTCACAGCTGATGCTTCAAATAGATGAGAGCAATACAAAACTCATTAATTCTAGGTTAATTCTATTTAACTTCATACCAGTCACCATAAGTTATTATATATGATGAAATAGCCAAAATTATCATTAAAATACATTAATATTTACATTCATACTTCCCTGCATTTGTATAGTATTTCACAGTATACAAAGTGTTTCCAGATATATTCTCTTACTTCATCAGGACACAAGCACCCTATCTGCCTGTGGAGTGAAGGTCCAGCTGCTACACAAAGGTGAGTTTCCACCTGGGCCAGGGCAACTCTTCTATGTGTCTTATTTGAGAAGAGCATGCGTTCCTCCTTCCCACCTCTTATGTAAGTATCAGAACATTCAAATATGACCCCGTTAATCTGCAATCTTATTTAACCTCTGATGTGACTTAAACTGGCACCCTATAATTGTATTAAGCAGATAATCCTCTAACATAAGAATTGAGTTTTATTTTCAAACTCTGCTTGAAAATAAGATTTGCACACTGTATTCCAAATTAGATTTCCCATCTCCTTACGGCATCATCTTTTTTGGTTGTCTGAAGCTAAGAAAATACGTGTATTTCCTCTGATACCATAACCAAGAGAAAAGAGACAGGGTAGAAACTGTGTATTTTAGGTTCCCTACCAATTATTCCGGCCTCCAGATACAGGCTTATAATTTTTATGGTTCCTGGCACTAACAGTATGTGTTGCTAGAAGGAGAAGTAAGAAATAGAATTTGAACATCAAAAGTTGTGATATTTAATTCTCACAACAGTCGTATGGGGCAGATATTATTCCAATTTTTGCAGAAGAAATTCATCCTTAATGAGGCTAAATAACTTGTCTGCAGTCACACAACCAATAAATGCAGATCCCAGGTCTAACTCCAAAGACTGCGTTTCCACCCTTGTACCCACTGCAGCCTGCTCCATAACTTGACTATCATCTCATTTTGTTCTTGAACTTCATTAAGAACAAAACAGGGTGGGTGGGGCAGGAAATTCCTAGGTGATACTTCTGCACTGATTGGGATCATACTGACTACATAACACGTTATACTTAGGTGGAGACAGGAGCACGATCTGGGTTCTGCGAAGGCTGGGTGGTCTGGGGCAGCTTGTTTTGTTCTCCTGCTCCTCTAGCTCCTCTGCTGTCTTTCCCCAGCATGGCTGTGGCTGTGGGAAAGACGCCAAAGATGAACCTGCAACAAGCGATTCTGTCACCAGCACTAGGCTCTACGGCCCATGGTGGGACTTGCCAGCCTCAGTCACAGGTGGGAGAGCCGGGGCAGATATGCACACAAGGGCTCTCACTGATGACAACTGCAGCCAACACCTGGGGCTTGTTAACCAGGTAACAGCCTGGTTGTAAGGTCAGGAGTGAGTGTTTAAGGACAGTTATTACTGGGAGTCCAAATCCTGTAAAATGAGGGGATTTGATGAGATTCTCACTTTTCCGCTTTTCATTTTAGCCACTCTTCCTTATCAACTTCTAGTTACCAGTATCCACAAACCCCCTCCTATAAGCCCTCACACAGGTGTTCCGCGGTGATCAGAAAGCACCTCCCTCCATCGCAAGGCCCTGCTTAAGCTGTTGTCTCTTCTGGAATATTCTCCTTCACCCTCCCTTAGCTACCACCCCTCAGCCCCGCCCCCACCCCCCACCACTCCAGGGAACTTCAGTCATCCTCCCCTCAGCTCAGGAAAGCCTCCCTGAGTCTAGCCCGGCTTGCTAGAAGGTTAAGTGGTCCTCGCCAGCCTCAAGTTCTTTCCTTCAGTAGCCACTTATCTCACTTGGTCATCAGTGTGATTATTTAACGTCTCTCCTGCTACCCGTAAGGGACCATTCGGAGTCCAGCAGAGGGGCTGTGCATAGCAGGGGGCCACTGCCACTGAGGGAATTAACAGAAGCCAGAGTCTGGGTCCCCACTCCTGGATTCTAAAATTTAACTCTTAACTCTCTGGAAGAAGAGATAAGAAGCCATTAACAATGCATCACTTTAATTAAACACTCTAAAAGAAGTGGAGAAAAAATCACGTTAGTATTGAAATCCTTTGCCTTTCCAATTCCACTGGTTAAAAGGGGTCCTTCAGGTCTCAGCCCTCCCAATAGAACCAGTTTTCTCCTCTCAGAGTTAGCTGAGCAATGACTCTTCGCTGAAGCAAGCTGGTGGCTGTTCCCTGCTAGGAAGCAGCCAGTTAGTTTGACAAGGGCTGGAAGGGGCTTGCTCTCCTTGGTACCATGCCTGAAGGCCACCTACACCTGTAAGAAGGCAGCCCGTGAAAACCCCGGCCTGCTGCCATCCAAGGAGGGTGACGGGTTTTACCCACCTCAGCCTAATGACTCCAAACAAACCGGCCGAGGGTGAAAGCGTTGGCATGGCTGTCTGGGGAGGAAAACCACCCACCCAGAAGGGTGGGTATGTCAGTCTTGTGAGTGCTGCCATGCAGGGAAAAGGTGTGGGAGCTATACTCCAGCCTGGTCCACTTCTGTCCCCACATTCTACCTGGAGGTTTCTCCACCTCACACCAGGGCATTCATCTGCCTGGGCACACAGAGAATCAGAACACAATGGTTTTAATACCTGCTTGGCCCCAACTCTGAGAACAGGGACCTGCCACTTGCCCTGAATGGGCCTCAGTGTCTTCACATGTAAAGAGAGGAGGCTGAGGTAGGCTGCTCAGTGGGCTCAGGCAGGAAACCTGAGACAGAGAAGTGGTAACAGCAGGCAGCAGAAATACAGTGTCCTGGAGAGGCCGTACTTTGTCTAAATGCATGCAAAATCAGATACATTAAAATAACCCTAGCCAGGTGTGATGGCACACACCTGTAGTCCCAGCTACTCAGGAGGTTGAGGCATGAGAACTGCTTGAGCCTGGCAGGCAGAGGTTGCAGCAAGCTGATACTGTGCCACTGTACTCCGGCCTGGGCTACAGAGTGAAACCCTGTCTCAAACCAAAACCAAAACCAAAACCAAAACCCGTGCAGGTCAAACACATCTGAGGGTTAAATACAATCTATAGGCTGTTGGTTAAAAACAGTTTGGAGATGCAAAGACAGCTTCTGCTTCATTCTGTAAATGATGCTTTGTCTTTAAAGCCTAGCATGGTACGTAAAAAATAACACTGGAAGAAAATGGGAAGGTGAAGGAATTCTCGTTTCTGAAATCTACAAGCAAACCCACTGAACAAACAGACACTGGCCCCCAGTTGCCTAACCCTGCTTGCTTGTGCTGCGCTACCACACTGTGTGCAAATCCAGAACGTGGGAAGGTTCTGCCAAGGCAGCGCTGGGTGCTGAGTCACAGCTACTTACGTGACTGATGTGTGTTCCAGCCAGATGGGGGGAGCCGGAAGCCAAGCCCAGATGGCCATCTTCTTTCCTCTGGGAATGCTGATTTCAGGGCTCCTGGCAGTAAGGAAGAGCTCATCTTGGTAAGAGAGGGGCCTGGGGAAGGCTCTTTTGTAAAAGGGGAATGTCTTGCCCTCAAGAGACAGTCCCAGGCCATTGCATGTATAAACTGAAAGGGCAGCCCAGCTTCCTGTCATTCTAGGCAGCAGCCTGGACATTCTGTCTTTAGCTGCCGGGGTGGGGGCTGTGAATCAGAGGGAAGGGTGACAAAAGGAAGGGTATATACATGAGGGGTCAAGGGTGGGCAAGAGGGAGCATGGAGTTACTGGCTGGCCCAAAGTCCCCAGAAACCTCCATTAGGCTCTTCCTTTCTGGCAGGGTGGCCTTCAAAGGAGGACTCAGAACCCAGGGACCACTGCATTTCCCAGGCCCTGAGCCCCAGTGTGGGAACCACATCCTCCAAACCCACAGTGCCCCTCAAACTGCCACTCAGGTAACAACGCAAGAAGTAACAGCCTTCCAAGCCTATGTGGACCCAGTATCAGTTTTTCTGGTTTCCCCTAGGTCAGAGGTATGGAGGTCTATGTTCCTAGGCAGCTGCACTCCTAAAAGTTCAGTTTTCCGTCCATCCCTTAACACTACTGACAAAAAGCCTAGACTCAGTCCAGGCACAGGGCCCCTGGTCGGGATTGCTGGCTGGATAGGAGGATGCACCAAGGTTACCCTGCCCCTGGGATAAGCTGGGGGGACAGCAAAAGACAGTGGAGGGCAAAGGGAAGGAGGAGGAGTGGAATGAAGACTGGGGCTCGGGTGCCTCCACATCCCCCCAGTAGAAGGGCTCAGCTCTGGCACAGAAGGATAGGCATGGCCCTGAACTGCTTTCAAGGAAGCTAGTGCTTTCCACGAGAGGAAAAATGAGCATACCAATGGTCTATTACACAAACACAATGCCCACCACAGAGTTCACGGGTCCAAACCAATGCAGATCCAAAGGCAAACCAACGCTGCTCCCTGGTCATTCCTAAATTATCTGCTTGACTCAGTGAAGATGGACTCAAAAGTGAAACCACAGTCTCAGGTGAAATCTAACTCTGGAGGTAGGGAAGGAGACGCCCCAAAGCCCAGCTTCCGCACCTCCCTAAGGCAGAGCTGGTGACCTCCTCCTTCAGCCACCAAGAAGAAGTAACTAACAGACGCAGTATCCTACCAGGCACCACATTCACAAGACGGCATGGCTGCTCTCGCTGGGAGAAGCACGTTCCTGTTCCCAAGAGCTCCTCCAGAGGCATGCCCCAGCCTCTGCAGCACAGCCTCTGCTCCTCCCTGGAGGGAGAGCACAGCATCTCAAAGGAGAGAGCATTTCAACAAGTCAAACACCTTCCCCAGAGCAGAGCACAGCCCGAGGGGGGCACCAGGAAGCCCAGGGTGCTTCCTGAACTAACCTCTGACTGGCAGTTCTCCCCAGTACCTGGGCACACACCTGGTCCACACACATGGACTGGGCACACCCTGTGACATGACGTGGTTCCACTTCCCTAATAGAAGGGAAGGAGGCTGGGCCAGACAGAGGGTAGGTTGGAGTCCAAAGCCAACTGCGAGCCCACTTTCTCTCCTTCTCCTTTGGCTGGCCCAGCTGGTAGCTGCACCTATGGTGCTATTCCAGCCTCATTCTGCTATCAGGACCTCTGTCTGCCAGGCTCAAGAATAGTGAGTAGCAGAAGGGAGGAGGAGGAAAGAGGAGAAAGGAGGGAGGAGAGAGGAGGAAGGAGGGTAAGAGGGAGGGAGGGGCTCGGGAGAAGAGGTGGAGGAGGAAGTTTCACAGTCTAGTGCATTCCCATCAGATCAGAGAGAGGGGAACATGTGCAACTTCCCTTTTCAAGCGTTTCTCTGCCCCCCCTTTTGTTTCGGTTCCTTCCCCTCTGGCCTGGGGATGGTGCGGCTAGTGGGCTATGCAGGGGCAGGCGCCCAGGTACCCAGCCAACTGGGCTCTCGCCCGGCTCCATCTCAGGCCTGGCACGCTCCCTCGGGCCGTTACCCGGCATGCCCTTCTCCTTGTCAGGGAGGCCGCGCCCTCTTGTTTTCAAAGTTTTATAACAGTATTGTTTGTTGTCCAGCAGATTAAATTCTTTGGAGGCTGGGGAGTGGGGGGAGGGTGAGTGACAGAGAGGAGGGAAAAGAGAGAAGGAGAGAAAATACAAATCACTTCTATTAGGCCCAAAAGATTAAATGAGTTCGCTTAACACAAAGTCCACCTGTCTTGAGAGAGGCTAGTGGCCAGGAGCCTGCATTCCCTTCTTCTCTGTCTGGGCTTGTCATCTCTGGCCCCCTAGCAGGGTACGTACAGTCTCAAACTTCCAACACCACTCCTTGGGTCAAGGTGAAAAGCAGTACCAGCTAATAAGATTGGAAGATGCATGTGTGAGCACCACCCACCAAGCAGGACACATGACGTGGGGTCGAGCAGGTCCCTGCAAGGACACTCTTGACTCTCATCTCAGGCATCCGGCCGAAACAGTACAGGGCTACGGGGGAAGGGCGTCTGCAGGCAGCTGCCGGAGCCCTTGTCTCAGAGATGGCTGGTGCCTGCTGTAAGCCAGTGGTTTGTTTACATTTGAAATCAAAGTCACACATTCATTGATGCCAATGACACTGGAAGAACTATACCCCAAGGAAATAACACAACTGCATGCATAAATAAATATTCATGTAGACCTAAGGAATAAGAAAGAGTGGGAAATAGGAACGAAGAGAGACAAAAAGTCAATATATAATAAGCATGATCTTACAGACAGGGCTCATTTCACCATCCTCAGCCTTTCAGGACTTTTGATGCTAAATCTGTAGGTGGTGATGACACAAAAGAATATATGATTTTCCACATTTAATACAACTCTCATTTAGCCACTAACTGATTTATTTCAGACTCTGGGTTACCTCTAAATAGTAGGCCCATTTGAACACATCCCTGTGTCTTTAGTATAGCATGCAACGTGGCTCCCAGAGTTGTGGGCCTGCCCTGGGATGTTCCTCTCCCACCTCCTACCTTCTTCCCAGCAAACTATGTCTGGCCCTGCGTCCTCTACATGGCCCTCCTCCCTCCGCATCATAGGATTAGAGCAGCTCAGGGCTCTTTCCTGGAAAAGATGAGGGACAACATGACTTTCTCTTTTTTTATATGCAAGTAACACCAGTTTCTTAAGATCAGTGCCAGAAGTTCTCTCTGCAAAAAGAAACAAGGTCAAAGTTCCAGGCTGGATGCCTACACTGGTGTACCCTGCCCATGTATCCCCTCAATTCCATCCAGCTTGGGCCTGTCTTGAAGGCAGATGGGAAAGATGGAGAGAAATGCCTGCTCTAGATCCTGGCACCCAGACCTCATGCTGTTCCAGGGACCATCTCAAAGTGCCACAGACTCTGGACTGGGAGGATCCTGTGGCGGACACCCAGTCTCCTACCTCAAATAAAGAAGCTTCATCTTTCCTCAGGAACCCTCAGCAGAGGTGATGCACAGTTCTCTCAGAAGTCTAACCCAAATCACTCTCCTTGCTGAAATTCTGCCCATTCTCTTTTCCATCCTTCAAGTGAACAGAATGAACTGGGTCCAACATGGGTCCAACATGACAAATCTTCACACATGAAGCTACAGAAGGCTTTATCCACTAAAACAATTCCACTGTGGATTCCCCATCACAGGGTTTCTGTATGAGCCAAGGATGTATTCTGGAAATACAAAAGGACGGACATTCAGAGACACATATGCATGCTGCCCTGTCCAGCCTCAATCGCCCTAAAGGAATATCCCCAGAAAAAGTCTAAACCATCGTGGCTAAATCAGCTGTAAATAAAGATAAACCATTATTTCCCCCTTCATACAAATTCCAGGTCTATTTAAACAAAGGTCACTCAGAGGGCTAACTGGCCAAGAAGTCCTGCTGTCCAATACTCTGCCTTAGCAGCCCTTATAAAGACTGGGGGGTTATGCTCTGCCTTTAAGGAAAACTGACACCCATGAGTTCTCTTACCCACCTTTCTCTCTGTGGGTAAGCCCTACTTTTTCAAGTCAATCATGAAGGAGACACTCAGAGCTGAAGCCAGTCTTTGTAGTCCCTTACTTTACATTGTACATTAGCCAAGGCTTCCAGCAGCCGCTGTACATTAGCCAGCAAACAGGTAGCATACACACAACATGCATGCTGGGCAAGGCTCAGGGCATCTCTTACAAAGGTGTTGAAAAAATCTCAAAGACCCCACACTGGGCCTCATCTCTAAGTGAGCTGCACTCAGATGCATGCCTGTGTGCATAGGCATGAGGTGCCATACAGATGTGTCACAGTGGTTTGATGCATCACATATTCCAGAAGCTTCCAAATACAGGAAACCTCTCCAAGAATACATGGTGAGTGGCTGGCTTCCCAGCCAAGAAGTGCAAGCCAGTTCTCACAAGAGCTCCAAGAAGTCTGAAGAATCAGAGAGTTGGAGGACCTGGACATGCTGAGGTTTCATTTCCCATTCAACATATAGAAAAGGAATCTCTAGGCCCTCTAAGGCCTTCAGAAATTAAGGAAACTGCCAAAGACTCCACTCCCCTACTCCTGTCGCTGACCCACTAGTCAGAACCCCAAGAAAATGACAGCTGAAGTCAGAGGACCTGAATGGGAGACCCGCGAGAAGCAGCTACAAGCAGTTAGATCTTGGCAGGATGGACTCTCTGGCTGAGTTTTACCAACGACAAGGATAAGACCACTTACCCTCTCAGGGCTGTGTGAGGACCAAATGAGCCAGCAAGTGTGAAAAGAACTATGAGCTGACACGATGGTTATTACTCAATTCCTCTCTTGCCTGAGTCCTAGCCCAGATCGCTGTTTGCTATTCCATACTGGCAGTGGGGTGGCACTCAGCTATTATTAATCCCAGGTAAACATCCCACAAAGCGGCAAGCAGATAGTGTCTTGGAGAAATGTAGCTATTTTAAAACTCTACATTCTGCTTAGCAGATTGCATGATGTGCCCCCTCAGCCCCAGGGGCTCCTACCCACACAGCCTTGCAGAAGTGGTGTATGTCTGGGAGTAACACTGCCGTGGAGAAGCTAGGCCAGAGTCCCAGCCACTCCTAGCCCCAGTCTGGCTGGGCCTGGGACTTTTGGCTTCCCTGCATGTGTTTTATTTTGCTATCTTTTTAAGCGTGACTCAAGACTAAAAAGCCAAAATGGAACCAGTGGCTCCGAGATATTTTTAAAATTTTTTTCATTGTTTCTTTTCAAAATTAAATTTAATTTTTTAGTCGAGGGCCTCAAAACACACATGAAAAGAGAAGGCTAAATATAAAGGAAAACTTCCTGAAAGCAAGGGGCACAGACTCTCCCTCAACCCACAGCTGCATTCTCTCTCCAGGGTTTTGGGCCAGACAGGATGGAGCATCTCTCCCAGAGCAGGAGAGCAAGCCCCCCAGCAGCTCCCACATAACCCCATCTCCAACAAGCCTCCCAGGAGAAGCCCGTAGCCATGTCCCCTGCCACCCGGTGGATCCTCATCAACACCTTCGCGAAACCTCCAGCCCTCTGCTTCCACTTCTGGGAGGTTCTTTAAAATCTACCTCCTCCCACCCACCCACCCTAATTCTAACCGTACCTCTTCAGCTGCTTTGAGACAGGTCATCAAGATCCCTCCCCTTCTCTTGTGGAAACCTGGGCCTAGTTTTCCTCATCTTGAATTACTGGCTAAGGAAGATCTCCATGAACATTCAGGGAGGCCCCAGGATAAAGCTGGAACCTCCAAAGAGATTCTGATTCCATCCCCTCATTTCACAGATAATGAAACTGGAGGTGAAAGGACGAGAGTGAGTGAGTTTTTACCAACAAGAGCTAGGACCAGAATCAAGGTCTGCTGACTCCTCAACACAGAGCAATACAAACCCCACTTTCCTGACCCTCCTCCTCCCTGAGCACCCCCAACTACACTACCTCATCCCTGTGCAACTTCAGACCTCTGGCAGCAGATGGCAGTGTGTGCAGTCTGATGGGTCAGCTGTCCACGATCAGCCAAGGAGCGAAGAATCACATGGCCTGACTCGCAGGTCCGCTGTCTCTTCCACCAAGTAAACAAGTCCCGAGCCCTGGAGCTACATGCGCTGAACACATGACACATGCCTGCCCTGTCCCCAGCACCACCAACCTGCCTCTGCCTCTCAAGACACAGAGCTCAACCAAGCATCTGGCACAGGTCACTTCTCTATGCCTGGTGCCCATCCCTTCCCTATCGCGAGACCATTAACTCTGGGAACGGCTTGTCCTGGCAGGACAGGCTAAGTTCAGAACCAGCCCCCTGCAGGAACATTTGACCAGTGGCTCGGCAAAGATCTAACCTGCATGTTTCCCTGTGTTGCATGGCAAGTATGGGGCACAGTGGCCAGCCCGAGAAAAGAAGTCAGCTGATGCCTAGGAGGGCATGAGGCGGAAAGCCAACGGCAACCGTGGCAGACAGGAGAGAACCGGTCTGCTGGAGACCAAAGGCTTGACATCTACCCCACCTTGATCCCTGACTCATGACAAGTTCCTGTAAGCTATGGGGACCTTGGATGGATTTCCCTAGGAAAAAAGAGGGGGTTAGTTTGTGCCGGTCCTAACTCCCTGAAGGAAAGCTCAATTGATGTGGCTGCAGGTGGCTGAGCTCCTAAGTCTCTAGATTCCTCTGACTATCATCTGGATTCTCCTCCTTATGTGTGTGGGGGTCCCCCTTTTCATCCCCACACAATCTCCATAGATGTCTATCCTGTACATTTTTGAATTCTTTTTAAAAATCATTATTAGCGGTGTCTCTCCACACTAGAATGTATGCCCCAGGAAAGCGGAAACTTGACTTTGTTGAGTTCTGCATCTCCAGCGCCTGGCACGGCCCCTGGCATATAGCAGAGGCTCCATACACAGCAGCAGACGCCATGTACTGGCCTTACTCAGCTCTGCCTGTCCATGGCTACCAAAGGGCATTTGCGTCTGCCCTGCCTCCCCCAAAAGGAATGTGGCACAACTGTCCCCAGTGACTGGAAAGTTCCTCTGGGTGTCTGCCTTTTCGCTCTAGTTCACATCAGTCCCCTGAGGATCTTAGTTCACAAAAATGTCTGACTTCAACCCAAAAGAGTAAGGAGAACGTAGAGGCTTTGGAATAAGAAGTGCATGCATTTAAATCTCAATAACCTCACTTACCAAATACATAACCTTGGGTTAAGTCACTTAATCAGTTTCTTTAACTATAAAAGGGAAGTGACCCCTATGTCATATGGTTGTTCTGAGGATGAAATCAGATAAGGAGAGGAGGGTCCTTAAAAAAGGTCAGTTTCCCTTGGACCAAAAACTCTGATGCCCATCTCATAACTTCATGCCTCATTACAGACCCTGATCGGGGCACCATCCTGCCTTCAGTATCAGACACTCAGATGCAAATCCTTCACAGGAGATGTACACATCCATCCTGGGCCACGATAGGCAGCCCTCGCTGAGCACTGGACTTGTCCTCCCACACCCTCCTGGACTTGCTCCTGTGATCTAACCACACATACCACCTTCCCACGTGGCTCTATCTGCCTCCACATCCCCAATCCATCCCCACAGGCTTGACACTATGGCACCGGGCTCTGCACAGGCCATGGGGCCCTGGAGGTGTTCTCTGGCTTTATCAGTCCACGAGCAGTTCTTGGGGAAGGAGCCAGCAAGAAAGCAAACTCAGTCCATGCTTTCCTCACAGTCACTCCAAGTCTCAGAAAAGCAAAGCAAAATGAAGGCCTCCCACAGACAGCCAGCTGGTAGGGAACGGTGGTATCTCTTACATATCTCAGAGGGAGGTAACATGCCCAAAAAAAGTGACCAGCACAAGGTACAGATCCTCTCTAAAGCTGTAGCTGCAGCCTTAGGGACACTCGAGCCAGGGGACAGAGCCAAGATATGCATTAAACAATTCACAGAGCTGACCGGACCAGGATTCAATGGAATAGAGAAGGTGCTGACCAATCAGGGCCCCTGGCAGGGCCTCTCCCTCACAACTCCCAGCCAAGCCATACCACCTTGGCTCCAGAGCCACCAGCTCTGTTAACCTCTGCTGGATCCCAGATGGAAAGGCCCCATGCTGCCTCCTGGCTCCCAGACCTCAGAAATTCAAAGGTCAAGAAAAAAGTGCCAGATATGTCGGCCCCTCTCTCAGGGGATACCAACTGTTCTGCTATCCTCATTGGCAACACACAATGCCCCATGTCATGTGTGTAGAACCCAGGCTGGTGAGCAAGGAGGAAAAGAACCAGATGAGGGACAAAAATAGGAAAATCAGCAGGGAAGCACCAATCCCAATTCTGGAAACATCAGAGGCCACAGAGATAACTGCATGACCAGGAGCAAAACCAATCTCCCCTTTACTTCCCACCCTGGTTTTCCCAATCTAACCAAGGACAGGGCTATTTGTGGGAGTGGGGGTCACGAAGAGCTATGCCCAGGGACGCACTGCACATGTGAGGGCTGAGACTCCCAAGCACAGCCAGCAGCCAGGGCTGGCCAGACTCTAGCCAATACTTCTTGAGGGACTTGGCTCTCTCCTTTCAGTCTCCCCAGCTGCACCCAAGTCGGCATCTCTCCACTCCAACACCCCCTGCCATCCCTCACTGCAGTACTGCTGGAGGGCTGAGAACTGTCAGGGTCCTTGAAGGAAGAGACACCAGATTCTTCCCAACAGCCCTGGATCCCTCAGGCTACTCACAGCCAACCTAGAGACTCATCTCAAATGGACAGAGGAGAGTAAAAAATAACAGGAAGCAGAATTGGTTAGTCTTCCCTGGATAGCAACGGGAGCAGCTTAGGAAGATGAACCCCCCATCCCCACCGAAACATATGAGCAGAGAGAGGCGACCACTGTGTGGCCAGAGGTAGGATCCCATAGGTACCTCTGAAAATTACCCAGCATAATTCCTTTTATCTTTAGAGCCCAGACCAATCTGCTGTTGGCTAATTTCAACTGGCTTTACTGGCCAAGAATGCTGTAGTCATCTACTCGATAGGAGAGAGACTTCCAAGTGATGTGCGGGCACCAAGAGTCTGCTTTGTGAATTGTATCAATGATGCCACTGATCTCCCCGATTCTGCAGGCCACCATCATTTTTCATTTTTAATCACCACTGCTATTATTGTGACCGGCAACAAGTGAGGCAGAAAAAAAGCATTTCTTTGTCAACTTCCTAGAGATGCTTTGCAATGGCTTACTGGACCAGGGTTTTTTTTTTCTTTTTTCTTTTTTTGTTTTTAAGGCAAAGGTAATGAAGGCCTAGAGGAAGAAAGTGGCTCATTCAAAGAAACCCCAAAATTAGGGAGAGTCCTAAAGCTCACTGCTCAGCCCAGTCCAAACTCTAGACCACCAACCTAGACTAAGCCCCATCAAGGCAAAATGTATCTAGAGTTAAGACAGGCTATCCACTGAGACTATACAGGGGAGAGAATCCCCAGGCACCAGGAAGGCTCCCAGGATTACAGAGGGGTTAAACCCAGAACCTCTTGCTGGATGCTGGAGCCAAGGAGAGTTTCTATTCAGTTACTGTGGGAGGCCCAAATGCTCTGCCAACTGCCACACCCAGCAATACTACCCAGCTATCTCCCACACGTCCACACAGCCCGACCACTTCAGCTGCCCATCCTGCCCCCAACCCTGTGCTGGTTACTAACCCCATTCACAGAAAAGCCAGAAGGAGGAGAATGCAAAAAAGAGAACAATTGTTTGGGAGATTCTGAATGGAGACGTCTGAGGATTCCCCAACGGAATAAGAAAATGGTGTTCACGGGAAGGAAGGAGAATGGGGAAGGCTGGAGGGAGCAGCCCACGCTGGACTTACCTGGGAGGTAGAGAGTGGTTAAATCCTATTTCCTTGCTGCATCCAGTTTCCAGTAAGCAGCCTGGTGATGATTCACTGACAAGACTGGAGTCATGTGACATCAGTCAGCACTTGTGGTCACAAAACCACAAAAACTGGTGGCTCAACAGCACCTATGAGAGGAAAGAGGGGAATATCCAACCCACCCTGCCCTGAACCAGCCAGCACAACATGCTCACCCACCACCAAAACTCCTCCAGAGGACAACTGAGCCCTCTCTGCCCAACTGGAGCCAGATCTCCAGAAACCCCAAACAGGGGTAAGGATGAAGAGTAGACACAGATCCAGGATGCCAATCACTGTGTTTGCCCTCATATATCCTAAAGAAAATCAAAGGGAGGAGGAAGTGGTAGAGGAAGGCAGGGAATGCAAGAGGTCCGAAAGAAGGAAGAGAGAGGTCAAAAGACATCCTTGGGCAAAGCATGGCAAACAGGAAACCAGGAAGAGAAAGCGGAGGCTGGTCTTTGATGTAGGGCACAACTGTACCTTCAGCCATGTCACATGCCCCTAGCTTCTCTCCCTCTAAGCTCAATATTCATTGGAGAGCTATCAGCCCCTCCTGGCCCTCATCCCACATCAGCACCTTCATCTAGCATGACCTTTCAATCTATCAGCATCTGAAACACAGGAGGAAAGTAAGCAGCTCTGAACCAGACAGACAGACACAGATACACACATACATACACACACACATACACACACACACACACACACACCCCTTCCCAGAATAAAAGGCCCTTGGAGATGGCTCATGCTCTCTAGGTTCTGGTTCTCTGATAGAAGTGCTCCACTCCCACAGGGGAGGGCAGACATGTCTGATAAGAATTGCTTAGCACAATGCTATATATAGTCTAGGTTCCTACCAGCCTGGAGATGTGGAGCTAGAACTTGGCAGAGAACCATGCTAGGTGCTGGCAAGGACCATCCTCCCGCTGCCAGCCAATGGGGAGCCTCATTTCCCGGCTGGGGGCCGTGAGGGCACACAGGGTCCTTCCAGGCAGCCCATTAACACTCCGCACTGAGGGACACAGGCGGTTGGCTCTGTTTTAGGGAAAATCAACTGCTCCCAAATGTGAGGGGGATGTGTGGGGGCTGAACAGCAAATTCTAGCTTCTCTGCAGCTATCCAGTAGCATGAGAAAATCAATCTAGTCCTCTCTTCTGGAGGACTAAGGGCGGGGTGTGTGGGAGAAGAATGGAGAAGGCATAGCAGGTGGCTGGGCTCAATAAACATCTATCCATTTCTGATGTTCGAAGAAATAAAGGAATGTAAAAGAATGCAGATGAATACTTACTGCAGAGAGCGGGGCTGCCAGGCATCTCCTTTTTTTGTTCCAAATACATGCAAGTGAGCCACTCTATCCGGCAGTATGATGGCTGTCTCCGGCACACTGGCACCATCCTCAGCTGAGCCTGAGTCGCCAAGAGGTTGTCACCCACTCACAGAGCAAGCTGCGCTCTCCTGAGTCCTCTGTGAGGAAGAAGAGAAAGGAAGACAGGTGGGCTCAGCTCAGAGAGCCAACCAGGCAATGAATTGAGCAGATTCCAACCAGAGTCCCATCTGGGGTTAGTATGTGGCTCTGGGTTCATGACCCTCAGCTGCTGTCCACCAGCCAATGAAAGAAGCAAGACAATGTTGGGCAAAATGACATGGGACCTATGTCCTGTGGAAAGGTCAGTGACAGCGGATACAGGGTCTGATGAAGGAGGACCTGTTTACCACCTCTTTCAGAAAACGAACCTGAGGGACCACAGAGCTGCCTGAAGCCCGAAATCCAGGCTCTTATCATATACACAGCTTGGGACAAAGAAAATGAGACAGGAAAGGTTCCAACGTCCATATACATAAACAATCTTTTTAGGGTAAGCTGCTCTCTACTCAGGTGCAAAACATGACATGAAAGGGCTGTGTCTGCCTTTGCACTCTGAGTGGCGATGGCTAGTTCCCATTCCCTGCCTGGCTTAACTCTCTCATGTGACCTCCGTCACATCTCCCTGCCCCGCTCTGGCTCCCAAGGCCCAGGAGCCACTCCTACCAGAGATCCCAAATGAGTCACCCTGGGAGGTCCTTGGAGAGAAGAGGAGGTGCTCAGTGGCAAATGTCACTGCTAGCATCATCCGTGGGAAAGCATGAGACTGAAAAATAGTACCCAGCGAAAGGAGGGAGGGGACGCGGACCAGACTGTCCCTCATCCTCATACACAATTGTTTGCCCCTCTGCCCCATGCTCCCACTGCGGTGGTAGAGGAGAGAAAGGGGAGGACGGCTGGGCCGGCATTCAGTGGCAGCAGAGGTGCATCTTCGCTCTCCGTCGCAAGAAGGCGGGGCGGGGCGGGGCGCGGGGATCACGCGCCTATAGCGCAAGGTTGCGGTATCGAGAAAAGCCTAGAACCCACAGCCGCCATGATGACGCAAACAAAATTAAAAGGGTCAAGAACTCAAGGCCCACTGTTTCACCTAAGAAGAAAATAAAGAAGATGAAGCGGAGAAGGGAAGCTCTGATTTGGGTCAATATGGAAAGGGGAGGCTGACGGAGGCTGCCCAAGAGCCGGCCTTTAGCTTAGTGATGGCGACGCGGAGCCGCCATCTTGAAACGCCGCCCGGCAGAGGACTCTGAAGACGCCACAGCCACGCCACAGCCCCACCACAGCCACTTCTCCCGGGGTATAGGTGCGCCCGCATTCACTGATGTCGGCCTGGCCCACCCCCACCCCAAGAAGCGAATAGCCCTTCATTCAAGGCAATGACCACCAAGACCATCACAAACAGAACTACGGTGAAAAATCCCAGAGGACTTTCTGGGCCCTAGGACGATGTCTGTCATCTGGGACTAGTGGGAAGAACTCAAAAAGTGACCCTATTTGCCAAGCTCATCTAATAACACACACAGCTATTATTTTCTTTTCAGACTCTAAAATACAAGGGTTCCCAGAGCCCTGCTGAGTTACCTGGTGTCGCCCCCATCCTGATGCCCGGGCAGTGGCCGCCTTCTCTGTCCAGCCCTCCCTGAAAATGACCCCAGGCTAAGGATCAGCTCAGAGCCCCGAGCTGTTTTTGCAGCTTTCATGTTGACAGAACATCCTGGCCACTCTGCTGAGAGCTCCATCTCCCGGCTCCCGATACACTGAGTCATCTTCCAAAGAGGAAAAAAACAACAAAGCAGCCGTCACCAGGGTCCCCATTGCCGTCGACTGACGACTCACTGGCTGTCGTCACTTTCTGCTCCGCGGCCCCCGAATCGGTAACGAGGGGCTTCAGGGTGCCCAGCTCCCCTCCCATGGGACGCAGCAGCATCAGGAAGCAGGCAGCCACTGCTGAGATTCAGAAAGAAGGGAAACTAACTGGCATCAAAAGACTCCCGGGAAAGCTCACTGACCCTCCCTCTGCTGTCGCCAGCCCCCACCACTCCATGCCACAGCATGTTCCTGATGCAGAAGTAAAGGGGTATTTACGCTAGGTGGGGGACAGTACCTCCTTGCAGGCTTGAGGTGCGCAATGCCTAGGTTACCTCCTCCGCGCCCCTGCTGTGACACTACTTAGGGCACAGGAGCTCCTGTCTCCCCCATTTCTTCTCTAGACCTCTGCTACACTCCCATTTTAAGTCCGTGATAAACCACTGGGCAGGGATGGGAACCTATCTGCTGCCAATATATTAGACATTTCTGTATAACAGTTGTAGTAGCTCCATCTCACTGAACCAGGACATGAAAACTTAAGAGAAATCATATGACTTGTCTAAAGTCATTCAGCTAAGAAGAAGCAGGATCACAATGAAAACCTAGGTCTGTCAAAGTCCAGTGTCTCTGCTCCCTGCTCCCTAATTCTGGAGCTTATTCTGGCTTTGAAGATGCTATATCCCACTCCACCTCTCCCTCCTCTTGCACGAGGAAGGCAACCAGGATAACTGAGTCAGTTAATCCATCAATTTCAGCTACAAGAAAAGAGCCATCATCTTGAGTGAACCTGACCGCAAAGGAAGAGGAGAAAGTTAATGACAGTGTCAAGGAACAGTGTAAGGGACCCAGACCATGGACACAAGACTGACCAAACTCCCTCAGAGCATTAGGGACTTACAAAATTCCTTAAATAGGCACATTTTGGGGATCTACTTCATAACAGGCATCTTGTAAATACCAAGAATTCAGAGAGGAAAAATGTAAAGGCTTTGGAAGACCAGGGTTCTAGTCATGACCAGACCACTTAGTAGCCATGGGATGCTCCTCACAGGGCTATGGAAAGAAATAAATGAAGTAACTGCAGGGAAAGTGTCTAACATGGTATCGGTCAAACAGAAGGCACCAAATAGGTATTTGTTTTCCTTCTCCTTTCTCTAGACTCCCTCTTGGAGCTCCCAATCTGATAGGTGACATAAGACTTATACACAAAGAATAACAACACAACAAAAGTACCATAAAAAGGGACAGACTATCTTGAAGTTTGGCCGAAGGGGCAAGGGTGGTTATGAGAACTGCTTCTTGCAAAGGAAATCAGGAGAGGTCCATGGAGAAAGTGAGACTCCCACAGGTGGATGCAGAGGAGAGGAGGCATGGAAAACATCACTGTTGAAAACAGATAGGAAAAGCAAGAAAAGGAAGTTGCCTGGTTTTGTTGGAACCTGTGGTCCACCAAGAGAAACTGAGAGAAGTAAGGCTGTACAGGAAAACCTAAGGCCAGTTACGGATAGCATTGAGCATCACGCTAAAGGGAAGGAATTTTACTCTGGGAATGATGAGAAACCATTTTAAGTTTCTGAGCAAGAAAGACAAGATGGCCGCTGCACGCAGAAGGGCCTGGAGAGAGGGGGAATGGGCAGCGGGGAGCCTCACAAGAGGACTACAGCTGGAACCATGGCACTGGCAGGGGTCATGAAGGAGAAACAGAAGACAAACAGTAAGCAGACAGGACCATCCGAACAGATCCTCAATGCTGCCATGTACCTCACTTTCCTGTCCCCACAGGGAGGCTGCTGGAGACAGAGCCTATTTGGGGAACACAAACCACGGGTCTGACACGTCTGAGATGAGCTGCTGAGCCTCTGCCTCCACTCTCATTCAGACACTCGGCTTTTCCGAACTACTCCAAGCATCAGGCTGATGAGGACATGGGAAACCCACACTCTGGCAAAGCCAGGCCCAGGTGGTGAACCCCTACCCAGATGCCTTCCACCTGAATCCCCACCCAGGACTGTGTCCAAGGGTGGGACTGGGCGGCTCTGCCCCTGGAGCCACCTTCACTGCGGCAGCCACCACTGTGCCCGCCTCTGCTGTGCTTTTGCCCCCCCTTCCCCTCCTCCGTCATAGCCCCCGCCCCCCCGCCCACTCTGCGGAACTGGCACAGCAGGACAGAAAAACCAACGCCACCATGTCGGAGACCAGCAGAAATGGCTCCAAAATGGCAGCTCATCAGAGGAGTCCAGAAAGATCATAAACCCACCCAGGAAAAGGAGGGGAAGCCAGTGACAAGGGGAGTAAACTGTCAAAACTACCTCCCAACCAAGTCCCCCACAATCATCACGTCTTTTCCTTCAGAAACATCCTCTCAAAAATCAGACGGGACATGAGTGAAAGAAGGGTGCCACTCCCTCCACCAGAGAGGCCCTAGGGGTCATAGGTGGTATGGGGCACTCAGAAGGATGTTCTGTAGCCTCTTCCCCAAGATGAGGCTAGAAAACCACCACTTTTGTCCTCAAGCTTAGCTCCTGCCAGTAACTAGACAAGAGTTAGCCCTCCCAGGGATTGGAGACCTTCACTGCTCCCCAGTCAGACCCTCCCCAGCTCTATGGGCCCTGGGGAGCAAGAAGGTAGGGTTGCAAGGAAGGGCCGAGAAGGCGCGTGCCATGCCCTCAGTTATGTAATAAGAAGGGCGGTGCTCGTCCTAGGCCAGAGACCCAGGGCGCACTGCGCTTCCAGATGCGCAGTCACGGGTGGGGGCCACTGCGCATGGCGCAGGTCTTGGTAAACCCCCTCCCCACAAATGTGAGACCTGCGACAAAGACAGGTTAGAGAGCCGGGACCCTGATTTTTCGAGGCCTCCCTCCCCCAACCAAAGGCGAACAGCCTGCTGCCCTAGTTTTATTCTGTTCTCCTCATTCCCTAGACTGACAAACCTTTCTAACCCGGGGCCTCCAAACCTCCCGTCTCCCGCTGACTCTTCTGGAAATCCCACCAAATACACAGTTTCCAAGCAGTTTCCTGGGGTCAGTCCCCCATCCTCACCTTTCCAAGCACCACGTAGTAGTAGTAGCTTCCAGAAGGCAGATCTTTCCCATACTGGGCTCAGCTCACAACTGGCTCTTAAGGGCCTCTGGACAGCCCCGGACGTCAATGCAAATCTGTTGTCCCCAGGGAGTAGCCCAGAGTCAGCAGGAAGCCCAGGGTGGTGGCAGTATCAGCAGCAGCAGCTCTGCCCTACCTTGCCCATGCGTTTCCAGGGGAGCCAAGAATTATTTTGCCGCAACACCGAGGTGTGGCTGATTGGAAAATTCCCTTTTCCAACACCAAACTACAGAATAAATATTTTTTTCCAATTTGGTCAACCCTCTGCATACCCATCTCCCTAGGATTCTTCCCTCTAAATAAAAAGTTTTGGGAGCCCCGAGCTCTTCCTCCTTATAGTGCGTGAAATTTTAAAAGGCATAGGAAGAGGCTTCAACTGGGCAGTCAAAAGCAGGCATAGACACAGGAGCCTACGCACACCCCTAAAGAGATTTTAGAAAGCTGCTGGGCTTCTCCCCGCTCCCCTTTAAGCAAGTGAAATGCAAATTCAGATTTGATACCCTGCCCTGAGCCAATCAAAAAAAGCTTTTCACCTGCCATTGGCCCACCCACCAATCAGAGGAAGTGTCTGGAGGGAGAGCCCTCCCCTGGCCAATGGAAGGCCAGCTCAGTCACTTAGTTAATGATGCAGCAGTACAGGGAAGGCCATCACATGTGAACTGGAAGGGAGCCAACATGGAGACACAGAGAGCGCAAGGTAAACAACTTTCCAACGCCAAAAGGATGACATTTAATCTCTAAATGCTAGCTTCCCTTCTCAGCTCATCCTTAACCCCTCTCAGCTGGCCACAGAGACCCCAGGAGTCTCACTACCTGTCCCCATAGAGCTCCTAACCAGATGCAACAGTGACTGCGTCACCATTCCCCACTTTTCCCAACTACGCAGTGACAAACCTACCAGCTTTACCCCACTTCTCCCAGCCCACACCCCACCCTGGCCACTCGGCTCCCCACCAGCCTCAGATTCCCAGGGCCAGACCTTCCAATAAGACAACCCCTGGGAAAAAACTGTCCCTCTGTCTTCCTTTTGGCACTTCTCACTCCCCTACCTTCCACACAAGACCTGCACGGACAGACAGATGGACGCTGACACCCAAACAACTTGGAGAACCAGTCTGTCTGTCCACTAGAAGGAAATAGGGTAAAGGCTGGGAGGTCAGGTGGGAAGCAGGGGATGGTTCACTCCTCTCTCCTCTACCCTGGTCAGGCTTGAGCAGCTGACACTAGGGAAAAGAAATTAAAGTGGGAAGAAACCCTCCCTCAGAGAAATAAATAGCAAAAATCGAGAAAGAAGGTGAGAAAGACAGAGCACCCACATACACAGAGACAGCGCCCCTGATCCCAGCAAATACATACGTGGGGGAAGAAGGGGGTTACGCCATCAAGTCCTGAAGCCCGTCGGACCACCCATCGTCGCCTGCGCAGACCCAAATCTCGGTCCCGCCGTAAGGTGCCGCAGTCCCGAATGTTCCAGAATTTGGTCCCATCAAACCTTCCACTGTCGCCCCGCAACCTCTTGCTCCCACCCCTGCCCCCCACCACCACCCCACCTCCTCCCCGCGGGAACCGCCCGTGCCACCTTGCGTGTCATCTCCTTAGCCTAGGCTACCCAGAGGCCTCTGGCCCCGACAGATCTCTGAACGCTCAGCAAGTGAGCTGGCAGAACCTGGTGCCCGGTGTTGCTATGACTTGTTTCTTGATTTCTCTCTCTCTCTCTGCTGCAGCACGGCTGTTGCTAGCAGACCTATCGACGGAGCTTGCTTGCTCGCTCGCTCTCTCACTCTCTCCCTCTCTCTCTCTCTCTCTCTGAGCTCTGTGACGCAGATCTAAATTCTCCAGTCTGCTCCTTGTGTTGCAAGAGCAGAACTGCAGCTTTTCCCCTGGAGAGCCGGAGGGCAGTGCCAAGGCTGGTCAAACAAGGCAAAAAAAGTTGGGCCTACACTTTGCTTCCTTGGCCACACTTTTCAGCTCACCCCCTCCCACCCCACCCCTTCTGCACCTCACTGCTCTGGGGCATAGAGGTCCCTGTCCTTGCAGGCTCACTCCTTCCCTGAGGCCTTCCCAGGCATAAGACTAGCTTAACTCTTTGAGTGGCAGCCCCCAGCGCCCAGACAGGGCTGCCCCGTACTAAATGTTGCAAAATCTTTTCTTGAGCCATATGGGCTTCTCCAGCCCTGAGAAAAAATGTTCCTCACCCTGACCACTGTCCCATTAACTCTTTGTGCCACAGACAAGTCCAGGATTACAGTCATAGCTGATTTCTGTTGTTTTTGCCTTTTTGGCCACAAACCAGGACTTTTTTCTCCCTGGAATTTCTTAAGGACAAAAAGCGTAATTAAAACATTGCCTGCCTACCCCACAAATGAGATCCTTCTATCAGGGCAGGAATTTGAAAAACCAAATTGAACTGCAGCCTGAAGAATCCAGAGTAAAACCAGTCTGGATCTCCATCCTTCCTGGGCTCAAAATTTTAGGGCCTAGGTAGATACGTTCAATTACTTTTCAAAAGGTACTTAGACCATAAAGTCTCAGAGATTCAGGTTGCTGAGTCATTTGTTCCCAAGAAGATCTGACAACATGAAAAACAGCAAAACAGAGCAATAGCCAAGCCTGGACCTGAAGTGGCCAATGACTGGGTTCTCCTCTCCAGCATGGGTAGTCAAGCAAGATCAGCATCCACTGGATGACCCCCAACCCCTCCAAAATGTTCATGCATGGATGTCCACACTCCTGGAAACTTCCAGGGAAGGGCGGTCCACCAATGCTCTAAAAATCGAGTGGGGTTGTTTTTGGATACTCACAGGTCTCCACTGTGGCAAGCAAAGAGCCCCCAACATTTTCCTGCCCCTCCCCCCAGACCCAAAAATGCTTCCAAGAACAACTGAGATACTAAGCCATTAGACCCTACATACCCAGAGAGACCAAGGGAGTGTCAGGTTCCCACACTGCTACATCCAAATAATGCAGAAAGGTTCCAGTTGTATCATATGAGCCTAGACTTGACCAGAAGTGAGTGATATATTCAGGTCCTGGGTCAGGTGACTCATGAAGTCCATGACATCAAGAACCTTGCCACTTCCAGGAAGATGAATGAGAATGCGAGGCCAGGCAGCCACCTTATCTCATATCTGCTTCCCAGGCAGCCTTCTTCAAGCAACTACTCTGGGCCAAAGTTTCATCTGGCAGAAAGAAGGACCACTTGGAAGACAAGCATGGCACTACACAATTTTAAAAGAAGACCAGAGTATCTGTGCCAGGCTCCCAGCAGGGGGAAAGTGCTTCAAATTCACACCTTCTGGGATCCAAGGTTGAGCATGCCAATAAAGAAGTTACCTACTGGTCTGACGACCAAAGGAAGGTGGCCTTGATGACACTAAAGCAAGTCCCCCAGAATGGCCCTCTGGTTACTTAAATCCCATTTGCCGTAGTTTCCTTCTCCATGGAAGAAAAACATGCCTAAGTTCATGTCAGGACATTCCTGATTTATCCAAGAGCCCAGGATCAAATAAACAAAGGGCTCTGAGCTCTGCCAGGGAGCCTCCTCCTTCAGGAGGGAGAACTAGAGGGAAGTAGGCTTGGTACAGAGCTGGCCCATCACCCCATGAACTTGGTGAGTGACGTGGCTGCTCACTGCCATGGCGATGGGGATGTTACGGGTGGGTGGAAGTGAGAGAAGAGGCAAATAAGTCATGAGAGACGAAGTGAAAGCGAGGCAGGGTCAGAGGAGGAACCTACAAAGCCACAGAATTTGTAGAGAGGCCGACTGTAGTCTATGACCGCAGCAAAACTAAGCTGAGTCCTTGCAAAGATAAGTCCCCATCTCAGGGGTGCGGCGTGGACCAACTATGACTCGCAAAAAACTATGACAACACTACATTCAGCAAGGCTTTGTTTCGTTTCATTTCCCCTCTAAATCTTTTCCTTCCCATGACCCCGTTGATACAGCTTTGATGACTGGAAGAACACTAGGGTTTTTGGTTTCGCTCCGGTTTGAATAAAATGACATGGACATACGTGGAGTGGTTTTAAGGAGCGGAGAATTTAATAGGCAAGAAAGAAGGAAGAGGCTTTTCCTGTACAGAGACAGAGGGAGGGGGGCTTTAAGCCAAAAGAGGGAACCTTGAGTACAGTGGAAAACAGCCAGTTATATGAGGAGGCTAGAGGAGGCAGGATTAAAACATTTTAGGTACCTCTGTCCAATTCTAGGTCTTTCTTCTATTAACCTGATTCTGTGAGGCACTGAGAACAGAAAAACCCGAATGGGATGACCAGGAAGTAGAAATGAATTCAGTTCCAAAAACATGGGAGGATGTTTACTTAGCAAGCACGCTCGAGCCTACAAGGAAGCAATTTTACAGGGTGCTGCATGCAGTGTTTGATTTCAGGGGGTAAAGATAACTTCAGAGTGAGGAAAAGGTGCTGGCTCCTTCTACTCACCCTTGGAGGCCTGGGAAGGCCGGGCCAGCGCAAACTTGAAAAGGCAAGGCTTCAGCTCAAGCCCAACAGGTCGCCGGCTCTCTTTGGCTCCTCGGCAGCTACCGGGCTCAGGAACTAAACAAACTCTCCAGACTTCATGAGCATTCCGTGGCCTCTGACTGATCTGGGTCAAAACTTCGAAATGTCAAAGACAAAGAATTTTTTTCTTTAAACGGAATGAGCTGAACTTTGACCCGCCCTTGTTCAGGGTGTGGAATGCAAGCACTGTGTACTGGCCACAAACTCCAGTTCGGCAGGCAACAGCCGGAAAAGCAGTCTTCATGCCGGCTTCATGCCGGCCTCCCTGTCCTGTTTCCTCTTTAGGTCCGACTTGACGGGGTCTAGGTCTTTACCTCTCTCTCCAGACAGGGAAGCTGTGCAGAGGACACATTCCAATTTCTGTTATCTAGAGCTAGAGTGGATGTTCTAGATAAACCTGCAGCGATCCAGTCTCAGGCGGAACTGACAGGCCCAGTCCACAGCAAGATGGCATTTCTGTTCACTCCCTAGGAGCTGGCGAACAACAGGCACTTGGCTACCCCCTGAGGTAAATCATTTATTAAGTACCTACTAAGTGCTAAGCCAATATACAGTACAGGAAAAGCATCAAATACAGGCCATCATGGAGAACACACATATTCCAGCTGAGGCTAAGTATTCCCAAATTTGCATTGCTGATATTTAAAACATCTGCTTACTTTAAAAGCTGAGATCCACTTTTGCAATGAAATAATATCAAACATACTGCTTGGTTCTCAGGCTAGCTCACAAAAGCCCATTTTATCCACTCCAGGAAGTCATCAACTCCAGTGTCTTCAGGGGCCAGGCAGGTAACGAAGGAGTGCAGTGGCCTGGGCTGGGGGGTGGGGGTGGGGGGCGGATGTGCCCATTGGAAGGACCCCACCACTCCCGATGGGCCACCCTCCCAGCTCTGCTTCCTGGGGACCATCTGGGAATAGAGACCCAAAGAGTCCAGATCATCCAGGCTTTCAGGGCAAGGTAGAAAACTAGCTTTATGTTAAACTCCTGATTTTTTTTTTAACACTGTCAAGATATTTTAACGGTCAGAACATATCTACAGAGCTTCCAGTTTGTTCTCCTGGTTGTAAATGTGTCTAAAATACAATACATTTGCAATGAAAAAAAAGAGCAAGCATTGCCAGAGTGAAGAATTAAATAAAATAAAGAACATACCCAAAGAGGAAAACTTTACCTCACACATCTGCCATTTGAGGAAAATAATAAGCATAGAGGAAAATAAGGAAAATTTAAACCTTCTGGTAAATGGCTGTCAACTAGCCCTACCCTGAGGGCTGCAGGTGGAGAGGTGTATCAAAATGACTTCCAAGTATATGTGATTTAACTGAAGTACTAATAATATGTGTGCATCCTGACCTGCCAGCCAGGCAGAAAAGTCATGCTGATATACTGGCTGTGTCTCCCAGTTGAGAGCGCTTCTCTGGACATCCACAAAAGGTCCATCCAGGGCTTTGGTGATAAGATTGGAAGGGCTTATCATAATCCAGCTGCCCATCCAAGGCACAGTACCCTCCACAAACACTCCCGTGACCAAGTCATGGTCTAGCCCCCACTTGATTCAGTAACTCCCACCACACCTTTGGAGGGCTCAGACAAGTAGAACACAACTCAGATGAAATCTCTCTGCAGGGAAATACTAGCCTTCAGGTCTCCACTCTGCCTCTGGAGCCCCAGAGAACAAGCCTACTCCCCCAAAGACTTGGAGACATTTTAGGATGGTTTTTACAACCAGAAGTTTTTAGGCTAAACAAGAAGGTACAAAAAGGGAAATTAAAAAGGAAGGGCAGGGGGAAGAAGCCAGAGAGAAATATTCTTGAAATAGCTGATCAAAAGTTAACAAGCCAAAGGAAAAGAGGAAGAGACACAGGCATTCATGAGACAGGAGCCTCTTGTGGCCAAACCAATAGCAAGTGAAAAAGCACATGGGAAAGGAAGGGCCCACAGTACAAACACAAAAGAATGCCAAGAGCCACCAGATCAGTCAGTTCCCAAGGCCAGCCACCAGGCTGTGCCAGTGATCCAGGACATATTGGTTAGAACCTGGCACTGGGAGAAGAAAACTGCATACAACTCACAATTGTTAAGTATGGAACTTTTTTCTGTCTAGTTGGGGGAAGAGATTCTTTTACTGATAGATTTGTTGGAATTATTTATATATTCTGGATATGAATCCACTTGCCAGGTATAGGTACTGAGTATATCTTCTCCTCTCTGATTGCCTTCACTGTCTTTTATTGATGTCATTTGATGATCAGAAGTTCCTCATTTTAATGACATCCAACTTATCAATCTTTTCCCTTAGAGTTAGTGTTTTCTGTGTCTTAAGAAATGTATGGCTACCCCAAAGTTATAAAGATACCCCAAAGTTATAAAGATATTCTATGTTATCTTGTAGATGAAGTTTTGTTTTGTTTTAATTTTAACATTTAGATTGATGATCGCTCTGGAATTTATTTTTGTATATGATCAAGATTCATTTCTTTCCTGTGGATATCCAGTTGAACCAGCACTGTTTATTAAAATAACCATCCATTCCCCACTGCCCAGCAGTGCCCTTTTCATCATAAATCAGGTGTCCAGATACATATAGGTCTGTTTCTGAGCTCCCTGTTCCATATCTTTGGTAGAAATAAGACAGACAAATAGGTCTGTTATTAGAGTGTAGATCACTAATTGTAAATCTGGTGATTTTAACATGTCTGGTGATTTTAACAAGTAAAGTTTAGGAAAATATAAACTGAGGGGCCAATTGTGAGAAGCCAGCTCGATGTGGATATCCATAGTCTGAGAAGAGAACTCTAGCCTGGGCTTCTCAGAATGAATAGGATGAGCAAGAATTGGTAAAGAAATAGCATCACAAGCTAAGGGAGGGGACAGCAAGAAGAAATGCACAGAAAAATAAAAATCAGCCTTATTTTTTTGTGGAGAGCAACATAGTGATTAAGAGTACAGACTCGGCCAGGCATGGTGGCTCATGCCTGTAATCCCAGCACTTTGGGAGGCCGAGGCGGGCGGATCACAAGGTCAGGAGATCAAGACCATCCTGGCTAACACGGTGAAACCCCGTCTCTACTAAAAATAGAAAAATTAGCCAGGTATGGTGGCGGGCGCCTGTAGTCCCAGTTACTCAGGAGGCTGAGGCAGGAGAATGGCGTGAACCAGGAGGCAGAGCTTGCAGTGAGCCAAGATGGCGCCACTGCACTCCAGCCTGGGCGACAGAGCCAGACTCCGTCTCAAAAAAAAAAAAAAAAAAAAAAAAGAGTACAGACTCACACAGTTTAGGAGACAGCTTGCATCCAATTCCCCGAATACTATTCAGCTGTGTCACCTTGGGCAAGTTACCTTGGCCTTTCTGGCCTCAGTTTCCTAATCAGCAAAATGGGGGTAATCTTCCTCATTGAGCTGTAAGATTAAATGGGTTAACTGATGCATATCTTTTAGTACAGAGCTTACCACTGCAAGCGTTCAAAAAATGCTGTGTGCTATCATCATCATCATTAGGGACACCATGGAGAACAGCTGGACTGTTAGAGCAATCTTGCCATTCAACAAACATTTATAGAGTACTTACTACCAAACAAAAATATTACATATAGTGGTTAAAAACTCTAACTCTAAAATGAGATAGATTTGAATCTAAATTCTAGTGCAGCCTCTTGACTAATTATATAAACCTGAACAACTTACTTAACCTTTCTAAGTTCCTAGTTTCAGCTTCATCTATACTTCATAGGAATTTTCTTGGAGAGGATATGAGATACAGAAGTAATTCAGCACAAGGGCCAACACAAAATAAGTGTTTAATTAATCCCAGCCTTCACTGTGATGATGAGAATGACAATGGCGACATAAAGATTTTTCATTTGGTATAAGAAAAAGCCTACCAACACCTCAAAAGACTTAGAATACCTAGCATTCTCAGGTCTTCCATCCAAGTACTAACCAGACACAACCATACCTAGCTCCATATTGACAAGGTAAGTAGACAAGATCAAGTGTGTTCAAGTGGTAGGCCCAAGACAGATAAGGAGCTTAGAGAAAAAAGGTTGGAGAAGCCAAGTAAAAGCTAAATTACTGGGATAGTTCAATACCTGGTAAGGAAGAGATGAAATTCCAACATCAAGCAACTTCAAGAAGAAACAAAAACACACAAATCTAAGCATATATAATCAAAAAGTATGAGAATGTGCTCGATGGTTGGGTGGGGACAGAAATGGTACTCGTAGAGTAGAAGTCTGATGGTATTCATGGGGAAAAGGATCCTAAGGAGCAGTGCCATTAATAGTTGCAAATCAGCAATAGCAATCGCGGCGTGGTAAGCCCTCAGCCATGAAGACCACACTGTGCCAGTCTCCTGGAAGAACTACCCCAGAGACACTGAGGAGCTTTCCCCCAACCCAAGAGACCGTGGCACTTCTACCTGAGTCACTGAGCTGAAGCGAAACAAGGCCCAGCAGTGACAACGAACACTCCAAGGACACAATGCAGTGCCTGGTGCCAAGTGAAAATCCGAGAGGCAAGGGCTGGGGACAGCCTGTGCTGGAGGGTAGGTGCTGGCAGAGGTGAAATGCAGACACACACTCAGAATGCCGCCACAGACGGGGAGCCAGAGCCAGGCAGCAGAGAGTGAGTGGCCTGGCAGACGCTGGCCAAGAACGTGGGGCTCCCCGAGCCCGCAGGGTAAAGGAAGACAAGCAAAGGCCAAGTTGAGTGCTGAATTCACAGCACAAATGGAAGTGAACCCCAGCACCAACAGGGACTCCCGTGTGAAATACGCCCAAGGGCTGAATAGAGAGGGGCATGTTTGCATGGGGGAAGGTCAGGCCTGCAATGGCAGATATTGTGACTAGGATGCTCTGTTTGTAAGTAGATGCTTTTTCCTGGGCAGACACAGTCTGTCTCTCAGGCCAGAAATCCAGGCTCCAAAACATCCTGCCCAAACTGGCTCCCATCACCTCCTGGGAAAGTGAAACAGGCCAAAACATCTACCTTGTCTTAAGCTGCTAATCATTAAATCTAAACTCCCACCCCAGAGGGCTCACAACTCAGCCATAAACAAAACCCAGACTGGCAATGGCACTGGCACCTGCTATCCTGACCATGGACTGCGGCTCAGTGAACATGGCCACTCTGCTAACCACTGGTCACAGCTCCTGCTGCCTAAAATACAGGGGGACAAAGTCCTCTTGGGACTGAGGGAGTAACCCAATGTGCCTCTTGGCTGGCTGCTCTTGGCCCTGCCAATGGATGGAAATAATTTCCAGAGAGATAGAGTATGGTTGGGCCATGTGAGAGGGACTTGAGGAGAACATTACTCCATTCCTCAACAGTGGAACCTGTAGCCTATGTCACACGCCAGATGTGGATGGGATTGGGGGGTCTTGGCCAAACTCCCTCCAGGCACAGGCTGGTGCCCTCAGATGCTGCTGCTGCTGCTCTTGTGGGCAGGAGGAGATGTCTCTAGGGTATGAAGAACCTAGGCCTCTGATGACTTATGGGGCTGTGCTGACCTCTGTGTGACCACATGGGTTTAGCACCATGTGACTTAAAAATGGAGTCTCTTTCCTGCCTCAGAACAAACTTCTGCTCTGCTTAACTGAGTCAGATCTAGACAGCAGGAATCATAAACACAAGTGGGGCAGGGGATTCCCCAAACACTTCTGACTTGAACTTTCATTTCCATACTGCCTTATCCCCCAAGCAGGGGCACGTCTGTACCTGCAGCCTAGGACAGAGGAGGAAAGAGACCGGGGCCATTGTGCATGGCCTGGGTGCAGGTCCAAGCTTTCAGCAAAGTGCCAGCCTAGGCAGGAGCAGGGACAAACCTTCCAGGGCCAAGGCTCTCATTCAGGGGTGGGAGAGGAGCTGGGGACTGTCTAAAACATAACAGTTAATATTTGGGATACGTTTTCATATTGTTTTCACAATATGAAACCATACTAAAAGTAAGGTTCCACAAAACCTTTGATGATGTGAATACTTCCTCTGCACTGGGAGGGGGTGCTGACCAGAATCTTTGCGGGTGGGAGGCAGTCCTGTGGTTTATTTACTGAAGGTAGGTGTTGGAATTACACTCTTTTAGAGGGTTCAGCTCTCTGAAACTCCCTGGGATCACTGGACAGCCATTATTCTCAGGCTAGGATTTGACATTGGCCTCAGTTCTATGTCCAAAAGCAGCACAGCAACAACAGCTCTGCCTTGGAAGACAGAAGATCATACTTAGATGATTTCTGCAACGACATATACTTTGGAGGTGAGAAGAGCACCCCGTCACTCTCCCTCTGAAAACTTCAAAACCTTCAGAGGCCACGGTGAGTATTTAGAAAGCAGGCAGGTCCAACAGAAAGAACGGCCATTGATTTATTAAAAAAAAAAATGTGGGGTCCATGTGTCAGGCACAGTGCGAGGCACTTTTTAAGGAGCTCCGCCCTTGGCTGGCAGGAACTCCCTTGGTCAGCAGAGGTTGGTAACTAGGAAAGCAAGACGCTAGGAGGAGAGCTGGCTCCTTAATCCCACCCTGGCCCCCCAAACAAGACAGCTCAAGTCCTGCTGGCCCTGGAGGCCCAGGCACTTGGACATCACTTGCTCTACACCTTTCTTGGGAGGCAGAGCTAAGTGGGGGTTGAGGAGAGACCTACAGGCTGAGTGCACTCATGACACAATCAGGAAGTTTCTGGGGCCAGGTGCAGTGGCTCACGCCTGTAATTCCAGCACTTTGGGAGGCCAAAAGAAGCGAAGGCAGGCAAATCACTTGAGGCCAGGAGTTCAAGACCAGCCTGACCGACATGGTGAAATCCTGTCTCTACTAAAAATACAAAAGTTAGCTGAGCATGGTGGCACACGCCTGTAATCCCAGCTACTTGGGAGGCTGAGGCAGGAGAATCGCTTGAACCTGGGAGGTGGAGACTGCAGTGAGCCAAGACTATGCCATTGTACTCCAGCCTGGGTAACAGAGTGAGACTGTCTCAAAAAATATATATGTAAGTTTCTGGGTATGCTGACATGAAAAAATTACCACTGGAGCTTCTGAGAGCCCTAAGTCACCATAAGGGTAGAGGAAGGAGGACAGGAGGAACTGAGATGCTGAGATAGCTGGGATGCCCCAGCCCACTTCCCTAGAGAGGCCCTTTCCTAACAGCCAGTGAGAGAACCCTGTTCACGGAGCCCTATCACTGACCTCGAGGGCAGCACCAGTATCCACAGTCAGGTCATCCCGAGAGTTGTAATCACTGTTCCTGCCCCAAACCCACAGACTCTCTCAATCCCATCCAAACAGCCCAGGATGAGCCACAAGACAGGGCCTTAGAACCCTGGGGGTGTAAGACACCCTCGATGTCATCTGGCCTCACCTTCTACCGAGACAAGAAGAGTCCGCCTTGGGTTAGTGTCCAAGGTGTGGGATTTTGGGTGGGTTATTCCATGTCTTGCCTAAATTCTCTCATCTATAAAGTAGGGCCGATAAGCTCATCATACCTCTTCACAGTGTTGCTGTGAAGATTAGAGTCTATTCCAGTAAAGCACTTAGCAACAGTGCCTGGTACCCAACTAGTATTCAGTAAGGGAAGTTATGGCTACTGTTTTCATTATTAGCATCCATCCCTGCATGGCAGCCATTCGCTCATGTATAAACACTATCAGACCCATGGAAGGAGCTGGTGACCTGACAGGGTCACCCATCTTCTCTCCCTCACATCCTTCACAGCTCATAAAGCAAGACAGGTATCCAGCTCCCAGCACCAACATCTGCCTCCCTGTCACAGCTGCCCACTGGCCCCAGGGCTGCCCCTGAGGTAGCACAGGGTAAGTCTGACACCCACATCACTTGACAGTGCTTTAAACACACAATACTGTACCTAGCAAACCCCCTCTCACCAAAATCTCTACCTCTCTGGGGCACACAGTCTTATCAGCTCTGCTCTGTACTTGAACTAGTTTGACATTTTCCCTCCTAATTGAGATCAGGAACCGGAGCATCCCTCCAAAAGTGGCCTGAGAAGGCCAAAGGACAGCCGGCTCTGATCTCCCACAGAACCTTCTTCCTCCCTCAGGAGTCCTCACTCCCTGTCTTGCTTAGGCCACCCCTGCAGCTGCCCCTGCCCCTCCACTTCCAACCCAGCCCTCCCATACACACAATAATTAAAACCTTGCTATGTGCCTTCTTCAGGCCCTCTCATTCTTGAGCTTAGGAATCTGCCAATAAGCGTTTGTTGAATTATTTCTGTATGACACACACTAAGCCATTTCACATATATTATCTCCATTAATCTGCTCAATTTCCCTTAGCTGGGAATCAATCCCAACACTCACCTGCTCCTTTTTTTGAGAGCTAGCTGGATGGATTCTTTCCACGTGGCCAAACTCCAGCAAGTTCTCGGTGCTTTGGTACTCTTGATATTGGACAAGAGTCCGAGACCCATGGTCTCTACTAGACTAAGCAATATGTCTACCTATATCTTTCACTCTTTCCCAGATGAGATAGACAGCAATCCTGCAGGCCCCACGTTTGCCACAATTGTTCTTCCTTCTCCAAATGCCAACACTTTAACCCCTTGTTACAATTTAGAGCCATGATAATATGCTGTGATGTCTCATGTCACACGTGGCTCATCTGGTGCCTCCAATTAGAGTCTGAACTTTTTAAAGAAAGGGTCCAGGCAAGCTTCAAAATTCTTTTTTCATTCTTCCTAAAGCGATACTTCTAGCAGCACTCAATCAATACTTGCTGATTGGCTGATTGGACTAGATTAGGCCTGTCAACATGACGACCCCTAAATCCCCAACAAACAGACTGGAAACGGGCTCACTTGATATGAATCCCTTCCCTGCCCACCCACACAGGTCCTCTGAGGTTTCTCCTACTCTCCTTCCTTTGATCTAAATGTATCAAACAAGAATGTGCTCTTGTAACTGCAGCTTCTGGAAAGGGTCCCCAAGCAAATATCAAAGGGACACTCAACCTGTGGTGTCACAAACACCAGCAATCACCTCACCCCTCTGCCTGACGGATGCCAAGGACAGCTGGCTCTGGACTAAAAACAGTGCAACCCCAAATCTGAGCCCTGGGGATCTTTTATGTGTTTTCCTTTTCCCTGTGACCCCATGTGAGGCTGAGAACAAAGGAGACAGAAATCAGCTGTCCCATCACACAGGTGGGAAGGCCACTGTCAGACCCACCCTCTCCCAGGGAATCAAAGACCAGAGACTCTAATGGTTCCCCATGGCTACCAACTGTAAATTTCAACTAAGGGTAGAAAGTGGCCTTACCTGATACGGTAACAGAAGAAGAAAGGAAAGGAGCAGAGGAGTGCCACTCAGGGCCCTAGGAGGTAGGTGGAGAGGTGGAGCTTTGCATGCCTTCAGGTGCCTCCTGCGGTGGGCTAAAACTCTGTTATTAAGAACATACACCAACCAAGGAAAAGAGGGGGACAAACCCTCTATGTTATGGCCTAGCTCCAGGCATTTCACAGATTCTGATGCACTCCAGACGGAAGCTCAGGGTCCTTTTGAGACATGAAAAGTCTTGACTGCACAAGAGAAAGTCAAAAGTTCTTTGGAGATGGTTCTAGGTCCCTACTCTAGTTAATTAACAAGCTTTTACCAAATACCTCCTAATTCTTCTAAGTACTTCCAACACCTACGACACAGCCAGGCACACAGTGTGGATGCTGCTACTGAATCCAGGACAGGAGGGAAAAGAGAATCAAAATTAAATATAAGATACGGTTCATAACCAAAGGCGTTCCTGAAATAGCTTCCAGAGCTAACATGATTTGGGAACAGTTATAAAACAGCCTCACTGCTAGGAAGCTTCTCACGGGCCTGGACTGCGTCTTACAGCCCTTTACACTACCACATGGCGCACATCCACGTTCAGTAACCGTCCGCTGGGCAATTAGGCCGATGAACACAGGAAGGAAACACAGCACAACTTCTGTAAGGCCTACTTCTGAACATTCGAAATACCAAGCTTACCCCTCGTTTTTGGAATCATACAACGCTGAGATACAACTGACTGGCCACTTCCTGCCTACCTGTAGGCTCTCCCCAGAGTCGTCATACCTTTGTATAAGAAATGTGTTCCAGCAAGCCAATCTCAACATTTAACCTCCTTCCCACACCCATCCCAATACTTGGCTCCCCTGTCTCCTTTTTCTGTCTCACATGCAGAACCAAGTAACAAGTTAAAAAATGGCAGGAACTCTTTCTGAGTAAACTTTGCTCCTTGGCCAAGATGATAAAGTTGAGCTTCACCGTGGAATGCGTCCCTCCTCCCGGTGATTTGTAACCTGCTCAGGCACAGAATGGAAGCTGGCCAGCTGGCCTCCAGGACTCAGCCATCTCCCTGGGGCCTACAGAAGGACCAGGGACAGAGGCTACCTCCCTGTAGTCCTTGTTGGGCCCCACAGCCCTGACCACCACTGACCCCCAGCTTTGGGAGACGAGGAATAGAACTAGACCCTCCATCTGGCTGAGAGCCCGTTTACAGGGCTCTGGCTTCCTCCCAAGGCTGCCCTGGGATCTCAGCCCTCAGTCCCACCAGACCTGTATGTTCTCCTTGTCCCCCTCTGGGAGAGCCTTCAAATAAGGCCAAGGCCCCCAATTAGCATGTCCCTTGCCTTTATCTGCCCAGGTAGCATCCTCCTCATCACGAACATCAACTTCCACATTCCACAAACCTGCCATGTTGTCAGGCCTGGTGATTGGCCCCGTGCTGCCTCATAGCTCATTCAGCATTCCACGACAGTGGGATGAAGCTGGCACTGTTGTCACTTCCACTCCACGGATAGGAACTGGGGAGCCTATATGAGGAGGCACAGCTGGTAACTAGACTCAGAGCCCTGTCTCTTAACCGCTGTGCTGTACATGCGGATGACATCCTTTCCCCTCTGACGAGACCTCCTCCCAATGCCTGTCCTTGGCAGATGAACTACTCTCCATTGTCACACTTGACCATCCCTGGCATAAAAGGCGGGGCTAACCAGGTTTCCTTAGGAAAAGAAAAAGGCCCAATACATGTGACTTTTTTGTACATAAGTATTTTTTAAACAAGTTTTTACTACTGACTCATTTAAATGAGGTGGAATGTAAGTTTTAACCCCTTCTAGCTTACAAAGTGCTTTTGTAATAAATTAACTTACTTCATTCCCCATCAAAGCCTAGTGAAGTATATGCAATTATTCCCATTTTACGGAGGAGAACATGAGGAAAGCTAGGAGACTCAGCCAGGATCACTTAGCCAGTAAGCAGCAGAGTAACAAATTGAACCCAGGACTCCCAAAGGCTAAATCCTGTCTTTTGGGTACCTACCGGTTGAGAGAAAACACAGCATTGGCATTGAGAGTGGAAGAGTGGGAATGTGGGAGTCAGAAAGACTCACACTGGCTGTGTGACCTGAGGCAAGTTAATTAACATCATCTTGTATCACTAAAGTAGCGCTACTAACAAGCATGACACATGGTTACCGTGGGGATTAAATAAGATAATGTATGCAAAGTACTTAGCATGATGCCCAACACATAGTAAACACTCAATAAATGGCTGTGATTTTTATTACTCTCCACTGTCCAGGCAGGGATTATAGCATCTCCTTAACTCGCTGTGTGCCTATTATAGTGGACATGAGATACAAAACTGTATGTAGTAAGTACTTAATACAGGTTGACTAGGAGCAACTTCCTGATATCCCAGCCACTGTACCTCACAAACAGCTACGGGCAAGAATCACAGGACAAAGACAAGAATCACAGGACAAAGCCAAGCTCCCAACCACAGCAACTAGAAGGAAGCAGTGTCCAACCCTGAGAAACACATTCCAGGACTCAAAAGGAAGAGAGAGGAAGGGTCGGAGCTACAGTCTGTAGACACAAATAAAATGGCCGCCAGCCTGTGCCCTGTGCCAGCCTGAGCACAGCTGTGGCTCCCAAGGGCAGGGGTCTGTGTTTTCTCTGCATTCTGCAGCAACCACCACTCCTTCCCAGGGCTCTGGGTCTCTGCTCCTGGGGCTTGGGAACATGCATGTCCTTGATGAGAAGACCACATAAAAGGGCATGGCCTACTTCCAGGAGCCTCCCTGTTTCCCACTTCGAGATAAAAATAATAAACACACACACACACAGAGGGCGGAGAGTGAGGGGGGAATTAAGTGGCGTAGAAGCTGAGGCACAAGGACTTACACAGCACAGGGCTGCGGTAACCTGGCAACCTACGAAAGGTGTGTCAGAATGAGTAGGATGCAAATAGACAAGTACCAGGGCTGGGAACAGTCAGGGCTGGACGGGGGAAGGTCACAACGTGCTGGCCTGGATCCTTGTGGCGCTGAGCTGAGGAGGGAGGGGGAGGACAGCAGATAGGACGCTGCTGCCCACGCAGCTTGTGACTCCCAGCTGTGTGTTCCCAACAGACTCCCAACTGGCCACTCTGCTAGCTTCAGGCCCTCTTCTCCAATCCTGTCTAGATATTGCCATCAGTATCTTCTCTGAAATTCTGAACCATCATATGCCTCCCCTGCTCTAAAGCTGCCCATGGCTCCCCAGCACATAGCCTCAGCATCCTGTAGCATCTGGTTCCAATCTGCCCCTTCAACCTCAGGATTCGCTATCCTCCCATGTCCTGTACCTTCTGATCCTGCCTCACTGCCCCTTCTATATGCCTCCTTTCTATGGGCTTCTGCGTATGGTGAGTCCTCCCTCTCAGCTCAGCCTAAATCCAGAGGTCACAGCTATTTCAACACATTTTCTAAATACCTACCATGTGCCAGGCACTGGGTTGGGCACTGAGACTATAGAAATACTTAAAATATATCCTGCCCACAGTGAGCTTGTGGTCATAGGGCAACTCAAACACGCCAATGTGAAAGTAATACAGGAACAACAGATACAGAGCACTTCCTATCAGCAAGACACTCTTTTCAGCCTTTTACATGCTCGCTTTCATCCTTTCAATAACCCTATCAGGCAAGTACAATTATTATCAGCCCCATTTTATAGATGAGGAAACTGAAGCATAGCAAAGGTCAAGTAAAACTTACTCAGACTCACCCTAAGGAAGCGACAGGCTTCTATGGACACTGAGCATCTCCGGGAGTGGGTGCTGCAGTCCAGTAGGGCAGTCAGAGATGGCCACAGCCACAGATAAAGCCAAATCCAGGATGGCCATAGCCAAGGCAGCTTCTCTCTATTTCCCCAAGAGGCCATCCTGGAAGCGAATGCTTCCTACATGGAAGATATACTTAAAGCAGGAGGTATATCCCAGCACTCTGGGAGGCCAAGGTGGGTGGATGACCTGAGGTCAGGAGTTCAAGACCAGCCTGACCAACATGGTGAAACCCTGTCTCTACTAAAAATACAAAAATTAGCTGGGCACAATGGCGGGTGCCTATAATCCCAGCTACTTGGGAGGCTGAGGCAGGAGAATCGCTTGAACCTGGGAGGCAGAAGTTGCAGCGAGCCTACATCGCACCACTGCACTCCAGCCTGGGTGACAGAACAAGACTCTGTCTCAAACAACAACAACAACAACAACAACAAAATCACCCAAGGCTGCCCTCTTTCCTTCTAAGAAAGAGGCAAGCAGAAGGGGAGATGTGCATGAGCAACAGCCAAGTGTCACAGTGTGAGGGGATGGAAACTCAAATTCACAGCAGATCCACTCAACATCTATGTTTCCCCCAGGCCACATAGTCGGAGGACTGAACTCTATACTACTGAGGGCTCAGCAGCTCCACCGTCCTGCCTCTAGCACAAGCTGAGGAAGGGACCTCGGAGGTGTCTGGAATGGCTTCTTTTTTCTGTCCCTGCATGGCTGTAAGTGTTGGCATGGCTAGAAGATTCCATGCATCCCTGACAGCCCAGGATGCCTCTATGTCCATGCCAGGCAAGTCTTCACTATACCACAGGGGAACAGGAGCAGGATGCTGGCACATTCACATCGCAGGAGGGCACGGGGCATTGTGACCCAGTCTCTAGACAGGGGCATCTCCACCTGGGGCTGTTCCTCCTTCCCACTGCAGGCGCTGGATTATCGTACAGCCTCAGGGTCAGGCACAGCAATATGGCTCAGAGGAGCTCACTGTCCCTTCAGTCCAACCCAAGGGGTCTTTTCTCCTCTTCTCTTCATCTCACAGTAGAAATCCTACACTACCCAGGGAGTTCCTGGGCACCACACAGGCCACCAGAGGCAGCCTCCAGCCAAGCTGCAGTTCTACCACTGACCAGGCAGAAGGGACTCATTCCTCCTCCTCTTGTTCCAGCAACACTGTGCTGCTCTTCCTGAAAACTGGCTGGATATAAACTCCATGAGGACAGGAACTTCTGCCTGTTTTATAAACTGCAGAATTCCCAGCGCCTAGAATGGTGCCTGGAATATAGCAGGCACCCAATAAATACCTGTGGAATAGAAGCATTATCATTTCTACCTTATAAATAAGAAAAATTAAGTATATTTCCTATAGACATAAAGCTAGTATATGGCAGAACCAAAATTCAAATCCAGGACTTCATGGGAACAAAATAAACCATATTGTACAATCACCTAACACTACTATTTACTGAGCACTGACCTGGCAAAATATGTGGGAGGACATGGAAGATAATCCCCATGATCAAAAACCTTTATTATCTGAGCAAGAGCATGTGAGCAAATAAAAAATTTAAAAAAATCTTTATTGGGGATCTATTATGTACCAGGCACTGGGGGACATACAGACATGGTCTCTCTTTAAAGGGTGTATGTGTATGCATGTGTGGCGTATACATACATATAGATACACATATATGTAAATATATAAGTATATGCTAATTATATACACAATATATATAAATATTGTGTTATAAATTTTTTAAGCTCATCACTAGGCAGTATAGGGGAGGCCAGTGATTGAAAAAGCTAATAAATAAATATAACAGGAACAGAAAGGGGCAGAAGTCACTGCAGGCAGATGCTCCAAGAAGGAGGTGGAAGCTGAGGGGGGCTCTGAAGAATGACGGCACAAAGGCAACCCCAGGGGCAGGAGTGCATGCAGCAAAACCCTGCAGGCTCTGGGAGGAATTCATAGAGAAGTCTGACTACCCTTTTTCCATTTTTTGGAAAATGTATACTTCTGCTTTTAACTGTCCCACATTCTGTACCTATCCTTAATACCTTGTTTGAAGAAAGTGTTCCACTGCAGTAAAATACACACACACACACACACACACACACATTTATTTATTTATTTGGAAACTCTGTTCAAATTCAAGTTTGTTCTCCTACATATGGGAAACTGGAGTGGCCCAAGATCCCAGACCTAGCTCATAGCAGAACTGAGGGAAAGACTGTAGGCCTCCAGGCTTCCCATGAGCAGCCTGGGACACTATTAAATTTCACAGGGCATAGCAAGAGAGCAGAGAAGGCAGGCTGCTGTGGAGACTGGGCATTATGGTGAGCCAGGCCTCAGCATCCTGACTGTGAAACGAGGGGACCTCAAGGCCCTTCTCAGCAATATATGCGTAAGACCAGGTCGTAAGCTGGGACCTTCAGGCCCCCCCAGCTGAGGTCTCCCCTCCTGCTGGAGAGACTGCAGGGATTTTTCTGCTGCAAGTTATGAGTTGTTTGTTGGTTTTTTTTCCTGCTTGGCTTGTTTTGACACAAGGAAGAGGCTAATCCTCCTGGCAAACCTGGGTAAAACAACAGAGCCACAGTCCCCTCCCTGAAGCAGTGGGGGCAGCTGGCTCTGACAGGGAGAAACTGGATCTAGGGGTGTGATTGGTCAGCAGCTGACCTCTCTGCTCTGGCCTCTGGTGGCTCCTACACATCCCACTGGAGCTGTTTCCCTAAGAATGCAGGCTCTGGAGCAGGACCGGTCCACTTTCTGTCTCTGCTTATTACTAGCTGAGTGATCTCAGGAAAGATATTATAGCTCTCTGTGACTCAGTTTCCTCATTTGTCAAATACAACAGTTATCTCAGAGTTACTGTGAGGTTTAAATGAGTGAATACATAGAAAACAGAGCAGCACCTAGGACACACTAAACACTTAATAAAGTTAGCATCATCACTACATTATTGCTTATACATAAGGTTCGCTGAAACCTGGTCTCTTAGATGCTAAGATCAGGCTAAGCCGGATGCTAAGGTAACCTATTGTGGGACAGAGGTAAATAGTGGTGCCAGAGATACAACAGGCACAAGCCCAGAGACTCAAAGCTTCCTTTAGGGTCCTGAATTCCCGTTTAGCACCTCAGAGCTGGAGGCTGGTAGGGTGACACCTCACACTTCCTAGCTCTGGCAGGGACACCCCATTATTCAGAAGCAGGTAGGGTCTCTGGCCTCTCTGGCCCCATGCTCTCTGACTTCGTTCTGGCACTGGTGGGTGGCATCTGACTGGTTCCCTGTATAGAATACTCATGCTCCACGTGCGTGCATCCTTCATTTACATCCTGTAGGAATACTCTAGGCAATCTCCTGGAGATAAATAGCTTCTAGGGATCCTGAATTTGGGGGAGTTAGCTGGATATCATCTTTCAAAATCATTTCTGAGGATTTCCTTGAGATCTGGGGCCAACCTCGTGGGTGTACCTAAGAAGTTACCAAGCCGCTTTTTCAGAAGTGCGTATGCATGAGAGTACAGACTTTTGCCTGGCCCCAGAGCAGAGCACTGGGAGCCCAGCAATTGTGTAGGAAGCTGCAGAGACTAAGATGGGAGCAGACAATGCATCCACTTTCTCAGTTTTCAGTCCAATATCTGTGGAAAGGAAGGTCTCTAAAACTCAGGTAAGTCTAGGTACAGCCCAGGCTCAACTCTTACTTCTTAATCTCACCTTTTTGTCTCCCTATCCCAGCATCTACTGTTAAGCAGGGCTCTCAGCTGCCGCCCAGTGAATACTGGTTAAATTGACTTAGAGGCTCTTGATTTTTCAGCATGTGACTGATAAATCACCACACTCATATTTAAGTCAAGTGCATCTGTCACATGCAACCATGTTAGACTATTCTACCATACATACAGGGTAATCAGCTCGCCTGGGGATTCTTTGGTGTCCAGTAATTTTAAGTAGGAGTGACATTAGATGTAGTGTTTAGATGTAGATTGCTCAAGCTTCCCAACTGTCAACTCTTGATCAACTTTAAAGGGAAGGAAATAAAAGAAGTGCCGACCCTGTCTCCCACTTCCCCTGCAAGTCCACTGCCTCATCTTTCTGGTCTCCTTTCGTGCCCTGTACCTTCCCATTCTTTCCACCAAGCTCCTTTTCTCAATGCTTTCTCACTTGTGGTATCCTTCTCTCTCCTCTTCATAGTGCAGAGTCCAATTGTATTTCAAGTCCACACTCAAGTTCAAGACTTCCACTTCCACGAGGCCTTAGAACGATTTGTGCTGGTGAATCTTTACTTCTGCCTCATGCATGGTGCTAGTCCTAGTGCCTTGATTACTGCCTTGCACTTAATAGCTCTGGCTGTACTGGATACATTTCCCCTGATCTCATGTTCTGGCCTGTACCACTGTCCTGAGACCACCTTTCCTGCATCTGTCATGACTCTGGTCCCACCTGTGCTAGCCCCAGGCCCCTGCTCCTACTGTTCAACCCCTGTCCCTGGGAGCACCTTCACACCACTGTCTTTACCCCTTGCCCATGAAGGCGATTCCAACCTTTAGTCCTGAGACATCCAGGAATGCCTGTTAGACAGCCCACTTGGGTATTCCACTATCACCTTGCATTCAACATAACTAAAATTCATTCAACTATTACCTGTTGAGTTACTTTTAAAGCCAGGATCTGTTCTAGTCACTGGTGAGCAAGCCATGTAAAAGTCCTCATCCCAAGGGTTCATCAATGGATGAAGCGATGAACAAAATACAGTGGAATATTATTCATCCTTGAGAGGGAGGAAATTCTGACACATACTACAACACAGATGAACCTTGAGGACATTATGCTGAGTGGAATAAACCGGTCCCCAAAAGACAAATACTATATAATTCCACTTACATGCAGTTTTAAAAGTAGCCAAATTCATAAAGACAGAAAATAGAATGGTGGTTGCCAGGGGCTGTGGGGAGAAGAAAAGGCAGTTGAATGGGTACAGAGTTCAGTTATGTAAGATGAAGAGAGTCCTGGAGACAGATGGTGGTGATGGTTGCACAACACTATGAAGGAACTTAATACAACTGAATTGTACAATTACAAATGGGTAAGATGATGAATTTTATGCTACGTGTTTTTTAGCACAGTAAAAAAACGTTAAGTCCTTGCCTTCTGTGCACTTTTCTGTATGTTATGCTTCAATTAAAATGAAAAAGATTTTGTCATCATGGAATTTACATTCTAGAGTCAGTATCTCAGTTATCATCTAAGCAGTTTCCTTCCAATTCCCATCACCCATATTACCAGTTTCCAGGCCTGTGCAGTCCTCCTGGAATTCCTCCTTTTCCCCCATATTCAATTCCTCCTTTTCCCCCATATTCAATAATTCTCCCAATTCCCATTACCTCTTCATTTTTGATAGAAAATACGAGGAAGTGGGAAAAACTCTACAGTGCCTGATTTCAGCGTTGGCTCTACCACTTGCTGAATAACCTCTCATTTAAACTTTGATTTCCTCACCCACCAAATGAAGAGTTTGACAAGACATTCATGAAGGCTCCTTCCGGCTCCGGCCCAGGATAAGTCTCCGGTTCACCCTCCCCAGCCCGGCCTGAGGTCTGGTGTATTCCTCTCAGGCACTTTGAGCAGCCTGAGAAGAAAGGCCTCATTCAGGAGGGGAGCCCAGCCCGGGCGACAGCTCCCTCCAGGAGCTCCTTGGCTCTCTTGCCAGCCAGCCTGAACTTTTACTGCTTGCAACCTTGTGACTTTGGATTACCTGACCTTGAATCCTGCCAGCCCTGCACTCCTGCTGGGACCTCTTCTGACCTGACTGCCTGTAACTGGGACAGCCTCGCCTGCTGACATTGGACCCTATTCTGCTACTACAAACTGGGCTGCCTTGTGGCTGTACAACTGGGATGCTGCTAGCCAAACTGTGAATTCTCCCTGGGCCATGACCATGGCCCCGACCATGGCTTTGCCTTGGCCCTGGTTCCTGTAGTGTCCTCTGAGCTCACTCCATCTGCTAGACAGGGTCCACAATCTGCCTGTGATTGATTCATTCACTCCAAAATGTTCACTATGATACTTACTCCAAGACAGGCACTGCTCCAGGTAAGAGATACATAAGGATGAAACACAGCTGCTTCCAATATCAACATATGCCATTGCCAGGGCAAATTTCCCCATTTAACGAAGACCTATGTAACTCACCACTGTCAAATTATTTCATGTAACATGTATTTACCATGTGCAATTACTATGTGCCAGCCACTAATCCAGCACTATAATAAAACAGTAGTGTAGGGAAATGCAACTTTCTATGTGGTACAATGGTTAAGAGTATGGCCTCTGCAACTGGAATCTCAGTTGTGTGACCCTGGGCAATTACAAGATTTCTCTGAGTTTCAGTTTCCTCACTCGAAAATGGGAATAATAATAGCACTTAACTGATAAGCTTATATGAGGAATAAATGAGCTAGCCCATGTAAAATGCTTGGAACACTCTATGGCACACAGTAAACACTTGGATATTAGCAGTTTTTATTTTGATGTAACCCCAAAGATGCCAGCACTTAATATGTCAGGAACTTCAAGGGTCCCTGCTCCAGCCTATATAACCAGTATCCCGAGTACCTTTGTAGATGAGTAGTGATAGCATGTAGCCCCAACTTCAACATAGCTAACAAAGAATACAAAATTCCTGTGCAAAGCACTATATACAATTCTAATATGTTCACATGAGTTAAACAGGAATATCACTAAAGAAATGGATACCCAAAGCTACTGAGGAGTGAAAATCTTCATAATACATATATCCAACAATATATAAAGTACTTCCTACAAACCATTAAGACAGGCGACCCAACAGAAAAATGAGCAAATGATCTGAAAAGGCATTTTGCAAAGAGGACACACAAATGGCCACTATCATCAAAATGCACATTCAGACTACAGTAAGTATTACTACATACCCACCAGAATAAGTACAATGAAAAAGGAAGATAATATCAAATATTGGCAAAAATTTGGAGCAACCAGAACTTGCCTACTTTGCTAGTGTGAGTATAACTGTTACAACTGCTTTGGCACTACTATTAAAACTATGATCCAGCAACTCTACTTCTAAGTTTACATCCAACAGAAATATATATGTATATACACAAGTATGTATATGTATGTATACATACATTCAGGTATGTGTGTACATATCCATTCACCAAGACATTCATATTTACACTGGCACTGTTTGTAATAGTCAAAATCTGCACACAGCCCAAATATCCATCAATGGTATACAAATAATAAACTGTCGTCTATTAATATGGAATACTACACAGTCATGAGAATGGAAAACTACAATAGCACAGAACATGGATGAATGCCACAAGGAAAATGATGAGTGAAAGAAACCAGACTCCAAAAAAGAACATACTGTGTGATTTCATTTATATGAAGTTGAAGAGCAGGCAAAACTAATCTGTGATTGTAGCATTCAAAATAGTGGTTACCCTTGGAAGGGGTGGTTTGTAACTAGAAAAAAATGCAAAGTATTTTCTGTGGGGTTTGGTTTGGTAATGTTCTGTTTCTTTTCCTGATCTGGGCACTGGTGACAGGATATGTACACTTTGTGCTGAACACTTATGATTCACTCACTTTTGTGCATGCAGTTATACGTCAATAACAATATTAATTTTTTGAAAAAGGGCCAGGTGCAGTGGCTCTCACCTGTAATCCCAGTGCTCTGGGAGGTCGGGGTGGGAGGACTGCTTGAGGCCAGGAGTCCAAGACCAGCCTGGGCAACATAGAGAGATCCCATATCTATGGAGTCGGAGGCTGCAGTGAGCTATAATGGCATCATGGCACTCCAGCCTGGGCAGAAGGGCAAGACCCTATCTCTTAAAAAATAATACTACTACTACCAAAAAAAAAAAAGCTAATGAGAAAAAAGCTAGGAGGAAATGGACTTTTATCCAAACGGGTTGTTGCCTCAACACCAATGAATTTTAGTGCCTACACTCTCTGCTCACAAAATCTGAAGGACACACACATTTCTGAGCATTTTCCTATTGCATTTTAATAAATGGCAAAAATGTTACTCTACAAAGCTTCAATACCATAAAAAATAAGCATGTTTTCAAAACTCCAAATTAATTTGTCAAGCTTTATGTTCTGTGAGACTGTGTCTGAAAATGTCTTCAGGTTTTATAAACCCATGCTGAAATATAAAGTAACTTTTATAAGAAACAAGATTTTTAATGAGACAGAAGTGGTTGGGCCAGGGGTGAAGGGAGTGAAAACCAAGAAGACGGAGAAGACGAGACAGTTCCCAACCAGCAAAATCCAAGGCTTAAATTTCCAGTGGCTGCCAGAGCCCTGAAGTAACTCTGGGCCTGGAAGCCAGGAAGTCCAAGCAGAAGCCGCGGACTCAAAGACCAGCTCAGGATCTGGGAGCAACATGGCAGCTGAACTGTGGAGACTCAGACACAGGCAAAAGAATCCAGAATGCTGCTGATGACTATAAGCTACCAAGAGGTTATGAGAGGAGTGATCTGCACTTCCTGACCGGGCTCAGGAAACAGTAGCTGGGCGTGGGCAGCCTTGGGTACATAAGGAAGTGACTTCAGCCGATCATGGAATAAGAGGATGTAACCTTGGGTGTGCTCTGACCTGCAGCAGGGATGAGCAAGCTGGGCTTACCCAGAGGTTCTTTCTCTACTGGGTGTGAGTTTCTAAATATATACACACTCATCTGTTCAATCCATTCAAATATTTACCTCACTGAACAGGACTTCTGAGGCTTTTGGTTTCAACTGCCCTAGTTGCCAGCTAAGACAGCAGTAATCTAGAACCTGGCTCCTGAGCCCACAAGTACCATCTCAGTCCCTTGCATGAGAACGGGAGCAGTGAACCTGAACTCCAAGAACAGCAAGCACTTGCCATATCATCCATTCCCCAGTGACTTCCACTAGCAAAGGGAGACATTTTTAAAAAGAAAAAAACCCAGACAACCCCAAAGTCATTTGTAAAATGTTATTTACTCTCTTCCTAAGCAGAATGATCTTCCTAAACTGTTTGGTTTGAGTGAGAGTTTTGTGGCCAGGGGAACAACGCTGAGAAGCAAACTGGAGGCAAGGATGTCAAATGCACCCAATGAGAGTATCTGGCCCTCTCCCTGCTAATCTTCTCTCCCACCGCTCCCATTACCCTCTTCTTTCCCTGAATCATAAAGTGTCAGTCACACCTTCACCCTCTGACATGATGATGAGAGAGTCCAGGTGGTGGGGTCACATGGAGAGAACCTTGAAACTTGTCGTGAATTTTTAAAAGTCAGCACATTCTGGAATCCACACACAGTGACCCTCCCTTCAGTATCTAGAGCAAGCAAAGGTCCTCACTTTGGGAGACTTCTCATTTCCCCATTCTGGCCTTCAAGCAGCCCTGTCAACTGCAGAAAAATGGTGTTGGCAGATGAGAGATGCACCAGGCTGTTCAGGCATCTGGCCACAGGTTGGGTCTTTTACCTGGGAAATAACATCATGTTCTCCAGGGCAATGAGTATGTGTTTCCTGAATTTAAGAGAACTTGAGCAAGCAGAACTCAGTTCTGCAAGGCAGAACAAACATTTAGCTACAGAGAGAAAGAGAAGGAAAACAGCTCCAGGCTAGACTCTGATCATTCCCACATGATGCCTGCTTGGAATGGCTTCCTGGTTGCCCTTACAGTTCATCTTAAAGGTACCAACACCTAAATCATAGGTTTACTTAGGTACACCAGAGACACAGCTGCACAAAGCCACCCAGATGACTTGGGATACATGTGTGCTTACAGGGGGATTCTACAGGAAACTGTACCACAGCAGCTTTAGCGATGGCTTGGAAACAACTTCCTGAAGACAATATTGTTAGATGCTAAAGTATTTCACTACCAAGGTTCCCCATGAACACTGAGAAGAGAGGGGAGCAAGCGATGAAGGGAGAAGGCAATGACTCAATAGTTCCTGGTTTCAAGTTATTTCCAATAGAAGCAAAGAGCTGGATGAAACGACCTCTCATGGCCATTTCTACAAAACTGTCCCCCTGTACCAAGGTTTCTCAACCTCAGCACAATTGATATTTTGGACCAACAACTCTGTTGTAGGGACAGTTGTTCTGTGCATTGTATAATATTTAGTAGGATACCTGTTTTCTACACACCAGATGCCAGTAACAGCCTTCCTGATCCCCAGTTATGACAACCAAAAAATGTCTCTGGACATTGCCAAATGTCCCCTGGGAGCCAGGGCTAGGGAGTACAGAATTGCCCCTAGTTGAGACCCACTGCCCTATACTAACAAATCATGTTTGATCCCAGTCCTGGGTGAAGGAAGTGAAAACCAAGAAGACCAAGGAGATGACACAGTTCCCAATCAGCAAAATCCAAGGCTAAATTTCCAGTGGCTGCTAGAGCCCTGAAGACTTCACACTCATAGGCATGATCCCAGTCCTGGCCTCATAGTGTAATCACCCACTCTGGAAAGAGTTGAGTAAAGTTAGCCTGGTCATTATCTCCCAGGGCATTAAGGAAACAGAAGCTCCTCCAGATAAGTCACCACCATCAGATCTGAGGAGTGGGAGAGGGAGCCAGCAGGGAAAGATGTCCCGTCACCCACCGACGTCCACTCTTTAATCCCACAAAACCCACCTCTTCCAAGATACATCGACACCAGGACAGAGACTCAGCCAACCAAAGAGAAACTCCCAGCTGTCCAAGAGTCTCACAGCCACTCTGTTCCCATGACAATTCACTTCAGTTGTTGGGTATACAAATACCATCTACCTGGCTAAGTTTCTGGGAGGAGGGAAAGTACATCTCAGTCCCTCAACACTTGTTTGACTAACCATCCCAGCTCCCCGCTTTCCTCCACTTGTCCACCTTGACTGAAAGGTGTCCTTGGTGCCAGATACTCTAAAGAAAATCTACCAATGCTAGGGTCTTGCCTTCCAGGGCCTTGGGAGTCAAGGCTGGCAGCATTGGCCAAGAGGCATAAAAGAAGGTCAAGGTACTGAAGTGGAAATTCCAGACACACAAGGGAGAGACAGACAGACAGATGGATGGAAGACTAAGTCCAAGGGCAGCATCAGTGGTGGGGGTGGAGCCAAGTCTTCAAGGGGCAGAGTCAGGGAGGCCTGCGGGACAGGCTGACAAGCTTCCGGGGTTTGGAAATCGGAAGATCCTGTGTAACCACACACTTTCCCAAGCAGAGATGATGCTGACTGTGTTACTGACTATAAATCTAGTCCACTCAGGGCTGGGTTTGGCTCACTCTGGGCCGGCCCCCCACCAGCTACAGTTTTGCTAAATTTAGTGCTGTTCCCAGCCACCCAAACGACTCTGCTCTTCGTGTCCATTTCAGGTTCAGTCAGGGACAGACACAGAGGAATGGGACTTGTCCAGAAGAGATCTGCCCTCATGTGACCCTCTCCCTTCCCCGCCGAAGTCAGGGGCCCCAGGGAGCAGAAGATGTGAGAAACCAGTCGGAGGTCTCCAGGGCTCTGATGGAGGCTCTGCCCTCAAGGTGGCATGCAGAGTGAGAAGGGCCACTGATCCCAGGAAGACCACTCCACACCACCTAGGTTTCACTCTTTGGGAGTCACAGAAGCTGTGGGGTGGCAGGGGTCCTACTCCCTCAGATACTATATGGCATGGTGAGTGGACAGACAGACATCCTCAGGGTAGGACTGGAGGAAGGCCCCTCTGCAGTGCTTTGGAGAATCTTGGAGGTAAAAAATGTATTCAGTCAAATATTCAAAGGCTCTAAAACACAGAAGGTTAAAGTAGTGGTCCTTAAATTTGGATGCACATTAGAATCACCTGGGAAGCTTCAAAAACTGATGCCTGTGTCCCAGCACCCCAAGAGACTCTGATGTAATCAGCCTGGGCTTTGGAAATTCTGAAAGATTCCCAGGTGATTCTAATATTCAGACAAGAGTGGGAAGCAGTGGGTTAAAAGCATGCCCTTCTGCTGTCACTGAGTTCCGCCTTTCAGGATACTCTGGTAGACTCCTCACCCAACCACTGCCTTGCTATGTCACCCACGAAGGGCAAGTTATTTAACCTCTCTACACCTCAGCTGCACCAACCGTAAGGTGCACATAATGATACAGAACATCTACCTCTAATGTTCCTGTACCTGTAATGAGACAATCCATGTAAAGCACACAGAACGTGGTATACAAAATGTGCTCCCTGAAAGCTAGGAATCATTATTATTGTCTGTTGTTATAATAATGAGGAGGAAGAGAAGAAAAAAACAGGGAACCCATAGAGCTGGGTCTACATTGCCCAAGGAATAAGGGTCTCTAGCACTAAACCACGACTATCTCAGGAAGTGGGCAAGAAGAGGCTCCATGGCCATCTCCACAGTCCTCTCAGGAGGACACTCATCCATTCCCCCTCCTGCTGTTTGCTGTTTCTTCTGTCTTCCAAGCCCTCCCCTCTTCCCATCATCCTAAATCCCACCACTCAGGGCCCAGCTCTGACCACCCCAGGGCTCTCTCCCTTCTCAGGTGAGAAAGCCCTGAGGTCTCTCCAATAATACTTCCCCTCCTGCCTATCTGTCTATAGTATGAATGAATGCTTTGATATGGACTAGCCTCGTAGCCTCAAACGGACAATAAGCAACTTGGGAGGAGGGCCTGATTCTCATGCTTCTGTGTGCTCCCTGTGACACCTAGCACCATGCTGGGCACACAACTCTGGATTAATGAATATCTGTGAAATGAAAACACATGTAGAGCCAGCAAAGCTAACTGCACATCAGCAAGAATCCAGGCTCAGTGTCCAAGAGAAGCAGGCCCAGCACCCAAGTTGCTGGCCCAGCTCCCCATTCTATCATTACAAGGACACACCACCACCCAACTCCATCACAAGAGATCCCGCCCACCTAGTCCCAGAACCTGCGAGAAAGTCACTGACCCCCATGATTCCCTAAACCCCAAAAGAGTCAGGAAAAACCCAGCTCTGCCCACATGGGAGTCCAGAGCAGCTGGCCACCCAACAAGCTGTAAGCCTCTTACAGATTAAAGGCCCTAATTTAAACCTCTATTTGAGGTACGACAAGTGGGTCAACACTCTGCAGGTCGGTCAGTGCAGCTGGTGGAAGGAGAGGCAACTATGACCCAAGAAAGGCTCTTCTCCTCCGGGGGGAAAGATGGAGCCAGAGAATCACAGATGTAAGTAGAATCACTGAGGTGACAGCAAGTTCATTCTGATCCACCACGAATCCTACTCCCCGCCCCCAGATCGCCAGGACTCCAGCCTCCCTAGGCAACGAACCTGAGAAACAGAGAATGTAAGGACAAAACCACAGTCGGGATGGCCTTCCTCTTCCTGCCATGGCTTTGGTATGTGCGGAAGAAGGAAATTTGCTGCTAAAAGATAAAATCTTTCTAAGGTAAAGAAACAGTTAATAAAGCCAGGAACCAAGAGAAGACCGAAGGGGCTGGATATGCTGCTGCATTCTAGGGAATCATACCCTGGTGACAAGACAGGGAAGGCGACCTTTGCTCCTAAACCTGGCTGAGGTTTTCCCGGTCTTTCTCCCTAGCTCCTCTGCAGCAGGAAGCACCAGGCATGGGTGAGCAGCTGCAGACAAGCCTAGGATCACACTGTCAGAAGCTGACTCTGGCTGCTCTTTAAAAAGAGCCCTCTCACCACATCTGTCTCCATAGAGATGGCCTCTGGGGAAGTGGCTGGAACCCACTGTTTACACTAAGAGCAGAGAAATCCTTCCAGGACAATGTTTCTCAAACTTTCTGGACCCTGATTCATAGTGGGAAATCAATGCTACACAGCAGCCCAGCACAGGCATATATGTGCACTTAACTATATGTCTCTCTCTCTATATATATAACTGAAACAAAGTTTCATGAAATAATACTCATCTTTACTACGTACTATGCAATCTAATATTTTCCATTATATATATATTTTAAAGGCTGGTCTCAACCCGCTAAATTGATCTCACCCATTATGGCCTCTGGACCTGCAGTTTGAACATTACTCTGCAGGAAATGGAAGAGGCTCTTCTTGAAAGAACTTTTAAAATTCCCTTACAGACTAACCTCCCTACAAAACAAATTCCTGCTAAGCCCATGAGTGAGGTGAGGAAAGTGGAACCTCAGTTGCCCAGTCCTTTCTCTGCAATATGCACAAGCTGTGGCTGCCTCAGAGAGCCCGGTCGGCCCCACCTCTCTCAAGGCGCAGGAGCTCCCCCAACACCCGCAGTGATGCCTCCTGGTGCTGGCCAAGCACCTAAGCATAAGCCAGTGCAGGGCTGATTGTCACCATCATTCACTGGGATCAAGCATTGCCTTACCACTCCTCAACCTCACCTTCCACTGAAGGAACTTACCTATAACACACAAAGGCAGAAATGCCAACACTGTGCTGCCCACATTGGTTTTTTTTCCCCTCCAGCCTAGCTATATATCAGATGCACTACAAAAGCCTGGAGGATGGGAAGTTTTTTATCTTTTTTTTTTTTTGAGACGGAGTCTTGCTCTGTTGCCAGCCTGGAGTGCAGTGGCGCCATCTCGGCTCACTGCCACCTCTGCCTCCCAGGTTCATGTGACTCTCCTGCCTCAGTCTCCCGAGTAGCTGGGACTACAGGCACGTGCCACCACGCCCTGCTAATTTTTTTATTTTTTTAGTAGAGACGGGGTTTCACCACGTTGGCCAGGATGGTCTTGACTTCATGATCCGCCCACCTCAGCCTCCCAAAGTGCTGGGATTACAGGCGTGAGCCACCGTGCCCGGCCTTTTTTTGTTTTTTGAAACTGATGGTACAGAGACACATTTTATGGGAATCTATTTAATGTCAGGAAAAAGAAATCCAATGTTAAACCTTCCTCAGTCCAGTCTTCCTGCTTTTCCAAGAGGCCTGTGAAATGCCTCCTCCTCCAGACAGCCCTCCCTGAAGGGTCAGGACAGCTAAGGAATTCTCCAAACCCTATGCCATGGTAATATAAAACTCTAATGACTCCTTTCCACACTCACCATTCCCACAAATGTAACATGCTGCCTCTCTGAATCCATCATTACGGCTTGGGTGGGTATCTAAGTTGGAAAACATGTCACAGAAAAAAAACTTAGCATAAACATTCAATAGTTTGAATCAGTAAGTTGTAAAGGTTAATTTTTTTTCTATTTTTTTCCAAGTAATAGAACAGGTATTTTGTCCCCTGTTAAGTGGAGCAAACACTGGACCTCTCCATTTGTGTCAGTGTGCACACTCCCATTCCCCACTGCTTTCCCAAGCTCCTCGGGACCACTGTCGTGCTTGCTGCTTATCAGCACCCTCTAAACCCAGAATGCCCACTCAGTGCACTTGGGCAAGTACCAAAGACTCCAGGAGAAAAAGCATCTTATCACCATCATAAGAGCTCAGTGAGCATTTGACGGCTCACCAGCCTATAGCAGGTTTTTTGTTTGTTTGTTGTTGTTGTTGTTCTTTTGTTTTTGAGATGCACTTTTGCTCTTTTTTGCCCAGGCTGGAGTGCAATGGTGCAATCTCGGCTCACTGCAACCTCCGCTTCCTGGGTTCAAGCAATTCTCCTGCCTCAGCCTCCCGAGTAGCTGGGATTACAGGCACACGCCACCATGTCCAGCTAATTTCGTATTTTTAGTAGAGATAGAGTTTCACCATGTTGGCCAGGCTGGTCTCGAACTCCTGACCTCAGGTGATCAACCCACTTCGGCCTCCCAAAGTGCTGGGATTACAGGCGTGAGCCGCCGCACCCATCCCCTACAGCAGGTTTTTGTAACTTGGGATCTGTGAATCCTCTGATGGTGTATGCCAGATTGTGGGCTCTTACTATTTTTTTCTCCTGGAGAGATTATAGCATCCATGCAATTTCTAATATGAACTGGCAGGAAAATAAGTTAAGAGCCACCAAAACCAAATTCTTAGAAAGTTGATCAAGGGCCTCCCAAGATCACCTCTACCTCTCCAACACACAGCCCCTCCTCTGCCACTTACACTCTCTGAGCATCCCAACCTCCTTCTGCCAACAAGCCATTATTTCCTTCTTCAGTTTTGTGGTCTGGCATGAACTTTCAGGTGAAGTCCTCTCATCCTTGAACCCTTACTTATTAACAAACACCTATTTATTTAACAAGCACTTGATGGGTCCAAGCATCATGCTAGGCTCTGAGGATACAGCCATAAACAAGCGGAATGAGATCTTCCTTGTGTTCCCAAAGACATCCTCCAGCTCCCAACCCCATTTATGGCTAATACAACACTATCTTACACTTCATTTGTGTCACATTTATACTCTATTTTAGGTGAAGGTATCTGTCTACCTCACTCATTCCTTCTCCGTCCCCACCCCACTACATCCAAAAAGAGAAAAAGACACAGAATCTTTCGCAGAGGCCAGCCTAAGCAAATGCACATCAATCCATGAATGCTGATGGGCTCACCAGTGGTCCAAGCAGCAAGACTAGCACACCAGGGCAAGCCTGACTCAGCAATGCAGGGTCCAGGGGACCTTGGGAGACATCTCTGTTGCAGTAAAGACAGCACGGGGCCTCTGTTCCTCAGCCACAGCCTGCAGTTCTCATCCCAGCTGCTGATCTCTCAAATTGTGCATCCAGTCAGGGCAGTTAGAAAAACAACACCAAGTAGATGTGTCCAGCTGACATATCTCCTGGACTATCCAGGTGGAGGAGAAGCTTACATCTCAGACATCTGCACCAATATTTTCAGCATGTAAACTGATGGAAGACATGAAACAATGCATCAAAGACATACTCTCTCATGAAGAGGAGAGCTGGCTGCTCTAGATACCATGGCCATCTCTTCTAGCAATCTCTGCCAGCTCATTTCTGGAGCATCTAAACACGACCATCTACTTCCTAAATGACAACATGGCAGTGACTAGAGCTGCCACCATCCTTTCAACCTGTCAGATGCAGAAGGATGCACAGCTAACGGCAACAGGACCACAGAGCTGTTTCTCTAATATCACAAAAGCTTTCAATACTGTTAACGAAATGGCTCTAGCAGCCACCAAAGAAATCTGCTACTGCACTTTGTTGTCCAAGAAATACGACCTTATGGTGCTGAGGTCAGAGAATGGGATACTCCTCAGCACTATTCAGTCAACGAATATCAGTGAAACCCAGCACTGTCAGGTACTATAAACAACAGAAAAGACAAGACTCAACCTTTATGTCAATTAAAGGTTGTTAGGGAGGCAAGGTTACTATAGAAGAAACAATCAGAGCAATCACCTCTAATGTGGCATGTATAAGAAGATCCACTAGGATGAAGAAGAAAATATTAGAATATTTATACTTTACTGAAACACAAAAAATTAAATTTTAGTATTATTTAATATAGGAATTGACACTGACACACTCCTTCAATTTGTGTGTTGGGTGGTTGCTGTCATTTAAGGTACCAGAGGCATCCTTGTGTCTGAGTAGGAGATCCAAATGCAGAAGGGTAGACAGTGACACCCCCAGTTGCCTGTTGATTTAGTACAGTTTACATCTGCCCAGTGAAGCAAAATTAAAGATACCATCTTCAATACAATAAACAACAGTCCTTTGTAATAAGACGGTGAGACCTGAACGTCATCTGACCACAGTGTCACTAATTATCTTGTGGTAAAAATATCTAAAAGAGTTGCTCAACTTAGAGAAGAATCAGGCCAGGTATGGTGACTCACACCTATAGTCCCAGTGCTTTGGGAGGCCAAAAACAGAAGGATCTCTTGACACCAGGAGTTCAAGACCAGCCTGAGAAACACAGCAAGAACCCCGTCTCTACAAAAATTTAAAAATCAGCTGGGCATCACGGAGCACATTCGTAGTTCTCACTACTAGCGGGGCTGAGGATTGCTTGAGCATAGGAGTTTGAGGCTGCAGTGAGCTATCATTGTGCCACTGCACTCTAGCCCGTGCAACAGAGTGAAACTCTGTCTCAAAAAAAAAAAAAAAAAAAAAGAGGAATTATACTTTTTTAAACCAGAAAACAAGAGTACTAAAATGTGCTGACCTCTTCTGCAATGAGTGCCAGTAAGTAGAATGCTACTTAATGGATATTTTTAAGCAAACAAATAAATACTTACCCTGTATCTTTATGGTGAAGGTTGAATTTTTTTAATGGGTAAGAAAGCCATTGTTCTTTTAAAACGGGCAATTGGAAATCATTTGTACCATTATATGATAGTGTTGCCAATATCAATGTAAGGATGTCATCTTTAAAATCTCATTATCTACACACACTCAAAATAGAACATCAAAACTTGTTTTAAAATCACCCAAAATGAAGTATTTCCGGGGTTGTGAACCCATTTATTAAATTCAACATATAAAATTATTAAATTTTGCAATGAGTTTTTAAGAACAACTGATTGATATCAAGACTGACTGAAATATATTAGCTGGATTTCAACAAAAACCTTTGCAGAACATGGTGGATGTGACTAAAAAACAAGTATCAAGATTTCGTAAGTATAATCCAGGATGCATTTCTGCCATGGGCATCTGCATAGCATTGTGAGGTCTCTTTTAAAATATCCTGATTCCAAACAGAACTTCTAGTTGCAAATGACACCGAGCTATCCTGAAATAATAAATTATGCTCAATTGCAATGTTCTTACTGAAAAATAATCATTCTTAATAGCTAATTTCACTTAATTCTTCAACAAATGACCATCTCTTATATACATATGTCAGGCACTGTTCCATGCTCCGAAATATAGCAGGGGACAAAACTCACAAAAATCCCTTCTCTCATGGAGCACATATTCCAGTGGAGAGAGACAGAAAATACACTAATAGAAATAAATAGTACGCCAGCTGGTGAAAAAACACTACATGAACAGGATGCAAGGAAGGCTAGAGAATGCTGGGGGCTTGGTAGACCCACTGAGAAGGTAACATCTGAGCACAGACCCAAAAGAAGTAAGAGATTTAACCATAGGGCTATCGGGGAAAAGCATTCCAAACAGAGGGAACTGGAGGTACAAAGGCCCTAAAACAGGAAATGCCTAGTATACCTAAACAACAGCAGGAGGCCAGTGATGCTGGAGCAAAGTGGAAGTTGAAAAGAGTAACAGGAGATAGATACAGAAGCAACGTGATAAAGCCGGGTAAGGTCATATGGACCTGTATTGTGCAAGATGGCAGCCACTAGCCATGTGAGGCTATGGAGCACATGAAAGGCAGCTAGTTCACATGGAGATGTGCTTTGACTATTACTTACTACAACAAACAAACAAAACAAAAACAACGTAATATACCTCAGAGGTGAAAATACTGTTAACATACGGGGCTAAATAAAATACATTACAAAATTAACTTCAACTGGTTCATTTTCCATTCATTTTTCCTTTTATCAAAAAATTTTAAATTATATACATGACCCTCACGTGTAGCTCACATTATATTTCTACTGGGCAGTGCTGAGATAAGCTATGAGGTCTTATGGATCACAGTAAGGGTGATGGCTTTTACTGAGAGAGAAGAGAAGCCACTGCAGGGTTTGGGCACAGCAGAGCATGATGTGACTTAACGTTTCACAGGACTGTTTCGGCTGTGGGGAAGACTAACAGCCTCTAAGGGGCAATAAAGAAGCAGGTGAGAGAGGATGGTGGCTTGGACCAAGGTGATGGCAGTGGAAGTAGTTCTGATAGATGAGATTTTGGATATGTTTTACAGGTAGAGTCAACAAGACTTACTGATGAACTGGATGAAGGACAGATGAGAAAGAGGGAAATCAAGATGACCAGAGGTGTTTTCAAAAAGCAACTGGAAGGACAGCATTGGGGAGACTGCAGGAAGAACATATTGGGGAGGGAAACCAGGAGTTCCATTTTGGACATGTTTACTGAAATATCTATTAACATCGAAGCTGAAATATTAAACAGACAGATGGATACACAGGTCTACAGTTCAGAAGAGAGTTTGGGCTGCAGACAAATGATTAAGGGTTGTCAGCATATCGATTTTTTAACTTTCCATTATAGAAAATTTCTGGGCCGGGCGCAGCGGCTCATGCCTGTAATCCCAGCACTTTGGGAGGCTGAGGCAGGTGGATCATGAGGTCAGGAGATTGAGACCACCCTGGCTAACATAGTGAAACTCCATTTCTACTAAAAATACAAAAACATTTGCCGGGCGTGGTGGCAGGTGCCTGTAGTCCCAGCTACTCGGGAGGCTGAGGTAGGAGAATGGCATGAACCCAGGAGGCGAAGCTTGCAGTGAGCCGAGATCACGCCACTGCACTCCAGCCTGGGCGACAGAGTGAGACTTCTTCTCAAAAAAAAAAAAAAAAAAAAAGACAATTTCTAACATAAGTAAAACGAGAGAGAACAGTATAAAAAACCCCAGGTACCCATCAACCAGCTTCAACAATGATCAGCTCATGGTCAATCTTATTGATCTCCCAGGATTACACTGAAGCAAACTCTGGAGATCACTCATATAGATGGTATTAAAAGCCATGCAACAGGAGAGGATCACAGACAGAATGAGAGAAGATAGAGAGGAGGTGCCCAGGGCCTTTAATGTTTAGAGGTCAGGGAGATGAGCAGCCGAGAAGGAACGGCCAATTAGGCAGATGGAAAGCCAGAAATACACACCCTGGAAGCCAAGTGAAGAAACAGCGTCAAGGAAAAGGGTATGACCAAAGGTGCCAAACTGCTGAAGAACTCCTGTGAGGAAGATGAAGTGACCACTAGAGTCAGGATCATGGGAGTTACCACAGGAGCACTTTCATCAGAGTGGCATGAGTCAAGAGAGGATGTGAAGACAGCCAGGACTGAAAATATGGAGGGACAGATGATGGGGCAGTAGCTGGGAGAGGTGACCAAAGAAGACTTTTTCAAGATGAGAAAGATAGCCTTTGGAAACAATCCAGTAGAGGGAAAAGGTGGGGATGCAAGGAGGAGGGGACAGGCTGGGGCAATGTTGAATAAGGGAGAGGAATTGAAATTTAGGGCAAAGTAGAAGGCTGCCCTTGGACAGAACCATGAAGACTTCACTTAGGAAGAAGGTAGGGAATACTATATATCCTAGCCATTTGAAGTCTTTTGTTTTGTGTTTTATAATACTATAATGTATTTTAGCACAGCACTGCTTTTTATAAATTATAAATACACACACAAACAAGGGGAATTGCTCAAAAGTTTTAACTGATATGGGCACACAATCGAAATAATTAAAGACCTCTTAACTGAAAGAAAACAAAACATATCCTCAGAGGCTGAACATGTAGCCTTTAGGGACAAGGTATCATAAGGCTACTAGGTCTTGTATCTGAAAATATACTTTTATTAACTAAGATTTTTTTTAAAGGCTCAGACACTATAATCCAGTAACTACAATACAGTTGCACTTGAACTGAAAATGCAAAAATGTAAAAAGAATCATGGACCATTCTCAAAATCAGAGCATCACAGGAATCAGAGTCTGATAATTTACTTACATAAAGAAATGTAAATCAGTTAAAAGTTTTATCAGCAAGACAGGCCTGAATTGTACCATCATATTTGGCTACTGAGGCAGACTGGCTACCCAATACATAACAAACAGCAAATCAAGAAAGTGGGCCTGTCATCTGAAAGGCTGGCAGGTAGCCTATTTGGAACAGGCAAAAGCCCCAAACCAACCTGAAGTCCACAAAGCCACAGAAACATCCAATTTGCTCAAACACGTTAGCAACACTTGGCGTTTGACAAGCCCTGTAACAATTCAGAGCCCCTCTCTTTAAACGTGTTCATTTAGCCTCTCTACAATCCACCCATTCAGGAAGCTCTCCATTTTAACTTTCCGAGCTATACACACTCAAGCCCAAAAGTGTTACATGGATACGCTCAGAGCCCAGGCAGCACCACAGTTAAAATGCCGGGTCGCGTGGCTATGAGACATAGTCCTGCCACAGAAGCCACGTCTGGCTTCTTGAACATGCTAGGGGCACCTTTATCAACTACATAAAATGACAACATGAGAGCATGAACACCATGCTCTAAAACGTGGCAGGTCTGCCTGCACAGAAGTGACGGTTGTGGTCACACTGCTCAGCTGGGGTGAACACACGGGGAAAACTGCCAAGCAGCAGCTCTCCTGCGGTCAAACTGTAAGCTCCAGGCGTTGGGCCCTGTCTGTCCTTTTCACAGGTGTAGGCCCAGTGTCCAGTACAGCTCCTGGAACAGAGCAGGCTCGCAAGAAATATCTATTGAAGGAAGGGAAAAATGACGAGCTACATTACACCATAAAGGCAAGAGGGATCATGAAAAAATGCTCAAAATCATAAAAACCATCTAACAAAACTCAGGAAGCTGTTGATGGCAGTTGACTGGGAAGAATGGTGGGCAGCTAAGTAAATCTAAAAGGTAGAATTGCAAAACATCAATTCTTTTAAGAATGACCATAATCTTTATTAACAGAGCTTTGAAGATGTCATCAACTAAATGAAACATACGGATCTTGTTTGGAGCCTGACTCAAACCAACCTGCTGTTTTCCAAAAAAAAAAAAAGAAAGAAAGAAAGAAAGAAAGAAATTGAGACTACAAAGGAAATTTAAACATTATTTGGATATTTGGATGACAGGAGACATTTAGGAATGACTGTGCTTTTTCAAGGTGTAATAATACCACTAGGGTTATGTTTTTAAAAGATATTATCTTTTAGAGATACATTAAAAAGTATTCATGGATAAAATAATACAGGATCTAGGACTTGCTATAAAATAATCCAAGAAGGGGGTAAGGAAAAGGTGGGTGAAGGTATGAAAGAAATGAGAAAAGCCATGTGTTGATTATGTGTCAAAAAACCGGGGGATGGGAACATTGAGGTGTATTACGCTAATTCTTTGTGTACCTGTGAAAATCTCCATTGACAAATTTGAAAAAAAAAAAAAAAAAAAAAAGACTAACCATAATGTCAAACCACAGTTAATTTCCTTGCATTTGCCGCACTGTTGGAAAATAACTGAGAGGCATTTTTAGTCATACATGGACACAGTCATTTCTGAGGAGACTGGCAGAACAGAGCTGAGAGTCCCATCTTTTCTTTATCCCTGCCATCATGTTCATCGGAGACTCGCTTGTGTCATTTCTGCTTTCATCCTAGGCCTGAAGAGGTCTCCATGTTTCCTCTCACAATGGCCCCTATTCTCCCTCCACTCTTCTCTTCTCTGCCGCTTGTTAGTTCTTCACTATTCTGGTGGCCCTCTGCTTTATCCAATGATCCTGACTACCTCTAACCCACCTTTGTAGCCAGGTCATATTCCTTCCTTCTCATGGCCCTAACGCCAATGGATTCTGTCATGCCCACACGGCTTTAACCCTTCTCTTTTCCTTAAAGGCAGTCACTTAAAGGCAGTCATCATCCTATATCCGAGTACGTCCATCTTCCCCCAAATCTGTCACACTTGCTGCGTTAAGCAGCTCTCTTCCTCCACTTACCCACTCAGATCCCTCCTGCACATTTCCAGGACAGATCAAACAAGGATGGGTCAACCAATAAATATCTGAGGCCTATCGTGTGCCAAGCTCTGTACTTAGCACTGGGGTGACAGCAAAGAACAAGACAGATACAGACATGTTCTCTTGAAGCATGTGATCCAGTACAGACAGAATTAAGATTGGTTCAGCTGCCCATAAACCTTCCAGATCAAACTGCGAATCTTTTACTTACTTCTGTATCCTGAGAACTTCACACAGTGCCTACCATGTAATAGATCTTTAATAAATATCTGGTAAAAGATATTTATTTATCCAAGTCAGTATACTTGTCTCAACATAAGTTTAAGACCATATAGTATGGGGTCACCCTAAACCCTACAAATGAAAAGATATTTGAGAGAGAATGTTTTCATTATAACAGCCTCTGGGGAAACTGTGTCGGGGAGGTATGAAGGAATGCTCCTAGAGCCAGAGTTACCATTACCAGCTAAAAGCAGCTCTAGGTGTGCTTGACTTCTGTCTTCTTTGCTATTGCGGACTGTCTGCTCCCTCCTCCCACTGCTGGCCTCCTCCCTACCAAGTGCAATGAGAATCAACCTCAGTCACCTCCCTTCCCCCTGCTACTTTCAGCACGTGGTTTCCTCCTGCTACCGACGTGTCTCACTTCCTATCTCAGCCCTGAGCAGAACTGCCCCAACTGCTGGGCTGCTGCTGTTCTGCAGCAGTGAGAACTTTAGCCCTGTTCCTAGCTAGGAGTTTCAGCAAGACTCCGGCTTGAGGATCAGGTCAAAAAGGTGGAAACTAGGACACAGGAGGACTCCATAAACGTTGGCTGCAGGAATACTCAATGCTGATTCCAGTCCCAAGCCAACACAGACACACATCCTACAGACGCCAAGCCCAGGGCCTTATTCCGACAGAGTGGATAAGTGCCAGATTCAGACAGACATGCCAGGCTGGGTTGCCGACTCTCTCTGCGGTGGCATCTCCAGGACCTTGGCATTAAAGGTGCCAGTGAGATCAGAAGCAACAGAGATATCAGGGGAAGATCCTACAGGACAGGTGGAACCAATAAGCCTCCCTTCTCCTCACCCAACACTAGGCTTGGGTCAGTCCAGTATATCCTCTGCACTGCCCTGGGAAATCAGAATGAGAGGGACAGTAGCTTGTCAAACCCAGTCCTGCTGAGGAGCTCAGGCCTCCAGGCTCCAGGGAAAAGGCTGAAAATGAAAGCGCTTTCCTAGATACAGAATGACTATTTTTGAGCTGACTCTAATAATCTACTACTATTTCAACTATCAGATCATGCTCTCATGGGATCACAAAGACAGGCCCAACACAGAATCTTTAAGAACCCTAGAAATCTGAAACAGCCATCGTTAGCATCCCCAGTAAAAGGCCAAGCACCTTTCTGGTAGTCTACAGCAGGGGTTGGCAAGTTTTATTTTTTATCCTAAAGGGCAAGATAGTAAATATTTTAGACTTATGGGGCATACAGGCTCCCTTGCAATTACTCAACTATGCCATTGTAGCATGAAACCAGTCTCAGACATACAAACGGGCATGTCTCTGTTCCAGTGAAACTTTATTTACAAAAACAGGGATCGGGCCCATGGGCCACAGCTTGCAACCCCTGGTCATTGGGAAAACCTGCTTTTCCAGTATTTCCATGCTCTAAAGAGGAACAGAGGCTCCTATCCACTTGGAGGGCTCCTATCCACCCTGAAGACAGGGACCCACTCTGGGGACTAGGCCTCCATCCCTACCAGTCCCTCCCACAAGGCACTAAGAAATCTAGGCTACTTGTTCAAAAAGCCTGATCTGCATCAGAAACCTGGGCAAAGGTAGAAAAAGCTTTCCAGACATCAAATCAGAGGGCTTCAAAACTGAAAGAAGCTAGATCCCTTAGACTAGACACTTGGCCTGGAAAAGGAAGTGGTGTGACCAAGATTATGTAGCTAGCAAAAGTCGCCTCTCTGTCCAGTGCTCTTACTCCTCCAGGGTGACAAACAGCATGCTGGAAGAGGCCAAAGACTTGTGGCGCATTTCTACAGCACAGTCCCGGGCTATAAGCAAATGGTACAAGAGCTTGGGGAAATAAGTGCGTGCGTGTGTGTGTGTGTTTCCAGGTATACCTGGACATAGTTACTAGGGAGAGGAAAACGTAAGCAAAAATCTTAACTTCAAAAAGGGATATGGTTTGGTAGAAGATGTGGGTGTTTGTTAGCAGAAATGTCCAGGGTCTGGGCAAGCCCTGGGATAATAAACCAGTACAAGGCATACAGCCTCACTCAATTCCAGGTAATGCCCCAGGCCCTAGGATCTACCTCTACCCACCTTCAAGCTTCATAATCCAATATCCTTCAAATCTTTTCCCAGAATGGACTTCCATTGCATATTTTACTTGCCTGACCATAAACATTTTTATTTGGATAACCTGCCATCATCTTGAAGGCAACATGTCTAAAAGAAAATCAAATATGACTCCCCAAAACAAGTTTGAACTCTAATGTTTCTATTTCTATAAATCAGTAAGGTTCAAAATTTCAGCACTTCCTCTTCCCCATGTCCTGTTCTCAAGCCAAAGTAGCACTCTAAATTACCTCTTCCTCTTCATTTCCATAGGCTCCACCCTAACCTATCACCTCCCAATCTGGTATGTTGCTAGTCTCCTGCTGGGGACCCCAGATTCCAGGCTTGCAACAATGCCAGATCTCCCCCCATATACTCATCCTCCTTCCATTCACCACAGTCTCTTCAAGGTCAAGGTCCAGCGCTACTCACCTTTCGCTTTCCAGTTCCCAGAACCTCACCTAATATGGGGGACACACAATAAATGCTGAATGAATGAATCACAGTTTTCATCATAAGATGAAAGATAAAACTTAAACAAAAATCTTAACTTCAAAAAGGGATATGGTTTGGTAGTTTTCATCACAAGATGACTACACAAGAAACCTCATGCCCTTCCTAGTTCCTACTCCCTTGAACCCAGACTGCTGAACTCTGAAGGCCCTCCATCATCTTACCCTGCCTACCTTAGCTCCTACCAGTCCAGAAACAGGCTTTTGGCTCCATCTAGCTCATCAATGCTGGACCCTCCTCATGTGCCAGGCATTCCTGCATCCACATCTCTGCCCACGCTCTGCTCACTCTGCCCTGTGATGACGTCCATGCCCTTCCCCCTGCATCTACTCCAACTCCTACGCAACTGCCAACTGCCAAGCTGTGGGGGGAGACAGGGGATGCAAGAAGAGGGGAGATGATAAAAAAGACTGGGAAAAGGGGGGCATGATGAAAACATGCTGGGGTCTCTCTCTGATCCTTGGAAGTACAACCCTCTCAATGGGTCACAGGCGATTTAGAGAAGGAAGAGCCAGGAGGAGGAGCCAGATTTTTCCACTGAACGAAAGACATGATTTTCATCACTGCTTCTGTTGCCCTGGTAACCAGGGACAGCCCAGTGGAGAGTACAGTAAAAGAACACCATGTTTATCTTTGCTGTCTGATCTACTTCCCTGTACACCCTTCCCTGACCATCCCCTAGCCCCTGGGCCTGCTCCAAATCTCTTGTAATGCCACCACCATCCTTCTGGTTACCCTTGCTCGAAACCTCAAAGGCAGAGCTAATTTCTCCCTCTCTTTATCCAATCCTAAGTACCATGTGTTCTTCCACTGCAACATTTTGGGGTTCATCTCACCATGCCACCTGCCATGCCAGGGGTCCCCCAAAACAAAGAGCTGGTCTCAAAGCACAAGGATGGCATCTGCTCTACCAGACAGGGCAAGTGGGACTAGTGGGGCAGGAAGGTGAGGAAAACTGCCCAGCCAACCATATTCTCATCCCACACAGCTGGTGTGGAGAGGGACCTGGGTCTCCCAGCCCCCATCCTATGCCTGAGATCAGGAGAAGGAGCCAGGCTAGGGATGGGGGGAGTAGGTTCACCCACAGGCTTCCACAGATCCTGCCTCCCACACGGACACCGTGTCTGCGTGACCTGAGAGCGGAGACACAGTGCTCGCCCTGGAAGATTATATAAGCGTTATATAACATGGTGGCACCAATAAGCACACAGGAGCAGTTGTCGAGTGCCAGGGACAGGCCAGGGGTGGAACCAAACCCAAGGGGCTGGAGGTTCAGCCCTCCTGCCACCGATGCCAAAGCAGCACCAGGCCCTGGCTGCCTGGGCCCTGTCTATACCTGCTCCTTCCAGCCCAGAGGACACAGAGAGAAACGTGCCAAGCTCTGTGCTCTTCTTCCCACACGGGGCAGCAGGGAGGGGCCGCAAAACCGTCACCACCCTGGCCCATGGCAGCCTTTGCTCATCCGGCCTGAGGCAGCCTAACTGCCCTTTCCGCAGGGCAGCAGCCAGGGGGTCCAGGGCAGGGGAGGGGTGTGGGCCAGTAGCCCCCTCCTCTCTGTCCTACCAGAATGTAGGAGCACTTGTTTGGGGAACAAGTGCTGCAGCAGCAGCTCCAGGATTGGCTGGGTCAGCCGTTCCTCTGCTCTGTCACTTGCTGTTTCTCTAGAAAACAAAACAAACCGAAAGGGAAAGAAAAAAAAAATAAGCACATTTGACAAACGCCAGATCCCAAATTTTGGTCTAGGGTTGCAAAGCTGGAAGGAAGGGGTCCCAAGGAAATTACCCTATTTCCCTACAGCCCCCATCTCCCACCATTCCTGGCCAGTTCACCATCTATGAACTTGGGCTGTGAGCCCGAAGATTGCCCCGCATCCCCTATGTCTGGAGCTGCCTCAGTGGCTGTAGCTCCTTCGAATATTCCCCCTCCCTCTACAGAATGCTCAGTCTGCGGCTCCCAGATATACACGCGGGACTAGGCGGCCGACCTGGGGCAGTTCTGGGCAGTTTGGGCCAGGTCTTCATCAAACTCCTCCACTGTCATCACCACACCCACTTTATTAATTTGGCAGGGGTGGGGGGGAGTTGAACAGGGACAGAGCCAAGTGATCTCCTGCAGCACCTGCCCTCTCCTGAGCTATGCCTCTGGCCTTCCCGCCTCCTCCTCCACACGGACCTCTGCGCCCCCTGAAGAAGGGGGCAAAAAGAAATACGCATTAATACCTCGAGCCTTGGCGCACCAGCCCTCGCCCCCTCAACCACCTGTCTCTGCCCTCTCCCCCGCAGCCTTCCTCAACTCTGGGCGCCCCCTCTGCAGCAAAAGGGCACCACGCCCACTGCGGAGAGGAGAAATGCAAGGTGGGGAGTGGGCAGGGGCTCACTTGAGGGCCCGGGGGCTGCTCACTCACCCCTGAGCGCAGCTGGCCCTGGCCCCAGAGCCCGGGGCCCGCCCGGAGCTGCTCCAGGCCGCGACCGCTCCCACCCCCGCGGCGAGGCCAGCAGCGCCCCGAGGCCGCGCTGCAGCCGGGGTGGGGCGGGACCGGAGCGCGGCCGGGGCCTCCGGCATCGTCCCCAGGGAGCCCACCCTACCCCGGGACGCTCGGGGACCGCCCTGCAGGCCCGGCCCAAGGTGCCCACTCCCACCTGGCCAGGTCCCGGCGCTTACCTCGGCGGCCTTCCTCCCTCCGGGGGTACTGCGCAAACCGGCTCCCCCCCACCCCCGCCCGCCAAGCGCCCCGCTGCAGGCCCGAGATGCGCAGCCGCTGCGGACGCCGGCTCCGCGGCGGCCGCTTCCCGGGCGTGTGAGCTCAGCCTGCCCGCGCGCCCGCGCTTCCCACGCTCGGCGTCCCGCGCGGCGCCACCCAGCGGCCGCGTCGGGCGCTGCAAGCTCGTGTCCGGGAAAATCTGCCGCAGCCGGGCCGGCCAACTGATTCGGAAATTCCCAGAATTTGACCATAGGCTTGCGGCGGGGCGGCAGACCTGTCAGGCCGTGTGGCCGTCGCTAGACTTGGGGCAGAGCAGCTCCCACCCACCCTGTCTCTGAAGGAGACTCCAGAGTCTGCAAGATATTCTGATTTCCCCCTGTTCCTCTGACCTTGCCTCGCCATATTTCTTCCAGGGCAGTGGAGACTGTGGGGAGGCTGGTGACTCCTTGTAAAATGGGGGTGGAGAATCGAGGGGTGGGAAAAGGGTGGGAAGCTCTCGAGGCTGGCATCTCAAGGCCTCCATGGGCTCGTCCAGAGATCCGAGGTGTGCACTGAGTCACTTCCAGAGCTTGTTAGAACATACATGCACAGATGCTCCAGTCTACCTGTAAATTCTAATTCGGAAATTTCAAGTACTGTTTTTAACCTTTTCTTGTATCTACACCCTTCTGAGAATTGCAGAAGAGCTATGGACCCTCTCTTCAAAAAATGCACATGCATACGGAAATATAATTTTGCACAATATTTCAGGGAATTCTGAAACTCCTCAAAGCTCCGTGGATCCCAGCTTAATATCTCACTTTCTGCAGATACCCTAGGCAGAAAGAGCGAGCTGGTGATTACCTGAATACGCTGCCATCTTATCTCATGCTTTTTCCGCCTTCAGGAATATCTCCACTGGACCCCCAATCTCACATTTCTGCTTGCACAAATTCCACCTGTCCTTTAAGGCCAACTCGAAAACCTCTTCCTCTCTGATTTTCCCAATCAGCAATGCCATTTATGACCTCAGTTTTCTGAGTATGTATTTTATGGCTGTTAACATGTTATACATACACCCGTATTTATTTCTGTGGTTGGTTTTCTTATCTCCTTCTAGATAGTAAAACTCTTTTAAGATCAGTTTCTCCCTCTGCAACTACTAAGGGCCTTATATGATATGACTTTGACAAACAGTTCTTAAATAATCAAAGAGAGGTTGGATTGACAGAATAGGAGGCCCAGGGAGATGAATGCCTTTGCTCTACCTGCACCTCTCCTCCTTTCCTGATGCTCCACCACATGGACTGCTAGGCGTCTGGAAAACAGAGTCCTCAAGTTGATAGGCTCATCTCATTCTTTCCTGCTCCTCTAGGCAAGGCAGCCATAATTGAGGGGTTCCTGGATGAAGTTGCAAGACAAGTTCATGCAAGATGCACATACCAAATGGCAGATATTCTACCACCAGTATCTCCTAGTCCAGTGAGGGGTGTCCCCACCCGCCTGGTGCACAAGCAACGTGGATTTCATCCTTGAGTTTTCCATTTCACTTCCCTCCTTTCTTGCACATATGCCAGTCAATCACCACATTCTGATTCTACTTCCTAAATCTTAAATCTCTAAGATTGGCCCTCTCTTTATTCCTAGCTCATTCCACCATTATTTCTTGCTGGGATTTCTGCATTTGTCTCTAGCCTAACTCGCCTACCTGCCTCCAGCCTCAGTAGGCCCAGATCCAGTCTCCACATCTGCTGTGGACTGAATGTCTATATCTCCCTAAAGCTTGTTTGTGTGCTCTTTCTCTCTCTCCCTCTCTTTCTGTTTTCCAACACGGGAGGATACAGTGAGAAGATGGCCAACTGCAAACCAGGAAGCAGACCTCTCCAGACACAGATCTGCTGATGCCTTGATCTGAGACTACCTTGCCTCCAGAATGGTGAGAAATAAATGTTGCTTAAGCCACTCAGTCTATGGTATTCTGTTATAGCAGCTTGGACTAATACAATATCCCATTTAGAAGGATCTTGCAAACATACCAATCCCTTCCCTACGTAAAACTCTTACGTAGTTTCATTGTGGACTAAGGATGAGGTTCAAATTCCTTCACCTGGCTAATAAGGCCTCCTAGATCTGGTCCCAACTGACTCTCCAGCCTCCCGTCTTGGCACAGCCTCCACTCTTACCTGTATGCTTCACTTGTACTAAACACCATGTTTCTCCCACCTTGATAAGAGTTCTCCCACAATTTTTTTTTTTTTTTTTTTTTTTTTTGAGATGGCCTACTCTGTCACTGGGTTGCAGCGGTGTGATCTCAGCTCACTGCAGCCTTGACCTTCCCAGCTCAAGTGATTTCTTCAAACTCAGCCTCCTGAGTAGCTGGGATTACAGGCATGCGCTACCATGCCTGGCAAATATTTTTGTATCTTGTAGAGACAGGGTTTTGCCATGTTGCCCAGGCTGGTCTCTAATTCCTGAGCTCAAGCGATTTGCCTGCCTCAGACTCCCATAGTGCCGAGATTACAGGCATGAGTTGCCACGCCTGGTCCTCCCCGACTTTCTGAGACTTTGTTCCACCTATTCCTCAGGTTTCCTGACTGTCTCCTCTTGCACCACCTGGCCCTTCCTCTGCTATAATGTGAAAAACACAATATTGTTATTGTTCTTATATGACGTCTGCTTTCCCTGCCACACTAATACCTCTGCGATAGTATCCTCAATGCCTGGCACAATACCTAGTGCCAAATGGGAACACATAAATATTTATTAAATAAATGAAAGCTTTGAACATGGCACATACCCCAGATGAGAGACTCTGGGGGTAAATGCAGTGGTGCTTCGTAATCTAAAAATCAGATAAGGTGGGACAGGCCTACTGCTTTTTAATAATAGCACTATTCACTGTTTTCAAGTGAATTTCAATCTTTCTGAGTTTTTTATTTCCTTATCTAAAAAATGAAAATAATAATAATTAGGCTTGCTCTGAAGGTGGCCAGAGATACATGTGTAACAAAGCATTTTGTAATTTTAAAGTTGTCTCTCTCTCCATATATATACACACACATATATATGTATACACACATATATATACACGTTAGTGAGAAGTATTGTATTACTTCACTTGATCCTCACAATAACATTTTGAATAGACAGCTGACATTTCCTACTTTGCATATAAGGAAACTGAAGGTAGACATGGTAAAGCAATTTGCCTAAGGTCACCCAGCTGGTTACCAAGGAACAGAGGCCTGACACGGGGTTCCAAGCTCAGACTCTCTCCGCCACATCACCACTGCTCTTCTCTCCATTCCCGAAGTAGGTATCAATGTTGGGACACATACATGTTGACATCCTGAGGATCATGCAGCTCATAAATGTCACCACTGACCGCTTCTGAAGGGTTTTCGTGTGTGTGTGGGTATGCTTGTTGGGACGCAGGGGGCAGGGGTGAGTTGTTGGTAGAAAATGGACTATATATCAACAGTTATCAAGATAGGAAAGAATGGAGTGGGGAAGAATTGGCCTTGGGTCTGACCCTATGCTCTCTACCTCTGCCCCTTCTCTTACTCTAATGGGGCCACCTCAGTTGACAGCCCGCTTCACTATGTAGTTGGACCCACGCAGACTCTGAGCTTCTCAGAAGCTGGAGATCTTCCATTTCCTCCATATTTTCAATTCTGTCCATCAGCAAATGTTTACTGAGCTCTTACCAAGTGCTTTGTCACAGCCCATGGAAGCCAGGTCAAATTGCTTAACCTCTCTGAGCCACAGTTTCCCCATTCTGCAAAATGGGATTGATAGCCCATCACACGGCTGTTGGGAGGATTAAGCAAGATAACCTATCAACTGTTGGTGAGCTGTTGCTAGTGGAGACACCTGCCCCAAAACCCCACCCCGTGTCTGCTATTTTTCATGTGAGTGCAAGGGGATGTCTGCTGAGTAAATAGGGGAGGAAAGAACAGATCTGAGGAGCTGGGAAAGTGAAAAAAGGAGTATGAAGGCTGCAGTACTCCTCAGTGTGCATTTGTCAGGAGTATGGAGACGGCTGTGGGGCTCAGAGCTCGTTGGAACTCTTTAAGAATGACTTGTGAGTTTCTGAGCCCAGGCAGAGCCCTTTGAGCTTGCAAAACAAGGTCAGGCACGGTGATGAGAGGCTTTCCCAAGCTCTTGGTGAGCAGGGAGCATGACCCATTGAGAGCCACAACAGGAGAGGCAGAGCAGAGCAGCCATCTTTTGGTGACCACAGCTGTGAGGGCTCATATGAGGTCCCTTTTTGGGCACTCCCAGAAATAACTCAAGGGCATCTGAGAATGTAGATGAAATCATCAGACAAGACACTACAAACATAAAGAATGGGGGTGGTGCCAGGCACATAGTAGGAGCAGAGTGCCTCTGCCCCTGGGTCTTCTGATTATGCTGCCTTGGCACTAAGTATGCTTGTTTCTCACTGTGTCCTGTGCTCTAGGGAACACCCAGTGGAACTGCCCTTCACAGATCCCTGAGTGTGGTTATAGTGGTTTTTCTCTTTAAAGATTAAATCTTTTTTTCCCCTTTCTGCTCAACACAGACAACAGCCCTTTGGTTTTTGATAAACGTTCTTTTCCTACTAGCAGGTGGATATGCCCGGGGCACTAAGAACTGTGCTTTTAAAACACACACAAGCCCAACTGTTTGAATCTGCCACTTCTGTATGTCTTACTTCTCTTATCTCCTGCCCCCGGGGCTGAGTTTTCTCTGCCTTGGCAGGCTGATAACATGTGGAAGGAAGAGAACAGTTCTAATTAATAGACTAATTAGTGGTACAAGCCTTTAATAGCTGATTATAGGAAAGCCATTCTCCACCCCCCAAGTGATTGATTTATTTATTGCTGTTGTGCTGCATTATTGCAAAATAGTCAGCTTCTAATTATCTATTGGCTGGTTCAATCAGGTCTCTTCCTTCTCTTCCATCTTGTTCTTCCCCTTGCTAAGGGTAGGCACAGGCAGAATGGGAGAACTCAAGCCAGCTGATGACCAGTTCTGGACAGATATTAGTGTTGGGATCCTACTGCCACTCCATCTTGAGTGCTTAGAGCTGGAAAAGGAATATGAGGTTTGAGGGAAAAGAAGGCAAGAAAATCCCACTCATTTTTCTAGGATAATGTCCCCATAGTGGCTATTCCCTCATGATCCCTCTGACTCTGTATGCCATAACTCACACACATTGTCAGTCGCATTAAAAAACAGTATATTTAGGAAACAAGCATGAGAAGACACAAAAAGAAAAAAATTAAATAAAAAATAGTGTAGTGTGGAGCTTAAAAGCATGCACTAGGCCAGGCGCTGGGGCTTACGCCTGTAATCCCAGTACTTTGGGAGGCTGAGGTGGGCATATCACAAGGTCAGGAGATCAAGACCATCCTGGCTAACACAGAGAAACCCCATCTATACCAAAAGATGCAAAAAAATTAGCCAGGCGTGGTGGCAGGAGCCTGTAGTCCCAGCTATTGGGGAGGCTGAGGCAGGAGAATGGCGTGAACACGGGAGGAAGAGGTTACAGTTACAGTGAGCCAAGATCGCGCCACTGCACTCCAGCCTGGGCAACAGAGTGAGACTCTGTCTCAAAAAAAAAAAAAAAAAAAAAAGCGTGCACTGAAATCTAGCAGCCTGGGTTCAAACCTTGGCTCTCCCACTGGCTAGCTGTGTGATCTGGGGCAAGTCTCTTGAACTCACTGTGCCTTATTCTCTAACCTCATTTGTAAAGTGGGAATATAATTGTTCCTCCCTAGGACTGTTGAGGATTAAATATAAAAAGCTATGTAAAGCACTTAGCACGGTACCTAGTATTTACTAAGCCCTCAAAAACATTAGCTATGACAATTGCTACTGCCTGAAATTATTTAACTTATCTGACACATCAAAGGACTTTGATAAATGTTTGTAGAATAAACAAGTGACTATATCAAAATTTTTAAGTAGATTGTGAACCCTTGAAGTAAAAGGGGTGAAGAAAAGAGGAAATTGAACACTAAGTCATAGTAATAAGGGCTATTTTAAGTTGCATCCTTATCAAGAACTGGGCTCTGAGCTAATTGCTTTATGTACATTCTCTCATTTAATCCTTATGTAACTTAATTTTTACCAGCCTTCTTGAATCATGTTTCATTAACAACCCAAGTCTGGAGAGTCCATGTTTTCCCAAAACATATATATATGTGTGTGTGTATATATATATATGTGTGTGTGTGTGTGTGTATATATATATATATATTTTATTTTACTTTGAGACAGAGTCTTGCTCTGTTGCCCAATCATAGCTCACTGTAGACTCGAACTCCTGGGCCCAAGCCATCCTCCAGCCTCAGCCACCTGAGTATCTGGGGTGAGAGGTGCCAGCCACCATGTCTAGCTAATTTTTTGTTTGTTTGTTTGTTTGTTTTGTAGAGATGAAGCCTTGCTTTATTGCTCAGGCTGCTCTCGAACTCCCAGCTTCAAGTGATCCTCCTGCCTTGACCTCTCAAAGTGCTAGGATTACAAGTATGAGCCACCACACCCAGCCAAGATTTCCAAAAACTCTTGGGGGATGGACTGACATTTTTTGTGATCACTTTTCCTTATGAATTCCTGCTCCAACTGAATTTGGGCACTTTCACCCGCCCGCTGACAATGTTGTCCTCTTATCACATCACTCTCATTCATGGCAAATGGGCCCCTTCTTTCCTTCTTTCCCCAAAGAGCCCCAGGACATAAGGTCATTTTGCATGGAAGACTTTTACTAAAGGTCAGGGCAACATAGGATTGTGACAGCACCACTCAGACCAGGAAGTGCTGAAAATCATCACACTAGCATGCCCAGCGTCCTTTTTCCTGGCTGCTCTGCCTCCCAGAGCGCTGCCTGCAGTCATTTCTCTCTTTCCCCAATTCTTCCCCTCCATCTCTCTACTGCCCTCCACCTCTCCCTGAAAATATCTGATTACTGTTACTTTATTACACAAAGGAAATTTAACTCTTTTGAACAAACATCTCCATTCTGGGCTATTCTCACTCTGAGATCAGAGGAGGAGCTGAGAATTGGATCCTCAGCTGCTTTTCTTAACCAAAAAAGTTGAACAAAGTGTTTATTCCTCCACAAATGAGTGAAGCACCTCTGTGATGAATCCTGCTCCCTCCTAGAATGAAGAAATATGGCAGTCACTTTTTACATTACATCTTTTTCTTCCTGTTATACTTATGGTAATACTATGAGGTAGATATTATCCCTTGCCGCCCCCCCCCTTTTTTTTTTCAGATGAGGAAACCGAGGATGAAAAAGGTTAAAAAAGTAATCGGCTCAAAGTGACATAGCTAACATGTCAGAGCTGGACTCCAAATACAGGCATGTCTGACTCCAAAGCCAGAGAGAGTGACCACGACACCATGTGGCCGCTAGGTGCAGCTCAAGCAGGTCTGAAGTGGGTTGCACCCCCAGGGCAAACCTTACTCAGGAAACCTTTCGAAGGGAAGACTGTATGGGTCAGAGGAAGGTGAATTGATTGACTGAAGGCCAAATACATTAAAATAGAGTTAGAGCTAGGAATAGCTACCTATCTATAGCTTCACGTCTGAGACCCAAGAAGAGATGTTGCTATTAATCACTGCTGAATGATTACCCTGATTGCTTCATTTGTTGATGCTGCAGTTGCTGAATTTTACTGTGCTCTATTCAACCTTGAGTAGGGCCCCCCTCTCTAGGAAGCTAAGGCAGATTTTCTTTTGCTTGTGGCGTGCTGACTTCATATGTAAAACTGCCAATGACAAGTTGGTTGCCCATTGATGTCTAAGAATGCTAGCCAGGTAGCTGAAGCTCTTATAAGAAGCTCAATAAATTGCTATGGGATGAATGAAAGAATGTCTCACTTTAATTTGTCAGTTCTCTTTCTAAGGACTTACCCAAGGCAGTGGGAGCTCGGGGGTGAGTTAGGCAGAACCAGATGAAGGAGCATCCCAGCTGGGAAGCTGGCTGGGTCACCACAATCATAAGGGATTCAAGAATATCACTGGAAATGGAACAAAGTCGCAAAAACTGAATTTATCAGAACTCTTCCCAGAAACAGTAATGAATGTAGGTGGAGAGAATTTTCTTTTCTTTTCTTTTCTTTTTTCTTTTTTTATTTTTTTTGAGACAGTCTCGCTCTGTCACCCAGGCCGGAGTACAGTGGTGCGATCTTGGCTCACTGCAACCTCCATCTCCCAGGTTCACGCCATTCTCCTGCCTCAGCCTCCCGAGTAGCTGGGACTACAGGCACCCGCCGCCACGCCTGGCTAATTTTTTGTATTTTTAATAGAGGCAGGGTTTCACCATGTTAGCCAGAATGGTCTCAATCTCCTGACCTCGTGATTCGCCCGCCTCGGCCTCCAAAAGTGCTGGGATTACGGGTGTGAGCCACCACTCCTGGCTGATAATTATCTTTTTTAAAGACAGAGTCTCACTGTGTTGCCTAGGCTGGAGTGCTCTGGTGCGATCATGGTTCACTGCAGCCTTGGCCTCTTTCCTGGGCCCAAGTGATCCTCCCACCTCAGCCTCTGAGTAGCTGGGACTACACGTATGCACCGTCACACCTGGCTAATTTATTTTTATTATTTTTTATTTGCATAGAGGCAGATCTTGCTATGTTGAGTAGGTTGGTCTTGAACTCCTGGCCTCAAGCAATCCTCCTACCTCAGCCTCCCAAAGTGCTGGGATTATAGGCATGAGCCACCTTGCTACCAGATAAAATTCTTTAATGTATCACTGGTGGAACGGTCAGGAGGATTTTGCCACATAATTGCAATGTGACTTTGGCTTTCTCATATCTAAAATTAGGATTATGATACTTACTGTACTTTTCCCCTCAATAAATGTGATAATGGAAAAATTACAGCTTTTCTTATTCATTCTTTGGCCTATTATAATCTGGTCTCTGCCCACGACCCGCTCCCCCCAACTCTCCTGACTGCTTTCACCAAGGTTATAAATCACCTCTTTGTTGAAAATTCCAAACCTCCACCATTCAGTAGTATTAGCCACCATATTCTAGGCTGTCCTCCATGAAATATTCTCATGATCCCAGGCTCATGGTTCTCCTATCTCGACGTATTCCCTCTTTGAGGCTTATCTGTGTTCGTTATCTGTTGCTGCATAACAAATCACCCCAAAATTCAGAAGCTTAAAACAACATGGATTCTCTCACAGTTTCTTGATTTTTTTTTTTTTTCTGACAGAATCTTGCCCCATTGCCCAGGCTGGAATGCAGTGGCACAAACACAGCCCACTGCAGCCTCAACCTTCTGGGCTCAAGCAATCCTCCTGCCTCACCTCCTGTTTAGCTGGCACTACAGGCACGTGCCATCATGCCTGGCTAATTTTTTAATTTGTTGTAGAGACGGGGGTTCTCATTATTTGTGAAGGTTGGTCTCAAACTCCTGGCCTCAAGCAAACCTTCCACCTCAGGCTCCTAAAGGGTTGAGTTTATGGCATGAGCCACCATACCCGGACTCACGCAGTTTCTTAGGGTCAGCAATCTGGAACAATTTAGCTGGGTGGAATGGTTTACCTGAGTTGTCTGGCTTGGGTTGTCTCATGAGATTGCAGTTGTGCTGTTTATGTATTTATTTATGTTTAATTTAAAACTTTTTTTTTAAGGATACTCTTCCAAGGTTTCCCAAGCTTCCTCACATGGCTTTTGGCAGGAGGTTTCAGTTCTTCCCCACATGGAACTCCCTGTAGCCTGACATGATAGACAGCTTCCCCCAGAACAAGGGATCAGCAAGAATGAGCATGTACCAAGCCTAGATGAAAGCCACCATGTCTTTTATGATGTAATCTCAGGAGTGACATGCCATCACTTCCGCCCCTCTTGTCTCACAGACCAACCCTGATACAGTGTGAGAAGAGCTGACTACACAAGAGCCTGCCTATGAAGAGGTGGTGTTGTGGGCCATCTTGGAAGTTGTCTACTCTGATATTCTTCTTTGCTGACCCTGAAATGTCAGTGTTCACCAGGATTTCATCCTCACACCTCATCTCTTCTCATTCTCTACACGTGCCCTTGATACTCCAGTGTGCCCCAGTACCTTCCATTATCATCTAGATTCTAAAGACACCCATGTCTGCATCTCTACCACATTTCCCTATCAAAAACTTCAGGCTTGCACATTGCCTGCTGGAGCCCAGAGCCTCTCAAAGTCCACGCATTCCATACTGAACTCATCATCCCTCCAATTCCATTGCTCCTCTTGCACTTCTGTCTTGGGAATGACAATGCTGTCTACTCTGTTGCCAGGCAAGAAACCAGAAAGTCACCCCGTTTCTGTCACATCTAATCAGTGATTTCCAAGACATTTTGAAGTTTTTTTTTTTCATTCCCCCCCCCCCCACCTTTTTATTTTGAAAATTGTCAAACCTACAGAAAGGGTTGGAAGAAGAGTAAAATGATTCACCATTTACTAGATTGCTGTCATGTAGATTGAAAATTGCTAATATTTTGTCTCATATTTGCTTTCTCTCTCCTTCCCCTCTCTCCATATATATTTTTTCATAATACTACTAAGATGCTATTTACCTTTTCATTCTTATTATCTCACAGATGTACTGTGTATGTGTGTGTGAATATGATGGACCATTTGAAAGTAAATTACACACATTATGGCCCTTCATCCCTAAAGATTCCTGTGTGCATCTCTTAGAAATAAGAACATTCTCTTACATAACCAAAGTGCCATTATTACACCTAAGAACCAAGTCCAGTTGGTTTCATCTTTCCACTATGGTCTCCAATTTATTTATTTATTTGTTTATTTATTTTTTTTTTTTGAGACAGAGTCTCACTCTGTTGCCCGGACTGGGGTGCAATGGTGTGATCTTGGCTCACTGCAATCTTCACCTCCTGGGTTCAAGTGATTCTTGTGCCTCACTCAGCCTCCTGATTAGCTGGGATTACAGGCACATGCCACCTACTTTTGTATTTTTAGTAGAGACAGAATTTCACCATTTTGGCCAGGCTGGTCTCGAACTCTTGACCTCAAGTGATCAGCCTACCTCAGCCTCCCAGAGTTCTGGGATTATAGACGTGAGCCACTGTGCCCAGTCATACGTCTCCAGTTTAGCCACTTTTCTTCAGGCCACGGTCTTCCTACCCTTCAATAATGCAAGCACCTCCTAACCCTAACTGGTTCCTCCTTCAGTCCATGCTCCACACTGAAGCCAAAGTAAGCTTTCTAAAATGCAAACCTGATATGTCATTTCTCTACTTCAGACTTTTCAATGGCTCTACATTACCTTCAAAATAAAGAATGAGCTTTACATGACACACAAAGCCTTCATCATCTAAATTCATCTAGAGCAGCACAGTCCAGGAGAAACAAAATGTGAATCACGTATGTCATTTTAAATGTTCTAGTATCCACATTCAAGATTTTAACAAATATAGCTTAAATTAATTTTAAAATACATTTAACTCAATATATCAAAAATATTATCATAGCAAAACATACTCAGTATAAAAACTATTAATGAAACATCTTACATTGTTTTTTTCTAAGTCCTCAAAATCTGTCATGTATTTAACATGTACAGCATATCTCAATTCAGATGCTAAATTTTGAAGGGTTAAAGTGAAATGTATTCTTACCGAAACTATAAGGTCATGTTTAACAACAACAACAACAACAAAACATTTTATGCTGTTTCAGTTTTTAAATTTGAGTTTATTAAATTACATATAGCTGGAAGTCCTGTCTCTCATTTGCACCAGCCACATTTTAAGTGCTCCGCAGCCACATGTACCTAGATGCTACTGAAATAGTAACATGTCTAGAGCCACGGTTCTCAAAGTGTGATCGAGGGTCCTCTGGGGGTTCCCTAAAACATTTCCAAGTGGTCTCTGTGGTCAAAACTATTTTCATAATAATACTAAAAATCTATTTTCCTTTTTCACATTCATTCTCTCACAAGTATACAGTGGAATATTTCAGAGGCTACCCGTTGTATAATATCACAACAGATTGAATATGAAGCAAACAAAAGAATCAGCATTCTTCCCGTCAGCCAGATATTAGAGAGATTTACCAAAGTCTAAAACAATGACACTTTTTCCTAATTGTTTTTGTTTTGGAAAATATAATTAATTTTCATTAAGAAAAGCATTACTTACATTATCATGTAATGGAATGATTATTGTTATTTTTAAACAAATTAATAATAATTTAAAATTTTCTCAATTTTAATTTTTGAAATAGTAATTATTGATAGATGTAACCTTCAAAATCAAAAGCTCTTTGAAGTTCTAAATTTTTAAGAGTGTAAGAGGGCTTTGAGAATAACTGGTGTAGAACCTGCCTAACTCTTCAGTCTCATGGCTTGTGATTTCCTGTCCTCTCTCTTATTTTTGACTTGAATTTCCAGTTCCAGACAAGATGGAGTGGGCACACTTTTTCTTACGCCTCCTGTTAAGTACCTCTGAAAACCCTGGACATTATATATGAGTCAAACATAGGGAGACTCTGATAGGCAGAAAGAAGGCAGAATTGGGGGAACTTTTGGACTCAAGGAATGACATGGCACCAGGGTGGTATCAGCAGATATCTACTGGGAAGCCTGAACTTCTACCCTGGCCCAGCAATAATGAGGTACCCACTTCACCCCATCCCACCCCTCTGTCCTGCAAGTGTCAACAGCTGAATGGGGAACCTGGGCCCACCAGTGTGGTATCAAAGGAGGCGTGCTAAACAGAATCTTTAAATAAGATCCAGTCTTTCAACATAAATCCCAAATTTCCAGATGCAATTAAAATCACTGGTAATACCAAGAACCAGGAAAATCTCAATTTCATTGAGGAAAAAACCATTAACAGACGCCAACATTGAGACGATAAAGGTGTTGAAACGGTCTGACAAGAATTTTAAAACGACAGGTATCATAAAAATGCTTTAATAAGCAACTGCAGCATGCTTGAAACAAAAGAACAGAAAGACTCAGCAAAGAAATAGAAAGTATTAAGAAGAATCATATGCTTTGCTTGAGCCTTAAAAGAATCACTCACATTTCTGGAATAATCACCCTCACTTTGCTCCTGGGACAAGGCTCCTTCTTCTCTCTGGAACACCCATATCTCTCCTTTTCTCCTCTTTAACTCCTGCTTGACCAAAGGATCAGTCCAGACGTCACTTCTCCTGGGAAGCCTTCCATGATCTTCCATGGCTTCCATGCCCCTCCCATTCAGAGCTTCCTATACCATAGTGCTTACACTCAATGCATATTGTTCTGTCATCTGTCCCTCCCACATCCACCCAATGTAAAGACTTGACAGAAGGGACTGTGTCTTATCCCAGGTGCCTGGCACAGTACCTGGCTTATAATAAGCACTCAAGAAATATTTTTTGAATAAATGAATAAATTGATGAATAAATGGAAACTCTTCTGTGGGTTCTCTTCTATTGGATAAAATTAAACTCTGTGGTTTAGCTTTAAACATCCTACACAAACTGTGACACCCGGATCTTTCTGGTGCTCAGCTTCCCTTAACACATTCTACTTCTCTGACATACCAGAAAACACGTTGTCCTTTGACAGTACCTTATCTTTCCCCATCACTACATATTGTATGTACTCTTCTATCAGTCTGAAATGTCCTTACTCATTACTGCCATCAAAATCATATTCATTTTTACAGGACCCACTCAAGAAACCACCTGTTCATGACCCAGTCTCAGATCTTCCCAGCTGGAAAGAGTCCTGTCCACGTCTAGATAACAGCACCTCATCTAGTCTTTCCTCATGTTATTTCTCACTTTCTGCTGTGCATTTTTTTTCTTGCTTGTTTGTTTAAATGTATGTTATATTAATCCCAAGATTTAAACATTTGGGGTTCAAATAAACTCACATCCTATTCATGTTTGCCTCTGCCACTGTGCACCCAGCACAGTCCCTTGTTATTCTCTGAGTTTCAGTTTCTTTTTCTGAGATAATAGAACCTACTTCACAGGGTTTCTGTGAATATTAAGTAAAATATGCTATTTAAATATTGGCACCATGTCTCAATTTTCATACAGTAAGCACTCAAAAATGTTAACTACTATCATTGTTAGTGTGATTATTATTTGAAGAAATAAATGGACTGAGCAAGTCCTGTTACCTCTACCTTCAAAACACTCTCTGAATTCTGCTTGATCTCATCACTGCCAATGTGATTACCTGCTTCCAGCCATGATCATTCTTCTTGCTATGGTCTCTTTTACTTTCTTATCCCTCAACCTCTATTCTCTACTCAGCAGCCAGCACGATCCTTTTAAAACATAAAGCAGATCATATGACTCTTCTGCTCAAAACCCTCCAGTGGCTTCCCAATCTACAACTAAAAGGCCCCATATAGTCTGACCTCCTGTGTCTCCCCACCCCCCCACTCACTGACACAACCTCGTGGCCATCTTGCCCCCTGTCATATGAGGCTTTCTGCACTTGGCGGCTTTTCATCATAGGGCTTTGCACTTGTCCTTTCCCCAGTGTGGGATAATCTCTCCCAGCTTGGCATACAACCTGCTTCTCCACTTCATTCAAGCTAACCTGTGCTCTCCACTGTTATTTTTCTGAAAGTAACCACCATATGTAAAATACCAACCATTATTCTCAATGTATTTTATATTTTTCATAGCTCTCAATATGACCTGAAAACACACGTATATACTTACTGAGATGACATTGTTTACTGTCTTCTTCTGCTAGAATTATAAGCTTCATGAGTGTTTGCTCTATCCCCAGTCTCAAGAACAGTGTCTGGCACATAATAGATGTTCTGGCACATGTGGCACTGTATCTGGCACATCATAAGACTTGATGAATGATTGAATGGTGGCTGGGAGCCTCTTCGATGGGGGCTTTAGGAAGAGAAGCAGCATTTTGTTGCACAAAATCGATGACCTATTACTGGTTTTGTGTGAAGAGGAAGTGTGGGATTAATCTACCTAGAGGGGATGAGATGGAAGTGATCTATTTATCTGGATTTAGATGGTATTCCCATTTATCCATTCAGATGAAAATCTGGCTGAAGATAATTCCAGGTGAATTATCTCCATAGTGAACAGTGTAATACCCTACAGCTAATTTTCCTGGGCTCACTGTGGACACCAAGGAAGCCGAATCTCATGGCCTCCTGTGATCTCTTTGTTCCGGGGCTCCTCCAGGACCTGTTTGGCCGGCCAGGCCTGCAATAGCTTATGTTGATGAAATGCTCCAGAAGTGAAGTCCCAAACCTATCTTCACACTGCCACACTGGCTTCATGACATCCAACTGCAGGAACCCGGAGGACTCGGCAGAAGAGTAGGATATGATAGAAGGGAAAATTACAGATTGAGGACTTCTGAATTCTGAGTGATTGGGCAAGCCACCTCCCTTCTCTGAGCCTTAGTTTGTCTTTATACCATAAGGGAGTTTAATTAAATGTATCTTTAAAGTCCTCTTCAACAGTGACCTTCTATAGTTATATGAGCTTTGTGTACAAGAGAAATTGGACTAGAGGATGGGGCGGCCAGGGAGAGAAGCCCAACATGGAGGCGATTGAGCTGAGGCTGAGCAGTAGGACCTCAATAAGGCCAGCAGGTGGCGCCATTGCTGTATCAGGATGCTCAGGCCCAGGGTGGGAAAGTTGGATTTTTCCAGAAGGCAGGCAAATTCTTCAGGGCAAGCTGTCCAGCCGTCAGAAGGAACCAGTTGCTGCACCCCACCCCACAATACACACAAACCCCTTCCTCCAAAAGCCTACATTCACATTCCAACAAACAGGGTGAAATGCATTGCAGGTTGCTAGGCCTGAGGCTGGAGGTGGTTGCAAGTTGCCTTTTCCTCTCCTCCCATGTTTCCTACGAATCTGAACCCTGAACGCACCCCTCCTACCTGATGACCTAGCTGGGACAGATCCTCACTGGATCACTCTCAAGGCAAGATGTGCAACTAGATGCAGGCCGGTTGGACTTCCCTACTGATTACCATCGTCCTTTGCTCCAATCCTCAAGGTAGCCATCGCCTTCAAGGGAAGACTTTAAACCTCATCATTTCACCTCCCCTGAGTCCTGGAGAGGAACCTATGGTTAGAGAAGTTGGAGAAAAGCAAGAAGGAGATAGGGGTGGAGGAGTGCTGAAGGGAAAGGTCTGGCTTTGTGGAGATAAGAATGGAAGAATCAACCTTTGTTTGGTCCCAACTGCCTCTGCCACTGTTGACACACTTGGGAGTGTTTCCTGGAGCTCCTCAGCACTCCCTCCCCAACTTCCCCCTGGTAGGGATTGGGCGGGGGTTGTTCTGGAAGCTGGGGGGAGGTACATGCTTACAGATTTTTTTTTTTTTTTTAAAGGCTGCTGTCTTAATATTGAGGGCAGAAACCAGCTCCCTCCCTGAGTTGACTGTCAGGTCTCTAGAACCACAATCCCCACATAGACCTTCACTGTGTCTGCTGTGACCTGGGAAGCCGAGGAGCGGGGGTGGCCTGATAATAGAGGATGCACAGGACATTGCCCCTTCCCTTTGTTTTGCATATTTTGCAGCAGTGATCAGCATGTTCTTTGCAGCAGTGATCAGCATGTTCCTCTTCTCAGAATGGTGTTCATGAAGGGTATAGCTCCTAAGACCCTAGCATATCACCCTCCATTTGGAAGCTCCCTGGTACATTTGGGTCTGCCTTTCTACCACTGGAAATGGGTGTTTCCTCTTCCCATGGAGGAGAATAGTTGGCAGATTTGGCTAAAGGTCCTTAGTATCCTGGCTGGTGCCTGTGTCTGCTGAGGTGCTCCACCCTTTTCCCTGGCTAGTCCTCCCCACCACATCACTGCATAGTCTAGCTAGGTCTAGTGGAGGGTGCTGCTCTTGCATTCAGACACACCCAGCTAAGACAGAGTCACATAACAGATGTGTTTCAGAATCACTTTAATTGCAGTATTTAAACACATCACTTTGTATTCAGAAAAAATATCTACCCAATCCTCTCTTCTCTGGAAAGTCCTATTTCCAACCGTCATTGAAATCAGGATCCCTGCTCAACCCCTCTGGAAAGAAATTAACAGCAAACAAGGACCTGGGTCACCCACAGAAGAGGCAGCTGGTGATAAGGGTTAAGAGCTGATCTGGGTCTCTGACCACATGGAGGTGCGGAGCAATGAAGGGGCTCAGGGTGAGGGAAGCAGAAGAGCAGGATGATATGATGGAAGGGAAAACTACGGATTCAGGACTTCCGAATTCCGGGTGATTGGGCAGACTGAGACAGAAAAGCATCTGCTGGGGGACTGAGGCCTCACCTCAACCCAGGAGTCGGCAGGAGGGAGGAGGAAGTCATGGAGATCAGAGGATAAGGCCAGGACCCAGCCTCAGAGGAAGAGGATTGTTCAGAAAAGTACAGGTGAGAGGCTTAGCTCCAAGACCTGGTCCCATGATCCTGTCTACTTTGATCCAGAGGGAGAAAAAGGAGCCCAAAAAGAGTTTCTGTGTGGCCCCAGAGAGACTAGAACTGAGCTGTTTGTCCTAAAACTTGGGAGGTCCGTTCTAGGCTCCAGCCAGAAAGCTGTGCAGGCCTCTGCAAATGGTGGAGGGGGCACATGGAGCTCAGTGGAACTTAGAGAACAAGGGAGGAGCTGGTGACCAAGTCCACAGTGTCTTGGAGAAGAGATAAGGGAAGTAGTTCAAGACGTTTTTCTGGCTATATCATTAGACGAGAGCAGGTGCAAAGGGTTACTTTGGTTTCCTCAAAGTAAAGAAAGAAAATATAGGGAAGAAACAGTAAAAATCAAAGCTTCCTGGGAGAAAATTGTAGCCTAGAAAAGCCCATCTTTCCCCTAGGGGTTCCTGTAATGAGGCAGAAAGGAGGGGGGAATGGGAAGGGGGTCCTGTGTGAGTGCTGCAAGGCCATCAATCATTCCTGGGAGCTTCTCCAGACCTTGGCTTTCCCCCATCACACGTTTACCCAAAGAAGACCAGAGTCTGGCTCCTGGGAGCCGAATGTGTAAAGGACAGGAGTTTACCTGCCCCTCTTCAAGGTGTAGGGCCCCAAGAGCAGCCTCTGAGGTGTGTGCAGTGGGGAAGGGTTGGGCGTAAGAGATGTCACCTCCAGCATGGAGGCAGCATGTGGTCAGATGCAGAGAGGGGTGCTCTCTTGGACACTGCCCAGCCTTGCCCCACCTAGCCGAGTCACAATTCGGTATCAGCCACCACGTGTTGTCTTGCTGAATGGCCGTTTCTGGAGGTGGCCTGGCCGGTCCCGTTTTCCTGAGCCCCTCGGTTCACACTGGCCTTTCCCTGAGCCTCAGGGGAGGTCCCAGGTCCTGAGCTATAGCCCTGGCCTCCACCGTTCTCCGTGTAATAAGGGTCTTCGCCCTAGACAGTGTATAAATAAAGTAGCATTATCTGGTAAGCAGGACTGTGAGACACTGGATGGGGGAGGGGCCCAAACAGGAAGTGGGGGCAGGGGCGGGAGGTGGGGGGAGGTGAGAGGGAGAATGGGAGGGAGGGTGCAGCTGCATGTGCAGACTCCTTTCTTCCTGAAGAGTGGTCAGGGTTCCAGCTCCTAGAGGAGAAAGGACATAGGAGAGGCACCACACCATGCCACCGCAGCTTGGCAGCCAGCTCCCGCAGGAAAACGGGCAGTCCCAAGAAGGGTGGGATGACCTCCCCAGGGTAGGGGACAGGCCAGAGGCCAAGATTCAGACCTCAGCCTTGTCCTCCCTCATCCAGAATGGCAAAAGGAGATTCTCCTTCCATATGCCTCCTTTTGAGCAAAGGGGCACCCACTGGGCATTTAACATGGTTACAAATACAGTGTGGCTGATTTAACAGGCTGTTCTGGTGGCACCAAGCTGAGCTATCCCAGAAAACATAATGAATAGATGACATGAATCATCTGCTACCACACTGAGTAGGTGGGCTGGCGCCATTACTGTTCCCTCCCCAGTTTGCTACGTAATATTTTGAATCTTCCACCAATTACTGTGTGTGTGCACGTGCATGTCTTTATGTAAGCTCACAGGAGGACTTTTTCTGGTACTTCTCCTCCTGCTCCATGACATCCACTGAACTCCCCGGAAACTCACTATCTTTCCCATTTCCTTTGCCCTGGCCCCCAGAACTGACCAGCCTTTCTCCTGTGGGGCTCCAGCTGCGGCGATTCATCAGGAAATAGCCAGTGATGCCCAAGATAGCCAGCAGGGTTCCCGAGGTGACCAGCGCAATCAGGGTCTTTCGGGAATAGCTCTGGTGGCTTGCAACATCTTGCTCAGTGAAACCTAGGATCCCCAGCTTGAAAAGAAGACACATAAGACACAGTCTGTCACTTGCCAAAAGTGGAGCCCAGCCCACTCCAGCCCCCTGTGTGTAACTCAACAGTGAACAGATGCTTGAGGGCATTGACCTCAGGAATTTTTGAAATGGGATTTGAGACTGACATCTCTTAATTCAGTCACACCCCACCATTTTTGGTTCGAGACTAGAAAGGAGAAGACTCAGAGAAGGAGGGTAGGTAGAACTGGGGAAGGTAATGGCTTCCCCTCTTACTCCAGGGAGCCCCCCTGCCCCGGCATTCCCTCTGAGACCCATATCTCAGAGAACTTACCTTTCTCAGGTCAGACTGGTGCTTTTTCATAAGTTGGAGTTTGCTGGAAATTTCTAGAATTAGAAACAGGGGTTTCTAAATCTAGAAGAGAAACCAGCTTATCCTGCTCCACCCTCCCATCCTGTTCTACAAGATGCTCTGATGGTCAGGGTAGTCCATTTCAGGGGGATCTCTCCCAAAGTCACCCAAGCCCTTCTCCCCAGCACCTGTGGTCTCTCTGGATCTGGGATGCCACATCTCCACCTAGGATTCTCTAATCTCAGCCCTACTCCCTCCCAGTTCCCCCAGACAGAGGTGCACCTTACCTGTTCTGTTGGCCAAGACCAGCAGTAGGCACTGAGGCCTCACCTCAGACTGGGCAAGGAGCAGGGAGCATATCTGGGCCCCAGCATCAGCATCAGCCTGCTCCTCCCCACACAGCACTCGGGCCAGGTCCTCTCCCCTGTCCTTCCTAAACTCCGCCTGGGAAGACAGAGAAACATGGAGAGCAAGAGATGAAATTACTGCTCTACCCTAAACTGCACCCAGAGTCTCAGGCAATAATTCCGATTACAGTCACACTCTTGCCCCATCCACAAGAAGCATCCTTCTTTCTAAAATTCCAACAGAAAAAAAAATACTGCTAACTGTATATGTGCAACAACACAATAAGAAAAAAACCTACATAATCTCCAAGGATGAAAATCCATATCTTCTAGTATCTAAGATGTCAGAAAACAAACTTAAAAAAATTGTCTAATTGAAGCATCACCCATGTACACATATGCAAATTAAACTAAAAGGAAATGACCAACAGAAAATATTAATAATACAATAATAACTAAGAGAAAATATTCTGTTTCAAGATTACAGCAGTCCCCAGTGATGGAAGAAAAGTCAAGGAAGGTGAGGAGTAGAGAATGAATCTATAATATACACTCAGTGGAAACCTCAGTGGCCTCCTCCCTCTTACTACACAAAGGAGTCTCATGAAGCGCATTGCTCAAACTGAAATGGCATTTTTGTCTGGTCTTCCATCCCTGCTTTTCCATTGAAAGCATGGAACCCAGTTTTAATGAAGTTCATAGATTTTTCTCCAGGTTGCTGACTGGGCCATCAGACCCAGGAACTCGGACTCAGAAGAAAAACTCTGATAATTCTTCAACAGTGAGTCAGAATTTATTCCAGCAGCCTCCAATCAGTCACCTCCTCCCTGAACAGGAAAGGAATCAAAACTAAGACTTTCTCTTCAGTCCGGATGGCAGATGGCAGAGAAGGAAATGCCTGAACAGTCCTGACAACTTTCCTGTTAGGGGAAAACTGCTGGGGTGTGTGACCATCATCAGAACTGGGTCTCTGTGGAGAAGAAAGCTTCCTGTTTGCGGGCAGGGCCGCTGCTTGCAACAAGGCCACAGGGTCCTCCCAGTTGGAATGGAGCCTGGGTATTTTCCCACTGCTGTGACCCAAGGCAGGAAAACCCAGGCTCCTTTGCTCCCACACAAAGCAAGGTCAAGATTGGCCTCAGGACCCAGCTGGAATTTGAAGCAGCTGAGGGAAAATAACTGGACTTGGATAAAGCCAGGAGAGTGTGGTTAGCCAAACCCCAGGTCACAGAGACACGAGCCCAAACTGGAGCCTCAAAAAACCCCCAGGAAACAAGACTACAGAGAAATGAGTTCTCAGGCCACTGCTGCTTCATTCCTCAGGAAAAGGAGCAATTCTGCAGGTCTCCCAGTAAGTCCTTGATAGACACTCTGCCTCTGGAAAAATCTGTTTTTCTGAACAGCATTTGAACGAAGTAGTCTGAATGCCACACTGAACCAATCAACAGTCTCCACCTCTCTAAACCCAGTTCTCTCAGGGGAGCCTTACATGGCTTCCCCTTGAGCACACCCGCTCCCCAGCACCAAGAGTCTGGATGAGGAGGAAGGGGGTTCTTGCCTGGATGACTCTGGCCTTCTGAAGTGTCTCCAGTTGAAATGGATCTGCTTCCCAAGAGAGGCAGAGGGACAGGGCTCCTGCAGGTCATAAACTAGCCAAACCAAATGGCACCTTCCTACGCCTGCTGAGTGCAAGAAGCCACACCTTGACAATTTATCAAGCCCTGAATATAGGATGCCACGTGAAAACCTCTGTGCATGTGTCATGTATGTGTGTATTGTATTTATGTGTCATGTGTAGAGGGGTGGGGATTGGGAGGTATCTATGAATTCCACCCGGTGAAAGTTTTCAGTTTGCATGTATGGCAATTAAAATAACAGATGCTAGCCAGGCGCGGTGACTCATGCCTGCCATCCTAGCACTTTGGGAGGCTGAGATGAGAGGATCACTTCAGCCCAGGAATTCAAGACCAGCCTGGGCAACACAGGGAAACCCTATCTCTACAAAAAATTTAGAAATTAAACCAGGGGTGGTGGCATGCATTTATAATACCAGCCACTTGGTGGGCTGAGGTGGGAGGGTCTCTCCACTCTGAGAGGTTGAGTCCACTGTACTCCAGCCTGGGTGACAGAGACCCGGGCTCAAAAATAAAGAAATAAAAAATAAAATAACAGATGCCTACTATATCTAGGCACAGTTCTGAGTGCTTTCCATATATTAACTCATTTAGGCCTCACATGACCTACAAGATTGGGACAGCTATTCTACTAATTTTGTAGGTGAAGAAATGGAGGTGCGAAGAGACTTTAGAGGTCAGAGCTACTACCATGGTAAGCACCATAAGAAAGGTACAACCAAAGTGCTATGGACATACAAAGGAGGGTGAGGACACGTCTGGTTAAGGTTAGCAGACACATCTCACTATAGGCCTTGAAGAATGGCTGAAGGGTGAGCAGAGGAAGCCAGTGGGGAAGAGCATTTGGAATCGAGGCACCACCTCCAGGAAGCCCAAGATGGGGAGAGCATGCATTGTTCCACAACCTTCATTTCAAGGAGAATGAAGAACACTTCCTTCTCCCTGGTATTCACTATCCTTCAAGACTCAACTCAGTTTCTACCTCCTCAATGAAGCTCGTCCTATCTTCAACCAGACTGGGCATCAATCCTTGCTCTGCTCTTTACTGGATTCCTTGCAAGTCATGCAACTAGTCTGACTGTCATGTTCCTCAGCTATACACTGGGTTGTTGTGGTGACTAAAGAGATATTGTATGAAAGTGTCCAGTCAGGTGCGGTGGCTCATGCCTGTATTCCCAGCACTTTGGGAGGCCGAGATGGACAAATCAGATGAGGCCAGGGGTTTGAGACCACCCTGGCCAACATGGTGAAACTTTGTCTCTTCTATAAAATGCAAAAATTAGCTGGGCATGGTGATGGGCATCTGTAATCCCAGCTACTCAGGAGGCTGAAGCACAAGAATCGCTTAAATCCAGGAGACAGAGGTTGCAGTGAACTGAGATCACAACACTACACTCTGCACTCCAGCCTGGGCAACAGAGCAAGACTCTGTCTAAAAAAAAAAAAAAGTGTCCAATGTGGTGTTGAGAATCTAGTGGGCACTAGATAAATGGCAGCTGCTACTATCATTATTAATAATAGTTATACCTTATATACCATATCATCTAGAGTCTACATATTGATCACATTCTGTGCATTGTTATCATCATTTTTCTCTGACTAGACTGTAAGACTCCTAAGTGTGTGTGTTGGGGGGAGTGTACATTATAGCATTTACAACCCAGACTGCACAAACCATAGCAGCAAACAAAAGAACTCAGGGAATTGTTGTTCAACTTAACATCCCAAGCAGTTGGCTTCGACACAGGGTCCCTCCACCCCTTGCACAGTTTCTTGGACTAGATTCAAAGGAATAATAGCGGCCAGCCTCCCACTCTGGAATCCAACCGCATCAGTGAATTGTGTTTGAGCCCCAAGAGGAGCAGGTGGATCCTGAACAAAGCACAATGCTTCTCCGGACGCTTGGAATAAACATCCTCCCCCAAGAAAGGCTGTGGGCAAACATCACGGGAGAGTGGGCAGGAGGAAGACACAGCCTCACCATTTTGTTCATGAGAATCAGATTTACAAGCTCCTAACTACATCAGCTCACACATGTTTCTTTGCAAACATAATAAACCCATCTAACCTCTCTAGAGTAGCATTCTCAAACTTTGCAAAGACTCTTAACGTCAAGCATTGGGATGGGGATGGGGGTGGGGGAAGGATAGGTATTTTTTTAATGACCTTTAAGATATTTTCCAATGCTGAGATTCTAGGATCAATCATCTCCCCCAGCCCCTTTTAAAATCATTTTATCTATTTTGGTGTGAGTTTGACAATGCAGGTGAAAACTCCGTTTTCATATAGGAACTGGAATAATGAGGGACCTGTTTCAAGTCACTTAACTAGTGGAGGCAGTTAACCAAGGATAAGAAGTGAGATTGCTTCCAGATCGCAGGCTTTTTGCAGTAGACACACCATATTCATAAATCTTTCACCTGTAACTTATGTTTTCCACATGGAAACTGACCTTTAGTGGAGGCTGGAGGCAGCCTGCCTCAGATGAAGTCAATGTGAATAGGAGTAAAGTGAGCTAGCTGAGTAATTACAAACTCTGCAAATAAACAGATATGGTACTAAAGATAGGTATTTCTAAAGAACAAATTGGTGGACAAAGGACTTGACTAGACCTTTCCCCAAAGAAGATATACAAATGACCAATAAACACATGAAAGAGGCGCGCATCACTAATCATCGGGGAAATGTAAATCAAAACTGCCATGAGATGCCACCTCATACCCATTAGCACGGCTGCTATTTTAAAACCCAGAAAATAACATGTGTTGATGAGGATGAGAAGAAATTGGAACCCTTGTACGCTACTGGTGGGAATGTAAAATGGTCTGGTGGTTCCTGAAAAATTCAAAAATAGAATTCCCATGTGGTCCAGCCATTTCACTTTTGGATATATCCCCAAAAGGACTCAAATCAGGGTGTCAAGGAGATATTTGTACACTTATGTTAAAAACAGTATTATTCACATTAGCCTAAAGGGGAAAAAGCCCAAGTGTCCATCAACGGATGAATGGAGAAACAAAACGAGGTTTATGCATACCATGGAATATTATTCAGCCTGAGAAAGGAAGGAAATTCTGACAGGTGCTACAACATGGTTGGACCTTAAAGACATTATGCTAAGTGAAATCGGCCAGTCACACAGCAAGACAAACACTATAATTCTACTCATATGAGGTACCTAGAGTAGCCAAATTCATAGGAACAGAAAGTTGCCAGGGTCTGGGGAGAGCAGGGAGTTGTTTCATGGGTATATAGTGTCAGTTTTGGAACATGCAGAGAGTTCTAGAGATTGGTTGTACAATAATGTGAACGTGCTTACTACTACTCAATGGTACCCTTAAAAGTGGTTAAAGTCATGACTTATGTTATGTATATTTTACCACAATTAAAAATATTTTGGTGGATTCCTCTGGACAAATGGGTGTAGCATAAAAGTATCAAGTAATCTTACATTTTGGAAACTATTTGGGGAACCACAACCACAAAAACTAAATTAAGCTGACACTGCTGCCAAAAGAATGAAAGTTAGACTTAGGAAGACACACACTGCTAATGAGGGTGCTGAGATATGGTAACAGGTGTTTGAGATGAGAGTGGTATCACCTTCCCTTCCCTTGGCTGCCTAGAGGTGACGGCTGGGGGGCAAAAAAAGAGTGAATGGGATAGACATGTCTACAGAATGCACATACAGAAGACACACCTACAGAATTCACATAGGGTGAGCTAACATATTGGCACTCACTATGTATCAGTGCAGAACGAGTGTCTGGATAGCTAGACTCATGCACACATATTCCTGTTATGGGCATATATCAGATGCAGGAGAGTACCAACATACATCAAGGATGTGATGCTCGGGAAACCAAATCCTTCCTGTTCTTCACGAGAATATTACGTAGGGCCTGAGGCTCCCAACGTTAGAACCAATACCTTAAGGCCCTCTGACACTGAAAGTACAAATTCAACCTAAGGAAAATTAGGAGGCCCTGCAGCACTCGCAACTTTTGAAACAGACTGTTTATCAGACAAACAGGGAGTAGGGCCGAAGGAAAGGGCATCTCGGACAAACATTTTGGAACAGGATAGTTAGCTGAGGATAAATTACCTTGGAGAGCAGGAGAAGGCATTGCCACATGGGGGCTGAGGATGAGGAGCCCTCAGGAAGAAAGGGGATCAACACTGGTGGAAAGACCAGGGAAACAAAAGCACTCATATGAGCTGCCACTGAGTTGCTTCATGAAGGGGCAGTGTGGATGGAAGTCTTCTTTAGCATAGGAACTGGAGGGGAGCTGCTCTCTTTTCACATCACCACTCACAGATCCTACCTGAATCTTAGAGGAACATGCAGAGACCTTCTCAGCCGTGGCACGAAGTAGGCCAGACAGCAAAGACCACAGCAGAGTTAAGAGGAATTACTTCTAAAAGAGCAGTAAGTTTCTGGCACGTTTCTCATACAGTGACCCAAGTTACATGTGAACTTTGAAGAGCAACAGAAAGGCAAAGGCTCTGCAGTTAACTCTAAATTCCAGGCACAAAGAATTAGCATTCTGGCACATACCTGTGTGATAAACAGCAAAACGTATGCTCCACCAAGTCGATGGAGTTGCAGGGGGAAAGATCGTCATTTTCCTTGGCTACGATCAGCAAAGAACTTGACAATTTTTGTTTCTAATGAGTTGAGTTGAAAATCAGCATCAGAAGCACACTGCATGTTACTTGTACATTGTATGTTTATGTTTAAGTTAACTATTTTACAGACTGCATTTAGTTATTCCAGTATGCAAACTTATGTCATCACTATTTCGGTTGCTTTTAGATGTCCTAAGTTAAATTCTTTCAGGTATAATTTTCACAAATTTTTAAGTCTGAGAGACCCAACTGATGATTGTAGTAAAACTACCAAGTTCGAATGGAAAAAATAAGTAATTTATGCCCTCTACAGACTGCGATCTCTCCAATCTATGCATGCCAACACATCACATATGTGATTCCCTTAAATGGATCCCCAACTCATAAGAAAATGTTTTCTTCTGTAAGTAAATACCACTCTTTCCTTCACCTCGTCCTTCCTCCAGAGCCATGTTACTGTTAGGAAATTAGATTTACTGAAACAAAGCAAGGTCTGCCAGAATCATTTAAATTAACACAATGCCCTCTACATTCTTTCCAATGCAGTAAGACATGAAACTGAAACAAGAGGCATAACTACTAAACAGGAGGAGAAAAACAATATATTGTGGTAGATAACAACATAGCTCACCTTAAAATTGAAAGGAATCAACTAAAAAGTTCCTAGAATCAATAGGCAAATTCAAGAAACTGGCCAACCCAAAAATAATTATTCAAAACCCTATTAACTTTCTAACCTATCAGCGACAATCAATTTGAATATATAATGGGAGATCTATGTGACAAATAGGCCTATGAAATCCATCAAATCTAGAGAAAAAATAAAGCTAAAGAAACAAGATGCTGAGAGCGACAAAAGAAAACCAGAAAAAATGAAGAAATTCCAGAGCAGTTACAATTCAAATTTTAAAGCATTTTGTTTTGCATTTTTTTTTCTAAAAGAAAAAAAAGTCACAGTTTTTACAGTGTAATAAAAAAAGATCTGCCTGACTGGATATTAAAAATACTATAGCAAAAACATACAATAATTTTGAAAATTTAAAATAGGCAAAAGTATAGACAAACTGAACAAATAAAATATGTCTGAAGAGTATGCCCTAAGACATATAAAAACTTAATATAAGCTAAAGGATACATCCCATGCAACAGAAGAGGGAGTCATTCAACAAATAATGTTAGGAAAAATGGTTACATGGAAAATGTAACATTACAGCAAAATAAATACTATATGGATTAAAGAGTTACATGTAAATATTTAATAATAATAAATGAACTGACATTTTAGGTGACTAGTTTATATCTGGTGAGTGAGAGGGACTTTCTTAACCAAAAAGCAACTTAAATCTGACTCTCTCAGATTTAAAAGTACTATAGAGAAGGGGAAAATTTAAAAAGTACTATAGAGGAGTGGGAAAAAGTACTATAGAGGAGTGGGAAAAAGTACTATAGAGGAGGGGAAAATAACAAAATTTATTAATAATTAAAACTGTTTTTGCCTCTTTTGCCCACCAGATGGGGCCTCTTACTTCCTAAACAGAAAGCTGGGTATTAAAAGCAGGTTGACCAAGCTAAACTCCCCAGACCCCTACTCAAATCCAGTGCAATCCAAGAAGGTTTAAGGGTGTTCAGAAGGGATTGAGGAAGGGGACAGGGGGCGGGAGGAAGAGGTTGGATGGGGAGTTGACTTACACAGCTGGAGGTCTCATTTTGCTCCAGGCAGATGCCCTGAGTCAATTTCACTTCTTTGATGCCTGAACATTTGATTTCTGTCTGTATTAAAACAAAAAACAGTAAGAAAAAAAAGTAAATAAGCCAGCATCTTTGCTCCTCATTTCTTTCCCAACTTTTTCCAGTTTGCTTTCCGCGGTGTGCTCTCTTAGGAAGTTTTAAGGAAAAGGAAATTAAAAATTTGTCAGGGGACTAGAGATTTCTAATAGTCACACTCTCTTCTATTTCACCTCTATCCTCATTATCCTCATCAGATGACAAAACTTTTGTTATTAGCCTGGGCTTACTGGCAAGTTGCTATTTGCAATCTTGGTAAACGTTGGCTTGGATGGTGCAGGAATGGGAGAGGGGAGGATATTTTCCCATTTGGGCTGTTTTCTCTCTAGTCAATCACACACTTGCAGGAAGGCCATACAGGCAAACAGGGATAATGGGGTGGACCAGCAGATGCTGGGGATACCTGGTTTTTCTCCTGGCCTCCAGGACTCTCCAGATTCCCATTTTGGCTCTTTTTTTTTTTTTTGAGATGGAGTCTCGCCCAGGCTAGAGTTCAGTGGCGTGATCTCGACTCACTGCAACCTCCACCTCCCTGGTTCAAGCAATTCTCCTGCCTCAGCCTTCTGAGTAGCTGGGACTACAGGTGCACAACCACACCCAGCTAATTTTTGTATTTTTTGGTAGAGACGGGGTTTCACCATGTTGCCCAGGCTGGTCTTGAACTGCTGACCTCAATGATCTGCCCACCTCAGCCTCCCAAAGTGTTGGGATTACAGGCATGAGCCACCACACCTGGCCCTGGCTCCTTTAAAAACAGAAAGTAGACAGATCCGTCAGGCATATCTCCTGACTGAGGCCCTCATATTTTCTGTCCTGTATGCTGAAAGCTGTTGACAGCCATAGGCCCTAAGGCTGAGAAGGCCAGGCTGAGCTCACCATCCCTGGTCTGCCCAGTTCCTGCCATTGCCAGTGACCCCCTTTACTGCCTCTCTGTGCCTGGCACAGCCACCAAATCCTCTCATGGAGAGGAAATGTTATTTGTCCTAACCATTTTGGGAGAAGCAGCCCCAGCAAATGAGCAATAGTTTCCAAATATTCCCAGAGGGAAATGGTGCCCTGGTCAAAGTCCCACCAATAGGTACTAGAAAGAATCAGAGGATTCGTTGGATCTCTGAGAATCCCGTTTACCCTCTACTCCCTAAAATGCAATACCAGAAGCCTGGATGGGCCTTACTACCTAACTCTACCCCTTTCCTCCTCTTTCTACTTCTCTCAACAATATTTAAACTGTGTATTTCCATGCTGATTCTGACATGACCCAAATCCCACTGGCAGAGATGAGGAGAGGTGTGAAGGGAAAGAGACAGCTTGCCTGCATACATATGAAGTGAGGGGCAATCTGCTATTTTTGGCCCAATTCACCCACCTTGATGACACTTGGGATAGGAGGAGACGATGTATACGGTTCAGTGGGAGATGTTGCAAGGCTAGTGCTAGTGGTTGAAAGGTCTGAAACATTTCCAGGAGACAGGCTAGACTTTAAGGTTGTCTCTGGAGTTGAAATGTTGGCTGGGGTGGTGAACACTGTGGTGATTACGGAGGTCTGTGACTGGACAGAAGAGTTTGTGGTTCCATAAACTGAGGTGATCCCAGAGGTAGATGTGAATTTGACTGTAGTTTCTGGAAGAGAACAAAACATGGGTGTGTATGTGTGCACGTGCTCATACATACACACAATCTAAGTTCATGATATGGGCATGCATTTCAACATAGAAAAGGGATTTTGGGGAGTTAACAGTTACATCGTGTCCCATCCCTGACCAAACTCATTTCAAGCTGTTGGAACCAGAGCTAGAATCCAGAATGTATTAGAGGTGCCCTGAAACTGAAATAGATGCTGGTCTACCTTAGAGAAGCCAAAGACCCGCAGTTGGGACCTGTACCCACCTTCTTTCCTTTAGAAGAGATCGGAGGTCTCTATGGAGTCATCTGATCCTGATTTTATCACTAAGCTGAACTCAGCATGAGAGAAGGGGTATGGAGGCATTACTGATCGGGATCAGCTCCCAAGACATGGGCCTGAGAAAACTGTCACTGAAGGAAGAATTATCTAGAATTTACTTCAGGGTGCCCTACGCATGATACTCAAGCCATTAGTACTAGGGACTTGTATAATTTCCTCTGTGGTGTGGGGGAGCAGTCTGAAAACATCCTAAATACTTTACCCAAGCATCACCAGCACCTCTCAGGGATCTGACACAAATGCTCTTTTTACCTGTGATGTTTGTTGTGGCCTCATTGCCATGTTGAGACACAGGGTGTGGGCTGGGACTTCCGAGGGTACTAGGTATTGCAGTTTCTTGGTACGATACATTTGTAGAAACAGTTGAAAATGTTCCCTGGGTAGATGACTTTGGGGTAACAGTACTGGTGTTGTTGGCACTTGTGAACCCAGAGGCTATAGGAAAACGAGGAAGAAGAATCAGAACCTAAAAGTATCAGCCTTGTGATATTACCTGATGCAATTTCCTGACTTCAGGCAGAATCCGTCTAGCACATTCCCTGCTGTCCCTGACAATGGGGCAGCAACAAGAATATACTCCTGGACAGTGGACTAATTCCCACTGCCAGATTTGCCCTGAGGACATAGGGAAGGAAAGATTTATATGCATAAAAATGTCTCATACAGTATTATTTATAGGAGGGAAACGTGAGTAACTAAATGAATTACAATAGGATAAGTGATATATGCACTTAATGTACCACAATCATTACATAATCATATAAACAATCATTAGAAAGAAAAAAATTATAAAAACTGTAGCAACGTGGAAATATGAGGTGGTATTCATAGTATGTTTAGTTACATACTCAAGTATAAAATTACACCTGCATAAATATTGCGAAGATCTAAAGTGTGCAAGAGGTCATGCTTCTTTTTCCTTTTCACTGTATCCTCTTTTTTGGTCACTCTCCATCCGGTATACTAATTCTCGGAATAATCACTAGACTCACACTGTCTCTATGTGATCCCCTTAAAAATCTATCCTTCTCAGGCTTCCCCATTCCCAAACTCCCCTCATCCTTTTGCTCATGGTATGCAAACCCATTTGCCTTTCCTTTTCTTGAGGAATTCAGCTTTTAGGATGCTCTGACCTAGGAATTCAGCTAATGAACCAGGGAACACAAGGTCTGGTTTCGCATCAATGTAGTGGGAAGGTAGACAAGCTTCGTTCTGGCTCTGCCAATAACTAACCATGTAATTTAGTGCATGCAGGTATCTCAGCTCTCTTACCTCTTAAGTAAGGGTCTTTTCTGGCTACCTTACATGGATTGTTGGGAGAATCAATGAGATACCAAATGCTAAGTTATTATAGTATTATAGTATAATGTTTTGGATCTCATTTTTCTCTGAAGATCTTCATGAGTGTTCTTGCACATCTCTTCCATATATCTTGGGATACATCCTTTTTTTTAAAAAAAAAAAAAAAAAAGACAGGGTCTTGCTCTGTCACCACTGCACCCAGGCTGGAATGCAGTGGTGAGATCACAGTTCACTGTAACGTTAAGTTCCTGGGCTCAAGTGATCCTCCTGCCTTGGCCTCCCAAAGCTCTGGGATTACAGATGTGACTCACCATTCCCAGTCGTATCATTAGACACAGGAAGGAGAAGTTTCTTGCCTGAACCCTATGCTTCAAAGAGCCCACACTCTGTCCTGCTTCCTGTGAGGACCAATCAGGATGTCCCCTCTCTTCTAGATCATACTGTGGGAACCAGAAGTCCTAGCATTTCTTGCTCAAATGGCACTTTGCTGACATCCACGTTGGTCCTCTTCTCCCAGTCCATCCTGCTAAGGGGAACTGCAGCACAAGGGTGTGTACCTCCAAGGCCCAGTGGTGGCCAAATGATGACTGCTTGCAGGGAGAAGAGTTAGTGCTTAGTGCTTAAGCCTGTGGGTGGGGTGTCCCAGACACACATGCAATTGCCCTGCAATTTGAGCCAGAGTCACGAGTAGAAAGAAGAGAAGGGAAGTGGGCTGGGGTCAGGAGCCATCTTTTCCTGCTCAGCTGCATTGTGGCACTGAATTCCAAGAATCTGAGCATCCCAAATTCAAACCTGGCCTTCCAAGTGGTCATGAAGATATGTTTGTCAAGGGAATAGGATAGAAGATATTTTATCACTTAGTTGGCCTGACTTACAACCTTGAAATGTTTAGAAATACAGTATGTAGGCCTCTGTTGTACTCTTGCCTTGGGCCTTGTAAATGTTAAGGGTGAACTTGTTATCCGGAGTTCACAAAGGCAGTTCCATCTTCAAGGAAAAGCCCTGGAGGGTCCCAGGCCACCCTAAAGCTTGTCTCTAAATTTTCCTGATTGGGATCTAGATCTGTACTTTTTAGCAATTTCCAGGTAAACAGCAAGGTAGAATGACATCTGTTGTTTCCCTTAAGATCAAGAGGGAAGTTAGACTTTTGGCTTCACAGCCATCAACCTGGGGCCAAGAATGCTTTTCCTAAAGGTGATGACAAGGGTTTCACTCTTTCATATCTGCTTCCTTCCACAACCTGCTGCAAGTAGATTGCTATTAATGGTGAGGGCGGCAATCATGTCTTACTATTATGTGCCAGGTAAGCAGTGGGAAGAAGGAATATCACTATCTCTGTCTTAGAGATGAAGAGCCTGAATGACCAAGGTATCTCCCAAAGGGAAGGCCATAGTTCATGAAGGGAACAGCAATGGAACACTGAGGTTTAGCTAACTCTTGAGTAGATGCAGCAAGGAGGTTAGGCTGGGTCTAAACTGTCAAAAAATCACAATTCTTCCCCCACATCTCTGGAGAGAAAAGGATGAGCTCCCATCTGGCTTAAACAGGAGGTGGGTTGATCAAAATAAAATTGATTCAGAAGCCAATCCAGGTTTCTTTCCTGTTTAGATGGGACCCTCTCACCACTCTGACTTTAAGGTCAGATTCATCTGAATTCATCCAAGGGGGCAATATTCAGACACTGAATTAAAGGATTACCCTCTCAAGGCACCATTCCAAGACTCCTCTTCTTGCCTGCTCTCTCCTTTCTTCTCCCCCAGCATACTGATTCCTAGGAACCCCATCTGGTCCTCCCTGGCCCAGACCTTTTCTCTCTCCAGAGGAAGCTGGACCTGACTCAGATGATGTCATGCTCTTGAACCCCCTCCCCCGAAGGGCCTCCTTCACCCAGACAAACACTTTTGAACTTTTCCAGATGTGGAGCAAGACCTGCTGCTAGTTCTGAGGACAGAGGTGCCTGTTCCAGAAGAGCAAAGCAACTCTGGACCCAAGCCAGCTACTGATCCACTGAGGCTGGGCTCCTAGCTGCAGCAGCCCCTCCACCCAAAACCAGGCCGAGCACTGTGGAATGAGTAGCGGGATCCACCTGCAAGTGAGAAAGGGACCCCAACTTCAGAGTCAGGGCTCTGAGCCCAGGGTGAGCAGAGCACCCTCTGAGACACCAGGGGGACAGGACAAGTGGAGAGCAGAAAGTCAAAACGGAGTGATTGGAAATGCCTGAGCTGGTGCAGAGCAAGGGGACACCTTAGCCAGGGGCCTGGAGCCAATCCTGGCGTAAACACTGCAGCACAGCAGGGTGAGTACATCCTTTAGGTTTACAGTCTCTAGAGCCCTGGAGGAACGACATTTATGAGAGTCAAGACTGACCACAGATCTCTTTTTATCCTCTCTTCCCACACACATCCATGGCATTAAACCATCAAACACTGACCTTTCTTTATCTGACCTTCTGACTTTCAATTCTGTAGGAGAGTCAGTGAGAGCTTGTCAGATCCTAAGAGACAATTGATGAAACCTCCACTCCTTTTCATTCTAGATGGAAGGAACAGCCCCTGTCCACAAGCTTATGAGAATTATAGTACAATTTAAAGTTGAATAAAAAGCTCTCCTCTGTTGTTTACTTCTCAGTCCATCCTGATTAACTGTGTCTCCCTAGGGACTCCATTTGACCCTTCGTTACCCTATTTGATCTCAACTCGTGAACCTGGAGCAAGGGAGGAGACAAGGTCTCAAGAAATTAGTAAAATGAGGATTCTAAGAAGCCAAATAGATGTCACAAAATTCATGTAGTAAAAGTCATGCACTGAACTTTCAGGTACTTCTTCAGAGGCAATTACTCTTGTTTTACACATAATTCTAATAACCCTGGTTATCTGATATCCTAGCTAAAGTTGGAACGTAGGAAGAGCCTATTAGAAGCAAATAATAAGGAGAAGCAACAGCTGAAAACTAAGAAACAGAAATAAGTGAAAAGCAGACGTGAGTATGAAAACTCACACCAGTTTTCCAGAATCATTTATGGTAGGAGTGAATAGGTTAGATATCTATACCTTAATAAGCATTAATGATGTCACTGAGTTGCAACATAGCCATGACATTTTCATGATACATCTGAGTCATATAGTCCTTTTCGGGGGGTATTCTAAGAAAGCAAAGACATGTGCAATACATTTTGAAAATATTTCTACCTGCCACTTGTAAATTGAAGATTCTTTTGTTGTTTAAAGTGAGTTTGCAAATCCTCAGCGATCCAGAAAGCTCTGCTACCTAAATAACTAAATCCCCATACTTTAAGAGATTGAATTTTCCTATAGTTGGTCTTGCTTTTCACAGTCCTCCTTAGTTTTTTCCTGGTGCTGTTTCCTGATCTCCTAGCCTGCCAGTCTTATTTTGCCCATGCTTTCATATTCTAGCACCTGGATCAAGAGGAGTATCTTGAAGGAATTCCTGGGAATCTTAGTCCATAGAGTTACAGAACCAGGATGAAGGGACATGCCAGCCTCTGCTGGGAAGTAGGCCATTGGGAGCCACAGAGTGTATTGCCAGGAAGGCAGTATAGCCCAGAGACAAAGAGCTCAGGCTCTGCAGCCAGACAGGTCACATTGAAAGGCTTCTTTACCTTGTTTTAGCTGTGGTTTGGGAAGTTACTTCAACTCTGTAAACCTCACTTGTAAAACAGAGATAAAAGTAGTCCCTATGTCTTAGCTGTTTTGAGGAACAAAGGAGCTAAGAAGTGGAAGCAGTTATCCTGTCCGGTAAAAGCTCAAGAAATAGTGGATATCTTTCGTTTCAGGCCCCTTCCTTCTGCTTCTCAGAGGGCATGAGATACTTATTTCTGTGACTAATCTGCCACAAAATCATATATGCTGCTTCCTCAGAATAGGTCTAACTGTCACCTCAGTCAGAATATAAATTTCTAAAGTGCTGGAACCATTCTTATTCTTACGTGTTTTACTCTTGGTGCTTAGCACAATCCTTGGAGTTTAGGAAAAGCAATAGGATTGAAGGACAACTGTGGCAGGTGTGTTCCTACCAGCTACCTCTAGCCACAGCAGTCTTGTTCTCATGTTATATTTTAAGGGGGAATTAATTAAACTGGCAGCTGTTCATGTGAAGATAACCAGGATTAGGAGAGGTCTAGAAACCAAGTCATATTGTTGAGGGTCTAGTGTTATTTCCTCTAGATGAGGGGTTGGCAAACTATAGCCAGTGAACCTAACCTGACCCACAGGCTGTTTGTATGGTCAGTCAGGAAAGAATGGCTTTTACATTTCTTTCTTTCTTTTTTTCTTGAGACAGTCTCACTCTGTCGCCCAGGCTGGAGTGCAGTGGCGTGATCTTGACTGGCTGCAACCACTGCCTCCCAGGTTCAAGACATTCTCCTGCCTCAGCCTCCCAAGTAGCTGGGATTACAGGGGTGCACCACCATGCCCAGCTAATTTTTGTATTTTTAGTAGAGACAGGGTTTAGCCATGTTGGACAGGCTGGTCTCAAACTCCTGACCTCAGGTGATCTGCCTGCCTCGGCCTCCCAAAGTGCTAGGATTACAGGTGTGAGCCACCGTGCATGGTCAGCTTTTACATTTCTAAAAGTGTCATAAGATAAGACAAAGTAGAACATCCATCAGAAACCCCATATGGCCCCTAAAGCCTACAATATTTACTCTCTGGCCTTTTATAGAAAAAGTTTGCTGACCCCTGATATGGAAAAGAAGAATTTGGGGAGGAAGAATAAATAACTTTCTTTAAGATTCATGTTATTTATACTGGTTGAGCACCCCTAATCTGAAAATCAGAAATTCTAAAATATTCCAAAATATGAAACTTTTTGAGTGCCAACATGACGCCACAAGTGGAAAATTCCACACCTGACCTCATGTGACAGGTCACGGTCAAAACACAGTCAAAACTTTGTTTCATGCACAAGTGTATTAAAAATATTGTCTAAAATTATCTTCAGGCTATGTATATAAGGTATATAGGAAACACAAATTTCATGTTTAGTCTTGGGTGCCATTCCTAAGACATCTCATTATGTTTACACAGATATTCCAAAATCTGAAAAAATCTGAAATTTGAAACACTTCCGGTCATAAGAATTTTGGAGAAGGGATATATTCATTCTGTATATTCATTCTCATTTTTCTGCAGTGCCAGTGATGGGCAAAGGATCTTGCTCAGTGCTGTGGAGAGTATAAAATGAGAGCTGGATCTCTTTCCTCCATTAGGTGTAGTGTCATTGTCATTTAAATCAATCCCTCAAGGAGTTTATAATCTAGTGGGGTCCACTAGAAACGTCTTCAGGTATTGTCATGAAGGACAACATTAAATCTGTGCCAGCCCAAAGAATAGAATTAGAAGTAATGATTAGAAGTTATGGGAAGGCCAATTTCACTGCAATCCAAGGAAAAAGCTTAAAATGATGTAGCTATTTATAAGAATGAAATAAGCCACATTGGGAGATAAGTGATCCATTCATGCTTCTTGCAAACACTCAGGAGGCATCCATGTTAGGGGGCTGTCCAACTCTGAGGCCTACCATGAATTTGAGTCATCCTAGACTAGAACAAAGGACTGAGCAGATGCCTTCTTAAGCTTCAAAGGCTAAGCTGAGGTGTGAGTATATATAAACCAAGGGTCTGTGGCCTGAGGGTTCCCAGTGTACCGAGATTTCTGTTTTATATTCAAATAGCATGTCTTGGCCGGGCGCCGTGCCTCATGCCTGTAATCCCAACATTTTGGGAGGCCGAGGTGGATGGATCACCTGAAGTCGGGTGTTCGAGACCAGCCTGACCAACATGGAGAAAGCCCGTCTCTACTAAAAATACAAAATTAGCTGGGCGTGGTGGTGCTGCCTGTAATCCCAGCTACTTAGGAGGCTAAGGAAGGAGAATGGCTTGAACCTGGGAGGCAGAGGCTGTGGTGATCCGAGATCACACCATTGTACTCCAGTCTGAGCAACAAAAGAGAAACTCTGTCTTAAATAAATAAATAAATAAATAAATAAATAAATAAATAAAATAGCATGTCTTGGACCCCATCCACTTACTGTGGAACCCTGATTATTTTGAAGATTCTCTGGGCACCTACATTTCTCTCTGTCACCTCTTCCTCCATTTTACCAGCACCACAGACTCCTGGGTTGTGGCCCCATGGCTCAATGGCTCCCTGTCGGCACTAGTATACCACTTCACCGTAAGCTAGCCAAGCACTCTTTACTTTACTCTCCCCAGAGAGTCACTAACTCAAGGCTAGTGTGTGTAGCCAATATTTACTGAATGGTTGAGGGCATGGAACGAGATTACAGGGCAGCCCAGGGGAGACAATGGCATAACCTTGAAATATTAGACATTACTGTGCTAATGAAGCCATGTATTAAAAAAAAAATTTTCCTCCCAGGTCTTTTCCATTCTCCACCCATCACTATCCTGCTATGACTCCAGGTACCTCGCTGCCCTTTATATGCTCTTCCTGGGCTCCGGAGTCCTTTCAGCTTTGTGTCTCTTAGGCCCACACAAACAGAAGGCTTTACTTTATTTTATCATGCTAAGCAGTTCAGTTCCTGCCTGCCTTTGCTCATCCAGGGTTGTCTGGGGTTCTAGGCTTTGTCACCCAAAGACCCCTGAAGACATTTTCTTAAATCAGCTGCCGAGAGATGCCACTCCTGTCTAAGAAGTATCAGTTTTGATTTCACTTTTCCAAATCAGGAAGAAGCCTACTTCCCAATTAAGCCCAAAAGCCTTTTCCATTGCATCTGAAGGAAGTGACTCATTCCATGATGGGCTCCAAGAGCACAGGTACTAGGAAGTACACCTTTGTATGCATCCCTATTTGTTTGTCTCTCCATCTTTCCAACATGCATGCATCTTTCTCCTTAGCACAAAGTCCAGCTCTGGGACTAAAACTCATAAATAATATGTTTTCATTTATTAGCTAAGGAGGGAAGAGAATGTTCTCATTAGAGAAGTCAAAGCCCAGAAAAATACGGAATTCTCGCAGCCCTGGCGACTGTGAGAATTTTCTTTTGGAGGGTGGTGTTGTGTTCTTTTTCCATACCTTCTCATTTTTAGTTCTCCACACTGCAAGCCATTTAGTTAGATCAACCAAAGTCAATGAGAGAGGGAGGCCCAAGTACCCTGAGGGTGGAGTTGGGTAACCATCCAGCCCTGAAAGTAAACCCAGGCCCTCCAGCTCAGGGTCTAAAGGAAATCAGGCAATGAGACCAACCGTAAGAAGTGGAATTTGTTCCTCATTTTTATTTGTTTTTGTAGGACTCTGCAGCTGAGTTTATCTGCTGCAGTTTGGCACTTCTTGCCCTGAGCTTTTTGAGACAAAGATTGCGAAGGAAGGAGATGAGGACAAGGGAATGAGGAGGTCCAGGAGGTGGAGCCAAAGGGATAAGAAAAAGAGACCCCAGGCCCCTGCATGTTTTATCAGCCAAACAGGAATGCTGCTGTAGACATGCATCTGCAAAGGTGGTGCCAGCTGGGTTGGGTCTATAAGTGGGGAGCACTGGGGACCACTGAATTAGTCAGAGGTTCCCCAAGGCTGCTCCTCCTCGATCGCCATATGGCAGAGATTCAAAGGGTGGAGTCCTCTCCCCTCTGGAAAATAGCTGATAAAATTCTTTTCCCTTTTATTTTTCCCCTCTTACATGTAGCCCTAGACAGGATATGGGTGTGGGGGTCAGCAAGCACGAAGGACCCAAAGGAAGAAGAGGAATGCAATGGGGAGGGCCTGGGGGTGTTGTCAGAGTGAGGAGAGGGACAGGCCTTGGAAAGCTTGGAGGAAATAGATACCCTGAGCCTGACAAAGGGGTTCCCTAATTACCTGAAAGGCTTCCTGTTCCAGCCAGTACTCTGTCAGTGCTGCCTGGTGGCCCCTGAGTCCCCCACCCCGATTCTGCTCTGTGATCTACCCCACTTCCAACAAAGACAGCCCACTTCTGGTTAGTTGCAGTGCCTGTGCCCATGCCACCTTCTCAAAGGGACAGAAAAAAGAACTTTCCAGAACAAGCTATTTGTTGGGGTAAATGATGAGAAAACAAACCACACAAATCCCCTCCACCCTAAATTTTACAATAATAATAGCATTTCTGCAACGGCCCTATGGTAGCACTTCAAGGCACACTCAGTTATCTCATTTATCCCACAATGTATCCCAGGACAGAAAATGACTCCTAGTATTAACAAAACAAAACAAATCCAAGCAAAAACCCTAGAAAGCTCTTGGGAAGGGCATAAAACTACAATTGGCTCAAGTAGTCTGGCAAGGCTGGGAATGGGGCCTTGTGCCCCATCCCTCCCCACCCAAAGCTGGGATATAGAATTCTCAGCATATCAGTCCAAAGTTTTGCAGAGGTTGTGTTGCTCCCCAAACCCCAAGCTCAGCAGACCAAGGCGAGACTGACACCCACCAGCTGAGGAAATAAGGAAAGGCTGGACCTCATTCGGCTGAGCACCAGGTCATCATGAGCTGTGTAGCCAAAGGAGAATGGAGCATCTGATTGGAATCTGCATCACTGGCCAACTCACCCCTACTTTTTTGCTTTTGTTTTTGTTTTGAGACGGAGTCTCGCTCTGTCTCCCAGGCTGGAGTGTAGTGCCAGGATCTTGGCTCCCTGCAACCTCCACCTCCTGGGTTCAAGGGATTCTCCTGCCTCAGCCTCCTGAGTAGCTGGTACTATAGGTGTGCGCCACCATGCCCAGCTAATTTTTGTATTTTTAGTAGAGATGGGGTTTCACCATGTTGGCCAGGATGGTCTCAATCTCTTGACCTCATGATCCACCCGCCTCGGTATCCCCAAGTGTGGGGATTACAGGCATGAGCCACTGCGCCCGGCCATCTCACCCCTGTTATGAGGGCCTAGTCTAGCACCCACTCTAGGGTTTTGAAACCTCAGTGATAGCTTTTCCTTGCTCCGAAGCACATGCCCAGGACTGCCAAACAGGGCAACTCAAAACTTCACTCCCAGCTTCCTCCAACCCAGGGGCAGCTCTCCCCAGCTGGGCGGACCCAAAGGGGGACAACAGAAGAGACTGGGAGCAAAGAGGTCTAGTCCAAGTCACTCTGCAGGGCCATAGTGGGTGGCCTTTAGGATGTAGTGAGAGTACAGAATTGGGAGCCCTGGAGTGCTGTAAGCAAAAGGGAGAGCAATGTACAAAGCTTCGAAAGTTTCAAACCTTCCAAGTGCAAAGAGATGAGGTGGAGAATGTCATTCCCCAAGGAAATTAATCGAGTATAAATACGTATACTCGAAGCCTTTTTTTTTTTTTTTCCAAAGTGAGAGCAAGACCTTAAGAGTAAGGGTATGTGTAGGTGAGTGGGGAGAGTGCTCTAACCCATCTACTAGCTTTAGAACTTGGAGCGGGGGTAGAGGAAGAAAACTCCAAAAGCTAACAAGTTTTGAGTTTGTGCAAGGGTGACGGTTTTTGGTAAGGCGAGCGAGGCTGGGTGCAGAGCAAATTCTGTCTACTTCTACCTCCGCGGTGGGGTTGCTGAAGTGGGAATTGAAACTCAGCTTCCTAATCTTAAATGCAAGGATTTTGTTTGGTCGGTTGGTTTTGTTTTTCCTTTTCACGGACGGTTCATTCCGAACTCCCCTGGCCTGGGACCTGGAGCCTCATCCCTGATTCGCTTCCCTCGAATTCCTTAATGTCCACTTCTGGCTCTCCCAGTCCCGGTGCAAGTTGGGCACCCCGGCCCCTTCCCATCTATCAGCTCCGGATCTATACTTTCCGAATCAACCAAGAGCCACAAAACTTTTCCTGCTTCTCTCCTCCCCAGTCTCCCGGTTCTGGCTGCAACTTCGCACTCCGCACCTCTGGCAACCAGAAGAGACCCTGGCATCTCCAAAGCACTTTATCTCAGTCCAAGAGCCAGTCGTGCTGACCGATTCGCACCTCGGCTAACGCACACCCGCGGGGTGGTGGCCTTCCCTTCCCCTCCCACCCCCGTCGGCTCCCAGTTGAGGCGCTGGCCCCAGGGGAAGCCGCAGTGGGCGGCAGTGCAGGGATTGGGCAGGGGTCCCTTCTCTCGGTGAGACTCTGCTCTGTCGTTCAGCCTCCCAGAGAGACTCGACCCTCCCCGCGGCGAAGCCAAGCGGCCGCGGCGCGCGGGCGGTACTCACGCAGCAAACTCAGCAAGCAAAGCGCGGTCCAGCCCCGCGGCATCCCGGGCCCCGCACGCGCTCCCCTGCCGACCAGCATCCTTCCCGCGCCGCTCCTAGAGAGACGCACGGAGTGGAAGACACTCCTCGGCTTGGCCAGGACGCGCTCTTCCCGCCCCCTCCGCCCGGGAGAGGGGTGGGGGATTCTTGCTTTTTCCCTCTCTTCTCCCCTCCCTCTTTAGTCTTGGCAAGGCAGCGCCTCTCCTTGGCTGCTACTAACTTGAGCTCCCCTGGTTGGTCCCAAAGGCGGAGGGCGTTAGGAGGGAGGCTGGGTTGCCGCCGTCGAGGCCAAAAAAGGTGGAGGTTTGTTCGGGCTCCAGATGCCTCGTTCAGCTTTCTGGAGAGGCCCCATCCCACTTCTTCAAGCTCCGCTTCCACTTAACTTTTAACCCCTTTGTGGCAGTCTTGCTGGTGGCCAGGGCAGGGGCAAGTTTCCTCCGATTTTTTCCCCCCTTTTCTTTCCTTTTGATTTTCCTTTATTTTTAAGTTGTAAGCTAGTAACAATCTTGCAAAAGGAATCTACTGTAAGGACCTCAGTTTAGAAGTGTGAGCATTTCGTTAATCAGGTAAAACTTAACCACAATGTGACACATTTAGTGATAGCCTCACAAGATCCTGTGCTGTGTTGTGAGTGAGGCATCAGGAGTGAGCAGGTATACGTGACTGTAAGTATTCATTTTAGCTGTCCAAACCATTCTTGGAGTTTCTTTCTTTCTTTCTTTCTTTCTTTCTTTCTTTCTTTCTTTCTTTTTCCTGCAAACCTTTTTGTGTTAACTTTTTGTTAACTTGTGTTAATTTTTCCTGTGACCTTCCATAGTTCCCTACCACCATCATCCTAAAGAAAAAGGACTTCCCTGGTTGCCTTCTCCCCGGTTATCCCCTCTCCAGCCCCGGGTCTAAGCCACTAGGGATTTCACCTTGCTGTCCCATCAGAAAAAGGACTTTCTGTGACTCCATCCTCCACCACTTGATAGATCCTTGAGCTTCCTGTTCCTCACCAGTTCTTCTGGGTGTTGGTGAACTGAATAGAAGAAACTGAGCGGGGTAGGCAGCCTAGTCTTGAATTGGGGATGTAGAGATCGGAGAAGAGAGAAGCCAGCCTGGGCAGATGATGGCACCAGGTGGGGGATCAGATAAGGCATAACCTGGGAGAGGCTGCTCTGATATCCAGAGTGGAATCGTGAAATTATACTCAGTTCAGCCTCTTCCATGAAGTCGGTGCCACATAGCCTAAAGGGAAAAAAGAGAAGCCAGACCAGCACTCTGTGGTCATTTCTGATTTCTCTGCAGACACTCTAGCATTATAAAAGTAGGTTTACCTTTATGGTCCATCTCAAACCTACTATGCATTGGGGTTGCACCGGAGAAGGATCTAGGTCTAAAAACAAAACCAAAATCTCCTTATTCTGGTCTTGTTGCCTAGTATTCCTTTAAACAGGGAACAAAGTCTTTCATCACACAATCAGAGCAAAGGCCTGATATGCTAATTTGATTGAATATAACAGAATGGTATGAATCTGTTTCAAAGTGCAAATGGTGATTCAGAACTGATCACATAGTGATGTCAAGGGCCCGGGGACAGAAAGAGCGGCATACACGCATTTTAAAATCAGGCATCGGTCCTTGGGACTCCCAATTAACAGGGAAAAGGAGTTAGCTGCAACACTGCCAGGCCCCCCACTCCCCTCAACTTCCTCAGCTCCAGGGGCCACTGGGTCTGCTTCAGGCACCCAGTGTGCGGTTGTGAACAAATGTGGAGTTGTAATCCCTGCTAGATATGAAAGCTAATTTGGTCCACTTTAACTTCCATTTCCAGATTTTTTTTTCTGGTTACTTTAAATACTATTTGTCTCCCATAGCTGGACCACGGGAAACAGGGGAAGTAACTTGTCTTTCTTTAGTATCTGAACTTCTTAACTAGCTTTGGGAGCAAAGAGAGAGAGAATGATTCTATGGAGCAGAGTTTTCTCAAAGCATGGTCTACACAGAATCAATGGTGAGGGTCAGAATCTGTACTTTGAATAAGTATTCTCCATGACTTATGCACACTGAGGTTCAAGAAGCCCTGGTATAGAAAGAACCCATGCTGGGTACAAGGAGCAAGGGCGAAGTGGATGTCAGGCTTCAGGGAGGAAAAATAGAAGTAGAGGATATGGGAGACTGGTAAATCCCTTCCTCTGAGAGACCAGGGCTGTTTCTTCTCTGGCTTGCAAGGCTATGGATAGCCCCAGAACCACAAAGCTAGACAATGATTGGCCACTCTTCATATTTTCCAGGGTCACTGAGACTCATCACCCCAAACACACACACCCTTGCCCCAGCCACCCCCAAACACAGGTTCTGGCCACTGGACACAAGGGCACCAAGGGACCCCAGCCTTACATTTCCTCACAGGCCAGATAGAGTTGAACTGTGTAGTCCCTTCAAAGTTCTAGCCTTTCTGGGCTGCTCCTCAATTCTCTGCTCTCCTGCTTCATAAGCTGTTGCTAAAAAATGTTAGCTACACTGCACAAAGTGGAGGATACAACAGAAATACACTGAATGAGAGACTGTCTCAGGCCCTTTATAGACCCTTGGAGGTCATGACCACTTTTACTATTAAACATCCCCTACCTCACCCCTCCCCAAAATACACATGTATCATGTCAATCAACCTAAAAGAGGCCCTCATCCTATGTCAAATATAATGTCTTTGATGTTAAAAAAGTAAGGAAAATGGCTGTTATAATTCTGAATTTTAAAATATATTCATTTTGTTCTTATAATTCAAACTTTATTACATTTACATGAAACTATTAAAGAGTTGAATTGCAGTTTACAAGTTGACTGAGTTGACGTTTTGTAGGCATTTAATGAAAAATTTGTGAACTTTGATTTTCCAATTTTATATTTTGGAACCAAAACTTTTTTCCCACATTGCAAACTTTTTTTTTTTTTTTTCTCCCAGTTTGGCAGGGAGAGATCCTTGGCTGTAGAAGTGTTCAGCTGTTGGACTGATGCAGTGACAACCTGCGAGTCCCTTTTTTCCTCTTTCCACCTTCTAGTCTCCCTCCAGCACCTCCTCTTGGCAGAACCTAACCAGAAATCAGCCGACAAAGGAGTCTGGGAACCAGTGTCCTGTGGTAAGTCACCATGATGCAATGTTTGCCTCCATGATAGGCAGCCTATTCCAGAGGCCACAGATCAGGAAGGCTCAGACCAAATTACGATGATCAAATCTCAAGGGTTATGGAATATATTTGAAGCATAGAGCCAGAACCAAGGGGACAGATTTACGGGAGGTTGATACACTTGGGAATGCAAGCAGGGCAAAAGTCCTGCACAGTCTCACAGCCTCAATCATGTGTTTCGCTCTGCAGTGGTATAGTTATGAGGACCAGAACTGAGATTGAGTAAGGGGATCAGCTTGAGGAAGATGCTTGGAACCAAGGTATATTCATTCTATTGAGAGATGTTTAAGGGCAGGTAGGCTTGGCCACAGGTCTTTGTCAGTGTTCTGGGAATCCATCCTTTTTGCCAGCATTTCTTGGGTAGAGCTTATGGGGGGCAGGAAGGTGCCACCAGTAGATGGTCAATTTAGGGATGATACGGACACAAACCCCAAGGTGGCATAATCTATACCTCATGGCCTATGATTTGTTTTTTTCTATCCTTTTCTGCCTGTAAGTAGCACTCTTGTTTGCTCCATCCTTTTGTAGTCTATTCCATTTATTCTGTTTTACATGTCTTGCAGGTTGCTAGCTTACTATAGATTGAGAATCCCAAGTCTGAAATTTGAAATGCTCCAAATTCTGAAACTTTTTGAGCACTGACATGACACTCAAAGGAAATGCTCGCTGAGGCATTTTGGATTCCAGATTTCTGGAATGGAGTGCTCAACATATAAATGTAATGCAAGTGTTCCAAAATCCAAAAAGCATCCCAGATAAGGGATACTCATCCTGTATTTTTAGCACATCTTTTGAATTCTGCCTATGTCTCACAAATGACTTGCTTACTTTGTATCTGTAGTTAATACATCTGATGAGTTTCACCTACCTGCTTTTCTTGTCCTCTGTATGAAACTGAATATTCTCACATAATAGAGTAAACACACATTATAGCCAGTATCATAGAGAAAAGTACAGAGGAGTGAGGTTGGGGCTGAGGGAGACAAAATAAATAACTAGCAGAAATCCAGTTTTATATAGTTTTCATACAGATAACCATTTTTCTAGTTGCATTTACTGAGTAGTCTCTTCCTTCCCTGCTGATCTGACATGCTATATCTGTCGTGTGTCCACATTTCATACATATGTGGGTCTGGCTCTAGGCTCTCTAGCATTGGTCAGTATGGACACCCCAGTGTCTTCGCCATTGCCTTATTTACTGTAGCATTGAATAAGCTCAGATATCTGTAGGGCAAGTTTTCCTCTCCCAAATTGTCTTCAGAAATGCCCTGACTATTCTTGGCTCTTTGTTCTTCCAAATAATAATAACATATAATTTTATAAATGCTTATCAGATTTCTTCCAAAACAACGATACGGATTTTGATCAAAATTGCTCCATAGATTAACCTGTGGAGAACGGAATCTTTCCTTCAGAGAACTTGATATATATCTCCATTGTTTGAGTCTTCATTAAAGTTTGTAATTTCCCTGTAATGGTTTTAATTCATTTATTGTTAAATGATAAATTCATTTAATTTATTGTTAGATTTATTCCTAGGTAATTTATGTCCTCTAAGACTATGGCAAATACTATCTTCTTTTTAATTATTTTTGTTTCTGGTGTATGAAATTATAATTTATTGTTTATATTAATCTTTTATTGAGCTACCTTATTAAATTCTCTTATTATATTGAAGTATTTATAGATTCTTTTGGGTTTTATATGTAAATGATCATATCATAAGCAAATAGTGATGATTTTATGTTTCCTTCCCAATCCTTCTGTGATTGATTTGTTTTACTTAAGTTAATATACTGGCAAGAACATCTAAGGATAAAAAGGAGTGGTGATCATGCACATTCTCGCCTCATTCCAGATTTTGAAGCACAAACTTCTAATATTTCCACATTTGCTTAATTTTTTAAATGTACTTTTTATTTATTTACCTATCACTTTTAAATTATTATTTTATCTTAGAGACAGGGTCTCACTATATTGTCTGGGTTGGTCTTGAACTCCTGGCCTCATGTGATCCTCCCACCTTGGCTTCCTAAAGTGCTGGTATTACAGGAATGAGTTGCTGCAATCGGCCTACATGTGCTTTTTGTCATGTTAACTTTATTCTCTCCTATTCCTATTTTACTAAAATATTTTTTCTTTAGTAATGAACTAATGATTTTTTTCAAATGCCTTATCTATACCTATTAAAATTACGTATGGTTTTTCTCTTTTAATATAGTAGTATGGTGAATTACATTTATAGATTTTCTAACATTAAATCAACTTTGCATACTTGAGTTATACCCAACTTTGTCAGTTTATTATCTTTTTTATACACTGTAGAATTTAATTTGCTAATACAATCTTCTATTTATGATTTTTGCTTCTATAGTCATAAATGAAACAGCCCTATAATTTTTCCTTTTCTTTTCATCATTGTCTGGTTTTGGTATTGGGGTTACGGAGTCCATATAAAATGAGTTGGAGAGTATTTCCCTGTTTTTCTAGTCTCAGGAAAAGTTTTTTATAAGACTAGGGTAATCACTTCCTTTTAAAATTTGTGGGAACTTGCCTGTAAATCATTTGGGCCTAGTATTTAATGTGGGATTATTTAACAATACTGCTTGTATTTTTGTAATCGTTGAATTCTCAGATTTAAAAAAATTTCTTCTTGAGTAAGTTTTGTTATTTTCCTAGGAAACTGGGTATTTATCAAACCTTTCAAATTGTTGTTGATAAAATTCCTATTTGCTTGTTAATCTGTACTTTACCTAGAGTGTGTTCCCTTTTTAATTTGTACTGTTACTCGTTTGTGAATAATTTGTCTTAACTTGTTACAGATATTTAAATTACAAAAGTTTTTAAATTACTTACATGTATATATACATATGTTAAATATACTTCTATGTTACTTCCAATGGGTCGGAGGTGATTCTTACGTTGTGAGAACGCCCTTCTCTTGCCCTTGAGCAGGTGGGGCTGTTTCTTAGAAGGGAGTGAGCTTGGGCTGATCAACCAGTGCAAGGCACCCAAGATAGTACCTTGGTGTGTTTCATAGGCCCCTTGGGATGTCAGCAAAAGCAGAAATGGAACGATGTTCAGAACAGAGCTGTAAAATGCAATGCCTTGTATCCCCCTCCCCTCCAAGCATCATTCTAGGGCTGCCGTCCCAGTTTTGCCCCCTAAGGGACAAGCTTGTGAGTGAGTGAGAAAGATGTGTTGTGTCAACTAGACTACTACAGAATTCACAGCTTTTCTGTCATTGCTACAGCTATTGAGACCTAGTGACCTGAAGCTGAGAGCAGTGGCTCACACTTATAATCCCAGCACGCTGGGAGGCCAAGATGGCTGGATTACCCGAGGTCAGGAATTCAAAACCAGCCTGGCCAACATGGCAAAATCTCGTCTCTGGTAAAAATTACAAAACTTAGCTGGGCGTGGTGATACGCGCCTGTAGTTCCAGCCACTTGGGAGGCTGAGGCAGGAGAATCACTTGAACCCAGGAGGCGGAGGTTGCAGTGAGCCGAGGTCACTCCTCTCCACTCCAGCCTGGGTGACAAAGTGAAACTCTGTCTCAAAAAAAAAAAAAAAAAACCTGGCGATCTGACATATAAGTGGGGAGAAAAAGCATGTCACAGTATGATGCTATTTTGTTGTGGCAGAGGTAAAAAGTCAGTGTCGGTGGCAATACATGTCTCATATACACACATACTGATTTGTCTCAGTGTTGGAATTGTGGGTAATTTTCACTTTCGTTCTCACTCCAGTATGCAACACTTTTGTTTTTCACAATAAACATGCTACTTTTAGAAACAAAAATACATAAAGCTATTGTACTGTGAAAAGGAAAAGATGTGGCAATTATGCATGACTGTAGTTCATTTCTTTGGATTTGTCAGGTCCTGGGTTGTCCACAGGAGCTGTCAGGTGACAGTGGAAACAGCTTGGCCAAAGGGCTAATGTGTCAGTGATAAGGGCGACTTGAGTAAAGATTCCTTACACCCTGGGAAGCAGCTCTCTGAGAACAGGTCAGAAATCCATTGTTTGTGGATTTGTGTCTATAATTCTGGTGTTGTCTCTGCTTATTTCCCTCTGTAGTGTCTAGGCTTTCAATTGATCTTCCTGATGGTGAAGCCTAAGTCAACATTGCTCATGAATATGACCGACAGCATTTATGCTTCCATTAAAGCCAGATACCAAAGGGGGTTCAGGTTACCCTGGGGGTGAGGGTGTCGTTGATTCAAGAAAACTCCATAATGAGGGATTTATTCAGGAAAACAAAAACAGAACTACTTTGCGAAATGTCCTTCCCCACTTGGAAATTCTCTTTCTGGTGCTACCTAAAGGTAGGTATAGGAAAATAATTTTTCTCACTAAAGTGTCCAGGAATCTGCCTCAAGGGGCTGGTTCTTCCTGAACCCAATATTGCATCAGTTCATGGCCCAACAGGCTATGAAAGCTGGGGACTTAACAGCCTTTGTCTCTGTGAACCCAAATAGAGAGCTTTAATGGCATACATCTTATGGAAGCCAAAGCAAAGAGGATGGCTATTTTTAACTTGAGGCAGGAAAATGTGACTGGAAAGGAAACATCTGTCCCAAACTATTCTCTTGAGCTTTATATAGAGGTCCCATCTATCATGAAACCATCAAAAATAAAATAAGGTGTTTGGTCCTGGCCTGGCTCTGAAAGAAAAGGGCAAAGCTTCCTTACTTCACATTTCTCCTGCTTCTTGCCTTTTGAGTTGGGCCTATGGCCTGGAAGAGACCACCTCAGAGGCAGTGCATGGGGGGATGGCTCAAGGACAACCTAATTCCTGTGAATTTTGTGGACCCCTCCTAGTTTAACATCTTCAACCAAAATGGCCCCACCCTTTAAGGTTCAGATTTTGCAGAATCCCCAGCCAGGAGTCACCAGAGGTCTAGTACTAGGAGAGTAAGACCTTCTAAGGTCTTGGTGCTAAGGTCTCAATTTGGAAATAAGGTCTTGGGACCTTAGAAGGTCTTACACTCCTAGCACCATACCTTTGGTGAGTCCTGACTGGGGAGTCTACAGAATTTTCTTGGTGGTTCTGTCTGTTGGTCCTTAAGCAGAGAAGCCATTCTTTCTTCCATGGGCAGCAAGAAAGTTCCTTATTTTTCAAAGACACGCCAGTCTCCTGTGTATCTGGCTGAGGGGACAAAGGGGCAAGGGTGAGCCTGCCAAGTGTCAGAGATGTTTTTGCCTCAGTAGAAGCATTATACATCATTCCTGGGCACACAGAGCAAGGTCAAGTTCACCCATCAGAGCCTCAGGATGAATTAAGTGTTGAAGAAGGTAGGGTTGCAGCAGATGGTGCTCAGGTTGTGCACTGCACAAATCCAGGAGCTCCATATAGTCTGGAATCTATGTCTATTCACATACACAGGAGATGGAGAAGAGGAGAAGCAAGACAGTGTGTTGTTAGCTCAGGGGTTCTCAGTCTTTGTCTTGGAGAATTGATCAGAATATTCATGGTGCTGTTCTGTGTTCTTTTTCTCATTTTCTCTTCCTCTTTTTCTTTTTATTTGATTTTTTTTTCTCTTTCCTGTTTTCAGTCAAAGATTGGGCCAGGAGAAGAACACTTTACTTTTTGTTTTCCAAATTGAGTAGAGAGTTGCCAGGAGAAATGACAAGGAAAGAATAAAAGAGCATGCAGGGATCCACTCCCTCCCTCTCCGGGTGCTCTCTCTGCAAAGCAGTGTCTGAGCAGCAGGGCTTGGAGGGTGAGAAACAGGGTTGCCAAATTGCATAAGTCTCTAAAAAGATCCATATGTCTGGGCTGCACCAAGCCTCTGAGCTCAGGGAGGGGGCCAATAACATCATCTGCTGGATGGGAGTGCAGTTCCCTTCCTCTGGGGAGGATTAGATGTCAGCTTGAATAGATGCTGTTAGGCTTTTGATGACCCAGATTGGGAATTCGGGGTGCCAGTGTTTGAGGTAGGGAGGAAAGAAGAGGAGCACAGAGCAGAGAAAATAGGAAAGATCAAGTTCGTAAGCTAGAGTCTCTGAAACATTGAGTAAGAAGGGAGTTAGAAACCCTGGGACATTAAGTTTTCTTTGAAATTTTTTCCCATGCCAGGACATTTTTGGGGAGCCACTGTGCAGATGAATGCCAAACCATTTGCCCACTTCATGGGACGTCTAGACTCTTTATTCCCACAATTAACTCTCTATAGACAAGGGAGAGCTCACTGTCTTCCCCATCACTTCTTTAAGCTCTAAACTGTAGCTTCCTCTAGGGTAGAGGGTAGCAGATGGTGTACAGCTGTGGGACACATCTGGTCTTGCGGGGATCAGAAGAAGACACAGAGGCCAGTTGAAATCCCAGTGGCTACCCTGGAGGCCTGTCTACAAAGATCAGGGTGGTACCCCTGACATCTACCCAGATCCCATCTTGGGCAGACTTCACATTTTTCCTTTGTCCCCCATGCCTCCTCTCTACTTCAGCTTTAACTGGATTACAGGGAGATGATTTTGTGAGAGTGGCCAGGCAGCTGCTTCCCAGATGTGTGCATTCTGCAGAAATGGTCATATCCAAACTGGAGAGCTTTGGGAGGGTTGGTTGGGGACATTAGGGACAGGGCCTCGGAGATTCCTCTGAGGATGTATTAACCTATGGGGAACAAGCCCGGCAACCAGCTGAAGACCCCAGGGTAAAAGATTGGAGCTAGAGAGGGATTGGGAAGGTCTTGGAATGTTCTCAGCTCTCCTTTCCAAAGCTCTGTGTCCAAACATATGACTTTACTACATTTGCCAGATGACCTGACTCATTTAGCATGTGTGTGTGTATTTTCTCAACAGATAGAAAATTATCTTCTCTAGGAAGGTCTTGAACCTACCACTTCTCACCTGGAATATCACTGGTATCTACTCTGGTCTCCCTAGCACCATTCTTGAGTTGCTCCTGTCCATTCTTCACACAGCAGGTAGAGAAAAGTACAGTTGGCCCTCCGTTTCTCTGGGTTCTGCATTTGTGGATTCAAAAATATTCCCCCTAATATTGCATCTGTATTGAAGATGTGCATACTTTTTTCTTGTTATTATTCCCAAAAAAATACAATATAATATCTATTTACATAGCATTTGTATTACATTAGGTATTATAAGTAATCTAGAGATGATTTAAAGTATCCAGGAGGATATGCATAGGTTATATACAAATACTATGCCATTTTATACCATTTTATATCAGGGACTTGAGCCTTTGCAGATTTTGTTACCCACAGTTGGGGGAGGGAATCTTGGAGCCAATCCCTTGTATTTAAAATTAAAACTGGACCATCTCATTCACCTGCTGAAAACCCTTCAATAACTTCCTTTTCTTTGAAAATAAAATCAAAAACTCTTCTCTTCTCAGCCTCCATAAGACCTGAAGAGGCTGGACTCCAACCTGCTTCTCCCACCTCATCTGGTAGACCCTCCCCCTTGCTCCAGCTCCTAAAACTCCCCAAGCTCTTTTCCAACCTCAAGACTTTACTCAAGCTGTTCCTTTGTCAAATTGCTTCTCTCCCCTGCTCACTTTCTGCAAAGTGGCTCCCCTTCCTCTTCTGGTCTTCCCTAACCACCCAATTGAAAATAAGCATCTCACCATTCCCTTTATTCCCTCTCATAGTATTTTATTTTAGAAACTCATCATCGCCCTTATCACATTTTACAGTGACATTGACTTGTTTATTTCTTGTCTTCCCCATTTGTAGGCAACATGAGGGTAGAAATCAGGTGTATTTTGTGCTCTGGTACAGTGTACGCCAAAAATAGACTTTCAACATTTATTAAATGAATGAATAAAGTGTATCTTTATTTTCTTTTGAGTATTCTCCACTCTATTGCTTCCTAAATACATATTTTACTTCACACATCAGTAAAAAAAGGTTTTAACGTTAGGGACTGACCTAGGATTGTCATATACTATTAGAGTCATTTCATAAAGCAAGGTCTTTTTTGCAACCTCAAGATAAGAGGAGCAAAAATGCAGAAAAAGTAAAATCCTTTCCATGAAAGCACAGTTGGTAATATGACACAAGTGGTCTTTGTTTTATGAGGACCTGCAAAGATGTTGGCACAAATAGCGCCTGTCTGCTGATTGACACTTGGAAACCTTAGCCCAAACTTACAGCTTGTACACACTATGACCCCACCTGGCCCTGGTAGAGTTCTTAGTAGAGTTCTTCGTGACTCTGAATGTCTGTGTGGCCCTGGACAAATCATTTTCCTTCTGTGGGGCTCAGTCCTGACCTATCAGGATGCTAGGGTTCTAAGAAGAAAGTGAGGTGATGGCTGAGGCCCCGCTCAGCTCTAAATATACCCACAAACTGTAATATAAAAGGGAGGCAGAGCTGTGCTTTCTACTGAGGGGACTACGGGTGACCCATGTCTGAGCCATGCACTGCTGCTGGTTGCAGGGAGTAGGGTGGTCATTTCTTTGTGTGAGGGGCAGCCAAGGGAGAGAGGGGAAGCAGCCAGAGTGGGTGGCCAGTTCCTGTCTCTGACCCTCGGGGCAGCGCCTGCAGCTCCTGCCAGGCTCCCACACCTCGGCTAAGAATAGCTCAGCTCTTTCCTGCTAGCCTGCAGTCCTCCGGAGCCCAGAGGAAAGAGAACTGGACTGCCTAACCTCAGGCTAGGCTGTCCCTTCCGGCGATTCTCTCCTCCGCTCTGGGGACAAAGGGTTGCTAGGGATTTCAGCTCTAGCCTCTGACGTTCCCATCTAATAATAGTGCTGTGGGATACAGGGCAGGGTGGTATTCAGGCCACCTTCTAAGGGTTGGCAAGATGGAGGCCTTCAAACTGAAATCAAACAGTTCCCAGTGCTAAGAGTTGGAGAATGGGTGCCTAGGGAAGAGAAAGTCATCAGGGACTTCAAGGTAAGCTGAGGTCAGAGGAGGGAGCATCAGACTGAGGCTCAGAGCGAAAAGGAGCTTCTGGTTCTGAGTAGGACCAAGGTGGGTCTGGGCACCTGCGTGGACACCCAGCTCACAGCTGGCTCTGAAGCAGGTGGCCTGAAGACGACACTAGGGGAAACGCCCTAATGACAGATGGTTCACTGGTCCAGAAAGCAAATCTGCATCAGGGACTGGCCCCGTTCTGACTCCTGAGGTGACATCAGGACCACCACTTAGCCCCAGTGACTAAGGTGACCATATAATTTATCACCCAAACAGGGGCACATTTGACCATGAACAAAGGCTGTTTGTTAACAATCACACCAGGATGGCGTGCACAGGTGGGGATTGTCCGGGGAAAGCCAGGACTTCTTGCTCTAGCCACTATACATTGCTGAGTGTCTGTGTTCCTCTCTCCATAGATTTCTCAATAAGAACACATGAGATGCAATCAATTAAAAAAGCGCTTTAGAAATTGTGGCACCACAGAAATACAGGGATTATAACCAAGCTTCCCTGCATTTCACATGTCCTGTCCTTTCTGCATAAATCATGTGGAAGGAAGTTAATTATAGCCGCAGAGGAGCTGTGCTCCAGGGCTAGGAAAGAAAGGAGAACCTTTCTCAGGAAGTCCCGTTGCTGGGCTGGGCTGGGGGCTGCCTGGACGGAGAGATAAGCTGCACCAATGGGTCGGGAGCAGCAGCCTTGGTGGTTTTCTGCTGCCGAAGTCCTGGCCTGCAGGAAACCCCAGGGAGGACCCCTGCATCCTCTTTTATAGCAGAATAATCTTAGTACCCAGTTAACTGCCCACAATCTATACAACTCACTTGAAAAAACAGGCCTAATGTATATTAATTAAGGAGTTTGTTAGGGGCAGATACTCTGTTATGTGTCAGATTCTGGGTTAATTTCTGCAGATTTAACAACAAATAGGACAACAGTCCTGTCTTTTAAGGAACTCACAGTTGAGCAAGTGGAGGCAGAGGGCTAAATGATTTGTGAAGTGATGGAATAATGCTGTTTTGGTGGCAATACCTGTTCCAGAGCCTCTTTTTCAGATTATTGGAGACTTTCACAACCGCCCTTTAAACAGATGATAACTGTCTGTAAAGGAACACATTTGCTAATGCAGTGAAATTTACTGAGAGGCACGATGGAATATTGTGAAGAATATAGGTTTTGGAGTCAGTCAGACCTGAATTTGAATTTTAGCTCTTCTAACTCACAAATTGTGTACTCTTCATCAAGTTTCTTTTTTCTGTTCTCTCTGAATGTGATCAGCAAGTTTCTTAACCCTTCGGAGTTGCCTACTCTGTAAAAGGTAGATAGTAATAGCACCCGCTTCATAAAGCAGTACTTCTACATTTTAACTTATGAACAAATCACCTGGGAATCTTGCGGAAATGCAGATTCTGACTTAGCAGGTCTGGCCTAGGGCCTGGGGTTCTGCATTTTTAACAAGCTCCCAGGTGGTGCTGCTGCTTCTGATCTGAGGACCACACTTTGAGCAGCAAGGTCGTAGGATGTTGAAAGATCAACTAAGTGCTGAGCACACATCTAGCAAATAAGTTTAATGCTCAATAAATGTACCCATTACTACTCAAATGTAATGTGAAACATGGTCATTTATCTTCATTCAAATATCTCCCCACATTATCATAAGTCAAAAGAAAATGTCTTAAGTCAGGGAAGCACTCCCTACCACATCTCTAGGGTACCATATGAGGCCAGTTCTTTTCATCGTCCATGACGTTAGGAAGAAGAGAGGAATAGAAGATTCAGAATGTATTTCTCATAGCATATAGTTCAGCGGTAATTTTACGGCCCCCAGATCCTCCTGATGTGAGGAGTGGTGGGAACTCTTGTTGAACTGTGGCATCTCTCCTGCTGAATGTGGATGCTGTGAAGGTAACACTTTCAGGCCCAATGTGAACAGCAAATACCAACGGTGAAGTGCAGATATCCAACACATGACTAAAGGCCACATATTTTTGTAAGCTTTGGTGGTTTTAAGATATGGCCCCAAATTTGTTGATGCCTTTATTATTGAGAGGCAGGCTCTAGGTCCCCCGCCCCTTAAATCTGAGCTAGTGTGTGACTGCTTCAACTGAGTAACACAGCAATGCTGCTGTGTGACTTCTGAGACCAGAGCAGAAAGTGCCCTGCAGCTTCCCCTTGTTTCCTTTGGAATGCTTGCTCTCCTGACACACTCCCTGTCTTGGATCCCAGCTGCCGCATGCCACAGGAGAGGCCCTGCCTAGGCGCTCTGGTTGACAGCTTCAGCTGAGCCCAGCCTTTCAGTAATCCCAGCGCAGGCACCGGGCACGTAAACGAAGGAGCTGCCAGATGCTTCCACCTCCCAGTTGTTCAAGTTACCCCCAGCCATTCCAGCTTTCCCAGCTGAGGCCCCAGGCATGGTGGAGCAGGGACAAGCCCTTCCTGCTGTGCTCTGACCCACACACTTTATGAAGAGAATAAAATGCTTGTTGTTCTATGCCAGTAAGTTCTGGCATAGAGCAAGTAATTTGTTCCTCAGCAACAAATAATTCAAACATAAACATTATTTTTTTATTTAGTTTAAAAAATAAATATGGTACTTAAGCAGAATACGTATGGAAAAAAAATTTTAAATGTCGTATTTAAAAATTAAACTTTATATAAAATTAGCTGAGCATGGTGGCACATGCCTGTAATCACAGCTACTAGGAAGCTGAGGCAGGAGAATTGCTTGAACCCGGAAGGTGGGAGTTGCAGGGAGCTGAGATGGCACCACTGCACTCCAGCCTGGGCGACAAGAGTGAAACTCCATCTCAAAAAATAAATAAATTTAAAAAAATAAAAATTAACATTAACATTTATCTTGATAAATATATCTTATTTACATATATTAAATATTATGCATATTATTACATATTATTTATTTGTTACACAGTTATTAGTCCATTAGGTTTTTAAAAGTAAATATCAACAGCTGGGCCTAGTGGCTCCTGTCTGTAAATTTCAGCAACTTGGGAGGCCAAGGCAGGAGGATTGCTTGAGGCCAGGAGTTCAAGACCAGCCTGGGCAACATAGCAAGACCCTGTCTCTACAAAAATAAAATTAGCTGAGATTTTGAGGTTACGTTGAGCTATGATCAGACCACTGCACTTCAGCCTGAGTGACAGAGCAAGACACTATCTCAAAAAGAAAAAGTAAGCATCAAATCTCTAACAAATTAAATTTAAATTCCACGATTAAGTATTACATCATTAGCAGAGGGAGATTACATAGTGGGAAAAAAATCAGGCTTTGGAATCAGACACAACTGGGTTTGAATTCTAACTTTAAAAGTTACTCAGTTGTGTGATCTCAAGTGGTTTATCTTTCTATATCTCAGTACTCTAATCTATTAGTTTATTAATATCTACTGCATAGGGGCTGTGGAAGATATTGAATAGAAGTAATTATACCACATAAGCAATAATAATTATTGTTGTTATTATTTCCAGAAAGATCTCTCAAGGAAAATGTGCAGTGATAATTACAAGGTAGTTACAAGGGCAATAAGTGGTAAGTGTAAGATGGGAACCTAAACAACCTGTTGTGAGGCAGACGGAGAGGTTTCTGAGGAAGCCGCCCCTAACTGAGTCTTAAAATGAGTAAGAATAACTAGGTTAGATATTCTCAGACTTTGGAATTTTTTTAAATTTCCAAAAAATGTTGGGGACAAATCTAGGGAAAAATACTTTTAAAAACCAATTTTCTAGGATGGGTGCAGTGGCTCACACCTGTAATCCCAGCACTGGGAGGCCAAGGCAGTAGAATTTCTTGAGGCCAGGAGCTCAAGACCAGCCTGGGCAATATAGTGAGACACTCTCTCTGTCTCTTAGAAAAGTAAAAAGAAAGCAATTTTCTAAAATTTTATGTAAATTCAAAGAGCCAATAATAGCCAAGCCAATCTTGAAGAGAACAACGCTTATATTTATATTTTTATAAATCAAGATCTATCATAGAGGTAGTAACTAAGGTAGTGTGGTTTTGGAATGAGGATAGACAAACTGATGAATGGAACAGAACAGAGTCAGAAACACGCTTATCTGTGTTTGGTCACATGATTTATGTCAAAGGTGACAACTCAGAGATGATGACAATACAGAAGAGCAATAGACAGGTGTGCAGAGAAGAAGAAAAGAGTATCACAGAACCCAAGGGATGAAGGGATGAAGGAACTTCAAGAAGAAAGGAGAGATCAACAGTGTCAAATACAGTAGGTGTCTATGAAGCTGAAAAATTACTTTGAATTTGACTTGCAATGCGATGTTAACACCTTAAAATGGGCCCTTCCAGTCAAGTGGACAGGAGTCAGATTATAGTGTTTTGCAGAGTGAGTAGAAGTGATGGGTTAGACATAGGAAGCCTGGGCTGTTCCTCCAAGAACCTGGGTGAGAAGGGAAGCAAAAAAGTCACAAGTGTATAAGTAACAGGTGTTGCTTATTTATTTGTTAAGGCTAGCGGAGACTTAAAATATGTTTCTAAGCTGAGAAGATGAAAGTTGAGAGGAAAAAGAAAATACATGTCATTGAAGATGTATTATATTGCTAGTCTAGAGGAAATTCAGTGTATTCCAGGAGAGAGAGGAAGATTAAGCGTCAAGAACAACAGGTGGATAAACTGAATTTTATGTATCTTTGAATGTCTCCAGAAACTATTATAATAATAGCATTTCAGTTAAAATAGCCTCAATGCTTGGACATTCTCAGTTATGTCTCAAAGGTCTTTTAGCTGCTTAAAAAATGTATTTTGAAATACTTTGGGCATAAAAAAGGCTATAAAGAGCAATGTAAAGTACTTATGAATCCTCCATTCACCTTAAGAAATGCAACATTACCAAAAGAAGTGAAGAATCCTTTGGCTCTCATTTCTGATCATGACTTCTCCTCTCCCCAATATCTTCAAAGGGAATCCTCATCCAGAGTTTGCTGTTTATTGTTCCCGAGCATTTCTTTATACAAAACGTATATTTGCACTTATCTCTTAGGGATATATACATTGTCTTACACTTTTGTATATTTTAAATAAATGACATCATACTGTATATTCTGCAACTTGGTTTTATTCCTCAATGTGTTTGTGAAATTGATTTTTGCTGACACATGTAACTCCAGTTTATTCATTTTTACTGATGCGTGGCATTCCATTATGTGGATATAACATAATTTATTTATTTCTCACCTATTGATGTTTCCAGTATTTTTCAATTACAAACACTGACATAATGAACATTCTTATACATGTTACCACATACACATATGCAAGAAATTATTTATGGTATATACATACCTAGAGGTAAGATTGCTGAGTTGTTGACAAGTGAATATGCTCAGTTTCAGTAAAGCTAAATTCACAAATTGTTCTTTGGTGTGGTTGTTGCTATTGATCAGGTCTGGAAAAGTCTCAGCAGTTATCTCTGCAAATATTTCCTTTGCCCCATATCCTCCATCCTTTCATTCTGGAGCTCTAACTGAATACTGATCAGAACTCCTCAATATGTCCTCTATATCTCTTAACTTCTCTTTCATATTTTCTACCTCTTTGAATATCTGAGCTGCATTTTAGCAATTTTTTCATTTCAGTTTTTTGTTTTTGAGTCAGAGTCTTATTCTGTCCCCCAGGCTGGAGTACAGTGGCACAATCTCGGCTCACTGCAATGTCTGCCTACCGGGTTCAAGTGATTCTCATGCCTCAGCCTCCCGAGTAGCTGGGTTTACTTGCACCACCATGCCTGGCTAATTTTTGTACTTTTAGTAGAGACAGATTTTGTCACATTGGCCAGGCTGGTCTCAAACTCCTGCCCTCATGTGATCCACCCACCTCAGCCTCCGGAAGTGCTGGGATTACAGGCATGAGCCACTGTGCCTGGCCTTCATTTTTGTTTTAATGTTTTATCACTTCTTCACCTTTTGGTTAAGAGCAAGTGTATTATCTATTTTATCATTTACTCATTCAACTAATTATTTCTTCAGTTGTACTTTATTTTAAATCATATATTTTAATTCTAATCCTTGATTTTTTTGCTACAAAATACATTACACGGGTACAGGATTCCAAAATTGGATTGCTTCAAGAGATGTTTATATTTTTAGGGTACAGATTATTTATCAGATATATATTGTAATATCTTCTCTCAGTCTGTCATATGTCCTTTTTAAACATGATTTCTTTTGCTCTATAGAAGTTTTCAACTTTAATGTAGTCTAATTCATCAGTCTCTTCCTTTATGATTTGTGCCTTTGGTATCTGGTATAAGTTTTTTCCTACATTGTAATCTTAAAAATATGATCTTAGAATTTTATCCAAAAATCTTAAGTTTTTACATTTTGTCTTTAATTCTATTGGAATTAATATTGATTTTGTAATGATGTTGGTATCCAGTATTACTACTTTACATGAGGCTCATTGGTCCAGCATTAATTAGTGACAGGCATACCTCAGAGATATTGCAGATTTAGTTCCAGACCACTGCAGTAAAGCACATAGCTCAATAAATCAAGTCGCACTTTTTTTTTGGTTTCCCAGTGCATATAAAAGTTATGTTTACCCTATACTGTAGTCTATTAAATGTGAAATAGCATAACGTCTATAAAAACAATCTATATACCTTATTTTAAAAATACTTTATTGCTAAAAAATGCTAATGATCATCTGAGCCTTCAGTGAGTAGTAATCTTTTTGCTCGTGGAGAGTCTTGCCTTGATATTGATGGCTGCTGACTTATCAGGGCAGTGGTTGCTGAAGGTTGAGGTGGCTGTGGCAATTTCTCAAAATAAGACAACAATGAAGTTCACTGCATTGATTTAATTTTGCTTTCAGGAAAGATTTCTCTGGAGCATAAGATGCTGTTTGACAACATTTTACCCACAGTAGAACTTCTTTCAAAATTGGGGTTAATACTCAAACCCTGCCACTGCTCTGTCTGCTAAGTTTATGTAATATTCTAAATCCTTTGCTGTATTTCAACAGTGTTCAGAGCATGTTCACAAGCAGTAGATTCCATCTCAAGGAATCACTCTCGTTGCTCATTCACAAGAAGCAACTCAACTCCTCGTCTGTTAAAGTTTGATCATGAGATCACAGAAATTCAGTCCCATCTTCAGTCTTCACTTTTAATCCTAGTTCTCTTGTTATTTCCATCACATGTGCAGTTACCTCCTCCACTAAAGTCTTGAACCCTTCAAAGTTATCCATGAGGATTAGAATCAACTTCTTCCAAACTCCTGGTAATGTTGATATTTTGACCTCCTCCCATGAATCACGAATGTCCTTAATGGCATCTAGAATGGTGAATCCTTTCCAGAAGGTTTTCGATTCACTTTGCTGAGATCCATCGGGGGACTCACTATTTATGACAGCTATAGGGTTATAAAATGTATTTCTTAAATAATGACTTGAAAGTCAAAATTACTGCTCGATTCACAGGCGGCAGAATAGGTGTTATCTTAACAGGCATGAAAATATTCATCTCCTTGTACATCTCCATCAGAGGTCTTGGGTGACTAGGTACATTGTCAATAAGCAGTAATATTTCGAAAGTAATCTTTTTTCCAGAATGGTAGGTCTCAACAGTGGGCTTAAAATATTCAGTAAAGCATCATGTAAATAGATCTGCTATCATATCTGGGCTTTGTTTTTCCATTTACAGAGTACAGGCAGAACAGATTTACCGTAATTCTTAAGAGCCCTAGGATTTTCAAAAATAGTAAAGAAGCATTGACTTCAGCTTAAAATCATCAGCTGCATTAGCCCCTAACAAGAGTCAGCCTATCCTTTGAAGCTCTGACGTCAGACATTGACTTCTACTTAGCTATAAAAACCCTAGATGGCATTTTCTTTCAATGCATAGCTGTTTCATCTACATTGAAAATATGTTGTTTAGTGTGGCCACCTTCATCAGTGATCTCGCCTAGATCTTCTGGATAACTTGCTTCAGCTTCTACATCAGTACTTGTCGCTTCACCTTGTATATATGTTATGGAGATGGCATCTTTCCTTAAACCTCACTAACCAGCCTCTGCTGGCTTCCGGCTTTTCTTCTGCCACTTCCTCACCTTTCTCAGCCTTCACAGGATTGAAGAAAGTTATAGCCTTGTTCTGGACTAGGGTTTGGCTTCAGGGAATGTTGTGGCTGGTTTGATCTTCTATTCAAACCACTAAAACTTTATATCAGCAATAAGGCTGTTTCACTTTTCATTGGCATAACAATTTTATTTCCTTCAAGAACTTTTCCTTTGCATTTACAACTTGGCTGTTTCATGCAAAAGGCCTAGCTTTTGGCCTTTCTCAGCTTTCAACATTCCTTCCTCTCTAAGCTTAATTATTTCTAGCTTTTGATTTAATATGAGACATGTGTGACTCTTCCTTTGTACTTAAACACGTAGAGGCCATTATAGGGTAATTAATTGGCCTAATTTCAATATTGTCATATCTCAGGAAATAGGGAGGCTTGGGGAGAGGGAGAGAGAAGGGAGAATGGCCAGTCTGTGGAGCAGTCAGAGAACACACAAGATGTATCCATTAAGTTCTCTGTCTTTTATGGGCACAGTTGATGACATGCTCCAAAAATGACATTAGTAACGTCAAATATGACTTATCACAGATCACTACAACAGATATAATAATAATGAAAAAGGTTGAAATATTGCAAGAATTTTCAAAATGTGACACAGAGGCAAAGAGTGAGCACAGGCTGCTCAACAATGGTGCCAATGAACTTGCTGGATGCAGGGTTGCCACAAACTTTTAAACTGTAAAAAACTCAGTATCAATATGGAGAGACACAATAAAGTGAGGGGTGCCTATCAGAGTCAGTCTTTTCTTTATCAATCTTAAATGTCATTCCTATCTTAGATAAATGTTCCATGTATGTATATTTCTGGATGCTCTAGTCTATTCCATTCATTTATATTTCTATCCTGTGTCAATACCTCACTATCTCAATGACCATAGCTTCGAAATAAATCTTGATATATAGATGGTAGGGGCAATCCCCTCCACTTCATCCTTTTTCTTCAAAAATATCTGGACTATCATTGAACTTTCACTTTTTCATATAAATTTTAGAATGAACTTACCCGGAAAAACCATGCTGGCTTTAAAAAATTATAAAATTATAATTATGGCAAATAAAAAGATTAAATTGGAGATGCAGGAGAGTTCATGATATTAAGTCTATCTGTACATGAACATCATAAAGCTAATTGTTAAGTCTTTTTTTTTTCTGAAATGAAGTCTTGCTGTGTTGCCCTGGCTGGAGTGCAGTGGTGCCATCCTGGCTCCCTGAAACCTCCACCTCCCCGGTTCCAGCTTTTCTCCTGCCTCAGCCTTCCTAGTAGCTGGAACAACAGGCGTGGGCCACCATGCCCAGCTAATTTTTGTATTTTTAGTAGACATGAGGTTTCACCATGTTGGCCAGGCTGGTCTCAAACTCCTGACCTCAGGTGACCCACCTGCCTTGGCCTCCCAAAGTGCTGGGATTACAGGCATGAACCACCGCGCTTGGCCTGTTTAAGTCTTTTTTAATGTCTCAAAACATTTTATCATTTTCTACCCCAAATAAATGCAGTTCTGCTGTTAGATTCATTCCTGGGTAACTACTGCTTGCCATTACCAATGGTATCTAAAAAATTTGTTGTGCCGTATAGGAAGAAACCAATTTTTGTACATTCATACAATCAGTAACTTGGAACTTGAATTTATTTTAAATATACAAAATCAAATCAACAGTGAATATGACAGTTTTGTCTTTTCTTTTACATTTATTTATTTCTTTTTGTTTTCTTGCTGCACTGGCCAGTATAGAAAGCATGATGTTAAATAGAAGCAATGAATCTGGACATCTTTGGTCTGTTCCTGATTTTAAAGGAAATGTTTCCGACATTTCACCAGGAAGAATCATTTCCTTTAAGTTTAGACCAATGGTTCTCAAACTTCTGTGTGTATCAGAATTTCCTTGACCAGTGAATCACAACAATCACAGATTGCTGGATCCTAGCCCCATGATTCCTGATTCAGTAGGTCTCAGGTAGAATCAGAGAATTTTCATTTCTAACAAATTTCCAGGTGCTACCGATACTGCTGGCCCAGGGACCACATTTTGAGACTCACTGGATTAGACATAAATTTTGTTGGAGACTGACTGCTGTTTTCAATTCTCTTACCTATTCTTCCCTTCCCCCTTGGTAATAGAACCCTGATTTTTAGTTGAGAACATTGCAGCCCAGGGAAAAGACTACAATTCCCAGACTTACTTATTGTTAAGTGTGGCCATGTAACTAAGTTTGGGCCAAGAAAATTAAAGCCAAGTTTTGTGTGAGATGTCTGGGAAGACTCCTTAAAAGAGAGATATTCAGGTTATATATTGCTATGAAGGAAACTGCATAACCTCAGAGGCTCAAAACAAACATTTAACATTGCTCACAGTTTCACAGATCAGGAATTCAGAAAGGGTCTGGCTGGATGGTTTATCTCTGATCCACATGGTGTCAACTGAGATAGCTATGGCTGGGGCGTCCACTTCCAGGATGACTTCTTCACTCTTACGTCTGGCACCTCTGTGCTCCTTGATCTCTTTTCACGTGACTTCTCTTCCTCCAGGGCCTTTCTATGGAGCTTGGGCTTTTCCCACAGCATGGTGGTCTCAGAATAGTCAGCTTGAGCCTGGTTGCTAGGAGGAAGGAAGCAGGAGCCATGAGTCCAGTTAAGGGATACGCCCGGAATTGGCACAGTGTCATTTCTGCACACTTTATTGGTCAAGGCAGAAAATCTTTCAATATTCATGGGAGTAGAGAAATAACTCCATTCTTTGGTGGGAGAATGGAAAGGTCACATTGCAGAAGAATATTCAGGATGAGAGATATTGCTGTGGCCATATTTGGAAAATAGGAACTGCCACAGGAGGGATGGGAAGCAGATGTATGATGGCTGTCTTGGACCATGAAATTGAAGCCAAACATTGTGATGGCCAACTAGAGAGAAGCCTAGGTCCCTGATGATGCCATAGAATCACTATACCATCACTGTTGTTAGCCTTTGAATGCCACATGCACGAGAAAGAAATGATTTTTTTTTCTCTTGATGTTTGAAGGAGATTTCTGTTATGTGCAGATGATTGTAATTCTAATTAATACAATACTCTTTTTAACATGAACCAGTGTTAACCTTTGTTAAATTTTTTCTAGAATCTATAGCGGTAATCATAGTTTTTTCTTTAATTGGTTAGTATAGAAAATGATGGTAGTACATTTTTTCAATTTTGTGTATGTGTGAGACAGGGGGGAGAGAGAAAGATTTAATACATTGCTGGCTTTGATTTTCTAGGCTTTTTTTTTTTTTTTTTTTTTTTTTTTTTTTTTTTTGAGACAGAATCTCGCTCTGTCACCCAAGCTGGAGTGCAGTGGCACCATCTCAGCTCACTGCAATCTCCACCTCCTGTGTTCAAGGTATTCTCCTGCCTCAGCCTCCTGAGAAGCTGGGACTACAGGTGTGCACCACTATCCCTGGCTAATTTTTGCATTTTTAGTAGAAACAGGGTCTCACCTTGTTGGCCAGACTGGTCTCGAACTCCTGGCCTCAGGTGATCCACCCACCTTGGCCTCCCAGAGTGCTGGGATTACAGACGTGAGCCACTACACCTGGCCGATTTTCTAGTATTTTGTCTTGAATTCTGTATCTCTGCTTATTAATGGGTTGATACGTGATTTTTCTTTCTTACTGTCCTAGTATGCTTTTGCTTCAAAGTTCTATTAGCCTGGTAAAATAAGTGGTTAGTATTTCTTCTTTGTCTATTATCTGGAGGTATTTATATATATTGGAATTACTTGTTTCTTGACTGTTTTACAGAACTCACCACTAAAATGTCTGAGTCTTAGGTGAGAATGTATCTGTGTGGGTAAATTTTTATCCTTATTCAACTTATTTAATAATTATAGCAATATGCAGATTTTCTATTTATTTTTTAGTCAGTTTGATGTGCAATATTTTCTCTTTGACCGAAGTTTTCAAACTTTAACATATGTAATTGTTCAATAGTCTCAATATTTAAAACTATCTTCTATGTCTATAATTATGAGTGATTTTAAAATTCCAATATTCATTATTTTCCTTCTTTCTTTTTTAAAAAAATTAAAGGAAGGAGACCACCTCTCTTATTGCCTCATACCTCAGAAAAAGAAAGAGGAAGTAAAAGTTAAAGAAAGGCAAAAATGAGATCAACAGTCAGACAGCCCGGTGCTGCACCCCAGGCCTGGTCTGGTAGTTAAAAAACCAACCCCTGACGTAACTGCTTGTATTATCTATAGATTCCAGGTATTGTGAAAGCATTGTGAAAGCATGAGAAAGCATTGTGAAACTTTCTGTTCTGTTCTGTCTTGATTACCAATGCATGCAGCCCCAGCCACGTACCCCATGCTTGCTCAATAGCTCACGACCCTTTCACATGGACCCCCTTAGAGCTGTAAGGGGCAGGCATTTCTCTCTCAGGGAGCCTGGTTTTTGGGATGCAAGTCTGCCAAAGGTCCCGGCCGAATAAAGTCACTTCCTTCTTCAACCCGGTGTCTGAGGAGTTTTGTCCAAGGCTCGTCCTGCTACAAAATCCATCTAGTTACGAAGTGTCAGTCTTTAAAATCTCAAAACATCAACTTTTGACTTTGTTCTCTGTGTGTATTCTGTTGTTCTTTTTGCAATTTCTTAAGACATTTAACGTATTCATTTCCATTCTTTTTTATTTTCTAATATAAATATTTAAGTCTGCAAAATCACCACTAATATCACCTTTTCTGTGTTACACATAATTGGATATGTAGTATTTTACTATCATTTAAGCTTATGTTTTTTCCGATTTCCACCTTGATTTATTCTTCAGTACATGGATTTTTTAGAGGCATTTTTAAATTTTCAAAAATCTTGGGTTTGTTATCTTTTTAAAAAAAACCACTTAGTTCCATTTTGGTCAGAATAGATAGTATCTATGATATGACAACTTTCCTACTTACAGAGACTTGTTTAATGACCTAATAATACATGTTCATAAGTGTTGCTTTACTTGAGCAGGTGTACATTTGCCAATTGGTAGATTCAGAGTACTATATATGGCTACTGGAATAAATGTTGATAATATCATTTAAATCTACTGGTAGTTGATTGCTTAATCTATTAATTTAATATTGTTGTGGTGATTGCATTAAAATATTTCACTAAGTATGGAGATTTTTGATGTTTTCTTTTCATAGTTCTGTCAATTTTTGCTTTATATGTTTGAAACTATATTATTAGGTATAGAATAGGATAGAATTAAAACAATATTTAATTATCTTAATCTTCAGTAAGTTTTTTGCATTAGTCTTTCTTGTTTGATATTAATATAAATACATGAGTTTTTTTCTATTAATATTTGCCTGAATTACTAACTTGCCTCTTACTTTTGACATTTCTGCATCTTGTGTCTTTACATTTAAGATGTGTCTTTTGTAAACAGTATAAAGCTGACTTTTTGTTTTAATCATCTCTGTCCTTCAATTGGTAAGTTTTTAGTCTACTTGCAATTATTATAATTATTTATTCATTTAGATTTATTTCTACCATTGTATTTCATGTTTCCTATTTGTCCTACTTTTAAACACTCTTCTTTCTTTATTTTTGTTTTTTTAGATAGGTCATTTTTCTTAATTCAATTTTTTTCCTCTTACAGTAATTTGGAAGTTCAGTGTTCTATTTCAATTATTTGAGAGGTTAGACTTAAACTTTTAGCAGTATATTAATCTTAACGAAGTCCAAAATTAATACCTCCATTTTTTTTCAAACATTCAAGGATTTTCCTTTTTGTCTTACATAATATTGTATTCTGTTAATTGAGATCTATTTTCATTCGTTTTTCATTAGCAAATATTTATTGAGTGCTTACTATATGCCAGCACTGTCATGGTAGCACACAATACATCAGTAAACAAAATCTTCTAAAATAAGAATTCTTAACCCCCACCCTTATGAGGTCAGCCTATAGTTAAGAGTTCTAGGGGTACTTTTTTTTGTCCCTACTCCACCACACCCCCGAAGTCCAGATGCAAAAAGAAAAATTTTCTTGTGATTTATCTTTATATAAACTGACAGAAATAAAAGTGGAAATAAACAATTAAATTGCACATACACACACATTTGTAAAATATATATACATATATGTGTATGTGTGCATATCCATGTGTGCATATAAACAGACACAGATTTTATAAAAATATATCCCTATGTAGTTTAAAGACTCCTATTTTTCACAGAGCTGATTATTAAAAATAAAAGGCAAAAAAAGCAGAAAAAGAAAAAAAAGCATACCTTCTAATTACCCCTGTCTGCATCAACCACATTCCTCTCTTTTTACAAACATTTTTGGCATTTACCTCCATATTTCTTTTAAAAACATGCTTACATTACCACTTCCTGATTTTTTATTTCAGTCGTTACAAGTAAATTCCCGAGGTTGGCAGACCAGGTTTAGCTGTTTTGCTTTACCTCCTCCATTATACCATTCACTCTCCTGCCCCACAAAGTTAATTCCAGAAATGACAATAGATAGTTCATTTTGCACAGTTATATCCTAATACTGATGTGGACCATCTTTATTTTGCATTTACTATTTTAAATTATACAAACTCTATTTAAAGATGAATAAAGTAACTTAAATATTTTCTGCCTTTTCTGAACTACTTTTTATTTTCCCTGCTAATAAACATAGTCTTGAGTTTTTACTTGGTATGGGTTTTGTTCATCTATATAACTGAGTGCTTGATAAGTCTTTTGTCTCTGGAAACACATATCTGGCCATTCGGGGTGTTAAAAGAAAAACTTTAGACAAATTCAATTTAGCAGAATTAATTAATTAATTAATTAATTAATTTAATATGAGACTGAGTCTCACTTTGTCACCCAGGCTAGAGTGTAGTGACGTGATCTCGGCTCACTGCAACCTCCACCTCCGGGGTTCAAGCTATTCTCCTGCCTCAGCCTCCTGAGTAGCTGGGATTACAGGTGTGTGCCACTACACCCGGCAATTTTTTTTTTTTTTTTTTTTTTGTATTTTTAGTAGAGACGGGGTCTCACCATGTTGGTCAGGCTGGTCTCAAACTCCTGACCTTGTGATCCATCCGCTTCTGTCTCCCAATGTTCTGGGATTACAGGCGTGAGCCACTGCACCAGGCCAGCAGAGTTTATTTAAGCAAGAGTGATTCATGAGTCAGGCAGTAACTAGAATCAATAGAGGTAGCACAGAGAGCAAAGTGGAGCTCTCTGAAAGTGGAGCTCTTTATAGACAGGAGGAGGTGACACACAGAGATAGCTTGCTTGGATACAGCACTGCATTTGCCTTATTTGAACATGGTCTGATTAGCTGGCAGCCTGTGACTATTAATTGTTGCAAGAATATTCTTAAGGTGGGTTGCCATTTGTGTACATGCTGAGGTTGCAGTTTGCTATGTAAGAATTCAGAATACGGAGGCAGCTTAGGCCAAATTTAATTGAATTTAATAGGGGAAAATATCTTGAACTATTTTGTTGTCTGGGTATTGAAACTTTCTGAACTAGCCCTCTGGCTTTCTTTTCTTTTCAATAATATTTTCCATCTTGTGTTTTACTTTAGCCTGGGTGATTTTCAACTCTTTTATTACATTTTGTTTTCTGAATGTTGTTTCTTTTCTTTTTTGTGTTTTGTTTTTGGCATTCTGGGTTGTTTTTGGTAATATCTTTTCTTCTCTCATCCCTTTGAGAAAAGAAAATATATTAGTATCTTTCCACATCTCTGTGAGAATATTAATGATAGTTCTTTTAAAAAATGTTTTTTTCTTCCTGCATAGTCTCCATTTTTTCTAAGTTGCTTTACCACACTGTTTACATGGTTTTTGTTTGTTTGATTTGGTTTAGATGCATCATGATAGAGGCTTTCTTTGATATCTAATGGCCCTTGAGTGTCTGTTCATATTTACTGGCTATGGGAGCACCAGTGACCTGATTGGAAGCTCTGAGAGTGAGGGTTTGGGTTGCGGCTGAGACATATCTTTGGGGAACTCCTTGGCATCAGTAGCTTTGGATCTTCCTCTTGTGTTTGTCAGAGGCTCCAGGAAGTCTTCCATTCTCCTGTCTGGGATGTTTAGTGCTAGCTGCATACGTCCTGGGAACTAGTGAGAGAACAGGCTAAGGATCTCAGCATTCAATTGATGCTCTGTTTTCAGAATTATGCACCTGTCCTAAGCAGGGCCTGATGTCTGGAAGTCTCGTGATTGTCTTACATCCTTCAGTGACTAAATCTCTGGTCACTTTTCTGCATTTGGGAAGGGACAGTTACCTATGGTATAGGAGGAGGAACAAGTAGGAGGGAGGTGGAAATGTGGAGATTAACTGCTTCTTAAAATGACTTGCAATCAATTATTTCATTTTTAACTTTACCTTCATTTCCTAGAGGTTCCTCCTGCCAGTTCTAAGCTTTTGGGAGATTTTAAAATTAAAAGTCTGGGTTTTTTTGTTTTGTTTTGTTTTGTTTTTAATTTCCCCAGTATAGGATTAGGATTCACCCTTGTAGAGTTCTTCTAAGTCAGTTGCTGCTCTTTGATATGTTTTTAAGCTTCCAGTATTTTACCATTACTGATTTTCTCCTGCACCTCTTTATTCCTGTGAATTAAAAATTTTCTTTGCTCCCATTTTAGTGGGGTTTCAGAAAGGGATAACAGTAAATGATAAAATAATCCTTGTATGCATCCAGAAGTAGCATGCATTTTTTCTGATTCTCCTTCGGTGAGTAAGCATGGTTCTTCAGGAAGTGTGGCCCTGTGGTTCCACCAACAGTGCTCTCCAGAGGTCTTGGTTCAGGTCCCACAGAAAAAAGGCCTTATTTCTTTTCCTCTTTATTATGGTTTAAATCAAAACTTCTATTTGACCAACTGAAAAAATTCCTCTGGACAGCTTGGCATGGAGCATGGATTTATAAATCTGATTTCTTATTCCTTTAGGGATTTCTTTTACATTTTGAGAGCTCAGCTTTGTATTTAAAAGGATGGATGTCTCTCAGGACTGGCAATGGTTACTTAGGCAGATAATGTTATACTGATCCATTCATTTTACAAGCAGTATTTAACCCTATGTGTACCCTGTGCTTGAAGGTATAGAGGGATATGTCCCTATTGTACATGTGTCCAAGAGGACTAGCTAATTGAACAGAATAAAGCAGATTTGAGCAGTGTCCCTAGTTGAGCACAAAAGGGTCTGCCAACACAAGATTTTGGAGAACCACAAAGTAACATATAAGGAAGGGCACGCCTACAGGTTATAGTCAAAGGAGGCTTGGAAACACGGCAGGAATTGGATCATTGGAAGGAGACATTTTAATTTGACACACACACAAAATGGAGAGTTAATATTTCCTGAACCTGAAGCTGTTATGATCAAATAGTGTTTCACCAGAGAATTCTGAGAGATTTATATATTGACCATGGAGACAAGGAGGGACAGGGATGACCAGAGATAGAGAAACCAGCTAGGAACAACTGTAATAGTCCATGGACCAACTGTGGCTTTCACATTCATTTTTTTTTTCTTTTTGGAGAAAGGTAATTTGTAAAGGTCTCAACTATTTCAAATGTGTGCGTTGTTTTTTTAAAATTTGATTTAGGATTCAAACTTTACTTCAGTATCAGAGGACTCTTTGAAGTTCTCTTAGACACATTATCTAGAGTCATTTGCTTGCCAAATATTTCTAAGTAGCAACAACAAAAAAATTAAATTCTTTGTAGTTAAAAGGCCTTTCTAGATGTGAAAAAGAACATTTGCTCATAACACCATTTAATTCTGCTTTCAGTCTGTGACCTCAGGCATCCTGAGACATTCAAATCCAATTTATTCTGGAAAATGTTTTAGATTTCGAAATTTTAGATAACTAGAGCCTATATTTCATTTTTTTTTAAAAATTTAGTACTCTTTAATTTTAACATAAGAAAATCAAAGAAGCAATAATTACTGTAAATAAAAAATAAAAATGCATTTTTTAAAACCCCAAGAAATTTCCCCAAATTTCACTTAAACACTATCATAAATCTATGTAATAATCCATAAAGGTTTCTGAAAGGTATAAAGTATTTAAAATGCCAATTACATTTAATTCTCATTAGTTCTAATTAGTGAGTATAGACAAATACTACGTTCAAAAATACCATTTTTTAATATCTAATACAAATTAGGTTGTCCTTTTACCTGCTTATACTTTTTTTTAATTTATTATCCTTTCTCAAAACGCTTTTTCACTCTCAATCTTCTTTTTAGTGATTAGGTTTTTTGGTTCCTATACTTTCTTCACAGACTTTTCCACTTTTTTAGAAAACGTTTTCACTTAACAATGTGGCGAAGATGACGATGATAACACACAGGTTTAAATAGCACAACAAGCAATGCAAGCAAGATAGAAGCCATCTTGCAGGCAACGCAGCTAGATCCGACTGCAGGGCACCCTATGCCCTCCTGCCCAAACTTGTGTTCAAATTATAAGTTTTCACTGGCCCCAGCATGCAGATATTTTATAGGTTTTCAATTAGGGTACTGCATGTGGGATAAAAATGGATGCAAGCCATTACAGGGAATATTTGTAGAGTGAGAATTCAGGCAGTGAGAGTTATCTATATTGTGTTCTGTGCCTCTACTGTCTTGTCTAAAACATACTGGGTGAAAAAAATTTTAATTAACAAAATACATACCAAAAAAATACAAAAACACAAAAAGGAAGACAAATTATTATATTTATTTTCTTATGGTTTGCATTCTGTCTTCTGATCAGACAACAAATCCCTTTGTGGAAATGACCTCATTTTACAATTCAGTCCAACAAATGATGCTGGCCGCCCACGTGGTGCCAGGCACGGCGCCAGGCACTGGAGGCAGGGAGCCACTTATGACGCAGACGGAGCACCAAGGCTGAGCTTGTAAGCTCGCTCCGGAAAGTGTTTGTTTCCTCCCAGTTTCCATGTCTGGATGCCTTGTATCTGCCACTAGGTAACTGGGTTATTTCTCCACAGCACTCCCCTCTCCAAACAAAAGCTTTCCCCAACCATAACCAGCAAGACAAAATAGGAATCTGGTCATTTATGTTGATATTCTCCCAAAACGTGATTTTAATTAAATAAGAATTAAATTAAATAAGATTAAAATAAGAATATAAATTTTTAGGTCGCTATTAGTTACTTACCATTGTTTATAATGCTTATATATTTTAGAGCGAAATATAAAGAAATACAAACAGGGAAGTGCAAACTTCCTGTATCTACCTCCCATTAAACTTCAACTTTAGTTCTAACCATTTCTTTACCTAACTCTGTTTTTCCTATTTTGTAAAAACAATCTTTTAAGTGTCCAGTGCCACGAAGTCCTAGCTTTTCAGAGTTTCAGAAACTAGAGTCTCTTTCTTTCTCTGCTTCAGGACTTCTGATAGTTCTGGGGTCAGAAGCCGGTGGTTATTTACATACCCTTACTAGAGAAAGGGCATTCTGTTTTACTCTTTGCTGCCATGAATAGACTCTGACGCATTTTAACTGGCCGGCTAGACTTTCAGAGGAAATCTGGCTTTAAGCTCTCAGAAGTGACCTTCCTCTTTCTTTTTCTTTCACAGTTAGAAGAGGAGGCCAGGCGCGGTGGCTCACGCCTGTAATCCCAGCACTTTGGGAGGCCGAGGCGGACGGATCACGAGGTCAGGAGATCGAGACCATCCTGGCTAACACAGTGAAACCCCCGTCTCTACTAAAAATATAAAAAATTAGCCGGGCGCGGTGGTGCGCGCCTGTAGTCCCAGCTACTCGGGAGGCTGAGGCAGGAGAATCTCTTGAACCCGGGAGGCGGAGCTTGCAGTGAGCCGAGATCGTGCCACTGCGCTCCAACCCAGGGTGAGACTCCATCTCAAAAAAAAAAAAAAAAAAAAGGAAAGAGCAGGAAGACGACAAGCACTTACATACACAGTCAGGGCAAAGATTTCTTGCAGTAGTCAGGGTCAGACTGGCTTCTTCCCCTCCTTGCCCTTGAGACAGTCACCCAGGCTGGAGTGCAGTGGAGCGATCTCAGCTCACTGCAACCTCCGCCTCCCGGGTTCAAGAGATTCTTGTGCCTCAGCCGCCCAAGTAGCTGGGATTACAGACGTGTGCCACCATGCCCGGCTAATTTTTGTATTTTTAGGAGAGGTCCGGTTTCGCCATGTTGCCCAGGCTGGTCTGGAACTCCTGAGCTCAAGCGGATCCAGCCCGCCTCGGCCTCCCAAAGTGTTGGGATTACAGGCGTGAGCCACCGTGCCCCACCCCTCCTTGTCTTTCACAGCCCTTAAGTGCAGTATTTATTGAGGAGGAGATATATATATATATATTCCCCAGACCAGTGCTCCCTAGAAATATATCATGTCACATTTGTCATTTAAAACTTAATCGTAGCTACATTTTAAAAAGTTATCAAAAAAGGGTGGGCGGAGGGATGGTGGGGACTGGGCGAGGTGGCTCACGCCTGTAATCCCTGCACTTTGAGAGGCCGAGGGAGGTGGATCACCTGAGGCCAGGAGTTTGAGACCAGCCTGGCCAACACAGGGAAACCCTGTCTCTACTAAAAATACAAAAATTCTCCTGGCTGGTGGCGTGCGACTATAATCCCAGCTACTGAGATACAGAAGGCTGAGGTGAAAGAATCACTTGAACCTGGGAGGTGGAAGTTGCAGTGAGCTGAAATCACTGCCACTGCACTCCAGCCTGGGCGACTCTGTCTCAGAGTCTCAGAGTGAAACCCTTTCTAAAAAAAAAAAAAAAAAGTTAAAAAAAGACAAATTAATTTTAATAATATAACTTTATATAACTTAATACACTCAAAATATTGTATTTCAATGTGTAATCAATCTAAAAAATATTGAGATATTTTAGATTTATTTCTCCTTACTAAATGTACTTGACACTTACAGCTCACCAAATGCAAATGCTCAATTTTTACGGGAAATAATTGAGTTGAAGTGTATGATTTTATAAAATTTACAGTTGGAAAACTATATTCACATACATAAGGTGTTCCAAATATACTTAAAATGTTTTCCGTTAACTGAAAAATCATTCTCCTTTAATATTTGCGTCCATATGTACAAAACTGGTCCAGCTTTTTTTCTTTTAACCATAATTACTTTAAACTCTATTTAAAGCAAAAGCTATCAGTTTCAAAACCATCAAGGTTAATTTATTAACTCTTGTGCGAACTCGGCATTATTAATATTGACTTCAAAATGATATTGATAGACTGAAAAGCAACTCTATAAGTATCCACAATGAGTTCTTCACAGTGTTTCTTACAGTTTTGGTAGCCAATTTAAGTAATGCTATCCATTACAATTATAGTCTTCTGCATATTGACTCATAAGAAAATGATAAAGATCGTTATTATTGATTAAATTATGAAAAGTTTTTATTTCATTTTAAAGTCTTGTATCTGTCCAGAGAGGTCATAGATAAGCATTACCTTTCCTTGGAGTTTCAAGTTTAGCTCATTTATATGCAGTGTGATATCAGTGTGAAAACTTAAATCACATTGCCATCTTTTGTCTTTGATTTCTGAATATTTGGCAATTTTTCTTTATTTTCAAAAAATATTGAATTGGAATGAACAGTATAGTAAATCTTTGTAAAATTCTTTCACGACTCAACCAAAGAGCACTGTCAAAGAAGGCATGAGGTCATTAAACTCATTGTCTTCTACTTCTTTCAACAGTTCTATAAACTTGTGATGATTCATTGCACTTGCATGTATGCGCTGAATGATTTTAACAATGTATCCAGGACACATTTCATGGAGTTCACTTCAGAAAATGAGCATAAATATTTTTAAGATGTATCATATAGTGAAACAAAGAAATAAAGAAAACATCAGTCCCTTTAAAAAACTTCCAGTAAGTCTGATTTTTAGCATAACATAGATGGAAAACTGTTTGTTGTGTTAGAAGCTAATTTTTTAATAACTAGCTGAAATTCTTCAATAGATGTAAAATATTGAAAAATACTCATGCCATGAGTTTGATATTTTAGGCCACGAATAGACAACAATTGTTAGTAATGTAATAAGTTGTTAGGGACAAAATATACCCAAAGCACTAATTGGGCAGTGTATTTTATATCTCATGATTTATCAAAAGCTAAAAACAACCACCACAAAAGTTGCAGTTTTTTAGATTTTGAATCAGTTGATCTCTGTTGTAGTTAAAGAGATCTTGTATTTTATAAGCGATTTTTTTGTGGCTTAGTTGAATTTCTTACTTTTGCGAAATATCTTTTTTTGTCTTTATCTCATAATTTTCTTAAAAAATTATATAACTGAAATAGTTTATTTTATTATCCTTCCATCTAAAACATGTGTGTGTGTATATGTATATATAAGAACCAAAGCAAAAATATATTTGGCCAAAGTGACAAGCTGGGATCTGTAAAAAGTCTTAATTTTTTCTTGGATATTTAATTCTAATTTCAGGTAATAAATTCCATTGGTTCTTTTTTGAATGTTGAGAGAAAATTTATCAAATTTACTATATAGTTGCCAAAAACATCTCAATATTTTTGTACTTTATTATACTTAAATAAATTTTATACAGCAGCTTTCTCATTTTGCACATTAGCAAATTGCAATGCTATTCATTGTGAAATTTGCAATGTCCTTTTTCCAGTGTCCTCTCTTTCTCTCTTTTTTTTTCAGTTCCCATCGTAGTACTAGCTTCTGCACCTCTATGCAATTCTGCATCTGCAACATGCCTTCATTTTGAATTTTAAAATTTATCCATACTTATTTTTTAACTAGAAAAATAATTTAAATGTTACAATTACAATAATATTTTCATTTCATTACCTGCTATGATTTATATAGGTGTCACTCTAATTGTGCTGTCTACATAAAAGATTCAAATAAACATATTATAATGTTACATCACTATATAGCAAAAAATTATTTAAACTGGATCAGTGTGTGGACATGAACTAAATTAATGATGCATTTACATGTAGTACTAGAAACAATGCATGAGCTTTACATATACACTATAATACAATAACATCTTACATGAGAAATAAAGTGAAATGGTAACCTACAAAGGGATCAAGCTATGTTATTGGAAAACTACTTTACGCAGTTTCAGCTTTTAAATGTAAATTAATTACAATTACGTAAAATAAAAAAATTTAGTACCACAATGGAACTAGCCATATTTCAAGTGCTGAATAGCCATATGGTAGCTAGTGTTTACTGTATTGGATACTGCAGCCTCTAATTATGTGGTAACTAGACCTGGTAGGCACCTAACTCAGTCTAAAAAGCCCTTTTTAAAAGGATTTTGATTCCATTTCCTTGAGTGAATATTTAAAAACACACATGAACAGATATTTTAAAAACATGATTAAGCTATTATTTATTGTGACTCCTCTAAATAAGGATGTAATAAAATCGCAATATAAACTAAGGATAAAAAAACTCAACTTGCAGAAATCTAGCTTTCATACTTTCCACATTTTTTAAAATAACATAGTATATTAAGTAAGATTTCCATGTAAACCACGAAGCACAATGTCTGGAACATAAGAATTCACATGCTTATTTGTTTTTTTGCTATGTCATCTGATTGCTGATGATTTTGAGCCAAAAGAGGGTGGTGCTGTTGTCCATTTGTTGCTGCTGCTGGGGATGAGGGGATTGATGCTGCTCCGGGAGATTGATGGTTGAGAGCCAAGACTGGACTTCTAAGACAGCAGAAGACTCCGCCCTCAACCTCTCCCCCAACCCATAAACCCATCTCTTGACTGCCAGGGTGTCTGGGGCTTGCTCACCACATAGGCTCAGCATCTTAAGCTGGTATCCTCCTGCTAGGCCCCCTCTTCTCTGATCACGTATATACAGAAAGCTGGCCACTGAGTGGAGGGCCTTGCTCAAGGGTAAGCTTGTGGGGAAGAGCAGACTAAGTCTTCATTTGGTGTTTTTTCCCAGAAATAAGGAAGGGAGATCTCCTTCCTCTGCCCCCAATCCCTGTGTATCGGAATGTCCTACAGAGGGTAAGGGAAGAGGCTGCATAGCTTTACTCCCCTGGTCCTAAGGATTACCTTAGGACCTTACCTTAAGGAGAAGCCTCAAGCCCGTCTCCCATAATCGCAGCAGTTTCTACCCTGGCTAGTTGTGCCTATTAAAGATTTTTATATGCTCTAGGTTACTGAAGTTTGAGTAAGGCAGTCTCTACAGGAAGCAAAATTAAGGATTTTCCAGTATTTTGCATTTGGGGAGGATACCTCATCCCACCTTAAAATCGGTAAGTCTACTATTCAACTTTTGAATACTGGACTTCTAAACATTGTCAGGATACATTGTTATCGTAAATGAGGAAAAGGAAGTTTTAAGAGTAGAAGTCAGTATTTATTGAGAGCTTACCATGTCCCAAATGTCTCATTAATCCTCAAAACAAAATTAATTGAGGTTGTTTTTATCTGCAGTTTGGGGACGATGAACCAGAGGCAGCAAGAAGATAAATAACTTTCCCAAGGACATACAACTAGTAAAGGGTGGAGTTAAGATTCAAACCTAGATTTGAATCTAGGTCTGACTCTAGATTTGATTTCTTTGCTCTTATACAAGTGTGTGATATGTATCTATATAAAATACCCTAGCTGGGTGAAGCTGGAATAATAGTTTAATTATATGCTAGGCGCATGCCTGTAATCCTAGCACTTTGGGTGGCTGATGTGGGTGGATCTCTTGAGTCCAGGAGTTCGAGACCAGCCTGGGCAACATGGCGAAACCCTGTCTCTACAAAAATTAGTAGCGCGTGGTGGCATGCATCAGTAGCCCCAGCTATTCGGCAGGCTGAGGAGGGAGGACCACTTGAGCCTGAGAGGTCAAGGCTGCAATGAACAGTGATTGTGGCACTGTGCTCCAGCCTGAATAACAGAGTGAGACTCTGTCTGAAAACAAACAAAATCCCTATTATTATTATTTTTAGTTTTTACTGTTAAGTCTTTCTAAATATCTATACAGTGATTTACTTATGTTTGCTTATAATGCTGATCCAATATTTTTGTTGTTGTTGCTATTGTTTAATTAATTTAACTTTCTTCATTTGAGGTTTAAAAATTGTCCTGCCTCCTACTTTAGAAAGGACTCAAGATTAAGACATAGGGCAAGATAAGATAATTAGCAGTAAAGTTCTGCAGACTACATCTGAAGGAACAAGAGAGAGTAGGCAATGAGGCACTGAAATTAAACTGATTGGCACACGTGGGCAATAAACTGACTCTAAGCTTTCTGGCAGCCAAAGCAAAAACTAAACATGTTGGATTGCATAGTTTTTGTTTCCTGACAATAAGATGAATAAAATTCAGCTGCAGACAACTTAAGTAGGAATTGATTGCATGAGCCTTTAATAAAGGGAATTGAACAACAACGTGGAAAATATCTAACCCAGGTTTTATGAGACACAGAAGAGTCATTCAGATACTTTGTTGTCATATTGTTCTTAAATAAGAGCAGATGCCCTTACATACTAACCTGATACTTGTTAAATCATCTCTATAAGGCTGTAAAAACATGATGCTGTGCTTCCTTTAAGAGCTAAAATCATGATTAGAACTTGGAGATTCTTTGATGGCTAATTTATGTGCAATTCTCTCAAATACCAGATTCTTTAACAATCACTAGTCACATGCTAAATACCTGTAAATAATGAGGAAATCCCCTAAACAATACAGATTTTTCCAGTGTTTTTGAGAGCTGTAAGCTTTAGGTACAAGATAGCAAAGAAATTAATGTGTCATTGTGTGTTGGAAAGTTAAGACCTCAATTTGTAATCCCGACCAGACAGACTGACCACTTCAGGTCCTACACTTACGTGATACTTATCTACATAAAACATCCCTGGCTGGGTGGAGTAGGAATAATAGTTTAATTATATGCTAGGCACTGTTTGAAAATATTGTCCACATTTTTCAGATGAGAAAACAGAGGCTTAGAAAATTAGAAAATTAAAGGCCCTATCCAAGTAGCCTGACTTCAAAGCCACTGTTCTTCCCAGAGCACAATACTGATAGAGAGGCCTAAGAATTCTAGTCCAAACTATTTATGAAAACGTGACTTTAGTCTGACAAGTCATTGGCCTTGACATTCCCACCTGTATACACCCTCTCAAAGAGAACTTCTCTACTGTTCTGTTGGTTTTTTTCTGAAGAAGGCTTCTATTAGATACCACAAATAAGTAAAAGTGTGAAAAAGTAACTTAAATAGTAGAATAATTCAATTTAACTAGTTGCAGAAGATTGTCTAAAACTGCCCTTTTAAATGTGGATGAATGATTACTTGTTTCTATGATTTAATTATGGCATAATTAACATTATTAATGTTCCTTCTGGCAATAGCTGAACTACAAATTCAATTGCTCCTTAAGACCTCTCTTGACAAAGACAATAAAACAATGCCCCTCGTTCAAAGGAGAAAGGCTGGCCTTCCTGTTTCCTATGGCAGAGACACATGCACCAGCAAAATTAGTTTTCTTAGTACTAGAAAGATTTAAAAAGAAGCAGTGTTAGGTCAATGCCCCATGCCAGGCCATTTAAAATTGGTTATCTGCTATGAAAATCTGACTAGTCTAACATTGCTGGTTTCCTAGAGATGCTAAAGAAACAGGAGGCTAGCCTGGGTCTGTATTATGTATTAAATGATGTTACATTACCCAGCTGTCCTTGATGATTTCACAATGTGGAGGAAACTTATTCTTTAATAGAGCTTTGTTTCTATACAAAGCACTTTGTAATAGTAGCAGTAGGAATAGAAAAGTGGGTGTAGATAGGAAGTCAAATTACTGGACTGAGGGACCATAGTGATTTGGGGCTACAGAAAGAGACAAAAAGGACAGGGATTTTACATTTCAGCAGCTCAGGTGATGCCTTAATCAGCAGCAGTAGGAAAGGTAAGAACCAGATAGGTTTGGATGGTAGAGGGTAAGGAACCTTGTATATAAATCTATTTGAAAGCGGATGGTTGGGTTCAGCAAAGGTCCTAAAAAATTAACAGACACCCTGCCTGCCTTGTTTGGGACCTATGCTGTCAGTTACTATTCCCCATTAATATTGACACAATGTCAAGATTTCCCTAACAGTCTGATAAAGGTCTGAAGGAGGCAAAAGAGCTGACACTGCCATCTCAAAACCTGATCCCACTTATAGAACCAATACCAGGTTATCCATCCATCTATATTCATATACAACTAACAGGTGTTTCTATGAGCCAGGCACTGCAGGCTAGATACTGGAGATGAAATGGCTAATAGTGCAAGTTGCTTGTAGTCTTATTGGAGAGACACACAAAAATGGACATTAACACCAGTATGCAATGATGGGGAGTAGAAGACAGCATTATGCAAGCACATAGGAGCATCTAACTCAGCTCAGGTGAGTCAGAGAAACCCGCCTGGAAGAGATGATATCCAAGTGAAGACCCTAAAGATGGAGAAGGGATGGCCAGGTGAAGTGGCGAGGTAGGAGCCTTCCAGGCAGAGCTGTAAGCAGTCAGGAAGGTTGGAGCATAAAGGATGAGGTGAGGTGAGAGTTTGGATGAAAGACGTAAACAAGCCAGATCATATAGCACCTTGCCTTATTCAACTATTTGGACTTGATTCTAAGAGCAGTGTGTGCTGTTTACTAAAGGATTAGAGCCATATCTCTGCCTTAAGTTGGAAGGATGGTGTAGGTTGGGTAGAGCTTCAAGGAGTACTTTGTTGTCTATGATCTTCTGGGGCTAGAGTCAGAGCATCAAGACCTTCGGATCATGTCAGTGGGAGCATCTTAGGAACTCAGAGTCAAGGGTGATAGGAAATTTTGCCCCAGTGTCATTTGGCACTCTACTGTCTGACTCCCTCTACCTTCCACTACCACTTGAGCATGCTTATCAAGGAATAACAATAACCTGTCTTTTGTATGCACTTGCTTTGTACCAGACACAATGTAAGCATTTTACAGCTTCTTCTTAACAACTCTGTGTTGTTGGTATTATTATATTCATTTTATAGATGAGGCAACTAGGCTCAAAAACTTTGAGTACCTTGCCCCAGGTGGCATCGGTAGTAAGTGACAGAGGGTAGATCTGAACCCAAGCAAACTGATCCTAGAGCTCACATTAATCACTGCAGGAAATATAAAAATGCAGGTAGCTTTCATTTCTTTAATTTGGATGTTATCATATTGCAGGGAAAGAGTCCGAGATAGAACTATAAGACTTTTTGTGGTTTTATAAATATAACCACATGTTTTATATGTAGAGAACATTAAATATGCCATTTAACAATTTTTAAGTGCAGAATTTAGTGGCATTAATGACATTCATACTGTTGTGCAGCTATCGCCACTATATGTCTCCAAAACTTTTCCATCAGCCCAAACAGACACTTGGTACCCATTAAGAAATAACTCCCTATTCTTCCTTCCTTAGCTCATGGTAACCTCTACTTTCTGCCTCTATGAATTTGCCTATTCTAGATACTTCATGTAAATGGAATTGCACAATGTTTATCCTTCTGTGTTTGGCTTCTTTGCCTGGAACAATGTCATTAAGGTTTATTCGTGTGGTAGCATGTATCAGAACTTCCTTTACGTCTGAAAGAGATTTCATTGTATGCACATACCACATTTTGTTTATTCGTTCATCTGTTGATGGACATGGGTATTTTCCACCTGTTGGTATTGTAAATAATGCTGTAATGAACACTGGTGTACAAATATCTGCTTGAATTCCTGCCTTCAAGTCTTTTGTATAACCGCCTAGGAGTGGAATTGCTGTGTTATATGGCGATCCTGTGTGTAACCTTTTGAGGAATCACCAAGCTGAGTATTGGCAAAACCACAAAACTTTAAAGATGGAAAGAATCCTGCAGAGAATTTTGTTAGTTCCTTTACTATACAACTGGGGAGATAATTAATTTTAAATTGATTATCATTTTTTGAGCTTGGACTATATATGGTAGCCATTTTATATACATTATCCTATTTAATCCTCTCCAAAACCCTATGCCGTGTTCATTATTTTAGTTTTATAGATCAAGAAACTAATGCTCAGAGAGGCTAGATAACATGCCCAGCATCTCACAAATGGCAAATGGAGGAGCTGAGCTTTGTACTCAAGCCTGTCCCTATTGTCAAGTTAACTCAAGACCCTAAGCGTGGATCTGCTCTGTGGCATGGGGATACCTGGTCTTACATGTTGGAAATGGTTCTTAGTTTTGTCCACCTGCAGATGGAGTACAAAATGTTGTGTATTTGTGAAAGTGTTTAATTAGTTCTTTATATTTGGCATTTTACTTTTTTTATTTGTGGGTTTTTTCATATTACCTGGGTTCATATTTTTAAAATGCACCTTCATTGTCAGTGAACAATGGAAGACACAGGAAACAAAACACTTTGTTGTTATTGGGTATTGATGCTGGTTTTCCTTTTTTTGAATTTTCCCCAAAGTATTTCTCTGTAGAGCTACTGTAATCTGATGCTCAGTAAACATCCTCTTAGTTGGAATGCTGTGGGTTTTTGTCTTTCTTGGGTGTGCTTGTCACTCATCTCTAGTCCAGTTTTCTTTGTTATATTATAGATTGAATTTCCAAATGCCGCTTCGTAGTGCTGACAGCCTTTCTTTCCGAGGATTCCTTTCCTGTTTAAGACATTTCACACACCATTGTTTAAGCACAAGCACATTTAATCTTGAGCCGATGATAACATCTCCTGCAAGACTTCTGCTTCTCCTCTGCTTTATGGGTGTTTGATTCCATTCATTCGTTTTGTGTAATGTCTTTATTACAGAATGTATTCTGTTGTGGCTTCCTTTTTTCTTTTGCTCTCTAAGCAATTTAGTTGGCCATTTGGGGGGTCATATTACTTTTTGTCTGCTTAGGATTTTAAAGTCTGTTCTCGATGAGGCTGAGAATTAGTCTAGCATGTTTCTCAGTCTGCTTTTTCATTTTTACTTGCATAATGAAAGCACACTCAAGAGGAGAACTAGCCCTTGCAGCTATTCCCCATTGCCTTCTCTCAGGGGCTCTACTTACGAATTTTTTCCTCTCTATTGGGTTTCTAGGTTTTCAAGCTGGGACTTTCACTACCTCTGGCTCACCTGCTGCCCTGAGCATCTTGCTGGTTATTCCATCTGAATAAAAATAGTAGCTCACATTTATTTATTAATATATACAGGTGTCTATTTTATAAAGCACATTGAAATACATTATTTGACTTGAGTCTGACTTAAATACAGTAAGTAAACATTATTATCTCTATCTTATAGATGAGGAACTAAGATGTAAGGAGGTGAAGTCATTTTCCCAAAACCAGACAAACTAAGTGGCAGATACAGGATGCAGACCTTATATTTTTCTTATTTTTTTAATTTTTATTTTTAGCACTTGGGCATAGTCAAATTCTTTCTGGTTCCTAGTAATCAGATAGTGAATTTTCAAAAAAAAATGTATAAAGAAGCTAATGGAAAATAAAAAGGAAATAAATGTGGGGAGAAACAAAGTACAAATCTGATGAAGATTGACGCATTTCTAGCCCTAACTCTGAACCACATATTTCTTTACTGATTTGTATTCACTTTCTTTTACTACATAAGAAATCACCATAAACTTAGAAGCTTAAAATAACACCCATTTATCAGCTCACAGTTCTGTGGGCCAGGCAGGTTTTGAATCTGGCATGGCATAGCTACGTTACCTGCTCAGGGTATCACAAGGTTAAAATGAAGGTGTTAACCAGGCTGGCCTCTTATCTGGAAGCTCTGAGGAAAACTCTACTTCAAGCTCATTCGTATTCTTGGCAAAATTCAGTTCCTTGTGGTTGTAGGACTGAGATTCCTGTTTTCTTGCTGCCTGTCAGCTAGAGGCTGCTTTCAACTCCTAGAGGCACCTAAATTTCTTAACAGGCGTTCCCCTCCATCTTCAAGCCAGCAGTTGAGCCTGAAATCCCTCTCATGCTTCAGATCTCCACTTTCTCTTCTGCAACAAGGTAAAAGAAGCTCTCTGCTTTTGAAAGGCTCAGATGATTAGGTCCAGCTCACCCAGATCATATATCTTAAGGCTAACTGTGCCAAATTAATATAACCTGATGATGGGACGAAAACCCATCATTTTCATAGTCCTGGGGATTATGTGGGGTGTGTACACGGGGATCAGTGTGGGAAGTGGGAGGAAACACCTTAGAATTCTGTCTTCTGGAGAAAATATTATTTGAGGGACACAGGCTCTGCTTTTTTCCTACCATCTTAAGTAACACCACAGGCTCTAGAACCCCTAAGTAAGGCCTATAGGGATCCCTAAAACCTCTCCAACATTAATTGTTGATTTCCTCTGTGAGTGAGGCCTCAGACAGCCTCACTGGACTTTCAGGTGCTCTCAGGTGTGTAATAGACCACTCCTGACTCTAGCCCCAAGAATTCTTAAATCTGCCTTTCTACATGCTGCCAAAGGTCCTTTGGCTCCCAAATCTTGAAAATCCTACTCTCATTCCTGACCCATCTCTTCCTGTTCTGGGTGGCTTGCCAGCAATCACTAATTGATAACAGTGGTCTCTGCTCCATGGGGAACTTGGGTGTCTTTCTTTAGGGTCCTAGCCAGTATCAGGCCTGGGTCCTATCCCACTTTCTATGTAGCATACGATAATGCATTATATTTGGGCTCGGCTCTGGAAGCTACTGTGACTTTCTTTCCATATCCTGGGCACATTAACATTAATGAAAGTGTCATCCTCCCAACTGCCCACCACCCACTTGGCACCTCCCAGCCATTTCCCATTTCTGATGGGACCTCACTGAATTCTCACTGAAACCTCATTTGTTGAGCTGGGTGACAGACATCACAGGATCTGGTCAACACCATAGTCTGGTGCTTCTGACCATGATTCCCTCTAAATAATAAGGTAGAATACCTGCCTCAGGGAATGGGATTTTTTAAAATGACAGCTTTAACATGTTGTATTACATGTTCAACATTTTCTTCACTGACTTACTGTATACAAGGATTATGACCATACTACGGGGGAAGTATTATTAGACATATTTTACCAATGAAGAAATTGAGGCTCAGGAAGTTCAAACCACTTGCCTAAGGATATAGAACTAGTAAGTGACAGAAGCAGCACAGTTCACACCTCTTCCACTCCCGTGACTACTTGTTCTTAGAGAATCACACACACTGTGAGGATGCCAAGAACACAGTGAAAGAAAGCGGTGTTGTGCTCTCACACTTGGGCTCCTCGACGCTTGGGTCCCATGTGTTTTTTTAAACCTTTGTTTTAGGAAACATTCTGCGGCAGTCGTTTCTTCAATCTGCATCTGGTTCCGTCAATCTGCATCTGGTTCCGTCACTCTGGCTGCTGCTCGCACATCCCAACAAAGTGCTGCACTGCGAAGGGTTTCACAGGGACTCAAACAACAAAACATCTCTTAAAAAGTGTCCCATAAAGTGCCATATGCAAACATCATGTGTGGGGTGCACATTTTGGGCAGCGGCAGAATGTCTGCTTCCTGTATGGATGCATGGGTGGGTGCACTGGGGGCAGGGATATTTTCTGAGTAGTATGACTGTGTTTGGGGGCAGCTTTAGGTATCCAGGCAAACATGTTGGCCCAACACCTCTTACTCTGGGGAGAACAGATCTACCACAGAAAGGGCTTGTGGTAGGAGTAGATTCCTTTGTTCTGACTCTGGTAGACTCGGCACTGCCATTTCATTGTTTCTAAGAAAGGCTCTGCTGGCAAATCAGTCTTAGCACCTGCCAAGAACACTGTTTTCTTCTAGGGGAACCTTCCCAGCCCCTGGCCTCTGCCAGAGCCTCAGGCTGAGTGGGGCTGGCCAGGTCCTATATCCACTCTCCTTACCTTAGACAAGAAGGAGGAAACTGATTCAAGGACAGCCAGTCCATAGACTGACCAGCAACCTCTAAGGTGGCCAGGCATGGAGTCTCTTTCCTACCACAAGCAGTGTGGTTAACTAGGCCAATCAAGTTCTCATTCTTGGAAATCTCAATTGGAGATTATAGAGAGAACCAGGCAGCTGGCAGAAAGAGAAAACCTCAGACACAAAAAGGGAGACAACAGGAGAGTAATGGGGCCACATTCATGGTGAAACACTCGAAACTGGGAACTCCTGAGATGGATCAGGGAGATGAGGCAGCTCAATGCTTAGAGCGGCCAGGGATCCCAAATGTCCTCCTGACACCTCCCTCTGACACCTGGCTGGATTTTTGTCTCTACTCTGGTATTACAGTGAGATTTTAGTCTCTTTAATTACATCAATTAGGATGCTTTGGGCTGCAAGTAACACAAAACCCAACTAAAAGCAGTCTTCATAAGAAAAATAAGTCATCTCACTTAACAAGACAATCCTAAGCATTTCCCCCACTCCCTGGGTTGGCTAATTTAGTGGCTCAACAATGTCATGAAGATCCCAGATGTTTCCTGAATTTCTTCTCATCACCCTCTATTTTGCTTGTCCTTCTAGCCTACTTTTTCTCATGGTATCAGAAGCCTGCAAAAGTTCCAGGCAATGACATCCAGAGATGAAAAAGGGAAAAAAGCGAATGCACCTTTCCTGTGCCTCTTTTAAAGCAAAAGGAAAATGCCCCACCAACTCCCCAGCAAGCTTCTCCCACATCTCATTGGTCAGAACTGCACCCTCTACCCATTCCTAAATCAATCACTGGTGCCAGCAGGGAGGAATGCAGCCACCTGAAGCACAGGGTAGCTCTATCCTTTAACCCAGTCAATGTCAGCCCTCTGTTAGCTAGGGAGAAGGCAAACAGCAGTGTCTGCTCCACTTACTACCCTATCTACTGAACAATAGAGCTCCATTTCATGAGATGACCTGGTTACATCTGTTTCCTTCAACTCAGAGAGTTGGCTAATACCCAGATCAGACTTAGCAAGTTGAAGACATGATCTTCAGTAGGTACTCTTAGACAGTAGTTGAGAGCTGAGTGGTCATGTAAATACAATATTATATGGAGCCCTAAAGTTTCCATTGCTTTGTAATATTTTATGGGGCCCCAAACACACACAACAGAGACTCTAAGGAATGAACCTATCACACCACTCCTAACTCTGGGCTTCCCAGTTCATTTCTTGCCTCCCTGGGCCTCCTAAGCAGTGATGGCATTCTGTCTTTTGATGCAGGGCTTGCTTCGAGCTGATACATAGGCTTTTCTGGAACAGTGGTTTTCAAAACTTCTTCATGCATCAGACAATCTCTTCAAAGGGCTCTTTAAAAATTGCTGGGCTCAAAAGGACAACATATGAAGCTTAGGAGTGAAGGGACTTCCTGAGCAGAAATGGGCCAACTTCAGTCTTTTTACTGTGTCTTTGCAGTATTCTATAGATAATTTCCTTAACTGGTAAATTTAGTGACAATTACCTAGTGATCATTTAATGGGCAGCGATTCTAATGGTATAAAGTCCACAATGTTCTATGTCCCTAGCCTGTCATTTTTCAGCTGCGTGTAAAAGGGGGTAGGATGAGATAATCGATCATTATAAAGATTTAACTATTTTATGCTGAAGCAGCCATATTTTCAAGCGATGAAACCATCTCGCACACAACAATGAAGGTACTCGGCCATAGACTTGGAATGAGACCATATATGGGGATGAGATCCTTCTGGTTAGCCTAATACTGCTGTACTGGCCTGTAAATGGGGTCCTTCCGCTGAGGCCTTGCAAGGCAAGCCGGCTGTGCCATGTTTTTAGACGGGGCAGAGGAAGCTAGAATAATGGAAAAGTAACCTATTTATGCTAGGTCTAGCTATTGAAACAAGGTAGGAATGAGGCTAGTGTCCTTAACTTCCCTAAGGCATACTTTTCTGGCTACCTTCTGCCCTGTGTCTGGTACCCATATCCTTGATGATTGTTCTCTCTGATCCATTCTATATATACATATATATATATATATACACACACACACACACACACACATATATATATATATATAAAAATATATAAATTGCTGGGCTGGCTCTACCTCAAAGCTTCTGATCCAGTAGGCCTAGGAGGGGGCAGCTAAGATGCATTTCTTACTAGTTCCCAGGTGATGCTTCTGCTGCTAGTCTGGGCACCACACTTTGAGAATCACAGCTCTAGGGCAAGGGGTGCTAATCTTCATTCGGAATGGAAGGGAGGCTGCTAAGGAGTCCACTTAAGTAATTTTTCCTGCGATAAAGACTTGCTTCCTTGTCACTTGCTGTCAACACCCCTCCACACAGCAGCGACTGCCTGGCTTAATTCTTAAACTAGAGGCCCCTCAATAGATAGGGTGGACACTTCCTCGCCTCCTGGCAGGAGAGAGAAAGAAGGGACTTCAATCTTTGGTTGGCAGAGCCTGACTAGGCAGCCGGGCACAGAACCTAGGGCTTTCCCACCCCTTTGCTTTCTCACCTGTAAAACAAATAAAGGTACTGGTCCTGCCAGCTTCACAGGTCGCTGTACATAGAGGAACGGTTGGTTGAAAGTGCCCTGCATAACGCAAAGTTCTTTAGGACTCGCAAACAGCCTTAATCGCGGTAAGGGGGCACATCAGGGCTGTGGGAAGCCCCCCTTTAGGGCTCGGCACAGGTGATTCTGGGCTCCCTGTGCTTGCCAACCTCCTAAAGCAGGTGCCCACTTTCAGCAGGTCTGCACGCCCCACCTGGGGGCCTCTGCTGGAGGTCTGCCTGGCCCCGGGCACACGTGTGCGCGCGAGGATTTCTTTTGCAGAGAATGAAACCACCGTTACTTTCCGTCCGCGGTCTACTCCGGGGTCCCCATCCCTCGTAAGTGCTGTGGAACCCCGAGGTGATGAGCCCGGGGGAAGCCAGCATCTCATGCCCTCCAGTGCCGGCGGCCGGGAGAGCCCCGGGACTCGGAGTTTTTGCCGCCGCTGAGGACGCGGAGCGGACTGGTGGCCGCGTCGCCGAGGGAGGGCCCGGGCCGCCCTGCAGCGCGTCTTCGCGGAGCCCTGGGGGCCGTGCCGCTCCTCCCAACATGATTCAGAACCGCCCGTCAGCCTTGGCTCCAGCGCCTGGCGCGAGCGAACCGGGCTTGGCTGCCTCGGCCCCGTCTGAACCCTGTGGGCCGCGGGCCAGGGCGGGCCGGGATCTGCCGAGCCAGGACCTTGCAGACCCGGCCGCGGCCGGGCTGAGTGCCTCCCGCCGGGGCCTCACGCCCACGGTCCACGCTTGCAACACCAGGGCTGCACGGCGGGGTCCGCAGCTGGGTCTGCGCCTGGGACTCCGGGCTCCCTGTGCTCCTCGTGCCGCACCCCTTGCCTTAACACCAAGCGGATGGGTCCTGGGGCGTCACCGGCCAGGCCGGAGCCCCAGACCCACAGCTCTCCCCCTCCCCCGGCACAGCCCCCCTGCGCTGGGGCGGGAGTCGGGGACTGGGGCCGGAGAAAGGAGACGTGCCGGTCCTCAAGTCTCTTGAACCATTTCGGGTCCGGGCGCGCCCCGCAGGGCTCCAGTAGCGCGAAGTTCCAGATATGTGTAGCTGTGTGGTGCCAGGCTTCCAGCGGGTTCTTGGTGGGGGCTCCCTCTCTGTGAGTCCGTGGGCAGAGATTTGCCTTGGAGGGTCGCACCTGGCTACAGAAGTATAAGACTTAGTTTCCGGGGAGCAGAGGGGCCTTGGGATAAGGAACTGAAGCTTCTGGGGGTAGTTTGGAATCTTGGTTCCACCAATTATTAGCTGTCCAACCTGGAGAAATCCACTCCCCCTGTTTTCTTGGTTATAAATAACTATAGCTACCATTTGAATGCTTATTATTTTCCATGTACTTTACATATGTTATTTTTATCTTTCCAACGATTTTGCAGGCCATATTCTGCTGATGGAGAAATGGGATCTCAGCCAGGGAAAATGACTTGCCAAGGTTACACCACTGGTAAGTGGAGACCTATGACTTGAACCTGTCTCTAACTCCAGAGACTGTAGTTTCTCTGTAAGTGAGAACACTGACGCCATACAAATAATTTTAAAACTGTAAGATGGTGACAGATACCATTCTCTTCTGACCTGTCCTCAGGCCAGGTCCTGAAGTCCAGGTTGAAAGCATGACCTTTCTTTCTCCCTATCTCCTCAACCACGCTTCCCTAGGAGGGTCAGAGTGCAAGAGGTAGGGTCTGGGACTGGGGACCCCTGGGTCAGCCTTGCCCGCCACTCCCACCTGGACCCTTCCCATCCTCATTTCTATCCCACACTGCTCAATGTCCTTGAGAGACAAGGTAGTGTCACTGTTGTGGCATTTCTCCTCCACTACCAGTTGCACAAGAGGATTTTTCTCCTGTGCTCAGAGTGGGAAGAAGACCAAGAAGGTCTGTACAGTAACTTGAGACCCCTAGGGCCCAGTTTGGGCTCTTAGGAGGCCAGCAGTGCCTCAACTTTCTCATCTGTGTTTAGAATTCACTTTGCAGAGAAAATGGGTGGACTCTTGGCGAGAGGAGGGCCTGAGTGTCAGAGAAATTTGGGTGCCAGTCTTTTGTAAAATGGAATCTATTGATAATGCCACCACCAGTCTTACCTGACCCCACAAGAGTTGCAGTAAGAACTCAAAATGGATAATGGCCACACAGTGCTCTGGGAAGTGCGAAGTGCCTCATAAACATAAGGTGGTATTATTCGCAGAAGCCACTGCAGGCAACAGGAATACAAAGATGAATGCCATCTTGGAGTCTTTCAGGCTAGCAGGGGAAATATGAATGGCTATACAAAGAGTTAAAATATAAAACAGGGCATGCAAATGCTCCACCAATATGCCCACGTGGTGCCAACTCATACTGATTTTGTAATAACAAAGAATAGACACAGGTCTATCTGGGTACCTCTACTACTATTGCAAGAACTCCTTCTCTTCACAATAGCTCTAGCCAATCTGTCTCCCCTCTCCAATTAGCCTCCTTCTTACCACCTGTGTGATCTGTGGCAGGATTTTTTTTTCCCTTTGGGGTGCGTTTGTATTAGTTCCCTATTGCTGCTGTGATAGATAACCACACACATAGTGGCTTAAAACAACACTTTTGTTATCTTACAGTTCTGTATGTAAGAAGTCCAAAATGTGTCTCACCGGGCTAAAATCAAGGTGTCAGCAGGACTGTTCCCTGTTCCTTCTGGAGGCACTGGGGGAGACTCTGTTTCCTTGACTTCTCCAGATTTTTGAGACCACTTGCATTCCTTGGTCTGTGGCCCCTTCTCCATCTTCAAAGCTATCAGTGACCAGCTGAGTCTTTCTCACATTGAATCACTGCCACCTCTGCTTCTGTGGACATGTCTTCTCTGCCTAACACTCTTTTCTCCCCATCTCAAGACTCTTAATATAATTATATCTTTAAAGTTCCTTTTGCTTTGTAAGGCAGCAGTTTCACAGGTTCCAGGGATTAGGACCTGGAGGGAGGGGGAGGGAGCATTTATCAAAAAAACAAAAACCCTAGGGCCTCAAACAAAACATTTTTTAAAAGAGAAATATAAAAGGTTCAACTCTTCTTCTTCAAAGAAGTAACACAGAAACTTTTTCTATAAATGTAACAAATTCTGAAAAAAAAGACAAAAAAAAAAAAAACTTTCAGTTCCTAACTACACCCATAAAAAATCAGACTCCCTGGTGTCAGGGAAGAAGAAACAATAGGTGACACCAAATAGACTCCACATAAAAGGGTAGGGAAAGGCTCCCTAGGTTGGGAAGTTATAATATGTGCTTCACTGGGAATGTAAGTAGAGCGCTTGGAAATGATTAGTTGTTAACAATTGTCCACAGCTCTTCAGCTGCTTTACTTTATAATCCTTTGGTGCAGTAGACATCGAAAACATTTTTTTTTAAAGAAATCAATAAACTGTATTTTTTAGAAAAATTTTAGTTCACAGCAATATTGAGCAGAAAGTAGAGTTCCCTGTCCCTACACCCTCCTCCCACTTAAACCATTTTAAAAGCATTAATAGAATTCTTGGCTCCTTATTTTCCCCCCCAAAAGAAATTCCTACATAAAAAAATAAAAATCGTGCTGCTCTGGTTCAAGTGAACTCACGGAGTCCCTCAACCTCTGTAAATCCTACTGCATGGTTTAACACTGTGGAATAACGAGAATAACTCAAGTTAGAAAGTATCCTCTGGACCACAGAAGTAGGGAGACTGTCATGTTGAAAATTATTCTCCAGGCTTCAGAAGCAAGAATTGTCATAATATTCTCCGAAGAATTGGAAAAGAGCAGGCTCTTGTTCTGAGGTAGAAGCATAGACTCTTCTAGGCCATAAATCTGCTTATTTTAGTTACAATAGTGAAAGGGCCAGTGGGCAGCACGGTGAAAAGTACATGGGCCCAGAAATTGGGGAGTCGGACGGGGCAGCTCTGATGTAGGGGACATATTAATTAAGACCTAGTGTGGGCCTTTCGTATTCTGGGTCAGATAGGTAAGGTTCTGTGTGGGCTACCCTGGAATACAGTGTTGCCTAGGGTTGTGTGAGAGGTGCAGGGAACGCCTAGAAAACTTTGCAGGGAGAATGTTTTCTAAGCCAACACCTAGAAGACAAGCAAGAGTTTGCTAGGCAGAGAGTGAAGCTGGGCGCGGTTGGGATCATGGGGCCGGATGTGCACAGCTGGGACAAGGGGAAGAGCTGCAGTGGAGAGTGGGGTATAGTGGAGAGCAATCAGGGCCAGACTACGCTGGAGGGCCTGGAGGCCTTGGGAGCGCGGACTTTCTCCAAGAGTGGGGGTGCCAGGACAGGGTCCCAAGCAGGGGCCCAACGTGGCCTGGTTTGCTCTTCACTGGCAAGCTCCATGGCCCTGAGCAATGTGCTTCTCCTGTTTTTCTTCTCATCGGTGCCTGCCTGAGCTCTCGAGTCGTTTCCTGCTCTGAGCCTGAAACTTCAAGCAGCAAGAGGACGGTCCACAGTCCCGTTACTGGGGCTCTGCAAACGCGACGTTCCCAATGGCCCTCTCCCAGGTTCCGGGCCTCCGGGTATTGGAACTTCTGTCTATAAAGGATGAAGACGACCTTGCTCACACTGCAGCGGGATGGAGAAACGCGACCCAGCGGAGAGGCTTTCGGCTGCGGGGTGCGAGAGGCGACCCGAAGGGTGAAGGCAGGGCGAGCGCGGTCAGCGCCCCCGGCTGGGCGGCCTCCCCGCCGGCCGGGGAATTCGTTCCCAGCTCCAGCCGCATCTCACCCTCTATCGCGCCTCTCGGGCCTCAGAGGGAGGCTGCACGGCCCGGAGGAGGCCTGAAATCCGCCTTTTGTTCCCTCCCGGGACCGCAGAGCCACAGCACGCTGAGCGCTGCAGTCTGGGCAGCCGGAAGCGCTGGCCGGGCGCCGGGCCAGCGATCGCCTCGGGTCTGCGCAGGCGCAGGTCGAGGAAGCCGGGCGCGGTGGGATTTCTGCGGCCCGTGGCTGCCCTCTCGTGGCCGCGAGGCGCCATGGTACGGCTGCTTCCGCGCAGCGGAGGGGCGCTGGCCGGGAGGCTGCGGGTCCCGACCGGCCAGCCGGGGAGGCCAGCCAAGCGCTGTGTTTTTCCAGGTCCGCGCGGGCCAGGGGAGCCCTGCGTGTTTACTTGGTGGGAGTGGTTTACTGGGAAAGTAGACGGAAGGTACCCTGCAAATCGGCATGCACTGTATTGTTTGGGAGTCAACAGCCTGGAAAGCAAATATCAGGTGAGGGCAGTGCTGGGAACCACCGCCTGCCCCCTCCCCTGGCCTTGGCCCTGACTTTGAATGCGGCACCGCGAGCCAAACAGCTCGGCGGCTCAGGGGAGAGGGAGGAGGAGGAGGCAGGCAGCGGGGGAGGTGTCAAGACTCAGGAATAGGAGCCAGCTAGGCCCAACCTACGACTGCCACCCCAGGGGCTGCAAACAGGGAATACACCCCTTCTGCCCACCTCAGGAAGACATCGTACACCCCGACAAGTCACCATTCCAGAGAGGCTAGCTTTCCGCAAGGGTGGGGGCGTGAGAGTGGAGGGGTTGCTCGGGGCCCACCCAGGCATAACTATCTGAAGAGCACACCCCACAACGGAAGGATTAGGTGAGAGGGGTGAACCCACACTCTGGCACGAGAATCACGTGTCCTGTTCCACGCAGGGAGCCGCACTACACAGAGTTCTCTTTAAATTCATCTTCACTAGCTGGGTGTGCCTGAGGCTTCTCCTATCTCCTGATTCTGAGTTAACTTTTTGCGTCCCACCCTGTTCTTGTCTCAAGCAGTCGCTTTGGAATGTGTTTCCTCTTGTCCGGGGTTTGAAGATTAGTCATGAAAAACACCACTGTGCCCTTGCTGAAGTGCTTGCTGGCTGCTCGATCATTCCACTTCTACGTCCCAAGAAGGTCTGCTAAGGAGATGGCTTCTTCAGGGCTTCCCTCTTTTCCATGCGCTCTCAGCTCCAGACTCCATCTCATCCATGGATATTATCCTGTGCCCCGCGGGGAGGAGGGCGGGGGAGGGTTTCTGTGCCTGGATTATTGGTGGGAGGAGAGCAAGTGCAGAAGTGAAGCTATGACTCTCGCAGAAGTCATGCATTCCGTTCAAAGATATTCCTTTCCGTAGCCTCCACACATTCCCTCTGGCTGCAGGCCTCTGGATTTTTCCATGTGACTCGGTCACATTGCATCTGTATAGATTATCAAAGCACCTCATGACTGTGGAAGAAGAAGTTGGGGACAGAACATGGATCTGGAAGGCTCACAGCATGGACTTGGTAGGGTGACACAATGTCCCATGTTCTTCAAGAAATGTCTAGACTAGGTGATTGATTCTATCAGAGATCTGGCACGATGCTCTTGCCACACAGAGGGGCAAATTGAGATCCAGAGAGAAGTGACTGGCCCAGGTCACTCAGCCAGCTGGTGACTGAGCTGGAATTCATTCCCAGGTCTCCTGACACCCAGTTCATTCATTTTTTGCACATGTTTCCTGAGGACTTACTGTATGCTAGGCACTGTTGTAGGTGCTAGGAATATATAAAGTGCCTGTATGGAGCCTGTGTCTTGTAATGTGTATGTGGGGAGATTGTGGATAAACAAATAAACAGATTTATCCAGAATGCCACATGGTTAAAAGTTTTTATGATACTCAGTGCCTCTTTTCCTCTTGTTTTTGAAGGGAATGGGTTCGAGGCTTGAGAAGAGATGTTCACTCACACATTGGGTCATTAAATAAACATTAGAGGATGCCCCACTATGTGCCGGATGCTGTGCAGGGCACACAGACATAAAGGCAGGGTCTGTCTTCAAAAGCTGCCACCAGCTGGGCAGATAAGGTATGCCTCTTAGTATCTTTATATGGATTTCTGTAATTTTTATGCTAATTGTTTTTCTCTCCAGATCTCTCCCAAAAAGGATGCTTGTAGAAAATGATGATTCTGAAATGGTACAAATTCCTTTCCCAAAAGGCATCTCAAAGCCAGCCGCTGCTACTGACTTATTGATGGCTATCATCCAGTGGCCTTGGGGAGGCGGTGGGCAGCCCAACCACTGCCTGTAATAAGGAGAGACAACTCAGCATCCGCCCTGCAGTGAATAATAGAACAAAAAGCTGCCGGCGCCTGCAGGATCAAAGCACATGAGCAATCACAGTGTCTCTGGGTTCAACAGATCAGCGAAGGACAGGCAGTCAGCAGATGTCATGGAACTTTTTGGGGGAGAAGTGTGGGTTGTGGAGGAAGCCTCAGCTGGATTTCAATACCTTACAAGATGCTCGTCTGTGGCTCTCTCCTGCTAACCTTCCTTGGACATGAAATACTCTTCCTTCTATCCTCCCTCTTCACCACTGCTGTTCCCAAAGTTTAAAAAGATGGGGGCAGGAGGTGAGGCAGGAGGGGATGGGAAAAGAATACTGCACCAGGAGGCAGGAGACACTGGATCTGTGGGTGTAGGCACTGTTGAATGACTTCCATGTCCTCAGTCTCGCCATCTGTAAAATGGGAAGGTTGATATATGGCCTCAAACTTTCTGCCCACTTTGATAAACCATATTTCACCAAAAAGAGGCAGAGGGGATCTGTTGCTTTTCAGGTTCCTGTCCAGTTACTTCTAAGTCAGACAGAATGATTGCCCCAATGATTCTGGGTCTGCAAACTCCGTCTGTGAACCCCCATTTCTTGGGGGCGTTGGGATCAGGACAGGCAAGAAGACTATATTTTTCCCTTCTCCTACTTGCTCCCACTTGCCAGTGGGGAAATCAGTGGCAACCTTAGAGTAATTTTGAAGGGGCGGGGGGATGAGTTATTATTGGGATTTTTATCTGCAAAGAATATTTTCAGATATTAATGTTTGTGCCTTTAAATGTACATGCAGTTCTAGAGCAGAAGACCCTAGTGGTTGCGGTGCTGTGAGGCATTTTGCATATATTTATCTCACTCAAGAAGAACTGTGGGGTCCATGTGAAAGTAAGTGTGTGTGTGTGTGTGTGTATGTGTGTGCATGCCCTGAGTCAGCCTGAGTCCTGAGCCTTTTGTCTTTGCTCCTGACTAAGCCACTGGGAGAGGTAAGTATATAATTGGAGGAAGAAATCTGTCAGGAAATAATTTTTTTACTTGTGGAAAGTCATTGAAAACCCTTGCTTTTGTATATGAGCACAGCACCCTGTAGGCAGGTGAGGAGTCTTAGAACAGAGCGGGGAGCAAACCAGACTAGTACCAAAGAAACCTCCATGTTTGATATAAACCCAATGCACAGGTCCAAACAGACAGAGCGTGGAGGTGTGCTCCGCAGGGGCACCGCACAGACCCATGTGATGGCAAGCCCGGACACGTGTACAACTAAACATCCTCACAGATACATTTTAGTGTAGGCGGAGACCTGATGTTATGGGTTAGACTATGTCCCCCCACAGAATATGTGTACTGAAGTCATCTTTCAGTACATGTGACTGAGACCTTATTTGGAAATAGGGTCTTTGCAGATGTAAACTGGTTAAGATAATAAAAAATAATAAAATAAAAAAAATTTTAAAAACTAAAGGTAATGGCAACAATAAAAGAAAAAAAAGAGTAAGTCATGCTGGGATAGGGTGGGAGAGCCCTAATTCAATGTGACTGGTGTCCTCGAAAGAAGAGGGGAATTTGGACACAGAGACACAGAAGGAAGATGGCTACAGGGGAATGGAGGTAGAGATTGGAGTTATGTGGCCACAAGGGAAGGAACTCCTGGGGCTCCCAGAAGCTGGAAGAAACAAGGATCCTTTCCCTATGGGCTTTGGAGGGAGCGTGGCTCTGCAACACCTTGGCTTTGGACTTCTAACTCCAAAAGTGTAAGAGAATAAATTTCTGTGATCTCATACTCAGTTCATGGTGCTATATGGTGATAGCCCTAGAAACTAAGACACCCAGGTATGTTGGATGTATGCATCAGGCCCACATTCAGGGTGCACAGGGCCTTTGGTAAACAACAACAACAACAACAACAACAACAACAAAAACTCTCATTTCTGTGGAGAATCCATTGCCAGTGGTCTGGATGGCATGGCCACTGCCCTTCTTCAGGGACATGCACAAGACCCCGGCCTGGCCAATCAGAATACCTCATGCCCTGGACCACAGTAATTGGATTGGGGTGGTCAAGATTTACATAAATGATTTACATAAAATGTTTAAATATTTTCTTAAAGTACTTAAAATAAAAAATGCTTTTAAAATTTCAGTTGCCAATTGTTTTTTGCGACTATATAGAAATACAACTGATTTTCACATATTGGTTTTGTTTCCTGTATGCTTGCTAAATTCATGCATTAGTGGTATTTTCTAGATTTCTTAGAATTTTCTGTGTACACAAATCACAACATCTGTGAATATACACAACATTACTTCTTCTTTTCCAAAACTTATGCTTTTCACTTATTGCTCTTGCCTTCTTGCACTAGGTAGAACCTCAGTTGTATATTAAATATATGTTTTAAAAAGGTAGACATTTGAGCCTTGTTTCCAATCTTGGGAATACACTATTCAGTCTTTTGCCCTTGTCTGCTTCTAAGCTGCCAAAGTCTGTGCTATTGTGGGGAAATGTCGCTCTGTGGGCCAGCCATGGTGTGAGTGTGCAGATGGGACAGCGGCAGCGAGTACATTCTCCTGGGAAGGCCAGGCCTGGTGGCAGGCACCTGTAATCCCTGCTATTTGGGAGGCTGAGGCCGGAGGATGGCTTGAGTCTGGGAGTTTGAGTCCAGCCTGAGCCACACAGCGAGACACTGTCCCTTAAAACAAAAAATAAAAAACAAAACCAACAACTCCCACGCCTGTCAAATTTTCCTGGGGAGGGCAAGACACAATTAAGAAAATGAACACTGAATTTATGTCATCCTTGTCTGTATCTCAGTAGCCACAGTTGTGGATTCCTTCAGTTCTCTCTTGGTAGAGGTAGGGCCTGAATAAATGATGACATAAAGCCAACTGAACTTACTGAGCAGTATCCCAGATGCTGCAAACTCAAGGAGGCTTCTGTGCTCAGATTTTTATTCTCTCTCTCTCTCTCTGTCTTTCTCTCTCTCTCGTGCAGCATTTATGCTTTTTGGCAGTTCTTTCCTCTTCATTTTCCCATCTTTCCAATTACACACTTATATACACACAAACACTCCGATACCCTCAAACCACCAGAAGCCACATCAGAGACTTGAGAGCCTTGGACCAGGAACTGATGGAGACAAAGACGACCTAGGAATGATTGCTTGCCCTACCCTCAGGAGTTTACAATTACTGATAGAGACAGAAGCCTTTACAGGGGGTGAGGGGTGGGGGATAGGAGAAACTTTACAAACACACCTGTCAGCACACACAAGGACAATAATAGGAAAGGGGGTTTTCATACAAGGGAAGCATCTGAAAACTGAGAGGGTCCTACAAAGCTGTATAATCCAGCATCTGTTGAGATGCAGGAGACCACCCTAGCTCCCAGTCCTTCCTTGATAAGCACCTTGAATTTACAAGATGAAGTTTGAGAATGGGGAGGAGATGCCAATTATAGCCTATGTTAATGAGGCTATAAAGTAAATACTTTTAGCCTCATATTACCAAGCATGAAGGGAATATTTTGACTAATCTAAGTGGAAAGTCCAGAGAGTAGGTGTGGCTTTAGGCATGGCTGGGTAGTAGCATAAGACTCACATCCTACCAGTTAGCAACCAACCCCAGGAAGAATAAAGGTCCTTCCCCACCAGCTTTGGCAGAAAAGTCCTCTAGGAAGATCTGATTATCTGGGTTTGGGTCACATGACCACCCCAACCCAATCACTGTGACCAAGGGCATGAGGTATTCTGATTGGTCAGGCAAGGGTCTTGTGCACATCCCTGAAAAGGGGCAGCGGCCATGCCATCCAGACCACTGGCAATGGATTCCCCACAGAAATCTTTTACTAGAAGAAGTGGGGAGATCAGTTCTGGACAGGCAGCACAATTGCAGCCTATGACACCCTCTAAGCCTTAACTTCATGTATGACTGTATGGAGCAAATGACTTATCCTCATGATGCATGTTTCTTCATCTGAAAGAGGGGTCATAGTTTTGATTTATGTTATATTTACACAATGCATAGCATGAAGCCGATGGTCAAGAATGCACCCTGAGATGTTAGTGGGTATTCCATTACTGGATCCCATGGTACAGACATTTCCTTTGTAGAAAGCCACAGAGTAAGTGGCTCCATTCCCTGAGACTCAATACCCAGTGGCCAACTGGGGTAATAGATTACTGTCCTTGGAAAGGCACAGAGCTCACCAGAAAGAGCAGGCAGGCCGGGCGCAGTGGCTCCTGCCTGTAATCTCAGCACTTTGGGAGGGTGAGGCAGGCGGATCATGAGGTCAAGAGATCGAGACCATCCTAGCCAACATAGTGAAACCCTGTCTCTACTAAAAAATACAAAAATAAGCTGGGCATGGTGGCAGGCACCTGCGGTCCCAGCTACTTGGGAGGTTGAGGAAGGAGAATCGCTTGAACCCGGGAAGTGGAGGTTGCAGGGAGCTGAGATCATGCCACTGCATTCCATCCTAGTGACAGAGTGAGACTTGGTCTCACAAAAAAAAAAAAAAAAAAAAAAAAAAAAAAAAAGGCAGCAGGGATTCTCAACCCCTCTCCTTCTTTCTCCATGCATGGGATGCCATGATCACATGCTTGTAGCTCACAGCATGGTCCCTGAGGACACAAAGACAGGTGTCAGGTAGGTGAGTCTTGGGACATGCACTATGTGGCCTTCTTTTCCCCAGCTACTCCCGTCCCAACTCAATCACAAATAAGATTACAGAAAGCCACAGAAGGCAGCATTCAGAAATGTAAAAGATAAACATGCATGGGGTAATTGAATAGCATTCTGCTGAAAAATGAGCTCTCAGGGCCCATAATCGAGGCTATGCTTTAATGGAGGGGCTCTCCCCGTCTCTCTTTGCAAACCCAGGATGCCAGCAGCTTTAACCCTTTGGGAGGGCTGCACTAGGGAAGGGCAGGCTTTGGCTTTGTGAGGACTATCTGAGGAGTTGTGGGAAAAGTCCGATGGTGGAATGAGGCATCGATGTTAGAGGGAGCCCCTTGTGTAAGCTGAGGATGGAGAAGAGGGATAGGTCCTGTGATTGCCAAGGGCCCATCAGCTCTGAGATTCTGATTCTACCATTATGATTTTTCAGATTCAACCATCAGAGATCTGCTGAGAGTGTACTGTCTATCTCGTCAGCACTAGGCTCCGCACTGTGGAATAAACATACAAATAATGAGAATACAGCAAATAGTTTATCTAGCATTCAGTGTGTGCCAAGCACTATTTTAAGTGCTTTACGTATAAGAACTAATTTGATCCTCACAGCAGCCACAGGAGGTAAGTTCTATTATTGTCCTAATTCGACCATCAAAGAAACTGAGTCAGAGTTTAAGTAACACCGAAGTTCATATGCTAGTAAGGAGAGGAGCAGGATTTAGACTCAGGGACAGGAGAAAGAATATGATATGCATATTTAAGTCTAAAAATATGATAACACAATCCCTGCTCACTTAAATTCACCATCTCGAGGGGAGCAAGGTGTCTTAAGGTTTGAAAACAAAAGGACATTATATGAGACCCAGAGTGGAAGGGCTGTCAGGGCCCTTTTTGTCAATCCCCTGCCTCTAAGGCCCAGTCTTTCTCAGTACCCTTGGTAATAGCTGAGGACGGATGTTGCCCTTGGAACCATTACTCACGAACATGCTGCACACCCTTACTCCCCCAAACCCACCTACCTCTTCCCTTTTCTCCCTTTCTCTGGTTATTGTAATTATTTGGGAATTTGCAGAATAATCCGTCACGAAGTCCTCCTGAACAAATTGAATGTCAGGTTTATAAAACAACCTAATAAAGCAGATGGCATTACCCGCTGGTAAATCTCTTCCCTGTTTCCCGCCCCACCCCCTGCCCACTTCAGTGTCTCAGAAAGCTGACAGATTATCCATTTACAGCCAGATTAATCCTGAACAGTATAAACATGGGGAGAAAATTACACTTTCTTGTCTCCATAATTGATAAGAAGGATGCATTAATCTATAAAGCCCGGAGGAAAGGCCCATCTGTCTGCCCAGACAATCGTGGGGATGTCTGGGAAAGGAGACCCTTCCATCTCCCTGTCTGTCTGCCTTTTCGTCAGAAACCACTTTTTCAGAAGCTGCCCTCCCCTTCCCTGGCCCCAGAAACTGGGCACCTGTAACCTTCGACAGCCCCTTGGTCCCGCGCGGGAGCTAGCAAGATTCAAGGACCCACATCTCAGGATTCCAGGCCAGGGACAGGCCTCTCTCCAGCTTTCGTCTTCTTTCCAGAAGTTATGTCCATTGCAGAGACGTCCACAAGCCCAGCTCTGCAGTGTTCCTAAGCTTGCCTTTGGTTTCCTCGGACCAGCCCTTGAGGAGATTCCAAGCCAAATTTGTTCAGTAAGATTCTCATTCAATTCCCTCCCTGATCTCTCTTGTTGCTTTATAACTTTTTGCAAATTTACGCAGTTCCCTCCCTGTTCCCCCGCTCCCCCCCCTCCGGCTTCCAGCACCTTTCCTGTTAGAGGCAGCTGTGAGGCGTTAATTATCTCCTTGAGGCCTGTCAGAGCTGTCAGGGAATGTCCCAAGGGCCGATTCCTGCCTGTGGAGGGATGCAGTGGAGCCAGGGTTTCTGGTAGACTCTGCTCCAGAATTGACCATCCCCTCCCAGCTCAGAGGTGATACTGACAGGGACACATGAACACTGCTCCACTTCCTCTCTGTTTGGAGGATTTCCTAAGGCTCCTCCAGTCACTGTGCTTGGGATGACTTGAGGAGGAGACGAAGGGAGCATGGCGGGTGGGTGGATTTATTTAGAGTGGGAGAGAGAGCCAGGGGAAGTCCTGGAAGATCCCCACCCGGCCAGAAGAACCTTGTTCTCCAGAAGGATCTCAATGAGATAAATAGAAAATAAAAATGAACGTGGGAGAGGAAGACAGGCAGAGGAGACCGCCGGAAAATGCCGAGGGGCCAGAAAAAAGGGATGTTGAGAGATGGAGTAAAAGAAATACAGAAGTCCATGGCAAGAGCTCGCAGTTCCTGCCTCCAGCATGGATGGGCATGCTTTGGGGTCTGGGGATCTCTGCTCCCTTAGTCTCTACTGCCTTGTTTCCTCCGGAGGAGAGAGGGGGTGCTGCCTCCAAAGTGAGGCACATTCCTGACGCACTCGCTATTTTGTGTGGAGGTGCACTGAGTGCCCAGGGTCTGAGTAAATAGCAGGAATCTCACAGGTGGGTTGTGTTTTACCAAACACTTCACACCCACCGCCCAGACTGCAGACTACCTTTGGTTAGGCTTTTCCAGAGAGGTGGACTGTGGGAGGAAATGCTGTGGACTGAAGTGTGGGCTCCCAGGGCCACTTATCTCTGCTGGGAATTGGTAGACACAGGAGGACTTCCAACAAATGTTCCAATCTTTGTCTTGCAACTCCCAGCTCTTTGTACCAATGGTACACGCTACTCCCGGCTGAAGTTTGAGGATGACGCTAACCAGGTTTTCCAGACTGGACTGTAGCTCTTGGAGCACTGTTGGTGCTTGGACTGTTATTTGGGTTCCAGAGTTGAATAAATTTGGAAGTTGCTGAGTTAACAAAATTAAACAGTGCTTCTTCTCCTGACTTACTTTTTGGTATTCTTTGCTTTCCATCTCTTCTCTACTTTGGCTAATTTTTCTCCGCTTTTTTCTGTTTTTCTTTTCTTTTTTTTTCCTCTTGTTCTCTACATTCTACAGCATTGATTGTGGGTTTTATACAATCTCAATGAAATTGTAAATACTAACTCATTTTGGTTTCATGCTTTTCTTTTTTAAATAAATGATTAAGTTCTACATATGTATATATTTTAAATTGACAATTATAATTTTAAAGGAGAAAAAAGATTAGTGACTCTGATTCTAGGGTCCTATAAACTTGGATGTAATATCATTCCATTTTCATTTACTAATTTTAATAAAAATTATTACAACATGAATTGTAAAGTAATGATATGTAAATTATCTAGAGAAACCAACAAAGCACTCAATTTTAGCCCCTTAAATGTAGTAATTAATTCTGGGCAATCATTTAAGGTTTGGAGGGTTAATTTTAATAGGTGTACGGTTGGGTAATAAAATGAAACTTTTTACTATTATTTGAGAGTCTCAAACTGCTTCAATCAATTAACTTGTTCTGTCTAAAGAGGCGGCTTTTGTGCTCTTTTAACAGTGAAAGCTGAGTTTCTTGGTTCTATCACTTCATTTTCATAGAGCCACAACCAGCATTAGCCTCCCACCTGCTGTCCAAAGAGGAGGTTGTTGGTTTTTTGTTTCTTTAAATTTGAAAAGCCTTGTGTTAGACATCCTCAAAAGATACAAGGAAAGTGAGAAATACTATTTTTGTCCTTAAAAAGACAAGGCAGAGTTAGAAAATGTGCCTGTCCCGAAGATGTCAGTAAGAACGTTACAAAACAAAACCAGCTGTTAAAAAAAAAAAAAAAAAAAGTGACGTGACATGAGAAAGAAGTGGAGAATGGGGAACGGGGTTTTGTATTTGTCATATCTCATAGTTTTTCTCACATTGTCCCCTGTGCCTAGACGGCCTGTCCCATACTCTATGTCTCATACATTCCTGGCATCCCTTCCCCTTCCCCTCCTTGGTAGCAGTGACTGCTCCTCCTTTGGGCAGTCACTGTATCTGCTCCATGCTTCTATTAACATCTTCTTGCATTTTAATATTATTCCATGTTTGTAGATTTAAGATTCAAGAAGTTCAGTAAACCACAAGCAGGATAAACTCAAGGCAAACCTCATGTAATCTCATAGTCAAAATGGTGAAAATCAAATCAAAGAAAGACTCCTTAAAGCTGCTAGAGGAAAAGCTACACATTACACATAGGGGAACACAAGTTCTGAGGGCTACAGGTTTCTTCTTGTCCCATAAAGGTCAGAAGATGGGATCAACATCTCTAAAGTACTAAAAGAAGGAACTGTCAACTCAGGATTCTACATCCAGCAGAAATATCCTGCAGGTGTGAAGTCAAAATAGAGCTACTCTCAGATGCAGGAAAAGTGAGATAATTTGTTACCAGAATACATTTTCTGTAATAAATGATAAAAGAAATTCATCAGAGGCTAAAAGATAATGATAACAAAAGAAAGTTGGATTTTAGGGAATGAAGGAAGAGCAATAGAAGTGGTAAATATCTGGGTAAATATAAGAGACTTTTACAAAAGGTTTTTAAAAAACGCCTATGACCATTGGAAGCAAAATTTATAACATTAGCTGGTGGAGTATTTAATGTGTGAGGATCTAGTCAAATGAAAATTATAACATATAGGTCATTTGAAGGAATATTAAAGGACCTTTATGTGGTTGCAAAGCTTCTATATTTTACTTGAATGTGAAAAAAATATATATATATATTTATACATTTATAAATTTATATGTGTATATATTTATACACATATAAATATATATATAGTAATCTCTAAAGCAACCACTAAAAAAAAAAATACAAACAGATTTAGCCATAATGCTAATGATAAATTTAAACAGAGTACTAAAAATTATTTAAGCAATCCAAAAGAAGGCTGAAAAAGGGGCATAGAGGAAAGAAAATAGAGGGAGGCTGGGTGCAGTGGTTCGTGCCTATAATCCCAGGACTTTGGTAGGCCAATGCAGGAGGATCTCTTGAGCCCAGGAGTTTGAGACCAGCCTGGTCAACATAGCGAGACTCCATCTCTAGAAAAAATTAAGAAAAAAAAATTAGCCAGGCATGATGACACATGCTTGTAGTCCCAACTACTCAGGAGGCTGAGGGGGGATGATCACTTGAGCCCAGGAGTTTGAGGCTATAGTGAGCTATGATGGTGACACTGCACTTCAGTCCAGGTTATGGAGCAAGACACTGTCTCAAAAAAAGAAAAAATATTAAAAAGAAGAGACAAATGGAAATCAAAGAGTAAAGCAGTAGAACTAAATCCAACAATATGAATAAGTACATTAAATGCTGATGATCTAAACCCTTCAGTTAAAAGGCCGGGATTGACAAAGTGAATTAAAGGCAAGTCGTTATTATATGCTGCCGTCAAATGACACACTTCAAATGCAAAGGCACAGATAGGTTTAAAGTAAATATATACCATGCAAATAATAAGCATAAAAAGCCTAGAATGGCTATTTTTAAATCAGCTAAAATAGATTTCAAGACAAAGAGTATCACTAGAGATAAAGAGGGACATTTCATAATGATAAAAGAGACAGTTCATCCAGAAGACATAGCAATTATAAATGTATATGAATCTAGTAACAGAGCCATTCCAATCCTGGAAATAAAAACAAAAAAAAGGAATGAACTTTGATACATAACCTAGGTGAATCTGAAATCATTGTATTTAGTAAAAAAAAAAAAAAAAAAAAAAAGCCAGGCAAAAAATAGCACATACCATATAATTTCATTTATATAAAATTCTGGAAAATACACACTAAGTTATAGTGACAGAAAGTAGATTAGTGGTTGCTTAGAAATGGAGGTGGAGGCAGGCATGGATGTTGAAGAACACAAATACGTTTTTGGAAGTGATGGAAGTGTTTGTTGTCTTTATTATGGCAATTTTTTTGAATGTACGATTGTCAAAACTCAACAAATACTATATTTTAAATATGGAGTTTAGTGTACTTCAGTTATAACTCAGTAAGTTTGGGAAAAAATAAATGGCTAAAAAAAGTAACAAGTACTTACTAATACTTCTAACTTCAATCTAATACTGCAGGAGTTTTCCTCTTCTTTTTCTTTTCCTTATTTGTATCTCATTCTTCCACAGTGATTCTCTCCAAAAGGTTCTTAGCCTCACTGGTTCTCAACAACATCAGCATATACAGTCATTTGCCAAAATAGTTTGGGAACTGTTATTGTATATCATTACCAAAACAAAACAAAGTTCAAACTTTCTTTGCAGTTCTTATTTTATTTAGAACATGTTCCCCTGAGAATATACAGTTCAAATACTATGTTCAAGAGTTACTTGGATTGATGTTTCCCTTCTGTATAGACACCTTCTCAACTACCAAAGGTATATAGATTAAATTCATTTGTTTCTGTTTACACAATTTTCCTCATCAAACATGAGGAAAACATTTGATGATTTAATTTTATTTTCATGTGTAGTAAAATATTTGGTGGGTCAAAAAGTAAAACTAAACAAAAGGTACATTTAGAGAACTGTTCCTCTTTCTTAGCATTTTCTTCTTGTTTCAACTCACTCCCTGCCAGAAACCAATTTCCCTGGCTTCTGATTTATCCTTCCTACGTTTCTTTTGCAAAAATGGGCATATATTCTTATTTTACTTTCTTTCATACAAAACTATAACATACTATCTATGATTTTTACTTTAAAATATCCTGGCAATCACTTCACGTCAATTGACAGAGCTATTTCTCATTTTATAGCTGTGTATTGTGCCTTTGAATGGATATGCAATGACTTATTCTACCAATCTATCATTCATATATGCATAACAGATTGTTGCCAATATTTTGTCCTTATAAATAATACTACAAGTTGAGAATCTTAATTAAAACATCAGAAATTCAAAATGCTCCAAAATCCAAAATTTTTGAGTGCCGACTTGATGCCATGAGTGGAAAATCTCACGCCAGACTTTGTTTCATGGGTCATAGTCAAAACCTTGTTTCATGCACAAAGTTATTAAAAATATTGTATAAAGTTACCTTCAGGCTACATGTATAGCATCTATATAAAACATAAATGAATATTATATTTAGCCTTGGGTCTGACGCCCAAGATAGTTCATTATTTATATGCAAATATTACAAAATCCAAAAAATATCTGAAATTGGAAACCCTTCTGTTCCCAAGCATTTCAGCTAAGGGATACTCAACGTGTACCATAAATGATGTTGTACATATTTTGTTTCATATTTTAGGATATGGTTCTTCAAAGTAAATTAATATATTATCATTTATTGGATGAAAGGTTAAATCCATACATAGTTGTGTTAGATACTGCCAAATATTAGATATTGTATTAAATATTGCCAGATCCCTTCTGTACAGTTCTACCATTTTGCATTCCCACCAGCATTGAAATTGAGTGCCAATTTTTCCATATCCTGTCAACAGAATGTTTTGTGAAGCTTTTGAACTTTTGCCAAACTTGCAGTTGCAAGATGGTATCTATGTGATTTTAATTAGCATTTCTCTTATTCTGATGGTCTTTTTACATATTTATAGATGATTTGTATGTCTTTTTTTGTTCCCTTGATTTTTATGAGTTGTTTGTGTAATAGGGATGTTAATCCTTTATCTGTGACATGCATTGCTAATTGCTAATATTTTCCCAGTATATAATGTGTCTTTTGACTGTGTTTATGGTGATTTCAGCCATGTGAAAGTTTTCTTTAATGTAGTTGTATTAATGAATATTGTCTTTTATTGACTCTGAATTGTGAGTCACAATGAGACTTTTTAATCAACCAGATTATATGATAACTCACCTGTGTCCTAGTCTGTGTTACTATACAGGAATACCAAGGCTGGGTAATTTATGAAGAATAGAGGTTTATTTCGCTCAGGATTCTGCAGGCTTTTTAGGAGAAGCATGGTGCCAGCATCTACTTCTGGTGAGAGCTTCAAGCTGTGTCCACTCACAGCAGAAGGCAGAGGCGAGCCAGCCTGTGCAGAAATCACATGATGAGAGTGGAGGCAAGAGAGAAAAGCAAGGGAGGAGGAAGGTGCCAGGCTCTTGTTAACAACCAGGTGTCTCAGGAACTAATAGAGTGATAACTCACTCATTACGATGAGGAGGTATCAAGCCATTTATGAGAGATCCACCTCCATGACTCAAAACACCTTCCAGTAAGCTCCCGCTCCAACATCAAGGATCAGATTTTAATATGAGATTTGGAGGGGTCAACTATCCAAACCATAGCACCTTGTTTTCCCTTAATCTTTCGTGGTTTCTTGTATGCATCACACATTTGATCTATTTGCAGTTTATTCTTGGATAGGGTGTGAGGTATTGTTCCAATTTTATCCTTTTCCAAATAGTTATCCAATTGCCTTAGCATTATTTATTTTAAAGTTCATCTTTTCTCCAGTGATTTGATATGATACCTTTTTCATATAATACTTTTCTTATGGACTTACTCTATTTCTTTATCTCCTGCTTTATTAGTCTGCCTATTAGTGCAGCAGTACCACACTGTTTTAATTTTGGACAGAGCCTCTGTGTTTTAATTGATGCACTAAGTCCCTGTATGGGTATTGAAATTCTATTAATTGAGGAGTTATTTCTGCTATGTTATTTTATATTTTATTTTTATTCTACATTTATTTTATTTTTTATTTGTTTTCTTTACGGTTTCTATTGGATAGATCAAATTTTCTTATGCTTATTTAAAAGTTTTATCTTCTACTTTTTTATTATGGTGGCTGCCTTTAATCCAAAACCTACAATTATATTTATTTGTCTTGATAATGTCTACAATTTTAGTTTTGAGAGGTTTATAGATATGCCTTTTTCTGTTTCTTTTTTTTCTTTTTGTCATTTGGATATGCTTTTCTCTTATATTTTGTTTGATCCTTGCTTTTTTTTTTAACACAATAAGTTTTACCAAGTAATTTGACCATTCTTCCATCATATTTCTCTCTCAGCACTTTCCTGAATTTATGTCTCTTTTTATCGGGTACTCTTCCAAGAGTGTTTATAGATTGGGATTTTGTGTGGCAAACTTTCTGAAGCCTCATATTCCTGGAAATATCTTCATGGCATTCTTGCATGTAAGTGACAATTTGGCTGGATATGAAATTCTAGGTTCAATGTTCTTTTTCCTTTAATACTTGGAACATATTTTTCTCCATGTTTTCCTATGCCCAATGTACTCTTCAGAAATCTGATAAATTATGATTCTTTACTTTTCTTTAGGTGACTGTTTTATCTTTCTGACAACTTTTAGAATTTTCTTCTGATTTTTTTTTTTTTTTTTGAGACAGAGTCTTGCTCTGTTGCCCAGGCTGGAATGCAATGGCTCGATCTCGGCTCACTGCAACCTCTGCCTCCCAGGTTCAAGTGATTCTCATGCCTCCACCTCCCAAGCAGCTGGGATTACAAGCATGTGCCACCACACTCAGCTAATTTTTGTACTTTTAGTAGAGACGGGGTTTCACTATATTGGTCAGGCTGGTCTCGACCTCCTGTCCTCAAGTGATCCCTCTGCCTCGGCCTCCCAAACTTCTGGTATCACAGGAGTGAGCCACCGCTCCTGGTCTTTTTCTGTATTATTTCACTGAAGTGAAATATTCTTAGTTTAATATTCTTAGTTTCACTGAAGTATTCTAGGTGTGGGTTTTTCTTTGTTCTTCTTGGCACTGTGTAAGTCCTTTCAATCTGAGGTCTTTTGTCTTTTATTCTTATTTCTTCAAATGTTTCCTCCCCTCCATGTTTTTCCTTATCTCCTGGGAATCTCATTGTTTGGATATTAGCACCTCAGTTTACTTACAACCATATTGTAAGTAATGTAAGCCACAACATTCTTAGACTTTCTTTCATATATTCTATCTTTTCATCTGCTGCTGCTGCCCTGTGGGAGAACATCTCAACATGATCTTTCAGCTTAGAAATTCTGCTTTCAGGCATGTCCATCCAGTTATTTATCCCTTCTGTTTGTTTCAAATCGTTCATATACAATATTTCTATTTGGTTCCTTTTTATAATTTATTCTACCTGTTCCATATTTTAGTATCATCTCTTTTGTTGAGAATATTTATTACGCTTATTTAAAATCTTGGTGCATCTGTCTCAATTATCCCGGTTCAAGGGATGCGTATTGTTCAGTTTGTTGCCTTTCTTTTAAAGTGGTTTCATTCCTTGAGGTCAAATTAATTTGGCCCATAAACTTATGTTCCCTTGGGGCTATCAGTTATTCTGGGCAGTAATGTGTAGTGAAGGAGCGTCTGAAATCTTAGTCTATTACTTCCTGCTGAATTTAAATAAGAGGGAAGGGAATGAGCTCCAAGCCAGAGAGCCCCTGGTTCCACAGAAACCCTCTTGATATGTTCCAACAACCTGCTATCCCCCTTCCCAATTTAGGATCCTTTTTAGATGCTACTTTCTTACTATGCAACCCCTCTTTCCAGTATTTTCCTTTCAAAGAAGCAGACTTGGCAGGTGGCCATCCCTTTAGTAGATCCAGCAGCCTTCAGGGTTAAAGGGGCAGCAGAGGATGTAGGATGGATGAATGAATACCCAAGGGCAGACAGAAGTCCATTTCTTGTCCCATTAGCTCTTATCCTTATAGGGTTTTTGGTTTTCTCTGATTATACTCTTGGAATCTCTGAGGACTTGGTTTTGATGCTGCTTGTTCTAGATAGATAATGGTCACCTTGCGCTTGTGTGTGTGTGTGAGTGTGTGTGTAGAGGGGGTACAAGACCACAACTTTAGAGCAACTTATATCCCACTGGGGCTTCTGCCTTTTCTATTCCCATTCATCCACCCACCCATCCCCTCCACACACACTGAATCTCCGTCTTCAGAAGCCTTTGATCTTCCTGGAGATTTCTCCCTCACTCTTTCATCTTTGGATCGTCAGATCCATGGTACATTTTCTCTGCTGTGTTTTTCCCCAAGATTAATTTTGGATGGGGGGCCAGTGGCTATGCTCATTGGCCATCTTGTCAGAAAACAATGACTCATTCTTTTGGGGGTAAATGCTCAGTCTTTGAAATGTCTTAGCCTGGTAGCGGTGGCTCAAACTTGTAATCCCAGCACTTTGGGAGGCAGGCGAGGCGGGGAGATCCTGGTCAGGAAGATCGAGACCATCCTGGCTAACCGCGGTGAAACCCGTCTCTACTAAAAATAGAAAAACCTTCGGCCCAGTGTGAGCCTGTAGTCCCAGCTACTCGGGAGGCTGGGAGCAGGAGAATGGTGGGAACCGGAGAGGCCGAGGCTTGCAGTGAGCGAGATCAGCCTCCTGCACTCAGCCTGAAGCGACAGAAGAACTCGTCTCAAAAAAAAAAAAAAAAAAAAAAAAAAAGAAATGTCTTCTCCCTCTCCCTGGTCCTCTTCATTGTGGTAGTGAGTTTACAAGACCTTGTGCAGCTGTGGAGAGAAGGATATCCTGAATTTACATCATGTCAAATTGCCCAGCTTTCTCCTGCAGAATGGCCGATCTGGGCTTGTGCTCGGCCCCACGACCCCGGGAGGTTTGGTTGTTTGGGGGAACACTGTCAGAGTTTATGGTCTGGTCTGTGACTCTAGATGGGAAGCAGCTAGAGCCCTTTCATCAGGCATCAAGCTCCAGCTGGTCCATGGCCCACCAGGCACCAGGGCATGAGTGATCCTATACCCCCCCTGCAGGCCATCAATAGATGTAGCAGGGAAACAAGAGCACAGCCTCATGCTCGCTTACGTAGCCAGCACCTTCCCAATGGCTGTTTGTATGCTCTGTGCCAGGTTGGATGTGCCTGTGTGATGGACTTCTGTTAAGCTGAAGCTTCCAGCCTCCCCAACCTACACTTGACAGTGTAGCGCCATCCTTCTACTATTCTTGGTTGCCCCACGTCTATATAGATGCTTCCACAGTGTTTCCCTTAACTAAAACCTGTAGAGTTCTGTATAAACTTCTGTTACGACCTCTCTCCCTTTGCATCATCAGTATTTATGTTTCTGTCTCCCCAGCTAGAGAGAGAGCTCCCTTAGGGTGGAAACTGTATAATATTTTTCCTTGCACTTCTCAGCATCTGGCCTAGGGCTTAGCATAAAATAAGCACCAGATAAATGTGTGTTGAACCAAATTGAATAATACAAGTTAAAAAGAGATAAGTGCTTTAAAAGAAGTGTTTGGGAGAGAAAGACTTTATTTATGGTTTGGGGATATGGAATGGTTTCTTAAGAAGGTAATAGTGGAGGGTTTAGACTGATGGAAAGAGAACATTCAGGGTGAAGGGAACACTGTAAGCAAAGGCACAAAGATGGGAAAGTGCAGGATGTTCATTTGTTCCCTTTCAGGGCAGGAATTATTCCTTGGGCATCTTTGCAAACCCTCTGAATAGTTCCTTGAACGTAAGTGGTGCTAAGAATAAACTGCGCCGAGTGGAATAAAATCCCCATCTTCTCCTGCATCCCTCAGAAGTGGGGGTGCCCAGTGGTCATAGAAGACATTAACTCAGAAAGAAACAGGTCTTTCATTGATACAGACACATCCAAGATTATAATATTGCACACCCTATAGCAGTCAAGGTTGCTGCAGGAAATAAATGACATACTCAGAGAAGTCCATTGAGGATAATTTAAGGGAGTGCTATTTACAAAGGCGTGGCTATTAAAGGAAACCAACAAGTGGGGTAAGGCACCTTGGGAAGAGCAAAGTTCCATCCCTGGGCATGCTGGGACCAGGGATGGAGGAGTTACTCTGCATGAGACCGAGACTGTTCAACCCCTAGTTGCATTGCCAAACTGTGTGTGTGTGTGTGTGTGTGTGCACGCATGTCTACACATGCATGCATGCAGCAGGGTGATCAGCCCTCTAATCTTCCTCTGGAGTCTCCTGGCAGACCCAACTGGAAGCCTCAAGGAGCCAGAGCAGGGTGGGGAAGGGAGGAGAGGAGACTGGCAGATGCAGAATATCTAGTACGCACCCAATGTCTCATTTCAATCTCACAACAGCCCAACAAGGACGACTTTAGTATTAACAACCATGTATTATTGGTGAGGAAGATAAGCCCTAAAAGGTTGATTTGCCCAGGGTGAAAATCCTGCCACTAGGAAGATTTTGATTTTCACTCCATATAGGATCAACTGTTCTGTGTGTGTGTGCACGTGTGTGTCTGTGTGGGCAGGGGCAGGTGGTGAGGACAGTGGGACACCAGCAGACTGAAGCTCTCATGGGCCACCCCAAGATGGAATCCCTGGAGGGGGCTGGCGTAGTCTGGGCCTGGCGCTATGGTTCAGAAACTTAACGCTGGGACTTGAACACAGGAGAAGCATTCGGGCTCCAGGCCCCAAAAAGGAGATAGTGGTGAGGAGCAGTGAGCTAGAGCAGGGACTCTCAAACTTTTGGTCTCAAGATCCCTTTACAGTCTTAAAAATTATGAAGGACTCCAAAGAGTTTTTGTTAACTGGGTTGAATTTCGAACACAGTATTTCCTGTATTAGACATTAAGACAACAAAATTTTAAATACTTATTTTCCATTAATTTAAAAATAAAGTCCTGGCTAATACGGTGAAACCCTGTCTCTACTAAAAAATACAAAACAAAACAAAACAAAACAAACAAACAAACAAACAAAAAGAAAGAAAGAAAGAAAGAAAAGAAAATTAGCCGGATGTGGTGGCCTGTAGTCCCAGCTACTCGGGAGGCTGAGACAGGAGAATGGTGTGAACCTGGGAGGCGGAGCTTGCAGTGAGCAGAGATAGCACCACTGCACTCCAGCCTGGGTGACAGAGCGAGACTCCGTCCCTCCCAAAAAAATAAAAAAGAAAAAAATACAGGCCAAGGCAGGAGGATCACTTGAGGCCAGGAGTTAGAGACCAGCCTGGGCAACATAGTGAGAACTTGTCTCCACAAAAAATGGAAAAAACTAGCCATGGCGGAGCATGCCTATAATCTCGGGAGGCTGAGGCAGGAGAATCGCTTGGGCCCAAGAGTTTGAGGTTGCAGTGAGCCATGATCTTGCCAGTGCACTTCACCTTGGGTGATAGAGCAAGACCCTGTCACTAAAAAAATAGAAAGTAAAATTGCTGGGCGTGGTGGATCATGCCTGTAAACCCGGCACTTTGGGAGGCTGAGGTGGGAGAATCACGTGAGCCCAGGATTTCGAGACAAACCTGGGCAACATGGTGAGACCTCATCTCTATAAAAAATACAAAAATTATCTGGGCCTGGTGGCGTGCACCTGTAGTCCCAGTTACGCAGGAGGTTGAGGTTGGAGAATTGCTTGAGCCCGGGAGGCTGAGACTGCAGTGGGTCATGATTGTACCATTGCGCTCCAGCCTGGGAAACACAGTGAGATCCTGTCTCAAAAATAAAAGAAAATAATAAATTTATTAGATGCTAATATAAATAACATATTTTTATGAAAAGTAACATTTTCCAAAACAAAAGAACATCAGTGAGATGAGTGGCATTGTTATACATCTTTACAAATCTCTCTAATGTCTGGCAGAATTTTCCCACCACCTGCTTTTGCAATCAGTCTGTTGGGATATGTTGTTTTGGTTGAAATATGGGAAGAAAATCTGGCCTCATCCAGATATGTAGTTGCAAAAGGTAGGAGTTTTTAATAGTTGTTTCAGATAATTGTGGCTATTTGTCTTTGATTCTGCACTTAAACTCAATAAATGGTAGTTTCTTAAAGATTATTTACAATGTGGAATTTGAAACCATATCGACGAACTTTTACACTTGATTTTATGTACTGTACAAAATGCATGAAAATACACCGGTGGTTCTACAGCTTCCAATGATTCTTTTATCCATGCATAACCTTGTAAATCATGCACTGGACATTTGGAAAGTATTATTTCACTGAGTTATGTAGATGTTCCAAATGTTGACACATTTCATTATACAAAATTTTTTTTTAAGCCAAAACAGATTTGTTACTATTACTAGTGATCTCATCCGGAAAGATCTTAAGTATTGAGATGCTATCAAGTTCATGGTGGTGAACACAAATTTTCCAAAATTCTAATTTTCATGTGAGAGCTCATATTTTATCATTGGCCACAAATCTGTCAATCGTTTTCCTTAAAGTGACAGGCTCACTTTGTTCATTTTCAAGACAATTTCTACGAAAAACACAAGTCCTAATAACTGTGGCATGTCAGTTGTTTTTTCAAATAAGAATGGTGTTCTGTAAAAGGAGTGGCCAGCTCAGCTCAAAGCTCAAACAATTGCACAAGTGTTTCTTCCGTGAGACAAGCATCACGTTTCAGCAGAAATGCCGTGTGTGTACTTCTAAGGTAGTCACACAGAATATTAAAAAGATGTGTACTCAAGGGTTGAGATGGAATAAAATTAGTGATTTCTACTGCTTTATAAAGAATATTCATAAATAGAAATGGCTTTTAAAAAACTGTGTGTGGTGAGGAGAAAATAAAATGACTATTATTAGACTTTGTACTCTCACTTGGTTGATGTGGGTGTACAGTTTCACCCACCAATGCCTTTGCACCCCAGTGCAAATGTCAGCACCGTGAAAAGGACAAATCATGTGTTAATACTATTATAAACATGTTTTGACCTCATGGTCCCCTGAAAGTGTCTTGGGGAACCCTGGAGTCTTCAGCCACACTGAGAAAATCAGGAGTAGATGGCATGAGGCCGGGGACTGCAAGGCCCACCTGACGGAGGAGCTGCTTCCAGCTTCTACACCACGCCCCTCATGGGGGCTGGGCTTTTGCTGCCCACACAGATGGCAGCATCCTGGGGCGTGGGCCAGTGTCAGGTTTGGGGGTGTGCCAGGGTCCAGGCCATTCATCTGAAGCCTGTGCGGGTTAGAGGACACAGCCTCAGTGGAGAGTGGGGATTGAAAATGAAGGGGAGATTGTCTGGGGCAGCAGTTGCTGGAAGAGGAACCCAGCATGGACACTGGGTTGGGGGCTATTTTCTTAAAAGACACTCAGGAGTCTACAGGCTGTAGGTGTGCTGAGGTGGCTCAGGGCACCAGCCCCGCCCGCCTGGTCCAGAGCCTTCACCCCTCAGCTTCTCGGAGCTTTCATTTCCTCCGTTAGATGCACAGAAAGGGGTACTCTGTAAGTGGAGGAAGTCATCTCCTAATCTAGGCTTGTGGATCTGAAGAGGAGACAGGAATTAATTTTAGGATCTGGATTCAGTAAAATCTTACATACATATTACAGCTGGTTGGAACTGCACAGGTCCACTTATTCAAGGACTTTTTCCTACCCCTGCCGCCCTGAGACAGCAAGACCAACCCCTTCTCTTCCTCCTCTTCCTCCTCCTTGGCCTACTCAGCATGAAGACGACAAGGATGCAGACCTTTATGACGATCCACTTCTGCCTAATGAATAGTAAATATATTTTCTCTTCCTCCTGATTTTCTTAGTAACATTTTCTTTTCTCTAGCTTACTTTACTGTAAGAATGCAGTATATCATACATATAACATACAAAATATGTGTTAATAGACTATTGGTAAGGCTTCTGGTCAACAGTAGACTATTAGTAGTTAAGTTTCTGAGGAGTCAAAAGTTATATATGGATTTTTTTTAATTTCAGTAAGTTTTTGGGGAACAGGTGATAGTTGGTTACATGAATAAGTTCTTTAGTGGTGATTTCTGAAATTTTGGTGCACCCATTCCCCAAGCAGTATACACTGTACCCAATGTGTAGTCTTTTCTATGGATTTTGAATTGTGGGGTGATTGGTGCCCCTAAACCCCTCATTGTTCAAGGGTCAAGTGTTCTTGTTTATAAGCAGAATCTTCATACACACAACCCTAATTGATTCTGAAGTCTGATGACTCACAGTTCCCCCCTTCAAGCCTGTGTTTGGTCTATTCCTTCCTACCTCCCACCAGAAATTCCTGACACCCTCCTCTTCCACCCCCTGTCAATCCACTTCCCTCCCCTGCTTTAGACTTGGCTGAGAATTCATGCCTTCCAGAAATCTTTCTCCATTACTCTTCCCCTCTGTCCTCCCTTGTAGAAACCTCTCTGTGATTAATTTCTAATTCCCTCAGTGTTCATAATACTTGAAGTGACCATCTTTGAACACCACTGTGTGCTAGGTACTATGCTGCCCACCTTACATGTGTTGCTTCTAATTCTCTTACATTTTTTTTTCTCTTTTTAATGAGAGACGAGGTCTCACTGTATTGGCCAGACAGGTCTTGAACTCCTGGGCTCAAGTGATCTTCCCACCTCGGTCCCCCAAAGTGTTTGGATTACAGGCGTGAACCACTGTGCCCAACTCTTCTAATTCTCATAGTAAGAGTTACTGTCCTCTGCCCCTCTCTTCCTCTGGCTCTAACATCCAATCTCTCAGCAAACCCTGCTGATTCTTACCTCCAATACATAACTTACATTCATTCTCTCTCTCTATCTCCATGACCACCACCCTAATCCAAGCCACTGTCCTCTCCTGCCTCTACTACAGCATGGCCTCTTTCTAGTCTCTCAGCCTCCCACCCACCAGAATATAAGCTCTATGAGAGCAGACCCTGCATGTCATGTTCCGGACTCTATCTCCAGAGCCTAGCACAATGCCTGGCTCATGGGATCTGTTCAATGTTTACTTTTGAATGAATGAATGAATGAACGAATGGAAGAAGTGAATAAATGAAAGAATGTGTAGCCGTTATGCAGATCCATGAGGCTTACTAAGTAATGGGATCGTGATCTCATGGCCTCACTGTGGAAAGCACACTGAGATTCCAGCTATGAGTTTGGGCCACGAAAAGGTACACTCTCTCTACTCCCCAAATTGCCTTGGCATAAACTTACTTCATCCTACAGTCATGGGCACTATTTTTCTCTACCTATGTGCATTTTCAATCAACCCAAATTGATTGTAAGCTCCGTGAGAATGGATGATGGCTAACATTTGAACAGGTCCTTGGACACCAGAACTGCTCTGATTTTGAAAGAGGAGACTCAGATTTCTGAATAGAGTCCATCAGTAATAGTTGTGTGATCTTTTAAATGAGTAATATCACTTCACTGGTGTTACTTTCCCAGTCAACTGGGGACGATGATGTACTCATCTATCCCTCAATGTAGCCAGAGGGAAGCAGAAGGGCTGTGCCTTGGACAGGGGTGGTGGCAGTGGAGTTAGAGAGAAGGCATGCGATTGAGACACGTGTTGGAGGCAGAATCAACAAGGTTTGCCAGCTTAAGGGGTGATTGTCATCATTCCTGACTGGGAGCCTTGGGCTGGACTACACTCCAAGGTGAAACATGCCTTCCATTATTTGTGCACCTTTGTTTCAAGGTGATAGTGTCCCTGGTGCTGCCACTCTGCTGTTTGTCCATGAGTAAAGCCTTGGAGTTTTGTTGCCTCTCTTTTGTCCAGTGTAGCCCCAGGAGCATTGCTCCTTCCTGGGTGAGGCTGCCTTCCTTTTCATGCTCCAATTCCTACTCCACTCCCCACCACCTTCTCCTCCCTCTCTGTAGGAGCATCTCCTCAAGCCACAGGTCATCAGCCACTCCCTGCTCAGGCCCTGCAAGGGCTTGCCATTGCTTAGAGACACAATCCAAGCTCTTCAGCTTAGCTTCAGCTAAGCTCTCCCCATCCACTCCTACTCTTCTAGCCTTGGTGGCCTTGTTCCTCCTCAGGTCCCCTACACTTCGGGCAGACTCATTTACTCACTTCCATCTTCAGAGAGGGCTCAGTTGTCATGAAATCTTAGACTCTTCACTCTGGAAGATACCCAAATGGCACCTAATCCAGCCTCCCATCCGATTCAGGAATCCCTGCTAGAACCATCTCTGACAAAAGTGTTTTCCCTGGGCTGGGCACGTTGGCTCATGCCTGTAATCCTAGCACTTTGGGAGGCCAAGGCAGGTGGATCTCCTGAGGTCAGCAGTTCGAGACCAGCCTGGCCAACATGGCAAAACCCTGTCTCTACTGAAAATACAAAAAAGTTAGCCAGGTGTGGTGGCGCACACCTGTTGTCCCAGCTTCTCGGGAGGCTGAGGCACAAAAATTGTTTGAACCTGGGAGGTGGAGGTTGCGGTGAGTTGAGATCGCATCACTGCACTCCAGCTCTAGCGAGACTCTATCTCAATTAAAAAAAAAATTATTTTCCCTGGATTGAAACAGTCTCCACAGATTCCGTCTTCCAAGTAGACATCAATGTCTCTCTTGCATTTTGTTTATTTTGTCCTCCTCCACCCTTACTCCTTTTATTCAAATCCCCCCACTCTTTAAGGTCCCATTCAACTCTCACCTCCAAGCATCTTGCTCTGGTCACCAAGCACACAGGAATCTTTCTTCCTTCTCGGTTCCTTCGGCATGATAGTTAACAACACAAGTTTTATTAAATATTGTGATAAAACACATACAATTTGCCATCTACAGTTCTGTGGCATTAAGTACATTGACACCGTTGTGTAGCCATTACTGCTATCCATCTCTAGAACTCTTTTCATCTTGCCAAACTGTAACTTTATACCCATTAAACAGTAACTCCCCATCCCCTCCTCCTCCCTACAGCCATTGGTAACCACTTTGTCTTTATGAATTTGCTATTCTAGGTACTGCATCTAAGCAGTATACAGTGCTTTACAGTATTTCTCCTTTTGTGACTGGCTTATTTCACTTGGTGTAATGCCCTGATCATCTCCATTGTAATATATGTGATAACTTCATTCTTTTTTAAGACTGAATAATATTCCATTGTATGTATGTGTCCCATTTTGTTTATTTATTCATTCATCCATGGTGGAACACTTGGGTTTTTCCACCTTTGGCTGTTGGGAACACACATTTTGCATCAAACAGAACTGAGTTTAAATCCTAGCTTTGTTAACTTTCTAACTTGGGTAAGACGCCTAACCTTCAGGAGTCTCAGATTTTTTAGATATAAAACACAATGGTCTAATCTGTCCTTTACTAGTTTTGTAGGCATGTGAAGTGGGTGGTGAGCATGGCTGACAATTGGTAAGTGCTTGATGCATGCTAGGAAGCTACTAGACCACACACGTGTCCCTTATCAGTCAGGGCTCTGTATTGTTAGTTCCTCTGTGTAAAATCTCAGGCAATTCTATTTCCAGAACTAATGCTAGATTCTCAAGGTTCCACGAACTTGACCCTAATAAGTATCCAGTAACTCTTACCTGATTTTTTGACTTGGAGATGGTTGTATGGGAGTGTGTAAAAGCGTGAGTGTGTAAAAGCATGAGAGTGTGTGTGCACACATGCGTGCCCCATAGGGAGCACGGGAGATGGTGTGAGGGTCTGTGGGTGGTAGGCCGGACTGGTGGCCGATGAATCAGTGGGAGTGGGGCTGGGGTGGCGGTGCAGGTGGGTGTTTTATGCCCACTTACTCTGCATTCACTTGCACCCCATCCCCTTAGGGTTGCACATGCTACACTCTCAGTAGGGCTGGGAAAATGTGCGGAGTATGGAAGTGAGCTGGGAGTTAGGGAACAAAGTAGGAGCGCATAGAGTCGCAGATTCTTTGTTCTGTTCAATGACTTCCCCTGCCCCTTCTCTACGCAGACCCTAAAGAGTTGTTTTCTGTGCCAGCCTGGCCTGCCCATTCCTGTAGCCCAACAGAAGGACTGTCCTTACTTGGCTTTTGCAAACCCCGGCCTGGTGACAATGTGAGTCGCCTTCCAGCGTCTCTCCCTCCCCTTGCAGTTGCCACTTTGCCTTGGCAGGTGTGAAATATTAATTGCCTCACTGGGGACTGGGCTCTTTCTGTCTGTCGTGTCTGACCAGAATATCATTCTCTCCTGCAAATATAATTACGGGGTAGGGGAGGTGGGCTGAGTATATGGGGGTAGGGGGTGGGCTGCCACATAGGGGAGGGGGGAGCGCATGTGGGAGGGGTGATGAGAAGGGACTACGGCTTTTTTTCTTAATCGCCTCTCGCCTGTCTGTTAATTAGGAGCCGTGCTTTGCTACATGCTGTGATATTTTGGTTAATTATAAAGAGAAAAGGACAAATTTGTCACGTCTTTTGTTTTCGTTCCACCACGTCTCCTGGTGACAGCGGTGTGAAGGCTGATGGACTGCTCAGGCAGCAGCGCCAGATGCTCACACACACCCTCTGCCAGGGGCAGGCGGGGAGGGGTCCACAGGGCCAGGAGGCAGCCAGGGGGGCCACCAGACATGGGGCCGGTCTGGACTGGGTTCACAAGGGGTCAAATGGAGAGATTCACATTCTTGAATGTGAATGTGAAGTGGATGCCAGGAAGGAGCCCCCCAGTCCCACTGGAAGGAGAGGAAGGGGGAGATGTTCATTCCTCCATTGCCCAGTTGGGTGATTGGCCTGACGCCAATGCCCCAGGGATCAAGGCTGAACTTGCCGATAGCAATCAGAGCAGACAGGCAGGCTGTGACCCCTCCTAGGATCTTGAGGCAGTGGGGGGCATGTTCATGTTGCAGAGTGGGGCTGAGTAAAATACAGCATAGTATTCTACGACCCTGTCACAAAACGGGCCACCCGGGGATGTGAAAGGATGTGCTAGTTCTCCCTGCTACCATTTACTAGCTAAAGCCTATTTCAGGCTCCAGCTTATACATTACACCCCATCTGCCAACACACAGACACACACACACACACACACACACACACACACAGACGCACACTGGGTTAGGAGTCCTCTTCTCTGGGCTCTGAGGCTTACTAAGCTTCTATTGTGTGATGGTTAATTTTATGTGTTCACTTGGCTAGGCTACAATACCCAGTTATTTAGTCAAATACAAGCCTAGATATTGTTTTGAAGATTATTTTTATTTTTACTTTTATTTTTTGAGGCAAAGTCTTGTTCTGTTGCCTAGGTTGGAGTGCCGTGGTGTGACCTTGGCTCACAGCAACCACCACCTCCCTGGTTCAAGCGATTCTCCTGCCTTAGCGTCTCAAGTAGCTAGGATTACAGGTGCATGCCACCATACCCAGCTAATTTTTGTATTTTTAGTAGAGACAGGGTTTCATCATGTTGGCCAGGCTGGTCTCGAACTCCCGATCTCAAGTGATCCACCTGCCTCAGCCTCTCAAAGTTACAGGCATGAGCCACCACGCCTGGCCTGTGAAGATTATTTTTAGATTGACAACCAATAGACTGAATAAAGCAGATTACCCTCCATAATGTGGGTGGGCCTCATCCATTGAAGGTCTTAAGAGCAAAGACTAAGGTTTCCTGAAGAAGGAATTCTGGATCAATACTGAAACACAGAAATCATACCTGAGTTTCTGACTCTTGGCCTGGCCTACAGATTTGAGACTTGTCAGCCTTGACAATTGCATGGGCCAGTTCCTTAAGATCTACCTAGCTGTATTTGTTCTGTTTTTCTGAAGAACCCCGATGGATACATATCCCATTGCATCTGCTCATAGACTTTCCTGCTTTCCTGACCATCTCCTTCACTAGAAAGTGAGGACAGAAACTAAACTGGGTCCTGTGTACCACAGCATCCCCTGGGCCTCATGTAGGGCCTGCTTGTAATAGACCTTAATATGTATTTGTTGCATATTGAATGAATTCATTTGGGAAACAAGAAAGACGTACATCCCCGCACCAATCAAATAACCATCCAAGGCAGCACAGGCAGTTCCTGACTTATAAATAGGTTTAGTTCCAAAAATTCATTTGAGTTAGTTGTCTGAAGCTTTTTCCCATAACAACAAGGATATAAGTGCTGGCAAGGCTCCTGGGCAGGCTGCCAGAAACGTATTTAACCCACAGTATAGATTAAACACTGTGCATTTGCCATGAAAAATAGTAGAAAACAATACTCTTGCAAGGCTAGTAATTAGAAGAGAAGTATGATAGTATTGAATAAAAATAGGTAAAATTTTTCATTTAGAATATTGGAGTTTTGAAGAAAAATGGTTACAAAAGGATGAGCAAGTAGAGAGAGACTAATGGAAAATCGGAATGGAATTTCTGAGTATTTTCCAGGGTTTTAGAAGCCGATGGGACTGATTCTCTATTTGATCTAAGTTCTGCTCAGAACTCGAGGCTGCTCCTCCCACTCCCTTTTTGCTGTAGAAAAAGGCCAACTCTTATTGGTCTCAATTAAGGGTGTTAGTTTGTTCACACACGTAACAAAAATAATAAAGAAACGGTGGGCTGTTGGGACAGGAGAGAGCTGGGGGAGAAAACCAGCATGGACAAGGATGTATGTTTATGTGGGAATGAGATTGTCCCAGGTGAAATTAACTGAGCCATGAGGGGTGATTGCTGAGAAGGAGTGTGGGACAGAGGCCTGGAAGCCCAGGCTCTGACAGGAGCTTAGGGAATGTGGAGGAAACGCCGAGTTAGACAGATTTCCAGATCAGTCACCAGGAGGCACTGTTGCTCTGTTTTAGCCCAGGGCTGGGCGTGAGCAATATCTGAGGGGTTGGTGGGGCAAGCAGCAAGCAGGGTGTGTGGTGGATGTTTCCAAGTTGGGGGTTAATCCTGCAAAAGGACTCTCTGGTTATTGAGATCCAAACGAGTAATGTGGACAATAAATGCCCAGAGAGCCATCGGAGGGAGTGTGGACTGTGGGAGAGCCACTGAGGTGAGCCTGGGGCTGGCCTCAAAAAGCTGGCGTAGTGGAGTCAACAGGTAGGCAGCTAAGAGGGAGGCCCACAGCTAGGAGGGCCAGGAGGAGCTCAGCTCCAGAGGACAGGGGGAGCCTGCTGTGTTGGGGAAAGTGAAATAGCTCCAAGTGCTGACTATGTGAAACAAAGCAGCATCAACAATAATGTTAGGGTGGGGAGGGTTTTTTAAAACTTTTTATTTTGATGAGGAAGGAGCAAAGCAATGAGTTCTTTTTAAAAACCAAAAACTTATTTTGAAATTATTTTAGATTTACAGAAAGTTGCAAAGACAGACTTCCAATGTACCCTTCATCCAGCTTCCCCTAAGGTTACTATCTTGCAGAACCATGGTACATTTATCAAAATGAAGAAATTAACATTGGTACAATACCATTATGTAAACTCTAGACTTTCTGCTAATTTCTCTAGTACTCCCATTAATGTTATTTTTCCTGTTCCAGGTTCCAATTCAGGATACCATGTTACATTTAGTCATCCTTCATCTCCTCTGGTTTATGACAGTTCTCAGCCTTCCCCTGTTTTTCATGATCTTGACAGTTCAGAGGAGCACCAATCAGATAGTTTGTAGACTGTCCCTAGTTTGGGCTTATCCATTGTCTTCTTATGATTTGAGTGAGGTGATGAGTTTTTAGGAAGAATGTGACAGAGGTGAAGTGCCCTTCTCATTCTATCGTATCAGGAGACACAATGACATCCACATGACATGACTGCAGAAGCCAGCTCTGCAAGGTTCTCTCTTGGTACAGATTCAGCCTAATTTTCCAGAATAATCTAGCATTCCTGCCTAAGATGTACCTTATTATCTAGATAAACTAGAAAAGATTTCTTGCTTTAGAAAAGCTGCACATTTCAGCCATAAAAAAGAATGAGATCATATCCTTTGCAGGTACATGGATGAAGCTGGAAGCCATCATTCTCAGAAAACTAATACAAGAATTGAAAACCAAACACCTCATGTTCTAACTCATAAGTGGGAGTTGAACACTGAGAACACATGGACACAGGGAGGGGAACATCACACACTGGGGCCTGTTGGGGAGTGGGGGCCAAGGGGCGGGAGAAAATTAGGACAAATACCTAATGCATGTGGGGCTTAAAACCTAGATGACAGGTTGACAGATGCAGCAAATCACCATGACATATGTACACCTATGTAACAAACCTGCACGTTCTGCACATGTATCTCAAAACTTAAAGTATAATTTTTTTAGAAAAAGGAAGAAAAGCTGCATACTTTGCCATGTGTGGATTCTCCACTGAAAAGTTACTATTTTCCTTTTCCTTCTTCTGTTTGTTTAGACACCAGTCACTAAGTCCAGCCCATACTCAAGGGGATGGAAATTAAACTCCCAGTCCTGGAGGAAAGAGTAGTAAAGAATTTATGGAGATATGTTAAAATCACCAAGTAGTTAATATCTATTTTGAGAGGAGATGCTTTGAGGCTATGTAAATATACTGTTTTCATGGGTTCATTATTAGGTAAGTTGATTTTGCTGTGACTACAGGACAGAGGACATATTTAGGAGGGAGGGAGAGACACAGGATGAGAGAAATATGTGAGAGCCAGAGAAGTTAACTTTTTTTTTTTGCCTATGGCTTATCACCTAGCAACTTGTTCCCAGAGCTGGGACTAGAACTGAGTGTTGAGAACCTGGCAAGGCCCTGAAGAGAGGAAGCTATGGGGCTGGTGGAACAGGTGGGGGGTGCAGGTATGGGAGGAGTAAGGTGCGATTAGCATTGGTTTCTAGTGATGAATTCTTGGCCATCTTTTGCAGGGGAGGGATCAGGAACTTGGTCAGCTATAAGGATTCAGGCCGCCTTGTCCCATGGCTTTCCCTGCTTTGCTATGGGACTGATAGGGTTGAAGGAGATGCCCTGTGGCTTCTTTGAGGGCCTTACCTCTGACCTGTAGTGGGAGCCTTCCCTCCTGCCTACTCAGGAACTATAAGCAACTTCCTCTTTAGGGCTGCAGCTTCATATAGCCCAACTTGCTGGTCCGCTGACTCGTGGTCTGTTCTTGATCAACTCCCCCTGCTGCATCTCTTCCCCATATTTGAAGCGTCAGTCAACAGCTGGGATTCACTTTGGACCTGCTGGTATGTAAGTAGTGGCAATAGACTGTGACAGGAAGCTGATAGGCCAGCGTTGGGACCTTTGAGGTTTTTCCTCTCCTATTTTGTTTTTCCATATCTCAGCTTTAAACACAGTCGCTGAAATTAGGACGCTGTTTGTTTTTGCAGAGGTAGCTTTGGATCAGCTGCAAGGTGACCCATGAGCTGGTTAGGAACCCCTTTTGCTGGAATCACTAGTTGCTTTAGGTGCACAGCCGGTGCTCCCCTCGTGTGTGTGTGTGTGTGTGTGTGTGTGTGTGTGTGTGTGTGTATGATGGGAACCATGTATTGTCTCAGTATCTTCAGCCTATCTTTGATTTATTTTATTTCATTGATCTGACCTGGCTCCAATTTACCTCTTCCAAGAAGCTTTCCTTGATAAACTTAACATCAACCTAATTTTAATAGAGCTAATTTAACTGCAGTTCGATCCTGTGCTGTAAGTAGTACCAAATTGTTTCGAACGTGAACATTCAGACTCCCCATCTAGGGTGTAAGCTCTTTGAGGGCATCCCTTGTCTTTCTAATTCTGTTATTTACAGGCAGACTGAAGAATGAATATGCATGGTGCTTTTTTAAAGAAGTCTTTTTTGACTCCTAGTGACTTATAACTCCATTCATCTTCTGGAAGAGTTGAAGGTCTGGATCTTACCGCTAGGAATCTAGGGTTATCCTGTCCATCCTTTGCCTATGTATGTGTTGTGAGAATATCAGGTGCATGGAGAAAAGTGCTTCTTAGTCTAACCACATGGCCAGGCCTCTGTACTGCAGCTTCTCTGTTTCCCCAAAGGCAATAGCAGAAAGCAGAATTAGCCTTCCTCAAAAGAGGTTCAAAGAATTCTTCGTATCTGAGTCAATGCCCCAACCCCAGTCTCTGCAGAAAAAGGGTCCCTGAGCCTGGAGTAAAGACACTGTGGACAGGAATCTGCCATCTGTCAAAAAAGAGGAAAGAAGCACTGTTTCTACCCAGGTCTGTCTTTCTTTTTTTTTTTTTTTTTTTTTTTTTTTGCCTTCTTATTTGCATTCAGTGAGGAGGTGACACATTCTAGAACATAACCTCCCTTTTTCATTCCAGGAATCTAATTGTTATTTCTGTGTTTGTGAAAGATAAAGGATTAGCAAGAACACTTTGCATTAAGTCACCATTTGTAAATGCTTTATAATTATTTATGAAATTATCTGCATTTTATAGCATGGGAGATAATAACTTAAATTGATGTATTAAACATGCATGATCGTTATTTTAACAATATTAAATGCACCTCTGTAGAATAATCATTTCATAAATATGAAGAAAGCATTCAGAAGTGGCACCTTAATTTAAGATATTACAGGATTCGTGACACCCAAATCCACGACCCTTTTTCTCGAAGACAGATGGAGTTTCTTATCTGGCTGCAATGTTCCTCTTTCTTGAAGTGAAAATGAATTCTTAAATTAAAAAATATATTATCGAGGTAATTTTGGCAATGTGATGAAGCAATGGGAGAGGAGATAAGAAGCAGAATTTCCCGGGACCAGAACAAATTGGACAAACCTTATCTTTGCTTGTCTCCATCCCCCCATGCCCAGTGTGCTGGAAGAGTCATCCAGTCTCTGGGTATCCTGCAGGGCTTTGGGGTAGAGGTATGAGCTGACCGATGCTGGAGACAGTTACGTTATTTTCCTCTAATGCCAGGGCTTTGGGGCTGTTTTGAGCAGGGGAGACCTCAAACCAGAAGACCCATTTTGCACAGCAGGAGATCTCTCCAATGAGGGGGAGAATCCAGAGGACATTTAAAATTCAGCAAAAAGGGGTGAGGAAAAAGGGGAGACAGAAAAACTGTGAATCCCAATACCTGATTTGTGTGAAGCTAGTTGGATCCAAGGCAGATAAGCCAGTCTCCCCAGCAGTGCAGCTCCACTGTCTTCTACTGACGGCGCCCTCTGCTGGTCACTGTCAGCTTCAACGCCATGCGTTCTAAGAGTATAATCAATGGATATGTTATCTTCACCAGGAACGAATCGCTTTCTAAGGTTTTGGCTCTGTGCTAAGTGCTTTATGAGGATGATCCTGCTTAATTCTCACACCAGTCATTGGAAAACTGAGTTCCAGAGAGTTTAAGCGCAGGTCCGACCTTCTTAACTAATGGGCTATCTGGAGTCAGCAGGCTAGAGAGCTGACCTGTGTGGCCATGTTATCCACCCACTCCAGGCCCAGGAATGAATGCAAATCTATTCTGCATGTAAAGACCACACTCCAGAGTCTTAATGATCTATTTGAAGTGCATCTTAGTCTCTAACTTAAATCCAGGAATATCTCAAGTGCACGTCCTTTGGGGTAGGATGGGTCTTAGAAATGGATATAATTTATTCTGAGGATTTAATACTGGCCTCTCTGGGTTCAAGTACTGGAAGCCATGCTGATTCTTCTTATTTTTCTCATGCCTTATACCCAAGCCCCATCAGGAAAGCCTGTCAGCTGTACCAGAATCCAGCTTTCGTCTACTCCCTACACTGTGACCATCTTGGTCTATGGGACCATCCTTGCTTATTTGTGCCCTTGCTATAGCCTCCTGGCTGCTCTTCCAACCTCTGTGCTCTCCCTCTCTCCCCACATCGTCTATTCTGAACATAGCAGCCACAGTGACCCTGTTAGGACATAAATTGGATCATGTCCCTGCCTCCATCTCATTCCAGGTAAAAAACATTGACTGACCCTACAACAGTCTACAGAGCCCCTATACAACGTGGTCTCTCTGACTACTTTGGCACTTTTCTCCCCTTTGCTTGTTCTTTACTCACTGTGTTCCAGCCCCACAGAACTCCCTGTGGGGGCTCTTTGAATATGCAAGTCAAGCTCTGTCTCTGAACCTTGGCACTGGCAGAGCACTCTGCCTGGAATGCCCTTCCCCCAGGTATCCTCAGGACTTCTTCCTTCTCCTCCCTCAAACTTCTGCTCAAAGGCCACCTTCTTAGTTAGGCCTACCCTGACCACCCTATTTAAAATTACACCTCCTGCCCTTCATTACCAACCTTCCTTGCCCATTTCATGTTTCTTCACAGCACTTGTCATTTTCTAGTACATCATACAATGCACTTATTTATCATGTGTATTGTTTGCTCCCTCCACTAGAATGTAAGGCCCCCGAGGGCAAACTTTTTTTTTCTTTTGCTTCTTCTTCTTCTTTTTTGTTTTTTGTTTTTTGAGACAGGATCTCACTCTATCACCTGGGCTGCAGTGCAGTGGTATGATCATAGCTCACTGTGGCCTGGACCTCCTGGGTTTAAGTGATCTTCCTGCTTCAAGCAGCTGGAACTACAGGTGCAAGCCACCATGCCTGGCTAACTTTTAAAAATTTTTTTGTAGACTGGGATCTCACTATGTTGTCCAGGCTGGTCTCAAACTCTAGACCTCAAGTGATCTTCCCACCTCTGCCTCCCAAAGCACTGGGATTACAAGGCATGAGCCACCGCACCCAGCGAGGGCAATGTTTTGGTCTGCTTTGTAACTTGCTAATTCCTAGCACCTGAAAAGTGCCTGGAACATTGTAGGTATTTAACAAATCCTTGTTAAATGCATGAATGACGGGCTGCTCCCTTGTCCCTAGCTGGTGGCAGGTAGGGTGACCAACTGTCCTGGTTTTCCTTATATTAACCTGGTTTTAGCACTGAAAGTTCAGCCTCCTGGGACACAGCTATGACGGTTGGTCACCTGAGTGACAGGCAGGAAGAGCACTAAGAAGGGATAGTCATGCTCAGGAACCAGTGAGGCCTTTCTCTCAGCCTAGAGTCTGGAAGAGGCACCTGTCTTCCCCTGCATCATCAGAGGATGAGGTGGGGGTAGGAGAGTGGCTCCATCTCAGATAAGGCCTTTTGAGTTATTGAAATTGCAGCTTATTATGAAGAAGAAAGTGAGTTTCTATTTCCCTGTAAGTGGCACAGGAGTAGAAAAATGATAGTGTAATGATGTTCCAGTGGAACAATTATTTTCCCGAGATGGAGCAACATAAAGTATCACTTTGATTATGTGCTGCCTTCTTAGCCCACCCTCTCTGGCCTAGTTTAGTAGCCAATAAATCTTTGAGCCTCCCTGACCTGCGGCTGCTGTCTCTGCAGGGACTCATTGGCTGGGCCTATCCTCTCCTCATCTGCCCAACCCCTGCTTCTCCTAACTATGGTTTTGGATGATTAATCCAGGCCAGGGCTGAGGGCAGAGGTGAGAGGAGATGGATGCAGAGGCAGAAAGGGCTACTCAAAGGCTCAGGCAGTAACTTGAGCGCGTGGTGAAGGGCTGTGATGGAGCTGGCTGGGACTATGTGGGAGAAATAGAGAGAGGAGCAGGGATCAGAAAGAGATTTTCAAGGCACCCTTGTTAGGATTGTCTGGGCATGAAAACAAAGAAGGATCAATTAGAAGGTGAGGGTGGGTCTGAAAGAGCTGGGGGCCAGAAGAGAGTCATCTGTGTTTCCCCCTTGAGGGGTATAAATGAAGACCTTTCTATTATTACTATTATTTTAATTTCGCTATTAAATCAGGTTGTTTCGTCCCTGAATCTGCTGTCTTAGTTTGCATAGGCTGCCACAACAAAATACTTCAGACTATGTGGCTTAAACAACACAAATTTATTTCTCACAGTTCTGAAGGCTGGGAAGTCTGAGGTCAAGCTGCCAACCTGTTTGGTTCCTGGTGAGGGCTCTCTTCTTGGCTGGCAGACAGCTGCCTTCCTGCTGTGTCCTCAGGTGGCAAAGAGAGAGCTCTGGTGTCTTCTTATAGAGGCACCAGCCCTATTGGATTAGGGCCATATGCTATGACCTAATTTAACTTGTGTTACTTCCTCACAGATCGTGTCTCTTAATACATTATATTTGGGAGGACATGAACTTTTAGCCCATAACATCACTTCTATAGATTGAATGTTTGCATCCCCCCTCCAAATTCATATGTTGATGAATATGATAGGAGACAGAGGTCTTTGGGAGGTGTTAGATCATGAGGGTAGAGCCTTCTTGAATGGGATCTGTGTCCTTATAAAAGAAACCAGAGGAGCTCCCTCACCCCTTCTGCTATGTGAGGTTATGGTGGAATAGGAAGTGGCCCTCATCATGCAACAAATCTGCTGACATCTTGCTCTTGGACTTCCCAGCCTTCAGAACCGTAAGGAATAAATTCTGTTGTTAAGCCGCCCAGTCTATGGTATTTTGTGATAGCAGCCCGAAGAGACTAAAACAACTGCCTTTTTGGAATTGTTCCTCCTTTGGCTTCCTGTTGCCCCCTGGGCCCAGAAATTTGGTTTGAGACCAGCCACCTTTCAGCCTGAGGATTATATCTTGTTTCCAGATATTTAAATCAGTGGTTGTCCAAGTGTGGTCCTTGGACCAGCAGCATCAGCTTCACCTGGGAACTTGTCACAAATACAAATTCTCAGTCTCACTCCCTATCTTCCCAGGCCTCCTGAATTAGCGATTGGGCTATCTGGGTTTTAGCAATCTGGGTTTTAGCAAACTCTTCAAGTAGAGTTTGAGAGTTTGAGAGTTTGAGAAAACTGTTTGAGAAACAGTTTGAGAAAAACTGATTAATAAAAGAATGCCTCCCTTGAGAGCTGGCACTTTGTTTTTAAGCTTTAGAGTCAGACTCGCCTAGAATGCTGATAAAACACAGATTGCTGGGCCCCATCCTGAGTTTTTGATTCAGGCGAACTGGGATGAGGCTTGATCATCTGCATTTCTAACACTTTATTGGGTGATGCGATGCTGCTGGTCCTGGTATCACTGCTTTAAGTGAACCCTTCTGGCACCTTCCTGAAAAACTACTCTTGTGGCCATGGTAGGACCCTCACTTTGTATCCAGTTCCAAAGTGTTCTCTGTTTCCTTTACCTGGACTTGACCGATCCTTGCATCCTGAGGTGACCTTGGGCTGTTGGTCTGTCCCCCATTGTCCAGCATTGGCAGTGGGGTGCCTGCTGTTTCCTGGCCAGACCTGTCAAAGAACCTGCTTCTTCTCAATTTAGACTCCAGCTAGAGGAGAATGAGTCCACATCACCTGGGCTCAAAATCTGGTCCCCTATCCCTGACTGGGCCTCTTTCCTTGCCTCTTCCTCCTTCCAGGTACCGGGGTCCTCTCTTGCACCCAGACCTCACACATCACTGGATCTTTGTTTTAATTTCTATTCCTGAACCTTGATGCTAGAGCCGGAGTGCTACAGGATTCTACAGATGGCCAGACTTCATTGATACCAGGGCCTGCTTCCCCACATTTCTGAACATGGCCGGCTGGGAGGTGATTCCCAGCCACTGTGATGTTCCTTGTGGCCTCCTCCCAAGTGCATCTGGAGGGCCTGGGCCACCAGCTCCTGCCGTTCTCTCCACCACACTCCTGCATCTGCTGACTGCACAGTCCTCAGCACCAGCATCAGCTCCAGTCTCTACGGGCTGGCCTATCAGGGTGCGCACTTCTAGCCCCAAGTCCTCCCTGCTCTTAGGCTGCCTATCCAGTCATTCAGCTGTGGTGCTTCTTCCAGTCTGGGCCACGTCTTTGGATATAACAGGTCTCAGGTTGTCCCTGGGGTGATGTGGCACTTAGAGATGCAGTGGTGCTAAATTCCATGTGGCTGTGGCCACTGAAGGATGTGCTGAGCTGTCGGCCAGGCTGCCAAGTCCTCGGGATAAAGGACAGGTGGTGGGCTTTTTATTGCATTGTTATCAATTATAGGGGTCCTGCAGCAATTGCTGGCTGGGAATGAGGGGAATGAAGAAGCCTGTGGTTTTTGTCCTAATTTGTTTGGTCTGGGGCTGGACCTTAAGCTCGGGAACCACAGTAATTAGCCCAGCTGCAGAACTGGGCAAATGTAGCACATGGCTGTCATTGCTCCAAGGGGCTGCCTGGCATTGGAGCCACTGGCTCTAACAAGGGCTTTGTCAACTCTGGGTGGGAGGGTGCAGTGATTGCGGTGGCAGATGTGGAGAGGGCCGCGGCTTTGATTTCCCAGTCTCTCCCTTCCTGCTCCCTCTCTGCCCCTTTTGGCTTGAGAAGCTGTCCCGTTGGTGAGTCTCAGGATTGGGGGTTAAGAAGGGAGCCTTGGGATTAGGAGGGCAGGGGAGTAGGGACTACACAGCCTCTGAGTGTCTGGAAGCTTGTTTGATGGGGAGGTTGGAGTTTGGTGCTCGCTGAGCATGGAAAAGCGGAGAGAAGGGAGCATCACTGCCACATACAAATGGAAGCTGTGCACAGGCCCAGAGCTCTGGGGAGAGAGCATCTGCAATCTACCGAGCCAAGCAGAAAATTAAAAGATGACTCCACATGCACGCTGAAGCTCTGGGTGGAAGTGGGTAGGCAAGAGCCAGAGAAGTCATGACACCCGGCCTCCGGAGAGGAGCTCTGGGTTAACCACTGATGGGACTGGTGCTGGGGGCATCTCCCCAGGGTGGGGCTCATCCTTTTCATCTGGGAGTGCATTCACAAGGCCTGTCAGTGGAGCTCCAGCTATGGGAGACATATCCACTGGGATACGTCCCCCGACTCTTGGGGTGCCTGGGCCTCTGGGGACCCTTCCCCACCCTGGCTTCCCTCTGTCCTACTTGAGATGCCTCACCCTCAGCTGACCAGTGTGATCAGTGGGTGCCTTCAGGCACGTGGCTACAGTGTGCTGCCGTGTCCAGAATCTGTGACATTTGGGCAACTCTAGCTCTTTGCTTATAATTATAAAAAGAAATAACAGCAGGAGGGATCTAGGGCAGACATCAGGAAGACACTCTCACTTATAAAAGTAAGTTGAGGACTGGAAGGAAGGACTGAGAGTTGCCTCAATGGTCCATGCTGGAACTTTGGAATGCTGGAAGGGGAGGAGCTGATAGCCGGCCTCCCTGCAGGCTGGGAAGAAGCTCACCAACCTAAGACAGGTAGGGTTCTCTGGGTAGACTTGAGGTCAGTGCCCACCTTGGAGCTACAGATTGCCCAGCTACCATTTTCTTCCTTTGCTGAGAGTCTTCCCTGTAGCGAGCCCAGAGAGTCAGCCCCCATGGTTTAAGGGAGCACAGGGCCATTAAGAGATGTTTAAGGTGGGAGCAGATGCTGGGCCTCAGTCTATTTCAGACCAAATGACCCTCTATGTCTTTCATGTAGAGATCTGTTGGACATACTTCTTTCTTCTTTCTGTCAGCCAGACTAGAGGATACTGCTCTTTTCCAAACCCATGGCAAACACCAGCTGTTGGATTTTTATTGTACCCTTGACATTTCCAAAGAGTCTGAGTGGACAGAGGAAGAGGCAATGACAAGATAAAAGACACCCAAATCCTGAGAGATGGACAGCACCAAGAGAGAGGTGGGTCTGCGAGCACGGCAGCAGTTGACACAAGACTCATGGGCTGTGGCCCAAAGCCAGGGCTTAGGTTTGGTGTGCATTTTCCCCCACCTACGTACCCTTGCAGAAGGGATGCAAGCCAGACCCTGCTTTGCTGGTGGGGGTGGCCTCAATATCTTTAGTCTTACAATTTCATCCTTATAACCTGCCATCTCCCTTGCAAGCTTTATTGCACTGATTCCATGTCTGTTACCCTCACTATGGTGAACTTGGACAGAACAGCAACTATGTCTATTTTGTTCATCATTGTATCTTCTGGGCCTAGGCCATAGTAGGAACTCAGTAAAGGTGTTAAAATGCATTCACTCATGAGGGACATAGCGCTGCTGGGCCCTGAGGGCGCAGTGGCTGCTGTGGGCTCTTTCATCTGGTTTCTTTTCCTCTCCCTTCTTTGTCTTCTGCTACCCTCCATTTTTCTTTTCTCACTTTCTCTGTTTCCTCTCCATAAACCAGGCCTGGTCACTGGCTATTCTTAACCATACAGGCAGAGGTATTTATAGCATACGTTCTCCACTGGGAATCTCCCAAAAGTCCCAATCCCAGTATGGAAATATGTGGCCAGGGTCCCAATGTGTTCCTTTCATGGATCTTCCCAGGATCCCCCTTCCCTACGGTCTCCCCAAGGCATTCTGAGAGGACTGAGTCAGACTTCTCCACAGGGTAAGCTGGGCAGCCCAGAATAAGTCTTGACTTGGTGTGTGGTCATCCTAACTATACATCACACCCACGTTCCTCCTAGACTTGCTGATTCTTAAAATTCCTTTCAAAGAGTAAAGGCCTTTCACAAGCCACCATGAGAAATCAACTCGATTTTCCTAATGTGACTGACTGTGCTCTCAGAGTTGCAGCTCTATTCCCAGAAGATTTCTCAATCAAGGTAACCCTGTGAGATTGTACAGAAAATTTGAAGGTAGTGCCTTTTATAGGAAATACTAATTTATAGCACAGAAAAGAATAGTGAAGTTTTTCGTTTTTCATTTTTTTTTGTTTGTTTTTTTGTTGTTGTTTGTTTTTGAGGCAGAGTCTTGCTCTGTTGCTCAGGCTGGAGTGAAGTGGCACGATCTTGGCTCACTGCAACCTGCACCTCCCGGGTTCAAGTGATTCCGTTGCCTCAGCTTCCCAAGTAGCTGGGATTACAGACAGTCGCCACCACTCCCGGCAAAACTTTTTTTGTATTTTTAGTAGAGACAAGGTTTCACCATGTTGGCCAGGCTGGTCTTGAACTCTTGACCTCAGGTGATCCACCCGCCTCAGCCTCCCAAAGTACTGGGATTACAGGCGTGAGCCACCGTGCCTGACCTAGAAATTGTTTGAAAGGAAAGGTCAGTGGGGAAAAGGGGACAGACGTCAGAATTCTATCAGTGATTTACTCAAAAAGTCAACTTCTAGAGAATATCTGAGAATCAGTACATAGTTACCCTAGCTGTCTATACCTTCTGTCTTGACTCCAGCTGCCATGGAACATAATAACCTATGTGGTCCAGAAATTCTGTAAGACTCTTATCCACCAAAGAGGAATTTGGTGCCATATTCTGCTGTCCAGCCTGTGATAGCCATTTTTGTTTTGTTTTGTTTTGTTTTGTTTCGTTTTGTTTTGAGGTAGAGTTTCACTCTTGTTGCCCAGACTGGAGTGCAGTGGTGCAGACTCTGCTCACTGCAACCTCTGCCTCCCAGGTTCAAGAGATTACTACAGGTATGCACCACCACACCTGGCTAATCTTTGTATTTTTAGTAGAGACGGGTTTTCACCATTTTGGCCAGGCTGGTCTTGAACTCCTGACCTTAGGTGATCCACCCACCTTGGCCTCCCAAAGTGCTGAGATTACAGGTGTTAGCCACCGCGCCTGGCCTGATAGCCTTTTAATAGACCTGGCATGCTCATGCACTCAGTCCTGCCTTTGGGTCCTGAAAAGTAACCCCAGTGTGGCCAGCAGCTTTTATGGTAGCCCTCAGCATTCTCTGCCCCTTGGTGTTCACTTACTTGTATAATCCCTTCCCCTTTGGTGTGGGCTGAACTTATGAATTTGCTCCAAATGAATGGAATGAGACAGAAGTGATGACATGTCACTTCCAATATTGGGTTATAAAAAGACTGTGACTTCCACCTGGGGCACTTGCTGTCTCCTGGTTTCTCTCTCACTGTTTCTTCCTCTCCCTCTTTCTCTAATCGCCAGCTCTCATGTTTGAAGACCCTTGGGCAGTCTCTGGGGAGGCCTATGGGATGAGGAATTGAGGCCTTCCTCAATCACGTGAGTGAGCTTACAAGTGGATCCTCCCTCTCCCACCCCTCAGTGAGGCTTTAGAAGAGGCAGAGCTCCCATCTCCACCTTGACTCAATCCTCAGGAGAGGCTTTGAGCCACTGGCATCCAGCCAAGACATGCCCAGTTTCCCCACAAAAACTGCAAGCTAGTGAATGTTGGTTGTTTCAGGTCCGGGGTAATTTGTTTTGTAGCAATGGATAATGAATATCCCCAGATGTTGCCAATTCTTGATCACTGGGGCTCTTTCAGACTCCTTCCCATTCACCACTGTCCCTATGTCCTTTCCTCCAGCTTCCTGACTGTCCCCATCCCTCCCATAGCCTCCTTTAGGCTCCTTCTCTAATGGCCTTGATGGCTGGTCAGGGCTTGGCCTTATCAAGTGGCTTTGAACTTGGTACCGCCCCAGACATAATGTTGGGGATCTGCCTTCTGACTTTACATTTCATAATCTTGTGTAAGAAATTACCTGCTGACATCAGGTGCTGTAGCTCACACCTATAATCCCAGCACTTGGGGAGGTTAAGGGTGGAGGATTGCTTGAGGTTAGGAGTTCAAGACCCACCTGAACAACATAGAGAGACCCTGTCTCTACAAAAAAAAAAAAAAAAAAAATTTAAAAATCAGCCAGGCATGGTTGTGTGTGACTGTAGTCCTTGCGACTCATGAAGCTGAAGCAGGAGGATCGCTTGGACCCAGGTGTTTGAGGTTACAGTGAGCTATGATCTCAACACGGCACTCCAGCCTGGATGACAGAGAGAGACCCTATCTCTAAAAAAAGAAGAAAAGAAAAAAAACAAAAAAAGGAACTACCTCCTGAACTCCACTCTGGCCAGGCTTGCCTCTCACCTGCCCCCAGGTCTGACCAGAAACAGGATCAGAAAATAAGCTGACTTACTAGAACAAGAAAGCTAAACCAGACACCCTGGCAAGGTTTTCAGTGAAAGCTGAAACAACCTCCTTATCATGAGAAAATTCATCACATTGTAACTTTCACCCCAATCTCTTAGTGTGCCTATCAATCAGGACTTTCCTGCATTTGTTAGCTGATGGATGGCAAATAGTGGGGCCATTACTTTGTAAAAACAAGATGTTGTTTTCAGATATTTTTCTTTCCTTCCTCTTCCTTCCACCCCTGCCTCACTTAAAAGCTTTCATTCCTTAAGTCCAGTCAGCATTTCATTCATTATTATCATTATTTTTGGAATTTAGACATTAAAATGATTGAGTCTGGATTTCATTACCAGGCTCTGGTGACTTAGGGTAAATATTCTGTGAAACTGAAGGAGTACTTGGCTACTTTTTCTCAGTCCTCCTGGTTTCATGATAGGTCAGGCATTGAAGTAAATTGGAGGTCAAGTCAAGGTTTCAATTCGTGTTCACTGGATTGCCAACAGATACTGATGACTCACATTAAATTCCATGTTTCTGCATGGGTTGGAGGATGTCTAGGCTTGGTTGGAAATTGGACATGACATTCCTCATCTATTGTCGCTAAGGAAATATTATACTGATAGATGAAAATGCTTGGTGACAAGAGATGAGTGGTTTGCATACAGGAGATGCATGGCACATGTGGACCGAAATGATGAACAGAGATTAAGACCTGTGTGGCCACTCCATCCCTTCCTGGATGATTTAATCTATGATCATACTTCAGTCATCATTTGTGACCTGATAATTTCCAAAGCATTATCTCCAGTCCATTATTTCTCTGGAGCTCTGGGCTCATGAATCTAACCACTCACTGAACACCTGACCTTGAATGTTCCTAAGAAACTGAAAGCTCTTCATGTCAAAATTGAACTTACTATCTTCACCCAAAGCTGCTCCCTCATCCTCTCTTTCCCACCTTCTAAAATCCCTCTGCTTTGCTCAAGCCAGAAAAATGGGGTCAGACATGGCTCTCACCTCTCCCTCACACTCTACTTATGGTCAGTCACTGTTTGGTCAGTTCTGTCTCTTGCCTGTCTCTGGAAAGGGCCACTTCTCCACGTCCCCACTGTCACTCTCACGTCTCCTGCATGACTCCTAACTGGCTGTTGGCTTCTAGGGTGGCCTCTAGCCAGTCCATCCTCTACACGCCTGCCAGAGGGATGAACACAAAAAGTGCTTCTGTTCACATCATTCTGCCAAAAACCACTCAAAAATGCTCAGGCACCTCTGGGGTAAGCTGCCCAAGCTGTGAGCACAGCCACAAGGTCCTGCCTCATGTGATCTGGCCCTTTTTACCTCTCCAGCTGTATAATTTTTTCACAACACACTTTGAATTTTGTATTTCAGACCCAGTAAGCTGCTTACAGCTGCTCTCTCTCTGGTGCCTTTGCACACAGGATTTCATTGCCTGGAACGCTTTCCCTCAATTCACTTCTTGGCCTGGGTTTCTCCTCTTTGTTTTTCCAAACTCAACTGAGATGCCATCTCCCCTGAGAAATCTTCCGTATTTCCCAAGCCCGGGTTGGATATTCCTTGGTGTGGTTCTGTGGCATGCTACACTTGCTCTGTCATTGTAAATACCTGCTTGCCTTCTTGAGAGCAGGGCTGGCCATAGTATCCAGCACCTAGAACTGTGCGTAACCCACGGGAGGAGATCAGTAAATACATGATTGACCCACAAGGGATGTTGAAGATCTACTGAGGGGAAGTTTTCCACCATCTAGGTATTGGTCCATAGTAAAATTCTGCCACCCATCCAACCCACCCAAACCATCCACAGTAAGGCCAATGAGTTGCTGTGATAGAATGAGTGCTAGACCCAGGGTCCTGAGGTTGCAGGTTTGAATTCGAGCTCTGCCTCTTATTAGGAGAAGCTACTCAACATCTAAGTCTTAATTTGCTCAGCTGTGAAGAAGGAACCATAACACACACCAGACAGGGTTGGTGTGAGGACCGCACAAGACAGCGGGTGCTAATGCTCCCACCTCAGTCAACTGTTGGTTAGGATGGAGCTGTTCCCTCTGCTCCCACAGAAGCCCAGACCTGGGGCCATGAACTTGTGCTTTCAAGAGCGGGGCTGACAGAGCAGACTTGATAAGGACCCTGGTTGTCGGATATGATAATAATAGTCTCATTTATTAATATAAAGGCCCGCTAATAGAGGCGGCACTTTTAATTAGCCAACACGGCCACGATATTAATTTTTATCCAGAGTTATTTAAGTCCAGGAGCCTTCCTCCCCTCTCTGTTAGCACTTAGCTGGAGGGCGATTGAGAACATTTGTAATTGGATTTCGGTGCAGGACTTAATTATAAGGAGACAATAAAGCCCCTGAAATGCAGCAGGTTCTACCCTGTTAACTATTATTTTCCAGGGACACGCTCATACCAATGAATGCACAGATTTATCTAAATTATAATTTTTAAACTTAACAAAGACTCACTTCCCCCTCCCCACCAGGCCTGAGAGCAGTCTGCCGGGAGGACAGATTTGCAGGGAGGAGGGCACAGAGGCGGAATACTTCATTCCTGTAATCAAGTCTTTCACTCCATGGGCCACTGAGCGGCTTCCCCGGGCCCCTTGGGATCTCGGAAGTGTATTTTCTTCTCTTGGCCAAATGGCTTATTAATAGAATTGGCTTATTTATATCTCACCCAGAAAAATCCCAAAGTGTTACAGCAACAGGGAGATATCGAGCCAATTAGTTGTTGGTCTTATTGTCATGGGGGGGAAATCTAGTTATTAATTGATTGCCCTTCACCAGTGGCAGAATCGATTCAGAGGAAACCAGAAGGAAAAGGTGAAAAAAGCCACGTGTCTCAGACCATCTGAGAAAACTCAGAGACAAGGCTAAACCATTTATACCTCCAGCAAAGCTTTCTAACTTTAGGAGAGCGAGGAGACTGAGGCCTCTGCTATGGTCAGCTAGGTGTGGCATGGGTACCAACCTCTAAGGAGTGTCTGCTGTGGTCTGACTGTTTACAAACATCAAACCACTCTGTGAAACAGGCTTATTTCATCCACTGCACAGAAGAAGACTGGGCATCCATTCATTCAATATTTGCTGAATCCCATATCATAAGATAGGCCTCAGAGACACAGTGGTGGACAAGACAGAACCTGCCCTCCTGGAGCCTACGTTCCTGCTCATTGCAGAGATGGTTCCAAGGTCACTGACCCACATACATACTTGGCCGGGCTAAGATAGGAAACCAGGTAGGTTCTACCAACGCCAAAGTCTAGGGAATTGCTTTTCCTTCTTTTGAGTGCTAGGTTTTGTGGATCTTGTGGCCTCCTACAAAGCCCACACTGTGAGTCACCATCCACCTTCTTCACTGGGCAGCCTCAGAGGAGGAAAAGACATCACCAATTTAGTTTAGGACCTGAGAGGTGGGGTGTAGGTTCCCTGAGATGAGGGAATGGGAGAGGACCTTCTGCTGTTCTATGCAAGTAACTGTGGATGATGAGGAGTTTAGGAGTACAGTGGTTTTTTTTAGATTGTCATTACACTTGTAGATATTTGGGAGGGTGATTGGGAAACAGAATAAAGTAACAAATAAAATTCTCACACAATCCTACTCCCCTATTTAGACCACACCGTAACATGCTGTGCACAGTTTTCCAAATCATTAAAAATTATTTGTGGACATAATTTTAAATCAGAATATAATATTTCCTCCTGTGAACAGACTATAATTTACTTAACTTTCCCATATTGGCAGATATTTAATGTGTTTCTACTTATTATTTTAAATAAAAGACATGTACATGTATGTTTGTCCTTGTTTTTACTTGCTCAAAATGGAAGTGAAATTATTACCATAAAGAGAATGAATATTGTAAAGGCCCTTGAGACTTACTGCCATCTTGTGTTCTAGAAATATTGTACAAATTTCTAATAGTGTGTGAGAGCACCCAGCATTGTAGTACACTTTCCTTCATCAATAATCCACATTGACTTTTATAAGTATTTGCTAATTTAATAGGGCAAAAATTGTATTTCATTATTGTGTTTTCTTCACATATATTGACTGCTAGTAAGCTTCAACATTTTTTTGTATGTCTAAATAATCATTTGTATTTCTTCTGCAAATAGCCTATTCTCATCCTTTGCACATTTTTCTTTTGGGTTTAGTGGGGTTTTTTATGTGTGTGCTATTTTGTATTTTAAGAACATTAACTTTTTGATGTTTTTGTTGAAGACATTTTTTCTCAGGTTGATTTTGCTGTTTACTTTTACTTTCCATGATGTTTTTTATAGATATGATTTGAATTTTTATGCAGCCAAATATATCTATTCTTTCTTTGTGATTCCTCCAATTGCTTTTATACTTAGAAATTCTGTCTCCACACTGAGATAAACACACTAATATTTTATTCTAAGTATTTTATGATTTTTTTTTTTTGAGGTTGGGGGACAGAGTCTTGCTCTGCCACCCAGGCTAGAGTGCAGTGGGGCAGTCATGTCTCACTGCAGCCTTGACCCCCTGAGCTCAAGTGATCTTCCCACCTCAGCCTCTGGAGTATCTGGGACTACAGGTCCACACCACCACTCCTGGCTAAGGTTTAGAATTTTTTAATTTAATTTTTGTAGAGGTGATATCTCCCTATGTTGCCCAGGCTGGTCTCAAATTCCTGGGCTCAAGTGATTCTCCTCCCTAGGCCTCCCAAAGTGCTGGGATTACAGGTGTGAGCAACCCCACCGCCCAGTCAGGTTTGATTTGTTTCACATTTAATTTTTTAGTTCATTTGGGATTTATTTTGTTCTGTGTTGCATGGTAAGCATTTAGATTGATATTTCCCCAAATAGTTAATCATTTATCCCTGAATCATTTATTAAAGAATGTTTTTGGCTGGGCATGTTGACTCATGCCTGTAATCCCAATACTTTGGGAGACCAAGGTGGGTGGATGGCTTGAGCTCAGGAAATTGAGACCAGCCTGGGCAACATGGTGAAACCCCATCTCTACAAAAAATACAAACATTAGCTGGGCGTGGTGGTGTGCATCCTGTAGTTCTAGCTACTTGGGAGGCTGAGGAGAGAGGATCAGTTGAGCTTGAGAGACGGAGGTTGCAGTGAGCTGAGATCTTGCCACTGCACTCCAGCCTGGGTGACAGAATGACACCCTGTCCAAAAAAAAAAAAAGACTTTCTTTCCCCATTGGCTTAGTGCTGCCTTTGGTTTATGCTAAATTTTCAAACATATATATACAGTAGACTGTTCTGAGCTGTCTTATTCTGTTCAGTTGGTTCTTCTATTACAATCACACTGTTTTAATTATTGTATCTTTATTCATTCACACACTTAAAAATACAACATATTTGTGTATGAAATATAGCATTTTAATATCTGGCAGAAAAATCTCCCTTAGTTACTCTGTTTTTTAGGAGGAAAAAAGATTACTTCTGTTCGTGTATTTTCGAAATAAATTTTAGAGTCATGCTGTCTAGAAAAAAAAATCTCATTTGGGATTTTGTAAAGGATTAAATTAAATATATATCTTAATTCATGAAGCATTTGCATCTTTATACTATTCAGTCCTATCATTCGGGAAAATGGCATGCTACCTTTTTTCCCCTTTACGTTGTTTTTGCAGCTTTAACTCTGTTACCTAAATGGGATTTTAGTGTATACTGTGAGATGGGAATCAAAATTAATTCCCTTTCAATTAGTCAGTTTTCTCAAACTCCAGTTTTTGCATAACTCACCAATGACTTATAACATTTCTTTTATCATTTATTAAGTCCTTATATATAGAAGGGTCTGTTTCTAGGCCATCTATTTATTCCCATTGCTCTGATTACTGTCTTTCCTAGTACTAGAGGGAAGTGCCATCCACTCCAGATGGCTCTCAGAGTCACTACCTGCTTTCTGCAAAACCAGGATTCATTTCCTGAATGCAGAGTCAGTTCCTTGGTCAGAGCCTCTGCTCCGAAGATTTTTAGTGCCTCAAGGTACTCCAGTAGAGCAGGTTGATGCCAGGGCTTTGGTTTTAGTTCAGAAAACACCCAGGCCAATGGAGACTGATTCCTGATCCCTGCCACTGGCCTTCCCTCTGTTCAGTATGGCCAGATGCTGGCTGAAAGGGGGTCCCAGACTCCAGACTCCCCAGGTAAGAGTGAGGGCCCAGAAAGTTTCAGAGAGGTGTACAAGATAGTAATGCTATACTACAAATCTCTGCATTTCTCAGCTCCTGCTTTGTGCCAGGCCTGTGATGAGGACATTATATACCTTAGTTCTAATTTTTACCATAACTGCCTGAGCTAATGTTAACCACATTTTCCACATTAGAGGACGCTCAGAGGGAGTAAGAAACTTACCACATATCATCCAACTACAAAGTGGCTTATTTTTCATCCCAGTTGTGTCCAATTCCAAAACCCACAATCATTACTTCCGAGCTACTGGCAGTTGACTCAGCCAGAACGACCACCACAGCCCCTCCCCTGGAGAAAATGGTTTAGGATTGTTGAGCTTTGCTTTGTCTCCAACTCCAGCTCTCATGGTAACAGAATCTGGTGATGTGAGGACAGAGGTTTGAAGCTGGTCACCTGAGCCAGAACTCGGTGGCCATCTCTCTACTCAGGGTAGTGGGGTCCATACCACGCTTGGTGGGGGTGGAAGCTCTGCTTCCCTTCCTCACCCCAGACCACCACACCTTCCTCGTCCCAGTCAGGCAGGCAAGTTTGCCTTATTACCTGAAGATGCAAGGTTACGTGGTGTAGGGGAGAGAGCTCGTGTATGTAGCAGGGTAAGGTGGGGTGCAGTGGTAGGAGGAAGACAGGCAGAAGCCCACTGCTTTAAAAAGTGCTCTGTGGGCCTGGCCACCTTCTATCAAAACAGTGGTTCAGAAGGCTGAAACAGCCAGAATCTGAAAATAATAAGCACTCACTTATTGAATATCTAAAGATCACAATCTCAATTTACTTCTAATCTTGGTCAATAAACAACATGCACATGGTTGCTTTTCTATGCATGTAATCACTGTGTACTCTGTATGGTGGAGTCGCCACTTTTCCACTTGAAGTTACCCCATCCTCACATGTTCACATATGGACACAGTTGTCCCACTCAGTTTTTAATGGCCTATAGTGTTCCATCATGTTAATTCATACATTAAGAAAACATATTTTAAATGTTGTCTGAAAGGGTCAACACATGAACAGATTGATAGGGAAGGGTCTGATCTTGGGAGTATAAGGCAGATGTGCTTTGTGGGGAAATTTATCATTTCGGGGGGGCTTGGGAAATGAAATAGCACAAAGTATTATTCTTACAGTCTTCCACTGATGCAGACAGAACCTTGGGCTGGGGATCTAGGCACCTGGCTCTAACTTTGACTTTTTCTTTTGTTTACTTTGAATTTCTTTGTGAGATGCTTTCTTTCCTAGGTTCCCAAATTTTATCTGTGCTATTCTGATAATCATAGGAGTCACAAAAGCACAGAGATGCAGGGCTCCCCAGAGGTTGAGTGACTTGCCCAAGGTCACAGAGTCAGCCAGTGCCTCTGTGGACATCACCTCCACCAACTTCCTAGTTTTGGAGAATTAGATCAGAGATGGAGGGTTTGGTCCTCTGAAGAAAGGCCTGGAGAGAACCTTCGTTAAGACCCATGCCCAGCCCAACCTTGAGCCTTTGGCATGTTTTTCCATCTAGGGAGTTGCTTTGTACCTCTGCTTCTGGATGCTCTGTGGGGCTTATTTGACCTCTCTTTATAGAAGGGAGGAGAAGGGTCATGAGGTTCCCCCTGAGCCCTGAGGTTGTCTTGTTTCTCACTCACAGGACTCCTGCCTCATGTCTTTACCTTTTCCATCTGTTTGAGCTGACCCTTCCTTTCAGTTGCTCTTGGAACAGGCCAGAGTCATCACCATGTTGCTATTCCATGCTGACAGAGTCTGTGGACTGTTTGGCCTGTTGTAATTATCTCACCATCTTGCTCTATTTCTGTCTCAGTTCACAGAAGACTCAAAGCAAGCCAAGACACAGGCACAGGGGGCAAGGGTAACCAGGGCAGGGTGGGGCTTGGAACCCTAGGACACTAATTCCAGTTTGACCTGGGCACTTCTCTTAATGTGGCCTACACCTCAGCTGTAGTCAGAGGCCTTTTGCCTAACAGGGAGGGTGGTAGACTTTCAGGACGAGGTGGGACCTTAGAGAACCAGTAGCATTCCATGGAGCTGTAGGGTTGTGCAGAAGCATACAGGGCCCAACACAGGGAGTGGGAGTAAGGTTGGGGGAGGGCTGGTGTGGGAAGGGGAGGTGGAATGAGTAGGGCCTTGCCTTCCCATCTGTTTCCATCAGAGCAACTGCACTTGGATCTGGATTCTGTATGAGCCTTTCTTTGATAAAAAGTTGGAAACTACTGATCTTTTCTAAGTCCCTTCCATTTATGAAGGAGAAAACTGAAATTGAGCAAAGAAAAATGTTTTGCCAGGGCCACTCAAGTGGTTTAGTAGCAGATAGGGCTCTAGGAGGAGACAGGCCCAGTGGCAGGGGCCGATGGCTGAGTCATAGGATCCACCTCTCCAAGAGTCTCGTGGATTTCTGTGTCTTGTCCTAGCTCTGGCTGGTAGAGGCCTGAGGGCCAGTGCTACTGTCACAGGCTGGCTGTGAGCAGTAAGGGCCATTTGGCTTTGGTCACTATGTGCCGAAACAGGGAACAGCCCTACCTTGAGCCCCAAAGAGCAATGGAACTTTCTTCATGGCCACTGAATCCACAGCTTGTGAAGATCTTGTCAAATCCTAAGGATCTCGCGACCTCTGTGTGATGTTGGATTTGTTATATAATCTCTCTGAGCCTCAGTTTCCCCATCTCTAAAATAGGAATGAATGCCATTTGAGTCAATCAGATCATGTCTGTGATGTGCTAACCACAGTGCTGGTTACGCAATGAAAGTGCAATAGACACACTAAATCATTGCTACCAGATGAACATCATGGCCAGGGAGGCTCACAAGAGTAAGAGGTCAGGTCCTGGACCTTTCTGCTTAGCACACAGCAGAGCATATAAGTGACTGACTAAAGATTTAGTTAAATAAACAAATGACCAGGGAGACTCTTTAAGGTGGAAGAAAAACTTCTTTGGGGAAATGGCCTGGAGGAATGACAATGTGTACTTCCATTCTCCCTCAGCATCCTTACCGTTCGAACAGGGAAATGGAGTCAAGATGAAAACCAAGGGCTGCCTCAAATGAGGAGGGGCACGAGCTGGGTTCCCGCAGTCACTGAAGCTCGGGGTTCACTGCAGTCACCCAGATCTCAGCTCTGAAAAGATCCTGTGGCCTTTAAAGTCACTCAGGGTCAGTGCCAGGCAGAGGAGAAGTCAGGTACCATCAGGCTGGGGAGGCTCCCTTCCCACCCTCCAGTCTATGACACTGCAGGCTCTTCTGTGGGGCCGGGGGCATTTTAGGATGCTGTGGCATGCTAGAGGATGATGATAATGATTGTGACAAAAGGAGAATTCCAGGTGAGCTTTTCTAAAATGGGTCATGAAAGTTAGGGGCACCTGTGATGGCAAGCAGAACCTTCAAAATGGAGCCACGTGAAGATGGGAGCACCAAAGAGAGAGGAGCCTGGGGAGATGGATCAGGAAGATTGGAGTACTACCCGATTTGGGTAACCAACCACATGTTTTTGTTGTTTATCCAACCACATGTTTTTGTTGTTTACCGGTTTTCTGGTGTTGGCCTCTTAGGTGGGTCTCTTCTAAATGCGCTGGAATAATTCAGACATTAATGATATTGGGAAGAAAACCAGATGGGGGATGGCTTCCAGAGTTTCCCTCTTATTATTTCCCATAATGAGTCCAAGAGTTGTCCACTTCCCTGATCTGGAGCCAGTACCCTCTCTGCCTCTCAAGGGCCCTCCATATCCATTGATGTCTGTTGCTCTTCTTCTTTGGTTACCCAGTAAAGGTTAGGATCTTTCAAAAGCATCTTCTCCTCAGAGACTAAGGGTAAAAGAAACCAGACAAGAAATCATCAAAGTGAATAGATTTAAGGATCACAGGCACTTCATTTAGTTTCAGCGTTTGATGAATGGATTGACTGGTTTTTTCCTCACTGTGATGGTTAATTTTATGTATCAACTTGGCTAGACTACAGTGCCCAGTTTTTTGATCAAATACCAGTCTAGATGTTTCTAAGAAGGTATTTTTTAGATGTGATTAATATTTACAATCTGTAGACTTTGAGTAAAGCAGTTCACCCTCCATAATGCAAGTGGACCTCATCAACAGTTGAAGACCTTAAGAGAAAAGACTGAAGTTTCCTGAAGACGAAGAAATTCTGCCTCCAGACTGCTTTTGGACTCAAGGCTGCAGGAGTCTTGAGTCATCATCAGCTTTGGCAGGAATTTTTAGCCAGCCAGCCTGACCTGCAGATTTCAGACTTGCTAGCTCCCACGATTGCATGAGCCAATTCCTTAAAATCTCCACTCCCTCTTACACACACACACACACACACACACACACACACACACATGCAACCTATTGGTTTACTGGTTCTGTTTCTCTGGAAAACCCTGACTAATCACTTACCTAAAACCAGCTCAGGATGGAGGTGCCCAGACTCTTCCCTGAGGGGAGACAGGTGAATCCCCCTCTCAGGTCTGGTGAGTGCTCCAGCCCATTTCCTACTCCACTTCCTTGACTTCTTGCTGGGAATAGTCCTTCTGGGGTCTGTGCCCTCTGCCTCCAGCCTCTTTGCTCCCCTCTGTTGCTGTTATCCTCTACCTGTGAGCCGGCCCTGCCCCCTGGCTCTCAGGGTGAAGAAGCACCTTTCTTAGTAGGCCCCAAATCCTTATCAGACCCTTGACCTGGGCATGCTTTCAGGAGGCCATTGACAGCCTCTTGTAGCCAACTGAGCCCTGTCTGTGGCCTTAGCACATAGAAATTTGGCTTGATCCACTTCTGTCTGCCACTTCCTATTTATCTATAGCATATTCACTGGCAGGTTCATAGCTGGTTCTGCCACTGGGTGAAACCTTGATTCATCTTTTATTTTCCTATGTCAGCATCCATGACTAGTCTCCTAAGGACCTAACTCTCAGGCACCAACTTTCATCTCCAAAACTTCTATTAATTCAACTTCTCCCCACAGTCAAATGGAGATGCTCATCAATTCCTGCCTGTAGGTCCTGCTGGGCTGCCTGTAAAAGAAGGATGTATGGTTAATTCTCTCTCCTGCTCATTTACCTATTGTAATACTTATTTAGTCCATTACACACATTACCTTATTTAACCCATATAAAAACCTTATTGGTTGCATATTATTACCCTCATTTTACTGATTTGAAAATTGATGCACAGAGAGGTTATATAACTTGCCTCAGACCATACAGCTTGAGGATGGAATTCAACCCGAGGCAATCTGAATCCGAAGCCTATGCTCTTAGCCAGGGATACATGAAACCTAGCAATTAGAAAGGAGTAGGAGTGAGGAATCAAGATAAATGAGACAGAGACATAAAGCAAAGCCAGGAATAAGATGAATGCAATAACACGCAGTGGAAATTTCTGTACATGTGCTTTGGTGGGCTGCTCATTTGGCTCTAAGCTTCTAGCAGCCAATGCAAAACAGGTGGAAGACTCGTCTGTCTTTCAGCTCACTTGCTGAGCAGAGATGTTTGGTAGCTTGTGGTGTCAATACGATCAAGCAAAGATAATCAGCAGCACCCCTCTCCCTAAATTCTCTTGAGTGTCTTATCATGCAGGTTTTACCCTCAAATTGAGGAAACCAGGTCTCTGAGAGTTTTACTGATGCGGTTTGGCAAAATTATTTTGCATTTGTGGTAAAAATAAGATAGAAGTACCCCTAAGAAAAGGGATGAGTCTTTTTCTTATAGAATAATGGTTTGGTATTGACATTAGATTGTAAACCCTGGGAAAGCTGCAACTTCAGGACTTAGTTTTTCCCTCCCCTTTGTGTCCCTAATAGTACCTAGTCTAGTGTCATGCTCATAGCAAGTGAGGAAAAGATATTGATTGCATTGAACAAATATGACTATTAGTGAATGAGGAAGAGTGTCTCCATAGGATCTTCTTGTTGCAAGAGGAAGGATCCATTTCTGGGGTGGACTTCCAAGTACTCAATGGTTCCAGAGCTAATGAAAGGTAGTACGGTGCAGTGGAAAAAGCCTGTGCAATATGAAGTCTGGAATCAGACCTCTGTGGCTCTACCACTTTGCAACTGTGCAGTCTTAAGTAAATCCCTTAATCTCTCTGAGTCTCAGACTTAAAAGTGGAAAACTCTTATCATGTGAGCATGAGAAGCCTAAAAGGGAGGATGTTCCAGAGCCTGGAATTTGGTAGATGGTTCCCAAGTTCCATTCGTTCAATCATCTGTTTATTCAGAACCTACTTATGGGGCATCTGCTGTGGGCCAGGGTCTGTGCTCTGTTCTGGGAATACGATAGTGAACAAGACAGACAGCCTGGTAGCTTCCATCCTCTTCCTTTGTTTCCTTTCCAGAGGATGGTAGTTTCTGCAGCAGGTATTTAATAGTAGGGATACCCTAAGTCCAAGTTGTTGAGGGCACAGATGGTGGTGGGATGAGGGGAGAAAAAGGAAGATTGGGGAAAACTCAGGGATGTAAGGATCCTTTACTGAGAAATGTCCTCCTCTGTCCAAATTTCCCTGCATCCCAGCCTCTTGTGAAGCCAGGAGCCCAGTCAGGCAGTGACAGAGGCAAGATTCATCTAATTGCTCCGTCCCACATTGGAGCTCACCGGGGCCATATTGTTGCTTTTACTGAGAAAAGACACCTTTTTCACTGCTGGACACTAGAGTGCTTCCAGGGTTCTAGTTTTGCATTTCAGAGAGAAGAGGAGGGTGGTTTAAAGTTAGTAAAAAGCTCTAGTGCACTCCCCAGGCCCAAGGGTGCACTCCCCAGGCCTGAGGCCCACTGTGTTGTTGAAAATGACACACTAATTACATGCATGCCTCAGCACTGAACTCTTCTCCTCTCCTCCTGACTCCTCACAGTGTTATGTTTGCATTTTTCTCACCCTCGGGACCAGCTTTTGCATCTCTCCATTCCATTTGGGAAGGGTGTGTGTGTGTGTATATGTGTGCGGTGTGGATGGGGGACACACTGTGAACTCAGTGGCTGCTAAGTGGGGACTGACGATCTTCCCAATTATGATCTCTTTGAAGCGGTAAGCACACACCATGTTTACCAACATGCACTTGTTTACATGCTTTGTTTTATAAGTCCCAGGCCATATTCTCCCTTGTGTGCTAGCTGTCCATATTAGACGGCAGGCACTCTGAAGGCAGGGCCTGCACCTCATCCTTCAGGAGGCTCTACTCTTAGTGCTTGGTATGAGGTTGAAGACCCAGAACTCTCTTGGTCCCATTATCATGAAAACAGTGAACAGCAGTTTGCTTGCATGCTAAGTTGAGATGTCAGATGGATTCCTGAGTTATTCTCATCTATTTCTCTTACCAGAGAGCAGAAGTGTTACCTACACACTTTGGAATACCAGAATTTAAAACAGAAAGATGAAAGTACAGAGGAGAGGAGGCATGAACTCCTTGGGTTAAGGGAACCCTAAGGATTAGGATTCCTAAGATCAATTCCCTACTTCTCAGCCTTACTGCGGAATTGTGATGTTCATGCTGCCTCTGGACTTTGTCAGTCCAGCTGCTGTTCTCCCCTAGGCAGGGCCCGCCTTCTTGTCTTACCTGCACTGGATCTAAAAGCACACACTATCTGGCATCTTTCCCTTTATTTACCTTTAATCCATCAACTGAAAATGACAAAAACAAACAAACAAAACAAAACAAAAATAAAAACACCAAAACACCCCTTCTCAATGCATGGTGAAACATTCCTTTTTAAGAATGCTTATGATTTTCACTACACTAAAAGGTTGATGAGGACAAGGATCACCTCTTTCTTATGTATTATGTTATCCCCCAGCACTTACCACAGTGCCAGGCCGTGCTTAATACATGTTTTGTACAAACACGAGTGCACTTTGTACACATGAGTGTACATACCCATGAAGAACATGTATTAAGCATGGAGGCAGAGGAGGATCTCACTCTTCTGAAACCTCCCTTCACTTCTGGGAAGGTGTCCTGACTCATGGAGTGCACTTGCTGCCTCCAGTTGGAGAAAAGCTGTATTCTGAGGTCTTGGGACTAGGGGGCAGTGTTCACCTACCAGTATAAGCCAGGGCATCCTCTGTGTGTGTGTGTGTGTGTGTGTGTGTGTGTGTGTGTGTGTGTGTTGTGTTATGTTGATGATGATGACTGGTACATTAATAAGCTCTGGCTCCAGAGAGAGTTCTAAAACTCCCTCAAAACAACTTAGCTCATCTTTCCATGAGTACCCTTCTTAAATATGCCCGTAAAGTGTTATTCTGCATATATGCTGCTGAACAATCAGGTTTATTTAAAGATTTAAGGATTTTTAATTCAGTAAACTTTATTTATATATAACAACAGTACAAATTGTGTCCTCAGCTTGCAAAATAGGAGTGTTTCGTATTTACAATAGGTACACAATAATATATTAGAATAACAAAAAACCCCACTTTATTGGAACATTTTAAATACTTAATTTTCTTACAGTTTTTATTCCACAACACCTGTAAAAACAACAAAACCAGACAACCATCATTGTATTTTCTTAAAAATATATATAATACAGATTCCAGTGTGTCAAGAGGAGTGGGTTTGAGCAGGAAAAGTTGTGGGGAAAGGCAGGTGGGTTCTGGCCCCTAGTCTCATGTGATAGAGAGCTTGTCCTTTCTTCCCTTACACACGCAAGAACATCTGTTCTGTTTGGGGGGACCATTTCCATTCTGCCTGCTATACCTTCCATGCCAAGATGAAGGCCAAATAAGTCAAAGTGAGGACTTTGAAATGCAGAAGATGTTTCCTACCTTCCTTGTGGCCAGGGCAGGAGGGAGCAGGCTGCACTGCAGCAGAAAGAAGACAGCTCAGGCTGAAGGGAGAGCTTTTCTGCGCTGAGAAGAACGAGATGTGGGTGTCCACGAGAGGCTGAGGAATCTCCAGTTTGCTTATTGGGCGGAGGCCCTGTCTGCCGAGCAGTGGCCGTGATCACGTCTCAGGACTTTCCTTGGTACTAGTTAGAAAATACCAAGAGTGAAACCTTATCCCTCATTGATGGGGATCACTGAGCTCCAGATACTAAAATGTCACACTTCAGGGAAACTAGGGAAGAAAGACTGAGTTATGGAAAGGATGCTACCATTTTTCTCAAAGCATATTCCTGAGACAAGACATCGGAAGGCCCTGAAGTTCATCTCCCAAGTTCCCCGTGGGATCTGCTCCCACAGCCCTGTGTCTATGAAGCCACTTTTCATTTTCTCACCCACCGAGCCTCCTGAGTCTCAATTCTTTTCTGTCTGTGCCCAGGCCCCAGGAGTCTCATGCAAGATGCAGTGTGGCTGAGAAAAAAACAGCCTGTCCTGGAGCAGCTGCTGGCTCAGTATTTACCAGCAGCAGGTTAATGGGGGCAGGTGTGGCAACCGGGATGCACCTGGAGATTTATCAGCCCGAGGCTTTCAAATGCTCCCTATTTGTTCTACCCAGGTCATTTTTCGTCCAGCATACCCATCCATTGATTCTGTTTCACGCTCAGCAGGGCCAGGGGTCTTGACTATTTCCTGTCCTCATTTAGTGGAATTGAAGGAAGGTCAGGAGCTCAAGCAGCAGGTGATGTGCTGCCAGAAGAGATAGTGGCAGTAGAAACAAGAGCAGCTCTCATCGCTGGGGGAATGGCCCCAGAATAAGGTAAGGCAGCTGGGCAGCTGGGTTGGTCTACTCTCTTCCTTTGCTGGAGCCCTTTTCCTACAAAACTGGTACCCTGTGCCACTAGGGGAGGAGAACTGTTGCCTGCTAAGTTGGTGGCAGGAACCAGCTTCCTGAAGGATATAAATTCGCTGGAAGAAAGACCTTGGTTTTGTTTCATGCTGTTTTCCCATCTCTAGAGCAGTGGCTGGCAGACAGTGGCTATTCAAGAAGGTTCCTGAATGAATGAATTCAGGAAACAGTTCCCTCCTCCAATGAGATTAACAGCTGATTCGTGCTTTTAATGACTGAACTCTGTAAAGAGGGGAACTCTCTGCCAATGGGGGATCAAAATGGTTTTGAGAGCCATGCTGTGGAGAGAGGTAGGACGGCAAGCACAGAAGCACCTGACCCCATGCAGAGGACGGGAGGCAGCAGCAAGGGCCAGCTGGAGGGAGTGCTCTCCGTTACCCATTAGCATCCTCTGTCTTGCCAAGCACCCTTCTGAGGTCATCTTTCTTTTCCAGAGCATTGTCTCTTGTGCAGATCAATGAAATGAAGCAAAGCTGGATAGACTTTGGAGAGAGACTTCAGTCTCTGCCTCCTCTAAGATGAATGGCTTCTTGTAGAGAGGAGCTGTGGCTTCAACACTTCATCCTTACTCAAGGTCAAAATATCCTCAAATTGGATAACAGGGAGAAGAGAAGCCAACCAACTCCCTCTTTTTCTCATTCCAAAGGGTGTGAACTTCATTGGTTCTTGGTGGCCCAAAGCCAAGAGGTGTGGAGGAGGAACAAGTGGCCAGCTGGAAAGGGGGCAGGACCTTACAACCTTTCACCCTCATGGCATGGCTTGAGTCCAGCTTTTTCCCTTTTCTTAATTCCTTCCTAAAGGATGCCCCAGGCCACTTCCTTTGTCAGCCCAAGTTCCCCAACTCTCGCATGGAATCCTGAGAAATGTGGCCAAACCACTCGTAGCCAGCTCTGGCTCTTCCCTCTCCACCCTCCAATTGGCCATTGCCCCATCATTCTCCACACTCTCCACAAACCTTCAAGGAAATGCCCCAGGGGCAGTGAATTATCTCCAGAAGTAACTGCTGGGAGATGCCAGGTAGATGCATTGAGTTAAGGGTTGGTAGAGATGCTGCTGAGATGTCCAACTGCCTTTAGCTTCTTGGTGGAGCAAAGCCTGGATGCCAGTCTGAGCAGCCGTGTGGCCAGAAAATCTTCACCCAAACAGAGCTCAGAAGTTAGATGGGGTGGGCTGGACTTTTTCACGGGTGGCATAAAGTCTCCTGCTCACACTCTTTTTGCCTGTATCTCCTTTCCTTTTATCTCCATGAATTATGGGCTCTGCGCTGATAAGCTTTGGGTGCTATGAAGAGCAAACACTTTGGCTTAGTGCGGAAGGCCAGTCATTAGTATTTCCTTCAGGCTATTAATAGGGCCCGAGAAACTTTAACAGAAGTGGATTTTCAAAAGAAAGTGGCCTTGGCATGGCTGGTTGTGAATTATAATGAAAACAGCAAGTTTCCTGAGTATTTTGCTGAATGCTTTTCTCTTCCCATTTGTCAGCTGCATTCAGGCAAGAAACTAGAGCTGGGGGGACCAGGCAACGTCTGCTGTGTGGTTAGACAGCGATCCAAAGCTACACGCCAAGGATGGAAGCTAGCCCCCTACGCTCCCCTCCCCCAGCCCTCTCCTAGGAATCACATGTGGTCAGCAGGGCCTTTGGAAATCGGAACCACTTGGAGGTAAAGCAGGGCACAGAGAAGCTGGAGCCCAGAGTTAATAGCAGAGAAAATGACCCTGGTCCAGTCTCTCTTGGAGGAGCTGGTCTAGCTTCCCAGCATCATATCCTAGGATTCTCAACCCTTTGAAAAGTGAGGAAGGGCAGCTTGTTCCTCTTTATCTTCCCCAGTCCCACCCCTTTGCTTCCCTTGTCCTCCTACCCCCTGACTCCAATGCTGCTTGCAGAGAAGTTGGAGCTGGCTGCTCAGATCCAAGCTAATGTGGGAGGCCTGGACACTCTGATGGCTATCCTGGCCACCAAGGTCCTGACACCAACAGAGCTCCTTTCCTCTCGATGACTCCCACTGGCTTCTACGGGGCCTCTGGACCTGGGCATGCAGCTTTGGTCTCTTTGTTTGGAAACTACACTCAGGAGAATTGGTCATCCATAGTTTTAGGCGTCATCAGAAGAGACAGAGAAGGAAAGTCCAGTGAGAAGTCATCCACTTATCCTTCACACCCACAAGTCCATGAGAGGCAGAAAGAGAGGCAGAAGGTAGTAACGTGGGCGTGCCACAGTCATTTCTACTGAGGAAGTGCTGTAGGCCCAGATGGTCAGGAGCTTCCATATATGAGCGAAGGGTTGTCTCCCCTCTCCAGGCACAAGAGAATGAAAGAAAGAAAGCATAGTAATAAATACTGCAGCTTCTGTAACCTATGCTCTTCAAGTATTGCTTGCTGTAAACAGTGTTTGATTTTTGTTTTCTTTTTAATTGCCAGGAACTACTGGATGATGGGAGTGAACTCCAAAGTCAAACACCCATGTCACCAGATCAACTTCCAAATGGAACCTCATGGAGGCCTGGCCCACACACCTCCAGGCCATTTCCCGAGGGTGCCTGGTTTATGACAGGGATTGACGTGAGGCAGGGCCGCCCAGCTGCCCAACCTTCGCAGGGAGGCCAGGCATCTGGTCTGGGAGAGGCCCACTTCACCCCACTTCTCATAGTAACTTTAGGGAAATTGAAAGGAAACATATCAAACACCAGCTCCTCATTTGTTGAGGTTTAAGATTAAATAAAACAAAACAAAAAACAGTAGCAAAAAGCATTGGTACTATCTAGGTACGCATCTCCTCTCAAAAGATGAGAATATGCAGGTATGTGGTAGGTAAAGCTCAGTTTCCAGTCAGCCAGGGTGAGCTCTTGATGGCTTTGCAATTTTTGCGAAGTTCTGGAAGTCCCATGCTCTTCTGGCTGCCGGTATAATTCCAGGTTTTACTGGCCTCCGTTTTTGCGAAGTGTTTGGTGCATACTTGTGCTCATTCTTCTTCTCCTCCTCTTCACTTTTTTTTTTTTTTTTTTAATTTCAAGGAAAAGGAGATAGTCATTTTCTTTCCAATGTCTCTCAGCATCTCTTTGCTTTTTCTGGCATTTGGAAATGGGCATTATATAAAGAAGGAGGAATGGGGGAAAAGAAGGAAGGGAGACAGAAATCAGAATTAAACAAAAGTTGGACGGGATCAACAGGGCGGCTTTTTGTTTTATTTCTGTTTTTTTCCCTTTTTCTTAAAAAAAATTAAATAAAGTTCTTATTATTTCCCCAATATACATCAAATGAGTTTTCATGCAAAGCAGCAGTCACAGAGGCAGAACTGTCCCCAGCTCGTGCCTCTCGGCTTGAAGAACCACCTTCTCCCGGCCCCGGGTTCTCTGGTGTTCTCACTGTGGATGGATGACGCCCACTGTCTCTCCAGGCTGGAACTGGCTATGACGAAACTTCGCTTGCATAGGGAGAGGGGCCCTCCCCTCTCCCCAGGATGGGGTCTCAGGGGACAGCAAGCTCTGGGGCCTGATCCCCATCACTTGTCCTTCCATCTGAGACTCCCAGTGTGACAGCTTGGACGGGTCCCTCTTCCCAGGAATGCGAGGCTCCTCCTCTCAGCTCTCAATGGACATGGCATTAATGAGCTGCTCCACCTTATAAGCCAGCCGCTGCCGCCGCGCCTGCTCATCCTGCTCTAGGGCCCCGATGAGCTGAGGAGCAAAAACAAAGGCAGGAAGACTTCAGGACTCAGAATAGAAGACACCGTTTTCCAGAGTCCTCCCTCTTCACCCTGTCTACCTTTCCATTCTGCCTTCATGCACGTAACCTTAAATAATTTAAATGATTAACTGAATGAATACATGCACACACACCTATATATATGTATGTATGCATGATGTTTAAAACATTATCTGGCATAGGAAGTACTATGCAAGTGTTAGTTATTGCTGCTACTACTACTACTACTTTCAGGTTCAATGCTAGAGAAGCTTTGTGAATTTTCCAAAGCTGTCCTATTCAACTTGTATTCGTATTAGAGTCCACCTGTCTATCCGAAATGTAACTGAGAGGATCCGCCCGAGTGCAAACAATAGTTTGATTCATTAAGAGAGAATGAAATTAATTATACAATACTTTGAACTGAAAAACAAATGATTAAAAGTGTTATTTGTTGTGTTAACAATGAGTGAAAGACAATGAAGCGTATAAAGCCTTCAGTGAATCAGGAGTTGAGTTGCCTCATAAAGGAATGATAATTTTTGAGCTCATGGGCTTCTGACTCCCTGAATGTTTTTCTAAATTGCCATCTATTGTTATTTAAGGACTGAGTCAGGCTTCCTGCTCCTTGCCTGTTGGTTTCTGTCCCCGCTGGGGCCCTGTCTCACCTCCTCACTATACTTGCTGACGTAGGAGTAGATCTCATTGAGGGCACTCAGCATGTTGAACTCCACGGCGTGCAGGCGGGACTGCTCGGCGAGGTAGGCATTCATGTCCTGGTCACTGATGGCTGGGAGCTTGGCAATGTCTGCGTAGTATCTGCCAGAGACAGGACAGGCGCCTTGATGGAGGCCTCAGCAAACATTTACCTATAGCTACCCTGGGCCCAGGTCCTTCGAGGGCACTGATGTCCCCAGTTGCTCCTGCCTCCTATTTCTCTTCTGATGTGGCTTCCTCTGGCCTCTTGCTTCAAGCTGACGTTGAGGCTGAAGGCCAGGGTTTCTTCAGGAGATTCCATCTAGCTGAGAGCTCGTGGCTGCGGTACCCAACAGAGTGGTTAAAAGCCCAGACTCTGACCAGGCTCTTTGTGTTCAAATCCCAGCTCTGCTACCTGCTAGCTCTGTGATGCAGGGCAAGTTATTTAGCCTCCCTGTACCTCAGTTTCCTCATCAGTAAAATGGGGATAATAATAGCGGCTCCACAACTCTGCTGGACATTTTAATGAGATGATACACACAAAATCTTATTAGAACGCTGAGTGCTTAGCACATGCTCAATGAATGGTAATTAGGATGATAATCATCTGACTTCCACAGGCACAAAGCCGCCCTTCCTCCCGAAGCAGGGGGTATGGGCAGGGAGGGAAGCGGGAAGTCCTGAAGAGGTGACAGACACCATCGTCTGAGTCCTCGGTCAGTGATGTCTACAGAGCGGGGAATGGGCAGGGAGATAGGGGCATGGGCCTGTTCTGAGGGTGCTACTGACCTCTCCACCCAGCTCTTGTAGCTGGGGATGTCCTTGGCATAGAGCAGCTTGTTGGAGGGGGAGTCCTTGCCCAGCCGGTGCTCTGACGTTGAACAAGAGTCCATGAAGGTCTGGGCCACCACAGAGAGGCAGGCGTCCGTGATGCTGCCCTTGTGGATGTCAAACACGAACTGGGGGTTCTTAATCACGTTCACCCAGAAGCGCAGAGGGAGGCTGTGGGGAAAGGCAGAGCAGACTTGAGAATGCATGCGGGCCATGCCCCTTCTGCTGCCCACTGATATTCTTCCCCCACAAAGTTCAAATCGTCCACCTGAAGGGGCAAAGGAGTAAAATGGAAGAAAATGGGTCCAGCCAGGGTGAATTTAGCCTAAGCTGTTACTGACCTGGGAGAAATGGAAGGAGAGGCACCTTGTGTCCTAAGGGGACGCTGACCCTGATCTCTAACATCCGAGGGGTGGGGCTGGGTGTGTTCCGTTCCCTCCTGGGAGACTTTTCTAAAGGCCTCTGTGCGCCTAGGCAAGCCCAAGTACAGGGGACAGCACATTTTCTCAGGGCTTCAAACAAAGCCACCAGGCTCCTGGAGTCCCTTCACGGTGCCCGTGGCCATTGTCCAGAAGAAGGCAGCCAGCAGCCCCAGGCTCAGCTTCAGAGCGGGCACAAAGGGCGCCACCTGCGCTCCCCGCCCAGCCCGGCTGCCCAAGCTACTTCCCAGGGCTGGCCTGGCCTGGCTGGGCCGAGGAATGGGCTCCCCTGGGGGAAGTTCTTTCATGACTCTCCCCAGGGCATTCTTGTATTTGGGCAGGGGCAGAGGGAGAAGTGGAGGCCATTGTTGGCATCCTGGGAATGACTCGCTGTAGCTCAGAGATTTTCCCACCCCAAGAGGAACTGATCAGTAGTTAGGAGACTTCCTTCTGCAACTTGGGAATTTATAACCAGAGGAGAATGAGTTTTCTCTGCTCCTTAGGCCATAAAGCAGATAAGCCCATTTACTCTCCTTCAAAATCAGAACAGCTGCTGTTTTTACTTCCTTTCCCAGCTTTGCCTTCTTTTCCAGCAGTCTCCTGGGCTTTAACTCTTTTGACTCCTCTGTGGAACAGGCCCTGTCGCAGGCTTGTCCTCCAGCCTGAGACGATGTTCCCAGCTCCCCAGCTTCTTCTTCTTTCCCCTTCTTCATCTTCTCTTGACTCTCATGGGCCCCAAACTTTCCCAAATGTCTCAGTAGCGCCAGGTCTTGGGAAAGATCTGCATTACCCAGACTCGGGCCCTTCCATGATGATTTCTGCCTATCCTCCAAAACACAACAGGATCCCTCACTTTCCTTTAGCCCAGGAGGAGTTGCTGCAGCTGAGAGCTGACTCATCTCTTCTGCCCTCCCTTTCTTCTGGCAGCCTTGGGTAGTTTCTGGTAATCCTTCGCTGGACATTTGCTATTGAGGTCTGGATAAGGAAACTCTCTCCACACCGCGATGCCAGGGTAGTGCATTTCTATTACTTGGGTCTGGCCAGCACGCCGAAGGTACAGAGATGGGGATAACCCTGGACTTTCTCTTGATTTCCCCTGAATTGCCCTCTCCCAGCATTGGGCTGGGGATGCTCCAAAGCAAAGGGGACAGGCATGTGCTGTCCAGGGAATGCAGATCTGGAAGGCCTGTCCTGGCAAAGTGGACTGTGGGCTCTTAACCCTAGGGCCACCCCAGCCTATCCATTTCACTCCACTGTGATCGAAGCTGCAGATTGAGGAAGGCTCCGCGACCACAAGACCCGGGAGGAGGAAGGAATAGATGGGGCTGGGGTTGGCTTTTTCCAAAGTGTTTTGTTGGTTGCTAGGACTTTTGATTCCCAAATAACAGCCTGGGCCCATCTGTGTCGGCTCTGTTTTCTGAGGAGACCGCTGACTCCAGACAGCTGCATGGGCTGCCTGCCCAACCCAAATGCCTGGACCTCCCCTCTCCCCTCTCCGTGCTCTTTCCCAAAGGAAGCCTTTTGATGCCAGCTCTTGGCCGGGTCCTGTCTGACCTGAAAGCCAGTCCTTAGCTTGGTCTGTGGTCCAGGTTCAAAACCCATGAGGATAAAGTCTCCTACTAGGGGCCTGAGGGCTTCTCCCACTGCTGGTCTGGTTGCGGAGGTGACTTTAGGGGAGAGAGTCATGCCTACAGGGCATTCTGCCTGCTGCTTCCTGAAAGCTATGGCGCCAGGATAATCACTTGGCCTTAAGAGATCAAGTTTGCAATGAAATCCTCCCTGTCAGTGGGCTCAAGTCTATAGCAGGTGTGAACTCCCTCTCCAGTGCTGACCAACTTCACCAGGGGTCTCAGTTTAATTCAGGGCTTCCCCATCTCAGGAAGTGCCTTAGAACTGCCCCACTCAGAATGGCCCACAATGCCTGGTTGTGAAGCTCTGCTGCAGGCTTCCAATGCAGTTCTTTGCATGGGCTCCCCCAGCTCCCTTCTCCTGAGAACCAGAGATCTCACAGCCAGGGGAGGAGGCTCTTCTTGGGGGACTCAAGGGTGCATCCTAGTGCTGGGCCACAAGCCAGGCAGACCCTACTTGGCACAGGCAGCTGGGGACTGTGTGGGCTCTGCAGAGCATATGTGCACTATTTGTTCCAGGAGCTTCGGATCACCCAGCCCCAGCCGAGAATAGGCTACCCTCCCACCCTCCCGTCTCCTGGTCCTCATCCCTCGTAGCTCCAGGCCTCTCCAGGCTGCACCTCCTGCCGAGCTCCCCTAGGGTTTACCAGTTGCTTTTCCAGGTGTGCCGCACATCTGTGTCGTGAATGCTGTGCCTGTCTGCCTGCTCATCCAGGAAATCAAACATGTACTTGATGGCCAGGGGGAGAGCGCTGCCCCGGTGCACAGTGCTGAACAAGGTCTCAAACAAGTCGTCCACGAACTTCTGCAGGGTGCCCTGGAGGAGGGGTGGGGGAGAGTGAGATGGAGCGGGGGTGATGGCAGGTAGCAGACAGGCATACCAGATGGTGCCTTGGATCCATCCTGCCTTGGAAATTTGTCTGGGACACGAGGCTGTGCAGGCAGCGTTGTGGGGTGGTGCAGTGCGGGGGAAGGGTACTGTTGGTTCGCTGGGGAAGTGGGAGAAACTGGGTGGGCTGTGGATCCTAGGGAAGAATCTCTCCTCCAACCTGCAGCCACATTCCACATTCCACATAGGGTGTAGGATCAGGGTCTTTGATAGGAAGACAGGAAGTGCCCTGAGTCCGGGCTTCCCATGGGTGAATGAGGGGACACAGGCTGTAAGCCAGTCTGGAAAGGGTGTCCAAGGAACAAGCTGGAGGACCAGATGCCTCCTGGCAGGAGCACAGCAGGACCGGGAGAGTCTGATAGAAAGGTATGAAGAGGCTTAGGATATTGGTGGCCTGGGACAAGTGGTATCTGGAGTGTGGAATGCGGGTGAAGGGTCTAGACTCAAGAACACCCCCAGGCAGAGTGCTGATCCACAGGGCTCTGGAGGGTTTCTGGAACAGGGATAAGACTTGGCCTGGCTCCCACAGTTTACAGGCTCACGGCACACCTCTGAGGGTCAGTAGAAACCTCTAGCCTTGTCTGTTATCTCTTTGTTGGTCTCTTATTGTTATGCTGAGCATATCAGGCAAAGCTCAAATGGAGACATGGGGTCTGGTGGAATATTTCTGGGCCACTCTGGGAGCAAGTCTGAGAGCTGTAAGTTGGATGCCACTGTATTAAAACTTCAGTGCCATTGTTGGAGGGTCCATGGGGGAGAGTATTTGAAATCTAGCCCCGCCTGGAAAATATGGGCTCTTTGATTGTCATACTTACAGGCTTATTTTGTTACCTGCTAGGAAGGCTAGAAGATGTAGCCTCGCTTGCATCAACATTTGGGGGTAGCTGGGGTGGGATGGGATGGGAAGTGGAAGCCTCCCCTTGGATTACTGGCAGGGCCAGGCCTCTGTGCTTTCCCTCCCATTGTGGCCAGAAAGGGGATAGAAAGGACAATGATAATGGAGGCCAGCATATCTATCCAACTAATATCAGCAAGAAACCCCAGTGCCTTCCTAGAGCTTAAGGGGTCCAGAGGGAGAGAGCTACTCCTCTGAAGCGAAACAGTAGCCTCAAGAAGTATGCAGAAAGCAAAGATATGTTTGCTATTTTTGCCAAAGGGTAGAGAATAGCAGTGGCCTGATTGTTTGGAAGCCCTGCCCGGGGAACTGGACTATCTCTCTTTTTTGTTGTTGTTAGTGGAGATTGGGTCTTGATATGTTGCCCAGGCTGGTCCCATACTCTTGGGCTCAAGTCATCCTTCTGCCTTGACCTCCCAAAGCGCTGGGATTATAGGCGTAAGCCACCATGTCCAGCTGTACCTGGACTGTCTGACTGGGTCCTCTTGAAGGACACACTCTAGACATCCTTTCTGTGTTGTGGAGTGGAGGGACGTGCTCCTCTAACAAGCGCTCCCCGGTCTGGGCAGAGCAGGAGTTACCTTGGTGGCCAGTAGCCGGGTCAGGTAGATCTCAGACACCATCTTGCTGCCCCGGTCACCCTCCTTCTGGTCACCGTGGTCATGGTTCTTCACTAGATGCCACACCTTGACCCCACTTTCCAGGTCTGGGGTGATCATCGGGGCCCGGGACCGCAGGCTGTCGGGGCTGCCTGTGTACCTGAAGGAGGAGTCTGAGGAGAAGGGGGTGGTGGAGGGCTGTGAGTAACTGAGTCACCGTCCTTGCTTGTAGAATCCTCCCAGAATCCCTGCCCGCCTGCTGCATCCACTCAGAATAAACTCATTTCAGCTGAAAAGGGGCTGCAGGGACCTCATATATGGTAGGTTATTTTAGGGATCCTTGGTTGGCATGAGGACAGAAGAGCCTGAAGGATTTTTTAGAAGAGGATTTATAAATTTTGTGAATTAGAGAGACCCTCAGGAATTTGGGAGTCACCTCTACTCGGACACTCCCAGCAATGAATAATTAATAGGTAAAATGTCAATAGGATATTTTCGTCAGTGCTTTAATGGAAATCTGGATACTAAAGAGCTGTAAGTTGTAATTCTCCTCTTGGGAGTTAAGGGTCTCTTCTTGCATGGGGCCTGGGGTATGGAATTTCCTGAGTCCTTTTTGGTGCTGCTGGGTTCAGTCCTGCAGTGCCTTTTGGTTGGGAAGCCCAAGGCCTTAGTGCATACATGAAACCAGAACAAATAAAATAAGGGACAAGGAGGTGCCATAATCTCATTGCCCAGAGGGTCTAGGGGCCCCAGTACTCCTCTAATTTATTGATCAAACTGGGACACTTTTAAGAGTAAAGGGAGGGGCACTCTTAATAATTCAGCCAGGACGACAGGCATAAACTGGACTGGCCCAGGCAACCTGGGATATATGAACCCCCAGCCAGGTGTCTTCCTGGTTCTGGGCCACTCTGATTCCTCCACCAGGCAGGGATATCAAAGAAAGGGCACATGATGCCACCTGCTCCCACAGGTCTGAGGGTGCAGGCTGCCTGGGAATGCCTGGACTGGGGAGGACAGAAACCAACAGCCCAGGAGCAAGGGCTGCCTGCTGTTAGAAGGGGTAGCGAGTGGGCCCTGCTAGGTCGCAGAAGACTCTGCTCTGAGCTGCCCAGTCTGCCCTCCTGGTTCTCACCATATCTGCTGATGGATGTCCGGGAGATGCTGGCAGAGGCAGGGATGTTGTAGGAGGAGGTCTGTTTGGGGACCAGAGCCACCACCGACCTGTCTGACACCTGAAAAGGGTACAAAAGGTACAGTGTGGTGACTGTAGGTGTCTTGGGAAGTTGGAGTCAAGTATTTCTAGAGGGTTATAAGATAGCTGTGGGGTAGAGAGCAAGGAGTACAGGAATACTAGAAACAACCATTACTGCTGCTTTTTGAGCTTTTATTGGGTTAGAGCTGCACAACCCAATATAATGGCTACTTGCCATGTGTGTTGATTGAGCATTTGAAATGTGGTTAATCCTAACTAAGATGAGCTGTGTCCAAATTGAGATGTGCTATAAATATACATTACATGCTGGATTTCAATGACAGTATGAATACAAATATTAACTATCTTATTGATAATTTTTAAATTGATTACATATTGAAATAATGATTTTAGACCAGTTAGATTAAATAAACTATGTAACATTAATTGATCTTTTTATTTTTACCTTTTTAATGTGACTAATACAAAAAGTTTAAATTACACATGTGGCTTGCACATGTGGCTTGCATTATATTTCTACTGGACAGCACTGGGCTAGACCCAGTCTCCCATCCACTTCGTGAGCTACGCACAAGTATTCCCATTTTACAGATGAAAAAAAAATGGAATCATAGGGAGGCTAAGCAACCTCTTAAAGGTCACATAATTCATATATGGTAGAGCCAATATTTGTAGCCAGGTCTGTCAGGCTCCAGAGCACATGTTCTCTTCATTATACATTCTAACATGGAATTTTATTTAAAGTCACACTGGTCTGAAGCCCATTTTCCCTTTTGGCTCTGCTTTCTTTCTGGCCTGGGTCCTATAATGCCTGGATCACTTCAAATAGTTTCACCAAAAGGGCAGCCACTCTTGGGGACTGAGCGAGAAAGATGGTGTCTTGTCCCATCCTCTATGAGGGCGCCCCAGCTCAGCACCCAGCCTGCAGGGAGAGGGCTGATAAATGAGGAGCCATATTGAAGACATTTGGGGCCATTTTGATTTAAGATTACCCTCCATCCAATAAAAACAGAGAATCCCCAGAATCGTGGCGATCCAATTAAACCCCTAACGCAGAGGGAATAAAACAGCTATAATAATGTTATGGGCCATAAAACATTCCTATTAAACCATTTTTTATTTTAACAATTTTTATGAACTTTATAAGTTTGATTTATAGCTGCACCAGTCATAAAACCATCTTTCTGGGTCTTAAATTGTCAGTCCCTCTCTCCCACCAAAAAAGAATTAAATGTGGGGAAGTCAAACTATAAATGAACATTAGTGCTAACGAGATTCCCTGATAGCGGGTTTTAGTGGTGGTGTTTAATTTTACCCTCCCTATAAATCTGCAGAAGCCTGGGAAGTTTTTTAACATCTCTTTGTTAATTAAGATTATGCAGATTTTCTTCTGCAGAGGCTCCAAGGACCTTTGACTCCAGAGAGGGTAACAAGAGGACAGTGCATTGACTTGATGGTATAAAGCTCCAAGGTCCTGTGCTTGGAAGGTGCCAAGACTCCATTACTTCCCAGCTAGAATAGCTCCCTGGACTTGTCAGCTGTTGGTACCATCAGCACCAGGGCAGGGAGGGGGGCAGTCTCTACCTCTGTCTTTCAGGAATTCTCCTTATAACTGACAGCCCAGAAATGATACCCAGAAAGCTTGGCAGGGGCAGGAGTTTACACTCCCAGGGAGAACAGATTACATTATCATTTATAGTTTCTTGTCACCTAATGAAAGATTCACAAGGTGACTCAAATGACCACAGTTCAACTCAATTGCAGGTCTAATCACTAAACCTCTCTTGTCCTTGGTTTTTCTCTGTCTTAACCAACAAGTGGTGCAAATCTATGGTCAAGATGACCGGCTGGGTCCGACCTTGACTCTGCTGCCTACCTGCTCCAGGACTTAACCTCTCTGAGCCTTAGTGGTCAGTGGGGATAATAATTGCATGTCGTTTGTGGTGAGAATTAAAGAAGTTAAAACACATAAAGGCTGAGAGCAGTGCCTGGTATCCAGTAAGCATGCAGTAAATGTTGGTATTAGTGGTGCTATTATGAGCATCATCATCATCACAGTCTCCCAAAGGGGGGAATACTCCCTGCTGTCCCCTGTCACTCAGGGCTAGCATGTGGGAAGTGACTTGCACTCAGCAAAAGCTCAGTAAATATTTGAGGAATGAATGCATACATGAATGATAAATGACATCAGGGAATTGAAAGTGCTTTGTATGATCAGCACCAAAAGAACAGAATAGTTCCTTCTTCTGATTGGGAGCCGCAGGTTGGAAAGCCCAGTAACAAGCATTAGGGTATCAGAGGCAGAAGCAGAAAGACCCCACTCCTGCCCTTTAGAAACTCATGATTTGGGAGCATCATGCTGTTTTCTTTTGCACTTTCTTATTCAACTTTAATTGGTTCATTACAATTGTTCTACCGGATACATTAAGCACCATATGAAGTGGTGGTGGTTGGGCATGTGTGTATGTGTACAGAATTAACAGGGAGTGATGGCAGCTACCTTATCTGTAAGTACAACCCTGGGCACCTCACACTTTCACAAGTAAGGGTTGTTATCTCCATTTTATAGATGAGGAGCCCCAGGTGCAGAGAGATTAAAGTCACGACACCAATGAGTGGGGAAGCAGGGGTTAAATATAGCTTCTAAAGCCTCTTCTCTTCTCACTACACCACACTCATGTCCTCTGGGCGGGGGTCCAGGCAGGGTGTTAGGATGGGGGGTGCAGGTGAGTCAGGGGGATGGAGCCTGGAGAGGAGCATTTTTGGGGATCCCCTGTGCCCTAGCTTCCTCTGTGCCCATGGAGGCTCCTGCCAGCTCCAGCGCCTGGTGGTTGGCAGCTCAGTGCCTGAGAGCCCAGCCTGCCAGCCCCTCTGCAAATCTTTCTTTCCGAGACAGGGACATGGGAGGATGTTATTAATCAGACGATCCCATGGGTCTTGCAGCCTGAGGCGCTTCCTCTGGTTGGTTTAATTTCCCTTGGTGTCTCTTATTTCCAGTTTCTATTTTAGTATTTTTTCTGAATCCCAACCTGTCTACCTGTGCTTAATCTTACAGAGACCCCCCAGCTGGGAGTGGTTACCATGGGAGGGGAGAAGACGCGGGAGTAGATACCTCCTTGATCTTGTGTTCTTTTGCAGGGATTTTTTTTTTTTTGATTGCTCATTCAATGTGTCTGCCTGTGTGCTCAATACCTCACCTTCTATCTTGTATCTATTCCATACAACTGTACGGGGCAGGGTTCACCAGGAGCCCCATTTTACAGGTGAGAGAAAAGAAAGCCTGGGTAATTTTCCCAAGGAAACCAGCTACTAAGAGGAAGAATGTAAGACCTCAAGAGAAGTCTATCCAACTCCCTGCTCCACTGTAAGTCAGAGGTGTGGGCTGTGTTAGTAAGATGCTAAAGAGAGAGTGCCAGGTAATGTGGAGGGCTTTGCAATATACAGTTGTTTTTTGTTTTTTTGTTTTTTTTGCAAATGTAGAGGTACACAGAATAGAAATGCCTAGACCTTACCCCAGACCCATTAAATATGTTTCTGAGGGTGGAGTCTGGTCACTCATGTTTTTCATCAGTTCCCTCAGTAATTCCAATGGGCAGCCATGGCTGAGAATCCCTGTTCTATGCTCCAGTAGGAGGAGGAAAGCAGGGAGAGGAAAATCTTTTTCAGACTTTTGAGGCCTTAGAGCAAGGTTTAGCGGGAAGGGAATATTCTGGGAAGTTGAAGAGGGGAAGAGACACCCCCTCTCACCTGATAATGCATCAGTGTGTTGAGCCGCTTCCAGTCACCCTCAATCTTGGTGGTGATGTCCTCATCTTGCAGCACGACCCGGGCGATCCGGCCTTGGCGCCACTCTAGGAGGAGGGGGTGGTGCAGGGAGCAACGTGAGAGGGATGAGGGCTGTGAGCCAGTGTCTCCCGATTGCACCTTCTCTAGGGACCTGGCAGCCTGGCCCCCTCAAGCTGGTACCAATAACAGACGCTAGAGACATCTAGCGCTCCATGGGCCCAGGCAGCAGAGGAAACACATGGGTCTCCTCAGAGACAGCCACATCTGAACAGGCAGTGCCCAAAGCGGGACGCATTTCACATGGGCCTCACCTGGCCAGGACACAGTCATGCCCCTGCAAGGGTTGTGTGCAGGGCAGCTTCCCTTCTTTCATCCCTCAACCCCTGCCCTCACACTCCGAGTCCAGGCTTCCTACCCAAGTCCATGTCCACCGCCCTCGGCCGCTGGGAATAGGGCACATTCTTATACACGGCATCAAGAATCTTCTCCTTGACTTGTGTGATGGTGTCACAGTTTAACACCTTCACTGGGATCTCTGGGCTGTTCTCGTTGTCAGGGTTGACGCAGTTCAGAATCTACAAGTAGGGGACAGAGGGTGAGCAGGACAGGAGCTGAAGGAGTAGTTTGAGGGAGAGGGTCAGGACCTCAGAATCTTCTTTTTCCAAAGTTCACTCTCTTTATAGGGGGAATAAGGGTACTTTTCTGGTCTGTGACTCAGTTTCCCTCACCTTCGTAACATCTGCCAAATGACAGCCTGAGTCATTGTGTCCACTTCTTCATTCTCAAAGCACCAGGACTCTACTTTCTAGCTCCTGGATGGCTTAGGGGAGACTATAGTTCTGGAATGAGGCACCCTCAGTGTTTAGAGATGGTTCTAGATGTATCAGAGACTAGTGGTGCACTTCCCCAAAGCCTCTATGTTAGGAACCAATACACATCTTTCTCATAATGCCAATTACCCAATACCTAATGATGGATGAACTTTTTTCTCCCTCAATATTGTCTAGGGTAAACAGAGGCATGGAGTGCTTTTTAGGGCTTACCAAATGAGATGGGATTGGGGGGTGGGCCTGCCTGCCTTGCTCTTGGTACACGTAGCTGCCCTTTGGACTCACCCCAGATCAGCCTCCCATCCTCTTTATTGACCCCCTAGACTGCTTTTATGGACAGAAGGCAGAGTAAGGGGCAGGAGCAGAAGATACACATGCGGGCCCGGAGCTTCTGGCTTCCTCACCAGGGTCTTGTACTCGATCTGCTGCCGGATGAGCTTGTCCTCACTCAGGGAGTAGCGCGCCTCGCCCGTGATGGCGTCAATAGGGCCCTTCTCCATCTGCTGCTTGATGGCGCAGTACAGCATGAAGAGTGGCTCCCCTGCGCACTCCTGTGGGCACAGGCAGGGCAGGAAGTGTGGGCATGGCCTCCTCAGGTTTGCACGTTTTCCCTTTCCTCTCTCGGAGCGAGGCCAGTGGAAGGAGGGGCTTTAGCACACCCAGTCCAGGTTCCTGCTCCTGAGGGAAGGGGTCCCCATGCAGCCCTGTGGCCAGGATCTGAGCAGCAGCACCATCTGCCCTGGACTCTAGGCCCCATCTCACTCCCTGTCTCACCTTTAGGAACTTGTGCAGGAGGAAGGCGAACCAATTGGTCAGCATCTTTTCAGCCACAGACTCTGTCCTGGGGAAGGAAGAAAGGGTAAGGGGCAGTCCTTCACAGAGGGGTCTCCGTGTGGGGCCTGGGCTTGTCGCGAGGTCTCCCAAGAGAACAACGGAGCATGCGAGAACGCAGGGTGGGGCGTCAGGACACCTGGGTCCCAGCCCAGCTCGCCCAGTAACTAGACTGTGACCTGGGGGTAGGGGTGGCTTCTTTCTGGGCCTCAATTTCCTATGAAAATGGAGAGGTTGGCCTTTTCAGCCCTGATGGTCCGTGGTGCTCTGAACTGCTTTGGCTGCATCTGAGACAAGGTCTGTGGATAAAGGCACCTCACTATCCCATGGGGCTATAAAGAACCGGTTTTCCCAACTCACTTCTGGTCTTAGGGTGATAACTAGAGAGTTTCCCGGTCCTTCGGGGCTTTCTTGCCTGCATGAGTACCCTGTTTTGCCTATCTGGAAGGTACCTGGTCCCTTCCCCTCCAAAAACACTCAGGGTTAGACTTCCTTGGGTTCAAATCCTGATTCTGCCATACACTGGGCTGTGTGACCTTGGGCAGGTCATTTAACCTCTCTGGTTTCTGTAGTCACATCTCTAAATGGAGACAGTCGTAATAACATCCACCCCCGATGGTTGTTGTCAAGGTTGAATGAGTTACTATTTGTATTTGTAAAGTGCTAAGAAAAGTGCCTGGCACCTGCTAAGCACTATGCATTAGCTGTCATTATTGCTGTCATGTGGGGTCTTGGATCCCAGCCCTCAGGTAGAGAGCAATGCTTAAGTGTTTTGCCAACAGGGTATTTGCTCATGTAAGCACTGGCCCCCCTCCCCTTCCCGTCCCAGGGCTACAGATCTGGGGATTTGGGAAGGAACAAAGTGACTGTGACAGACCCTCAGTGAAGAGGATGCCGGAGGGGTATTTTAACTCCCTGCACGTGGTGCAAATTATACCCTCTGGTTGCAGTAAATCCCAGGCATTTGCCAGGGCTGCTCTGCAATCTGGGCCTGGGAGAGAGTGACAATGGCAGAAAAAATTGTAGCTTTCTCCCCTGGCTCCTCCCAGCACCCTCTCCCTGCATTGTGCCTGAGATTAGCTCTAATTTAAATACAACAGTTCTTAATGAGAGTTTCTAATGCTCAGATTGGCAGGATGGGGGCTCAGTACTCATAAAACAAAGCCATTCTTCCTCCCTCCTCAACCCACGTGGGGTCTGGAAGCCTGAGACCTTGCTATAGGAAGGCTAAAGAGGAGGGGTGGTGAACGGAGGTGGAACCCTCCAGCCCCTGCTGCCCAGAGGACTCCAAAGCTGTGCCTGGCTCCCCACAGCCTCTAGGGAGGTTGGGCTCAGGGGATGTTGAGGTCTCTAACCCTCTCCCCTGCCAGGAAAACTGCAGCGGGCATGTGTAGTGGATGCTGTGATTCAGATCCAGGAAGCTGAGCTCAGAAGGCACAGCCTTCCAGGCTGTCCAAATCCCGAGCTCAGTGCTACGCAATAGAACCTCCTGCGATAATGCGAATGTTCTCTATCTGTGTGGTCCAGTATGGTGGCCACTAGCTGCAATGTGGCGACCAAACACTTAGAATGCGGCTAGGTGCTAGGGCAATGGAGGAGCTGGATTTTACAGTCTATTTCATTTTAATTTGTAGCAGCTACCTGTGGCTAGGGGTTGCTGTGCTGGACAGCACAGCTCTAGAGACATGGGGAGGAAGAGACCGTGAGATAGGAATTATTTTTCTCATTTTGTCTAGGTGGAAACTAAACAACAGAGAGGTTACAACACTGGCTAGAAATCACAGAGCTAGCAGGAGGCAGAGCTGGGACTCCAGCTGAGATCCAAGCAAAGGTCTGAGCTTGTCCATCACGCTTGGGCAACTTCAGACTCTGTAGTCTCCCTGGGCTGAAGGAAAGTCAGATTCTGCCCTGCAGAGACGTGAGGACACAGGCTGCTCTGAATGGGTGCCCCTTCTGGGGAATGGGCCTTCTCATGCTGCTCGTGGGGCCTGCTATAATGAGGTACTCTGTCCCCGTTCAGACTCCTGCCACCCTCTCCACCCACTGCTGCGGGCCAGACCTCCGGAGTAGCAGCTTGGGGTGGTTCTTGTTCTCCAGGTTCTTATCGATGAGGTCAGAGAGTAGCTGCTTGAGGACATCGGTGGCGTACTCCAGGCGGCCCTGCAGGCCGGTCATGATGAGCGAAGCCACGTTGCCCCGGTCGCGCATGGAGAAACTACGCTGCAGCTCCAGGGTGCGGATGAAGGTCAGCAGGAACACCTTGTTGTTGATGAGCTGGGCAAAGAGCTTCAGGGCCTTCTCCACGTGCTGCTGCCCATTTCCTTGTACCTGGGGTGGGGCGTGGTGGAGACGATGCCCTTAGAGAACAGGCATCGGGCCTCTTACCCGAGGGTCTCACTGAGGGCCTGCCGGCAATGACGCTAGCTGTAGGACCCTATCTTTGAGGTCTATCACCACCCCAACCCTATTCCGCCCGCCTGCGATGATGTAGGAACAGCTGTCTGCTCTGACCTTGCACTGGGCCGGGGAGGCTGGGCTCCACGCGGAGCTCTCAGAGGGGAGGCTGCTTGATTTTCCCAAGGATAGAATAGGAGACGCCCCCTCAAACTTCTCAGTTTATTAGTCTCCCCTTAATCTCCTCTGCCTGATTTATTATTTTTAGTAAGGCAAACCAACAAATGAAGAAACAAACCTCATAGAATCCTGTGTCTTCCTTTAAGCCATCTTAAATCCATTTTAGAATGAGGCAGTATCTTAGTTAATTATTTCAGTCATTAATTAAAAAATGACAATGAGCTTTACCCTGGAACCATCCCAACAAGCCTGGGTGCCCCCTTGGCCGTAACCTTCCTGATAGCTCTGTTGCTGAGATGTTGTTACAAACTACTGACCCCTCTTCACTGTTAACCTTACTCTGTGCTGCTGGGTCTCATCTGGATTTCCTAGGATACACTGGGCCTGCATCCCTGCTGGGTGGCTGGGCCCAGGAGGCAGGCATTACCTCCAGCTCCCGCAGGACGGGGTGGTCCTCGATGCCTGGGAACAGGACTCGCATAGCGTAGGTACGATAGTCCAGGTAAGGGATTCCCGAGCGGTCCAGGTCACTGGTCAGCTCATTGATATCCGTCTGGAGCTCAGCAAAAGCTATGAGAATAAGCACACAGACAGGCTCGTGGGGAAGCCCCAGTGGGGGGAGGAGAAAGAGGGAGAAGAAGTTTGCAAAGGAGGAGGGGAGGACCTAGGGTGTAGAAACTCTGAGGATGATGGGGGTGTGTCTCCAGAGGGCGGGGCTACTTCCAGCCTATCTTTTTTAGGTGGTGGGGAAATGGGTGATTTTTATGTTATTTTCTCCTCTGTACTTATCTACAATTTTGCATTTTCTCTTTACATATTACAAGTGTAGTTACAATAAGGAAAAAAGAATATTATGATTGGGCTGTTTAGTAAAGATCCCGGAGGTGCTGGAGGCAGGTGAGAGACCATGGCTGAGGGGGTCCAGCAAAGACCAGAACAGGCAAAGTGCTGCCCTTTTCCAAGCAAGACAATAAATCAAGATGCAAAAGCCTAGGGGAGGCCTGGTCATGAGACGCTCAGCTCAGAGCCGAGTTTGGGACGGGAAGGGCTTCAGAAGCCTCATCTTGGTGGTGGCACACCTGTCTTCCTGGCTCCTTCCTCTCCCAAACTCACCAGCCCTGTTGCCAGGAAGAGCCTTGGCTCCACCTGTCGTATTTCCCAGCCCAACTCTTCCCTGTCATCCAGCAGAGGGCTTGTTTCTGATCTTGACATTTGCAGCAAAAGGAGAAATGTTTTCATTCCTAATTGAGCTGTTTACCCTGAGAGCCTGCCAGGTCCTCAGCCTGAGAGGACGCCAGGTACACTCGTCACCTCGAGGCTGTGGTTGCGTGGTACACAGGAGAAAACACAAAGTGCACTCCCACACACGTCCACAGCCAAGGACACCAGCAAGTGGCGGCCTTCAGAGTGCTCAGCCTGCAGCACTGATGGAAAACAAACCCTGGGGGAGATGAGGCAGGTGCTCTTCTGCCTTTCCTGCCATTGCTCTCACGTGCTGCGAAGATAGTGTGCAAAAAACAGGAGCTGGACACTCCCATGGGGAATCTAGAGTCTGAGGCTATGGAGCCTGGGGGCTCTGACTGTGGGGACATTGAGGCCCTGAGAGGGAGAAGGTGTTGGCCAGATTGTGGGATGAGTCAGGGCGAAGAAGAGACTAGAACAATGTAGTCGGACCTGGGTCCTCATGCAGTGGGCATTCTTCATTGGATATCTCTGGCCCTATGGGCAAGAGAAGTTCTGGGAAAACAGAGGTGAAAGTGGAATGCAAAGGCATGGCTGGCAACAATGGGAGTAAAGATGGGAGTTGTCTGCAGGGAGAAGGGCAATAAGGCAGGTGGAGAAAGAGGGACCCAGCAAATGAGGGTGTGCTTCCACTAACCTTCCTTGCACTCCAGGGCCACGCGGGACTCCAGGTTGTCCATCTGCATTTGCAGCCGCTTGAGAGTGAGGTCATTTTCTCGAGACTTGCGCTTGTAGGCAATGAGGACGATGATGACGATGATGAGGAGGAGGCTGCCGCCGGCCGCGATGCTGACGATGGCTGGCAGGGTCAGCAAGCTGTCTGAGATGACACTCACCGAGCCAGGCGAGAACACCATCCCGCCCACGTGAACCTGTGCATTGTACACACACAGACGCATACGGATGCACAAGGTGTAGAGCCCTGGCATGCCAGCAGATCCTTACAGTGTGAGGAAGGACATGACAGACCACAACCACACAGTGCAGATCTGGATAAAAAGCAACTTCCTGCCTTGGCATCTGCCTTTCTTTTCTTGTGTTCTCAGCTTATATCCATTTTGATGTAGGACACAGAGATGAGGAGATATGGAGGGGGTGAGTAAGACAACGAGGCAGAAGGGAGCCTTTCCTTAGGACAGATCACACATGCACCACGAGGCGGGGAGGAGGCACTACAGAGGAGGGGCTCACTCACCATGACCTTGTGCTGCCCAGTGAGGTTGGGAGGCTCGCAGAGAAGCTGGGTCTCCGATACAGTGACAGCGCAAGGGGTCTCTCCGATGAACACAGTGTAGTTGAGTTTGGCCCCTCCAGAGGCAGGAGGGCAGAGGTTTTTGCCCTGTAGAGAATAGCAGTCTTTATAGGCATAATTGACACATGCATGCACAAGTTAATTGCCTACTTAAAAAGAGATTAAGGAGATGGGGAAGGGCAGCCGTGCAAAAACCAGGAAATGACTCCTTGGCAAGTTTTTGTGGAGGGGACTTCTAACAGCCATGATCTAGAGAGAAAGAGAGAAAACAGAGGCAGGAGAGAACGAAAATGAAGAAGAGAGTGGGAAAAATGCAGGGGAGACAAACACTAAACAAGAGAAAATTTGGGGGAGGATACATGGGATTTCATGAAAGTAGTGCGGCAACAAATCACTTGGATGGACAGTGCCAGGGACTGTGACCTCTTGAAATGTGTGTGCAGGTACCCGTGGCCACAGAGTGGATGGAAAAGGAAACAGTTACTCCCAAGTCATTGCAGTACCTCTGGTTCCCAAAACTCACAAGAACAAACAGAAATATTCTAAAGTACTTCTTGAGAAGCCTGGATATGGCTTGATGGGTCGATATCTATCCATGAGCTCCTTCTATAGGAAGGAGACAGCTTTGCAGGTTTGATAGCATAGAAAGGAGAGCCAGAAAGAAAGAAAGGCCAGGAGCATGCGGGGTGCTCTCTGGCATCGCTACCCCTGGTCCTCTTTGGTGGCATTCATACCTTAAGAATGATGGGCGATCCCGGCTTTTGATCCAAGACTCCAGTAGGGCTGAGCAGTTCAAAGGTCGGGTTGGGGTAGTAGATAAACTTGGTGTCGTTGTAAATCAGCAAGGATTGGACATTGTTAAAGACAAATCCGAACTCATCTGGCCGTTCTACAGTGTCCAGGCCAGGGCGGTAGTCCGTGGTCAGAGAGGGTGCCAGGCAGGTGAGGGTGGTTGTGTTCACAACTTTACACACCTAAGAGATCCAGAGCACAGCATTCATACACTGAGTGCCCGGCAGACAGAGCCCAGGGGCCTGCAGCTGTTCTCCAACCCTCTCCCTGTTTTTGTATCTTGTTACTGGGTTTACTTGCTTGTCTCCATTCCATGGGAAAGCCCTCCAGGAAAGGGCAGTGAAATTTTGGGGGAGTGGGGGGCATTTTAGCTTCTTCATTAATTCATTCACCAACACTATTTGGGCATCTAGTTTATAGTTTGTGCTGGCGCTGTGCTAGGAGGTGGGGGCTATAGAGTGAAATAGTCACAGTCTGGAGGGGAAACAAACAAGCATTACAGTCTAGTCCTGGAAGAGGGCCTGGGGCATGGGGGACACACGGCACTGTTGGATGCATGCAGGGATGTGAAAAATAAACGCCTTGGTAGGGAAGGACCAGCTACTCTAGGAGTGTCTGTGTGTGTGCACGAGCGTGTGTATGTGTGTATGCATGTATGGACACACGTGGGCGTGCATGGCCTGAAGCAGGGTAAGAGTGACTCATGGAAGTTTTCCCATGGAAGAAATGAATGAAATTTAATCTGAAGAATGAGTAGGACTTACCTAGATAAGGAGAGGGAGGGGGAGGGGAACAAGTTCCAGGCAGAAGGAACAGCACCAAAAGGCCTGGGGACAAGGGAGCATGGGATGTTTGAGAAAAAAGTAGGACAGAATAGCATTGTGTGTGTGTGTGTGTGTGTGTGTGTGTGTGTGTGTGTGTGTGTAGAGTGTGGAGCAGGAAGTGGTATGAGATGAGCACTTTGCCCAGTATGTAGTAGGTGTTCAGTTAATGTTGATTGAATACTGATGAAAAATAGGATTCTGCAACTCTCTAAATGTTTTTTGGGTTTTTTTGTTTTGTTTTGTTTTGTTTTTTGAGATGGAGTCTTGCTCTGTTACCCAGGCTGGAATGCAGTGGCGCAATCTCGGTTCACTGCAGCCTCCGCCTCCCGGGTTCCAGCAATTCTCCTGCCTCAGCTTCCTGGGTAGTTGGGATTATAGGCATGTGCCACCACGCCCAGCTAATTTTTGTATTTTTAGTAGAGATGGGGTTTCACCATGTTTGCCAGGCTGGTCCTGAACGCCTAACCTCTGGTGATCCACCCGCTTCGGCCTCCCAAAGTGCCAGGATTACAGGCCTGAGCCACTGTGCCCAGCCCTCTTTAAATGTTTTATGCAGGACCTCTCTCTCTTCTCTAACCAAGGGCCCCCTAACTCTGCACTGGGACAGAAGCTTGGTTTTGACACAGAGTTCATGATATCCTTTTTCTCTTGGAGGACTCTGGTGCCAATTAAAATCGTGGCTGGGCTGGTCCAGTCCCTCCTTAGCATGAGCTGTGCCATTCTCTCCTGTGGAGGTCTGGTTCTGGGGCTGCCCAAGACAGCAGTCAGACTGCAGAAACCACTGAAGCACCCACGTGGGGCTTGGGAAGAAAAACCCAGACTCCTACTCCCTCTCTGCCTGGCTCCCACCCGGCACAGCTTGGTTTCAGCTTTGGGAGCAGCGGCGTCCCAGCAACAGCCAGGGCATCTCTGAGAACTCAGACTGCTTAAGCACACGCTGTCCTGGCAGGTCCACACATGTTGTGCGTCTGGCCAATATACACACACACACACAAGCTTCATGTTCAGAAACCAAGACTGTGTGTGAAATTGCAAAAATAGCTGACACTGCATAGAGATTATGTCAGAGCTTCAAGTCCAAGTCTTAACCCTTCCTTTCCAGAGGGAATTTAAGAGTTTAAACAAAACGGCTCACTGTGGCCTTTATGCTGTAGTGGGAGTGAGGACACATTCCTGCCCTTTCTGTGGTGCAATTCAGCAGCCCCTTATGAACCTAATGCCCCTTTCATGTTCCAGCAGGGTGCAATGAGGCATGGGGAGGTTGAGGGGTTTGGTGAAATGGGTACAGCTGAGCCAGGGGGTCCCAATTCCTGGGTTCTGCAAGAAGACACTGAGCCTTGGTAAGCTTCACCACCAACATCTTCCTCTCTGCTGGTCCTAGTCTAGCTTCCCTAGACCAGGCTCCTCAACGAATAAGCAAATCATTCCCAAGCAACAGGCCTCTGTACACTTCCTGCCCCACGCTGCATCGGCACTTTGTTTGCCAAACATTCCTCTGGGTTTGGCGGCTTCACTCTGGCCCTCCTAGCTCTCCACTGGGGCAGCTTCAAAACCCAAAGGCGAGGGGTAGGCCCAGGTGTGCTGAGGATGAGATGGGGCCCAACCAGGCAGGGCTTCAGGGGCAAAGTGCCTCCCTCTCTCCTACCATTCCCGAAAGCAGAAGCACAGGGCAGGGGTTCTGAGCCTCCCATTCTGGAGCCGGTTGACGGAAAGCTGCATTCCTGCATTCTTCCCTCCGGGTCTGCCAGCCTGTAGATACCAGGCAGGTTACCACTGAAGCTGAGAGCCCCCAGCTCCCCAGAGGGCAGAACTGCTTCTTAAGTCCTTGGAACACTGCGATCATGGTGCATGGGGCTGGAGGAAGCGCTGAGAACATTCCAGCCCAGGGCTGTAAGTGAGTCCTGGTGAAGGGGCAGGGGGATTGGGACCTGAGCCTTCGGCCACAGGTGTCAGGTGTGGGGAAGGAGAGGGGCTTCCCAGCCCAGGCTTCTCTTCAATGGCTTCCTGAGGACTAAGGCTGAAGCCTTTGGAGGTCACGTACTCACCTCCAAAATTATCTCTAGACTGTATTAATTATGTCTTTTATTTTCTGTATGCCGATACTTTGACATCTGGGGCCTTGCTGACTGGGGAGGGAATGTCCCTCCCAGGGCAAAATCCTAGAGATAGCAAATAACTTGCCTGTGAGCCTGCCTTTCATATACAGAAACCAATCCAGACTACACAGCTCAACTGCCCCTTTCCATACTATCCTCATGCCCTAATCATTCCAGGACCAGGCACCAAACATCTAGGGACAGCTCTGGGCCTGAGCGTGCTAAAATGACTCAAACTAGCTGATCCTAAACTTGCTTACCCTGCTGTGCCTGTTCCTTCCTGCAGAAACCACATAAAGACTCTTGCCATGGTTTCTCCCTCCACCTCCAGGCAGATCAACCCCAGTGCTTCCCCCTGTGACCCCTGGGGCATGGGTTGCCCTCTTCTCTTGGGATCTGATCTATGAGTAGAACAAATTATATTCTGGTCTTGCCATCCCTGAATAGTAACAAAACCTATATTTTAAAACGTGTACCTAATTTGCTTGCTTTTTTTTTTTTTTAAATCCTTCCTGGGTGTGAATTTACCATTCTTGTTCCCATACCTCACCCTAGACCCTGGAGTTACCTGTGAGCTTCTGGGGACCCTAAGCTTCAGTCTGGAAATGGAATGGGGGCCTGGGCTCTTTTACCAATGGATCAAGTTTTACACCTGGTAGAAGGAGGCATGCACTCACTTAGCCCAAAAAGGAGTGACCGTGGTGGATACCGAAGGTGTGGTACAAGTGCCCCTACATCTCCGGAAAGATGGTAATGTCAAGCCCACCAGCATTTCATGTGGCCTAGTTACGAAGAGTCTGGATGTTTGGAATCCACTTTGGCTCTTCCACCAGTCACCTTTATGATTGGGGGCAAGTCATTTAACATTTCTGGCCTTAGTTTCCTCTGCTGCACAATGAAGGGGTTGCATCAGATGATCCCTGAGACTTTCCATATGTAACCTTCTAGCACTCTGACATTTTATGTATCTCCATGTTTCTTATGGAAGCCTCAAGTACCCTGGAAATGTGTCAGGGGTAAGAGGGGAGACACCACCATCTTCTCCATCTCCATCTTAGCCTAGTCAAGCCCCTGAAGGTCAAAGCAGTAATAATAGTAATTTCTATAAAAAATAATGGCCATAGTAGCATCTGCTATAATATAATTATGAATACAATCATGTTTCAAAAAATATTGTCTGAAAGAGTGAGATGGAGCCTAGAAAAATGATAAAAAAATTTACAACGTACCAGACATTCTATCCCTGTGATACAGACAACTTTTTAAAAATTACAAAAATTACATGGCTGATGCAGTGACTAGCATTTATCAACTGCCAACCTCATGCTGGCCACGGGCTGGCAGGTTATGAAGCTGGGGCAGGTCTGCTTGTCACCATTGATAGCTGAGGGGTGGAGGATCCGGAGGTTAAATGACTTGACCATGCTTGTACAGCTAATAGATGGCAGAGCCCTGCTTCCTCTCTAGACCTGTCTGAATCTGGAGCCAGAATTTCTCCAACCACTCCCAACGTGGGTTTTTGTCAGATCTCAAAGTCAACCTGTCATAAAACAGGAGTCCTTTTGTGCTGTAGCATAAACTCAGAAGCCAGTACTTTGATACACTCACTATATCACCTTCTGACAAGAAATTGTGCTGTCATTATACTATAAAAATAATTGTAGGGCTGAATATGGTGGCCCATGCCTATAATCCCAGCACTTTGGGAGGCCAAAGCAGGAGGATCACTTGAGCCCAGGAGTTTGAGACCAGGTTGGGCAAAAGAGACCTCGTCTCTAAAATAATAATAATAATAAACTAGTCAAGCAGGCGCTTGTGGTCCCAGCTACTCAGGAGGTTGAGGCGGGAGGATCTCTTGAGCCCAGGAGGTCGAGGCTGCAGTGAGCTGTGGTTGCACCACTGCACTCCAGCCTAGGTGACAGGGTGAGGCCATGTCTTAAAAAAAAAAAAAAATTGTGATGTTCAGGTATTTGGACCATGATTCCAGGCTCAGAATCTTAAGCCAGCTTTCGTCTTGGGTATTCAGGGGCTCCAGTGCCTAACCCAGAGCTCATCCCATTGCAAAACATCAACACAGAGCTATGTTTACCAAAGGCTGGGGCGGACCAACAGTTACTCACATTGACAGATTCTTTGCCGTTGAATTTGACTCGGATCCTTGGCTCCTGGATGACATCCAGGTTGAAGCCTGTGATGGTCAGGGGTGTGTGGCCACTGGAAACAGGCAGAGGCTGGGTTAGGTAAAAACCCCCTCAAGTCTGGCATGGTGAACCTCCACCTTAGCAAACCCTCTCATGAGCCAGACTTGGGCTGCAGGGATCATGCTGGGTGGCTTCCAGGTGCATCCCTCCCACCTTCTGCCTCACCTGGCAATGCTCCACTCTGGCTCGATGCGCTGGACCCGAGGGTCATCTATGTACTCAAACTGCAGGTTGTTATCCACACGGGCTCGGTCGACACTCACAGAAACAGGGACTGGGCCAAGGCCATTGGATGATGGGGGTGAGACACACACGATCTCACTCATTGACCTCCTGACAGGGAGACAGAAGGAGGGTTGAGAAGAAAGGCATGGGCAACAAGAGGTGCCTACCGGCTCGACAAGGGGCTTTCCTTGGTCTGGGGGTACGGCCACAGAAGTGTTCTCTCATCCTTTTATATTCTATACAATGGAACACATCCCGCTTCAGTGTAGATCAGTGCTCCAGTGGATTGGGAGGTAGCAAATTGGAGAAGGGGGTTAGAAAATGAGGGGCTGCTGGGCGTGGTGGCTCACGCCTGTAATCCCAGCACTTTGGGAGGCCGACGTGGTTGGATCACCTGAGGTCAGGAGTTCGAGACCAGCCTCAACATGGAGAAACCCCATCTCTACTAAAAATACAAAATTAGCCAGGCGTGGTGGTGCATGCCTGTAATCCCAGCTACTCGGGAGGTTGAGGCAGGAGAACTGCTTGAACCTGGGAGGCGGAGGTTGCGGTGAGCCGAGATCGTGCCATTGCACTCCAGTCTGGGCAACAAGAGCAAAACTCCGTCTCAAAAAAAAAAAAAAAAAAAGGAAGAAAGAAAATGAGGGGCAGGGATAGGGTTTCATCGACTTTGGGGAACGCCTCTTTTCTGGATTTTTCTAGAATATAACTGTTTAGCCAGTGCTTAGAATCTGGTCAGGCAGTCAACAAATATTCACTGAGCACCTACTGTATATAGCAGTGAATGCAGAGTCCTTGCCCTTGTGGAATATCCAGTCCAAGAAGGCGATAATCAAGTAGATAATCAAGAAGGATTATCAAGTAGATAATCCTGGGCAAACTAGGTTCTCATCCATGGATTCTTTCAGAATTCTCTACATCTTCAGGGCTAGGGGAGTGCTGGCAAATGGTAGGTGTTCAATTTTTTATGTACAGAGGATGCCCTGAACATAAGTCTGTGCTTTCTAAGAGCTGTGGCTATGCAATCTCTGTTTCTCAAGTCACCATAGTGAGGACTTAATGAATGCTTGATCCTAGCGGTGACTGGGGAGCTCCTAGGAGCCTCCTTCATCTGGTGTTCTCATGGCCCTCACTTCTCATTATTTTTAGAAGTATCCAGCCCCTTTCATATATGGGATATAAACTGACAAGTGGCATTTATTTCTCACAGTGACTGGTATGGTATTTTGGTATTTGGGTCTAGGTGTAGCAAATAATATGGAGGTGATGGGGCAGGCCTATGAATGAACATGCACAGTAACATGTGTACAGCACATGTCCCAGATGTGCAGTCTTCTGGTGGGCCTTCAAGTTCATCTCACCCGTAGAACTCGCAGGTCTGGTTGCCCAGGTAGACTGCCACACTGCTCCCAGCCCCAAGGTAATGGCCGGTGATGGTTACCATAGTGCCTCCGGACTCCGGACCTCGGATTGGGTTGAGTGACAGCACAGAAGGGTTCTTTGGAAAGAAGCAGAGAAATGACTACAGCTTAGGTTTTGTCCAAAAGGATGGACCATGGTTAGGTCTAAAGATGGGAGAGACTGTTTTCATTCTAGGCATGGTGGTACTTGTCCTGTCCTTTTCAATCCTAAATGCTCACTCTGCTTACCCCAGAGGTGAGAACCTTTCTAAGAATCATCTCTGGGCATGTCCGGGAAGGCAGAAGAGCCACGTGCTGAAATTAATTAACTCCCCAGAGTCTCATGCTCATAACAATGAAGGGAAAGCAGAGGTGACACTGACTAATCTATCAATTAGTTTACAAATTGAGAACAATTTGAAAATGCTTTTCTATCTAGAGCCTGTACTGATTTTTTGGGCACAAAATCGATAGGGCTGAATAAAGCGTCCCTGCCTGGGTTGGGCCACCGAGAGGCTAAAGTCCTCCATTAATGGCCCATGCACATGCCCTTCTGTCCTTCCCTAAGCATAAGAAGGGCACAGCAGGGCACCTGGTGCAGAAAGCTGTCAGTAAATGTTAAGATGGCGTCTCAGACCCTCATCAGGAGGATGGTGCATCACTGGCTAGGGCTTTCTACTAAGCTCACTAAGTAGTAAAATTCAGCCTGAAGCTTCAAAGAAATGGCTAGCCTAAAATGCATCAGGCAGCTGACCTAAATCAGAAAAGAATTGTTTCTGCCAGGAGGGCAGTGGAGTGGAGTGAATTGGAAAATGCATTTAACTGAGCAACTATACAGGCATGAATTCTAGTTTGCACCAGCCATTCATCCGCTGTGCATCCTGAGGCAAGTTTTCAGATCATTCTTTACTCCTCTGTCAAGTGAGGAGGGTAGGCTAGATTATCTCTAAACCCCCTCTCAGCTCTGACTTTCTCCGGATTGTCAGAGTGCTGACATTCTCTCCAGCTGGTTCTCCTGCCTTTGCTTCTAACACAAATGCCCACTGCCCCTGCCTTGCCTTGGGTAAGAGATGGAGTAGGTTGGCTGCAGATAGGGCAAGGTACTCTCCAATCTGAGAGAGAAGAGTATGAGAAAAAGGTGGAGATGCCAAGATAAGAAGGCAGAGGCTAGAAAACCTGAAACAAGCAGTAAAATGCTTTACAGAGAATAGAATTTTGTGCTCTAAAGATTTTTTAAAACTCTCAGCAAGGCTGGTTTGACCCCATCTGCTAGTGTTAATGCCTTTTAATGAAGTACTCCATGTAGCAATGTAGGTAAGTGTCAGAAAAGAGACTTCAGGGCTGAAGAAGCCAGGTTATTGATTCAGTATGAATATAGCCCCACTTGGCTCCAGGGCCCCAGAAGCAAGTTATTGATTCAGTATGAATAGAGCGCCATTACAGAAAAAAGTCTTTGCAATTCGACTACCTGTTGCCTGCGCATAAAGAGATGTTTTCAAGTGTGAGTGTGTGAATGTGTGCGTGTAACTATAGTAGCATACAGAGTGACTCTGGTGGTCCTGTGCACAGATACACATCCCTGCCAGATTTCAGTGACTCTTCTAAACTCCCACTTAAAATATCCTTGGCAGAAAACAAAGCATGTGGATAAATATAGACTTATTTAATTAGGTCCCTCAGGCTATGCATCCTCATTAGGCTAGAATTAGACTAAGATATTACATTGGTGGGACAAGAGGCAGTCCCTCCCCGCCCCCAGTCTAGGATCCACTTTCTAAGAAAGGCTGGATTTTGCCTTATTTAGAACGCTGACCTGCGGCCCTCTGGGACTCCTAAGACTCCACAGCTTTGTTAATCACAGGCCCATCTCATCCTGGAAAGACAGGCTCTGAAAGTAGCAAGACCAGAAGCTGCCTTATCTGGAGGGTCCCTTTTCTCCTTCTTGGTCTGCAAGAAGCCTGTTGGTAGAGGGGAGTGGGGGCTTCCTGGGAGGTGTCTGGAGCATGTGAGTGCCCTCCCTGGGCACAGGCACCCGACCCTGGACCCAGTACTCACCACGAAGGTGTACTGCTGGTGGGACTTGGTCATGAACTCTGGCTTACACTCGCCAATGCACAGGCGCACCGGCCCGGAGGTGGTTCCCACGAGGGCATGGCCCATCTCACAGACAATCCTGGGGAGAAGGCAAACCTTCTGGTGAGGGACTGGGCAAGGGCTGGCATCCCTGCCCGCTTGCTCTCCCAGTCACGGCAAATGAGTCATCACAGTCTTGCAGTAATGCCAGACCAAGAGAGCTTGGTCATCCATCTTGCTGTGTGACCTTGGGTACAGTGCTTTCCCTCTCTGGGTTTTGGTCTCATCTGTATGGTGTGAAGGTTGAACTGGATCATCTCTACAGCCCTATGTGCCTCTGGTATGCTCTGCTGCCTAATTCTGTGGTTCCCCATGCCGAGTGCGGTGCCTAGCATTGGGTAGGGACCTAGAATTTGTGGAATAAAGGGAATGTCCAACAGAGTGATCTAAGGGCAGCAATCTAGCTGACGTTTTCTCCTATGTAACAAGCCGACATTGCTACGCTCCCTAAAGGAGTGGGTGAGGGCGTGTTTACCAAGCCGATTCAATTGTGGTTTGCTTCCTGTAGTGAGTTTTTAAAAGGGGAGAGATAATCTGGTGAGACAGTGAGAGCTCAAAGAAGGAGCTCCCTGCAGAATGGGAGGGGTGGAGTCCTGCAAAGGGGTGGGAGCTGGACGAGTTCATTAGGCCAGCAGGTGACACTGGCCTTTCACTTCATCAAGGGCCGAGTGCACCCGGTAGAAGAGGCAGTGACACGGCCTTGAGTGAAAGTCAAGTCTCACACTAACGGGAGAGCTGGAGGGAAGAGGTGTGCAGCCCTGTCTCTTGAGCTGCCCAGATCAATACCCCTAGTGATGACTTCCCTGGCGCCTGAGAGCAGTTACACAAGCACATTTAGATACTGGTTGCCTTAGCCACGGTAGCCTTCTAGAAAGGGTGGGCAGCTGAGGATGGGGAGAGATGAAGGAATCACGGACTTGGGGAAACTCTTGCCTGGAATGTTCGGGCCTCGGCTGGATGGGAGAGGGCCCTGACAGTTTAGCAAAAAAGACCTTGGGAACGGAGGGAAGGCTTTTTCCTTTCCTCCCAACATCATTTCGGAGGTTCAGAGCAGTCTGGTGCTGCTAGTAGGTTTGCTTAGTGGGAAGTCAGAAAAACAGACCCCATCTCCACTAATCCCCAGCATTATCCTGGCATGGTGGGGAAGATCCGTGTTTAACCGAGCGATGCTTATCTCAACAGCTTCTCTAGGAAGGAAGGTAACTAAACAGAGATTTCATTTCGATGTAATAAAACTTGCATTAAACAAATACGCTGCATGCTCACACACACGGCACGCCACTGATCTCCATCTCCTTCATAACAGTTAATCCCAAATAACTACTTTCACTCCTGGCGAATATTTACTTAACATGCAATAACTGTCTTATTATGTTTAGCATATTAGATTCAACAAGAAAGTACTGAATGCATATGGAAGAATAGTCTCTTTTCCCTTTCTCTATGAATCAATCAATTAATTATGAACCCGAGTAAACATGATAGTGATGATCAATTAATATTTTACACATAACTGTCTCCTGAAACCCCATTAGGGGAGCATTTGAGAAGCTCAATTTAAGGTACCGTGTGGTTATCTTCATGCTGCTACCTGCGTGTGGTTAACGACTCTCCCATTCTGTTTCCTGGGCCCTGGCAACCTGCTGCTGTTTCAGGTTCCTGACATCCTGCAAATGATGCCCAGTATGCTCAAGGAGCTCCAGGGGAGGATCAACTGGCTATTGTGGGCAGTGTCGGGGGAGAGGAGGGAAGAGAGCAGGAGGAAGCAGGTACGTTTCTCTCCCTCTCTTCTAATTAGGGTTTGCTTGCTACTCAGTCATCACCCTCGGACACTCTGCTGGAGTGATCTTAGAGAAGAAAAGGAGGAAGAAATCATCACAGGCTTGAAGTTAAGGAAAAAAGAAATAAGAGAACATGTGAAGGTCATGGGCAGCATGGAAATGTTCTTCCCTGGGTCCTGGGTCTGTGTAGGAAAGGAGAAGGCCTGGAACAGTCCTGGTCAGCTGCCCCTGTGTGGAGCTAATGATGGGCCCTTGGCACACTGTCTCTTCTAGGACATTTTCCTGCTTGGGGTTCATGTTTCAAAAGAAAAGCAGTATACTCAAGCACCTAGGAGAAGAGTGATGACTGAGAGGTGGATGCCACCCAAGTGTCCAAGGAGGGGCACCTGTAGTTGGAAAGGCAGGATGCAGGGGTCCAGGGGCTGTGCTGGGGAGGAATCAGAGCTGGCCATGGGTCGCTTTTCTCGGGCATCAGCTGAGCCCCCTTCTCAGCTGTGGAATGAGTGTGGAATGAGTGGGCAGAGGGCTGTGGTCAGCAGTGGGTTGTAGAAAAGGGTCTGGGCAGGAAGATCTAAGAACTGGAGAGTCCTAAGAAAATCAGGCAGCATTGCAGACAAACTCTAATCACCTCAACTCTTCTTCCCTTTCATTCCTGGGACCCAGTGCCTGCAGGCAAGGGTGGAAAGGGCTTGAAAGTATTTGTTGCAGGCACTTGTTATTTGAGTTCAGGAAGATAAGGAGTTAAAGGAAGAAGCTAGGGCAGCTGCAGGGAGTGGAAAGGGTTATATTGTGGAAGGAGCATTATGCCAAAGCAGATTCTAGACCTTAATAATAAGAACTACAGTTTACTGATTCTGCCAGGCAGTCTACAAGACAGGATCTCATGCCATCCTCAGGCTCTGCTACAGAGCGGGTCTTATCTCCATTGTACAGGCAATGAAACTAAGGCTCAGAGATGCTAAGTGACTTATCTATGGCCATAATTCTGGTAAGTGGCAGAGACCTGATTCAAATCCGGGTCAGCTCGACTCCAGAGCTCACGCTTCTGACCACTCCCCTCTACTGCCAATAGATTTAGTGGGATGCTCTGTACATCTTTCAAGGAAGGGACAGTATGGATATGGCAGCATTGGTAGAGGTGAGGTTGTTGGCAGGGGGTGGTAAGAAAGGCTGAGCTGGGTTCCTCAGGTTCTAAGAGCTAACCACTTGTCCCCTCTACCTTCTTGGTTGTAGATAACCATAGGCAGTGGTGTGCCCACCACCACCTCCTCCAAGTCTTGCAAGTCAGCAAGATTTGCTGATTTCTTGTGGTTTGATTTCTTGAGGCCTCTTGCCTTCCCTGTCTCCTCCCTGTGTCCCTGGTGGCTCTGGGGTCCCTATGTACTGTTAGGAGACAATAGCTGGAGATGCCTAGATTCTCTCCTTATAAAATGGGAAGTTGGACCAAACAGCTGTCCAGCTTTGACATCTGAAGACCTGACTCCTCCTGGTGCCAGGGGTCTTCCGGAGGCACCTTAGTGCCACAGGTAATCTTTACAATGGGAGCTGCAGATTCCATGGGCATACCATTTACCGGTTTGGACATCCAAAGGCCCACCAAAGCCAATGTAGAAATCATCTTTTCCTAAATATCTATTTTCCAGATGAGATGTTTGAGGAGCAGGGAGCAAAGTAACTTGCCCAAAGTCACCTGGTTCATCCACAGCTGAGCTAAGGCTTGAGCACCAGTCTCCTGAAAGGCAACCCAGTACCCTTGCCCATACTATACCACCTACCATAGACTGGCATAGATGGTGCCTTGCTCCCTGGGGCAGCAGCACACATACATCTCACATCCACCCCACAGTGGCTGAGTTCTCAGGTACAGCAGATGAGAGGGAAGCAGCCTGAGGATCTGAGGGGAATCTGCCCCATGTGGAGCCCCTGTCCCAGGAGGGGCTGAGCTGCAGCCTCAACCTGCATCCCATGGTCCAGGAAACTTCCTGTGACTGAATCATCCAGCCCTCCACAGACCTGCGGGATGCTGATTGCAGGACTAAGCGGGGCCCTTTAACCAACATTAACCTAATTGCTGAGTGATAGATGGCACGGCAAAGCATATGGTGAATCATTACCGTGCTGGCGAATCCTGCCCGCGCCCGGGACTCTGCACCAGGCTCTTTTAGCCAAATTCATCTCTCACAGACATCTGTAATGATTGTGCCTGCTGCTCACTGCCCAGGATGGAGGCTTTAATGATGTTAACAAACTCTGAAACCTCGGGAGTGGTAACGAGCCTGGCACGGCTGGAAACCGGGCTGCATCCAGCGAGGCATGGGGTGTGTTCTCTGCCTCCTGCCTACCCTATACCTGAGATGGTGGTTTTCTGGAGCGACCACCAGCCTCTGCAGGAATGCATGGGGACCATTCCCCTCCCCACGCTCCTTTCATAGCCTCACTTGCAGCTTCTCTCGACAGTTTCTTCCCCATGGCCCTGGGTGCGGGGTGAGTGCAGTACATTTCATTTCATAAATAGAACTGAAATTCCTTACATTTGGGCAGCACATTAGGCTAATGAAGGTCACAGAGACTGAACAGCTTGCTAAGGTCTTGGGGCTGGTCAGTAGAGGAGGCAGGTCTAAAACACGGCTTCATTCCAAACCTCTTATGATTCTGAGGACCAGTTTCCCAGGAATTTGCACTTCTCAGCTAAAAGCCTTACCTCCCACCCTCACCCCACACCCTAGCCCTTTCCTTTGGATTCCTGTGGCATCTCACCAAGTTGGATACAGGTCGGTATCCAGGGGCCCAAGGGAGGTCCTTGAGGTTGAGGTGGATTTGGGGTCATGTAACTGAGCACCTTGCCCAGTCTGGCAGGGGGCGGGGCTCTGCAACGATGGTCTGCCAGGAGGCCTTCTGTGGGTGCCCTGGCTCCTGCCACAACAGCTTTCACCTCTTTTTCAGCTCAGAAGCACTATTTGTTTCCTTTCCCTTTTTCCATCTTCCTCATCTCTTTCCTATCGGCTCAGCCAGCCTTTCCTCCAGGACTCATTCCTTGCAGGAATAAGGCTGTCATTGAAGGATCAGACCTGAAGGATCTGAGAGATCAGGCCAGCTCTTTCTTCTCCCCTGCTGTGGCTGGCAGGCATCACACTGCCCTCAGAGTCTGGGAATTTACCCCTTTGGACTCTGACTCTTCCCTGGGCCTTGCGAGAATCATGGCCTCTGAGCCTCAGAGCTACACACGGATTCGTGGAATTTCGGACTGCTCCTGTCCAGGAGTTGTGCGCCATCACTGTTATGGAAGGGAAGTAGCCCTGCATTAGGGGTCAGGAGACTCAAAGTCTAATTCTGCCTCAGCCACTTATGCCCTGAATGAACTGGGGCAAGTCACTTCACTTCTCATGAGTCCTTTGCTCTCTGCTGCTTTGCAGAATGACGATAACAATATTTACCTCTCAGAGTCCTTACCAATTAAAAATGAGATAGTGGATGAGAAAGTGCTCTGTTAACTGCAAAGTGCTGATGGAAGATAAAGCGATGTCATTTTTATGGTTGCCACTAAAGGCAGGCTCTGGCGGGGGGAGTGGTGGATCAGAGGAAACAACCTGACCTGGCAGAGGGTTGAGAGTAAGGGAAGGAAGTCCCTGCCCCAAAGTCATGCTCTTGCTCATGCTCCCAGTACCCCCTGCAGAGCTGTGTTCACAGTGGAATCAGAATGGCTTGACCCAACTGTCCTGATAAATCACGCAGAATGATGTGGCCGCTTTCTCCTTTGGAGGGGTAGCCTCCCCTTTTCCATCCTCCCGCCCCCAGCTCCGTGCCCACCTCCTGCCCACCAACTCCACAGCGGGCTGCCACTGCCAAACGAACACCCCAAATTGGAACATATGTCACTCCTGGAGCCCCGTTCGCCTGTCCGCCACTACATGCCTATTTTCTAATTTCCAGCTGACATTTCCCTTAGTGAAATAAATGAATTTGCTCCGGCGGAGGCCCTGCTTGGATTAAGCTGCTGTCAGAGCCCCATGCGCCAAACAAATTGTTGCCCGCAGCCCACCGTGTGGGATGCATTCCAATGGGGGCTGGCAGGGGAAGGGCTGGGGGAGACCTAGGAGGAAAGGCTCAGTCACACCGGTGGGCAGGCAAAGACTGAATGAGAGACCGTCAGGGCCGGAGCCCTGATGCCATAAGAGCCAGGGAACAGGGAATCAAACAGAATGAGACCGCCTGAGGGTGGAGGTGAGGGAGGAGGGGGCTCTGGGGAGGCTTCTGGGGCAGGTCCATAGGAGGAGAAGGTAATGGGAGATGAATCATGGAAAAGGCCCAGGGAAGGGAAAGGGGAGAGTCTCCAGTCTCCACTCTGAAGCTCCCATGGGAAAAGGGCCAGCCAGGGCAGACTCACTGCTCAGCGATGATGTATTCCCCTGGGAGGGGCGTGCAGGGCACCCCAGCCACCTGCACATGGTGAGCGATCTCGGAGAAGTCCAGACCCAGGTTCACGCCATGGATGGTCACTCGTGTCCCTCCTTCTGGCGGTCCAGACACCGTCAAAATCTGCAGTAGGAAAATGGGATTAAAATTTGGGTTGGCCACAGGGAGAGAAACAGCAGCGCCCTTCCCCCTTCCCCAGGGAGGTTTAAGAACCTATGGGCACCAGGAATTCTGGTGAGAGACTGTGTTTTGTCCACTTTTTAGGTTATCTCGGATCTTGACATCATGTTCTGTTTTACACTGCTTCCTCGGTTCTTTAGGTCATTCATTCATTCATTTACTTATTAAAAAAAATTATCAGAAAGAATACTAGACTCAAGGCAGAAAACCATGGTTTGAGACGTGTCTCTAACTCACTAGTTGCCTGATTACCATCAGTCACATAACGTCTCTGAACTTCAGTTTTCTTAGTTGTGAAGGAGGTATAATCATTTCTTCCAACCTCGAAGGGAGCTTGGAAGAACCAAATAGAAGGTGTGCTAGGGAGCACTTTGGAAACCAGAGGACTTTGTAATTGTGACAGTGTTATTATTGCGCCTGTTGTGTCCTAGAGCCTGTTGGGGGTACAATGATGAATATGACGGGAAATTTGCCCTTATGAAACTTAGAGTCAAGGAGGATGAGATAAAGGCAGTTCATGAATACCGCTGATTTGGGGTATACAGGGGTAAGACAGATACAGAGGGAAAGCAGTGGGAGTGCGGGGAATAGAGTTTAGGTGTGGCTGCAGGGGAGATGATCAAAGATGGAAAGTGCATTTGACACTGTTCTGCAAAAAACATCCTATACACATGCTAGGACCAAGAAGAAATAACTTTAGGATGTTCCAAATCTTTGCTGGCTTACTGTTAGCAAGGATTGCTGATTTATTCATTCCTTAATTCAGCCCCCAAACACTGGAAACAGAATAGCAGAATCCAGGTCTCTCAAGACATAATACAGTTCTATCTGGGAACAGACCAGGCTCTTGGAAAAATGCAGCTCTTTGGGACCCAACAGATCCCAGTGAGTAAGTTCACACTTTGTGGCCAATAGTTATCTGAAGCAGGAAAAATAATTAGAAGTAAACTCAATCCTAAATAGCAAAGGAACATAGAATTTCATAACTGGAAGGGATCTCAGAGTATCTTATTCTAAGATCCTTACTTTTCACAGCAAGATGCATGAGACCCAGAGAAGTCAGGGATATATCCAAAGTTTTGAACAACTTGTATACACAGTTGTAAAAAGGTCAAGTGTTCTTTTTACTACATCCTAGGGAGGGCAGGATGGAAGAAGGAAGAAGCAAAAAAAAAGGAACTTGATGAAGATCGAGGGTCCACTAGAATCTCTCAGAAGAGGATACCTGGGCAGAGCCATAGCCTAACTGTTTTTGGACACTTCTGGACAGCCTCCCTCATGACCCTGTGTGTGCTGGTGGAGTGTCTGATGGCGTGGCAGGGTCAGTGTACCCAGGGGTGGAGATGATGGATGAGTACAGGTGAACATGCTGTTGAGAGATCTGGAGGCCCTTCTTATCTCATTGCTTCTCAGCAGGTGCACTGCTCCCTTCCTGTGATATGAGCACCATGAATTGTGCTGCCAATTCAGCCACCAACCACCAAGTGATAGTGAGAGAGAAAAGATGCTTCCTTCCCTCACTGCCTGGCTGATATGCTGTTCAGACTCCCAGTCTCTTGGTAAGTTGGCTGCAGAGCCAGGACTTGAACTCAGACCTCCTGCCTGTCTATCCTCCGTAGGACAAAGATGGTTCTGCCTCCTTCCCTCTGTCCCATCCAGGCCCTGAATACTCTTATCTGGAGGCTCATTTTACCCAAGTCACCTTGTCTATGGCTCTGACTCCCTTGTCTGAAAATAAAATATCTCCCTTATGAATAAAACTAAACAACACACATGAAATGAATCAAGGGAGATATAGTCAAGGGGGCTCAGAGGTGTCTCTGTATGCTGGGGGTGAGGGTGGGAGAAGGAAGGACAACTTGGAGAGGAAGGAGCTGGCATGAGGAACTGACAGCCACTATAGCTCTTCTGTCCCTGGACTCTAAAAATATCCAACAATAATCCATCCTGGCTGTTCCAGTCTCCCCTGGCACGGTTTCCTCAGGGACCTGGGACTCCTGGGCTCTGGGAAATGCATACTCGTTAATGAGAAACGGAAAGGGCTGCTTCCTTACCTGCTGCAGGAGAGCATCCGTAGGAGACAATTTGCTTTTAGTTCCTGGTTCTCTTTTAATCCACTTGGAATGAGCCTCACCAGGCCCTCCATCCCCTTCCCTAGCCACCTGGATGGCATGAACCCACCTACCCAAAAGAACTGACAAAACAGTGTTGATTGGTTCTCCCTCCTTCCCCTACTTTTATTTCTTAAAAAACATTCTTTTGCTCGCTGCAGTTAATTACAACCTTTCAGAAAAACTGTGAAATGAAATCTTTCTGGAAAGCCTAAAAATATTTCTGTCTTGCAGGTAGCATGTGGGGACTGCATTGTGGATCCTCAGCGGCACTGGCAGCTTCCACGGGGTAGCTTCCTCCTGCTGGTAAATCACCGCAGTGCTTCCCTTCCAACATTCAGGGATCAGTGGCAGACACATGGTTGTGGCCGTTGGGGTGCTGTAGGGTCTATTTGTTAGCACAGAGCTGCTCAGAAGCATAATTCAGCTTATATTGTTTAGAGAAGAAGACTTTTTGGGGGGGCAAATTACTAGCAAGTATTACAATCTTGGCATGAAGATACAAGTGAGATAGGTAGTTCCAGCTAGCAGCTGGGGGAATCCAAGTCAGGAGAATCAGTGTCCTTGTGGGTCATTAAACCAGGTCCACGGGGCTTGGAAAGTGCCTGGGGAGTGTAGGGTCTTTATGGCGGTCTTCTTTCTATGCTGTGTACCATGCTGCCAGCACCCAGGGTAGGTGGCAAGGGAGTTCAGGGGACAATGAAGCAACTATCATGCTCTGGGGCTTACAGGAGACACAGCTTACAGCTTCCTTGCTTAAAGCAAAACTGACACGTAAAATCCTGAATTTCCAAAACATAGATGAAGTGGTGATTATCTGATTTGCAAGTGGATTCCCAAGGCCTCCATTACTGATGACTTCCAAATCTATATGGTTGGCGGAGGCCCCTCTCCTGAGCTCCACAGCCATATATCCAATTGCTACTGGGCATCTCCACTTCCCCATTATGTCCCTCAGGCGCCTCAAATTTCGCCATGTCTAAAAATGAACTCTTAATTTTTCCTCCTCCTACCCCCAAGCCAATTACCCTCCCAGATCCTCTTTCAAGGTTAATGGACTCACCATGCACCCAGCCAGGAATTCTGCAAGCACCTTCAACTGTTTCTTTCTCTCATCTACCACGAATAATAAAGAAAGTCGCCAGGCCCTATCGGTTCTCAGTCCCAGGTGTCTTTTGAGCCCATGTGTTCCAGAGTAGGTGTTCAGCAGGGCTCCATCATCTCCTACCCACACTAACCCCAAGGGTTTGCATGTAAATCTACTTTCCAATAGCTGCCAGGGTGACCTTCATGAACACATACTTGACCAGGTTACTAGTCTCTTGCTCTAAAAACCTTCCATGGCTCTGGCCATTGCCAAGGCAAAGTCCCTAATTCCTAAGGCTGGCCTGGCAGGTGTGGTCTTTCTGGTTCTGATCCCTTTTACCCCTTCTGCCACACTTTCCATTCAACAGCACGTCATTCATGTCCTACCCTCTCAGTGGTTCCTTTCTACATCACGCTCTTTAAAAATCTCTGAGCCTTTGGACATGTTACCCATTCACCTCCAGCTTAAAAATCAGAGTGGCTCAGGGTGGAGGTCTGTGTGCAGAGTGCAAAGGAACAGAGAGAGACACCCTGTAGAAGGCAGCTTCTGTTGTGTGAAGCCTTCCAGGCAGCTGAGAATGAGTCTAAGGGCCATGCCATCTCTGGTGGGCCCAGGAAGCAAGGACCCTGCAACCTGCCTTCTGCATTTCCTCTTAGGATCAAGTATTTGAAGATGGCCAGGGAGAGGAGGCTTGGTGACAAAGAATTTCTTCTCCAGAGAGGGAGTGAGCAGGATCTTGCAGGACACCACCTCAGACCAGGAAGCCGCAGGGTCCCAATCCCCCGACCCCCACCAGCCCTGCCCAACACACACAGAGACCATGTCCCCAGGGCTCTCTCTTAAAAGCAGCTTTTGATTGCAGGGCACTCAGGCCTGCATTCCACAAAGTTGGCTCTCCTGGAAGCCACATCTGGCCTTTCTACATGGATCTATACAGGGGCAATTTGGCTGAATCCCCAGCTACTGCTTGCAGGACTCTAAGCAAGTTCTTCCAGATCTGGATGGAGCTGAGAGGCTGCAGGGGAGGGGAGAGCTCATCTCCCACAGAGGTGAGGATGAGAGGCTGTGGTGGAGTCATATGGAGTGCCCCAATGACAGAAGGGAAACCAAAGTACGGCCAGCATGTTAGGCGGATCCATGTCTTGGTCAGTTTCAGATAGCTCTATGCTGCTGGCTACACTCAGGTAGGGGAGAAAGACCATCTGATGCTGGGAGAGTGTCTGCAGAAGGAAGAGAGTAACCTCTGGAATCAGACAGGCCTGAATTTAAATACCAGCTCTGACACTTACGAGTTATGTGACCTTGAATCTCAATATCCTCATTCACAAACAGATAATAATGCTTGCCTCACAGGGATGATGTGAAGATTAAGTGAGATAACATTTGGAGAGTTCTTAGTATGCTGGTTTAGAGAGTAGGTCTTGATAATTGGTAATCTCCTTCCCTGCACCTCTGTCTTTGTAGATGACTAAACATGGGATGTCAGAATTGGCAGGGTTAGAGGTGATGGAGGACAACACATGGATGAGGGAGCTCATCACAGATGTTGGGGTGACCCAGGGTGCAAAGAGCTGCTCATGGGCCTATTGGAGAATGCCCGAAGCCTGAGCTTGGGCAGAGAGTGGTGATGCCGCCACAGTAGGGCCCTGGCTTTGGTGAGTTCTGTACCCTGCACAGAAGCAGATTCAGAGCCAGACATCATCCTTTCACCCAAAATAAATTTGGAAGAACACTGGCCCTGTACAAGACGTTCTTTATTATTTCCTCCCTCCCTTCTGGCCATTTCTTCTTTCCCTGGCTATCAGCCATTCTGGGGTAGGTGCAGCATTCCACAATGAACTCAATTAATTCTTTCAGGGAAGTACTTCTGAATGAGACACCCACACAAACAAATGATTTGACAGTTTGGGGTATGTGTGTGTGTGTGTGTGTGTGTGTGTGTGGTGGGGAGGTGGAGAGAGGGGGAAGGGAAGTGAAACGTCAAATCAGCAGGGAAGATCTTTGGATACTGACTCATTTGAGCCCCATGCTTTTCACCCCATATTATACTGTGGACTAGAAGTCTATCTGAATTCTCCCCATGTGGACCTCAGAAGTGAGAGCTAGAAGAAGGGGACTGGAGAAAGAACATCCTAGAAGCAGCCTGCTGCTGTTGAGTTGGGGTGAAAGGGGTCACTGAGGCTCTCCCCTCTGTGCTGTGCTGGCACTGCCTGTGTGCCCTTCCTCTGCCCACCCCTCACACTTGGGACCCACCAGAGTCCTGGCCCTGTCCTCTTACAGACTACAGTCTTGTGCTGCAAATAGACGTTTTGGTCAATGATGGACCATATATACGACGATGGTCCTTTAAGATTATAATGGAGCTGAAAAATTCCTACCACTTAGTGGCATTGTGGCAGTCATAAGTTGTACGAAAGCCTAGGGAAGCATATACAATTATGTACAGCACATAATACTTGATAATGATGCTAAATGACTAGGTTATTCGTTTACGTACTTACTATATTTTTTATTGCCATTTTAGAGTGTATTCCTTCTACTTATTAAAAAAAAAAGCTAACTGTAAAACAACTTCAGGGAGGACCTTCAGAAGAGATTCCAGAAGAAGGCATTGTCATCATAGGAGACAGCAGCTCTTTGCGTGCTATTGCCCCTGAAGATTTCACAGCGGGATAAGATAAGGAGGTGGAAGACAGTGATATGGATGATCCTGACCCTGCGTAGGCCTAGGATGATCTGTGTCTTTGCGTCTTAGTCTTTAACAAAATAAGCTTAAAAAGTTAAAAAGTGAATTTCAAAACTAGAAAAAAATCTTACAGAATAAGGATATAAAGAAAGAAAATATTTTTGTACGGCTATACAATGTGTGTGTTTTAAGCTAAGTGTTGTTACAAAAGAGTCAAAAGGTTAAAAAGTTAAGTCTATAAAGTAAAAAGTTATAGTAACTGGCCGGGCGCCGTGGCTCATGCCTGTAATCCCAGCACTTTCGGAGGCCAAGGTGGGCGGATCACCTGAGGTCAAGAGTTTGAGACCAGCTGACCAACGTGGGGAAACTCCATCTTTACTAAAAATACAAAATTAGCTGGGCATGGTGGTGCATGCCTGTAATCCCAGCTACTCGGCAGACTGAGGCAGGAGAATCGCTTGAACCGGGAGGTGGAGATTTCAGTGAGCCGAGATTGTGCCACTGCACTCCAGCCGGGGCAACAACAGTGGAACTCTGTCTCAAAAAAACAAAAAAATTTTTTTGTAGTAACTAAAGTTAATTTACAACTGAAGAAGAAAACAATTTTTAAATTAATTTAGTATAGCCTAAGTGCATACTGTCTTTACAGTTTATGGTAGTGTACAGTAATGTCCTAGGCCTTCACATTTACTCACCACTCACGGAACTCACCCAGAGCAACTTCCAGTCCTGCAAGCTGGAAATGGTAAATGCCCGAAATATGGTGTACCATTTTTAATCTTTTACATCATATTTTTACCAGCCCATTTTTATGTTTAGATACGCAAGTACTTACCATTGTGTTACAATCGCCTATGGTGTTCAGGGCCAGTCACATGCAGTACGGGTTTGCAGCCTAGGTGTGTAGTAGGGTACACCATCTAGGTTTATGTAAGTACCCGCCATGATGTTCACACAAGGATGAAATTGTCTAATGACACATTTCTCAGAATGCATCCCCATGGTTAAGTGATGCATGACTGTACGTGTGCTCGCTGGGAAAGCTCAGGGGCCCCCACAGCTATAGGGTATAAAGCCTCTATGCATTTGACATGCTGTTCCCTGTGCTGGTCAAGCATGCCCACTGACAAATGCCTACCCAGCCTCAAGTCTCTACTCAAAAGATGTCCCCTCAGGGAGGCCTCCCCTGACTCCTTTAGCAGATTTAGTAGCCCCTTCTCCTATCCTCCCACTTCCCTCTATGAACACCTCCAGGACCACGATTGCCACACTACACTGTAACTACTTATTCCCTCAATAAGACAATAACTATCTTGGGACAAGGGACTATCTAGATTTTCTTAGCAAACTAATCCTTAGCACACTGCCTGGAACAGAGTAACTGTCAATAAATATCCCCAATTCCCTGTTAAAAGGAAATGCTGGTCTCAACCAGATACTAGAACAGACTGTGTTCTTTAATGATGACTGGAGGAGTGGAGGTACGTAACTGTTGCCTGAGAGTGATGTAGTATTTTAACATCGGGATCATTAAACAGCTCTTCCTGCAATCTCCCTTGCTTTAATTTAAGCCAATTTCTGGTTTGATTCCTCATCGAATGGAGGACTGAACAGCTGCCTCCTCATCAAACATCTTTTAGCTACTGAAGATAGCAATTAAGTCACCCCTGGCCTTTGCTTCTGCAGTTCTTCCAGCCTTTTCACTGATGATCTTGGTTTCTAAACCCTTTGATCATTTTGGATGCTTTTCTCTGGACCCTCGGATTTCTATGCATCTTTTGAGAGTGTAGTGACCCAGACTCGGGTTGTGGCTTCAGCAAAGGCCTGATTGATTGATGAGCAGTAAGGAGGGCCTGCGAAGATGACTTCCTTTGCTTGTCACACACGCCATTAACCAGGCTGGCCCTGGGCAAAACCCAGTGGAGGATAAACATTTGGTATCTTTCCCATGTTCTTTTGTGTTTTCCTCCCAGGGGTTCTTTCCCCCATTTTAGGCACCTTTCACTCAGCTGTTCCCTCCTCCCTTTCTGTATTTGTATACAACAAGTACAAAAAATGTATTTGCACCTTAATGGGACTTTAAGTTGTGTTATTACTTGGCTTTAAGATCACTGATATCTATTGACTGTAGAATAAAAAGTGTGTCTATTGTTTGCAGGATTCAGAGGGAAAATAAGGGAAACACTTTAGGGTAGAGAGCTCAGGCTAGCAGCGCTAAACCCTGCCCCAGGAGCAGTCAGTGACCACGCCCAGGTATAAAGGTGGCTAGTTTAAGTCCTGGCCATGCACTTCTTGATCTGTACATGTGAAGCCAGGAAGACTAGGCCAGCAGGATGTGGGATCAGGCAGGCATGCCTAGGTCACAGCACATATGACGATGGCAGGGGACTAAGCAGGAGATTCCTATCTTCTGCTGAGGCCCTCTCAAAACTTCCAGGAACCTCTGGTTTAGGCAGTCACTTCTCCACCTGCTCAGACCCCACCTTGACAGCAGCACAGCCCAACTGAACCCTGGAGAGTGCCAGGGCACCCCAGCTAAATCTGTGTTCCTGCCAGACCCTGTCATGTTTGTTTTCCTCCGTGGGTGCCATGACCTGGAAAGCAGCCGCCGTGATGCTGCACCCGACCTCATTCTTGCAGCCACTAATTGAACAGTTCGGAGGGAACTGTGCCACAAAGCAGCCCAAGGGCAAGAGCAGATGCAGCCGATTAATTACAGCTGGGGAGATAAGAAGGGCTGCACCGGGGAGGCGCTGGAAGGCCCAGGGGCTTGGCAGCCTGGGGAGTGAGTGCTCAGGTGGGCTGTTCCTAGGTTCAGCCTCAGGCAGAGCCTTGTTGGGGCAGGGTTGGGGCCAACTTCAGAGTAGGGGCTTGTCGGGGCAGAGGAGCTTGGTGGGAGCTTCACAAAGCTCAGCTCTCGTTCTAGACATCCTATCTTCCTCTGGTTGTATCTCTGGGCTCATAGAGATGGCGAGAAAGAAGCCAGAAGCAGGGCTTCAGCTCCAAGGTATTGAAGATTCTGAGAACGATGGCTGCTGCTTTCACATTCTTTAAGTGCTTATAATGAGTAAGGAATTATGCCAGGGGCTTTACATATTTTATCCCACTAAGGGCTCAAAACAAGCTATGAGGTGTTATCATCGTTCCCATTTTTCAGATGAGAAATAGTGTCCCAGGGAGGTTAAGTAACTTGTTTAAGGTTCCACAGTGAGTGGCAGAGCCCAGCCAGGTTTATCTAACTGCTGCTTTTTGCCTTCCCACAGCACTGCCCCGGGGAGACCCCCATCCTTGGTCACCCACCATAAGAATGCATGCCCTGGCCTGCTCTTCGCTTCTGTCTGCTTAGGCACTCCAGCCCCTTTCCCTTTCTTCCCATCTCGGCAGCAGGCTTAAGATGCACAGATCAAGAAGTGCATGGCGAGGACTTAAGACATGGTTAAGGCCATGCCTTGCTGCTTTCCAAGGAGCTCTGGAGTTGGCCTTGCTGGTCACTGCCTTTACTCCTGCTCTCTCTGGCTCCCTGAACTTCTCAGCATCCATCCCCACTCCTCTCTGACCTCAGCCAGGCAATATCCACACTCCCCTCTTGGCCTTGCCCCTTTGTCTCTCCCTGTGAATGTCCAGTCTCCCCAAACAATGCCGGGACTGGGGACTACTGACTTTCTTCCCATCTCTGCAGCAGGCTTGAGGAAGAGCTTGGTGCCAGCTCCTTTCTCTCCTCTGGCTCTGCAGATTGACAGTTCTATTTGTCCAAGTGAGCTCAGGAAAGAGATGAAGGATAGTATAGTACACGGGTCAAACATAGGGGCTCTTGAGTCAAGTAGCTGCAGGTCAAATTCCAGTTCTAAAACTTACTCTCAATGTCACTTCAAGAAAGTTATCAGACCTTGGCCGGGCGCAGTGGCTCACGCCTGTAATCCCAGCACTGTGGGAGGCCGAGGCGGGTGGATCACGAGGTCAGCAGATCGAGACCATCCTGGCTAACATGGTGAAACCCCCTCTCTACTAAAAATACAAAAAAATTAGCTGGGCGTGGTGGCGGGCACCTATAGTCCCAGCTACTTGGGAGGCTGAGGCAGGAGAATGGCGTGAACCCAGGTGGCAGAGCTTGCAGTGAACCAAGATTGCACCGCTGCACTCCAGCCTGGGCGACAGAGTGAGACTCCATCTCAAAAAAAAAAAAAAAAAAAAAAAAGCAGAAAAAGAAAGTTATCAGACCTCATAGTGCTTCAGTGTCCTCATCTATGAAATGGGTCTAATGACAATACTAACTTCTATTTCATAACAGTTGTTTTGAGGTCGAAATGAGATGACATATGTGAGGGGCTGAGCTAAGTGCAAGGTAAGTATTCTGTGAAAGTTGGCTATGATTTTTCTCATGACTATTTTATGTTGAAGAAATCCAAGTGGAAGCTGGGTTAGCTGAGGTCCAAAGGAAAAGTAGCTTTGTTTTCACGAGCATCCTATGCAGGTGGAGCCTCTGGGTCCTGTTCTTGATGGGAACTCAGGACAGGGGCAGACAGGCTGACTCGAGAAGGAGAGGTGGTTGGTGTGGACGTTGCCCAGCGTGGCATTGGCTGCCCCTCTGATGGGCCTGCGCAGCTCTCACCATGGTTTCCAGCAGGTGGGCAGTGCCCGCCCACTGGATTTGTAAAAGGAGACAGGAGAAACTAATGTCAGAGCCTCCCAGAAGGAGAAGAGGTGCCAAAGAAGCCACTCCAGAATGGCCTCAGCCCCGTCAGCATCCTCAGCGGATGTTCATACTCTGTATTAAAAGCTTTTGTGTCTAAGATTGGGATTTCAGGAGGGTTCTGCCCTGAGGAGCCCCCTAATCAGGACAAACCAGTGAGGACAAGTTGAGGATGCGTTGACAGCTTCTCCTCTCTTTCCTAATCCTCTCACTCATTTGACTTTAGAGGGCAGCGATGCCAACTTTGTGGCTGCACGTTTTCATTCCTTCCTGGCTCCTAAAGACACCTGGATGCTGGGTCTGAGAAAGCGAATTGTGGTATTCTTTTCCACTTGGAGTGTATGTGTATGTGTGCCTGTGTGTGCACTCTTCACAGTAGACTAGAGCCCAGCTGACGAGCTCTGTAGGAATCTATGACATTGGCGGTGCCAGCTCTCCTGCCCGGCGTGAATCCTTGCTGGCTCTGTCTTAGCTGATAGTACATTCAAAACCTAATTGTTATCTCAGCAGAGTAACTCCATTATTCATCCTGACACCATTCCCCGTTAGCTGTTTGTTGCAGTGATGTTATATTAATGAGGCCTGCAAATAAATGAACGAAAGATCAGAGTGCCGGCTTGTTTCTCAGGAAAGCTGGCTGACTTATTTATTTATTTGTGGGGAACTTTGCAGTGAGTCACTCTGGCCCTGGGCAGGTGGCTTTTGGCCTTTTCTGCAGAGATTTGGTGCAGCCTTGCAGATAAATACTTGTAAATGTCCCAGTTTCCCCAACAGTTTCACAAATGCATTTGCATCTGAGAGAATCCAGGCAAAACCAATCTACTTTAAATTATTTGTGCAAGTGGAGAACAGGAGCCAGCAGGAGTGATGGATCATCTCAAACTATTAAGGTATCAACAATTATTTGAGCTTGGTTTTGGAGGACAGTGTACATGGTTTTCTATAATTGATTTTCTTTCTCAGTTACATGTACCTAAGATATGTAAGATAATGTTAAAGAGAATTTATATTCCCTAAGCATGGACTATGGAGGTGGTGGAGAAGTTACTGAGGTTGAAAAATTCATAAAGTAAAAGCTACATGGTGGTCAATGGAGAAACAGCTGTAAACCTAACACCCCCACTGCCTGGCATCAGTGTGGCCGTATGGTGCAACGTGCCAGGTGACTTTGGGAACACACAGGAATGTTCTTTCACATCTTAAGGGTGGTGGGCTCCTGGTCACACCAACTCTGGTGTTCATCTCCTGCATCTTAAGCCTGCTTTGCCTTGGCTTCACCCTGATCTGTTCTTGCCTGCAAGTGTGAACCACCTGGGCCCCATTGTCTGGCCTCTCCCATCAGGCTGAGATGATTGAGAGGTCAGAGCTGCCAGGCCAGGGAATCCAGATTTCACTTTGGCTTAATGGCCATCTCATTGGTGGGCATAGCAAAAACAATAACAACGACAACAACAAACCTAACTGAATGTGATAGCTTCAAGAAATAACTGGGGTAGGGGTTAGAATAATGCTTCCCCCTGAAAGGCAAGAAGTGACTGCCCCAAGTTCACATGCACCCCAATATCCCCTTCTTGTTGTTTTTCCTCCCACTCATAGGAGTAAGTGTGGACCTCATTATGTTTAGGAAGACAGTTAGGTGAAGGTTACTTTAAGGCTCAGTACAAAGGGTAACCAATATTCCCAATTTGTCTGGCATCTCTTGGTAAGTTCCAAGAGGATTCTGATTCTGGACGCAGACATTTTTGTTACACTTGGGGTGGGATGAGGTGGGGAAATGTATAGCCAAGGAATAACCCCCTATCCCCCTCACCATGGTGTGGTAGAGGAAGTCTGCCTTCTGCTCTGCTGCTAACCAGATATGGGTGTGACACTGGGCTAATTCTTTACTTCTCTAAGCACTGTTTCCCCAACTCTTAAGTGGAGATAATCATAGCCATCTTGCAGGGTTGTTTGGAGGAGTAGGCTCAGAGCCTGGCACATGGGAGAGTCTTGTTAAAGAGAAGCAATTGTCATGAAGACTCCCAGAATTAGAATGTTGGCTGGTCGGCTCATGTTCCTTGCCTGAGGTTAGTGTCCTCATTAGCAGGAGACCTGTATCCCTGCTTCAGTCCTCCTTCTACACAGGACACAACTGCAGAGGGTGGAGGTTAGAAGTCCGCCCCAGGCCTTTTGGAGGAAGCACAGTGCCCTGCAGGGCAGTCAGTTTCCAGCCTCTTCCAGGTAGCCAATGTTCAAGGATAGGCTGGGGCTACATTGGAAGAGGCTGCATAACCTAATCTCCCTAACCAGGACTCATGTATACATGCGACAGACAACTTCCAAGCCCAGCACAGTTCATGGCATACAGTTGTCATTAATTAAATATTCATTTAATGAGTGAATTAATGTATTTGGAATGGTGGCATCTCCCCCCTCTGATCAGAATGCTCACTCTTAGGGTTTGACTCCTGTCTCCTCAAAATTCATATGGTAAAGACCTAATTCAGTACCTTAGAATGGCACCTTCTTTGGATATAGGGTCTTTAAAGAAGTAATCATATTAAAATGAGATAATTAGGGTGGTCACTAATCCAATATGGCAGGGCATTTATTAAAAAAAGAAAAAAAAAACTAGGGAGACAGATACACACACAGAGATAGAATGCCATGTGGACATGAAGGCAGAGGTCAGGTTGATGCTTCTACAAGCCAAGGAATGGCAAAGATTCCAGCAACCACCAGAAGCCAGGAAGGAGGCCTGCAGCAGATTCCCCCTCACAGAGCTCAGAAGGAACCCACACTGCTGACACCTTGATCTTGAAGTTCAGGCCTCCAAATACATTCAGGTTGTTTAAGCCACCTGTTTGTGTTCTTTGTTAAGGCAGCCCTGGGAAACTGATATACTCGCTTGGAGTGAAGAAGACCTCTGTTATGTGAGCTCCAAAATCCCTTTACCCTCCCTGAGTTTATCTTTCTGAGAAAATATTCAGTCTCTTCCTTTACTGCTGGATCCTGCCTACTCATGGCTCCTTAAGAAATGTTTTTCTCTGGGCCTTCCTTTCCAGTGGGTGGCTCCTAACACCCTCCTCTTTGAGGTCCCAGCAGGTCCTGAAGCACAAGCTGGGGGAACGGAAACGTGGCGGGCCAGGCATCTCATGGGCTTTCCAGTCCTCTGCATGTCTCCTGTTTCTAGGGTTGAACAGGTGACACGTGCACAGACACCCATGATGACAGCTGGAAATGGGAGCAGCTCAGGAGGCCTCCCACGGGGGACAGCATCATTATCACACCACGAACTCGCTGAGAAGGAGCAGACGGTGAGTCCTGAGGGGGTCCTAACCTGAAGTTTATGCAAACTGTGAAATTCAATAGCCTGTACAACTTGTTCTACATGAAGCTGCCATAAAAGATGAGTCCCTCGGGGTGGGCCTGGTTGCCATGGAGAAGATGGGGTAAGGAGGGGTTAAGGAAGAACACAGCTGTTTATCTAACTATGTGTGCGCCCACTTCTTTTTCTAACATAGAACTCCTTTGAGATCATCTCATTTATTTCTCTGCTGTCCCAGGAAGGACAGCATCCACTCCAGCTTCCACTTATTTCCAGGTGGAGATTCTGCCACCCCCAACTGCCATCACAGGCCATCTTAGAATCCTTCTCTTTTCATCCTTCAAGAAGGATCTTTGTAGTAAGTGGCTTCTATTTACTGCACAGAGTGGCTGCACTAAGGAGGGCACCCATTCTGAAGATGAAGGCTGAGGACAAGGAGGTCTACATCAAAGGGTATGGGCCTCATGGAAGTCCGATGATTCAGAAGTTTGGGGAAAACATCTATGCCAGTGGAAAGGGATTAGCCAAGAAAGCTGAAGTAAAGAAAATGAGTTGGCCAGGCACGGTGGCGCATGCCTATAAATCCAGCACTTAGGTCGAGGCGGGCAGATCACTTGAGGTCAGGAGTTTGAGACCAGCCTGGCCAACATAGTGAAACCATGTCTCTACTAAAAATACAAAAATTAGCTGGGTGTGGTGGCACGTGCCTGCAGTCCCAGCTACTCGGGAGGCTGAGGCAGGAGAATCCCTTGAACCTGGGAGGCAGAGGTTGCAGTGAGCCAAGATCACACCACTGCACTCCAGCCTGGGTGTCCATCTCAAAAAAGAAAAGAAAAGAAAAGAAAAGAAAAGAAAGGAAAATCTCCTTAAAGGTTACTTTTAGCAAATTACATATTCTTGCTGAAAACACCATAGAGATGAGATTGTGTCCTTCTCAGAGCATTCTATTGAAAGGTACATGAGGTTGATTTTTCCCATTACTGGCTTTGTTTACTTTGATCAATTGGTTTAGGTGAGGTCTACCACGTTTCTTCACTGCCCGGTTACTATTGTTCTTGTTATAATTAATAAGTATCTTATGGGAAGGTAGCTTAAGGTTATGTAAATATCCTATTTCTCATCACACTTTCATCTACTAATTTTAGTGTTCATTGACCATTCTTTGCCTGAAACAATTATTACTGTGTACTTTGCCAAATGGTGGTTTCTATTTCTGTAATTCCTTCTACATTTTTTAGTTGGAATTCTAGTGTAAAGAAGAGTTTTTCTGTCTATTTATTTATTTAGAGACAGGGTCTTGGCCGGGCGTGGTGACTCACACCTGTAATCCCAGCACTTTGGGAGGCCAAGGTGGGCGGATCACTTGAGGTCAGGAGTTTGAGACCAGCCTGGCCAACATGGCAAACCCCGCCTCTTCTAAAAATACAAAAATTAGCCAGGTGTGGTGGTGCATGTCTGTTGTCCCATCTACTCAGCAGGCCGAAGAAAGAGAATTGTTTGAACTCGGGAGCTGGAGGTTGTAGTGAGTCGATTGTGCCACTGCACTCCAGCCTGGGTAACAGAGCGAGGCCCTGTCTCAAAAAAAAAAAAAAAAAAAAAAGTTAAAAAAGAGACAGGGTTTCTCTGTCGCCCAGGCTGGAGTGCAATGGCATGACCATAGTTCACTCTAGCCTCAGACTTCTGGAATCAAGTGATCCTCTCACCCTAGTCTCCCGAGTAGCTAGCACTACAGGTATGCACCACCACATCCTGCAAAATTTAAAATTATTATTATTATTTTTTAGAGATCAGGATTCTGCTGTGTTGCCCTGGCTGCTCTTGAACTCCTGGCTTCAAGCAGTCCTCTCAGCTTCTGCCTCCCAAAGAACTGGGATTACAGGCATGAGCCATCGTAGCTGTCCCCCCATTATTTATTTAGTTGTTTGTTTCTTTTTATCAGGAAGAACCACAGATTCTTATTCTATTGGTGAAATCCACAGCTATCATTTTTTATGTTCTTGCTCAAATTGCCCAGATTCGGCCTCTGAGATCCCCTTTGAGTTGCCTCAGGTGCCCTTTTGATAGGTCCCGTACAGGTAATTTTTGGTACTTCTTGCCAAAGAAATACATAACCTGAATTTGATCATGAGGAAACATTAGACAAATCCAAATTGAGGGACATTCTACAAAATAACTAGCCTGTGCTTCTCAACAGTATCAAGGTCATAAAAGACAAAAAAGGACTGAGGATTAAAGGACAAAGGAGACATGACAATAGAATGTCACATGGGATCCTGGATTGGATCCTAGACCAGAAAAAGGACATCGGTGGGACAATTGGCAGAATGTTAATAAGGCATGTATATTAGATGATATTATTGTATCCATGCTAATTTCCTGATTTTGATAATTATACTATGGTTATGTAAGATGTTAACTTTGGAAATATGGGTGAAGGGTATATGAAAGTTCTTTGTACTATTTTTGTACCTTTTTATAAGTCTAAAATTATTTCAAGAATGAAAAAGAAAGAGACAATGACTTTTACAAGGAAAGGAGGATGGGGTGGGGGTAGGAGAAAATGAAAAGGAAAAAATATCGAAATGAAAATAAATAAATGAAAGAAAATATTCCAGATAATCATGAATACAACATTCCAGGCCTGGATGCTCCCTCCCCCATGTCCTGTTCAGAGTGAGGTGCCCCGAGTGGCTTGGGACACAGCATGGATTTGTCTCTCTCCAAAGATGCTCCTTCCTTTCTCAACAGCCTTGACTTGAAAAGCACCAGCAGGAGATTGGGGCCTCTGATGCCTGCTGATATGTTCACTGGGAAAATCAATTACAGCCTAATTACCTCAGGGGGTTAATTAGCCTCGTGTAGCTTGGGTGTCCTCTGTGAACAGAGCAGCCCATCAGCCCCCAGTCAGTGAGCAGGGGCAGCTGAGGCAGAGGTTTCCCAGTGAGAAGCTTGCCTTGGGGCTGGAAAGGGGCCCCAGCCAGTCGGGAAGTGGATGGTGCAGCTGCTGGGGCTGGCAGAGGCGGGTGGTGCTGATGGAAGCAAGTCTCTGCCTAATTTAAGCTCCCCCACACCACGGGTGCCCACAGATGTAGAGACTGACAACTGCAGCAGCAAGAATTACGGAACAGTGCAAGTTCTCAGGCCAGCAGTGGCCGGAAATCACTCGAATCAGGGAGACAGCACGGAGCCCTGAGCAGCTCAGGAAGCTAGCTGTCTGAGGGCAGAGGCTAGGGCACCGCCAGCAGCCCCTGCAAACTTTCTCTTCCAGAGACCTAAAGACACAGGAGAAAGTCAGGAGGCACCATCCCTGGTCACAATCAAGAATAAAATGGGATTGAAGTAGCTCTGTCTTTGAAAGGCAGTGTGTGTGCTCTCCTAACTCCTCTCTGCATGGATGAATGAGGGCCTGGAAGCAGTAAGCACTCTCCCACCGACAGCCCTGCACTGTCTGGGATATGCTGCCTTGTGGATGGATTGCATCTATCTGGTCCAGGAGAGGTTAAGGAAGGGGAAGCACCTCTTCTTCTTTAATGTACTTGGGAATATTGTGAAGAATTTAAAAATGGTTTTATAATTAAATATGAGTTCAAATACTGGCTCTGCCACTTATCAGCTGTATAAACTTGAGCATGTCACTCAATTTCTCTGAGCCTCATTTTCTTCATCTGTACAACGGGGGTGAGAATACTTATTTCCCATAGTTGTGAGGATTAAATGTAATTTACATACATTAAATAAATAATTTCTACCTCTTCAAATAACCTATCTGTAGGTTAGCAGCACCCATTCCATCTTAAGGGTTTCTTTTAAAACTGATCTGTGGTTTTGATACGATCATAGAGATGTTCTAGAAGTTTCCCAATATTCTGTGATATAGGTGAGGACAAGAGTTGCTTTCCCTGGCCAGCCCGGAAAACGAAGCAGGGAAAAGAATGGTGCAGCAGCTCAGGGAAGAGGCAGAAAAGGAGCAGCCCCTTCCTCCTTTCTTAAACACGCAGACCACCGGGTACCTGCCTGGGCCTTTATTCCTAGTCACCATCAGGAAGGTGCAGTTAGTTTCAAAGTATGAGTGACAGTTATAGACTAGGGAGCAGTGAAAAGGGAGCACAGAACACAACCAGAGTTAAATACAGCGACTCCTCTCCCAGGCTATTTGAAACCCAAGCAATTGCATTTTCATCCACATTATCTATTCATCTTCCTTTGAAATTTGCTATTTTGGAAACATCATTTTTTCCCCAGGATAATTAACTTCCTTTTCTTTCCATTAAAATGCATGCAAAAATTGGGACAGGGAGTAAATCCTGGGAAATGGCACGGTGGCTAATGCAGTGCTTGCCTTTACTCTCCTCTTCCGTTCTCAGCTTTGCAACTCCGAGCTAATTGCGGCTCCTGAAATCACATTTCTGCTGAGAAAAGCTAAACCTGTTTTCTGAAATGTTCACCCACCATGGAGCCAATTTCTCCTCCTCACTTGGCTCAGCCAGCCTGGCAGGGAGACTGGGCTGGCTCTGCCTCCCTTGTCGTGTGCACGTGCACACCAATGCACTTGTACATTCATGCGCAGGCATGAGGATGCGCTTCCATACGCTTACCTCTTATACCTAGACAGGGGCCGTCGAGACACACATAAGAGGTTTCCTACACCCCCAACATTAAACTCACTCTACGCCAAGAATTTGTCCACAGAGTCTCAATTTGCACTCCTCTCCCACTGTCTTGGGGTCAGCTCTTGGCTGCCCCTTCCTACTCTAGGGACTTGGAGGACTTACCTCGGTGATTTGAGGGTTGGAGCACTTGACATTGTGGCTGGACCAGTCGAGCCAGGGGCTGGAGGGGCTGGTACAGTGCTGGTGGAGGGTGCACCTGCGCTCGCCGCTGCACCAGCCACACTCAAACTTCCGGTCGGCCTTGAGGCAGAGGCCGCAGCTCTCCCGCTGGGCTGCACACTTGTAGAGATGGACTGCAAAGAGAGCAGGTGGTCACAGATGAAACCAGAAAGGGCTGCTCACAATATGCCCTACTCTTGCAGGTGTGATAGAAACTCTTCCTCACCATGGATAACACCACTGATCATCATTATCATTGCAAGAATGACTGATGGGGAATTAATAAATTGAGCCTCTTACCAGTCACTTAAGGGCACTAGGAAGCATAATATTATTTAAGAATTCTGGCTCTAGATTGAATCAGATTAGGGCTTTAATTGCGGTTTCACTACTTCCTAGCAATGTGACAAAGGATTTCACTTCCTTGAACTTCACTTACCTAATCTCTAACATGAAGATAATAATTGTTTTTTTGTGAGGTTGGGATAAGATACTGCATATTAAGTGTTTAGCACAGTGCCTGTAACATATCTGATGCCCTATACATGTTTATTATCTTTTCTTTGAACTTGTGCTATATTCTTATGCTGCCTTTTCTCTTACTCTCACACTCTCACACTCTCACATATGGTCCTCATGCAGGAAGTAAGGGCTGCTTTCCTCCATTGAAGGAAAAATAAGGCTCAGAGAGAGATAATGACTCTTAGAGCTTAGTAAGATTAGTGACCCAAACTGGAATCTTCAAACTCCCACTTGCTATGCTGCTAAATGGTAGGTCTTGGGAAGAGAGGAGTCTTGTCTGGCAAACTGGAAATTGCATGGGTTTGAGAGAGGAGTCAGCTTGGGGTTAAGGAAAGGCCAGGTGGCTAGCAGTGGGGGAAGAATTGCTGATTTAAAAAAAAAAAAAAAAAAAAAAAGAGGGTGACACAGTCTGTTCACAGCCCTTATGAATTGAGAATATGTCCCCAGAGAAGGCAAACTGGCTACTTAAATGGTAACATTTGGAGTGTGCAAACCCTTTGTCTTTGCTTTTGTCTCCTGCTGACTTATAAGTGCTAGTATAACCAGCGAATTAGTGGAACTGTGCTTCAGGTTCAGGAACCTGGTCTTAGCTCCTTGCCTGCTGAGATTTCGAGTTAAAAGTAGAATTCTCCAAAAGCAAAACACGTAAAACTCATTTTTCCACTCTTTTGGACAAGCACATATAAGCTTTCAGGACCAGGTGGTATGCCATTGCTGGAAGTGAGATACATGCCCCAGGGAAAGTGTAATTTTAACATTCTTCCCATAGGTCTTCATCCTGTTCCTCTGCTGTGTCCAGTATCCTTTAGTCCCAGCTGCAGGGCCTATATTTAAATACCCTCATGCTTATCGCTTTGTAAGGTAGAGGAAAGGAAATGGGAATCTTAAAATGAATGAGTACACACTGAGCATCTATAAATATGTACCACATGGTCCATACCCATGAGCTCATGTAAAGGGGAACAGCCATTCATCTGAGTTCACACAGCTGTAAGTGAAAGAGCCAGCAGGTGAACCCTGCTTTGCTGGATTCTAGAACCTAAGTTTTTAAACAGTGTGGTCCTCTCCATCCAGCCCAATGCGCAGCCTGCAGTGACACTCAGGCTGGCGGGTGGAGGTGATACGAATGTGAAGACAACACTGTCTGTGCACTCTCAGAGCTTCTTCAACATTGTGAGAGTCACAAGCAGAGTTTCTGATGCAACAGCTTGGATGTGGCTGCTCTCTAAGCTCCAGGTGCTAAGGCAACCTCTGGGATCTGAGCCCAGATTCCCAGTAGGGAAAGTGTCTCCTATGTCTTAACAGTGAGAAAGTTTGGCCTGGGTATGAGGAGAAATAGAAAAAAATAATCCTCCTGGCTCAGTTCCTTTCTCCCAGTCTAAGTAGCCTTGATTTTAATGGCAGCATTTGGGACAGGGAGCTACAGCCCTAAAGATGCTGAAAAACTTGCAGCCCCTGCTATGGCCTTGCCGACTACCCCATCTCCATTGGCTGACTCCTCAGGTGGAAGCAGAGGCTTGTGACAACCCTAGCTACTTGAAATGTGGTGAGACATGGGGCTGAGGGTGGGAGAAGGGTAGGGGATAGGAATGTATTCCAGAGGGGAAGGAGTTTAAATCCCACAGTGGCCTAAGCAGCAGATCCTCACAGTGATGTGGCTCAGTTTGCAAGCTCTGAAATTAGACTGTCTTGCTTCCAATCCCAGCTCTTACTATCTGACTCTTGGCTCATTTCTTAATCTCTTTGGGTCTCAGTTTCCTCATCTAAAAAATGAGAATAATAATAGTACATACCTCTCAGAGTTATTGTGATGCTCAAGGAAAATAATTTCTAATAAATTACTTAGTGAGTGCCTACCCATCATGAGTGCTCATCATATTGGAGTCACTTTTATCATTCTTGAGAGCAGGGTGGAATCTTGGTATTTGCTGCACTGAGGGTCGGGCCTAACTGGCACATGGGAGGAGCTCGACATGGGTTTATAGGACAATGAATAAAGGTGAGTCTCATGGAGCACCCCTCCTTCTTCAGCCAGATCTCCTCCCTGAACTTCTTTGCTCCAGATGTGAGCTGGACTCTGCATGCGGCTCTCCCCCGCCCACCTCAGGAACAGGAGGGCAGCCTTATAAACCTTCTTTTGTGCAGTGATCATGACCAGGGCCAAGGACAGGGGAACAAGAGCCTGACTGGAAACAATATCTCCATTTCCAGGGAAACTGGCCGGACGTTCCTGCCTGCTGTTCTCCTAGGTCAGGTTCCACAGACACTTCAAAGCCTGCATGAGCCAAAGAATAACGTGGATGGGCCGGCAGCCGCCCGGCGGATGCTCTGGTTGTAATAAAACAGGGCTCCCAACAGGACTCCTTTGATGGCTCCAAATGTTGCTTTAGGATCCTCTGAAAGGTTCCGCTGACAGAGGGAGTGTATTATTCATGGCACAGCGGCTGGCTGGCTCTGATCCCTCCGGCCCCAGTCTTTCCCGGGTCGTGAAAAGATCAAACTTCTACCTGGAAGTAGCCGCTTACCTTTCAGGTCCTGAGGGTTGTCAATGATGAAATTGCCATTCCACACCACGGCGAAATCCACGGCCAGGTTGCTGATGTCCATGCCATCATACTGGTACTGTAGGGAGACGGGCAGAGGCACGGGGCTCACGCGACTCTCTATCACAGGGGTCAGGGATGCAGGGAAACCCTGCGTGCCGCTCAGATTATTCCCGTGATGCCCTTTCCCTGGATCCCAGTCACTAATGCCAATAGAATCCCACCCAAGCCTCCTAGGTTGGCATTCAGTGCCCCGCATAATCAAATGCAAACCGACTCCTCCAGCCTTCTCCTCCACAACTCTCCTGTGGAAAGCTTTGAATCTACTGTTCTCCAAACACGTCTTCTTAAGCCCGTCTCTGTCTTTGTCGAGTTCCTGTCTCATAAGGAATGCAACCCTCTCCTTACAACCTCCAACCTTTTAGCCCACCGTATTCTTCCAGCCCAGCTCAGCTCTACTTTCCCCAGCAGTCCTCTCCGACGACCCTGCAGACCTGTCCCAAACTGTCCGTCCCCTGGTGTTGCCACTTTCTGTCTTGCACTGGATCTGCTGTGCCTCTTTTCATGTGTCTCCATAGAAAGTCCATATGTCTCTGGAGGCAGAGGTAATGCCCTCTTACTACTCTTGTAAGGCCGAGAGTCTCATCAAGCAGTCACCCGGCCAACCCCTGCGGTGGCCCTCTATTTCCACACGAGCCTTATTTTAGCCAACGGTCCACTAGGGAGAAGCGCCCACAGCTTTCTGGGCACACATCTCATCAGCCCTACCACTAAAGTCCTCTAGCTGTGGCCAGGAGTTTATGACTTTCTCTCTTGTGCTGATCCCACAGAAGACATGTATGCCCTTCACACACTTCAGAAATAACACCCCTGGGTGGCCAGTCCTGGCACCCTGTGAAGGAGACCTCGGGGCATCTCCCCGATCCCCCACTCTTCAGCTCTGAAGGGCATGTCACTGTCAGCCTTCTGCTCCCGCCCTCCCCTGCCCCTGCCTCCCTTTGTTGTGTCCCGTTTCTTTCTCATCTGCCTTCCCCTTGGGCTTGGCGGCCTTCTGCCGATTACAAATTCTATCAAGCGCCTGTGACCTGGGAATCTGACAGCTCCCTGATAAGAGGCCCAGATTCCCTTTATCTCTCCCAGGCGAATTAGCTTCCCTCAACACCTTTGTCACTTCCTCCCCTCCCGCATCTCCAGCTGACCCCCCACAGTGGGAGACAGGGAGCTGGCAGACAAAAAGATCTTCTTGGGGTTAGTATTATAATTAAACACCTCATGCTCTCTGTCTACCATTCAGGATTGGTTTAACCCTTGCTGCTCTTGAAATTCACTGCTTCCTCCTTCCCCCTCCTCCCACCTCCCCTCTTCCCATCGCACTTCCTGTTCCTCTCTTCTCCAGCTTTCGCCTGTGGAGCACTCTCCCGGTGATTCACTCCCTGAACAGGGATAGGAATGGGGTGTGGGGTGGAGTTGACTTGCTCTGGCTCAAGTTTCACTGAAGACAAAAAGAGGTGCTCTTTCAACTTCAGAAAGGTCCATGATGTGATTATTTGACAATGCACGCCTGTATCAAACATCTCATGTAGCCCGTAAATGCATACACCTACTGTGTACCCACAAAAATTAAAAATAAAAAAAAAATTTAAATTTAAAAAGTCAACTTCAGAAAGGGCACAAAGATCTCAGTGTCTGCCATGAGGGTCCTCATGAAACTGTCTCCTCTGGCACCAGTCACCTGCTCTGCTCTGGCTCAGCGGCTAGGGTGCTGGCTGGCTCCTGCGACCCTGGGGATGTGGGCTTACCCTGTGAACCTTGAAGGCTCTGGAAGCCAGGGCTGGCCACACTGAGGCCCCAGCACGAGTGTGAGAGGAAGCCCTCCTCCAGGCAGGGCCCAGCCTGAGTTCTCTTACCGAGCTGTTCTGGCACTGAACGCTGGAGCTGTTGAAGCGCAGGGCAGGGACCCGGTGGATGGCCCCTTGTATGTTGAGGACACACTCATAGCCTCGCTGGCCGGACTGCGGCTGGGGCAGGTTTCGCGCCTTCAGGGTGATTGGCTTTACCTCCCCGACTGGAATCAAGATCTCCTCCGTGGGCACCAGCTGGGGACAGTCCTGGGGGAACACACGAAGAGGCTCCATCGGTCCCCTGTTCATGCTGTACTACATGCCTGGGCCAGGCAGGCCCCTCTTGTATCAGGCGGGCTGCCCAAGAGCAGAACATCACCTCATGTAAGGCCCGTGGAGTGGGCAGGGAAAATGGAATCGCTCTTAGCTTCTGGGCTTTGATATTGTCATCCCCATCCCACAAGTTGTCCTGTATCTGCTGTGTGTGTTACAATGCAGGAATTAATTTTCAAGCACAGTGTGGCAGGCTGTGGATTTTATCTCCTGAGACACTGGATAAAAGAGCCTCCACGTGTCCCTGTCCCCAACCTGGCACCCCTACCTCTGGGTTTCATCTCATTTCCCGGCTCCAGATACTCGGCCCCTTGCATTGTCCAATGCCTGGGGCGTCCGTTATCAGCAGCTTCAGCTTCCCAGCATCGACTGAGCTGGGCTTTCCAGAAGGTGGATCAAGCCCTCCCAGCAATACTCTAAACACTTGCTCTGATTTTTTTTTTTTTTCTTTTTTTAAATCTCATTTCATTACCAGGCCCTGCGTGAATGCCATGTTGTTTTGGAAAACAAAACCAAAAAGAAAGTCTTGGTAGGGAGGGGCTTTGGGAAGGACCATGAGAGAGAGACAGTGAGAAAGACAGACTGATTTTCTGGAGTTCCATGACTAGATGCTGATTCTCCACCAGAGGTCAAAGGGCCACCCCACTGTGCCAATCTCCTCTTTCTCCTTCTCTCCTCGGGAAGATGAGCCCAGTAGCCCCTGGCAGTGATGATGTGGGAACCACCTCCACGGGGAATCACTAGCGAAATTCTCACAGAAGGCTTCCCTTTCTCTGTCCCCTTCTCCTGGGCAGTCGTTCTTAGGGGGAACTTCTGGGAATGTCTGGGGGCTGATGCTGCTATAGGGCCTGCAGAGAGTGTTACTGGTATTGATGCCAGGGGCTAAGATTGCTGGACTTCCTACAAGGTGTAGGATGTGTTCAATGACAAAAATATTGTCCTCCTAATGGCAAATGCAATAATTAAGAAGCCTTGTGCAATGCCAGCACAGCCTCACACAGGGAATCTCTTGTGGCCGCCTCTTGTCACGGTGTGGCTCAGGCTGTTGCCTCTTTTCTCTGGGCCCCATTTGCAAGCCATTCAGCATCTAGCCCCTGCCTACCTCCCTCTGAACTCTGTGGTTCTTGCACATAATAGTCCAGCCATACTGAATGTACGGTTAACTCTGAGATTCCGTCTCCCTTACAGGATCTGCCTCTGGCCCTTTGAACATGCTTTCCCATCTATCAGAAACACTCACTCCTGCCTGTCTTCCTCCTGCTGCTGCCTGACTTCAACCTCTCTTTCCGTTGATTACCTCTTCTTTTACTTTTTTGTTTTTTTAATCATCACCTTCTCTGAGAATGAATAATTGATTACCTCTTAATCAGCCTTCAAACTCGGCCCAGTTTCTTCTCTGCAAGGCCGTCCCTGACCCTGTCCCCGCAATGGCTTCAGGATGGGTTATGAATATTCACCCATGATTGCTTTTGACCCACAGAATTACAATTTCTTGATTTGCTTTCCTCACTGGGCTGTGAGCTTCTTGAGGATTAGGCTGCATCTTACTCACCGCCATCTCCCCAATCTTTCTGCCAGTGCTCGACATGTAATGGACGCTTGGTCATTGCTTGTGGGAGGGTAAATGGAAAATAAAATAAAGCGACCTGTGAAAAAATCTTTTTTTTTAAGCTCCAACTTTGTAGATTCTTTAGAGATGAGGTAAAGCCTGCCTTCTGGACTTGAAGAGACTTGAGAAGGCATTCGGTTCTCCAAAGCCGGAGTTGGAAATAGTCATAGGTTTTGGAGTCACGTGATTTCTAAAGTGGCATGTCTGCATTTACTAAGGACAATTTATGAAGAACTCGATCCGGGGGAAATTCTGCACAGAAACCTACCTAAGAGGGTCTGGACACACCTGCAGGCTTACTGGTGTCATCCTTTGTCAGCTGGCCACCTGCATGTGAGGACTCCAGGCAGGCAGGGCCTCCACGAGAGAGAATCATAAGGCAATCCCAGAACAGATGGGTCCCTGTTTAGGAGCCAGTCACTCAAGCTGCCAACTCATAAACTTGCTCTTTACTGCACTTTTACTTTCATTCCCTACAGGCACTCTTGACAGACTCTTTCATATATTTATAGCCAAAAAAAAAAAAAAAAAGATGAGCACCACTTTAGGGAAGCCCAGGCATCTCATGGAAAAGGAGATAACACTTCCTGTTAGCAGCTAAAAAATCTCCATCAAATCTAATGTTAGAATTTAAGTTAGAAATAAGGCTGAGGTATAATGGTCTCTCTCTCTCTCTCTCTCTCCGTGTGTGTGTGTGTGTGTGTGTGTGTGAGAGAGAGAGAGAGAGAGAGACACAGAGAGAGAGTAAGAGAGAGAGAAATTTTCTTACTCCAAACCAGCTGATGAATTGTAAATGATGAGCAGTTGTTTTTCATCTCTAATGAGCTTAGACAACAAATTCAGATTTCAGTAGCAGGATCTTAAAGATGTGCTTTTGGAAGTATGATGTCTGGGGTTAGTAAAAAAAAGATTATTGAATCCTTTTAACTTGGACCAAAAAAAGTATACTTTTATATAGATGTTATGTGTAATACCTATATATAACACAAATGTTACCTATATGTAACACACACACACACTTTCATCTTTTCGGCTTGGCTAAGTCCAGTCCAGCCTGGAGGTTGGAGAATCATGAGTAGACTTTATGAGTACTATTATATGAGTTTTTTTTTAAGGGATTCTAGAATTTTAGGATATTTCCCATGGTCTGCTGTTTCAGATTTTTTAGAATGAAATTTAAGGATAACAATTAGGGTCTTCCCAAATGCTGAACTAGGCCCCAAGATTGCCCTCGTAGAAAAAGAAAGTCTTACGCTTTGTTTCTTTATTTGGCGATTACTCTCAGGTCAGACAGAATAGGATTTTTTCCCTTCTATTCTCTAAGGCAAAGGAAAGAAGTGGTTGGTGCCCCAGGTACACTTTCTTCATCTTGAGAAACGGGTAGATACAGGGCTTTCGGGTTGTGAGATGATTCTGGTGAGTATATTCATGAAAGATCTGTGAATCTTGGGTGGAAATTGCAGTGGTAAGGGCTGAAAGTGGGTGGAGGAGACTGGCATCCCATAAAATAGCCAAGTTGTTGAAACTTCAATATCTGTGGGGCTTGAGGATGGTGAAGGGTTTAATTAGATACAATGAGGCCCCTTCCAACCTGTTTGCTTCTGTGGGTATACACACACACAAGCACACACATGTGTACATACACATATAGTACCTGTCTTATGAACAAGAAAGCAAATCATCCTAAGATGCTTTTCCTGCAGAATGTTAAGACTGTTGTTCACATTCTTAAAATACTGATTGCTACCTCGGATCCTCACAGCCTTCTGAGTGATCTCTTTGGGTCATCTTCGTTCTCCTCTGTCTCTAGGCCAACTGGAGCCAGAATCGCCTCCTCAGCAGCAATCTTAGTTTAAACCAAGACTTAAACTTGTGGGAATATCCCAGGGGTGGAGGTAGGCTGGGGAAGAGGAAACAGGTGCAGGGAGAGCAGGGACCTTGGTGTAGGAGCCCTACTAGTCTTGGGCTCACACTGCCCACCTGTTTAGCTGTGCTCTGCCAGCTTTCTGTGCTGGGGACCCTTTAGCCTTCTGAGGCAACTTCTCCCATGTGGAAATGGCATTATCTTCACCCACTGGACTTCAAAGAGAGAGCAGCCAGCATCCTGGGAAGCTAATCGGATTTATTTGGTTCTATCTTTCCCCTGGGACAGGGCATAAAGGAGATATTTATGTATCTACATCTCACTAGGCCTGGTTTAGCTATGGAGGGAGATGAGCTTTAAAAGCTGAAAGCCATACATCTTCCCGTACACACCCGCTTGCTAACACCATGTCACAGCCTGATCTGGCCCAGGGAGGAAGAGATTTGGGGGGGCCCCGTCAGAGATCTGCTGGGCTCTGAGCGCTGGAAAGGTCTGACTCATTACCTTAAGAGAGCTTCACAGATGGTTTAATTGAAAGTCAGTTTCCTCATCTATAAAATGGTGCCAATAATATCTGACAAACCTAGATTGCGTGAAGGAGGAATATCAATGTGTGTTGTAAGTGGTAATATGCTGGATTAACAATTGTTAATATTACTGTCTATTCGTTGTGTGTGTGTGTACGCGCGCGCGTGTGTGTGTGAATGCAGAATCAGTGGACTTTAACTTATTCAAGTTTGAAAAATTGTCTCTGAATCCTAATTTCTGCATTTATTTGATGATCATAGGAAAGCTGTTTAACTTATTTAAGCCTCAGTCTATTCATCTATAATATCCACTTCATAGAGTACTTAAGGTTAAATTATATATATATGCTGCATATATAATAAGTATTAATATTTTTATTTTTGACTTGCATTTGCTCTAGCACAGCTGTTCTTCATTGTCAAGCCTAAGGATGGAATTGGTCCATCAGGCTTCTGGAAAGATGTGGGCAGATTTACCTCACATGCTGGCTGTCTTTTTATCTGGAAATGGCACCACTGACCCATCTTCTATGGGCAGTTTCTCCATCTGTGGAGATGGATTTGTGCTGGCCCGTCCATAGCCTGAACCCTAATGACCAATAGTGAAGGACCAGGTTGAAGTCAGGCCAGCAAGTGTGGCTGTGACCATGGAAACAAACAAGCTCACAGGCCCTGATTTTCTGTAGAAAGCATACCGTACTCAGCTTTTTTGGATGCCTGAGTTCTCTGTAGCCTTGGGCAAAATCCTGACATTTTTAGCTTTCTGGCTACTACAGATGTCAAATATAAATTACATGAAATTGCAGGGCTGTTGTGAGAATCCATTGAAATTCCAAATGTCAGTGGTTCTCAATCTTTAGCCTCATCTGGGATGTGTCCCAAGATTTTGAATTTCTATGAGTTCCCAGGTGATGCTGATGCTGCTGTTCCCTAAGCACACTTTGAGAACTTCTGGCACATGTGAAGAAATTATAAATGTGTGATACATTAATGTTGCTATATTAATCAATGGAGCTAATCAGTTATATATTGTTTCTAGGAAGCAGACAGACATAAAATTTTGATTCAAAGTTGGGAAGGGAGGCTTACTGGAATTCTAAAAGAGATATTCTAGGAACCCCTAAAGAGACAGCTAAGGGATTTCCAGTTAGCTGGAAATCTAGGGGATTCTAGTTCCGCAAACTACATCTCTCAGCTGGGATGCCTGAGAGAGTAAGGGACACCCTACCCAAGTTGGGCACGTGCATCTTTGCTGTTCCTCAAATTTTCAGGGATAGGGTTCTCCTAAAGCAGAACTTTGGACAGAAAAGAGTGGGGCCTGGCTGCTGTTTGCTGAAAAGGAACATGTGGCCGGTTGTGGTTAAGAGCTAAAGCAGTATTTTAGGAAGCCCCGGAAGTGGCCCTGGCAACCTCGCTGAGAATCTGCATCCTGTTTCCTTTCCTGAGCAAAGTTGGGAGCTGGATGGAGTCTGGGCTTCCCTCACAGCCCTCCTGACAGTCAATTCCTGGGGCCATGCCAGGGACCAATGCACGGGAGCGTAAGAGAGAGAGCAGCCATCCACCATTCCTACTCAGGGCAATGGGGAGATGAAAGGAGACAAAGGGGACTGCTCTTCCCCAACCCTAAGACACAGACATCAAGGAGAGAAAATGAAACAAAAGGAGGTGGGGAGTCTCTGAGTTTGCCCGCAGGTCCCTTTTGTTATTAATTTAATCCTGAGTTGCAGGGAGGCAACAGTTTCTCTTGGCCCAGCCCTGGAATGTTGAATCTCTCATCCATGGCTGACAGGGAGCTGTATTTCAGTGACTTCTGAACGGTGTGAGGAAGGCCAGGCCTGCTTCCAATTAGCCTGCAGGGGCTCAGCTCTCTGGCCTCCACACACACCCCAGCAGAGTTTATTTATCTTGCTTTGAGTGACACTCTCGTGCCCTTGCTCCAGCTGCAGGTCGCTTTCAGGCTTGGCTTTGGGTTTCTCTTGGCCTGAGGCGGGCAGCCTCAGGAGAAAGTGGAGCAGCTGCTCTTTCTTGTCTAGATTTGTACTTCACCCAATCTCTCTGTATCCTGGGGGCCACCTCAATCTATTTTATTAAGGAACTTTCAAAGTGGTCCATGTCAAAGTTAGTTTCTGAGACTGTGTCTCACACTCTCACTGCCCAGACTTCACCCCTGCGCAGGCCTCCCATGATGGCACTGCTGTTCCTGGCTAGGTCTGCCCCTCTAAGCCATTCTTCCATTGGCTCCCAAGCTGTGGTGCCCACTCCCACCCCTCCCTGCAGTTCTGCCCTTTTCTCTGAGTGAGAGCAGTTTCACACCCTTGCAGAATTCCAGGGCTAGAATTAATCTCCAGTGTCCAGGAAGGCTGGTGTACGGTTTTTAGGGCAGCTGCATCAAAGCATACCAACTGGCTAGAGGAAAATGCTTTTCTGAAAGGTTCTCAGGGCACTAGATGCCTAGTTTCGTCATGCTGAGGCACCCGTGGATGGGTCTGTTTGAAAAGCCACCTGTGGCGCCTATGTTTTTCCCTTTCGAGACAGGCAAATTCCATTTTTCTGACTGAACATAACACCTGTTGTTTCATAAACGAAGAAGAGTTCGAGGGGGTATGTGTTTGAGAAACATTTCAGAGTCTATTTTCTTATGCTTAGCCATGGAAGCAACCAGCACTGCTATCAAGATTAGAAGACACGAGACTCCATTACTTGAAATCTTAGACAAATTGACACAATTGCCATCAATGGGATTCAAATAGAGATGTCATTGGTTCATCCATTCTTTCATGCATGTATGCATTCTACAAACATTTGCTAAATAAGACACTGAAGATTTAAAGATAAGATGTAGTCCTTGCCTTCAAGGAGCTTGTAGTCTAGCGCAAGAGGAAGATGTGTATAGAAAGGCTATAGTAGGCCGGGTGCGGTGGCTCACACCTGTAACCCCAACACTTTCAGAGGCCAAGGCAGGTGGATCATGAGGTCAAGAGATCGAGACCATCCTGGCCAACATGGTGAAACCCTGTCTCTACTAAAAATACAAAAATTTGCTGGGCATGGTGGTGTGCCCCTGTAGTCCCAGCTACTCAGGTGGCTGAGGCAGGAGAATCGCTTGAACCCGGGAGGCAGTGATTGCAGTGAGCTGAGATCATGCCATTGCACTCCAGCCTGGCGACACAGTGAGAATTCGAATCAAAAAAAAAAAAAAAAGACTACAGTAGTATATAAAAATGCTACATTTTCACTTATTACCATTTTTGGATTTTCTAAAATATAGAGTAAGAGAGGAATATGCGTATATGCACACATGCATTTGGGCGACTACGTAAGGTCTCTATAGTTGTTCAAACCCAACTGGCCACCCTGGGGTACGAAAAGCATTTGACACAAGAAAGGGAGACTGAGCAACCAGGCTTCACTGTCCTGAGACATGCTATGAATATGTAAGAAAGTTGACATCAGTGAATAATCATTGAATGGAGTATCCATTAGAAAGATAAGAAATTTGATATTTCACTGTGTTGCTCACAAAGGTGTGTCAGGCTTTAGGGACGGAGCTTCGACTATAATAAAACAGGACTTTTAGCAATGCCTGGTTCTTTTCACTAGCTGAATTTTTCTCACTTTCTACAAGGCCACCCACCCAGTTATACATCAGAGTCAAAGAATCACTGAATTTTAGAGTTGGAAGAGAAGTTGGCATGAAAGAATGGTTGGGAGTGAATGTTCTATTGAACTAGACTATGTCTGCAGCCAAGCAAAGGGCTAGACTCAAAGAATAAATGCCATTCACTACACTCTTCTAGACCAGGGAGTCTGTTTGGTTGAATATGTTTCCTCTAAGCTTTCAGTCTCAACCCCCAGTTACCTTTGCGCTTTTGAATGCATAGAGTCTTAGGAGTCTAGTAGATATAGCCTCTGCCTCTGGGGTCATTTGCTGCTACTTTTTTCAGCTTTATAACAACAGGCTTTCTAGCATGTAGAATTTCTGGCAAGATGGCCAAGATGGACCAGGGCAAGAAAGTGGCCAAGCCATTGGACTGACCATCTAAGGAGGGAGGGGCCACTCAGACTCACTGGGAACACTGCCATGTTAGGGTGAGCCCTTCTTACCTCTGAAATATTGATCCGGCCCTCCTGGAAGGAGCAGGTGGTAGGGTCATGAGTGCAGAGGTTGCGGTACTTGCACCAGTGGCAGCGGAAGGCGCTGTTGACACAGGACAGGCACCTGCAAGGACAGAGATGGTGAGAGGCAAAGAAGAGAACAAAGAGGGAAGGTGGCATGTGTCATGATAGAAGTCTGTTAACCTGTGTTTAAATCCTAGTCTCATTCTCAGGAGGGAAGACTGGTGGGCCATCCTTTAGCCTCGAGAATTGTGGATTCTCCATCCATCATATTCGTGGGAACAGAAAATTGGAAAGAAAATGAGACCAGATAATAGTATAGTATAACTTTTACAAAGCAGGGGTGTGCTTGTATAAGCTCATGAGAACTTTTTATTCACATTTTCAGGGATTTTGCAAGCTGGTAGACATCACGGTAGTAGTTTGAAATCGGCCATGGTGGAAATAGTTGCGCCACAGAATTTGGCAATGCTGCAAACTAGGTTTTCTTCTGAATGCTGGTGGCTAAACATTTCCCAATATTTCACTGTTTGTAAAGACAGGGTAGCCGACAGAGCACAGGGAAAGGAATTAGGCAGATCTGATTATAGACTTGCCTCTGCCGCTGACACTGGGGTCACGCTGAGTAAGTCACTTCACCCTCTGAGTTGGAGTATCTTCATCTGCCTGTAATAAAACATTCCTGACTGTGCCACAGGGCTGTTTGGTGTCAAATGAGATAATGTATAGAAAATGATTTTGAAAAGTGCCATGCTAAATGTGAGTATTATTGTCAAGTGCTTAAATTACCTATTATTTCAACCTCTTAAACAACATTTGAGTGTTAACGATTGGTTCATATCATCTGTGTTATTGGGCTTGGGGGAGCTAACAGTATTAAGTGGTAACTCTGTCCCACTCCCCCAGGCACGGAACAATAGGATATGTGTGTGGTATGTGGTTTTCTTGCCAGGGTGAGCACTTCTTTACTTCCAGTTTCACCTGGAGACTGTGTATATTCTTTTGGCTCTCTGTGTGTGATCAGGTCATTGTAATGGAAATGAGTTTTGCAGGTGGGGTTAGTCTTGCTCCTCCTTGCAGTCCCCCTACTCTAGTCTTTCACAACTAGGCCAATCTGGAATGGACAGGACCAGGTCTGCAGTCTGGCGCCACCTGGTGGGGCTCTGATTACATTTAGGTGGTTGGGGCTTGATCCAGGGGTCACCAGCTCACAGGTCATACATAGTATGTTAGGTTTGTTAGCCCATTTACACTTCATCTTCCCATGCAGAGCATTTTTATCCCATTCTCCATTGCCCAGACTTTTTTAGCTTCTGAGCTTCATGCTATCTCATGTACTCTCAGATAGGCTGGTTCTTGGTAACATCTTAGATTCAGCAAATAAATAATGAAAATGGATCAAAGGCCTCGGGAGGATGGTTATTGGGGCTCTAGCTACATGTGGCTCTTCCACTGGCTATCTTTGTGACCTTTATTGTAGCACTAATCTTTCTGTGGGTCTCAGTTTACTTTTATTAAAGTAAATTATTGAAAGGAGGGGACTATGCTTGATTCCATGAATTTTAACTGAATTCCAGTAAAGAAGGGCAAGAGAGACAGTGTTTGGCATTAAAATGGAATCTTTGCTGTCAAGGAGACCTGCTTTTTTTTTTTTCTGTTAAAACTTGCTGCCTGTGACAGCATCTGTGTTGCCATAGCAATACATATTTGAAAGTGGTGACATCATACTGGGTTGCCATGGGGATAAGATTGCTCTCACAAATAATAGATTCCATCACCACCATGTTGGAGTTTGAGAAGGAGGTAAGAGGTTCTGTTGCCAAGATGCTTGCCATTCCCAAAGCAGGGTTTGCTGGGATTCAAATGCAGTGGTTAGAGGGCAACTTTGTCTATTTCAGCTTCAGTCCCTTTCTGGCCTCCCTGGTTCCTGCCAGGCCTTTTTAATAACTTGTTCTGTCTTTCTCAGTACATCTATTTATTTGTCCCAATGGGGCTCCTTCCTTGACTAATGTAGAGACCAAAGAACTCCAGAAGATTATTCTAATTATGAAAATCAAATTCAGAAAAATGGAGAATAAGGAGGACTAGCTTATTTGCCTCTTCTAATGACTAAAGATTCCTTTAGGGTTTAGCTGCAAACAGACCCTCTCCCCATCTTGATTGCTGAGTCCATCATGCCCATAGCTTGGACCCTACAGACTGGATACCCCTGAAGTCCTGACTATGATATGGATCCCAAGTGGTTCCTGCCCTGGGCAATAGGAAAGATGAGTCCGTAAACATTGCGAATCACTGCCTCCTCTGATATGGAGCTGTTCATTGACCTTTCCCCTTGCTGAATGTCCAGGGTTTTTGGTCCTATGACCCTTATATGGCTCTATTACAGAGGCCTGTGCTTCCTTCTTTCTAAACCAAATGGTGTATGAGTTCCCAGCTTCTGTGGAAAGGGTCTCAGTTTCTCTACCAGAGAGGATCAGCAGAAACTAAATAGGGGTTTCACTCCCTCCATTTCTGCTTTTTCCTTGTGAAATGTTCCCAGCTTCTCACACAGTTGTGGAGTCTTATAGCGTGTGGGCACCAACTGGCAGACATTCAGCTGCTGGAATGGCTGGTGAGGTCAGTAGAACTAAAGTCAAGCCACACTGAAGGCTGTGGTTTGGCCTGTCTGGTTTCCCTTCCTCTGAAAAATTTTGAAGGATGTATTTAAAAAATGATGGAGTGAAGGCCTCCGCTCTACCTCCCCCTAGAGGTCTTTTTATCATGTGCTGAGAGAGGCTACTTTCCCCCTTCCCTGCTCCTCCTCTGTGGGTGACTGTGTGCATAGCTGAGTCCCTATCTCAGAATCCCTCTTCATCAGGTTGTGGGTGACTCTACTCACTGTCAGCCTCTACCTTCAAAGTCACCACCAACTGATGGAAAATGAAGAATTTTTTTTACGGTTCCTGTTCTATGACTCTCTTTTTACTATCATGGCCTGAGAGTTGGGGGTTAGTTGTGTTGGGGTGGCGTCCAAGGATTCAGAGACTATAGAGAGTAAATACCATTTGGTTTAATATGGTAATATTTATGTATAGTATTCTGTCCAAACAAAGTGTCAGGCCCCATGGGGAAACTGTGAGGTGACTACAACATGGTTCCTGTCCTAAAGGAGCTTAGCATCAAGGGGGAGAAACCCTAGACCCACATCCAGACCCAAAGCAAGACCCTTTCTAATAAGGACTTACAGTTGGTGGGCACTGCAGTTGTAAAACTTGAACTCGGTGCTGACAAATATCTTCCCTGTCTCCTTGGACCTCAGCTGTAGCTCCAGCCCAAACCAGTCTGGAAAAACAAACAAAAAAGGACGGGGTTGGGTAACAACGTGGGGACCCAGTGGACAGCCACAAAAATAAAATGTAAGCCATGAAGCCACCACAGGGCTCTCTTAGGATGCAGATACTATGTGGAACCTGCCTGAATCGTCTCTTCTCCTCCCAAGGGACTCTCTTTGGGTAAATACCAGCCCACCCCTCAGACCCAGACTTCCTTTGCCTGCAGGGAGGAAGAAGAAGAATTCCATGGAGCCCCTTACGTTGGTCAGCCATGTTCCATTACTGAAAGGATTTCAGAAATATTAGGTCTGAGCCCCCAGTTCTGTGGAGAGATCCACTAAAAAAACTACTGAGGGAAGCCACTCCATTCCTGGGAAGGACGGGCTTTCTGGAAAGATGCTGTGTCCTGTGTAGCCTTAACTTAAAGCAGAGCAAGGGTTTTCCTTCCTGAAATTCACTTTGGGGCATGACAGTTTGCTTTCAAACTTAAACAAGTTGTCTAAGCCAATATTAGTATCTTGTATAAGAAGACTGTGTGCCTGGTTCTTGTGACCCCAGCTTCCTCAGTATAGAGAAGCCCCTCATTTGTGGCTCTCATGGCAGATACTTCTTACCTTGATCCAGTGGGATGACAGGGACATCCTTGGGCCCAGGTGAGATGCAGATGACCTGGCTCCCTGACACCTGCCCCTCCACCTCTGTCAGGTTCCCAAAGGCACAAGCGATACCCGCAGATAGATCAGGAGCATCACTCACTATCAGGCTGAGCTGTGGGAGGAGCAAAGAGATGATGCCAAAGACAGACCTCAGGAGACCTGGGCTCCAGGCCCAGCCCTGCTATGACCCACTTTGCTCACTGATCTCCCCTGACCTCATCTATAAAAGAAGGATGCTGGTCTAGGTGGTCTTCCAGCTTTGAACACTGAAGTTACAGTCCTTAATTATTCAATGTGTGCAGGGTCAATGGTCTTTATTAATAATATTATTAATTAATTAATTTTTCCATCTTCTCTAGCATCAGAAAGCCCTACGGGTGGGGGTGCTAGAGGGAAAGGTACCAAAATCCATCTAAGCCTCTGTTCATTTTGACATGAAAACTAATTGCAAGGCACCACGCAAACTTGAAAGCAAGTCATGAACCAAGCCCTTCACAAACAAGGCCTTAGCGGTGCATGGCTCATGGGAGTAAATATCACCAACCTGGAGGTTTACCAGGAGCTCACTAGGTTGGCAGAATATAGCTAGCTCCTTACCCTGGCTGTCATTCATTAAGAGGCTGCTTCTAAAGGTTGCAGGTTCCCTAGAGTTTCTGCTTCTCTGTTCCATGTGGGCTCTCTGTTCTCTAGCAGCTCCCTTGGAATGGACCAGTAGGTTCATAACGAGCTCAGGGGATCAGAGAAGTGGCCACCAACTGCTTGACATCTGCTATTACCTATGGGTTCCAATCATCTAGGCCAGTGGTTTTCAGCTTTTATGAATTTGAAGATCCTCCTTTTAATAGTAAAAATTATCACAGACTCTCTGAGGAATCTGCTGATGAGAAAATATTCAATGGCAAAATGCTGCTCTATATCCATTGCACTTTTAAATGAGTTTGTACTCAAATTACCACAATACAGCATCTAAGTGGTATCTGAGTAGGTAAGAAAGGTGACTGGCTTCTTTTGCCCATGAGGTGTGCCCACAGGGTTCATGGTGATGACATCTCGGTGGCCTCCAAGTTGAGGACCATGATGGTGTAGGTAGGTTTCCCTTTGTTTTATTTTTTTAATTGTTAGTAAGGACAGGGTCTCACTATGTTCTCCAGGCTGGTCTTGAGCTCCTGGGCTCAAGCAACCCTCCCACCTCAGCCTCCCAAAGCGCTAGGATTATAGGTGTGAGCCACTGCACCCAGCCTGTAGGTTTCCCTCTGTCTTCCTATCAACATCCAGTGCTGTTTATTTGCAGTGGGTTTCTCAGTCTCAGTGGGCCTCACCTAGCCTTTCCATACATTTGTCTGCTGCTGAATCTCTGCCCCCGTTTCGTTTCCATGGGGCCAAGAGACTTAGGTACAAACTCCCCTGTTTGTTTCCTCAGCTCCCTTGGAGCCAAAAGCTCCTGGTGGGGATGAATGAACTGAAATCTTGGAAGGTTCATTAACTAATTAACATTTGTGAATGCTCATAAAACCTTCAGAATGAAATAATAATGCAGGGCCTGAGGACATCAAATATTTTGGGTTGTACCTTGACAGATAGTTAAGGGCTATTTTATTCTCTTTAATATTCTCTTTAAGCATACACTGACTTCAAATTGAGGCAGTCACTTTCTTGCTCTTATTCTTTCCTCTCTCTTTCTGTCTCTCTCTCTCACACACACACACACACACATACACAACTTGCAGATTTCTTTAAGAGTGCAGCAAGTGGAGAATTGTAAATACAGCAGATACTAAAGAATGCGTTATTTGGTATTGGATTGCATTATGTTGCAGACGGTTGTTACTAAATGCAAAATCTAGATTTACCAAATAGATCAATGGGTAATGAATTTGCAGGGAAATTGGAGAATGACTATGTCCTTTACAATAGGCATTGCCATACATTTGCTATAAACATAAAGTCTCCTTACTGGATTTAAAGTCTGATCAATTTACAGATACTTGTGCAAGCGTGAATGGAGCACACCCACACAGGTGCATGCACTGTGCTCCCTCTCCCCATGCCCCTGGATGAGTTACTTACCAACCGACTGTGCTCAGATACCGAGATGCTGCTGGGATGCACTGCGAGGCTCACACACTGGCTGATGCTGGCAGCAAATCGATTGGGTTCCCAGGCCTGTTGGCATTTGTCCCTGCGGGAGCACCTGCCATAAACACAGATTCACAAGAGGTCAGGCCTCTGGGACCCATCTGTTTGGCTCCATTGTCCCCTGGGCAGGATGGGGGTTTGCTGCCCTGAGGCCTGTGTCCTATCTTCTCAAGAAGACTTTTACTGTAGTCCAGAGGGCTTTGGTGACTCCCAGACAGTCTCTGTTGCAGTTAGGAACAGACCGAGAGGGAAGAGGATTAATCCCCAACATAAGAGATGCAGTTTTGACGTAAACAATTGTTAACGGTGGAGGGTGTTCAGGTTCTTGACACCTTGAACAAAGAATTGGACGAAACACACAAACAAAGCAAGGAAGGAATGAAGGGATTTATTGAAAATGAAAGTCCACTCCACGGTGTGGGAGTGGGCCTGAGCATAGGGGCTCAAAGGCCCTGTTACAGAGTTTTGGGGAGTTTAAATACCCTCTACTTGGAGTATGTCTTATGTAAATGAAAAGGATGAAGGAAAGTTACAAAGTCATTTACAGCCAGTGTACGTCTATGGAGAGGATATTTTGCGTCAGAGCTGAAGTGTGAATCAGCCTTACGTTCCCTGCCTCCAGACCTTGTTTTCCTGTCTCAGAATGATTTTTTTTTTTTTTTTTGAGACAGAGTCTTGCTCTGTTGCCCAGGCTGGAGTGCAGTGGCAGGATCTCAGCTAACTGCAACCTCCGCCTCCCAGGTTCAGGCAATTCTCCTGCCTCAGCGTCCCTAGTACTTGGAATTACAGGCGCACGCCACCATGCCCAGCTAATTTTTGTATTTTTAGTAGAGACGGGGTTTCACCATCTTGGCCAGGATGATCTCGAACTCCTGACCTCATGATTCACCCTCCTCGGCCTCCCAAAGTGCTGAGATTACAGGTGTGAGCCACTGCAGCCGGCCCTAGAATGACTCTTTATAGCACTGTGGGATGCTGAGACCAAAGAGTGAGGGCAGCCTGCAGGACCTGAAAAGCAGTATAGCCATGGAAAAGCAAATGAACTTTGGGGCCAAAGAGCCCGGGTTCCAACCCCAGACCTGTTACCTACTAGCTGTGACCCCTTGGACAAGCTACTTAATCTCTCTCTGCCTCAGTTTCCTCAACTGTAAAAAAAATAAGGATTGGCCAGGCACTGTGGCTCACATGTGTAATCCCAGCACTTTGGGAGGTTAAAGTGAGGAGGATTGCTTGAGCCTATGAGTTCAAGACTAGCCTGGGCAACATAGTGGAACCTCATTCTAAAAAAAAAAAAAAAAATTAGCTGGGTGTGGTGGCACAGGCCTGTAGTCTCAGCTACTCAAGAGGCTGAGATGGGAAGGTTGCTTGAGCACAGGAGGTTGAGGCTGTAGTGAGCTGTGATTGCACCACTGCACTCTCACCTGGGTGACACAGTGAGACCTTATCTCAAATTAAAAAAAAAGGATGAGGATGATGATAATACCTATTTCACAGGGTTGGTGTAAGCAGTTAGTGCTTAGAAAATGACCTGGCACATAGTAGGTGCCACGACAGTGTTAGCCCTTATATTATTAATATTAATGATGCTGATAATGATTCATATTCTCATTCTCCTCCAGAGAAATTTTTAAGAAAATAGGAGAGGGTCTTGGCAGTGTGGGACAGTGTGCAGATGATCTTGTGGGTGGATTAATGGCTATTTGAAGGCAGTGGCCATGTTTTATTCATTGGGATATTCTACCTGTCACATGGTATATTTTAAATAAATATTTGTGTCACGAAATAATGCCTTGAGACAGAGAGACAGACAAGGCGCTGCAGCCAGGGCTGCCTGTCAGAAAACTTGTTTGGCTGTTTCTCCCAACATCTTCATCTCGGGCTCTAGGCTCCTCCTGCCCACAGTGGCAGGTGGGCAGGTGACACCAGCACTCGGGAGCTTCAGGTTGCTGCCTGCCTTGCCACATGGAAACCCGCTCCATGGCTGGTGCCAGGGTATCCAAATCAAATAGCCATAGGGACACTAGCGATTCCACAATCAAGCAGTGATTCGCACCCTAACTCCCCCCAAACTCCTCCCCTCTTCCTTTTCAGGCACATAATGGATCTAAATATGAATGCTGTCAAAGAAAAGAATTATTGAGGTTTAAGTGAATCCTTAAGATAGCTCTAAAGTGAGCTCTTGACTGGAGCCTTTATCTCATTGACTCACTGAAATGGCTCTTTTTTATCATACTATTTATGGCAACAGCCCTAACAGAGATAAATAGCCTTGGAGACAATAACACACTTGCAAGAGCAAGGCATACAGAAGAGACAGGAAGGCTTCAAATCCCCCCACCCCCTCAGAGGCTCCTCAGCCCTTGGCCTCCGTTAAAGAGGCCTCCGTGGGGACCCAGGAGCTGCAGCTTCCCCCATCTCCTCATGCCCGATACCAGGCTGCTGCTCGCAGGCGGGAGAGTGCTGCAGGAGGGTCTGGTGGAGAAGAGAATGACCAGATGCAAAGAAACCTCTGGGTATAAACAGCAAAAATCTTGTTCTCCATGAGCTCTTGGGGCAGAGTAGCCAGGAGACGAGTGCCCTGGTAGGTAGCGAGGACTCTCTGAAGAGTTAAGGAGTTGAGGGAACAGAGGAAACCTGGGACTATCCTGATGTGGCTCATTCCAGCAGTCACAGCTGACCTGCACCACGAGGAAGACGGGGTGGTTTGTGGCACTGGGGAGGCCCAGGCATTGTTGATAGATCTATAGGCACTTGTTCAAGTCGGGGAAAGCAGACGTCCTTGCTGTTGAATAAATGATAATCCCCGATCTATCATTTTGGTGTGTTCGACATGGGAGAAGTGCCACAGGCACTGAAGCTGGGAGGACAGAGTGGGGGAGGCATGGGGAGTAGGAGGTACCACCAGACATGACCACTGCAGAGCTAGAGGGCAGGCCGCCCAGGGCCCTTCGCACAGAGCTGGCAGAAGGCTGTCAGGTTCTTTGGAGAAAGAAATTCTTTCGAGGAAAGACCCTGCCTGCTGGTTGGTGGGTCAGCCTCACTGCAGGGAACCAAAATTTACCTGCTTTTGCCATTCCTGGGGCACAACATGAGCATCTACCACTTGTCCGACCTAAATGGAGGCACACCATCCAGGTCTGCTAAGAGCATTTCTGCAAAACTTTGTGAGGAATCTCTTACCTCCTAATCCCAAGCAGGGAACCCAGTATTCATGGGCTCAAATCCAGTCCAGATTTTGCATCTGTGAGGCGCCAGCCTCCCTCCCTCCCTCCAGAGCCCTCCCAACACCTGCTGCAGAGGCTGGAAGCCAAGAGCTATTGTGCAGGACCCTGAACTCTGGCCCTCTGCCTCCGCCTCCACCCCAAACCCAGCTCATTTCATGGAGATGCTTTGCTGGCTGGCACAGAGCCCTGGAGTTTCCAACTCCATTGGGCAACAGAATTCCTAGCCAGCTCCTGTCTTTCGGGGTTTTCACCCTTTCTCTTCCCCTGGGGCTCTTCAAATTAGAAAGTTTAAGTGTGATTTAGCATTTATATTCAGTTCGTATTCAATGGCAGATGATGAAGCCAGTTGAAGTGAGATGCAAACTTCTTGGAATCATGAAATAATGAGGCCAGAAGGGTCCTCCCAAGGGTACAGGGTCCATGATAATTATTCTGATTTGTGTAGCCTCTTCTGGGCTTCCTTATTACCAAAGCATTTATTACTTCATTTAGTCTTCACAATTCACCTGTGAAACAGGCATTTTTCCTAAACAGCAATGGAGAAACAGAGGCCTGGAGTTGTCAGAGGACCCATCCAGGGTCACACAGCAGCTAGCTGGAGTCTAAGCTTCCCAATGCCAGTGCACCACCATCTGCACACTCTTGGCACAGAGGGGCACCTATTTCAGGCTACACTGTGGAGGTTTTGGGGAAACCTAAAGACTACAGTTTCCCTTGTGAGTTCTTTCAAAGACACAAGGATATAAGCAGCTCGCTTCGGAGCAGCTGAAGGGCTGAATTTGGAAGTAAAATGAAAGAAGAGAGGCAAAGGCTCTGCACTTAGAAAGAAGGCCCACCCATGGCCTCTTTGCCTCTTCCTGTTCTCAACACTGAAGCCACGATTAGAATCACTGCTCTGAAGAGGACAATTCCTCTCTCTGCAAAATGCTGTCATTATCCCATCATTCCAGGAAAGCCCAGGTCTTCCGCATGCCAAACCCTTTTCCAGGATACCCCAAACTTACATGTTGTGCAGGGCACACCAGCCACAGTGAGGGTCCCCAGAGCTCAGGCACTCCCCACAAGTTGTATACTGCTCACATGACTCCACGGGGACCCTGGTGACCTGGCAGAGAGAGGAAAGAGGGCATGGTGAGGTTAGGCTGTGACGACTAGCAGGTGTGTGTCACAGAGTCCTGCGTCTATTCACACTTGCACTGTCAACTCCCCTAAAGAGGTAACACTGGGCAGCAGGCCATGGCCTCAATGTCCCCAATCTCTTTACCTGCATAAGGCAGGTGGTCTAAGCTGAAAGTATCTCTGAGTTGCAGGCCTAAGACTTCTTGTCTTCGCTAGAGGTAGCAGCAAAGGCTCCATCTATTTCTGCCTGCCACTAGCATCCTCCCGAGAGCTGGGCAAGCCAGCGGCAAGTACTCAAAATGGTTAACTCTGTTGAAAGGCTATTGAGTGGCACAAACTCATCTCTGAAGAGCTTTCAGCTGGGCTTGGGCTGAGACATCCTGCCTACACAGAAAACATTCAAAAAGGGAAAGGAGAAACTTTTCCCATCAAATAATATTCATAGTATGGCACAGACTCTTTACAGCCAACCAAATATACCACCTGGATCCAATTATCCCATTCTCTGATGTCTGCATTCAGTTTCTCTAGTAAATCTCCTATCCTTTGAAAAGTCTGGCTAAATGGGAACATCCACAGAAAAGAGCTGCCTGATTCTGTCTTGCCTGGAAAGTGGGAATTTGCAGATCAAGATCCCACCCCCGCAGAGAGTACAGCCCGTGTACACTCCTCCTGGTCTTCTGCTGGGGCCCTGCAGGGACTTGAGCTGGGCCTGTCTGGATATTACTCACCCCCACCTGCACAGCAGGGGTGACAATAAAGACCAGGCAAGGGGGGTCAGAGGACTGAAGTGTTCCAGTTGATATGTCCTAGGTATCTGTTGCTGGCTGGGGCAGGAGGCTGCTGGGCTGCAAAAACATTTGCTGGGCTGGGAATGGGTTCTTATTTGTTAGGGCATAGAGGTCCCCCACCTACCAGATGTGTAAAAAGTAAAAACATAACCTGTGGTCCAGCAGCACAGTGTTCTGCCTCTGGCAGGGAGACAAAGGATATGATGGAGACAACTTCACGTCATCCTCCTGAGAGGTTCAGGACAGATCCTAACACTATTCACTCAGCAAATGTTTATCAGATGTCAACGCTGTGGAGCTCTGGTGCTAAGCAATAGAGAAATGATAGCGAACAGCACACAGATTCTGCCCTCCCAGAACCCTACAGTCCAGTGGGAGTTGTTAATTACAAACCGAGACTTGCTCTACATTGTGCTGAGTTTTTGTTGTGTGGGATTGCTGTGAGTGCTGAAGGTTTGGGGAACTTAGAGAAGAGGTGACCAGTGGGGTAGGGGTGCCTTGAAGGGTAAGGGGGGGGGGTCAGATGCAGAGACCTGGAAAGACATGCCAAGCTGAAGGATTGTGATGAGCAAAAGCAATCACGGACAAGTTCAGTATAAACTTAAGTGTAGGATGTAGAGTGGGTGGGAGGGGAGAGAGATGAGCCTGCCTTTCCTCTCTTGGGTGTCCCCACCCATCCTTCCTACATCATCACGCTTAACATTCCATACTACGAAGCTTTTCTGTAAGTCAGTGACATGATCAGCTTTAAACATCTCTAACCTCCCTTTAATAATAAAAACATGAAATGCAGGGAGATGAGTATAAAATCTTGCACTTCAGCTTTAAAAAAAACCTGGTACTCTAAGTGTAAGATGGAGGATAGCTGATTTGAAATAGTTCAAGTGTAATAGACCTGAGGGTTTAAGTTGACTCAAAGTCAACTCAACTATCTGATATGACCTGGCAGGGTGATGTGATAATGAAAGAAGCTAATTTGACCATGGGCTGCATAAATACACACACAGCATCAGGGTCGAGAGAAGCCACCCCACACTGGGGAGTACGGAGTTCAGGTCTCCACAATCTGCCCTAGGAGGGGCTCAACCAGAGATCCTTCCCGGAGGGTGACCAGGATGGGGTGGGACAGAGAAGTGGTGTCTGAGGTAGAGCAGATGAACCTGGGATGTTTATTTAGTCCATTGAAGAGTCTCAAGGTAGTCATGTAGGCTGTTTTCCAGTGTTCGAAGGGGAGCAGTATGGCTGCAGTAGGACTCATGGGTGAAAAGCTCAGAAAAGCTCAACATCATGCAACCGCCTGGCTTTCCAAAGGAACGCCTGTCACAGGGATGCATAAGCAGTCAACATGACATTCATCCCAAAGGCTGGAAGAAAGGATTTCTGCCCTCAGAGGAAGGCTACATTGGTCCCTGACAATTCTGACATTCCAGCTTTCTATTTCCCACAGTTTCCCTAACTCCTCCTTGAGACTGTTGATGATTTTTGTCCTGTACAATCTTACAGTTAAAAGATAACATGCAGCTACCACCACCACCAATTGATTTCACACCGCCTTAAAGAACAACCCTTGAACCCTGCCTCATGGCCCACAATGCCTACAAGAAACACCTTTCAGACAGGTATCTGCAGGAGACCTTCTAATGTGCTCCTCCTGAGCCTGGTGACTATCAGCCCTCTGGGATATCAGAGACCCAGGGTGCCTGGGAGGCTTCCGCTGGCCCCCTCCAAACCACTCTCTGAGGCCTGAGAGAGGCGGTCCAGTGCCTAGCGTCCTTTTCTTGGGTTTCGGGCTCCTTGTGAGTGATGTCTGCATCTGGCTGCAAATTAAAACAACTGTCTGCATTGCATTCGGCCCGTCTGTCAAAACACAGCCCAGCCCTCAGCAGCTGGGAAAAGGGGCCCTGAATGGGAGCAGTGTCTCCAGCAACAAAGCCCACTTTCACGCCAAGTGCCACGGAGATAGTGAAACCCTGTTCTTCTCCAAACATGAAACCAATAGCACAACTATTTTTCCTGTTTCCTGGGCCCTCCTGGTGATTTTTTTTTTTTTTTTTTTAATGCACTGAGTTGAAGAGCAAAGTGAAACAGGAAACTTAGTTGGCGGGGGTGGGGGGTTGGTCTAAAACTTGAATTACTCTCTCCTCTAAGATGTAATAGCCACACACAAACCAGAGGAAAGAAATGTCACAGTGACCGGGAGGAGACCTTCAAAGTCAGATGTTCCCAGGAGCCTTCTCTGTCTCTTATATTCATGTGCTTCTATATTCATTTGTCAGCCAATATTCATTGATCATGTCCTCTATCCAGGCCAGTGCTAGGCACTTCAGAATAAAAACAACAACAGCATTAAAACACAACTAGCACCTTCAAGTTGCAAACAGGCAAGCAATAAAAAGAAGAAAGCGATACATGTTCTAAGAGAAGTATTCAAAGAGGGCTGAGGGAATTCAGAGCAAGGAGAAAACACTGCCGGCATCTGTGCTGCCCAATACAATAGCCACTAGCTTCATGTGGCTATTGAGTTTGAAATGTAGCTAGGACAAATTAAGATGTGCTGTAAGTCTACAATACACACTGGATTTGGAAGATTTACTGAGGAAAAGAAAGAAGGGAAAAAATTACATCAATAATTTTTTATTGACGTGTTAGATATTTTGCCTATCTTGAGTTAAATGTCTTAATAATTTCACCTGTTCTTCTTCCTTTTTGAAATGTGGCTGCTAGAAAAGTTAACATTACACATGTAGTTCATGCCTGTGGTTAGAACTTTATTTCTATCTGACAGTGCTGCCCTAAATGGAGTATACACAGTTTGTGTCTGGGCCTTAAAAAGTGAAGAATATTTAGCCAGATGGAGAGCATTCCAGGTGGAAAGAACCAAATAAGCAGACATTGGAAAGCACCTTCAGACACCTTTGGTGAGGGCAAGGGAGGGATGGTTCAGGTCTGGATATGTGGGTCTGGGTGACCATGGGAAGAACTGCAAAGAACACAGAGCTGGAATATGTAATACCTCCGAGCCTTCTAGCCTTGGCCAAAACAACATCCTCCATGAGGCAGGCCTGGGGCTCTCAAGGAGCAATGGCCCTCAGTGTATGGTTCTCAAACCAGCACCATTGGTGTCACCTATGACATTACTGAACATGAAAATCCAGGGTCCACTAAATCAGAAACACTGGGGAAGGGGCCCAGGAAATGGGTCTTAACAACTCTCCAGCCAATTCTTACACAGGTTAACCACTGATATACATGACTCCAGCTCCCCGAGTGGGTCTTTTTACATGTTAGGTCCTGGGGCCAGGAAGAAACAGAATATCACTCTTCCTTGGGGCTATGGGAGGAATTAGAGGGATTTTAGGGGTGTAGGGGAAGGCAGCAGTACTCTGGGGACTACTTTATGCCCAGTGAGAAATTGGTTCTAATCATTCTGCGACTATGAAGTCCATAAAGGACCAAGTTCAAACCTCTGCAGTCAGGAGCCACTTCACTGTGCACCCCAGTGGCGTCCGGCACTTGCTCTAGGGCTGGGTGGGGTGGGGAGGGAGATGTCTTCAGAAGCTCAAGAAAGAAAGGGAGCTTTCTCCTGGAGAGTGTCCACCATGTCGAGCGTCCTCTGTCGGGGCTGACTCAGAGTTTAATGGGACACTCTATGACACTTTAATTAGCATTTGTTTATTATTATTGCATTTTAATTATGCCTGAGGCTCCCTGACCCCCTCCACTCTGAGTGCTGGGATCTGGGGGTGGCTGGGCTGGTGGATGAGTGTGACGATATAATTATACAATGGGAGGGTGCCCTTCTCCTGTCCCCCTGTGGCCTTCTCCCCGGGACCTGTTGTACTGCTTCAAACCGGATTCCACTCTCATGCTGGACATTCTTTTCTGCCTGATCTTATGGCTTGTAATTATGCCTTTGATGAATATAACTGTTCTATTAAGTCATTTACTTAAGAAATACTCTTAATTAAAGGTGACTCACACTGTGTTCTTGGCTCTCCTGGTCCCGGGGCCCCGCATCTCTGGTGCCTTCCTTGGCCTGATTCAGCGGGGCTGAAGATACATCTGGGAAGGACTTGGCAGGGGGTGCACAGTGTGGGGCAGTTTTCTTTCCCCGACCAACTTCCTTAATTCAGCACACGAGTAGCCCACAGAGTGTCAGGCCTAGTACAGCCAGACACATTATCAGATAATTAGAGGCAGTGGGGACAAGACACTGAGAGAAGCCGCTGGACCCAGGCTTTTTCCTGAAGGCCTCGAAAAGCATGGCAGACGTGTAGTGTTTGGACCATGCAAGGTAAGGCCAGGAAGGCCTCAGAGGCCCTGAGAGTGAGTCATCCTGGACAGAGCCCCTGGGCAGTTACTCCCATCAGGAGCAAGACGACACATCACCCTTTCCACAGAGGAGTTTCCCAATGGTAGGCATAAGAACAAGCGCCCTTTGCCAAGTGAGCTCGGGAACAGAGAATCAACGCTGCACCTCTGCCACCCTCTGTGGACACCTGGAAGGACCCACATGGTTCTGAGCACTTATATGGCTTTTGTGGAGAAACACCTGAGGTGAAAGCAAAAAACCTCATATGATTCTGACAGTGGATCAGGCCAGAGGCCCATTTAGTCCTTAAACATCTACTGAGCACTTAGATTGTGCTCAACCCTCTGTTAGGCATCAGGGCTACATTCTCTCCCCTCTTGGAGACCATGGTTCAGTTGAGAACAAAACCAAGGAAACAGATAATCTCAATATGGTGGGACAGATGCCACAATAGAAGTAGAACCAGGACCGTCATGGCTCAGAGGACAGAGAGTGGCAGCTCGCCTCAGGGGGCTCGGCAAGAGCACTCAGTGTTCAAGCGACCTGCAGGATTCCTTTGCAATCATGCAAGAGAGACACAGAGGGATGAAAGGAACAAGGGAAAATTGTTCCCCAGGCTGGTGGGCCCCTCCAAGATTGAGAATTTAATCCCCTTCTTCCCTGGAATCTGCTTTCGCCCCTGCCAGATGGTACACCTGTCCTCACACGTGTCCCCTGCTCCTGACACAAAGGAAGAAACAGAGGCCTTCTCAGTGGCTGGGAGCCAGGTGGCAGGGGTGGGAGGTGGCACAGATGCCCAAATGGAGCACCAGTTGGTCTCATCAACAGCCTCCTGGTCCCCAGGGCTCAGGGCAGAGCACATAGCAGCTGAAGCTGATGGAGCTGGCTCCCTGGGCCTCTCTCCTCTCCTTTGTACCTCCTCTTGGTGGTCCCTCCCTGCAGGCCCACCCCTTCAGGTTTGTAGGGTCTCAGAGCCACTTTCTTCTCTTTTCCCCAATCCAAACCTGTTTTCAAGAAAAGATCTGACACTTATTTACACACATAGCTGATGGTGGATTGAAGAGAGACCCTCGCTGGGGCTGCTGTATGGACAGAGATCAATAACGCAGTCGCAGCAATCCTGGCAGAGGGTTTTGGCATTTTTGAAATGCTTTCACACACATTATCTCATTTGCTCTGCGCAACTCCCCAGAGAGGAAGAGAGGACAGGTATTTTTATGTGTTATGATTTCCACTGGATCCACCGGGAAATTAAGGCCCCTGAAGGGCACTTAAGTCCTCACTTGCAGTGAGTGGCAAAGTGGCCTAGTGGAGGAGAACCCTCCATGGCCCATGATGGGACCGACCGCTTGCTCTTCTCAGATATACTGCAAGGGCTCTTTCTGAGGGATGAGGAGGGAGAAGGTGGCCCAGGAGTCCACTGTGAGATCCGAGGCAAGAGCAGAGCGGGGATCAGGAGGCTTGAAGGAACCTGAGGGCAGGTGAGGCTTCTGCTTCTCTTCACCCCACAGCTCCTAGTACCCAGTAGCTGTTAACTGATGGAATAAATGGGTGGGTGGAGTTTTTCTTCTTAACAGGCTTGCACCAAATCTTGTAAGCCCTTCTGTAAATGGGTGCAATTAACATGGAGATGTTGATTTTCTGTGGGTTTTCTGCCTGGCAGCCTAGCGTGCTATTCTTCCCTTGACACTCATTCAGAGTCCTCACAGGGAGAGAAATGTGGGCCAATGTTTGGGGAGGTCTAACCCTGCCCCTGACCCTGACCTGATTCTCTCAGGCATAGAAGCCAAGGTAGACCCTCTGGGGAAAATCCAGGCACCCTCCCTCCTGACATGCCTCTTCCTCCATCCCCTTTGGCTCAGCAAGTCTCCAGTGAAAAATTCCCACACCTCTTTCTATCCTTCAGCAGGAAACAGCTGATGTCTACTGGATGCCTGAAGCAACACCTTAATCTCAATCTCCCCTGCTAGAAGCAGGTGAGCGGGGCAGCAAGGAAATCATGTCCTTTTGGATCTGCTGCCTAAGGTTCTGGGGGAAGTGATGGGCACTGAGGTCTCCTGACAGCTGGCAGGCTCCTGGCTGGCCCCACCTTGCCCTGAGCTGGGCAGTGGACCGAGCTTGTTGAATGGATTGAAGCAGCAGGAACAATAATAACAACAGCTGCATGTATCCAGTATTTACTGCATGCCAGGCATGTCACACAGATTACCTCATTTAATCCTTACACCAACCTTTCCAGGGAGGTATTCTTAGTCCCATTTTACCTATCAGAAAACTGAGTATCAAGTAACGCACGTAAGGTCATATACTTTGTAGGGTAACATAAACAAAATTGGAGTCTAAACTTGTCTAATTCCCACACCGATGCAGCGGGGTCCAGACAGACAAAGGCAAAGACTACAGAGGGAAGGCCCATTCTCCTGGAGCTGCCCCGAAAGCAGCCGCTGGGGCCATCCTTCTTCCTAGAAAGAACATCTTTCTGCTTCCTAGGCAAGCTGCTGGACGCTGCAATTATGTTCACCCGCCTGACCGCTGCAAGTCTCCTAGCTCATTTTACTCCCCTCTGTTTTCTAACAGTGATTTAGCTGGGTGAATCAGGAGCCAGACAGCAGGAGAGGTGACACCAGAAGGCGAAGAAGGACATAGATTGGGGAGGGTGAAAGATTCCCTACTGGATTTTTTTTTTTTTAAGTGAAAAAGTCTTGTTCTGTCACCCAGGCGGGAGTACAGTGGTGCAATCACAGTTCACTGCAGTTTCTACCTCCCCGGCTCAACGAATTCTCTTGCCTCAGCCCTCCTGAGTAGCTGGGACTACAGGTGTGTGCCACCATACGTGGCTAATTAATTTTTTTTTTTTTTTTTTGGAGAGACAGAGTCTCCCTGTGTTTCCCAGGCTAATCACAAACTCCTGGACTCAAGGGCTCTCCTGCCTCTTCCTCTTAAAATGTTGGAAATACAGGCGTGAGTCATTACACCCGGCTGGACTTCTTTTTTTAAGCCTACTAGGACCAGAACAATAAGGGAAGAGGCTGTGAGCAGGCTCCACATTTTCCATCTGAGGCTCCTACAAAATGTCACCGAGCCCTCTGTTAGCACAGCTTGGGTAGTGGCCACAGGAGAGTTTTCTGTCCCGGTCTTGCCAGTGATCAGCTGTGTGGCCATGAGCACTCCGGTTATGCTTCAAGCCCTCATTTCCTTATTTTGAAATAAAGACAATACCTGTCCCACCATTCTCTGGGGCTCATCAGGAAGCAGAACACCTCCGAGCCCACACTTTCAGCTTCGGTTTTTCCTATGAATCAGCTTCACAGTAATTAATGTGAAGAACTCATTATTGTTTGTTCTCAGTGTTAGATCCATTTCTTTAAAAATCAATAGTCATGCATCCAGATCCCCTTAAATTCTTATAAAGTAAATACCAACCTTGCCTCCTGCCTGTCCTCTGGGCTGTGAAAGTCACATGATCAACATCATTAAGAAAAATGAGGCACAAGAACCCCAGAAAACCAGCTGGAGTTTCCGGAGACTGTGATTGCAACTAAAGCAACACACAACCTTCTGACCAGAAGCTGACCCTGGGGCTGTCTCCTAAGAACTCCTGACTATCTGGAGACCTGAGGGCGGAGTGCAGTTCAAAGAGAAAATCTATTTTTAATGACTTGGGGGAGAAGAGTAGAGTGGTTGAGTAATTCGGAGTAATTAAACCTATCTATCACTCAGAGAGAGGAGTCCAAAGTTGGTTGAACTTTTCAATGACATTTTTTTTTCTCCTCATTCATAAAAACTCAGTAGAGGTCCTGCAGGAGTCAAAGGGGAGAGAACAATATGAAAAGAAACTTCTGGCCCCATACAGTGGAATTAAACCCTTGGATGAGTGCTGGGGCAGTGACTGTTTCTGAAACCTGTTTTCAGGTAGAGGCCATGTTTTGTGCTGGTTTTGCACTTTGAAAGGGACATCCCGCAGTTTCAAATCCAGCTTCTATGCTTATCAGCCGCATGACACTAAGTAAGATGTTGGACTTTCTTGAGCTTTAGTTTCCTTCTCTGTAAAATGGTGACAACATTGATATCAATTTCACAAGGTTGTTCTGAGGCTTACATGATGTCTGTACATACAGACTTGCACACAGCTGGTGCTCAATAGTGGTAGTTACCATGCTTAGTCTCTAGATGCAGACCCCACTGAAGGTGGCAGTGTTTGCATGGAAAAGCTGCAGAGGGCCCTGGCTTTGTGCTTCTATGATGGGTGACCTTACACAAGCCACCAAGCCTCTTTGAGCTGAGACTGCTTATCTATGACATGGGGAGAATTATGTCTGCCCTTTGCATGAAGAGCCATCCAGCCCCTGGAACTGCCGTCTTTATTAAATAATCTCAATGTTGGAAGTGCGCTGAAACTCAGGATCCTTGGCTGAAAGAAGTCAAATTACGCTTAGCTTGCTAAGGATAAAGGTAAAACTTGGGCAAGGTAAAACTACAAAGAGGGTAGAAAATCTTATCGGCAAGGCAGATATTCTAAACACCACACCATATTTTATCAGAGAAGACTCCATGCCAGAAATACTAGGGAGGTAGAAGTAGAACACTTTCTAGGAAGTTCTGGCTTTTGGAAGGACCTACAAAAAAACAGAGATGCTGATACTATGTTGTCTCCATGACAACAGTGGACTTATTCAGTTAGAAAAAGCAGCTGGGATAGGAAATGGGAGATGAGGAGGATTTGGGAACTGGGGCCTAAGAAATAACTAAAACAGACCTCTCATCTGGGGACCAGATGCCCGGGATTAGCCAGGTCCTACAAAGCTCCTTATAGGGCCCACATTGACTGCCCTACCCCAGGAGGGGGAAAGGTGATGATGGCATGGGGTGGGGTGACAAGGCAGGGATGCCCCTTACCCATTCATTCCACAATGGTTGTTTGCCCAGACATTGTTCCAGTGAGGCCCCTGGACACACAGAGCCCAAGTCTAGCCTTACCACAGAGCTTGACTTCATCCAAGAACCGGGCATCTGCCTAACAGGCCCCCACCTCAGGGCTTTGCCCATTTGATTTCTACTTCCCCTGCCTTCCAGTCTCTAAGAGAGCATGAAAGAAGGGGTTTGGAACTCCAGTTAATCCCAAATGCTCTCTCTCTCTCTCTCTTTTTTTTTTTTTTTTTTTTTTTTTGAGACGCAGTTTTGCTCTTTTGCCCAGTCTGGAGTGCAGTGGTATGATCTTGGCTCACTGCAGCCTCAGGCTCCCAGGTTCATGCAGTCCTCCCACCTCAGCCTCCTGAGTAGCTGAGACTAGAGGCATGTCATGTGCCACCACGCCTGGCTAATTGTTTAAATTTTTTATAGAGATGGGGTCTTGCCATGTGGCTCAGGCTGGTCTTGAACCCCTGGGCTCAAGCGATCTGCTCACCAGAGCCTCTCAAAGTGTTGGAATTACAGGTGTGAGCCACTGTGCCCAGCCCCAAATGCATTTTAAAATCTAAAGTACCTATGGCCTTTTTAAGCATAGAAGGTGAGGTTTGGAGTGGAAATCATCAGGGGAAGGAGCCCAAGAAGCTGGTCAGACAGCTGGGGTAAGAGCATCTTTGCTGTTGTTGAATAGAAGGTCGAAGCCACCTTTAGAGTTGTCTGAGATGAGGATTCAGAATTTATGTTTGGGAGAATCCTTTTATAATAGGGAAAGTGGGGCCTTTAGGACATCACTGCTCCTGAAAGAGACCATAAAAATTAGCTCCCTTTGGCAAAGTCCCTGGCACTGCCTCCCAACAGAGCTCCAGTTTTTGCCTCTTGGTCCCCAGCAACACTTCCTGCTCTGCTGGTGGCATTTGTGGTTATTGATAATACATGTGGGTTCTTAGGGACTCCTTATTTTCTAATCTTCCATCCTTGACACTTCCCTTAGAATCTGTTTCCCCAGTTATGAAGGAACCCCACGTTGATGTTCCCAGGTCATCTTTACATAGGGAGGACAGTGTCATCAAATGGTATGACATAGAACCAGATTTGGTGAAGCTTGACTGCTCAAGGCCTTCTTCACTGCACCAGGTCAACAGCTGTGTACACAAGGAAGCAGGGAGCTAGCTCAGCATTACCCATAGGCGCTGGAACTGAGACCAGCCTCTACCTCTCTGCCTGAACTGTTGTATGACTCTGAGTAGGTAAGAAGCCACTGGAACCTCATGCTGTAAAACAGAATTTTGGTTTTCAGCAAACCTCATTCATGGAATGAGAATGAGAATGAGAAGACCATGGAATGCATCTTCTCCACTGTCTCTCAGCTTTCCTTTCTAACCATCCGAAACTTGGGCATCTTGTCCTCCCTGACACATCAGACCCCATAATAGTATTCTCTCTGACTTTTCTTGGTATGCTGAGTGACTGGTTCCCTTGGGTAGAACTATAGAGAATTGTCTTGTCCATCACAGCTTCCTAGGATGCAGTGAGTGAGTAGATGAGTGTGTGTCTATGTGTGTGAAAGAGAGAGAGAGTGAGAGAGGGAAAGAGGGATAGAGGGACGGGGAGGGAGATGGAGGATAAGAATATGTGTTAAATCTCTGCCTAAGTCTCCTATACTTACATTGGAACATTTTAATTTCCGTTCTGTATAGAGCTCATTTATTCTTTCCTGCCATTCATGCATTCAACCCTGGCAAGGTGGTGATATGAGAGGCAGGAAAGCTCCTAGGCTTTGCTGGATTCCATGCCTCTGTGTCGCTCTGGGAAGCTTTATAGCCTGGTCAATTGGACCAAGACCATTCCATGGAGGCAGCAATGGCCACATGGCCTCAGTGCTTTGTACCCAGGGGTTAGTCAGTGTGGGTTGATTGGCATGGTCTTGTGAATTTGCATTCTGGTATATCTGATTTATCACCAAGTAGACCTGAATGTGGTTGAAATACATCTGGCACATATACTTTGTGTATTTGCTTGTTTATTCATTCATTTACTCAATCATTAGTCTATCCACTATGAGTTCATCCATCCATCCATCCATCCACCGGACTAGCTATATATATAAGTTATATAAAACTTGTCTGCAGCTAAAGAAGAAACTGAGGCACAGATAGTCTCAGTGAAGTTGTTTAAAGTCATGTGTTCAGTAAGTTGTACAGCTGGGACTCACACTCAGGCAGGCTGGCTACAGAGCCCATGTTCTCTACTTTGACACCATACTGCCTCCGAGACATGAAGGATGGCATGGGTTAGAAAATGCTGAGTCCTGTGCCTTGCTGATAGCTGATACTTATTATTAATAAATATGTATTAAACACCTAAAATATAGTCTGTGTAGACATTAAGTTCACAGAATGAACAGATATGACCTTGATCCCAAAGTACTCATAGTGTTGTCAGGAAGACAGACAAACCTCCCAAACTATAATGAAATATTGGCAATATGATTGAGACATGGTAAAAGCTATTGGAGTGAAAGGGAAGTACAAATCAGGGAAGGCTTTCAAGAGCAGTGTTTTGTACTGATAATTTCAGCTAAAGAAACACAACAATGAAAATAAAATCCAAAAACAACAAGAAAACTCTGCCTATCTCATGAAGTTTATAGCCCAAACACCTCAGTGTGACATTTCAGCCTTCTAAATTCTGCTCCTCACCCAGGCTGACGTTTCCACTCCCAACCCCTTTGGTCAATGTCAACTGCCAGCCTGGCCTTCCCTCACGCTTTGTGCAGTCCTGCCTCCATGCCTCTGCTCATACATTCCCACTAATCCAAATGTGCTCCCTTCTCCTGCTCATGTGCAAACCCCTGGGCCCTCCCTCCTCCCGGAAGCCTTCCTTGATCAACCTTTGTTACTTCTCTCTCTGAACTGAGAATCTGACTACCTGCCCAATTGGCATGACTCTAATGCACTTTTTATACTCTTCTTAGGTAGGTATCTTTTTAGATTACTTATAGGGCTCTGCTTTTTATTTCTTCTTATGAGATATCTCTGTATGCTTCCACTTCAGTTTCTTGTACAAAATAGGTCTATAAATACCTGCTGAGAAGCTAATTATACTTGCCCAATGATCCAGGTTTTATTTTAAGCTCCTTAATCAAATGCACTATGCTAAGGTTCTCTAGGTGTGGTTGAGGCCCCCTGGTATTCTGCGAGGATCCATTAGGTGACTTGAGGGCTTTTAAAATTTTTTAATAGTCAATGTTTATAACACAGCAGAGGCTTTTGGTGTCATGGAAAGGACATAGCTGTTAAGGTCAGAAGAACATGGCTCAGCCTCACCACATACTCAACTGTACCAGGCAAGTCCCTTAACCTCTCTGGGCCTCAGTTTTCACATTTGTTAAATATTACTGGATGTTAAAATTAAGGCATCCATGAAGACACCATGATATAATAATGCTGTGTTCTAAGGTAAAGTGGGAGACTGCCATACAATTTTTCAGAGTAGATTCTCAAGATCCAAGTTCATGATTCTTCCGCCTCTGACCCTGGGTCCCTGACCCAGATGAATGCAGCAAAATGGATGAAAGGGGCCAGGCGCAGTGGCTCATGCCTGTAATCTCAGAACTTTGGGAGGCTGAGCTGGGTAGGATCATTTGAGGTCAGGAGTTCGAGACCAGCCTGGCCAATATGGTGAAACCTTGTTTCTACAAAAATACAAAAATTAGCCGGGCATGGTGGTGTGCACCTGTGGTCTCAGCTACTCAGGAGGCTGAGGCAGGATAATAGCTTGAACCTGGGAGGTGGAGGTTGCAGTGAGCTGGGATCACACTGCTGCACTCCAGCCTGGGTGACAGAGCAAGACTCTGTCTCAAATAAAAAAAGGTTGAAGGAATAAAAAAGAAGAGATTGTGTGAGTTTTTTGGAGGGAGCTCTTGGAAGGCTGAAACCTAACCACCCTTTAACAGGACCACCTGGAAGTGGATAGGAAGATGCAGGAGGAAACCCAGAAGGTAGGCTGATGAGCCCGCAGGAGGCAGAGCAAAGCAGCAACTTGGGAGGTCACTGCTCCCACCCCACCCCCACATCGGTGGCAGGCTAAGGATGGGCAAGTACTTCCCTTGCAGCAGACGTGAACACCTTAGGAGGGAGGGCTGGCCTGGAGCATTTTACAATTCGTCCAAAAGATTCCCTGGAGGTGGTGCTGAGACCCCACTGTGAACATCTGTATGGCGAGAACTGGAAAATCAGAGCCGAGAGGACAGTGTCCGGTCAAGAGAAAGCACCACCCACTTGATGAGAGCTGCAGCCATGGAATGGTTCAGGAGGGGGTAGTTTTGAAGGCCCAGGAAGAACCCAGCCCTGTAAGAGTCAGAAATATCCACCAGGCCTGAGAACAGAGGCTATCTGCTGCCAGTTCCAGTTCATGTGAGAAAGAACCCCTCTGACCCCTCCCCTTTCTACAAAGTGGATCCACTTAAGGGAAAGCAAACGGGAAAGAGAGAGAGAGAAGTAACTGGAGACCGTGCAGCAGGCTTAGGCAAGGGGAGGAAAATAATCTGCACGTTAGTCCACAGTTTAAGTCTGGTCTGGAACTGGACATTATCATTCCGATTTGAGGCTGTGTTTGAGACTGGAGTGACAAAAGGGCTTTCATTATCTACAAGTATGCAGAGAAGCTATGCCACCTGCCCGAGATCCAGGCAAAACTTTACTCATGATAAACATCTTGAAGAGACAGTGGGAGACAGCAGAAAGCTGCCTTGTGATGGTATCTCCCAGCACGTGGGTTGGGCGCGATGATGTTAAGGACTACTGTTCCTCACTAGCATATTGTCATGAGGGTCACAAAAAGTGACAGTTTCAGCACCGCATTGTTCACTATCAGGCTTATTGGGTACAGATGGATAACTTACTGATAAAATTGTTTAAAAAAAGAAAACTGTGGACACCACCCCTCAGATGGTTCAGCAGACCATTTTTCCTGAAATCCTGGTGTCCTTCCAGGCAGTGACTAGGTCAGGCAGTCTCTTTTGCAACAAAAGTGGCCAGAAGAATTTGAGAACAGCCACACAGGGAAGCCCCTTGACCCACTGGCCACCCTCTTCCAGGAGATGCAAGTGTGATGGTTAAACGTGACAGCTGAAGCTGGTCTGCTGAAGATAAGGCTGCAGTCAGGAACTGGCTCTGGGTTAGTAGCCCTCTCTAGGTGCTTCTGCCTCCCCCACCCCAGGGTCTTGTCCTGCCTGGGCAGTCAATGGGGATTAGCACTTTGCAGCCTCCCCTCACCTGGAGGTTAGTGTGGGGACTGTGCAAATCTACCTTCCTCACAGCTTTCTACTCCTGACCTCCCTATATGGCTGCCTCAAATGTAACCAATGTCATCGAGCTTCTGGGGGTCACAGTAGTGGGAGGAACTTGGAGGAGATAGAAGACAGACAAAGATATATATATATTTTTTTTCTTTTTTTTAAACAGGTGCTTAGGAAATTAATTGGAGCAAATAATCACTGAGTTGTCTGAGTCTCTATTTTATTTGGTGCATGCCGGGTCTGGTGAAAAAAAGCGGAATTTTAAATAATTTTGGAGTTATAACTGATGTAATTAGGTGCTCAGTGAACACTTAGCATCGAGCTGTGCTTATTAAAATTACTGTTTTAATCAGAACATTGCCGGAGAATCATTAATAATACAATGGCTTGATTCCCTGGAACTCTAATTAGACCTGGACTTTTAACCACCTGAGCGTAATCTGGCTCCGTCTGGATACGCACCGCGGGTGATGCATTATCATTCCAGGGCATGTGGGGATGGGGCATCAATACTGCTATTTAGTGACTGCCTGAATGCTTTTTTTTTTAGAACAGGAGAGTGTGCTGAGGCGGCACAGGAGTATGAGGCTGAAAGGTGAAAGTGAAGGAGGTCAGCCAGGGGTTCAGGATTGGAGGTCTCCAGGAAGAAGTGGCAGGAGATACATTCCCTGATGCCACCGGCCAGGCATGCCATATACATTGTTGTCTAGGAGAGCGACAAAGCCACTATATCACAGACCCAGCAAAAGGTCTCCGGATGCTCTGTCCGCAAACAGGCCTGTCCCTGATCCAAAGCAAACACACCTTCAGGGAGGGGTGAAGCTCTAGTCCCTCCAAAGCTCCTGAACACAAGAAATCGAATCAATCCTTCACTAAGTGATAAGGAAAGGTGAGTCTGGTGAAGGGCTAGGGCCACTTCTTCCTCTTGCTTTCCAGCACTTTATGTCACCACAGAAAGAGACCACGAGATTGGCTGAGTTTCTCCAGAACTTTCTGTTTTTCTTTTATTTTATTTTATTTTATTTTATTGAGACAGCGTCTTGCTCTGTCACCCAGGCTAGAGTGCAGTGACGCAGTCTCAGCTCACTGCAGCCTCCGCCTCCTGCGTTCAAGCAATTCTCTTGCCTCAGCCTCCCAAGCAGCTAGGAATACAAGCATGCACCACCATGCCCGGCTAATTTAATTTTTGTATTTTTAGTGGAGAAGAGGTTTCACCACGTTGGCCAGGCTGGTGTCGAACTCCTGATCTCAAGTGATCCACCTGCCTCGGCCTCCCAAAGTGCTGGGATTACAGGCGTGGGCCACCGAGCCTGGCCTCTGGAGCTTTCTAATCCTTAGGGACATTTCTTTGGGTAATGAGGTCCAGAATTGGAGGGAGGTGAGTGGATGGATTTGTGTCCCCTGAGACGACTGGCTGAGCGGGCTTTTGGGGGCAGGGGTCACTGGCCCAGTTCCTAGCTCTAAGCATGGGGCTTTGGTGTCTCTGTACCTTTGGCTGGTGACTCAGTGTGTCAACAATACTGATTTAGCCCCAGCTGGGTGCAGAGTTTTCTGATGGATGTCACAAGGGTGGCCAAAAGCAAAGGAAATGAAAACATGCTCTCTGCCCTCCTAGAGCTTGCTAACTAGTTGGAAGGACATAACAAAGATGTGAAAAAAAGATTTAGGACTCTTAAAAGGCAGATACTGAGATGTGAAAATTAAGCTGGAGCCAGACAAGGGCATGTGGAGTTAAGTGGTGATTAGAGTGGGGTGGGATTCATCAGGGAGGGGGTGAAGCTTTCTGAAGACAGACTGGAGGCCAGACTTCATCTTTGACACACGGGGAGGGGCAGGCAGCACTCTTTGGGTTCTTCATTAAGCATTCCTCTGGCTGCTACTACAGGCCCTCAGACAAGAAGATTGAACTCTCTGAGACTCCCTTTCAGAACTACCACTTGCCAGTGCGGTACTTTGGTGTGATTAGAAAGAAGTGCCCCATCTAGGTACATGGCTTGGTAAGATGAATGAGGACTTCATTTCAGCCCCTACTTGCCCCTTAGCCAGGTGCCTTTATGTGGTGCATTTCCTGAGCCATCATTTCAGCCTTGATGCCCAAGATCCTAGGGAAGTAGGGAGTTGAAATGTAGCTGGTGGGTCTCCTAGAGTTCTGGCCTGGCGGACCCAGATATAGAATATTTTTAAGTACTATATATTGTGGACCCTCTTATAATGTCTGTGAGGGGAGGTCAGAGGGTGCAGAGAGATGGGAATCACCTTTGGGTCTGAGAGTAGGCAAAGCTCCATGGAGGCAAGACTTGAAAAGGGGCAGGGGGAAAAGTGGCCTGGGCATGAAAACGCCATAAGCCAAAGCAGAGAGAATGAGATTTGGGTGTGCTTTGGGGACAGTGAAGCACACAATATGGGATGTCACCCATGTAGATTTCCTTTGTTACTCATTCCTTAGGAGTAGACACTTGATAACTGAAAAAGTAAAACAAATCTAAGCCTCCCTCAAGGATGAAGAGCCCAATGGAAGAATTTCTCTGTAAACCAATGCTTCTAGGAAGGAGATTTCCATCCCCAGGGAAACCTAAGGAAGGTCCACCATGACTGAGAGCTGGACTGAAGAATCCTCTCCGGCTCCGAGAATGTCTTAGGGGAGGGGGCCTGGTCAATCTCTATCCCTTTCCAGATTCCCTAAAACCTTCTTACCCCAGGAGGATTTATACAACAGGGAAGGTCAGATGTGAGGCAAGAATGGTCTCTGTGTTTTAGGAACAGATGGTTAGGTTTCCACTCAAGAATTCTCATGCTTCTGAAAAAAGAATACTGATATGGTTTGGCTCTGTGTCCCCACCCATACCTCACCTTGAATTGTAATCAAGGGCAGGACCAGGTAGAGGTAATTGAATCATACGGGCAGTTTCCCTCATGCTGTTCTCATAATAATGAGTGGGTTCTCATGAGAACTGATGGTTTTATAAGCATCTGGCATTCCCCCTGCTGGCACTCATTCTCTCTCCTGCTGCCCCGTGAAGAGGTGCCTTCCACCATGATTGTAAGTTTCCTGAGGCCTCCCCAGTCAAGCGGAACTGTGAGTCAATTAAACCTCCTTTCTTTATAAATTACCCAGTCTAGAGCATTTCTTTGTAGCAGCATGAGAACAGACTAATACAAATACCATGAATGGTAGGCCCCGACACACACACATATGTACTCCATTACTCCACAAACCCATACCCATACTCATATACACACACTCATGAACACAAACACACATCCATACCACACACTCACAGTGCACACCACCAATACAGTGACACCATGCACAAACTTCACACATGCTCACACCACAGCTCACATGGATACTCCACACACACATTCGTGTCTCACACAGTCATGGACAGGCAGGCCCACTACACTCATCTCCCCTCACACCCCCACCTGCACACAATTGTGAGAAGAAAAGAGCCATCAGGAGCTGTCTTCCTCTGGCTGGTAGTGAAAAAAGATTAGGGCTGCCCAAGATTAAACAGGAGAGTTAAAAATGACAAACAGACTTCTAAACAGGATTAGAGTCTTAATGAAAACCATAATGAATGGAAGAGCCACGCAGATATCACCCATAAACGGCCATAAATATCAGACCAACAGATGAGATCCTAGATGCTGCAGTTTGGAACCCCATCAAATTACTTCTATTATAATTCATCAATAAATAACCAGTCCCAGCCTCATATTTAAGGTCCTTATCATGCTTTGGAGAATAGGCTCCAAGGCCAGACAGACCCTGGTTTGCATTCTGTTTTTGCCTCTAACTGGCTGGGTTTTCTTAGCCATGTTAGTCTATTTCTTCATCTTTATCCATAAAAACTTCTTCATCTATAAAATGTGGATGATTATCTCCCTAATAGGAATGTTGTGAAGATTAAATTAAGTCCTGGACAGCTATAATAATAATTTATAATAATATTAACACTTCATTATTATGATGATTGTTAAATTTCACTATCTCTTGTTCCCTCTTCCACGCCCCTTTCAGCTTCCTAGGCTTAAGGAAGTTTCCTAGGGTTAAGGAAAGCCCATGAGATGCACCCATTGGATGGTGAGATCAGTAGGAAAATAAGGGAAAAAGGAGAAGGGAGATAGAAAGAATAGGAAAGAGTAGGAGAACACGGCAGTGGGAAGAAAACAGGGAGAAGGGAAGAGGAACAGAGAATAAGGATGGCAGAGCCCTCAGATGCACACATTGACGTCATCCATGGTGCAGTGTCCACTTCCTCTTTGGGTGGTGGTTGGCAGGAGAAGGAGAGGTGCTGGAGTAGCCATAAAATTGGGACATGATCTTCCCAAGATTTTTAATATAAGAGCTTTAATGAGATAATTAACATACCATAAAATTCACCAACCTAGATTGCGCAATTCAATGGTGTTTTGAATATTCAGGAACTGTACAACCATTAGCACAATCCATTTCAGAATACTTTCATCATCCCCCAGAAGAAACCCCATACCCATTAGTAGTCACTCCCATTCCCTCCTGTCTGCTCCAGTCCCAGGCAACACCAATCGACTTTCTGTCTGTAAGGATTCGCCTATTCTGGGCATTTCACAGCGATGGAATCATACAACACGTGATCCTTTGTGACTAGCTTCTTGACTTGGCATAATGTTTTCAAGGTTCATCCATATTGTAGCCTATATTAGTAACTTCCTAAATTTCTTAATTCAGAGCAAGAAGGTGAAAGAGCTTAATATCCTCCCACATAAGCAAGTATCATGATGGAAACTGTCCAACTGTTCACCCCAAGAAATCCCACTGATCCAGTTTAGTCATTAATATACAGACTTAAGAGATCAGGCAGCTGGATTCTTTCATTTTTACCATCGGGGAAACCGAAGCACAGTGAAATGATATTTTTTAGTGTGGGCCTTTTGCACCCTCCATACACCTCTCATGAAAAAAAGAAAATGAAATAGCTCCAAGTGTAAGAGTCTCTTGTCTATGGTTTTTATGATTTAGATTTAATGTTAAGAGACAAATAAGGGCCTCTTGGTAGTCTGTCCGTAAGTCTCTCTCTTACCTCTTAAAAGTGACAATTCCCAGTTCCATTTTTACAATGTAAAAGAATGACTCTCCTCTAATGGTTATCTGTCATTGTTTGTGTTTAAAGTAATTTTATATGTTAAGACTGTAGCCTTAGGATACAGGAAAGCAGGAAGGAGTACCCCTGGGCCAAATGCAGTTCCTGAGGTTGGAGGAGCTTCTAATCTGGATTGAAAAGGACGCAGCTAGTTATTGGACTTAGAAAAACATAAACCACCTTTCTTCTATAACCAAAGGGAGATGTGTCCCTAAGGGAAGCTACTTGGAGAGTTACGGGAATGGCCAGGTATCTATTCCACCTAGTTGACCCCAGAGTGAGAAACTATTTAAAGCCCAAGTTGTGTGTGCAGCTTCACTCTACACTGACATCTACCAACATTACCCCATGGCCACTAGATGTTAGTCTAGGGCCACTGGTAAAGAAACTGAACTTCATAAAAAGTAGAACCAATCCAGTGGTTGTCAGACTAGAAAGCCAAGTACCACATGTTCTCACTTATAGGTGGGAGCTAAATGAAGGGAACTCATGAACACAAAGAAGGGAACAACAGACACTGGGGCCTACTTGAGGGTAGAGGGACGGAAGGGGGAGAGGAGCAGAAAAAATAACTATTGGGTATTAGGCTTAGTACCTGGGTGATGAAATAATCTGTACAACAAATTCCCATGACCCGAGTTTACCTAAATAACAAACCTGCATATGTACCCCCGAACCTTAAATAAAAATTGTTTTAAAAAGTAGAACCGGGCCAGGCACGGTGGCTCACGTCTGTAATCCCAGCACTTTGGGAGGCTGAAGCAGGCAGATCACCTGAGGTCAGGAGTTCAAGGCCAACCTGGCCAAAATGGTGAAACCCCGTCTCTACTAAAAATACGAAAATTAGCTGGGCGTGGTGGCGGGCACCTGTAATCCCAGCTACTTGGGAGGCTGAGGCAGGAGAATCCCTTGAACCCGGGAGGCAGAGGTTACAGTGAGGTGAGATCATGTGACTGCACTCCAGCCTGGGCAACAACAGCAAAACTCTGACAAAAAAAAAAAAAAAAAAAAGAACCAGGGATACCCTATGTTTTAGGCAAGCCCAACTAAAGAGGGTTGAGAAAATAAATTTCCTATACATGTGAGGCCTTCTTTCTTTCCTATACATTCAAATATTTATTTAGCTTGAATTATAGGGAGAAGAAATTGTCCACAGCTAGGCCAAGCTAGTGTCACAGCGTCCTTAGTGGCCAGGCATGGTGATAGTGGTATCGGCCACAGCTAGAGAATGAGGGCAGAAACTCAGAGAATGACGTAGAGCCATGACATTCAGGTATAAACACTGGTCACTTTCTATTTAGGCTATTCAGTGACTAGTATCTCCAGTTTTCTCAATGGATACTGTGAAAGTCTCAGAACCAAATTCATTGTTAGACCCAAATTCACTTCACACTGTAACAATAACTACACCAAATGGCCTTTTGTGTAGGGCCATATTTCATGAAATAATATAATGGTTGCCACTCTAAAAAGGTCAGGCATTGTTTATTAACGATGCCCAAGAATGTCATTAAATTTGGGAGGTGAGGATAGTAGGAACTAATACAGTGCATTTGAAGTGATCTGTATAGCAGTGAAGGCTGGTCTGGGACCAGAGGAGCAGTTTGGACTTCCCATGGCTACTGCCCTGAGGTCCCCATACTCTGTGAAGGGCCGTCATGCACTGCTCAGTGTCTCTCTTCATTCCACCTGCCATGGGGAGGCACTGGTCAGACTGACCCAGCCCTCAGATTCCTTCCTCCATCAGAATTTACCCCTTGGTTCATCCTTGGCAAATAAATAGGTGATCCCAGGTGAGGGAAATCGCATTCTGAGAAAAGCGAGGTGATGAGAATTTTCTCCATTAATCTGGGCATGCTCCAATTTGCACTAGGAGCATACATTTGCATGTTGAATTCCAGAAGCCCAATTCGAAGCATATTAGATAAAATAAAATTAATTCTTGTAATCCTCTGTGATCATATTCAAACCCAATATTCTCAGCTTGGCACACAGAACAGGTTTGCCTGCCCGCTTTCCTCTGTGCTTTCCTATTAAAATTATTTTCTCAAACACCTGATTGAGTTCTGGCTGCACACATGGCTCTGGGAGGGGATGGGCTGCTTCCAGCCTGTGTCCGCTCCCCGAGTAGTTTAAAGACTGACGGGGGAAGACACCACATAGATAGATCCAGACAGGCAGTTTTGCCGTAAGAGTTAGAGAAGTTCAGAGGACTGAATTCACTGTGATTGGGGTGGATTGAGATGGTTTTGAGTTCTGTTGTGGTCACAGGAGGAAAGACAACACAGAGATGGCAGCAGGCAGATATTCTGACCTTTGGACAAGTTCAAAATGCCTGCATGCTCTTTAGTCTGTACTGCATCCCCTCCTTCCAGGAAGGCTGGCAATGAGAGAGACAGCACCTTAAGATGAGATGGTTAGCAGCTGAGCCCAGCAGGCCTCAGGGACTGAAAAAAGGCCTACGACTGTGAATGATTGCTGGGTGGGCTTCAGAGGGTGACAGCAGTGAACAGGAGGCTAGCTTACCCTAACTCTGCAGAAATCTGTTAGACCCTGGGAGCAACCTTGGCCCCACGGGGTGGTTTGGTTCTTTCTGGCTCTCCCATGAGGAAACCACAGGCTTTTCCTGTGGTTCTGGAGGTACGGTCAGTTACTGAATATGTGGGCTTAGCTTGCTTGGGGGAGGAATCAAATAGATTTCCTGCACACTAGCCTCTAGTGGTCCATGATCCAGTGACTGACTGCCCAGTGCTACCAAGGCTTGTCTTGGAAAACTGAAGATCTTTTAAAAAAGATTTTCAATTTGTTTGTTGAATGTTTGCTGTGTTCTAGGCACTGTGCTCATGAAGCATCTCATTTAATCCTTGCAAGAACCTGATGGAGTAGATTCTAGCATTATTGACAGTTTTTCTAAGAGGAAACTGAAGGCTTAATGAGGACAGGTAATTTGGGGAAGGCTGATGCTTAGGAAGGGTAGCGCCAGGATTCCAGATGTGCCTAACACAGAGCCTCTCCTCCCCACCATGCCATCCTGCCTCCCAAACAGTAAGCAGGCAATTTGGAAGCGTGTTCAGAGCCTATGGTATCCGCCTGCCTGCCCTGCCTTCCTGGAGCACAGGCTCTGCTCTCACTCTCTCTTCTGCTACTCTCCTCGCCTGCCTACCTCAGGAGCACTCCTGAAAGGAAACACACAAGAAGAGAGGCAGGCACACTGCGTCCTGGGCCCAGGGACAGGTGACCTTTCCAATTCAGCACCTTTATAAATCTTACCTAATGAAGTTAAGAGGAAAAAGGAATTAATGAATAAATGAAGGTTAAATCACTCCCTGCAGAAAATTGATGCTGACAGCAAGGGCCAAGAAGAGAGCTTGGAAAGCAGGGAGCTGACTTGCACAAGAGGCTTTTAAAACTCCTTTCTCCAAATTTGAGGGAGGCATAAGGCTTCCCAATTCCACTATGGGCAATGAAAACTTTGGGAAGGCCAAGGAGATGGCCTGAAGAAAATGAAGTGAGAAAGCCATACTCTACCTTGGATGATTGTTTTTCCAGAAGCTGATTTGGGTATCAAACACATATGTGTGCATGTACACACACACATACATACATACACACACTCCTTTTATTTACTCACAACCAGTAAACAAAAGGTCACATTTATGCTGTATACACCATTAACTCCTGCAACCAATCCAGACATAGTTTGGGTCTGCCTGGCTCATTCCTGGCCTTCCAGGGACCAATGTGGCATGTCTTCTTGTCAGCACACACTTGTTAGCCTCCTCTGTCTCCTTGTCACCACTACAATTGTCCCTATTCCCAACAGCCACCCTTCACTTCCCGAGGTGCACACCTCAGTCCAATTGGCTCAGAGGAGCTGCAGAGAAATGCACGGCTGGGCCCAGGGAGAAAGAGAAAGAAAAGCAGAAATAGCTGCTGGCCATGGCCAGCCAGCTAGGCTGGGAGCTGATGTAGGGAGTAGAAGAGGTTGAAGGGACATGGATGAAAAGAACCTGGTAAAGCTCAAAAAGTTGGATGAGGGGCCGAGAGAGTATGCTGCTGACTTACGGAGTAACTCCGGGGCAGCCACTCGCTAGCCTCAAGCTCAGTTTAGCTGCTCAGTAAAATGGGGTGGGAAGAAGAGGCCTGCCGGAGAGGATCTGCAGCAGAAATCCCCTCTGGTGGGAGCAGCGAGTAGGGAAGATCAATAGCTCTGACTGCCCCTCCTCTCTGTGCCCACAGGTTTTTAGGAATCTGATCATGAAGACAGGGAGGCTCCGAGGGCCCAGCACAGCCTGCCTGTCCTGCAGCATGATTCTGCCTGGGAGGCAGGGAACTCACACTGGCTGATGGAGGGCTGGGAGAGCTGGGGGGAGCCTGAGGGGCGGGCAGAGAGTTCCGGAGCCAAGAGCTGACTAGATCAACCAGTAAATAAAAGGTCACAATGATTTTTCCAGGCACCCAGGGAGAAGCAGACAAGAGAGCTCAGCTGATGGTAGGAGCTGACAACTGGCAAATGAGCCTCCACAGTTATCTGTTTTCCTTCCTTATTCTTGTCTCATAAGACAGAGGCTAGAAATAGATGCAACTGGCAGATGACTTAAGGATGAAAAATGGGCAACATGTTAGTTGTGGGGGACTCCATGGTAGCGAAAGAGGGAGATTACCATGGAGGCAGGGAGAAACACAGGGCTTAGCTAGAGCCATGTCCGAGGGTTTGGCTCTCACTCTGTCCCAGGCATTGTACAGGGATTTCACTTTCTCAGCAGTCCTATCAGGTAGGTATTATTGTTATCCCTAGTTTACAGAAGACAAGACCAAGGCTTAGAGAGGATACACCAGGCCATATCAAAGAGTGATAGAGCCAAGATTTGAATACAGTTCTAATTGCCTCCCAAGATGAGGCCTTACAGTAAACTAGAATGCCTCCTTTTCAAAGATATTTTCCTTTGTTTCTTTTTTTCACCTCCTCTCTTTCTTCCTAAGCTCCAACACGTGTTTCTTTTCTGGGGGTGGGGGCACAGAGTCTCGCTCTGTCCCCCAGGATGGAGTGCAGTGGAGCAATCTTGGCTCACTGCAAGCTCTGCCTCCCGGGTTCACGCCATTCCCCTGCCTCAGCCTCCCGAGTAGCTGGGATTACAGGTGCCCGCCACCATGCCCGGCTAATTTTTTGTATTTTTAGTAGAGACAGCAGTTCACCATGTTAGCCAGGATGGTCTCGATCTCCTGACCTCGTGATCCACCTGCCTCGGTCTCCCAAAGTGCTGGGATTACAGGCGTGAGCCACTGTGCCCAGCCCAAGTGTTTCTTGAGTACTACTAAGTACCAAACACTGTGGTATCTCTTGGGGAGACAGAAGCAGCCCAGACAGCAAGATCTCTGCCTGTAATAAATGTTGCAGAAATGATACAATGAATGCCTGAAATGGGTGCACTACCTCATTTCCTTTGTCCTCTTCCCACGAACCGGGGATGGGCAGAGGTCTTCCTTGCTGTACAGTCAGAGAAATGGCTGTCCTGAGGGGAGGGGATTGGCAAGGTCACAACAGGCTTTAGCACTGGAGCTCTGCCAGAGCTAGCATCTTTTTTCTTGATGATGTTACTTAGAACCAGGGCATGTCCAGAGGACCTGCTGGTGAGCTTGCCACAGAGAGCACCAGGGGCTGGGTGCATGATGGCTTCCTACCAATTCTATGTTGTAGCAGCCAGGGCTGGGGGAATCCCTCTTAGGAAAGGTGGGTGGATTGAGCCCACCTGAAGGCTGCTCGCCTGCATTCTGTGAGGATGGATGCCTCCTAATCCTTGCCTTCAGCTCTGCCAGTATCAAGTTTTGGGAAATATTCCTTGAATATACCAAACTCTCTCACACTTCCAAGCTTTCCTTAACTTGAACAATACTTATTTGCTTTTTTATTCCACTGGGTGAGCCCCTCCCCTCTCACGATTCACCTAGAGCATCACCTCCTCCAGGAAGCCTTCCCTGACTCACAGGCTATACTGGGTGGCACCCTCTCCCGTAATCCCAGCACTCTGCATACCGTACTGTAACTCACTACTTACTTGTCTGTTTTCCATATGTATGTGTGATAGTGCAAGGATAAGCTCTTTGCTGTGAGCACAGTAGGTCCTCAAAGGCTGTTTGATGAGCTATTTAATGGCTAAGTGGCTAGAACATTTTTTTAATCTCAGTTCATTTTTTCCTCTCCTGTTTTCCTTCTACCTGGCTCGCATCTCTTCCCACCTCTTTCTTGTAATTAAATATTAGTTGAGGGACAGAGGCTGAACCCAGACTGTTTGCTAAGCCACCAACAGCTGATTACACAGTCAGTCTTCTCTCCACCTGGTGGGAGTTTCAAACCCCAACCTGTTTGCAAAGTGGGGACCATAATAACTGGGGGGAACAAGGTGAGGTGAGGGAGGTAACTTGAGGCACAGTGGCAAAGGCTCGGGGAACTTAACCACAAGGCATGCACTCTATGAAGTGGAGATTGCCGCTGAAATGCTGAGTCCCTGAGTTGGCCTGCTACAGAAAGATCAAAGGGCCAGCTGGAAATGCAGCCAAGCTGGGCTCTAAAAACAGCATAAAACTGGGAGGAGAAGGGCTCGAACACACATTTCCCCCAGTGGGTACATGCAATGGTATATGAAAGAGCCTAACACTAACATAGTGTAGACACTAACACTAACATAGTGTAGACACTATCACCCCCAGAACACACAGTAATGTTTGCTCTCATCTCACTCACCAACTCCACCAACGTCTGTTCTCACAAGCACATGCATACTCGAACCCAGGTCAGCCTCCAAGCGCTGTGCATGCAGCCTCCATTCCATACACATTCACGGCCAGAAAGAATGCACCCAATGTCATGGCCGCAAGGGGCATTCAAACACATTTTATCAATGGGGAAAAGGAGGCTCCAGTTGGCCTTGACTCAGATGCATGGTGAGTGACTCCTGATGATTGGCACAGGCAGACTCTTACCTACCACTCCCCGGCCACTGTCCCATCACCCCTCTGCCATCCTGCCACCTCCCTCCCACAATAAACTCCCTGGCAGTTCAAAGTTGGATTCCAAATTTTGTCCCTAGGATCAACCCCATTGAGAAACCTTATCTGACAGGCAGCATGTGCGAGTGGCTGGCCAGAACTCACAGCTGGTGAGAAAAAGCCCCCACATATTCGTGTAAATGAGTACAGCTGGTCACTTCTGGCTGAGGAGTTCAGAGGCCTTCCCTAAAGAAATCAACGGTGGTGGTTATAGCTTCCCACCTCATGGGAACGCTGTGTTCACAAAGATCTCCCTGGATAAAAGGCCTGAGAGGGGCTGCCAGGCCTGAACCATTTGAGTGAGAAACCTGCTGGGGTGGAGACCAACACCTTTCCCCTCCCTCAGGGGCACCCAGGGCCCTGGCCCACATATACAGGGGGGCCTTGTCAAGTCCCGGCCACGCACCCCAGGACTTCCAATTGCTCTTATCTCTAGGGGTTCACTGACTTCCCCTTTGCCTCCGCCCCTCTCCCTGATGCATGGTGCCTCTCTTGACACCTCTGAACCTGTATCTTCACACTACAGAAACTGTCCTAGTCATCAGTGGAAGGAAATAACTTTTCATGACGGCTCCTCTGATGTTGCCATCTTTCGTGTTGATCAAAACAACAAAACGAATCAGACTCTCGGCATCTGATTGAAGCCTAATTGGAAATCCAAAGTGGCACTAAATGTTATGGTCTAAATAAAACACATTCAATTACTGAAACTCAACACAGGGAGCACAAGGGAGCGCTCCTGGAAGGAGCTGAAAAGCAGGCTGCAGAGCTCTGGGGTGTCATTCCGGCCCCACCACCTGTGTCTGGCTGGATAAGACTTAAGATGGCGAATAGAGGATGCTTTCTTGAGCCTGAGAACCTCTTACTTAGGGCCAGTGAATGAGCTGATACGAGTTTGCAGGGTTCACACTAGAAATAGCACCAGAGAAGCTGAATCAGGGCTTCAATGCCTCCCATGTGTTCTGCAGCTGCCCTCCTTGCAAAGGTTTTTCCTTTGCCAGACCGACAAGCTTTGGATGGGGGTAGAAAAATATGCAGGGGAGTCATGATGTCTCCCTCTGGGGTCTCTGCATGGGCTCTCCTGGTGCTGGGGGAGGGCGAGCAGTGCAGGAGCCTTGCAGCCACACAGACAGGCTCTTCACTCCTGGCTCTGCCTCCTAGAAGTCATAGAAACACCTAGTTCAGATCCCTCAACGTTGCTGCACCTGGCCTTCCTCATTTGCTAAATGGGGGAGATAATACCTGTCTTCCCAGGTTGTTGTGAGGAGGGGAGATCATGCTTGTGAGGCGCTTGGCCGGCTGCACAGGATAAACTCCACAGTAACTTCCTGGGGAGTGGTGCTTTTTCTCCCTGCACTCTGACCACCTGCAGAGGCATTTCCTCTGACTGTCCACGTAGGGCCTGGGGCAGTGCTTGCTTTCCTTTATTGGTTTTTTAAACAAAACAGTGCACTACTCCAATCTCCTTGAAGGTGTCAAGTGAGGAGTTACTGAGTCTGTGCTGGTCTCCTGGAGCCCAGAAAGCCGCCTCTGAACCGTTTTCCTAACTGGGAGCCGGGTGTGGGGAGAACAGGAGGGGAGGAGCCTTCTGCAGCCACAGGGCAGCCAGGGGGCGCTGTCTCAGGAAGCTGAAGAGGTGTGGATTTGGCTTCAGAGGTGTGGGGTGGAGTTCCAGCCCTGCTGTTGGACAGCTTGGTGGCCCTGGGCAAATTACTTAGTCAACTTGAATTTCAGTTTTGTTATCTGTTTAAAAAGGCAAGGACAATAATACTTATCTCATGGGACTGGTGTATTAGCTGAGATCATGTTTGTAAACTAAAATAAGAAAAGCATGGCAAAAATATTAGTTAGATTCAACACAGCTTAAATAAGGTAGGGCTGAGAGGCAAGGCAGGGTGGTTAAGCTTTTTTTTAGGTGTGGCTGTTTGCAAAGCATGATCTGCAGGGCTTGGCCTAATGACGATGTATGGGGGCACAACCGTAAAAATATAATTACTACTACTACCATTTACTAAGCAGGTAGTATGTTCCTGGTACTTTTCAGAGTGCTTTTTTATGCATTAATTAATTTAATTTAATCTTCAAACAGACGCCATAATTATGCCCATTTTACAGGTGAGTTAACTGAAGCACAGAAAGGTGAAGCAACTTGCCCAAGGTCACACGGCAGTAAGCGGTAGAGCCAGAACTTGAACCCAGGCTGGCTGCTCCCCCTGGCTGTCAGGAAACTACTGATAGTCAATCATTGTCTGCTCCTCCATGTGCAGCTTGGTACACCCTTTCTTCTCCGGAGTCACTGCCCCCTCAGACCTCTCATCTCCATAAAGGGCTGCTCTTCACTAGAGAATCTCTGGATAAACCAGCTGTGGATTCTTATGTTAGGGAGAGGGTGAGTCCCCTGAGTGACCCAATTATGGAGGGAACCAGGACAGGTCCCTTCCTGGTGGTATGCGTTTACATAAGCACATTCTACAGCATTGCTCTGATGTACAAATAAATAACCATATCTTGTGATTTATCTATACATCATTGCGCCCCTCCAGAATTTGACCACCTTGAGGGCAGGGATTCTATTTTATTTTTTGCTATACAAAAACATACATGATAGTGCTACTGTTGCATTGAAAACAGCGGAAAGAAATCAAGAAGGTACTTATCTTTCTGGCAGCCCTATTTAGAAGGAGACTTTTGCTGGAATATTACTTAGACAGCCCTATCTATATCTACATATGCAAATGACTTGTCAGTGGACAGCTCTATGCATTAGACATGGTCAACACTTAATGGTCTATTGAATGAATGAGTCTGCATATGCAAACAATATGCAAATCTTTCCCTATTTTAATTTGACCCTTCGGAACATCTTCAGGAACTCTCTTGGGCCAAGGTCGTTTTAATTTTGCTAATTAAAAGTTTTAAACACAGTCAGGGTTCGCTCTTGCCTGTGCTGAGTGAAACTGTTGTCAAGTTGGGAAAGGATGCTGGACTAGACCAGGTTACTCAGGATTTACCCTGATTCTTCTGGTAATTCAGATGATGACCTAGGCAAATGACTGTCCTCTTTGGAGGCATCAGTTTCCCCATATTTAAAAGAATGGGGGAGGGTAAGTTTCCTTCTGGTGAGACATTGTAACTTCCCATCTCCCAGTCATAGGAACATCATTCTGGGCAGTCAGTGTCAGCCTTCAGCAGCACCTATCTAGAAAGAAAAATCAAATCCCTCGTCAAGGATTAGAGAAAGAGTCTCCAACCCCCTGCCCATTTAGAGAAATGAGGTTTTTGGCACCACTTCTCCCAGCCTGGGCATTGTATTCAATCATTTCTTTCCAAACCAAAGGATTTCAAAATAAGAGGCTGGAGTTTTCTCTCTTAAATACAGCAAGCCAAGTGTCTGATTAATAGGGTGGGTTTGCATTGCCTTTCCCTCATGTGAAAATATTTATTTAAAAAAAATGCTCCGATGAGAATATTAATAGCCAGAGAATCAGCTCCCTGTCAGCTTCTTTGTTCCTTGACATTTGAAATGGGGGAAAGAAGGAGGAAAAAATCAAAACCCGGGTTTGAGGTGGTCATTGTTGCCTGCACCGGCAGCCCCGGGGGAGGCAGGATTACGTCCTTTTTTTTGGGAAAGGCACTGATGTGAGCGCTCAGCTCCTGGGCCACACTGGGGTCCTGCATCCTTAACCAGAAACACATGTGCATCAAAGGCTTGGATTGAAAGTGACACATTTTAAAACAAAAGTGCAGCAGCAATTCGCTTATCCTCACTTTCCTAATCCGCAATCTCTGTAATTCTCCCCAAAGTCCCTCAGGCTCAACTCTCCTCCCTGCCCCCTCACTTTCCCTCTTCCCCAGAGGCTCAGCCAAGGCCTCCCAGCCCAGGCAGAAGGGAGGTCTCCTGTTACTGAGACTTTGCCCGCCTTGTAAAAATATACCTTGGCATGCTCTGCCTGCGCCCTGGGAAGCCTTATCGCCTGGACTAAACAAATGTGCACAATCAAAATAATAGTCTGAGATGTCAAAATAAATGAGCAGGGGACATCTGGAAGCACGGCTCCCCACGTGTTTTCTTTCCCTTCTCCAAGGTCTTTAGGTGCCTTAGGGACTTGACAGTTCAGTAGCTTTGGCTACAGGTAGAAGACTTACTGCCCCATGGATCACAATAGCACCTCTGAAAAGGATTCTTACTTTTGGCTCTAGATCCAGGTTAGTAGTTGACAGGGCCTCCTTCAAACTGAGGAAATCACAATTAGTTTTCTGGTGCAGCTGCTGGACATTGGTGGATGGCATGCTAAGGGTCTGGCCTGTCCTTCCATCTCTCCCCAGACATTGCGTAGGGTCTTCAAACAATGCAGAGAATTTCTTGGGGGGTCGTGGGGGGTCTCTCCTGCATTTAAGACCTTCAGGAAAGGGTGGCTTTACAATCTTTCCAAATAATTTTTGTTTCCGAAAACTCCAGGCTGACAGTCTCCTTGCCTCAACTCTCTTAAATTACGTTAAACAGATATGGTTAAAAAGCCAGTTTCCTGTAATCCATGGGGATGAGGTCCCATTCCCCTGCATACTGAAGGTAAGTCACTGAGAGGCCTGCTCTTGTGCAAGATGAGACAATATTGCCACAGGAAGACTGCCTGGAGAGCTATTTATAAGCAGCATACCCTTGATGGGGCAATTTCCAGGCAGTGTGATCCTGCTACTGATGGATTCCTGCAAACCCTTCCTGAAAGCATTTTCAGGGCCCATAGACATTTGATAGACCTCACTTAGGACTTACACAGCCTTCAGCAAATCAACAGCAAGCTTTAAAGCTGTCCGTGCTTCCCCATATGTTTGAAGAAATCAATCCAGCTCTGATGACTCCAGCTGGGCGTTGGGTGTTGCACAATGCTGATGGGACAGCTAAACAGGGTGCTCTCTGGGCCTTGTTTTTCTCCTCTGGGGTCAGAATGGGTGCTCTCTACAGTCCTTACCAGCTCTGATGCTCTGTGATTCCATGACCTTGGTAGCCGGGGAATCATGTTCTTAATGTGTGCTCATGGGCCACACGCATCAGAATCACATGGGTGGTGGGCAGCGGAGGGAAGAGGCAGGTAGACTGAGTGTGTGACTGCCAAAGCCAAGTCACAAAAAGGCAATGCAATTTCTACCTTCTTGTAGGGAGTACTCACTCTTGGAGTCCTGAGCTGCCATGAGCAAGAATTCTGACTGTCTTGGGGGCCACCTGCTGTCAGGAAGCCCAACACACATGGCAGGCGCTTGTCTAAGGCACTAAGGTCAATAGTCCCAGCTGATCCCAGCTTCCACTTTCCAGACATGTAGGAGGAGAAGCTTCCAGATGATTCTAGCCCCTTGTCCTTCTAGTCAGCTCCAGCCATTCGTGTCATCCCAGCAGAGGCTGCAGATATTATAGAATACAGATGAGCCATCTTCGGTGCACCCTATCTGAATTCCTGACTTACACAGTCTTTGAGCATAATGACATGTTTTTTACAAATATCCCCAAACGTGGGGGTGGTTTGTTACAAAGCAATAAATAACCAGAACAGTGTGCCAACTACTAGCACATCTAGGACATTCGGAATTGGGGTCTGAATGTTCACTACCTGGAAGAGGGACAGACCCATCTTTCACAATGAGCATGAGACTTTGTTACTTACCTGGAGAAACCAGAAATGAAAGGCCCCATAGGTATTCCCTTTCTGGCCCGTTGTCCACCCATGCAGCCCCAGGCTCACAGGGTCCCCCTCCCTTCTCCCCACAGATGCCTGCTATCCTGGCCTTTGGGCCTCACACATCGGCCTGGGGCTGCCTGCCTGTGTATTGAGGGGAGCGGGACTGTTTAGTCTGCCCTGCACATTCCTGGATTTTTAAAATAAATACCAGATTATGAGAGACTTAGCCCAGTGCTGTCATTTGGCCGGACCAGAGGCTTCTGAGGCAGTGCTTGGGAGGAAGCAGGAGGAATGGCAGTTGGAGGCCACTGCCTGAAAACGGGAATTCTGTGCCAGCCATAATTTGTGGTGGAGATGTTTCTAGCCCTTTCTGAAGTTCCAAAGAAGTTCTAAGAATAATACTAGTAATAACAATTACCACCACTTATTGAAAACACTATGTGTCAGACACGACACTAGGTGATTTATATACATTCTCTCAATCCTCACAACAATTGCATTAGTCCCATTACACAGATGAAAAAATTGAGGTTTAGAGAAGTTGAATAACGTTATCAAAACCATGTACTTAATAAGTGTCTGTGGAATGGAGGTTGGCCTAACTCCTATGAGCTGGCTCTTAACATCTATGCTATTTTGCCTCTCCAGGCCTTGAAATAAGAGAACAGAATCCCATGCCCTACCATCCACTCCAAACACACACACACCCATCACCAACCTTTCTGCTGTTCCCGAGGCCCTTTCCAGTCTGTACGGAGCCATTCTCCACTGTGACTCCCTTTTTCCATTTCACCCTTCGCTGGATCATTTTATGCCTCTATTCCCTCTGCTAATTCAAACTAATTAAAGTATAAAATAGAATAATTGCTTCCATCCCTATACTCTTTTCCCATCCACCCTGTGTATAGAGTTATACTCCTTTTCTGGGAGTGGCCAGCCTGACAAGTTGGGTGAAAACTGGGGCTATCAAGTTTCTTTTCATCTTGTTGCTTGGTTTTTCACTTGGCTCATAGCCTGATTTTCCCTGGACTCGCTGTCTGACTTCCATTAGACACTGAGGATATGGGAGCAACTTGTATGCATGCCCATAACGTCTGCTGATTCGCTGTCAGTGAAGCTGGGGCAGACTTTCTAGGAAAGAGCCAGGCGTCCTCTCAGTGGAGCACCTGGGCAATTAACAGGATTGGGGAATCAGTTCCCAAATTTTCCCCTGGGACTGGCCGGTCTTAGATCTATTAACAGTACATTAACATTGACTTGTTAGGCAGTGACACTAACGACCCAACACTTACTAGTCCTATTTCTTAATTACATTTAATTAATTAATTGAGAATGAGAGAGAACACATGAGTGCTATATTGGATTGTTCTAGCTCTGTGGGGAGATGAAAACCTCTCTAGGCAGAATGTAAGACCAGAAACTTGGTTTTACTCTCATCATGTGTTCCACTGTCACGGTCCCAAGAATATGACATGTGTCATGTTTGGAGGAGGGGTGGGGGAACAGAGAGGCAAGGGTTGGGGGCAGAGTGGAAGACAGGTTGCCAGAGATTTGTTTTAAAGTGAAATGATGAAAAACCCATTCCCGTGATGTCTTAAAAGGTCTTAGGACTTTTAGAGAACTCGAAAGTCTTAAATTGCTGCCTCCAAATAGGAATATAGACAGTCCCAGTTTACGATGATTCAACTTTTGATTTTTTTACTTTACAGTGGTGTGAAAGCAATGCACATTTAATAGAAATTGTACTTCAAGTACCCGTGCAACCACTCTCTCCTTCACCTTCAGTACAATTTTCAATTCATTACATGAGATTTTCAACACTTAATTATAAAGTTGGCTTTGTGTTAGATGATTTTGCCCAACTGTAGGTGAAGGTAAGTGTTCTGAGCATGTTTAAGGTAGGTGAGGCTAAGCTATGATGCTTGGTAGGTTAGGTGTATTAAACATGTATTTGACTTACAATATTTTCAACCTATAGTGGCTTGACTGGGAGGCAACCCCATCGTAAGTTGAAGAGCATCTGTACATATCCATAACCAAACCAGCATTCCAGCTTTCTCTACAGTGTTCACCCTTCAGGAAAGATGCTCATATGAGCACACATGGCCTCATAAATCTCTCCTTAAGAGAGATTTATTGTATTGACTGGGCGCGGTGGCGCACGCTTGTAATCCCAGGACTTTGGGAGGCTGAGGTGGACTTTTCACTTGAGCCCAGGAGTTCAAGGCTAGCCTGGGCAACATGGTGAAACACCATCTCTATTTCTACAAAAAATTTTTAAATTGGCTGGGCATGGTGGTTCACGCCTGTAATCCCAGCACTTTGGGAGGCCGAGGCGAGTGGATCACTTGAGGTCAGGAGTTTGAGAGCAGCCTGGCCAACATGGCAAAACTTCATCTCTACTAAAAATACAAAAATTAGCCAGGTGTGGTGGCACGCACCTGTAATCCCAGCTACTCAGGAGGTTGAGGCAGGAGAATCGCTTTAACCCGGGAGGCGGAGGTTGCAGTGAGCTGAGGTCACGCCACTGTACTGCATCCTGGGTGACAGAGCGATAGTGAGACTCTGTCTCAAAAACAAAACAAAACAAAACAAAACAAAATAAAAAAATTTTAAAATTAAAAATTGAAAAAGAGAACACTGTGCTTTTGGGTTAGTCTCAAGCCCATCTCTTATGCTTTTGGTGTCATCTTCTGGAGAGAGAGAGAGCAGAGTCCCAGTCCTAGGCCCTTAAACAAATTTCTGTAAGATCTGAAAGAGACTTTAGAGTTAGATTTATAATCTCCATCTTTAAAGATGAGGAAACTGAGACCCTGAGAATTTGAGGGCCCAGGTCACCCTTGAAGTCAGAGGTGGGGCCAGGCCTAGAACACAGATCTCCTGGCTCAGGCTGAGGATGACTGGCTGTGTCATGTCCCCCTACCCCCTCCTCATCACACACCATCTTCATACTCCTGAGAAATGGGGTCATGAGGCATGAGAGTTAGAAGGGGCCATATAAAATGCAGCATGTGAGGCAGTATAAAAAGAAATTCCCCATTTGTTGTCTCAGTTGAGCCTCACACTGACCTTGTGTGAGAACACTGAGGTTAAGTGATTTGTGCAAGGCCACTCAGATAGAGAATGGTGAAATGAAGTCCAAATCAGACCCGTGGACTTCAGAGACAAGCCTGTTATCTGATGCAACTCCTCTCAGCTATAAAAGAGGAGCTGAAGCTGTCAGAGGATTCTACTATCAGTGATAGCACAAGCTGGACTAGAACCCAGGACATCTGGCTTCATTTTTACAGATTTTTCTCCTGCCACACAGTCAACTGCTTCCTTGAAGACATCTGAGCTGTCTGTGAGTACTTAACTCACAGCCAGCCTCAGACAGATGGGCCTCCTGAGCTGTTCTTGGCTTTCATCTTTGGACTCAGCCCCTGGTGAAGTCACCTGGCTACCTATTTCTACATAATTTACGGCTCTCCAGGTGACAGGTCTCAGAGTTCCACCACAATTCCCCCTTAGACTTTGCCTCCTAATCACAGCTCCATCTGGTACAGGGAGCTCCCCCTACTAATATCTCACTTGACCAGAGACAGCTCATGGCATGAAACGTTAAGTTCTTCCTATCTCTGCTCATTGTGGCTGGCTACTGCTAAATCCCTCTGTTTGGTGCAGATTGTAACAAGAACTGGGTACCTGAAGCAGAAGGTGGGACAGAGGAGGGGTATTTACAGATAAGCTACGTGGACACTTGGTGTGGCCAGGTTGATGCTCTCAGAGATGGTGTCAGATATGGATCTAGGAGGTGACTATATTCTCTGAAACCCACTCATCCGCCTCCAGCCTTGACCCAGCCCCTCTTCTTTGGTTACATTTCGGATGGATTTTCAGAAAGCGTCTCATTGGATAAAAAGATATGCAGCTAAAATGTATGCCTTGGTACCTTCTCTGTCCCACTAAGGTCTCATTGGTCACTTCTTCTTTCCCACTTTGCTGGGCTCAGAGAATCTAAGAAAGCTCTTACCCAGAGCTACCTGCCTGGTCCTCTGCTACCCACAGTGCCTCTTAAAAATACTGCATAAAATGTGCGTCTATTCAATCTCTGCCCATCGTTTTATCCACCTATATAGGTCATCATCTACCCATCTGTCCTTTTATCTGTATCTATTTCTGCGTAAGTGCCTGGAATGGTGCTCACCAAATGTTAACATGGTGTTATATTTTGGGTAGTGAGATTTGGTGACCTGCTGCTGTTTTCTTTTCTGTATGCATTGCTTGAATTTGTATCACAAGTATCCACCATTTTTACTAAACAAATAATATTTTCCCTTAAAGAAGAACAGGATAAAAGAGCATGTATAGAATTCAATCTTATGTTATTGGGCTATTTGAGTACCTGTCTCTCTCTTGTTAGATTGCAATCAACTTAAGGTAGTGACTAAGTCTTATTCATTTTGATGATTCCCAGCACTTTGTTCCCGATAAATATGTGCCCAGGAATAGTTCTTTTTAGGCCCACTGACGGTTTCATTGGAATGATAGGTCAGTGTTTATTTCCAAGACTGTCTTACCCACTCTAGGTTAGGCAAAGCTGTCTGCAGATCCACGAAATTCCCATCTGGACCTGTTTATACTTCAACTGCAGAGGCCACATGAAAGAAGGTGAAAAAGACAGGTGGATTCAAGAGGATCTGGATGTAATTTGCATGCAATTATCATATGATTTACGTCATCTGTCCTCAAGAACTAATTTTCAAGTCAGAACTGCATCACTGCTTCCCTTAATGCTGTCGCGTGCACACTTGTCTCTTCCTTACTTCTTCTGCTCATCCCTCATCCCCTGATTCAGACTCCTTACATTTGAAAAGAAAGGAGGTAAGGAGAGCTCTGGAAAGGGTAAGTTTGATCAACTTGCAGAATTGGAGCTCTTGCAGAATTCTCTGAGAATGACATGAGCTGGGAAGCAACTGGTGAAAGCTCTCCGGGCTTTCAGCTTACCAAAGTCAGTGTCCTCAGCGGCTGGGACAGACTGGCAATCCTTTTCCTCATTTCTTTGACTTTTATTTCACTTACCCTGTTAAGAAAAATGACAAGACCCCTGCTGCTGCTGAACAACTATTAACCCACTGACCGAGTGAATGGAATGTGCCAGGCTTGGCTAAGGTCTTTGCTTAGCTTTCTGGGTCGGTCTCTAATGATCTCATGAATCCCCTGCCTTCCCTGCTTCTCTTTCCCTTCACCATGGCTCTCTCTGCATTTGCCTTCTCTCTACTCACACATATTCACAGGAGATACAGTCTCCATCCATCCCAGAGGGTGGAAGACTTGCTCAGTTGTTTCCCTACAGAGGGTGGAAGTCTATTTCTCAGGACTCCCCACCTCCATAGGCCTGGTTTCAGCTTCCCAGAGCTGGCCAGCTTATACTCTGCACTAGTCTAAGACTCACGCCAAGATTTTTATTTCCTTCTGGGTCCCTATCTTGGGTCTGCCTCTCCCAGGAGTGGGCCCAGCCTGGAGGCCTGGATTATTTACACCTCTTTGGCTCCCTTGAGCCGCAGACTCTGTGGGCCTGAGAGCAGTAAATCTACCTCCTAATCACACCAAGCTGCTCCATGCAGTCTGGCCTGTTCTTGCAGAGCTGTTCATCACTTGCTGAGACAGGGGCTGTGGCTAGAGTGAAGCCTCCGGGAAGTGGCTGGCCCCCGGCTGCTTCTCTCTAGCTCCCTGCAAAAGCCTACAGGGACTCTGCCTCTCTCAGGACCCCTGTGCTGCAAGCCCAGAGGTCTCTCTTCTTGGACTGAACAGTTTCTGAACAAAGGTGACAGATTATCAGCAGTTTCTTGGAGTTTAGAAAGGAGAGATGGCTGTTAGCACTTACCTGTCTCTCAGACATGACATACAGGTAGCGCTGATCAATGGAGAAGGCCATGTCCCGGAGGATGGGGCTTCCGTCCTTGAGCACAGAGACCATCTCGTACTGGACCCCACCATGGGGGGGACCATCAGCCCGAATCTGTATGAGAAACAAGGATGTCCTCAGCATCTGCCCTCAGTATCCCCCTGTGGGCTACCTGCCTCTGCCCAGAGCAGGTAGCTTACAGAAGACCATTGCTAGCCCCCAATCACTACTCCATAGACTGAAGTGCCACTTCTTTTAAATAGCCCAATTTCCACCAAAAGGAATCCTTTCCCAAGCAGTCTCAGTGTTCTGGGCCTGGGATTTCTGACAGTGGATTTATTTGTGTGTGCATATACACCCTTGGGAATGATTTTGAATATCCCTATGCAGTTATTCTTGTGTGCATGTACATCTATTTATAGCACTGTGTATTGTATGTGTGTGTGAGTGAGTGTATGCTGATGCACACTCCTTCATGGTGGCTGGGGTGGGAAAGTCAACATCTGTTCACAGTATCTCAGCCTCAGACAAGTATGAAGGAATGGTGAACAATTTATATAAATCATCAAAAAGCTGCTCATTAAGAGATTAAAGATTTTTGGATCCCACGAGGGTCTTTCAGCCCCCAAACATACGCCCTGACTGTCCACACATCCACCCTGTGAGATGTGGGGAGCCAGGAATCCTGGCTTAGCTTCTCCGAGCCCATCCTAGGAAAATAAGTCAGAAAGGACTGAGATGTCATCTAGTCCAGTGCTTCTCAGCCCTAGCTGCACATTAGAATCATCTGGGGAAGCTTAAAAAATATGAATGCCAGGGCTACATCCATTAATCACAATCTCTGTGGGTGGGGCCCAGGCATCTTCTTTGACTTAAAAGCTCCCCGGGTGAATTTAATGAGCAGCCAGGGTCGAGGAGCAGTGAGGCAGTCCTGCAGTTCTCACACTGGTATGTCCTCAGAATCACCTGGAGGGTTTGGTAGAATGTACTTCAAAGCCCACCCCCAGGATTTCTGACTCAGTGGGCATGAGGGCTGAGAATGTACATTTCTAATAAATTCCCCAGCTGATGCTGATGCTGTTATTATAAGGGTTTGAGAAGTACTATCTAGGCCCCTATACTGAATGCTGACCTCAAAGGAAAGAGGTCCCTAAGGTCATACAAAAAGTTGGTGGCAGGGAGCCCTTGGTCTGAATGTGCCCCACCTCCAGTTTTTCTAGATTTTTGCTTCCAGCATAGTAGCTGACTGCTGACCAATATTCATGACCCCAGCCTGTTTTCACTGTCCATCTCTAGCTCAAGCCCCACCTCCTCCACGAAGCCTTCGCCATCCTCTGTAATGACTAATTAATTGCTCCCACTTTGATGCCTTTTTTTTTTTTTTTTTTTGCCAGACATTTTGTCCTAAGATTATAATCAATTGATTTGTTCATTGTATACGTACTAGCTAACATGTATTGACTACCTACTCGAATTGTTCTCTAATTGCTTCAGATGTGTGTAAGTGCTGTCAACATTTTGAAGGTAGGGATATCTTTTCTATTTATCTTATAACCCTCTGAGGACTAGCATGTGGCTGGGAACACAGCTGGTGATGGATAAAAGGGAATGCTTGTGAAATGCTTGTTGAAAGAACATGAACTGTGCACCAACTGACAGCATATCCTAGACTCCTTAGGGCTGAATCAAAGTGAGGTCAAAAGACATTTTTTCTGGAAGATTTTAAGATTAAGGCTTCTTCTCCCCTACACCCTTTGGATTATCTCTTGTGCCCTTCACCATCTTCTCCCTCTGCCTATTTCTTCCCACCACACTGAGAGCTCCTCAGGTCAAGGCACCATGACTTATTCATCCCAAGTGCCAAGTTCAATGCCTGATGCCACAACAAGTACACAAGCATGGATGGATGGATGTGTTTTCAGTTCTTACTGGCCAAGTGGGGAAGGCCAACAGCATTATTGATTGCAGAGCTAGGGGAGTGGGAGAAGAGCTTTCATTCCTATTTCTCTACTGTCCTAAGAATCTGCATACTTGAGGGGCCTGAGCCAGGGACTGGTCTGTACCTGTCGGGTTGGGATGGACTCGAGGTGCGTGGGAAATAGACCATGAGTCCATCATGGGGTGGGAAGCTCTGGCCCAGGAGTCCCCGGTGGTAGAAACAGCAGATTCTTGCCTGAGGCCCTTGTGCCTATACCCCAGGGATGAAAATGGTAGGTCAGGGTCTAGAGGCAAGGACACCATGTTCTCCTCCTCACCTGCTTTGTTCGGTGACTTGGAGGCTTCTGGGCCTGAACTTGAGGAGGTAACCTCAATAGAACCAAATAAACTCTTCTCAGCCATTCCCATCCCTCATCACTCCCCTTGTGGGACTTTCCCCTAAGCTCCACTCTTGCCCTCTTTCTACCTAGTGAATGGGCTTCCTGCTGTTCAAGGCTATTGCCTTGTCATCTATCAGTAAAGCCCCTCCTTCCAGAAATGTTGTTAGAAGACCATTTGTTTCATTTTCATAGGGTCAAGGGGACTGTAAGAGTCAGCAGTGGTGTTACAGGGCTGAGGCCACCACCCTCGAACCTGGAGCAACTCTGATTAGGAGATTCAAGCAGAAGGAGGAACAAGGGTCTCTGTCTGGGAAAGTGCCCCACAATTAAAATGGTTCCCCTTGACATTCTCCCTTAGATAGACAGACCCACATTTCCATAAGACTCTTACAGAAATATCATAGCTTTTAGTCACAAAAGTTCTTGGGCTGTTGCAGGAGGTAGAGGGCAGACGTGATTGTCATGACTTCTGGTTGGCCTGGTCTCAGTTTTCTGCCTCCATAAAATTGGGGTTTCAGGCCCTGTTTCTTGTCTTAGTCTGAACTGTGCCCCTCCTCTAAACAGAAAGTGTCTCAGTGCTTCCCCCACCCTCCCTGTGACAGCTACTCCTCTCCAGGGAGATTTAAGTCTCCTCAAGGTGCTGACTGTGTCCCAGCAGCTGCAGGGCTGGGTCCCAGGAGCTGCAGAGCCAGGCCCCTCCCTCAGGCCTGGTCTGGGATCTCCTGCCCCAGAAGGCCAGTTAACCCTCTGCTGGCTGGAATAGTCCGCTATTTTCATGCTAACGGCACTTCAATATTCTTCATCTGCCTTTTCCTACACGTTGGTCTCTACCCTCTCCCAGAGCCTGAACACTTGTGTGGATTCAGCAAGGCCTGCATACCAAGTCAGAAGAGAGAATGAATGTCATGGTGATGGCCCTTCCTCTGTGGTCCCTGGGACCAGATGGTACCCGTGGCAAGATTAGAGCTGGAATTGAACCAAAAACAACTTATCGTCACATACTCTGCTGCATTCGGTCAGGACCAATCCCAACCGTTCATGTTTTACTGAATCAGAGACCTAATCTGAAGGTTTTCATTTTTTTCCCTGTCTGCAACCCCAATCTTTTAATAAACCAGTTGAAGCCAGAATCAAACCTACATAAAGTCTCAAATGTCAGAGCTAAAACCAAACCAGAACAGAAAATGCTGTTGGTACTGAACCTGAACTAAGCTATCCTACTTCATTCAGTCTAAATCCCTGGAGAGAAAGGTGATATTGGCCAAGAAGTCTGTGACTTCCCCGACTCACCCCCCCGATCCATGCTATCTGCCCCAAGATTGAGTCAGCTTTGAAGATACTTATAGGGTGTCAGAGAAGATGGAAAGTAGGGGCCAGGTCAAGGAGAAAAAGGTGGGGCAGGGGCTGGCAGAGAGGAGGCAGCAGATTCCCTGGGCAACAGAGATCTTTCCCCTCCATTGATCCCCTTTGCTCCCTTAAGGCAACACACCAATGAGTGCAGGGTATAAGTCTGGGCCTCAGGCATCCTGGGTTTCCATTCTGACTCTATTCTTCCCTGGGGCTTGATTTTTGCCTAATGGAACACTGTTAGGTGAGTTACCTCTTTGAGCCTGTGTTCCTCTCTGAATAACTAGAAGAAGCAATCTGCTCGGTACCTATCACAGGAGAATCATAGACTTATAAAAATTACTGGAGCTAATCTTGTCGGAACTCTTCCATTCAAAGCTTCCAATCCATGGTGGAACTGGGACTCAAACCAGCCCCAGCTGGGGGGTCCAGAGGAAAGCACTGATGGGGAGAACACCTTGGAAGTGACTAGGAAGAAGGCTGCTAATGCAGTTCAAGTCTGTGATTCTTCGCATGTCTCTGTCTTGGATAGGAAATTTTGGGTTTCAAAGCTGTCCTCTGTCTTTGCCAGAAACAGGATGGCCAGTGGTGAGGGGAGTGTCAAGGAGTCCCAAAACAAGAGTGGGATTTTAAAAGCCAACTAATTAAGTCTATTCTATGGTGTCTCACAAAGTGACAGCAATAAATTGAACCATCCGTTATATGCAATCCAACACCAAGCTGCACAGGTCCCAAAATCCAACCAGGCAGCGGAGGATACTGGAGATGGGGCAGAGGAGGGAGGTGACAGGGAGAGGTGAAATGAGTCACTGGAGTGTGTTTTTCTATTTGGGATCTACTTCTTCTTCTGGGAAGACTTGACCTCGGTGGAAATGCAGGCTATTTTTTTTTTTTTTTTTTTTTTGAGACGGAGTTGCGCTCTGTCGCCCAGGCTGGAGTGCAGTGGCCGGATCTCAGCTCACTGCAAGCTCTGCCTCCCGGGTTTATGCCATTCTCCTGCCTCAGCCTCCGGAGTAGCTGGGACTACAGGCACTGCCACCTCACCTGGCTAGTTTTTTGTATTTTTTTTAGTAGAGACGGGGTTTCACCATGTTAGCCAGGATGGTCTCGATCTCCTGACCTCGTGATCCGCCCGTCTTGGCCTCCCAAAGTGCTGGGATTACAGGCTTGAGCCACCACGCCCGGCCAATGCAGGCTATTTTGCTTGGACAAGGCTCAGCAGCCAGGTAGCACAAGATACACAAGAGAGTGACAGTCTTTACTCAAAATGTGCCTAAACTACTTATTTGTTTTGAGACAGGGTCTCACTCTGTGCCACCCAGGCTGAGTGCAGTAGCGCAATAATGGCTCACTGAGGCCTTGAGCTCCTGAGATCAAGCGATCCTCCTACTCAGCCACCCAAGTAGCTGGGACTACACGTGTGCACCACCACAACTGGCTACTTTTTAATTTCTTGAAAGGAGACAGGGTCTCGCTATGTTGCCCAGGCTGGTCTCAAACTCTTGAGCTCAAGTGATCCTCCCATCTCAGCCCCGCAAAGTGCTAGGATTACAGGTGTGAGCCACTAAACTGACACAAGGACATTTAGTCTAGCTCTAGTAAGAACTGGAGACTTTACTATAGAATGGGTGACTATAGGAGACTGTAATCTCCTCAGGAGGGTTTTAAACCCAGGATAACCCCTTTTGCTTCATGGTTTAAATTTGGCCCGGCCTGAAGGCAGTAGGATAGACTTGGATTTTGAAAGGTTCTTTTCACCTAAAGAATTTAATAATAGCTACCACAGCGCTACGTGCTGTCACAGTACTTAACAAAAATGATCTCATTTAACACTTCCAAGCATTCCTGAGGTAAATACTATTTTTAATCCCATTTTATAGATAAAAACTCAGAGGCACAGAAGCGTTAGGCGACCCTCCCAAGATCACACAGCTGGAGAGTGGCATAACTAAGATTCACAGCTGGAGCCTGAATTCTCTGAAGAGGGGCTAATATGGGGCAAACATAGCTGCCCTTGCCACTCAACAAAGTAGATGGGTCGTCTAAAAGTCCACATTTCCCCCTCATCCGCTCTTCCCCCTTTAGGATCCCAAGTTCAAAGTGGGACAATCTCCTATTTCTTGGGGACAACAGTAAACTCAGAACCTAATTTTGGGGGGCCTTACCTGGGGCATAAAACTCAGTTTATCAGGGCTGGCTTTGGGGCAGGAGTGTGTGAGGTAAAATCCAGCAGAGATTTAGTGTCCAGTCCTCCAGTTGAAATGAGAATGAAATAGTAACCCTATTAGTACCTTTCCTTTAAATTACAGCTATGTCTGGACAGAAATTAATGTCAACCTCTTTTCTTGAATATCCAATTCCAATCAGCATATCCAATTAACTCGCTTACCTGCAGCCCCCTTTAAACTCCTTTTCTTGTGCTTCGATTTCTTCTCTAGTTAGCCCTAATTTATGGAGCCCTTACTTGCAATTTGGTATTCTAATATCACGTTATTATTATTAGTAGTAGTAGCACTAATAGTTTTTGTTTGTTTGTTTTGCAAGAGCTATGGATGAGCAGTAGAATTGGGAATCTTCTTCTTGGGTTTCTTAGTAGCAAAGAGATTGGTTTGAAAGGCATCAGCACACAGAGGGAGGCACTGGATCATGTCTGGAGAGCTGGGATTTAATCCCAAGTTTTTCTTCAATTGGCTGTGTGACTTCAGGCAAGTCATTTCACTTGTTTATGTAATAGTTTCTGTAGCTGTCCCATAATGGTGGGATGTAATGGTCCTTAGCTCAAAAAAGATATTGTGAAAGTAAAATGAGTTATTAGCTATGAATGTCAGTACTGTCCAGTATTCATCTATTATGTGCCTACCATGAGCCAGGCCTGTGTTAGGAGCTGCAGATACGTGATAAAGGGTAAGGATCCCCTCAGGAAGCCCGGGGATGGGGAAATGGACAATTTAACTGATCTTCACGAACACAGGGGTCACCCCTTGTGAGAAGAGGTTTGCATGGAGACCAGCATAGGGGGCAGAGCAGCATCTCACCTGGCCTGAAGGAGGCCCTGAGGGGGTACTTCCTGGAGGAGGTGAGGCCTAAGACAAAATGCATGAGTGGAAATGTGAGTTCTTTGGAAAATGTACAGTGTAATATAAATATAAAGCCGTTCTTGTTACATCTGAGTTCAGATTTCTTAGAAACTTGGTCTCTCAGACCTGAGCATTTGGAGAGGATGAGACTTTTGACACAGAGTTATTGAGGACTCAACATCACTCTCAGCAGGTCTCAGCATCTGATGTCTTCAAATTCACTTCAGGAGAGGCCTTTATCACTTGCTTCTACCTCTGTTCACCTGAGGACCCTACGCTTTTGTGGCATATATTAACATATATGTGGCATGTGAATGTGTATGTGTGTGGCATGTGTGGTGTGTGTACATATGTGGTGTGTGTGTGAGTCTGTTGTGTGTATGTGTATGATGTGTATGTGCTGTGTGTGCATGAGTCTGTTATATGTATATGATGTGTGTTGTATGTGTGATATATATGTGTGTGGTGTGTATAAGTCTGTTGTGTGCATGAGTAGGTGTGTATGTGTTGTATGTGTATGTATGTGGTGTGTGTGTATGTGGTATGTGTGTATGAGTCTGTTGTGTATATGAATGTGGTGTGTATGTGTTGTGAGTGTGTATGAGTATGGTATGTGTTGTATGTGTATGTATGTGTGGTGTGTGTAAGTCTGTTGTTTGAGTATGGTGTATATGCGTTGTATGTGGTGTGTGTATGCAGTATGTGTGTATAAGTGTGGTGTGTGTATATTGTGTGTGTGTTTTCAGCCCTTTAAGGAGGTGAAAGGTGGAGAGAGCCTGGTGCTGCTGAGGCTGACCCTGGGAGTGAGCTAATGAGACAGTGTATTTGCAGTTGAGCATTTGGTGCTACGAGAGAAGATTTGAGCTGAAGGTTATTTTTGTAGAGCTTCATGACCTGAATTATTTATAGATTTAAGTCTTTGGTAAGTTCTGTCTCTGAGACTCTTCCTCCCTCTATCCTGCACATACATTCACACACTCACATACACATACACACACACGCTCTCACATACACATTCAACAGCAGAAACGGCAGCGGTGGCAGTCCAGGGTGCCTGTTGCTGGCCCCGCCCTCCGAGCTGTGAAAACATTAACTAAGCTTGCAGAGTCACAACTCAGCAGGCTCAGGCTCCCTGGTGGACAGCAAGGAGCCTGGCCCTAAATGCTTGGCTAATTGGAGGGGGACGCAGGAGCCTGGAAAACTTGGCCTGTGGTTTGCACTGAGCTAGCAGAGGAGAGGAAGAAGGGAAACAGGGACGAGGGTCTCTCTTGTCCATGAAGGGAAGGAGGTTGTTAAGATGTTCTAAGCTTTGAGAATTTCTGCTGCGCCCACCCTTACACACACACACACACACACACACACACACACACACACACGCACATGCACACACACAGTGCTTCTAGGACTGGTCCCCAATGAGTTGTCGGTCAATCTTCGGTTGACACTGGAGATTGACATTTCCATGTACAATTATTTCTATTTCTGTGCATGTTAAGAGTCTGCCCTAGACATTCAACTAGGGGTGGGTGGAGCTAATAGCAGGGTGCATGGGGGCTAGAGAGTCCTGGATTTCAGGGGGCCAGGCCATGGAGATCTTTCTCCTGGAATGTGGGGAGGAGGCCCCAGAGGACTCACTTGTTCTCTGGACTTTTGCATCTTGGGACAGTGTGAGAATTAATAGCCTGGCTAGTAAGGACTGTAGATGTAATGACTATTTATTGAGCATTTACTATGAGTAAGGTCTGTGTTCAAAGGTTAGGGTGGGGAGATTGGCTGGTGAGGAGGTCCAGAGACCAGTTTTCTGTTTCTAAATTGGGGCGTCTCTGCTCCCTCATCAGATAAGTGTGGATGAGGATGGCCAAGCCATCACTGGTCCATGCTGCTCATAGAACTAAGAGGAGTGGCCTCTGCTCCATGCCTTCCTACAGTTAATGACAAACTACCTCACAAAGGCACCAGCACCCCATCCCTGGGGTCTCTCTCATTGTCACTAAGGAGAGAGTGACACAAAGAGCTAGAAGCAAAAAGAATCCAGACCTCTGGGTTCTAATTTTGGAGAATTTTGAACTCCAAGGGCCAGGACAAGAGCTTATGAGAGGTGAATTACATTGGGTGTTTCAGGAACACGGGGCTCAGGCCTTAGTCCAACCCCACCTTTAAACACTGCTCCAACTCTAGGCCTGGGCAGGTCAGGAGGCTCTAGGAACAAGACAAAGCTGCCAGGGGCAGAGGAAGCATTTGATTGTTCTGGGAAACAATAAGATAAACACAGCGGAGACAGCCGAAGCATTAAGCAGCCTCAGATGAAATCAAATCATGCAGAAGCAAAGCAATAATTCACATGGAGCACATAGAGTTGGGGGTGTGTAGCTGGAGGGGTGGTAGGAGGAATTAATAAAGAATAACGAGGAACTTCTGCCAAATCTGAACACTTGTTTACCCCAAGTTCTAGTAGTGTGGGCACTTGGAATCTCCATTCAAGACACTGCACACAGGTTCCTTTCCTGGAGATGCCCTGGTTGTTTCAGTATAGAATTGAACCTCTTAGGCTTTTTGAACTGGAATGATTTAGAGCCACTCTTTCAAGTCCATGGGGAGTGCAGGGCAGCCTTTCTCACCAAGCTCTGGAATAGGGTGTGGTGAGAACTGGCGGAATTAGGCGTATCGACAGGTTAACTACCTTGGAAATGCCCGTCTCACTCCTCAAAAATGGGCAGGAATAGGAAACTAGCACTTCCTGGGACTGGATATACATGGTGCTTTCAAATAGCTTCTCTCTCTTTAGAAATTTAGTTCAACACATTTATTGAGCATCTATTCTATGTCAACCCATGTGCAAAAAGTTAGGGATATAAACATGAATACTCTTCAAAACACTGAGGTAGGCATCCCCATTTTATAGAAAAAGACATGTTAAGTGCCTATTGCAGGATCACACAGCTAGAAAGTGGCAGAGCGAAACTCGAAGCTGAGTCTGTCTGATTCCAAAGCCTGAACTCTTTTATTCTGCCTCCCTCCAGAGCCTAGGCTTTCTCTAAGTTAAACAGGAGGACAATGCCTACATTAGGACTAAAAACTACATTTAAAAAGCGCTGGGTGCCTCTGGAGATAAGTCCTGGCGAACAAAATAGATCATATAGCTGTCTCCTCTGCTGTGACAAAGAAGGCCACCTGCAGTCTGGAGAAAGGAGCAAAGGATGGGGTGTTTAAGAGGGTTATTACTCTCTTTAATTAATTCATTCTTTTCTATGGCCTGAGATTGCCTTGCATTTTATAATCTGGAACAGTAATCTTTGCTTTGATTAACACTAAGGATGACATTTCCAGCTGTAGGGATGGGAAGGGAGGTCGAGAGCACTGAGCACCATTATCTGACACTGGGCTTGTGCCTAAATGCAGGAGACTCCCAGAGATTTTAAAAGAAGTCATTAAAAACACACACACATGTGGCATGTGCCCACCATGGTGCAGAAACCCCATGGTAACCAAGAGAAATGCAGCCTACATCCATGCCATTGAATCTCTCTTCCCATTGCTAGTGAGCTGGGGCTGAGTCTTTATTGCCTCTTATCTGGGCTACTGCAATAACCTGAGAAATCTCCCTGCCTCCAGCATAGTCTTGTTCTAATCTATTCTACTGAACACTGCCAGATTAATCTTCTTAAAACACTTGTTTGATCCTGCCTTTTCTGTATGCAAAATCCTTAAATTTCAGGTGTTTGTAATTTTCTTTCTCTTGCTTATCTCAGTCTCCTAATTTTTTTTTTTTTAATGATGAACATACACTACTTTTGGAATACTGAAAAAAAGTAAATCATGGCACGTATTCATGCATACACACACACACACACCCACACACACACCCCCCACCTTCAATTGTCCCCTTTAATAATTTAGAAGAATTCATACTCCTCAGTTTGTCATTCAGGGGTCTAGCTAACACGGTCTTCTCACCATTTTCCAATTTGCATCCCCAGCTTTTTGGTCTTCATGCCTTTGCTTGACAATTTATTCTACCTCCTAGATTCTAACCATCCTTCAAGGCCTTATCCAAATGCCACTTACTCCATGAAGCCTGCACCAATCCTTCCTTGGAATTCCCATAGCACCTAGAATGTCTCTTGGCACAGTTACTTGTAAACATATGCAGCGTGGAATACTATGCAGCCATAAAAAAGGATGAGTTAATGTCCTTTGTAGGGACATGGATGCAGCTGGAAACCATCATTCTCAGCAAACTATCGCAAGAACAGAAAACCAAACACCGCATGTTCTCACTCATAGGTGGGGTGGGAATTGAACAATAACACTTGGACACAGGAAGGGGAACATCACACACCAGGGCATGTTGTGGGGTGGGGGAGGGGGGAGGGATAGCATTAGGAGATATACCTAATGTAAATGACGAATCAATGGGTGCAGCATGACAACATGGCACCTGTATACATACGTAACAAACCTGCACTTTGTGCACATGTACCCTAGAACTTAAAGTATAGTAAAAAAGAAAAAAAAGGCTCCTGGAGAAGAAACCATGCTTTGTACAGCTTCATATGGCTTACTACACTTGGTTCTGCCCTGCACACAGTAGGCTCTCAGTACCACAGGCTGATGGAATGAAGGAATCCCTGTTGCTGAGACTGGGCAGGAGTCGAATTTTACTCACGGCTCACATTGATTGAACCCCTATTATTGTTCGATGTCATGCTAAAGACTTTATGCACATTTTCTCATTTAATCCTCACAACAACCTAATGGGGTAGGCACTACTATTATCCCTAAGGCTGAGATGAGGAAACTGAGGCATAGTAGGGTGAAGTAACTTTCCCAAGGTCACAAAGTTGGTAGGCAAAAGAGCCAGGATCTGAACTCTGTTGGGTCTTCATTTTTCTAGGCCTCTGTTTTTCCATCACTAGAGAAAAACGAGCAGAGAAAGAGGAAATCTTGCTCCATGCCATCCCACCCACCCGAAATCTTCTGGAACCTGGCGTGTAAACACACTATCCACATTTGTTTCTGTTGAAATGATCTTTTCTGGCTCCCCAGTGGACTGGTGACAACTCTTAGGAGGACAGTAATATAAACACTCAAGGTACTGCTATGAAAAGAACTCCAGAGCCACTAAGCGGAAGCCCTGCTGGCTCAGACAGGTGGAAAGCAAGGACTGAGGTCACAAAGATGAGGTCAGAGTTGGGGTCTGAGGAGCAGGGTAAGAGGAGAAGGGAGGGAAGGGAAGTCAGGCCGGAAAGCCTTCATCCCCTGTAGTCCCCGGCAGCCAGCCCAGGGGTACCCTGTGTGCTCTGGTCTGTCTGACTGCTTGGCAGAGCCCAAGGGCAGAACAGACAGCTGGGGGAGGGTCTAGCTCTTTTAAAAGATTCTGTTTGAATAGCTGTCATCTTCACACCTTTTCCCATCTCCACTCCCAGGAGAGGGGCTTTAATAATGAGCTGCTTCATGAAAACAGGCCCCTAATTAATTCATTGCTATTCTTCTGGGGCCAGATCACTCTAATCAAGGTGGGGTGGGGGTGGGGTGGCGAGTAAGGATTGTCTCGATCCGCTTGTTCTGCCATGGACTCTCTTTGCTCCCCGCCATCACTGCTCCAAGACCCTCCCTGGTCACCTTGTTCTCTTTGGCTGGACACCTGCTTGTCCTCGATGCCCACCCCCTTTTTGTGCTAACACCCCACAGCTGCTGGGCAGAGTGCCAGCGTGAAGACTCTGCTGGTGCTGGGTACAGTACAGCAGGTGCCCGGATCTCACTGCAGAGTGGGAAGGACAGACGCAAGGCTTGGCCCTGTGAGGAAGGAACTTTGTCCTGCCTCTACTCTGAGCATTCTCAGAATATCCAGTGTGCTCAACAGTAGGCAAAGTGCAGCCTCTATTCTTCTCCTCAGGCCTCCCCAAATCTTCCTGGCCCCTGAGAAGTTGGCACTACCTAGGACGTCATGTGCTCTTGGGCCTGGGCAGCCACATCACCGCACCCAAAAAGTGGCATCGGCTGCAGAGGATGTGGGTGGGTGACCGAGGACTAAACCATGGGAGCTACACTAGGACCAACTCAAAACAAAAATAACCTTAAAAAAATTCTCCCCTCTCCAAGCCAGATCACAGCAAGAGACAATGGAAGTTAGAGATTGTACAAGTGTCACCTTGGGCAGTCTCTTCATAGATTTTTCTGATTTCCTTTCTAGATCTTCCAAGCCCTGCACTTCCATCTTCCCTTCCGATAGACGTTGATTGTCCAGTGAAGGCTGATGTCTAGCTCTCTGGGGTGGAGGCCACACAGGGGCACTCAGTCAAGGGAGTTAATTCTCACTTTCTTCATCTACAAAACTGGTAACACAACATGCAACGTGACAAGGCAGGGGCAGGAACAAATGAGATAAGGAACGTGAAAGCATTTGGGAAAATGGAAAGGAAAGCATGAAGGAGAGGGATTTTGGATTGATTTATCTCTGATTCATAGACTTGGGTTGGACCAGACTGAGGAGGAAAATTGGGCAGGGAGGAAATTCTTCAGGGGGACATGGGGGAAACTGATACCTCCTCCTCTGTCCCTTCCAAGGGAGCAGGATTCCGGGGAGGAGGAGGGGGCGGCAGCAGAAGGGCAGCAGGTGCGTGGAGCGGGAGCCCCTTGCATGGTGGCAGTTCCAGCCTGCTTTTGAAGGCAGCCTCTCTCAGAGCAAGGAGGAGTCGTTTGACTAGGGTCTCCACAGGACCAGTGCTGGGGACACACAGGGCCACGGCCACTGAGCCGAAAGGACGGCAGCCTTCTGTCTCAGACCCTTTTCACTTTGTGAAATAGAGAAAAGCAAGGGGGAGGCTCCAGTCCTTCACCCACAGAGAGAAGGCAGCTCGGGGCAAACCTACCCACTGCTAATATGCTCCTTAAAAAGCGCTGAAAGGAGCTATAGCCTGGCTTTTGTGTAAAGTACTAAAGCATCCCTCGTTCTGCCCCTCCCGTACCCCCACTCTTCTAGAATTTTTTTTCTCTTAAAAGAGTGCTCCAGCTCTCCGGGGACTGGAATCATTAACTGAACAGCACTTTGCCTCTCATAGCTTTTGACAATTTGGCAGTAAGTTGGAAAGTACCAGAGAAGCTGCAAAGAAGCGGGGGTGAGGATGGGGAGGACGAGACCAAGGGGGTGTGCCTGGAGGACCTGCCTGGGGCCTGCCTGACTCCTGGCCCAACACCTGGCTGCACTGGATCTGCCCCACCCTCCCTGCCCAGCTCTGGCTCATGGGATGCTGGGCTCCAGCTGTCAGGGGGGTGTGGTGGGGTGTGCAGGAGAGCATCACATGGCTTCCCATCTTCACCCCCTCTTGCTATAGCCTGGAGGCTGCCTGGGGCTGGCTGACAACCAATCTGGACAAAGGGATCCCTCCAGGAGAGGTGGGAGTTAATGCCCTTCATTCTGCCTGACACCAGGACCTCCCTGTGAAGTGCAGTGAAGGAGTACCCGATTCTTAAGGAATGGAGAGCCTGTGTGGCTGGTGAGGAAGGATGGTCTAAATAATGACCCTGGGGCAGCAAAGTCTAAGTCCCGGGTGTTTCCTAAGTGGGGAAAGCAGGGTGAGAGGAAGGAGGGCTATGGGTTTCCCAGTCAAGTTGTGATAGAAACAGACCAAAGGGAGAGGTTTCTCCGGTACCTGAGATGACCTATGCTGGAATATTTCCTGTTCAGCCTTAGACATCCTGACTATTAGGAAGTAAACGGCTTTGGGGGTGCTCGTCAACAGAGGCAATGAGTCTTCAGCTTCCCTGGAGAGGATCAGAAAACTCTTGCTCCTCTCTCCCCACTAGGAACTCGTCCTTATTTAACAATCCTAGAGTGTAAGCATAGCTACACCTATTGAGCACATATGACGAATTGGACAGGACGCCAGGCACCTTATGGAAATGATTTACATGCAAATCATTTACAAAACCCATTTCACTGATGAAACCCAAAACCAATTTCACTGATGAAGAAACTGAGACTCAGAGAGGTTAAGTAACTGCCTTAGGCCACACAGCCAGTCAGTAGTAGAAAGGCATGCAAACTTGAGTCAGTTTGATTATAAAATCTTTTATTAATCCATTTACTTCCCTAAAATACACTCACCTTTGTCTTGTGTATAATGTTAACATCTTACTGTCTGTCATTTTAATGCTCTTATTCTGCTGTCTGAGCCTCATCTAAGTGCCAACATAAATTATAAATTCCCAGATGTAGAAGTTGAATCTGTGTAGTTCATTTTATTCAACTTTTAGCAGAGTGCCAAGCATGACAGGGTGCTTAAAAATTGCATTCTATCCCTGAATCAAGTGAGAGCTCCAGAAAGCCGCAAACTTGGACCACAAAAGCCTAACCAGCAAGCTTCCCTTTCCTTCACAGCCTCAGGAACTTATTTTTTAGTGTTTGTTACTCCATGAGAATAACGCATTGAATGCTGCTTGTTGCATGGAAGTCACAGCCTGGGCACTTTGTCGGGAGCTAATACAAGAAATTGCCATATAAAAGAAGCATCTGATTTGGATGTCAAACTCTTGTCCTGATGTCTGTACAAGGTCTCACGTGATAAATCACTTACAGAATGTAATGTCTTGGAATTGTCCTAAAAAGTAGGGACACTGCCTTCTCTCATAGTGTAAAGATTTCTAGCTCATTTCATTTCCCTTTATGACTTGGCTGCTGGGACACTCAGGCCAAATCTCATGCTGGGTCCTGGTGCCTATGTTGACCTTCTTGGTAACATATGTGTTTCTACTCCCTTTGTGGCTTGGCCTTTCTAGTTCTAAGACAGTTATCATTCCATGTTGGCCAAATCTTTTGTTGTAAGTCATCTTAATTCCTTCTTTGGAAAGAAGTGAGATATGAATACATGCAATTAATTATGCTCAGGTCTTTTCTTTGTACCCTATGAATCTGTACCTGTTGTAAACTGCCTCAAAATATTCTCGGGTCTTTTTACTCTGTGCTTATATCCTTTGCCTCTTCAAGGAGGAGTTGGCCAGTGGATGTTTCTGAGTGAGAGTCTAGGCTACTCTCAGGATGTTGTAAGTGAGGGGCTGGATGACAGGGGTGAGGTGGGGAGATACCACTCAAAACAGAAAGCCAGTGGTTGATTTGTATTCCACTGCACTAATAAAAATCCAGACTCCTATGGGTCTGGCCCATAATAAGGCGCTGTAATTATTTGTAAAATGGAAGAATGAATAAATAATGAATGAACGCTTTTCTGGCCAAGAGATTCTTCTCATAGGAGAGAAGGCAAGACCGTTTGGCAGAAAGCCCCATCTTCAGGCCATAGAGGAGACTCAAGACCACTGGGAGCCCAGTGGAGTCCAAGCTCTCCATGCCATCCTTGTCCCCAGCCAGGCCAAAGCATTCCTCACCTGCACCATGTACTGTGAAACCAGGCCAGTGTGCTGGACACTAGAGGAAGGAGGGTGGGAAGTGGGAAAGAAGGAAGGTAGGAAGGAGGGAGGACAGAAGCCTAGGTACAGCTTCTGATGCCTTTCTCTTCTTCCCCCATTGAAAGAGACAGTCACAAAAATGCTAGCCCATAGTGAGTGTGAGGAGAGAAATGGTGGTCCTCGAAACATGTGTCCCTCTGTCTGTTTTTACTTAAAGTCTCCTCTTAACTCCCACCTGCCTCTCTCTTTCTCCTTCCCTTCTTCGTCTCTCTCCCATCAATCCCCAAATCTCTACATACACTGTTTCTTTCTCTGTGCTGCCTCTGCTCCTTTCTCCCTGTGTCTTTCTCCACTCTCACACATACACATGACCTCCCCAAGATCCCCAAGAGAAAAGCTCTTCAGAGACCTGCATTTCCCCTTGTCTGCCCCAGACTCCAGAGGCAGTTAAGGGCAGAAGACAACAGCCCCGGAGCACGGGAACTCCACCACCTCCCAAACTGACCTGTGCCCAAACCTGGACTTCCATTCTAATCCCAGTGGCCTTGCCAACATTAGTTGGACTAATTTTTTCCTGTAATTAAAAGGAACCCCCCCCCCCACCCACAACTCCATCTCTAATCCCAGATAATTAGCTCTCTGATTGCCAGTGCTGGGCAGGAAACCTCCTGTTTGGAGAGGGATTTTGGACAGACAGATTAGGCAAACACTATGCAGGAAGCTGCACTGGGAAAACAGGCTGTTCTCAAAGTTTGTTGTTAAAAGAGATTTGTGGTGGGCAAAAGGGCCTGATTCCCTACAGGTGGTCTGAGCTGCCTCTGACCCTGTCAGTTTCTCCAACAAATGGGTCGCTTTTCTTGGCTTTCAGGATCCTCCCTGTGGCGGAGCCCTGCGGTGGGCTCTATCTCCAGCACACGGGGCAAGGAGTATTCCCAGGAAGCACATTCCTTTGTTCTCCCAGGGAGGACTGTGCTTCTCTGCATGGGAGAGGGAGGCAGAGCCGTATAGGCATCCACCCCCACAGGCTAGCTGGACGATGGTCAAATGTTACTAAAATATGGCAGGTGACAACAAAACCACCATGACTCCAATCAACCAGGGAGTGGGAGAAATGCCAGGAAAATGGGGAAACCCCTTCCCTAGAGGCTCTAGGGAGGGCTCCTCAGAGCTGGGTGTGGATTCTCCCAGCCAGTGCTGTCCTTTGTCCATATAATAGGCACCGCATTGTCATCTGCTGGGCTGAGGGTAGGCTGAAGGTAACGATATTTTGTTTGTTTGTACCACCTAATTTTTCTTTTTTGATCTTCATGATCATCCTGTGGGGGGAAGTATCTTCCCACAGAAGAAGAACTGAGTCCTGGTGAAAGTTCAAAATCACCAAGCAAACCTCTGCGGAGCGGATGCTCCAGTACCAGGCTCCAGGAAGATGGCTGCCGGGAAGATGGCTGCGCCTGCTCTTCGCACAATCGCATGTCTTCCAGCTCCTGCTCTTCCTGTCTTGAGAGTTTGGGCATTTAGGATGTTAGAGTCATAGGAGACTGGGGACACCAGCCATCCAAGGGCATTTAGGACTCTGACAGTCAAGGGCTGGTCAACTCCTCTGTGAAGATCTGAAAGTCTGGTGCTACCGTGACGCCCACCTGCACTTCTTGCTGACATGGACTGGGCCTGGCATTATCAGGCCTCTAAATAACCTCAGGAGGGCCGGATCTCTGATGCTGCTTCCTCCTCTCTGTGTTACTCAAAGCCATAAGATTATTCACTCTGGTTCTCAGAGAGGAAGGGGCAGTAACTGAATCGAGGGGCTGGTGTGTGGGAGGGAGAACCTGTGCTTCCAGAGCCAGGGAGGGGGCAGCAGGGGCTGGTGGGCTGGCACTTGGGGGATTTGTCCAGCCTGCTGGTTGAGGCGCCTGGCCCTGCTCCCCCACCATGGCTTCTGCAGTGAGCTCAGGACATGGGGGAGGGAGCCAGGCCATGGATGGATTCCAGATGGGCTATCAGGTTTGCCCACAGTCGACTGTAAGGCTCCTCTGGTCTCGGCAGCTCCCTCAGCTCTGATTCAGCTGCACGCGGAAGGCCTGCTATGGAATGCCAGTGAAACCCAACCCGTCTCTCCCACCAGAGCCTCCCTCACTCCTTCTGCTACTAGAGATAGATAGCATGTTTTTTCTCCGTCCCTTCTTCCCTTCATTAGTACAACCCCCCGCCGCCCAGAAGTAGAAAGAGTTAGTGTGGGGAATTTAGCTGACAGTTGGGCCTCTGGCTCTGGAGCCCTGAACTATTTCCCCCTGGGAAGGGTAGCTGTATAAGGTTCTGGGTTCAAGTTCTGAATATTTGAGAACAGTGTGCTTGTAAGGGGAGCCACGGGGGTGGAGATATTCCTTGTGCCCCTCTGATTGCCAGATCAGTCTAGCTGGCCCTGACCCAGGCATGGGAGGGAAGAAAGGAGAACACAGAACTAGGTAGAACAAAGCAGTCAGATATCTGATAGCCCAACTGCATCTTTTTGCTGCGTGGCTTCCACACGGGCAGCATCCTCTCATTCAATCTGCCTAACAGGCTGGAAGAAAGACAAGCTTTCTTTATCCCCATTCTGTGGACAGATATACCAAGGCTCTGGGAGGTTTAGAGCACAGATTTGGTTTTGGTCTCCTGAATCTTGCCATAAACATTTTTGAGGACCTACTATGTGTTAAGGATAGCATTTATGCTTTGGGGCACAGAAACAAATGCAACACAGATCATGCCACAGAAACCAGTGCTGTTTTCCTATGTCACATAATTCATAGATTAATTATTCTCAGAGAGGGCCCACTGGGCGTTGTAATATAATCAACTTTTACACGTCCTCATCTCTCCACTGCTGTTTTAAAAAGATCAAGTTCATTTCTACCTTGTAGAGCTAGGAAGGAATTACTGCAAGTGGCATGAGGGAATCACATCAGGATTTCCTGCCTCGGTTTCCCCTTTGTTATCAAAATTCTGCTTTCTGGTGATTTGCTTCTGGAGTTTCCAGAACATTCCATTTCAGCCTCCTCCACCCAGAGCTGCTGCTCCTAGTCTCCCAGGTCTGCCTTGGGTCCTTTTTAATGACTGGCAGGCTGGAGGTGATGCTGTCTTATCAGGGTTGATTAGTTGGGCTGAAATTTGCATTTTGCTTCAGAAAACCAGTCTGGAATCTCTGGCAGAAAGCAGCAGGGATCCAGCTTCAATAGAGAATGCCCCTGAGGCCCAAGCATTTGAATGAACCACAGAAGCCTTTTCTACCCTCTCCTTCTCCTTCCTCAAGCCCCTTCTCACCTCTCCCCTTACACCAGAAGGCTGGTTAATTGTAGCAAAGGGCTCTCTGAATGTGCTTGCAGAAGAAAAGGCTTTATTTTATTTTTTGCTTCTTCAAAGAAAATGCGAAGCTCCCTCCAGCCTCTCAGGAGAATCAGTGAGGGAACAGTCTGTCTCAAAATGCCATTAAAACATCTCTCAAATTAAAAACAGTCCTGAAATGTGCAACTTCACGAGAGAGTAATTCACTAATACGCAAATGGTGGACTCTGACCACCTGAGGGCATGGATGAGTGGCAAAGGCTCTGTCCTGTGGTGCACAAGTGTCCTTGGGCAGGACATTTAGCCTCTCCGAGCCTCAGCTTCATCTCATTAATAATAATATAAAAAATTGTTATCTTTCTCCTCCCTCCCTAATTTCAGGGTGCTTTGGAGGGAAAAGTGGTCCTGTTACTCTCAGAGATAACGGTCTTGGTTCTCATCGCATGCATCTCCAGCCTCTCTCCCCTGCCCTCCCTTTCTTCACAGTCATGGTGCTATTTTAAGTTGAGGCTTCCAGCCAAAATCTGTACTTTATTAATTACGCGTCAACTACTCTGTGTCATGTTTAATGCATTTTCCAGATTGTATCGAATCCACAGTAAAAGGAGGAGTCTGAATGTGGCCTGGGTGCCTGGCAGGGTAGGTGCTGGGAGGAGACGGGGAGCAGGAGCCAGTCTGTGTGTGCCTCGACTTGATCTCTCCCCTTCTTCATCCTGGAGTCTCCATTGAGGCCAAGTGCAAATCCTGCTTGTAGCTCCTTAGAGCTCTCTGTTTAAAGAACATGCAGCACCCTGTGTAGAAGCACAGCACCCTGATGGGAAGGTAGAAAAACCTGCCTCATTAAGAAAGGCCAAAGGGCTCGGGACAGCTGACATCCATTAGCAGGAAGGGCAGAAGGCTGAGGATGATTGGAAAATGTGGCTCAGTGATATGCCAAGGAAAGACTGGAGATGACACTAACCATCTGTTCTTCTCTGAAGAGGAGATGGAAATAGCATTTGTATGGGAGCAGGAGAGAAGTGAGCTAGACCTGGGTATTACATTCCTGACTGCTAGGTTTCGAGAGCTGTTTGTAGCTGTGTGATTTGGGTAAGTCCTTCAGTTTATTGGGCCTCAGTTGACTGATATGTAAAGTTAGCATTTACTCAAGGTGAGCTCTGAAGTCCTTTCTAGCTTTGGCCCTTTGTGCTTCTCTCTTTGAGGAGATTATGGTGAGAAGCAGAATCTTTTTAGGGGAGTACAAAAATGAATCCTGCATGCTTCTTGACCTCCAGGAGTTCACAATCAGGCAAGGAAGGCAGATAAACTATGAAATAAACACAACAGCAAACAGGTACTGTTCCATGTGCTTTACCTGTATGAAGACATTAAATGCCTACAACAGCTCTATGAGGTAGGTCCTACTGTTATCTCTGTATGCCTGATGAAGAAAGTAAGGCACTGAGAGGTTAAGTAACTTGTGCAAAGTTATACTCCTAGTAAGAACAGAGCCAGGTTTTGAGCTCAAATAATCCCACTCCAAAGTCTGTAACATTCAGCCCTGTGCACACTGCCTTTAACCAAGAAATATAAGCAACTCACAGACATGGCTGACTCTGCTAAGTGCCGTAACCAATGATAAGAAACGTGGGATTACAGAGGGGCAAATCAGGAAGGCTTCACTGAGGAGGTGTGATATAACTTAAGCCTGAAAGGACAGGGCACTTCCTCAGGCAGAGAGTAGGGAGGCATGGCAGGGACAGCTAGAGCCAAGGCACGGGGGCACTTAGGGAAGAGGGAGGGATTGACAAAGCTGGAAGAACAGGGTGTGAGTGTGGCAGAAGTGGCATGGGGAAGGGATGTAGGGAGGGATGAAGTGTTTCTGGTGGAGGGATGCCAAGACCTTGCTCAAGAGACTCAGCTATACCCTACCTACAAGCTGCGGAGAGCCATTAAATGATATAAAAAATGTGAAAGCTAACTTAGAGAAGGCAGGGCAGGAGCCAGCACAAGTTCAAGAACAGATAATAAAAAAGTGTCAGCCTGGGGTGGGGCAGGGAGGTGGAAAGGAGGGCAGGTGAGGGAAAAGATGAACAGACAAGATTTGGCAACAAACTTAATGTGGGAAATAAGGGAGAGGGAGCAGTAGGGGAGTCAGAGAGCTGACCTGTGCCTGGGATGGCTGGTGGGAAACGTGGATGGGCTGCCCCAAGGGGCATGGGGTAGGGAGCTCTAAACTTGCATATTAGGGATGAGACAGCGAGGCTGACAAAGCATTTGCAATTCAGCTTAAATATTGCTTCCCCAGGAACCTTTTCCTGATCCCTTTTCTCCCAGTAGTTCTGGTTCCCTAGTTACAGCTTTCCATGATGCTTATTGGACTTTGGACATCTCTACAACACTGGCCAGCCAAGTAATAAACAGTTATTTGTGCAACCACTTGCTGGTGTCCTTTCTCCCAACCATCCTGTGTTTTGTTGAGTTCGGTGTCCCCAGTGCTGAACACAGTGCCTGGCACGTCGATGCTCCATAAACCCTTGCTAAATGAATTGATGATCTCTGCCTCTGGGTCAGATGCCCTTCTCCCACTCTTGGGCGTCAGCATGATGGGATCTCATCACTGCCTCCCACAAAGGGGCCGCTTCTCCCCATGGAGCACAGGAAGGCAGATGTATTCATGTGTTCACCTGTCCACTTTGCCCACACTTACGGGTTCTGACGCTTCCAAACAGTGTTGCCGCATGGCAATAATGAACAATTTAGCATGGAAATTGACCTTAGAAGGAAGGGGCTGGCGTGTGTGTGCCCCATTAGAGAGCATTTGGTTAGGGGACACCTTTAACCCTGCAGGCTGCAGAGGAAGAGATCTGTGATTCCCCTTCCTGGGCAAGCCCCTCCCAGCCCAATCCACCTCTGCCTCTTCTTTGTTCCCCCAAACCCTCCTCTGCCCCATTCACCACCAACATCTACCTGCAGAGGCGCAAGATGAGAAACAAGAGCTCTACCCCCACTCCCTGGACCCTGTTCAGGACTTGGCAGTTCTTTGCTCCCCATGCCCTGATGCAAAAGGTAAGAGCAGAGGTGAGCCTTCCTTCCCTTCCCTGTCACAGGGAGGTTTAGTACCAGTTGCTTTTTGGTGGTGTCTTCCATTGAGGGCCAGTTCCAGACACCTTCTAAGAGATACTTTCTTTCCAAATCCCCACTGAATTTGGAGGGAAAAGGGAAGATGAAGGTATCTGATACCCTTAGAAGTGGAATAATTTGGCTCCTTAAAAAGACAGGGCAGGGACCATCTTTGAAAACACCTAAGAAAGAGAATAAAAACTCTGTTTTAGAGGCTGGGCTGAGTGAAGAAGCTGGAGCTCCCTTCACGCAGGCGCCAAACCCAGCCCGCCTCGCCTTCAGATCCCTGGGTGTCAGTCCGGCAGTGGCTCCCTGGGGGCAGAGGAGGGAGCTCCTAAGGACGTACTTAGCAGGCGCTGCCTGACTCTAGCGGCACTAATGGATTCTCTTATCTCACTGGGACCCTTGTCTGCAGATCGGCAAAGCTGCAAGGAGGTGGCAGGTTAAAAATACTCTGTTAGCAAAGAGGCTTAGGTGGGGGCCTTGCCAGGGGAATTACAGTGATGAGAGGCCTCTGGGGCGGGAAGTCAGGGATGGAACCAAAGCTGCTGGACCCTCCGCTTCTCTTCTGCCTTCCATTTGAATTTGCTGCAATGATTGGCAAAGGTCTGTGGAGATGGAGGGATTAATGTTGCCTCTTTTCTAAGGCCTGGGGAGCCATGTAGCGAATGAGGACCATGGCAGTCACCTGGCCTCCCTCCTTCTCAGCCTGAGGCTTGGGCATCCTTGGCATGCTAGCAGATCTCTGGTGGGGGCACCCAAGCCCTCATTCATCTTATAGCTTACGTTCTCTTACCCAGGAAAAGGAACTAAGTCTCAGATGGGAGGAAGTAATAGTACCCGGTGTTTAGAGAATGTTTGTACTGCGTCCGAGTGTTCTTACATAGAAACCTCACTGAGGCCTCACAGCATGCCTATGAGGTGAGGATAATTACCCCGGTTTTATATTTGGGGAAACAAGGCTTTGAGAGTTTACGAGACTTGCCCAAAGTCACACATCTAGGAAGTGGCAGTGTGGACTTCAGTAAGGGCTTTCTGATGTCCTCTCCAGGGCTCTTCCTGCATCCTCCATTCTCTCCACGATTTTGTTCTCCTTAACCCTCCCATCAGGAAAACACCAATGGGGCAGTTCTCCTCAACAGCCTCTTTCAACTTCATCTGTCTGAAAACCCCACAAGCCCAGCTGCCCCTACATGGTCTGGGGCTGGTCGAACTCTAGGCTGGTCTTGGGGTCCTTGGTCTCCACTCCCTCAGGACCAGAAGGTAGCTTGAGCAGTCTGCCTCACCTCAGCTTGGTGTTCCTGCCTCACCTCAGAACTACGGAGTCCGAGGACTGAGAGTGGCCTCAAGCCTCCGGTGACTTCATCCTCTCCCACATGGGCCAGGACATCTGGGTCTCATTTTTTGATCAGAGAGAACAAATGTTCTACAACTCCCATTGGCAAACTGATTCAGTGCTTACTGTACTCCTCTCTCCTGCTCAGAAAGGTCCCCCCTAAGGTTTGACTTCCTACTACAGCTGAGGGCTCTTTCTTCCACACAGATGAACTGACAGTTACTTCCCATGGGCAGACCCCATCTCTAACAGCCCAAGGAGAGAGAACTCTGAAAAGGGAACCTCTCCTTCCCCACCATCCCACCTCTACAAAGAAATGATACGGGCAGATTATGTTTGTCACATTAAACACACAACATAGAAAGGAATCAACCACAAATAGTGAGATGTTGAAAAAGGGAAAAAAATCTCGATAACATCAGAAATTAGTGACGGGAGTTTATTCCTGGTCACAGATTTGCTAAAACACCTTCTCTCCGAGAGATTTCTGGCTTAGGTGACTGCCCTAAGAGCAGACATTAGGCTGGCTTGGACCTAAGGCAGCCAACTGGTCTGCATTGCTTGAACTCTCAACAGGCTCAGCCCGCTGAGCTGGTAGCAGGGATCCCAAAAGGCAAAAAGACATGATCATTGACCTGCAGGTACTTCCTGAAGATCCGATAAGGAAGGTGTTCAAATACAGCTTGAATGCCTCCTGTGCAAAGTATGGTGCTATGCACAGAATGCTGAGTATGATCTAGTCCTTGATCTTAGCAGCTTGTTTTGAGAGGGAGCAATATAGGTAACTATGAGGCTTAATGACAAATGCACATGGAGCAGTTTGGAAAATGCGTCTGAGTTCAAAAGAATGAGAGATAAAGTCCCAGGGTTCCAGGGTGAGGAAGGAAAATTAACAAATGTACAAAGTTTATAACAATGAAAACTGCAAAGAACACAGAATGAGGATTTCATGCATTGATGTAAAAATTAAAGGTGGCGTGTGGAGTGGGAGGAGAGGGGGGAACACATATTGAAAGAAACCTAGAAGGGAAGGGTCTCTTTCTAAATAGATGGATTCTAAACCTCTGGTTTTGGTTCCTCACACTTCACCTGGGTCAGGCATAGCACTCCTTCTTCCTCACGTCAAACCACAAAGCTCCCAGCACAATGGAATTGTGTGTGTTGCTGCAACTCCACACCTGAGTCTGCACCTGGGGCTACTGAACGAGAAAGGGAGTTCCCAAAATAGAGAGCAGAGCTTGGGGCTACGTTGGAATGTCAGTTAGCTGACTGCCAGCATCTCTAGGTCGCTGGGGATAAGCATCAACTAGGCAAAGGAAATCCATGTATGATTTCCAAGCTTCACTTATCTCAGTGCTGAATTTTAACCTTATTCTCTCAGTAAGTCTTGGACCACAGTTCCTAATGAGGACTCCCCTGACTATGGTGATTTTATAGTTTCTGGAAGAAAAGGCTGAGAGGAAGAGAGGAACAGGAAGGGAGAAAAGAACACCAGGAAAATCTCGGCCCTCTCTCCCACACTCCCCTCACAGCAAAGTGGGCCGCTAATGCATTAATTAACTAAGTAGTTTTGAATGTACTCCATTGCACCTCATTGTCTGCAGCTGCCATTCCCTGGAGGAGCCATAATATGCTCAGCGCATACTATATAATTAAATATCAACACATGTGTCCCCTGCCCAGTGCTGGGATGCGTATTTACTTGTGTTAATGAGAACCAGAATGGCCTTACTGATGAGAGGCCCATAGAGGTAGGAGGCGAGGAGCACGTCTCCTGAAATTGAGGTGCATATGCCCTAGCACCCTGCTCTTCTTACTCCCTACCACCTCCTCCCAATATCCTGTCCCCAGAAGGCCATCTCAGGACCCCTGGTGGAAGCTTTTCACCAGACCACAGGCCAAAGTGCCATCAGCTGCGCTTTTCCCTAATGGGAGTGAGCAGCAGCAGCCCGCACGTGGTGCATAATGACTATGTTTCTGCTTAATACAAATTGTGGTTATTTAGCAGCCCAAATACCAATTCCCTACTGAGATCCCTGTCGTTGAAACCCCACACACATACACAGACTCAGCAGACACAAACACAAGCACCTGCGTGCTGGCCCCCCATTTGCCACTCCCCACCCCACCCGACCCAAATCCATTACAGAATTGCTCTCTGGCTTGGGGGACCAGAGTTATTAATACTGAGATGAGTGACAAAGTGAATGTGCTATGTGGAGCAGCTTGATGGAATCCAAAGGCAGGTCGTTAGAGTCAGAAGGCTGTGGTTCAAATCCTGGTTTTGCTACTCATGGGCTGTGAAACCTTGGGCAAGTTCCGTAAGCTTCTGGGGCTTTCATCTACTTATATGAAAAGTGGGGACAGTGACACCTACACCATCGGTGAGGACTAAAAGGTGTAATTTAGGAGAAGTCGTCCTCCTTAAATGTTCATGTTTCTCTCCTCCCTCTCTTTTCTCCTCTTCACATATAGCCACATCTGATAGCAAGTAGAGGTATTCTGTCCAGAGATGAGGAATGGAGTATAAGGATGTAAATCCTTCCCTCAGATTTCAGTTAAAACACACACATTCCAATTTAAAACAGGGCACTAGAATGTAACAGGCGCTGATCTGTTTTGTTCACTGATATATCCCTAACATCTAGGAGAGTGACCAACACATAGGAGGTGCTCAGGAAATATTTACTGAATAAATGAATGATATTTCATCTCTTATTCAATTCGTATAATAACGTCATGTGGGGAAGTCTATTGCCCCCACTTTGCAGAAGAACAAATAGGCTCAGAGAGTAAGTGCCTTGCCCAAGGCACACAGCTAGCCTGGGATATAAACTCAGGTGTCTGACTCAAAGGTTCTATCTGCTGCTTTCAGCAGGCCCTAAGAGACTACAGAGTCTCTAAAAGGGAAAATAAAGACAAAAAGAAGATAAAGAGTGTGTGTGTGTGTGGTGTTTTAAGAATGAGAGGTACTGCTCCTGAGAGATTGATGGCTCAACACAGTTCTAATGAGCCATTTGTGGCCAGGTCATGCTACCCCAGTGAGACCCAATTTCAACCAGGACATGAGGCCAGAGAAACAGGACTTCTCAGCAGGCACAAGAAGCGGGACCTCTGGGAGTCAGAATACCAGGCTCCTCCAGGATCATGGACTCTCAATTCCACCCCCATATTCATTTCAAAGGATACCCTGCCCTTCAATGGTTTTCTATAAGGCCAAGCTGATCACCCACCTGGCTTGCACTCTTTGTCATGAACTCCCTAGAGAGGGTCTTGATTGTCCTCACTCTGGCCTGTGGATGCTCTCAGACCAAGTTATTGAACATGAAACAGCTGGGCTGGGGTAAGGGCAGACTCCTCCCTGCACTGAGCTCCTCCATGTGCCCCAGAGAGAGCTCAAGGGAAAAAGAGGCTCTGAGGCTGACCTTTGGGAGTCAAGAGTAGGCAGGAGTTGACAGGGCACACACTGCAGATGCAGACAGGGCACACATTCAAAAACTGACAAACAAGTGCAGATTAACGGAGTGATGACAAGACACAGGGAGAGTTCAGACAGGTCATACACGATCAGCATGTCTGGACCATCAGCCTTGTCTGTGGGCAGAACTTTAACTTGTCACAGATATTTCTCTGTCTTCCACGGCAGACTTGATGTTGCTGGGACCTAGCCCTGAGGCAAGTTACTGCTGCACCCAAAAGTCTATTTTGGGTGTACGTGGACCTGTTTGGGAATAAACAGAGCCCCTGTCCTAGAAGGTATGCCTGGTGGGCAAGTGGACAAAGGGCTGGAGCACCAGGAAGTCAGAAGACTAGGATTGGAAAGTCACATTGGGGTCCACAGGGAGAGATTCTGGAACGAAAGAAAGATTGGGGCAGAATTTGGGGGACAGGAAGAAGACAAGAAACAGCGCGTTCAACAGGTGAGAAAAGGGGCTTCTGTCAGAAGACAGGATAACCAAACCCAGAAAGCCAGGGAACCTGGATTCTAGCCCTGATTATGGTGCAAATCAAGTATAGCCTTGGGCAAGTCACTTCTCTTCTACAGTCTTGAGTTTACAAAAAGAAAAAAAAAAAAAAAAGATGGCTTAGATTGGATGAACTCTAAAATCTGTATTGACTATTAAGAAAAAGTCTCAAAGTCCAGACTTAATGCTCCCTCCCTAAATGTCTAGACTTTTCTAGTCACTGACAACCACAGACATCAGGATCTCCAAGAACTTTCCCAGCTAGGAGTGGGGTGCTCTGTGCATACCTCATTAGATATTCACCACCTCTTCTCACTCCCCAGCCCCCCTTCATTTCCCCATATGCAGATGGCTTTGTTTTCCAAACCTGATAGATGCTGACAGGTATATTGTTCTCAGCATCACCAGACTGCCAGAGGCTGCTTAAGTCAAATGATTTTCTTTCCCCTAATAACTTGGAGGATTTTTTTTCTTAAAAGGCAAAAAAAAAAAAAAAAAAAAAAAATAGGCCTTTTTTAATGCCTCTCTTTTACCTTAAAGAGACAGAGTGTCATTTATCTTCCTCTTTAGCCCAAAGTCAAATGAAAGGAGCATTAAACAAAGACCAGCCTGCCTTGAAGCAGTCATTTGTGACTGGAGGCTGGGGAGAACTAGCATGGGCCTTAGGGACCATCTCCAGAGACTGGTGATTGACAGGCAGGGGGAAGCAGGGGTGGGTGGATCTGAACCACGGCCAGGAGGAGAGGCACAGCCACCCACAGAGGCAGGGGAGCAGGAGGCCCTGTGGGGCTGGATGCCTGCCAGAGCCAGGGCATGAGCCTGGCTAGCAGGCAAGAGCTGTCTGTGGGCATGTTCATAAGGAGCTAGTTCAACCAAGCACAAGAAAATGGAATGAATTTGATGTGGTCAAAGCCCAATAGGTTTCATGGTATGATTTCATGACCCCAGTGTTATTCTGGCCTTTGAAGTAGGAATAAGTACTGTCAACAATCGCCTTTTACCCTATAATCTACATTGTTTTTAATGAACAATTAACCATTATTGGTTGACGCATGAACCAACAAGTGGTTTAAGTGCCTCCGGAGTGATAAATATCCTAGCAGTATAAACAGAAATAAAATAAAATAAAATAAAATACAGTCCTTGCTCTCAAGAATCCTATAATCCATTGAAGAGGGCAAGACAGAGGAAGAAAAATAACAAGAAGTAATGCCAGTGAGCAAATGCTGAATATCATAGAGGATGGTCTTACGGGAATTCAGGGATATCAATGGGGGCTGAGGAAGAAAGACTTCCTGGAGTGGGTGTTATTCCCAACACAGGCTGTAACGAGTGGTACCATCTCGTGATGGGCTGCAATCTGAACCAGGGGACATAGATTAAAGGTAAGTAGGTAAGCTTCCTTAGCATTTGACAGACTTGGGAAGAGGCAAGTTGTCCTTATCAAAGAAGAGCAGTGTGGTGGTAGTGCAGGGTGCCATGTTGGCACTGTCACTGCTTGAATCTGAAGGACTAGTAAGATTTGAGCATGCCAGGGAAGGGCTGGGGTACTTTCAATCAGAGGAGATGGTTAATGCAGTAATGATAATAATAACAGTTAACTTTTACTAAATGCTTACTATAGCCCAGATACATTTTAAAGGTTTGATATGTACTCTATCATTTAATTCTCAAAATACATTTAATCCTCAAAATAAAATTCTTAGTCCCCCATTGTAGCAGAAGGAAAATGGGGGCACTAGGAGTTTAAGAAACTTGCCTAAGTTACATAACCTACTTGCTAACCTTTGATCTCTTTAACTATTAAATGTTGGTAATAGGCCTGGCAAGATGGCTCACGCCTCATCCCAACACTTTGGGAGGCCAAGGCGGGAGGATGGCTTGAGGCCAGGAGTTTGACACCAGTCTGGTGTCACACTGGTGACACAGAGTGAGACCCTGTTTCTACAATAAATACATTTTTAAAGTTAGCCAGGCATGATGTGGCATGTGCCTCTAGTCCCAGCTACTTGGGAAGCTGAGGTAAGAGGATCGCTTGAGCCCACGAGATCTAGGCTGCAGTGAGCCACGATTGCGTCACTGGATTCCAGCCTGGGTGACAGTGAGACCCTGTACAAAAAGAAAGTATTTTTTTTTTAAGATGATAATAATAGCTCCTACCCTAATAGGATTATGTGGTGAGAATTAATTTAAGAAAATGCACATGATGCATAGTGCCTGGGGCACATAGTAGGTGCTCAGTACATCTTAGCAGTTATTAGACTGGTGCAGAAGTAATTGTGGGTTTTGCCATTGAGAAAAAAAAATCAAAACCCACAATTACTTCTGCACCAATGTTGTGCAGTGAGATAAGCGCAAAGCAGTGTCAAAACAGAGAGCTGGGGGAAAACAGGCAAAAACCACAATGACTTTTGCGCCAACATAATAGTAGCCTGAAGAGTGGCTCCGAAGGAAAGATGCACATATTGTTTGCAGACCTGTGCGAAAACCACTGTTTGGGGCTCTGTTATTTGCAGAGGTAATGTTTTGGGTTGGAGGAAGTACTGTGGAATTGGAAAGGTTAGTGGGGTCATATTGTGAAAGGCCAGGGATCCCTGGATTTTGCTGTCTGAAAAATGTGTTCAGTTCTTCCCTCAGTTTCTAGGTCTCTACTCTGACATTGCTTTTAGAAACAATTCCTAAGTACTTCCAAGTTATCGCTGCCCCCTCCTCTTCCATTTCCTCTGCCTGCTAGTTGTGCCCACAGCACTGCCCACATCCGCAGATGACATCTCGGGGTCACAAGGGTCTGATCTCAGCTCTGGGCAGGCTGAGCCGAGCACTTGCCCGGACACTTATCTCACCGCTGGAAAGCTTGGCTTCTGAGTTCTTGGGTGGCAACTATCCCAAGGAAGCTGCCTTCTCTTTCTAACAGATTCTGGAGGACTGAGGGAGCTGATCTCATCATGTCCTTCGATAGTACTATCCATCTTGGCAGAAGGGAGGGCTGACAGTGTTCAGGCCTTACCCGAGAGTCCCTGCAGGAGCCTGCACGAAGCTGTTTTTTGTGTTCAGGGGACACTTTCAGGCAGCATTAGAGAAGAAAGGGGTAACTGGGATACTCTGGGGAGGGCTGGCTGGCTGCAGAAAATGGGTCCTGCAGCTCACAGTGCCTAACTTAATCAGCTCAATGTCCATAGAAGAGCTTGGAGGCGAGCCTAAGAGGGAGAAGATTAACAGCGAGGTGACTGTGAGGCGGACCCCAGCCACCGAGCACCGAGACTGCCTCACTGGCACCTCGAGGCAGTGTTGGGGCAGGTGATTAAGAGCAAAATCTACAACCAGTATTGCTAGATTGGACTCCTGGCTTTACCACTAACGAGAGCAAGGCTCTCAGCCTCTATAAGCCAAATGCCCTCAATGGGCACCACTATTTCTGAATCCTGTTGATTTTGAGAATAGAAATATACACACACACACACACACACATATATATATGTATAACCTTATATATATATATATATATATATATATATATATATATAAAAGTACTTGGAATAGTAGATAGCACAGAAAACATCATATGTCTTTATTAGTATTACACCCACTAGTATTAATGCCTTTACTGCTACATCAAGGATGTTGGATTAGTGAGTCTTTGAAGGTCTCTAAAAAAGTCTGCGGTTCTATTTTCCTGCACTGTGAGCCCGGTTTAGATTTCAGACTTAATCTAGCATTTGCTGAGTGCTTACTACATATGAATATATTATCTTATTTAATCCTCACAACAAGCCCTGTGCATCCCATGTTATTATGTTCATTAAGAACTGAGAAAATTGGAGCTCAGAGAATCCAAGTGAAGTTCTCAGGATCACACAGCTAGCACACGGCCAAGAAGGATTCACCTGCAGTCCAGTCCAGTGTTCTTTCCACTCTACCAGCAAGGGGACAAAGGATCGGTTATTTGCTACCAAGCTGTCACATCTGTCCAAGAATAAGGGCCAAGGCTCCTGTTCCCAGCAGATCTGGTTCTGGGGCAGATCTGGTTCTGGGGCTGTGCATGCTGAGCCTGTCTCAAGGGTGGGTGGAGGATTTGCCAATGAAAATGTTACCAGCTGAACTAGCATTAGCCAGCCATATTGGGGCCAAGAAGGAGGGGAACTAAAATTAATCCTCTCATTACCAGCCTGACCTGCAGAAGGATGAGCAGCACCAAGCCAGGAAGAAGAACTCCAGCAACATCTGCTGCTGCTTGCTCGACTTTCATTTCCTCTGTCCCTCCTGGGAATGCCACGCGGGTACCAGGATGCTGAGATGTGGTGCATGTGAGCACCCTCACTCACACAGAAGCACATATGCTGGAGACAGAATTAGGAGCCCACTGAGATAGCGCTTTGAAAAAAAGAGAAGTTGGAATATGTGGGTTTTCTCCCTTGTGCCAAGTCCCCTCTGAGAAGGGTATTTGGATCAGAGGCAGAATCTCTGAGTCATGATGTGACTGGGTTTTGCAAATGTGTCTAGGCCACTTGCCTGGTCATGGAGGGGTCCTGCCCACTGGCAGACCTCAGCTCCTGTCAGTGAGGGGCTTCAAGTATGGAAAAGAGAGGAGTGGGGACTTGCTAAGGCCTGGCAGCCAACAGTTGTGTGTAGGGTTGGGGGCTGGAGAGAGAAGGGCTAACTCTTTGGAAAGCCTGCCTGCTTGTTCTATTCTTGCAGAGGCACCTGGGGGAGGCAGGGAGGAACACAGAAGGCAGAGTCAGAAGGAGACGCTGCGGGTGGGGGTGGGAGGAGGTAAGGGCTGTGGAGAGAGTGAAGAAGGCATTGTAAAACTCTCTGGATGGTCATCAGCCAGATGTGGAGACCATATGGAGGAGGCGGGCTGGAGGTGTGCAGGAGGGGTAGAAGACAAACTGAGGGGAGGACAGCGGGAAGGGCAGAAGAGGCAGGTGAAGGCTGCTGACCTAAGCCATCAGAGTGGGAAGCCGGAGGAGCTCCCATGACCCCTGTAGGCTGGTCCATGCACCAGGGCCATAGGGGTCACCAGGCACTTCTGCTCAAGGCCCAGCCCAGTTCCTCTGCTTTCAGTTCTGAAACTCAAACCCCACAATGCACCCCCTGCTCCACACTAGCCCTTAGGCCTTCTCTCCTCCTCACGTCCACCCACCTGTATATCCTCAAGTTCATGACTGCAAAGTGACAACAGTGGTGGATATAAGAGAAATTCCCTGAGGAAATGAGCTGGTGTTTCCTGGTCTCCCTCAATGCCTCTGGAATGCAAGGGAAATTGGATTTGGCCCATGCTGATCTGATACCTCCCTGGTGCTGGGAACTCTCTGTCCAGCCCTGGCCATTTGCTGCCTTTGGGGGAGCTGGGACAGCTGGGAGCCAGCTGTTTTTAGGACTTTGCACACTAGCAGCTCTGTGGGAGCTCCCGTACCCAGAACTCAACAGCAGTGAGCAGACTGGCTGATCCTGCTGGGAATCTTTTCAAGGGAAAAGGTATATGATGAGTGAACTGGAATACCTGGAGACCCTGTACCTGAAGAGCACTTGGGAGCTCCACTAAGGGAGGATGAGAAAGAAGGCTGAAGGGTGGAGGGGAAGAGGGCAGGGATGTGATAAGAACAAAGTGTGAGTCTTCCTACATTCCAACTGGGTCCACTCATCCTAGCTGAGCACCCGACAGTGAAATGTGGCCTCCAGTATGGAATACAGCCAGTCACTTGGCAAGAGTCCTTCCTTCCCGGGGGAGGTCCCTTCTTGTTCCCCCACTGTATCCCTCCAGGGCTGGTATGTCCTCTGAACAAGGACACAAAGGCTCCAGCATTAAAGTAAGAAGAGATAGAAGCTACCTGGCCTGGAGGAAGAGGAAGAATGTAAAATGGCCTCCAAAGGATCCTATAGGGGTAGAGGAGACTAAACTATGCTTGTGTCCTGTGACAGTCTAGGCAGTCCGATTGGAACTATGTTCTCTTTCTTGGTCCAGTCCTTTGTTGAGAAGCCTGAGCTGGAGTCCTGGGGCCAGCTGTCTCTACAATAGGAATCACTGTTCCCCAGGGGAATGGGCTGGAAATCTGGAAAGGTCATCCATAGCCCCAGAGGGGGCTGGGAGCAACAAGCTGAAGCCCTGGTGGGCAGAGGTCAGGCTGGAGAAAGGCAGTCTTCCTAAGAGAGTGCCTAAGAAGACCTAACAGCCAGAGACAGAGGACAGTATGGTTCAGAACATAGTTAAAAGGTGCCTAGGGACTCACTGGGATGGTTATAGGGTTGGACACCGGCCGGCTTCCCATTGCGTGGTATCTTGGGGTTTTGTCTGAAGTGAATTGATGGATGGCTCAATTCTGTTTCTGTTGGAACCAACCAGCCTTACGTACCCTCCTTCTCTCTCACAGTTGTCTGGTGCTTTACAGTTTACAATAGGCTTTCAAAGTCAGGTTTGAGTTAAGGTCACAATAACTGTGGAATAAACAGGTAAGGAATTGTTGCCATTTCACAGATGAAAAAATAAAGGTCCCGGGATGGCGCTTCTAGTACTGGTTTCCATCAGCCTTTCCAATGAGATGACAAGAGCTGAGTGAGACAGGTAAGCACTGCAGAGGGGTCCCAATGTCCTGCAACGAACTATAGACTCATTCATTTCCACGGGCATGGGTAGGAAGAGGCTGTCGCCCCTTCTTTACTCCTCAAATTATGCATGAATCCACATCTGCCCTTACCTACCAGAGCAAGGAGCCATGGCCAACCTAAGCATGGGTTTCCAGGCTACAAACAACATTGCTACAGATATCTCGGTGTCATGAAAACTAGGATGCAAAATTAATGAGTGACAAGGTCAGAGTTAGGTGGGTACAGGTTGGAAAAGCCTTGAGAAGAATGGAAAAGATCAACTAGAAAAAGTCCCACAGTGAGAAACAGACAATAAGGGGATGCTGTCCAGGTAGACAGAAAGTGCCAGGGAAAGAGGGTGATTTTACCCAGGGAGATGTAAGTGACTGAGGATGCGAGGGAAGGCCAGCTCCTGCTGTGTCTGTTCATGTAGCCCATGCTGAACTAAAAGCTAAAACCTGGAGTTATCTTTCAAAATGACACATCTGATTACATCCCTCGCTTGCTCCAAAGACCTTAAATGGTTTCCCCTTGATAACCAAAGTCCAGACTCTTGAGTGCTGACAACGTAGCCATAGCCTGCCTGTCATCTGCTTTTCCTTTCTGCCCTACTCCCTTCCTCCTTGAGTCCTGGGCTCCTCTAGCACTGAACCACTCATAGTCCCCTGAACCTGCTGTGCCCAGTTCACCACGGTGTCTTTGCACAGACTGCTTTGGCTGCTGCTGGGGAATGGCCTTTTGCCTCTCTCACAGCTCAAAACTCCTTGCATTGCAAACCAAGCTCCATGCACACTTTTCTTTGATGCCTTTGCCGACTCTCCCAGACCTAGTTATTCATTCTGCCTGCTTTAGGGGCCTCAGTACTGGATACAGATTTCTGTCTTGGTACTATTCTATGACGTTCCAATTGTTCATACAAGGAAAGGCTGTAACTGTTAAACACTGTTAATTGTTAAAGGAAAGGCTGTGACTTATTCACCTTTTTGCATTTTTCCTACCTGATGCATTCAGAATCCAGCATAGTGCCTAACTCAAAACAGATACTCACCAAGCAGAGGACTGATTAGCAAAACAAATTCTGGAACTAGACTGCCTGGTTTGAATCCCTGCTCCACCTCGGATCAGCTGTGTAACCTTCACATCTCTGTGTTTCTGTTGCTTCATTTGTAAATGGGGATAATAATTACAGATACCTCAGGATTATTTAAGAGGATTAAAAGAGTTAATACATGCAAAGCTCTAGGACAGTGGCACTTAGTAAGCACTAAATGAGTGTTTACTATAATGATTATTATCTTTTGAATAAATGAATAAACAACATGGAATTAGCAAGCTGATCACATTTTTCCTTAGTGACCTCAAGGGACCTTAGAAAGAGTACAATCTGGTCTAGAGGTGGAAATACAGTTCTGATGAGTTAAACATAAAATAACAGCCAGCAAAAGTCTAACCAATGGGCTGTAGAACTAGATAAGTGGTTCTCAACCCGTGGTCCCCAGAGCAGAAGCATCTGCCCCACCTAAGAGCTTGTTAGCAATGCAAATTTTTGGGCCCTGCCCCAGCCCAGTACTAATGAATCAGAAACTCTGGGGGTGGGACCCAGCAATTTGTGTTTTAACAAGCAGTCAGGTGATTCTGATGCACTCTCATGTTTGAGAATCACTGGACTAGACTTTGCCCATCTCTTGTTATCTGTGTATAGTGTATACCTGGAGATTTCAAACCTCTTATTGCAAAACAGGGGGCTTACCCTGAGGACTTGAACAAACATTAGGCAGAAAACACTCCTGGTAATAGAAGATGATGTGCAATGCATTTAGCACAGCCTCTGTCATTCCATAGGAGCATAATAAGTGTTCATTCCTACCTTCTTTCCTCTTTATCCTACTGAGAGGAGAAAAAAAAGAGCAAAGGTCATGCTCCCATGGCACTGTTTTTGCAGAATTCCTGAGCTCTTTGGAGCAGAGGAGAGGAGAAAGCTATGGCAAAGAGTTATGAGAAGGCTTGCTTTGAAAATTAATGTACACAATGTGCAGCCAGGTGCCTGTTCCCTACTGGGCGTGGGGAGAGTGTGCACAGGGACATTGTCACTTTCTGCTGAGCCTGAAGCTCAGCTAGAGGAACAGGTGGGGAAGAATGAGGGTGGGCCTAACTGAGGGAGGAGAGCTTGGCTGCGGCCCAGTGTTCCTAAAAAAGGTTTACACAATGAGTCAGGCTGGCCCCAGCACCCCCTTGAGGAAGGCCTGAAATACCAAATGAAAGAATAAATCTTCAGGGGTAGGGGCGGGGGTGTTGCCTGCCTCTGCCTTCTCTCCAAGGGGTTCCTATGTGTGAGAGCTAGCAGCACTCACACTGCACCTGGGCCCTTGGCCTCCTTGTTGGGAACCCAATTTGGAAGGTATCGAATGAGGGAAAATGTAAACACCTGTCTCCAGGAGGATGCAAGGAGAAGGAGAGTTCCAATAACTCACCCTTAGGGCAGTGGTTTGCAAAATGTAGTACTCAGATCAACAGCATCAACATCAACTGGGAACTTGCAAAATCAGCATTTGGGAAATGCAAATTCTCAGGCTGCATCTCAGATCCATTACATCAGAAATGCTGGGAGTAGGACCCAGTGATCTGCATTTCAATAAGTTCTGCAGGTGATTCGGATGCAAGCCTAAGTTTGAGAACCACTAGTTTAGGGTATGGGTTGAAGTCTTTTTCTTGGTTTAAAGAGGAGGGACACATGCTACCATGCAAAGGGGCCTTCCCCGTTGCCCTAGCATGTAAGCCCTGACACACGGCATCCCCACAAGCATGACAGAATGCTGGGCCTGGGCTACAGAGAGTCTCTGGTGATGAGGACAGGGGCAGAGGCCCTGTGGGTGGTTATGGGGAGGAGAGAGGCGGGGAGGCTGCCACAACTCATTTTCTCTTAACATGAAAGCCCAGAGGAGGCCGAAGCGTCCTCGCCATTGAAGCTGGTAAATTACAGGATGATGATGGTGATATTACCAATAACGATGATAATAGCACCAATAACTTGAGGTCAGACAGGCACTTTCCTGTCCTCGGTCAAGGGGTAAGGTTGCAGCTTTGGTGCATTTGCTTCTGATTTAGAGGAAAACCTGGCTCCCAGCCAGCTCCATTTCCATGCTAGGGGGTGCAAACGGGGTTCTTGGCTCTTTGTCCTCCCTCTCTTCTGCCGGACCTGTCCTGTGGTCAGGCACCTCCTCCCTCCTAGCACAGTGGTCTGCCAAGAGGCAGGCAGCACTCACTCCCCTACTCCCCCACCAGACCATCCCTTGGTTCATAGACTACACATCAGTCCTAGAGGTCAAGATCAGAGGAAGAGGCTTATCCTAGATGCTATCCACAGCGGGGGCAGATGAGGGCCCTGGAGGCTCTATTAGCCTCTCTCAGATAAGCCACAAAGAGATACTGGAGGCAGAAACTGTGTGAGTGTTAGGGTAGGAGACTTCAGCAAATCCATAAATACCTTGAGCTGGAGCCTCCCCTTGGAGATCCTGTCCTCTCTCCCACGGCCCAGGGAAGCCAGAGCAGGGATTCAGAATCTCAAGGAGAGAAAAGGTCATCTGGTAGCATCCTCCCTCTACAGTATCCCCTGCCACCCCCAACCCCTGCCTAAAGGCATCTTTCTTACACTTCTTCAAGATTTCCCAGGATGAAGTACTTCCCTAAATGCTACAGCATTTTCTAGGAGGATCAAAGGAACAAGCAAATACCCAAGCCCTGGGTCTCTCTCCTCTGGCTGCCTCCCGCCCCGCCCCCACCCTGGGGCTTCAAACGCGAGGAAATTAGCACAAGGCCCCCTGTCATCACATGCAGTGACTTGTGAACATGTGCTTGGGTTGTTTCTCCTCCACAACAGGCGGTTTAGAGCAGCTCACTGGGGGCTTGTATTTTTTTTTTTTTTTTTTTTTTTAAAGAACTGTGTGTATGTTAAAGTCATTAAGGCTGGGAAAGGGGGGTGGAGTGGTAGGGGAGTAAAGGCCATTATATGGGAGGAGAAGAAAAATGGCCTGTCTTCAGGCTGTCAGCAGAAGAAACGCCTCTGCATTCAAGCGGTGGGAGAGGGGCTCCAATGGGAGGCCTGAGTGGGCACCTCTGCCGGAATGGCTGGGAGCAGGGGCAGAAGACAGAGAAAACAGTTCATCACATAGCCTGAGCCTTGGCTGTGGCAGTGGCAGTGGCTGTGGCTGTGGCTGCCTGGGTACGGACTGTCGCTATTCGTTAAAGAGCCACCAACAGAGAAGAAACCTGGGAAACAAAAACACAAGAGCTCATGCTTAACCTGCATGTATCAGGCACTGTGTTACACCCTCTGAATCTGCTTTATGTTGAATCCAAACAACACTGACATCCATCCTAGAAAGGCACTATTATTTACACCGTTTGACAGATGAGGAAACTGAGAGTCACAGTGGTTAACTCAACACAGCTAGCAAGGGGTGGAAGAAGCGTGGAGACACGGGTGAGTCTTCAGAGATTTTGTCTGAAGTTTCTGCCCCTCGTGAGTATTTGCTGCCATTGCCCCACACCTGAAAGCAATCGAGGGGAATTGGGATGGAAGATACCCCAGGAGGGGTAAAAAGGACTGTGATAAGGGAAATGGGGGTAGGAGGGAAAGGGAGGAACCGCTATTGGCCCTGGCCATGTCAAGCTTCTGGGGTCTCCCCCTGCCCAAGTTTGAGAGGGGATGGTGGAGCCTGGCTCCTCTGTGACCCCAAACTCCAGCCTTCCAAGCCTTCCCATGTTCACTCAGCGAGGAACCTCTAGGGTCCAGGCTCTGAGCCTGTGACCTCTTCCTTCCTTTCAGATTTTAATTTGCTGGGCTGGGAGACAAATGCATGTGGGAGGTTCTCTGGAGTGATTGGAACACACTGAGGGCTATAAGAAGCATCAGAGAAGCTTCATGCTGTCTGGTTCCCTGAGGACCATCCCATCTACCACTTCCCAACCCAGGCAGGCCAGACCAAGCCTTTTCCTTCTGAGCAAGCCCCTTCCCAGGCACTGCTGTCGCCTCCTAAGGCTGAGGAGGATGGTGGCAGGAGGGTGCAGGGAAGGCCCTGTCTGTTCTCTGGTCTTTCCTTCAGGGGCCCAGACCCTGAGGGGTGCAGCCCAGTTCCCCAGAGCACATGCTCCAAATCACAGCTCCAGTGACAGCGTTTGCTTTCCCAGTGAGGGGGCCAGCTCAGGAGATGAAAGTCCAATCCCACTGGCAGCTCCACAGGCTTCCTTTGCCAAAACACACTGTGAAAAGACCCCTGACCTCCACCTCATACTTTCTCTGCTCCACCTCCCGTCAGCCCTGTTTGCTTCCCTCCTCCCTAGAGAGGGTTAGACAGCTCAGTAATTTAGGGATCACTAGCAAGAAAGGTGCAGAGGTCAGAAGTCAGAGAGGGGCTGGGAGGGAATCTCGCCCCTGCTCTCTGGCAAAACCGCCCACCTCTTTCCGCCATCTGTAGACCAGGCCCTTGTGGGCCCGAGTTCACTGTGAAGGGAGGGATGGGGTCCAGGGATGGGAAGTGGGGGAATGCAGAGAGATAGGAGAAGCTGTAATTTTAAATCATGTCCTGAAAAATAGCTCTGGGAGGCAAATGTTCTCCTCCAACTTTCTTATTTTGAAATTTTGCTAGGAAAGGAAATGTTACATACACTCCCCTGAGACCCTGTCCCATTTAGGAAGTTCTTTCTGTTATCTCATTTCAACTCCTCCCTGCTCTAGCTGCTTTACAAACAAAGACAAATTGACTTAGTACCTCTCCCGTCTCTTCCACCATGGTCTGTTCAGTCTAGCTCAGCTCAGCTCAGCTCCAGAGCTTAGCACTCGAAACACAATGAATCAAACCAGTAGAAGGAGATGAGCAATGAGCTCATCTCTCTTCCTTAAGAAATCAGAGGCTGGGTGCGGTGGTTCATGCCTGTAATCCCAGCACTTCGGGAGGCTGAGGTGGGTGGATCACGAGGTCAGGAGTTCAAGACCAGCCTGACCAACATGGTGAAACCCTATCTCAACTAAAAATACAAAAATTAGCCAGGTGTGGTGGCGCCTGCCTGTAATCCCAGCTACTCAGGAGGCTGAGGCAGGAGAATTGCTTGTACCCGGGAGGCAGAGGTTGCGGCGAGCCCAGATCGCGCCACTGCACTCCAGCCTGGATGACAGATACTTTGTGTCAAAAAAAAAAAAAAAAAAAAGAAAAGAAAAAGAAATCAGAACCACCAAAAAACTGCAAGAGAATTTTATGGCAGTTCCATAGCTACTGAAAGCATCCTGCTCTGCCCACACAAGTAGCGATGTTGGGACATTGCACTCATGGAATGGAGCTCTGGAAGGGCCTTATGAGGCCGTCTCCTCATTTTGCAGATAGGAAAACTGAGGCGTATTTGCCATCACTCTGCTGGTTTGTAGCAAAACAAGGGCTCTCCTGCTTTCCTCTGCAGTTCTGAGTAAGAAAAGGGGCTTGAAGAGCAGCCTTTCAGCTGGGCAGAGCTGTGTGGGGAGTTTGCATCCAGCACTGCTGGGTTCTAGCCCATTCCTAGGATGGGCAGCTCAGCCTCTCCCGGAAGAGAATCTGGCTACTGAGTAACCCAGTGAATTAATGCAGCTTCACAGGGTGGTCACATCCCTGGCTAGGGGTGGGGGACAGTAAAAGCCAAGGAGCCAAGATCAGAAAAAGGAACAGCTTCTTCCCATGTGGAATCTAGCTGGGGCTGCCAACCTCCTCGTCAAGAAAGACAGCCTTTCCTCTCTTCCTCCTGTTTACCCACAGGGACTGGGGAAGGCTGTACAGAGAGGCAGGTTGAATGTATTCAGTCTGGAATAGGGAGGGAAAGTTCTTCTGGCACTCCCTCCTCGTCTAGGGGAGAGGTCAGAAGAACAAAGGTCACAGATGGACCTGCCATGATATGGGAGGAGGCACATGTGTTGCTGTGAGCCATGCAGGGTCGGGGCACAAGAGTTTGGCAACTCAGACAGGAGAAGCCACTGATGGCTTATAAACCAGACAAGGTTCATCCTGAATCTGGAGGGAGGGCAGTGAGAGCCCCATGAAGTCACTTTCTTGAATGTCACTAACATTTCATTTCACCCTCAGTCTGCCTTCCTGTCTCTTTTTTTTCGCTTTCCCCCTTAACCTTCCTCAGCAGGGGACTGGGGAGTAGAGGGAGCCGGAAAGGAGGTCTGCAGGGCCTCGTTGACTCCACTGACTATCCACAGCCAGGAGTCGTTGCTGACAGAAAAGAAATGAAGGGGCAAAGATGGGAGGAAAACCAGATGTCTGCAGTTGCAGCACCATTCTGCATGGCGTCCCCGCTGGGGTCCCTGCTGTGGACGAGAAGCCAGAGCCAGGTGCCAGGGGGTGGGGGTTCTTCGGGGGGGTGGGGGGCGGTGCTGGGCCCCACTCCTGCTTATCCACCCCTCGGTTTCTTTTACCTGGGAAAGAGATCACCGAGAGAGTCCTGTCTGATGCTTTAAGCTGGGAATTTGGTTTATTCTGGGGCAGATAAAAAAGAAATTGCACCGTAGCATCTTACAAAACTGCCCCCTTTTCAACTGAGACTGAGAGATGGAGACTATTCCTTTAGGATTTCATGGTACCCTAGACTTCTAAGTTATTTCTACTTCATATTCTGGAACTGCACCATCCAGTATAATAGTCACTAGCCATAGGTAGCTATGTATACTTAATTAAAATTAAGTAAAATAAGAAATTCAGCTTTTCAGGCACACTAATATGTGTCACTCTCTCAATAGCCACATGTAGCTAATGGTGATTGTATTGGACAGCACAGATACAAAAGTTTTTTCTCATCACAGAATGTTATCTTGGACAGTGCTGCTCTAGGAAGTTTTTACTCAAGTGTAACTTTCATTCTTGATTTCTCCAGATGTTCACGTGATAGCCTGCTCCTTAGGAATGAGGGCTAACTGGCCCTGAGGATAGATGTGGGGTGGGTTGAGACAGGGAGGAGGGAAGGGACGGGTAAGAATGTTTATTCTGCCAACCTGAAGGTTTTCTTTAGACTCCGAGTCTCTTTGCCAGTCCTAAGCAATTCAACTTGCCTGGGGAGGAAGGGGGAGGCTGTCTCTAGCAAAGGAGGAATTCAGGTGGTAGCTACAGCCAAACAGGTTTTGCAATCATATTCTGCCTCCCATCTCCGCCCCCTGCTTAAAAAAACCAAGGAAAGGATACCAAGGCCAGCCCTAGATAAGGTGGGTGTAGTGTCATTAGCCTGACTTACTCATCACACCCCAGGGCCTCTACTGGGGTGGGTGTAGGCAGGGATGGAAGGGGCACACAGGCTGGGGATGAGGCAAGCAGTTATGCTTCAGTCAATCTTGAAAGTTGTTGACATGATGGAGATGGAATGAGAGATGTTAAAGCCAGATATTGGGCACACCCAGCAAAGCCTCCCGCCCAGCTCACCCTTGAGCCTGCACTGCTTCACTCACATCAAGAGATCCGCTGGTGCAGAGAAATCACAAAGAGTACACACACACACACACACACACACACACACACACACACACACACACACACGCCTCATGCAGTTCCAGGGAGATTTCTGGAAAGAATCTTTAGCCCAATTTCTCAGTAAGCCTCAGCTGTTCCCCCAGGCTTAAGCGGAGGGCCAACAGATGGTCCCAGCTAAATAGGCAATCCTCCCAGTTCCTCTAAAAGCAGGGTCTGGGCCCTTCCAAGCCCAACAGTCCAATTAAGCTTTTTGCCCACAGGTGGAAGCAAAAGTGAATTTTGGGCCATTCTTCCCTTCTTTTAGGCATGGAGCACTCAGCCCTCCCATCAGCCCCCTCCCTACCTCTGGCATTGGTCCATAGGGAATCCCTGCCTCTCACACTCTTCTCTGAACATTAGGTTCCTCAGGGATCAAAGACTCCCAGAAAGATTTCCTTCTAAGGTGTCTTCTAGGCTGCAGGGATTTGACTGAACCGCTCAAAGGAAAACTCCTGGCTTGGCCTTGTTAAGGAGGCCCTCTCAGTCCAGGAGGTAGGGCCCCTTGGGATTAAGGCCACAGATTCAGGTACCTTCGATGATGTTCTTATTTCCTTCTCCCAAGGGCCAGAAAGTGCTGCAGGGAGATCCCGGTGCCCTGCTCTTCTCGAGAGGCCCCTCCTTCTCGTTGCAGAGCTCATTGGCATGACTGGCATAAATATATCCATATATCTCTCTATAAATATACATGTCTTTAGCTATATATATCTTTTCTTCTAAAGACTTGGCAAGAATTCCCTACAATCCTTTTCCATGACACTATAGAAAATCAGCAGAGTCATCAGTTTGATGGTTCCCACAAACACTGCTTGGGGTTGACCTCTGCAAAGCTCCCTTGAATCTTGCTTCCAGTAACCCAACCCCCCCAGCCCTCGCCAGCCCCCAACCCCCTGGCGACACAAAACACAACTCGATTTCCTGAAGCTGCCCCTTTATTCCTTGTTGGTCTCTGAAAGAAAAAAAAAAAAAAAAAAAAAAAAGCCTATCGCTTTTGAGCTATTGTCTTAAAAGAATAATAAGCTTTGTGTTCCTCCAGCTGGTCGCAAAAGGGAATTAGCTGTGCAGTGGGATCCAGTGGCACTTAGAGACAGGTGTGGCAAGGAAGAGGTGCTGGTGGTTTCAGAATGGGCCACATCTCTGTGGGTGGGCAGGAGGGCGGGGCAGATAGAAGTGGTGTCTATCAAGACTTAGCAACCGCTGGGGCAGCAGACAAGATGTAGCCCTCCCTGCAATGACTCCCTGGATAAACCGAAGAAACACCAGTGTACACGCACAGGTGGGGAAAGCATTCCCATGACTTTCTGAGGGAGTTATCACTAGGTACAGATTCTGAGAACGCTATCTTCGTCACCTTGCATCAGCATTTGTTGGAAGGAGGCCCAGGAGGGTAGGAGGAAAATGCTGGCCCCTCCATCTTTTTTTTTTTATATCCATCTTTGTTTCTTCACCATTAAAGGCTTGAGTAGGTGGAGACAACCCCTGTGACTTTTCTTTGAGGTATTCAGATCCTAGCTACATGTTGACATCATATTTAATCCTGAAACACGTTTCCTTTTCTTGATTTTCCAAGTGGGGGTTGGAAGAGGGGGTTCATAAATAGAGAATAGAAAATGCAAAGGAATAAGAGAATCAACAGAGAAATGTACAAAATGTAATTTGGCAAAAAATAAACAGAAAAAAACACAATAAAACCAAAACCCACAACTACACCTCCCGTAGCCTTTCTTGTTTTGTATTCTCTCTTTTTAAAGTTGGGTTGTTATCTTTGCAACAGAGAATGCCAGCAGGTGTTGCTGGCAGCTGTTTAATGACAGTGTCAAGAACATCTTTCAGAAAGGTAGGCTTGGAGGCAGGAGGCGGTGATGGAGAAAATGGGATGGGGAGAGAGTAGGTGGCCCCACATCTGTAGAGAAGTAGCTAAGGAATGAAGGGCTGTCCTGGGAATTGCAATGTTATTCTGTACAAAATCCTTCCTGTAGGAAGGTAGGGGGAGGGACAAGAGACATTTTTCAGTTTTTTTGCAGACCTAAGAATTTTGAACCAGAATTACATGCAGCTTGCTGTGTCTCTGGACAAATATCTTAGCTCCTCACTCAGCATCTACCACTTTCTTCTTTATTGTTAGTGACTGTCATGAGGATTAAATGAAAGGACCTGGAGACCCTTAGAGAAGGGTCCCAGCAGTCTCCAGGGGTGATTAGCCCTGCAATTATTCCACATCTGGAAAAGGTAATAGCTCCCAGACTGGCAGGGGTGTGTCATGGACCAGCAAAAGAAAGACGGTTTTTGTTACACAGCCCAGAGAGGCTGATCTTGGTTCTGTAGTATGTGAGAGAGACAGAGAGACCATAGGGAGGCTGAATTTGGAAGGGAGGGAAGCAGGAGCAACAGCCTTAACAACAGATGCGTTCCAAAGACCACCACCTGAACACTCGAGCTCTGAAATCTTTTCTGCTCTGTGCTTTTAGCTTAGTTCCCTAAAGCTGACTTATGAAAGCAAACCTGAAACTCTCACAAGCTAAAAAATCTTTTAGAGACAGCAAACCAGCCAGTGCTATGTGAAGATGTCTGCAAGGTACTCTGTCCTGTCTGAACTGTTGTTTCCCTTACTGTTAGCACAATGACCAAGATCTTGTAAAAGTCCCTGGCAAGCATTTTCTCCACCTTCAGAGCATTACCAGGCCATGTACTTGAGGGATATAACCTGCAGGTGTCAGGTTCTTTCTGATGCTGCTTATCAGATGGGTCAGGTAGCAGAGAGAAGGCAGCACTAACCCTTACATTTGTGCAGTGGTATGCAGTTACTATAGCTTTCACACGTATCATCTCGCTAAATCTGCCCCACGATCCTGTGAAGGAGGAAGTGAAATGATCAATGTCTCCATTTTAGGGATAAGAGAACTTGGGTGATTTCCCCAAGGCCAGTGGCTGTAGAGTTGGGACTGAGCTCAGCCTGCCTGATTTATGGGCTTCTTTTCCCCAGCTCCACATTGCACCACAACCAGTGCCGCGCACCCGAATCTTTATGAGAATGGAGTTCCCAGATCCTGTCTTGAGGGGAAGTACAAAGGAGGCAAGCTTATCTCATGCCTTCAACTAGGCACCTGAGGAAAGAACCCATGTTCTATTGTCCTTTACACCTCCTGTAGCCCAAAACCTACAGAGATTACATGTCACAGAGGTTCTAGCAAGATAGACTGAATGCCTGTCTTAGGTAGGATAGAGGAAAAGACACAACAAGAGTATGGAGCTCTCATGGAGACTGTGAACTTTGAGCCACGAAACTAGGGATTTATGCCAAGGATCCACTGCTTACTGACTGAATAATCCATGGGAATCTCAGTTCAATCCATTTGCAAAATGGAGATATGGGCCGGGAGCAGTGGCTTACGCCTGTAATCCCAGCACTTTGGGAGGCTGAGGCGGGAGGATCACCTGAGGTCAGGAGTTCAAGACCAGCCTGGCCAACATGTCGAAATCCCATCTCTACTAAAAATGCAAAAATCAGCTGGGCATAGTGGTGGGTGCCTGTAATCCCAGTTACTCAGGAGGCTGAGGCAGGAGACTTGCTTGAACCTGGGAGAGAGAGGTTGCAGTAAACTGAGATGGCACCACTGCACTCCAGCCTGGGCATCAAGAATGAAACTCTATCTCAAAAAAAAAGAAAAAAAAGAAAAAAGAAAAAAAATGGAGCTATGAATCCCCACCTCTCAAGCTGCTATGAGAACTAAATGAGAGAAGAAATGTGAAAGTATACTGCATACTGCAATGTGTAAAATTGGATTTTCCGGACCCTGTGGTTCCAGAAGTCACCAAAGATAAGATGGCAGAGGGTTGTGGAAGCTCCTCTTCTTCTGCAGAGCAATGCTCATGTACTCCAGTCCCAGGTGGGTTGGATGTAGTGTGCCCAGGAAAAGGGATAAGCCACCTTAGGATGGAAAGGTCCTGGTGCATGGCAGGTTCTCTATGAATGAGTTTCCCTTCTGTCTCTATCCATTCCAAAACATTCTCTATGAGAAGTGCAAAGAAAAGGGCAAAAAGACAGTCATGAGGACAGTCACAAGGACAAGGCATCTTGGGGATCCCTCCCAGCTTCAATATCCTGAAGGATTTCGGGCTACATTTTTAACAGGGTGAACGAGTACCACTGCTTAATGCTTCCAGCCACGTTGTGGATCTCTGCTGAGTTAGGGATGAAGTGGGAGAGTCTTATGGTGATAAGTCTCACTCACATGACCCTGCCTGGGGAGGTGGCGGCAGCTGTGGTCTGTGTTACCTGACTCTAAACAGAGGCAGAGCAAAGATAGTGATCTTGTGGTTGATTCAAGGGCCTGGGCTGAGCTATACACAGGGCCCCAAAGGAGGCCCAGAATAGGGAGGGAAGCATGGTCCAGCAGGCCCACCAGAAGGGAACCCTGACTCCTCCTACCCTTCTCTTTGAGATCCTGAGAAGAGATAAAGAGAGAGAGAGAAAAAAAAAAAAAAAAAAAAAGCGAACCTGGGGCTGAGGCAGAAGGATGAGCATACTGGCTAGCATTTCCTGAGTATTCCCTGTTTGCCAAGTACTGCACTAAAAGATGAACACAACTGACCTCATTTAACTTTTGGAGCAACCCTGCAAGGTAGGTATCATCATTCTCATTTTGCAAATGAAGAAACCAAAGCTCAATAAGGCTAACGGATTTACCCAATATCATCCCCTTAGATGATAGGATTTGAACCAAGATAGTCTGATGCCAAAGTCCATATTCTTCCTGCTACACACACAGCTCCTATCCAACAGCCCGCCAGTCAGGAGCTACAAATAAAATCCCACACCTCCTACAGCAGGCACTAAATCAGCACGAGGAGAAGCTGGAGGTTGGCAGAGAGAAGATCTTTATCAAGGCATTTCAGGAGCAGGAGAAATATCTCCACCCTCTTCCCAGCCAAAAGTGTGGTTGGATGTGTAAGATGAGAAACATTTTGGGCTGGGGGATGGAGGGTGGAATCTCAAGCTAAAATTACCAACCACACCAAAGTAAACCTGAAGGCAAACTGGGGCCTCAAGGATTTTGTTCGATTGTGTATGTGTGTGTATGTGAGTATAGATGAGAGACTGGGAGAGAAGGAGGCAGAAAAGGGATTTTTTTTTCGTTCCCAGTGGCAGTTATGAACAACATTTTCCTCCCAAAACTCATGCTTCTTCATCACTTACTTCTTTCATGTTTTCTCCTTTCTGACCTTGTGCAGACAGCTAGCATGCTTTTGTAGACGAGTAGACTTTGAGGCTAGAAGACCTGGGTTTGCTTTTCAAATCCACTGCATACTGAGTTGTTTAATAACTACATATTATGTGAATAAATGGGAAAATAATTTAATCTCCCTGAGTCTTTGTTTTCTCATCTCAAAAAATATAGTACCTATATTGCAGGGCTGTTAGAAAGATCAAATGAATAGTGCTTAGCACAGTGGTTAGCACATAGTTGACACTCCAGAAATGCTGGTTGCCTTGATCAGGGTTTCTCAACCTCAGTACTACTGACATCGTGGACCAGATAATTCTTCACTGTGGGGAGGAAGTCCTGTCCATTGTAGGATGTTTAGCAGTATCCCTGGCCTCTATTCACTAGATGCCAACAGCTCCCTCTGCCCAAGACATGGCAATCAAACATATCACCAGATACTGCCAAATGTCTGCAAAATCACCTCCAGTTGGAAACCACTGGCTTGATGAAATTAATACAGATATTCACGACAAGTAATATGTTTGACAGCACATAGTAGACCCATATGTAATAGTCATGTTTTTGAACGAGTGAGTAAATAATTGTATGAATGAACACACTAATAATGGGCATTGCTCTGCATCTTCGAAACTCTGGTGGCAGGAGGAGTATAGTCTACTCAGTCCTGGACCCCAGAAGGTTGATGGAATCCTCTGTAGTTGACTTTCAGTGCAGACCTGGCATCTGCTGGGATTTGCAGATGGGGCACTAACAGGTGAGGGAGGCTATGAGCTAAGTGAGGCTAAAGGATATTTCCCTCTGGAAAAGGGCAGTCCCAAAAGGGTTCAGCTGCAGCACTGCTGGCTTGAATTTCTGTGTATGAGATGTGACTGCCTGAATCATGTGCACTCCCCAAGAACCTTGTTCTTTGCCCATGGCCAGCAACAAACATTGATAGGAATCCCCGAGGTCCTACCTCACTCAGAAACATAGCACATATCTGCAAGCGCCTTTGACTCACATCAAGAAGATGCCTCAAAATTGGGGCAGAGAGATGGCTCCTGTCCTAGGATTTCTTCCCCCTCCCCACTTTTCTTGTCTCCGTTTCTTCTTTTGAAACATTTATTGAACGTCTTTTACATTAGCTGGTACTGTAGGTAGAGAGATAATTAATGCAGCCCTTATCCTAAAATCACTGTGTGTACTGAGGGAAGGGAGAGAGAAAAGAAAAAGGACAATTATAACAGTACATACAATAGTAATATTACAGTTTCCTGAGTGCATACTCTATTTTAGACACTTATCTATGTCTTTACATGTATTGACTCATTTGCATGTCCCTCACAATGAGCCTGGGAGCAGAAATTACTATTATTTCCAGTTTGCAAATGAAGAAACAGGCACAGAGAGATGAGGTTATTGTCACTATGTCGCACAAATATTAGGGATAGAATTAAGAGTCAAACACAGATACTTTGGCTCCAGGGCCTGGACTCTTCTTAACCACGGTGCTCTCCTGCTCTGATAGCCACATAATTGGGGTGCTATGAAGCACATGGGGGCTTCCCAGAGGAGGTGGTGTATCAGCATGTGGAAGATGAGGAGGTGTTAGCTGGGCATGGGGCAGGGCGAGGGGTTCCTAGTCTGAGAACACTGCACACAAAGTCCCGAGGTGAGAACAAGCATGGAGACATGTCAGGGTCAGGGATCCACGAGGCGATTCTTATCCTCCCTGAATGGACTCCCTCCCCTTGCCTCATGGTGGGATTAAGATCCACCCAGCTGATGGGACTCCTATCTTCTGGCCTGATTTGGTTCTCTCAATACTGATTTGAAGCTACCTCTTTAGCCTCCTCTCTCAGCCCATGCTGCCTGATTTGGTGTCACGACCAAGACCATGACCCTGACTTTGTCTCCTAGATGTAACCTTCAAGAGTCCACTCTTTCCACGTGTGTTGATCGGTTCTCCTGGCCTGGGCCCGCTGGCTCCTCTGGCTCACCTCTGGGCCCTGATCTGAATTCTTCCAGGGTTGTCTTGTCCTGCTGCCATGGATACCGGATTTGGGGATGGTATGCATGTGTGTGTGTGTGTGTGTGTGTGTACATATGGCAGGTGGTGACTGTGGTGCACGTATGCCTATTACCCAGGGTACATAACATGTGATGGTCAAGCAGGCCTAAAATGTCATCATCTGCTATTTGAACCTTTTTCTTAAACAACAAAGAAACCATACTCCTAACTCTACTAGAAGAAATAGATGAAATAGATGAAAGTAAGACACTTTGATTGAAGGAGGGTGGAGTTGGGAGTTGGGAGTGGCCACCGAGAGCTCAAAGGCACACTTTTTAAAAACCATTAGACAGGCTGGGTGCGGCGGCTCATGCCTGTAATCCCAGTATTTTGGGAGGCCAAGGCAGGTGGATCACCTGAGGTTAGGAGTTCGAGATCAGCTTAGCTAACCAGGAGAAACGCTGTCTCTATTAAAAATACAAAAATTAGCCAGGTGTGGTGGTGCACACCTGTAGTCCCAGCTACTCAGGAGGCTCAGGCAGGAGAATTGCTTGAACCTGGGAGGTGGAGGGTTCAGTGAGCTGAGGTTGTGCCATTGTACTCCAGCCTGGGCAACAAGAGCAAAGCTCCATCTCAAAAAAAAAAAAAAAATTAGACAAAGGGTCTTAATATTTTAGGGTCATAAACAACTTTGAAATTCTAATGTAAGCAATGGGCCTGCTACACAAAAAACTAAATATACAAATGTTTGTAAAACATTTTTCTGGTAGATCATGGAGCCCCTGAATCCTGGAACATAGATGAAAAACCCTGTGCATCCAACTACTGCAATATCCTCTTCTTACTGACTTTGTAAAGGAGGGTCATAAGGTTTTGGCTGCTGCAGCACAGTGAATGATGAAACCCAGACAGTCCTGGCATTGCTTAGTTTGCTCAAAGACAGCAGAGGCCCAGGGTTTGGAAAGCACAACCCTTTTTGTACTCACATTTCCATGACAAGGGCATTGGTGTTAACATTACTCCCTCATAGCCCTAGGGCCCCTTGGTGCCAGAGATGATTTGTGCCTCAGTTTCCATACTCGTGTAATGCTACTTAGTTCACACATGTAGGCAATGATTAGTGTGGACAAAAGATGGACATACAGGTTCTAATCTCAGTGTCATTACTGGGTGATAGTGACAAATCACTTGACCACTCTGGCCAGTTTCTTCACCCACAATATCACAGCCCATGGGGCTGTTAGGATTACAAGATGAGATCAAAACGGGCAATATATATATATACTTACGAAAGCTCTTTATAGAACTGAAACCAATGAATAAGTTTAAGGAGGTTACTATTATCTTGGCATTTAAGAGACTGACAAAGAGATTCATACCAAGAGAGTTGCTCTCAGGCCTTGGAACCAGGGAGGATAATAAAGATATTTTTCACTTAGAAAAGACAAATTGGGGCCGGGCGCGGTGGCTCAAGCCTGTAATCCCAGCACTTTGGGAGGCCGAGACGGGTGGATCACGAGGTCAGGAGATCGAGACCATCCTGGCTAACACGGTGAAACCCCGTATCTACTAAAAAATACAAAAAACTAGCCGGGCGCGGTGGCGGGCGCCTGTAGTCCCAGCTACTCAGGAGGCTGAGGCAGGAGAATGGCATGAACCCGGGAGGCGGAGCTTGCAGTGAGCTGAGATCCGGCCACTGCACTCCAGCCTGGGCGGCAGAGCGAGACTCCGTCTCAAAAAAAAAAAAAAAAAAAAAAAAAAAAGAAAAGACAAATTGATGCCCAAAATATAAAAAATTTATCTGGGCTGGGCACAGTGGCTCACACCTGTAATCCCAGCACTTTAGGAGGCCAAGTCAGGAGGACTGCTTAAGCACAAGAGATGGAGGCTGTAGTGAGCTATGATTGCACAACTGTACTGCAGCTGGAGTGACAGAGTGGGACCTGTCTCTGAAAAAAATTTTTAATGTAAAATAAATAACTAAACATTTTATTTAAAATTTGTTTTTTAATTTTTAAATAAAAAGCACTTGTCCAGGATCAGTCACCCATGAGTTCTGGGGGTGGGAAGTTAAGGGGGTTCATAGCTTAGGGCACATAGCTCTGGACAATCCAGCAATGGTTTGTAATCCTGGAGTCATTTACTCCATCTTTTTAGGCTGATCCCTCAGCCAAGAAAAGAGACTGTGAGAACAGCCTCTTGCCACAGTTCCCCTGGTACTTTGTGCTCAGGTTGGGGGCCCCTGTCTGCTACTAGATGCAAATCAATTTCCAAGTTCACAGTGATGGGAAAACTAGAAGGCTCTTCATAGGGTCTGCCTGCTGTTAATGAGCTGATCTGAGGGAAAAGGCTGAGTGAAAATGAACAATCACTACCTAGAGTCACTGGAGTGCTCCATGCAGCCCACACGACGTATGTGTTTTATGCAGTGCTCAGGCTGCCGGTGCCTGAGGCCTGAAGGCAGGTTTATGAGATTAAAGCTCAGTGCCCAATAAATAATTTAGCAGCTTACTGAAAAAAAAAAAAAATACACGCAGTATAATAGCTACTATCTCCAGCAGTCTGATGTGTACATACATTTTAAATGCACACCACTTTCATCTACACGTCTCCATCTGATGTGGAGTCCAAAACCAACTAAGGAAAAGAAAAAGAACACCATTACCTCCATCCTATCTATACATCCTGCCACCAAGATGGGGCAGATGAGAAACAAAACCCCGCCACGCACTAACTATTCAGGGCTTTGCTGCTGTCCTTCTCCATCTCCCAGCCCTTCCATCTCCTTCTTTGCTTTCGATTGCTGTTTCGTGTGTGTAGGAAGAATCAGAAATCTCCACTGTTGTAGTATTCATTCAGAATTTGTTTTTATTTTCCCAAGGGCATCTTTTCTGGAGCAAAGCCGGCTCAAGGTGCTGTTTCCTGCAGTGTCCTATGTGACTTGCTTGTGGGTACAGCTCAAAAGGTGCTATAAATAAGTATCACCACCATGGCCACCAGAGTCCACGCTGAAGTTTTAATCAGCCAGAAGTAGTGGCGATGGATTGGTAAGACTCGAACTTGGCAACAAGGGAGAAGAAGAGCATTGGAGAGTGGAGGAGGAAGAGGTAGGAGTGGGTGTCACAAGAAGAGTGAGTGGGAGAAGGCAGAGAAACTTCCAAGAAGTTGCTCCAAGATCTAGAAGCATCTGTGGGAGATGAGTGGCATGTAGTAATCTAGGTAGCAGCATGAGCTGGCAGTAGAAAATGATGCCAAAGCGAACCTTCTCCTTCTGATTGGAAAGTTGACTGGTTCTGATCACAGTTAAGGCATGCATGGCTTCACTGGGGGAGACAGGCATGAGGGAGAGCGGTAAGATTTCCCTTGAGCTTTTGTGGAGATCTGGGAGGGTGGCAACCTCTTTGGCCCCAGTCTCTTGACTCTCCTTCTGTGAGTAGGGGAGACCCACAGACCCACCAGGCACTGTGCTTGTACAAGACTCCACCAAGCTTATCCCGCCCCCTACTTTTTGCACCTCCATGGCCTTGGCTGCATTTACGGTCAGTGGCTGTGGTTTATCTCCCATTGTTTATGGCCTGGGACAGGCTGCCTACAAATAGCTCCCCAAAGAGTGGGGAGATTCAGGCATCTGCCATTCTGTGAAGCTTTATCCAGAAATGAAAAGGACAGTCATAAAATGTTCTTCTGGGGGAGTTAGGGGTGGGTAACATGCATCATAAAAAGTGTAATGGACTAATGCTAATACACAGACTGGCTGCAGCCCAGGGGTGTCTGCTGAGCTCAGACATAAATACTGGGGAGGCACCAAGGAGACAGTTTTTTTATTTCTTTGATTTGATGGTGGAGGGAGGTTGGGCATATTTTTTCCTTCACTTCTCTGTCTATGACCATTCCTCTGGGGATACCACCAATCTGTCTGAGACTGAAATTACCGGACATTTTACAGCTTCAAGAGGGGCAGCCATTAGACTATTGGAAAGACTGAAGGTACAAGGGAGGTGGTGGGTACATTATATGGCCTCATGGGGGAGTCTAATTTTGGGGTTTGGTTGTACCATACAAGATCTTGCTAGCGACAAGATAACTGAAGGGAGCGAGTATAGTTATGTTGGGCATATAACTGAATGCATCTATGAGTAACCATGAACTTGCCCAACAGCAGGCACATTTCCAATATTGAAGGAACTGATTAATGTTTTCTATTTAGTAGGAACCAAAACAACACCAACACCAACAATCACTCAACAGGAATCCCATCCCTGCCCAACTTCAGTTTTGAAAAGTAAAATACGTGTCTGGTAATTAATAAAAAATTCAGGTACTTGAGGACTCAACCGAACACACTGTTTCCTAGGGTTTTATGTAAAAAAAAAAAAATTGTTCTCTGCTAATATTGACCATTAGCCAATTGCTTTCTAGCCACACACTTGACTTTAAGCATGCACTTACACAGAGTGGGTAAATGTACAGTGTATTTTTGGGGCAGAGGACAGAAGTGAATGCAAATCCTGTGTTCAAGTAGCCTTGGTTTTGGGTGGTGCTGAGATGCTCTTTCTCCTTTCTCCCTATCATGGAGGTGCTGAACACCTGTGAGTTTGTGGTAGGGTCCTGCGAATTGAACAGGAGAATGGACTCAGTCCACCTAAGACCCTGGGTTAACTGAGAAGAAAGAGTAACAGCAGAAACCATGGCAGTGGGGGCAAGAAGCTCCTGTTCACCCTTGCAGTGCGTGGGGAGAAAAAGACTGGAGGCATTTGGAATTCAGATTCCATTGCGCCATTTGCTTTGGAGAAATTAATTTTATGTGTGTTGTCCCTGAGAATGGGTGGAAAATAAAGTGGTACTCAGAAAATGGGTGGCAAGGGCCGGGGTAGATGTTGGAAAAGAAAGCTATCTCTTTTCTCCTCTGTATCTGGGTATATGTGAGAAGAAAGAAAAAAGGGAGGGCAGGGAATCTTATTGGGTGTACTAGACCTGTGCTAAGAGATTTAGAAGCTTATTGAACCTTATTATAATCTTTCTGAAGTAGGTAGTATTATCCCCGTTTTAAAGACAAGAACTCTCAACTCTGAATTGCCAAGAGGTTAAATAACTTGGCCAAGGTCACGTACTTAGTAAACAGTAGAGTTAGGACTTGAACTCAAACCATTGTCTTCTCTCAATGATATAAAACTATGAAAGAAAAAAAAATCAATAAATGATGGTTTAGAAGAAAAATTATTTTCAGTCTGAAGATCAAAAGAGCAGGGACTAATGCATCCCTTGTGCCAACTGGTACAAATTATTATTCTAAGTGATAAAGGGAGGTCACCACATGTGCCATTGTTGGAAAAGGGTTAGATAACCCTTGGGCATGATGACATGTGATTACTCAGGCTGAGGGTGAATGGGGCATTGACAGTCACCGAAGCTGAACTGGGGGCTAATTGCAGGAAAAGACTGGGTTTCCCAGTGACTAAATGTGCTGCAAATTTACCTGGAAAAGAATCTCAACATGAAAGAGAGCTAATCCTTGTGTGTGTGAAGTTAACAGGTTCTCTGTGGCCCAGGGAGCTCTCTGGATGGGGACCCTTGAAATTAGTTGTCAGTAGGGGTCTTGCCCAATCATCCACCTAGAAATGAGGCCCAACTGGGCCCATCAATAGGAGTTTGGCTTAGCCTCTTTCAAACAAGCTTCGGGTATGAGGAAAATTCCTCTTCCCTTAGTTGGCTAGTGTCTTAGCCTAAACTGACTCCCATTAGATTAGACATAAAGCAGAACTTCCTGGCTATGAGCCGTCTGAAGCTTGGCCATGAGTGACCAATATTGGCTCTGGCATATTCTTTCCTAAAGACTTTAAAGAGCAGCAGAGACACCTAATTGCTGCCCACAGCACTGGGTAGGAGAGAACCCTCCCTCCAGCCTCACCTTTGCTTGCTGGTATTTCAGTAAAAGACCCAATACAAATATAGAATGTATAATTTTCACATCATTCTTGGCAAATCCCAGGTGCGCCCCATTAGCAGAGTTCCAAGGATGCCATTTTCTATCAAGAAAAAGACACTCCGCATTGGAGTGCTTAGCTCAGGGCCCTATTAATAGCAATCCTAATTATATGGCTGCAAATTTAATTCATAGCAATGATTAGTGTCAGAATCAAAGGCATCAGGCATCAATATTGATGGAATTGCATAAGCCCCATAAACAGAGAACAAGCATTTGGGCCCATCCCCCCAGCAGTGGTCTGCTGTTAACTATTGCATTAATGTCTCTTCCAATTTTGCCAGATCAAAATGACTCCATTTCTCAGTGTTCTCCTTCTCCCCACTGAAACCTTTGCCTGGCCAGCTCTGAATGGGTATGACTGGCACACAAAAGATCCCAGACAATGTCTTTGAAGAAGAGCCCGGGGGCTCCGAGGGATGCATGGGTGATGGGCCCTGGCCCCACGCTTTACCCAGCAGCTTTTGGCCTTGTCAGCAACACTCCTTTGTCTCTCCTTCAGAAAGCTCATGGCAAACAGTGATGCCTGGAGAAAGGGGAGTCAGCTGGGGACTGTGTGTGGCACAAAAGGCTGCCACCCTGTGCATTGTGACCCAGGCTGAGAGGGGTGGGGAGGTGGAGGAGGAGGCCTGAGGAGAGGGACACAAGCAAGACAGCGTGTGCCGAGGTGACAGCTGCCATGTCCCGAGTTTCCAGGGCACCTTCACTCAAAAGAGTGCAAAGAGGTGGCCCTTCCCCCTCCTCTCATGCACCTTCTTGCAGCTCTCCATCAGGCAAGTGGTAGGCTATGAGTGGACGAATGGAAGCGTAGAGAAGTTCAATTGAATGCTAAAAAGCTAGTGGTTAAAAGCACAGATCTGGAGTCAGAGAGCTCTGGATTCAAATCCCAGCTCTCCAGTTAGTAGCAGTGTGACTCTGCCAAGTTACTTATTTTGTTGAGCCTCAGCTTGTTATATGTAAATGGAAATAAGACTAATGATTTTTACAATTTCCAGGGTTGATGAGGTTTAACTGAAACAAAACAAAACACTTAGCCCAGGGCTTAGCATACAGTAAGTGCTTAATTTATAGTGGATCCCTTATGCCTATCCCCATCCAAAAATGTGGCATTCCTAGAGAGAGGACTAACATGTAAGACTTGAGGGTCCCAATTCAGTGTTCTTCTGATTTGTCAAAACTTCTTAGCTCTGAGGCAAGAAGTTAAGTAGGTCTCCCTGCTGGGCAGGTTTTGGTAAGATTCCCAAGACATGTGGAGTAAGGGCTCAGGGTTGCCGGTCACCATAGATCAAGGTTGTATGGTCAGGCCTGGTACACGAAGCTCAGCTGGACTCTTGCTCCAGGGAAAAAATCCCTAGATCAATTTTAAGCTCTGCATAGAAAATGCCTGCATGCTAGAGAGGCCGAGGTCAGTCTGATGTTCTGCACAGAATGTTCTTCAGGCCGGGCGCAGTGGCTCATGCCTGTAATCCCAGCACTTTGGGAGGCCAAGGTGGGCAGATCATGAGGTCAGGAGATCAAGACCGTCCTGGCCAACATGGTGAAACCCCGTTCTACTAAAAATACAAAAATTAACTGGGCGTGGTAGCGCGTGCCTGTAATCCGAGCTACTTGGGAGGCTGAGTCAGGAGAATCGCTTGAATGAGGCAGTCAGAGGTTGTAGTGAGCCAAGATCATGCCACGCTCCAGCCTGGCGACAGAGCAAGACTCTGTCTCAAAAAAAAAAAAAAAAAAAAAAAAAAAAAAAAAAAAAAAAAAAAAAAGAAAGAAAAGAAAAGAAAAAAAAATGTCCTTTAAAATAATATCGAGAAGGGCCCAAAAATTGGAATTCAAAAACCTGGATTCTGCTCTTGCCTCTGCGGGAAGAACCTGGGTGAGTTTCCGCAGATCACTCCACCTTTCTAGGCCTCAGCTTTCTCATTCATAAAATAGAACAATACACATCTTACTTGTCCAAAGTCAGTGACCAGATCAGTTTTCTGAGGTCCCCTCCGGCTACAAAGTCTATGATACACATTCAAGGGAAGACTCTTGATCTTGCTTGATAGTGTCAATCTTATCCCCTGGGGGCCTTAACCCCAATTCCCCAGCCTCTTCCCCTGAATAGTCAAGCGTGGGATTTCCAGATTTGTTATTAAAGCCTGTTGATGCCATTTCTCCTTCCAGATTAGCTGGGGACACTCAGCCTTTGCCATAGAAACCAGGACAGGGATGGCTGATTGGGACAACCCAATGGCACCAGCTCCTGAACCTCTTTCCTGCCTTGGAGCTAGAAACCCTCCCAGGAGAAGGGTAGAACCACAGGAAGAGACTCAGAAGGCCAGAGCTCCAGATTCATTTTCACCACATTCATCTCCATATATTTCCTGCTTCCCTGGACAGAGGGGCACATGTTAGCAAGAAGGAAAGAGATGTTAAAGTAGCCATAAGCTCTTAGCTTGATCATCTTGGGCTACACAAGTGACTTAGGTATATGCTGGGCCCATCTCCACCCTGAAGTATTTGTCATTCTGGTTCCAACTTCCACATCTTCCCTTGATTTACAAGTCAACCCCAAGTTAGTCCATAATCTCTGAATTTCAGAATCACCATCTGCAACAGAGTAATGAAATATCCCAATCCTTCTTTTCTTTTTTTTGAGACCGGTCTTGCTCTGTGACCTAAGCTGGTTTGCAGTGGCATGATCTCGGCTCCCTATAACCTCCACCTCCCGGGTTCAAGCGATTCTCCTGCCTCAGCTTCCCAAGTAGCTGGGATTACAGGCGCCCACCACCAGGCCTGGCTAATTTGTTTTTGTGTTTTTAGTATAGATGGGGTTTCACCATGCTGGCCAGGCTGGTCTCGAACTCCTGACCTCAGGCAATCTGCCCGCCTTGGCCTCCCAAAGTGCTGGGATTACAGGCGTGAGCCACGGCACCTGGCCTCCAATCCTTCTTGATCATCTGAAAATTAGATGGGATTAATGAACTAATAGAATCAAAGAGAATTTGGGACTGTGGCAGAAAAACATGGTAATAGTACAGGAGTGGTAGTAGTAATACTAGCAGGAGGAGTCACTCTAGCAGTAACAGAGATGGTAGCAGCAATGACTGCCATTTATTAAGCATCTACTACGTCAAGGTCTGTGTTAGATGTTATGTAGCCTCCATGTCTGATAGGCATAGCAATCTTGCCAGGCAGGCATGGGTGACCCAGATGAGTAAACTGAGGTCCCCTCAGGTCACACAGTTCATCCAAGGCAGAGCTGTGCAGCACAGGATATTGTGGTTGGTGTGGAGACATGCAAAGGGGGAGAATGGGCCTGTTTTAGTTAATTCTGCGAAACTGCAACTGGGCAACTGACACTTCCTTCAGCCCCACCCTGGGGAGGGGGTCAGTACATATTGTTTGGTGATATGAGACTGTGAAACCTCTCACTGGTGACTAATGCAACTGGATGCCAAAGTCCAGCAGGATTAGATTAGTTCGGCTCAGCTGGTCCCGTTTTCTAAGTATTTTTTCCCATGACTCAGGGCTAGGAGTAGGGGACAGGATTCTCTTCCTCCATCTGACCTTGCAAACATGTCACTGAAAAGGAGCCTGATCTGACAGCTTCACTACCCCAAGGAGCTAGGGAAGAAGTGGGGTTTGGGGGAAGCCTCAAAGATAGCAGTAATAATAGAAAGTACTTTCATGCCAAGCACTACATTAAGCACTTTTTATACATGATTTTATTTAATCCTTACAACAAATATGCAAAGTGTTTATTACTACCCCACTCCACAGGGAAAAAAAAAAAATAGAGGTTCACAAGTTAAGTCACAATTGTAGCAATATTTAAGTGCACATATGCCCATGTGCCCAAGCTCTGCACTCTATCCCTTCCATGAATTATTTCTTTGTAATCTATTTTTTCCTTAGCACTTATCACCCACTAAACATACTATATATTGTGCTTACTTATGTTGTTTGTCTGACTTCCCACATTAAGATATAATTTCCATCAGGGCAAGCATTTTTTTTTTTTTTTTCTTTTTGAGATGGAGTCTCTCTCTGTCCCCCAGCCTGGAGTGCAGTGACGTAATCTGGGCTCACTGCAACCTCTGCCTCCTAAGTTCAAGCGATTCCCCCACCTCAGCCTCCTGAGTAGCTGAGATTACAGGCACACACCACCATGCCCAGATAATTTTTGTATTTTTAGTAGAGACGGAGTTTCACCATGTTGGCCAGGCTGGTCTCGAACTCCTGACCTCAGGTGATGAGATCGCCTCGGCCTCCCAAAGTGCTGGAACTACAGGTGTGAGCCACCATACCTGAGCAGGGCAGATATTTTTGACAGTTTTGTTTTCTACTGCTTTATACCAAGCTCCTGGCACACAGTACATATTCAATAAATATCAGGTCAATAATGAATTATGTCATTTAATCCTTACTGTAATCTTATGATGCAGGTACCAGACTTGTCCTCATTTTACATGGAGGAAATTAAAGCTCAGAGGTCACACAGCTAGTAGGATGGAGTCAGGACTGGATCTCTCCTAAGCCCCTATACTCTTTGTTATGCAAATTGGTCCCTACTTGAAGGTAGGAGAGTGGACCAGTGGTCTTTGTAGGTCCCTTCCAACTCAGAGATCTATGTCCATGTTCCAAATCCACAGACAGGCAAGGATTAATGGCGTAGAAGAGTCTGTATTTTCCTAAAGACAGGACCTCTGTAAACACCAGCACCTTGGCCTCTTGAAAATTTTGCATAGCCTATTTAGGTCACCTGGATTCTGCAAGCTTGAATCATTACACCCATCCCCCCTGTCCCCAAAACACAGTTTTCTGTGTTTCACCTGCTTTGCAATAAAGCCCTGAGCTGCAGGAGCTCACTGTTAAGACTGCAAAACAGCCAGCTGAATACACAGCCTGATGCCTCATACAAGAATCGTCCAAGATTGAAGTATATTAGAAACTACACAAAAAAGTACAAAAAATAAAGAGTCTTTAGTTTCTCCCCTTTCAGAATGACTCTGGGAGATCAGGACCTCCTTCCCTGGGGTCTGCTGGGGCTCTGGGTAGAGCCGACATCGCCTGTCTACACCTGCCATGGTCAAGCAAGGAGATGTGCTGGCCGGAGTGTGTGTGTCGAGGGGGGTGGGAGTGGGGCATTCTGTAAATATGCCCCTTTCTTGTGCCAACCAAATGCAGCCTTTCCCAGCTTTCAGAAGACCAGTTCTGGGGACCCAAGAGGCCTATAAAACAACAAAACAAACAGCAAGCTTGGCGGCGGGAGCCCGGGCAGGGAGCCAAACTCATTACTAGGGATGTGGTGGTGAGCTCCCTGAACCACCACCCCACCCCTTCCATGCAGGCTCTGAGGAAGGGGAGAGGGTCTCTACTCCCCACCACCCCAGTGTCCAGCATTGCTGAGACACCTGGGAGAGTTAGGGTATCGGATGGGCGGTCTCAGGTCCCAAGAGAGCCACTAAGTCTCTTAGATGTGGACCTGCAGCTCCGGCTGTTTACTCAATCAAGGGTTCATACAGAGAGACAAGTGAATCATTTCCACTCAGAGGAATGAGTGGCTATTGTTTGGTGGGGCTGGCACAGAGAGAAAGGCATGTTTCTCAGCTTTTCATCCAACTTGGCCTTCCGTCCGCCAAGGCAACTCCACCCCACGAGAGGAGCCAAGTAACAGGTTAGTGTGTTTGGGGAGAAAGTCTAAACGCCAATGTCAATATTGGCATTGGAGGGTGGGGGTGAGCATATAACCTTGGGCAAGACATTTAGTATTAGCTCAGTTTCCTACATCTGTAAAATGGGGTAAAAATGCAGTGGCGATCAGTACCCTCAGTTGAAATATTTGAGGAAGATGAAAAGAACCATGGAAACGTATCTTATAAACAGTCAGTGTTATCGAATAACCGAGTACTAACCCCAGGGCTGAGGAGAGTTAATACTTCGGTGCTCCTGATGGATTCTTTCCAACGCCTAAGCTGCTACTGCAAGAAGCTCACAGTTTTCCTGGCTTTGCTTAGTAAATCGTTTGTGTGATTACAAAGAGAAGAATAGAATTGGGACGTCAGGGCTTCCTGTGGGCCAGGGATTGGAGACCTTGGGTTGGTATGTCCCTTAGGGAGAGGCAGAAAGAATTTTCCTTTAAGAATTTCACAGACATTTCACCGGCCACCATTAGCTAATGGGAAAGAAGGTAGTGCCAGAATAGGCTGGGGCCCTCCCCAGAGCTTGGAAATTCTCTGGGGATTTGCAAAAACATCCCAGGAGTCATACAGACAGAGACTGGTGGAGGAAGCAGTGGTTCCCTGGGCATTCTTGCCTGCTTCCCTGCTATACACAAGCCTGCATCTGATCCAGGTGAAGCAGATGGCTGTCTGTACTATTCTGGGGCCCTCCAGGCAACAGTGTAAATGCTGTCCCCTTCTTCTAGCCAACATTTCTGAGATTACCACCCCACCCTCTTCCAGATGTTGTTAACCAGAAAACAAACTCCTTTCCTGTTACCCACCAGAAGTTGTCCTGTTTCCTTTACTTCTCATGCCACTGCCATGCCAACCCTCCTCCTCCCGGCACCGACCTACCCAACACATCATACCTTCCTTCCTTTGCAACCAGCCACATCAACAGGAGTCACTGTTGATGTCTGATTCTATTTCAATTAGTACAAATAGATGTCTAGCATAGAATAGGCACCCAATACATTTGAGAGCACTTTCATGAGCACCTAATGTGTATCTGGCAGTGGGGATGGGGTGATGAATGTGAAAAGGAAGGTCCCTGCCCTCAAGGATCTGTGAATCTCAAGGGAGGCAGACACCTTAGCAGCTGCTCCCTTGCCAGATGCTGTGGGGTCTAGGAGGGTGCCATGCACAGTGGTTGAAGGGACAGGGTAAAGGACATGTCACAATGCTTGAGCAGCAAAAGAGGTTTCTGATGGGGATGGAGAAGAGAGCCAGCAGCATCTGCTGTTGTTTAAGGTCCCTGGGACTGAGAGGCTAGAGAGCCCCAGCAAAACACTACCCTCCAGCTTCTGTGAGGAGCCCTGCAGGGATGTGAAACCTGGGCTGAGGTGGCAGTTTAGCAGCTGCAAATGGAACGAAGAAACCAAAGGAACTTCACCCTGAACCCAAGATAGTCCTTCCTTCCATTGTCCTGGCATCTTTCACTTGCTCAGCTTGACATCCTCCCTCTTTTGCCCCATGACATGAGCTTGATTTGCCACCTGTCTCTGCCCTGAAACCTGGAAAATCATGTAAAATGAGTTTCCAGTTCCTGTTGCCACTCTTCCTCCATCTGCTTTGGTGTTCGCACTCAGTCTGTATCATCTGGACTCTCACTGCCTATTCTTAACCAGGAGGGATGCTGTCATGAGGAACTGGACCCGGGCCCCAGGATAACCTGCTTTTCCCTCCCCTACGTCTGGCCCCAGGACTGCCTGTCCTCATCATCCTGGCCAGGCTTTGCCATGTCTGTGCCGAGCCCCTCCCACCTGACCCTGAGGGGCTTTCTGCTACTCTGAGGGCAGGCTCAAAACCAGCCTCATTCCAAAGTCCACACCCAGGGGTCCTTGGTCTTCCTTTTTCTGCTCCTCTTCTCTGCCTCAGCCCATACTCCTTCATCTCATGCTTTGCTGACAGAGCCAGAGAAATAGTGGCAGCATCATTGAAAAGACCGTGAGATCTGATGCAGGGGTCCCCTTGGCAGCACCCCTGGTTGGTGACCATCCAGTCTCTGCTTGCATATTTCCACTGACTAGGACCTCATTCCCTCCTGAGTCAGCTCTTTCCATCCTGGGACAGTCTGGCCGTAAAAAACATTTTCCTTATATGAAGGGGAAAGTTGCTGTGCTGTAACGCCTACCCAGTGGCCCTATTCTGCCCTCTGGGGTCACACTGAATAAGCCTAATTCATCTTCCATAGCTTAATGGATAAGCCGGCAGATTGTAAAACCAGATAATCACAGTTCTAGTCCTAGTTCTGCCATTTTATTTACTGTGTGGCTTTATTATTATTTTTTAATCTTTCTTGGCCTCCATTTCCTCATCTTTAAAATGGAGGTGATAGCACCTACCTCATAGAGTAAAAGAGTAAATGAGTTAACAGATATAAAGCTCTTCAATAGCATGTGACATATAATAAGTGCTCAGTAAATTATGTTATCTAAAGACAGCTGTTCTATGTCCTGCTTTATTCACTCTTTTCCCCTTCACATAGCATGATTCCCACATCCATTCAGCTCTTGTTTATCTGGCACTTGAGTTTGCTTAACACCCTCTTGTGATGTTATCTTCAAGGTAAAGTGGAGTCACTATGTCTCATGACACAGAAGCTGTTCTTCTATTATCATGATGAAGACTAACTTTGTTAAAGCAATATATCACACAGTTGGCTCATGTCAACCTCACGGTTCGCTAAAATCCCAAGATCCTTTTCGCTTGATCTCCTTAGGGCTTAAAGTCTCACAGGGGCTCTCCCTCCCCTCTTATCTGTCCAAGTCTTCCAAACTCCTCTGCATGTTGGACCTTCATTGCATGTGCTTTGTACCTTCTCAGTGTGGCACCCAAGGTCTAGTATGCCCTTCTCTCCCTCAACTCATCACTTCATCTGTCTCATCTAGTCTATAAGCAGACCCTGGTAATCTTCCTTTTCAGTAAAGCCTTGCAGACTGATCACACTACAGTTGCTGTTTTGTTTGAATTATTCCACCCTTATGGTGAATCTTTGCATGTCTTCTTATCACCTGTGATGCACTGACCCTTAGCTTATGCAAGCATTGCACATATAGTTTTTTTAGGGGGAGAGGGGGGACAGAGTCTTGCCCTGTCACCCAGGCTAGAGTACAGTGGCATGGTCTAGGCTCACTGCAACCTCCACCTCCCAGGTTCAAGCAATTCTCCTGCCTCAGCCTCCTGAGTAGCTGGGATTACAGGTGCGTGCCACCAGGCCTGGCTAATTTTCAGAGTTTTAGTAGAGACAGGATTTCACCACATTGGTCAGGCTGGTCTCAAACTCCTGTTTTTTGTTGTTGTTGTTGTTGTTTTGTTTTGTTTTGTTTTTGAAATGGAGTCTTACTCTGTTGCCCAGGCTGGAGTGCAGTAGCATGATCTTGGCTCACTGTAACCTCCATCTCCTGGGTTCAAGTGATTCTCCCGTCTCAGCCTCCCGAGGGGGTATGAGCACTACAGGGGGTATGAGGACTACAGGCAGGTGCCACCATGCCCAGCTAATTTTTGTATTTTTAGTAGAGACGAGGTTTCACCATGTTGGCCAGGCTGGTCTCGAGCTCCTGACCTCAGCTGATCCACCTGCCTTGGCCTCCCAAAGTGCTGGGATTACAGGTGTGAGTCACCGCGCCCATCCTCACATACAGGTTTTGGGGACTTAACCTTATTCTGTCTGTTCCTTCCACTTGTTTGCAGCTCAGAAGGCAGTGGTCTTGTCTAGAGTGCTCTCTATGCATCTTGCAGACAGCAGTGTATAAGCAGCTATGTGACACAGCACATAAGAACGCCCTGTGGTCCTATCACTTCTAGCAAGTCTCTGCTTCCTCTAAACTTCCATACACAGGGACATCCTGTTTCTACAGGCCACAGTAGATGAGGGCTGGACAGCCTGACAGACGCCGGGAGAAGTGAGTAGTTCTGACGCACCCGCCTTCCCTTCCCTTTCCAAACTCTTAGCTATTTTTTTCTTTATTTTCCTTCCTGTGTTGAAAGAGCTATGGGGCCTGGACCATAGTAGGGTTTCCTGGGGACATTCCATAAATTCTTCATGGGTTATTTCTCTGGAGAGGGGTGGGAGCAAGTAAGCTGGTAGATGGGAGGCCAGCAGGGGCCTGGATATGAATGTCAAGTACCTCAAAGCAGCGTGGGTGGGAAAGAAGGGTGAGCTGCACAGAGGAGGAAGGAGGAGTGTCATGAGCTCATAGAAACTGCCAAAGAAAGGCCAAGCAAAGAGTGAGAAGAAGCAGCCAACTCACAGGTCAAAACAAGCTGTGGGTAACCACGCCCCCAGCTTTGCCCTTGAACCTGCTGACTTGTCTCCACAGCAACTTGTCCGTCAGGGTTTCAATAAGGCCAGGAGAACTTGGCCAACTCAGGTGTGTGACTTGGAAAGATGCCAAGCAGCCCCTGGTGTGTGCCGTGCGCGATGCATGGAGATATGGGGAAAGGCAACTCAAGGTCCCTTTGTGTCTGGTTGGGTCCCTTTTCCTTTATTCACTTCTCATCCATCCATTCATTATACACTGATGCCTTAATTCACATCTAGATCTGAAGAGAGTGAACGCACTAGCCCCTAGCTGACCTCTGTAGCAAGCCTGGACCTGAAGATCGTTCTCAGTCTCCCTCCCTGGGCTCTAGAGCTGCTTCTTTAAGTAAAAATGGTGCCAAATTGGGTGTCAAGGCAAGAAGCAACTTGTCTTAGATCTCTATGCTTGGGCAAGTCAATTTTCTTCTCTGGACCTCAGTTTCCCTGTCAAATAATGAGAGTATTGGGCCAGGCACTCTCTAAGGTTCCTTAAAGAATGGCTCTATTTTTCAAAGCAGTTTTGAAGCCTATCCCATGAGTGAACACTTGGTGAGGTGATTAAAGGGGAAGAAGGGAACAGTCCAAAAAGCATGACCCCTGCCTTTCATGGAACTTTCAAGAGAATCAAGGAGACAGAATGACACACATGACCTGGAGCAGTGACTGAAGGTGGGGGAAAGGTGCTCACACCAGCCTGTGTGGCTTCTGCTGGCCCTTAGAGAGCCTGTGTGCCATTTAGGAAAAGGTGGTCCCTATGGGCAGATGACTTAGTAAGAGAAGGCCCACTGGGCAGATGTTTATATACCACAGGGTACATCATGTAACAGGGAGAGCTCAGGCTGGATTTCAACTCCCACTAGGCTCCTTAACACAATCCCCCTAGGCCAGGCACAATTTGTCCAACTGGATGTGGTGACCCTGGCTGAGCAGGGAAGTAACTAGCCTCAGGGTTCCAAGCCAAACTGCTTCCTGGTAGAAGCCACTTTTAAATCTTAGCAGAATTTCACAGAGCAACTCCTTCCCTTCCCATTTTGAAAAAGGAAACACAAGGACCACATTCTTTCTCTCTTCCATGTGCCGAAAAGCCAAGCTAGGGTCTCTAGTCCCAGGCAGAGTGGAGGGCACAGAAGAGGAACATGTAGGAACCTCTACAGCAAGTGAGGAAATGGTTAAACGTCTTTGGTATCATGGGAACCAGAAGAAGCCTGGAGGGTTTAGCACTGCTAGGTGAACCCAGACCAGTTCTTCTCACCTCCCCTGGCAATAATTCAGAACAAGCAGAACATGGAAATTCTTCCTTGGGCTCACTCCAGGTTACCCTCCTTCCACATTTCCAAACAGCATCCCTCCCAAGGCTCTAAATGGATTATAAGGAAAGAGCTCCAGGGTGATGTCAACATCAAAGGGTGAGAGGCAGGGAGGTCTTGCATGTTCCTTGATCCACAGGTGCTGGGACCAGGGAAAGGTGGCAGGAGGGTAAGCATGGGAAAAGGGGATTAGCTGAGACCGGAAAGAATGTGGCTGCTCTAATCCCATATAATGAACCAGATTGTGCACCCTCTCTGCACCCTAGGCACTAGACAAGCAGGCACAAGCTGTTGGCTTCAGCTTGCTGCACAAGAGGCCTCCCATGCTGCCAGCCCCAGACAGCCTGTGCCCTCCAGCTGGCAGAAGTGCCCAAGGAGGCACAAGGTAAAATGTTTACTTCCACCTGGCAGCTCACATCTGGGTGGGGAGCTGGGAAGGGAAGAGACTGTGATTGCAGGAAAAGGAAAGACTGGAGAATGGCGTTTTCTTCAGGCATCATATACCATCAGAGAGCAGCACCCACCGTTTGCCCCAGGTCTTAGAATTGGGACCAGTAATCTGCTTCAACCAACTTCTCTGAATTCAACAAAGACCAGTATAATCAACTTGACAGGTCCTAGGGAGGGGTTTGTGATGTTGGAGATTTATAATGTACGTAACCAAAAACTTAGTTTTGCTTGATTTGGGAATGAAGAGCAATTTTTTTTGTTTTTTTTTTGTTTTTTTTGTTTTGTTTTGTTTTGTTTTCTTTTGCAGATGTATGTACCTTCTTAAAGTTTTTTCTTAAAGTTTGGGAAATATTGAAACATGCTTGCATTCCTTACATACCCAATGACTGATGGCTGGAGGAAGTAGTTAGAAGCTAAGTCACAAAATTAACCCCTTCTTACCTCCCCATTTCACCTTCGTTCCCCAAGAAAATAAAGTTGCCTGTAGTTAAATCTCCACCAATAGCTACCTTCCAAGAGGGACTTTCTGCGGAGGAGCTGAATGGCATTGGGGCATCTGAGCTCCTAGACTCTTACCTTTTTCAGCTTGCCACTCTTAGTCCCCACAAAAACCACGCTGTAGCCGTTGTAAACGTAGGAGGCCACAGAGGTCATGCGGTCCCGGCTGGTGGTGTACAGGGTCAGGCCCTCCACTGGAGTTGAGCCTCCCAGTGGCTGGTTGATGTCCAGTCCACAGAAGTTATCGTCGATGGGGACAGGCTGGAGGAAAGGGGAAGGAATTGGGGTGAGTAACAGTGGAGGCCTGGTGGAGTCTCTACACAACCCATATCCCCAACTTCCAGTCTTAGGACGTCAGGCCTCAGAGAGGCAGACGTGGGAGTTCAGGGGCCCTAACACATGCTGCAGACAAAATCTTCTCACCAGCTCACCCACAAATTCCATGTTGGTTCTTATGAAGCCAGACGAAAGAACAGGCAGCAACCTTCCACTCACCTGGAGTCACCTGCATCTACCTTTCTGCCAGGAGAACCAGGATCAATTTGTCAAGCTAAGTGCCTGAACTCACTTTCTATTTATGTTAATGTCCCTCAGGACCATGGCATTCTGTGGAGATCTTTCTATTTCAGACGAGAGTTCCTTCAGTGGATAATCAGTCTAAAGGCAACATTACAGGACTTCTACCAGCCCAGAGAGAGTTTCTTGCTTGTTTCTTGGGCTGTAGGGTCTCCCTTTGGGCACAAGAAATTTTAGGCCATTCAACTATCCAGTTGTTTAATATTTACCAGCACCTCACTGGAGCCAACCATGGGAATTCTAGCTCCCTACTATCTTTCCATACTGGAAAGAGATCAGAAGTGTCATAATAATATCGGACAGTACCTTACACTTTGGAAAAGTTAATCTACATATGCCTCAGTTTTTTCCTTTGGAATAATACCTGCCCACCTTTCTGATAGAACTGTGAAGGAACAAATGAAATAATGCATGCAAAAGATTTGTGTTAAGTTGTCCAGCTATTTCCACTATTGTGCATTATAGATCTTCAACAATGTTTGGGTAAATATAATTAAGAGAGAATTCTGGAGGTGGTGTCCTTTGTATTTCCAGCCTTTAAGGAGAGTGGTGGTGTGGCTCCATAATGTGTCTGTCAGGAGTGACTGGAGCACATTTGAAAGATCACCTTGAGCAAGTGAAAAAAAAAAAAAACTGTGGCCAGGCACGGTGGCTCACGCCTGTAATCCCAGCACTTTAGGAGGCCGAGGCAGGTAGATCATGAGGTCAGGAGTTTGAGACCAGTCTGGCCAACATAGTGAAACCCCGTCTCTACCAAAAATACAAAAAATTAGCCGGGCGTGGTGGTGTGTGCCTATAATCCCAGCTATTCGGGAGGGTGAGGCAGGAGAATCGCGTGAAACCCGGGAGGCGGAGGTTGCAGTGAGCTGAGATCGTACCACTGCACTCCAAACTGGGCGACAGACTCCGTCTCAAAAAGAAAAAAAAAAAAAAAGAATTGCTGGAAAGAAAGTAGGAAGATCTTGATCTTATTCCCTGTTCTGCCACTAACGGGTTGTGAAAACTTGGACCAGTAGGGTCCTCCTGTAGGGCTGTTGAAGGTAACGTTAAATTGATGATTTCTAAGATCTCAAGATCTTAGGTCTCTCATCTAAAAAAGAATGAAAGACAAAGACTGTAATGCTTCCTGAGGCAGGGGCTGCTGAGGGGTTTGCATTCTGTACACAGTGCTCAGCACGGGGCTGGGCCAGCATGGATGCTCTGACATGCCCCAGTTAATGGCACAATGTGGAATCCTGTGGCAAAGGCTGCAGGCTCTGGGCCAGAAAGAGCCCCGTGTCCTGTGGCAGCTGTTCCTTCTGGGTCTGCGAAGGCATCCCAGAGGAGGAAGGAAATGGCTGTCGTAGGAATCATAGAAAGCAGCAGAGCAGCCTGCCCCCCGCTCCCTTCAGCCTCCTCTCACCCTCACCAGGGAAGAGCAGGCTGACACATCATCACTCGTTGACAGCCTCATTTCTTTGGAATAATTGGTTTATAAGTTATGGCATGTGATTTTTTTTTTTTTTAAACCAAGGACTTCCCTTCCTTTCTCTTCTCAGTCCCAAAGGGAGCAGAGGCTCATTTTTTGTGGTTCCGTAGTGTTTTGTAGAGAGCTGCTGCTCCTGCTACTGGTAGGAATGATGGTGCTGCACTCGTGTGTGTATATTCTTCAGGAAAGAAAACAAATTTTTAGGTTAAGATGACTTTTGAACCTGGGATAATATGGAGCCTCACAGAGCAGAAGGAATGAGTTTCTCTGGAAGGTAGTGAAGCTGTGGTGTGCTGAAGCCAGCTCACAGGGGATAACTGTGCATTAAGTGACATCCCATGATGCTTGAAATCAGCCAGGATAGGTGTATTTATACCATGGCAATGGGCAGGGGCTACAAACCAGAGCTTTCCTTTCCCTCCCCTGTCTGCACAGAGCCAGTTATTTAATACTTGCCAGCACATCACTGGAGCCAACCATGGGAATTCTAGCTTCCTAGAAAGGCTGGTCAGAGTTATCAGCTACACATTTTACATTTTGTACTTCTCTTCCTCATCTCATCCCTACACTCCAGGAAGCTACTGCCCTGGCTAAGAAGAAAGTGATCCAGATATTAGTCCGTTCTCTACTGAAACCAGCTGTGTGACCTTGATATGTCATGTACCCTGTCTCAGCCTCAGTTTTCTCCTCTGTAAAGTAAAAGTATTGGACCAGGTAATTGTCAAGCTTCCTTTGAGCTCTAGAAGTCCTTAATTTCATGGCTTCCATTTCTTTCCCACTTTCTGCAGGGCTGGTAAGGCCACAGAGTCTGGGCACAGGCATAGCCCAAGTCAGCTTTTGAGAAATGACACAGAAGCAAAAACCTAGTAATTCTGGATTTTGCTACCATCTTATTGATTCTAGAATCTCCAGAACTATTACAAAAAAAAAAAAGAAGATTTATTCTCAGCCTAAGCCCTTAGGATTGGCTAGAATTTCTTTTCTCTTCAAGTTCTTTTTCAATATATTGTCAGATATTTCCAAACACCTGATGTGCCTTTACTTTTGCTCTAATGGTTGAGAGCTTGGTGTATGGCTTTCCTTGGAAACAGAAGGGCTACATAGAAAGAGCCTGGACTAAGAAGTAATATAGACCAACTAAATTCAAATCCCCACTTTATCACTTATAGCTGTGGAGATCTGAGTAACTTGCTTAGTCTTTGTGAGCCTTTGTTTTTTTTTATCTGTAAAATGGGGGTGATAACTATTGCTTTATGGGGTCATTGTGAGGAGTAAGTGAGATAACACTTAAATTGCCAAGCTTAGCCTTTAGGACATAGGTGCTATTCAATGAGTGATAGCCCCCTTCTTCCTCCCTTTTGTGGGATCAGAGCTCAAATTTTTGATCTGAGATTTCCATGTTATTCCAGAGTCATGTTAAAATCAAGCTCTGGGACCACAGCTTCTTTCATTTATCCTTATTCCCCTCTAAGGCCACCAAAATATTTCTGGGTCCCCGGGTCTTGGTCCTTTGGACTGTCGGGATCTTTAAGGGGCCATTCCTCTTGCAGCCCCTGCACCAGAAGGGTGTGGTGCTGAAGGGGTGGAGGCAAGGGTCTCTCCACTCTAAGGTCCCAGCCCCATTCACTGTCACCTCTCTCCCAGTGCCTTTCCTGTCCTTTTGTAACTAGCCCAGGCTTGTCTCTCTGCGCTGGAGCAGAGAAGAGTGTCATCTTCCTCTTTCCTCTTGCTCAGAAGCAGGCAGGAATCAGCAGTTTCCTCCTGACAAGGCCCCCACTGGGTTATGGGAACTAGGCTGGACTCTGCAAGCATTTAACCCTTACAGACGGTTACATTTCCTCTCCACTTCTCCCCATTAGTTAAGGCCAGTGGCCATATAATTTTGGTGTTAAAAAACAAAACAAAACAAAAAACGAGAGACTATCTAGTCCAGCTTCCTCATTTTACAACAGTAAGATAACTAAGAAAATACCTGGCTCTTTACTACTGTGATTAATATTAATAATCATAGCTGCCCATTTATTGAATGCTTATTATGTTCCAGGTATTGTGCTAAGCACTTTACATAAATTTTCCATTTGATCCTCATACTAACCATCAAAAGAAGATAATATTATCTCTATTTTAAAGATGAAAAACTTACAGCTCAGATCAGGTACATAACTTGCCAAAGTCACACAAGTAGTAAGTGGTAGGACTGATTTTTAATCCCCATCTGTTTTACTTCAAAGCCTTAACCATGACTCTTCTACCACACCAAGCAAATGATGACAGGAATAGAAGTGTAGCCTTGGAATGATGTTTTCTTGCTTCAAGTACTAGTGTTTGGTCCCAATGGCAGGCACCTTCAATTTAGAGTACTCAGTAGCCATATGGGCCCCTTGGTCTCATATATTTTTTTCTAGGCTGCAGATCCAGAGCCCTCAGCACTGTGTATAAGAAACCTACTTTTGCACTTCTCACACTCCCTGTTAACTCCCTGTGTAATGATAAGCCTAACATTTCCAGGCATGGTGCTAATCTCTCCATGTATTATCTCATCTGATCATCCCATGAGTTAGGCATTATCATTCCCATCTCACAGATGAGAATATAGAGATGATAAGGTGCTTCTGAAGAAGGGAGGAAGAAACACAGATGGAATTTGAAGTCTGGCTTTTGTCTCAGAAGCTCAAACTCTTAGCTGCTACATTATGTTGCCAGCTGTCTCTCTCTCTCTCTCTCTCTCTCTCTCTCTCTCTCTGTGTGTGTGTGTGTGTCTCTCTCTCCTACTAGATTATAAGATCTGTGAGAGTAATGATCATGTCTTTCTTTCTTTCTTTTTTTTTTTTTTCTGAGACAGGGTCTCACTCTGTCACCCAGGCTGGAGTATAGTAGCACGATCTAGGCTCACTGCAACCTCCACCTCCCATGCTCAGGCTTCCAGAGTAGCTGGGACTACAGGTGCACATCACCACACCCGGCTAATTTTTGGATTTTTTGTAGAGATGGAGTTTTTTCATGTTGCCTAGGCTGGTATCGAACTCCTGAGCTCAAGCAATCTGCCTGCCTTAGCCTCCCAAAGTGCTGGGATTACAGGTGTGAGCCACCGCGCCCAGCCAATCATGTCTTTTTATGTTTGCATCCCCAGTGCCTAGTACAGTGCCAGGCATTCAGAAGATCTTCAATACTATTTGTAAATGAATGGAGGGATGGGTAGATGGATGGATGGATGGATGAATAAAGAGAGGGATGAATGGATAGATGGAGGGCTAGATAGACAAATGGATGATGGATAGATAAAGATAGAGGCATAGATTAAGGGAGAAAAAAAAGAAGGATGAGTGGATAAAGAGATAGATGGATGAAGGGATGCAGGAAAGAATGAAGGGAAGGATCAGGGACAGATGAATGGAGGGATGGGTAAGAGTGGATCGTGAATACTTTGATGACAGCACCATGAGCCTCTGACAGGGCAGTGCTTGCCACTGATTTTCTTGTCTCCGCTTTCCTCAGGTCTGGATTCTCAGCTTTTCATCCCCTCCTCTTTTGCCTTTGTCCACACTCTTGATTATTCTCCAGTTTTCCATCAATTGGTCAAGCCAGACTCCTTTCCCTCTCCTCTGACTTAGATTTCCAATTTCCACTTGACTCCCTCACTAGGAACCACAGTGGTCTATGGCTCTGTGTGTACATGACCTGGCCCCCATTACTTCTGATGGACCCCATCACCTGCTGCTCTTTCTCTCACATACTCTGATCTGGCTGCAGTGGCCTCCTTACTGTTCCTCAGACACTCCAGGCATGCCCTGAATTCTTTGCACATTCTCCTCACCCTTTCTCTCTCTGTGGAATGCTTTCTCCGGACACCTGCATGACTCCCTTTCTTCTCATCCTCAGTCTTTGCTTAGACACCACTTTCTCAGTGAATCAGTCCTGTCAGCTACTGCCTCTTCCCCTTCCCTGTTTATTTTTCTCTACAGCCATTATCCCCATTTGGCAAACTAACATATATTATGTGTTCATTTGTCTCACCCAGCTGGCACGTAATCTCCCTGAGGGCAGTGAGCTTTGTAGGGCTGTATGGTTCATAGCTGAAGCCTGCAGCATTTACAGTAGCAGCTGGTGTGATGTAGGCACTCAATACATGTATTTGAAATGATAACAAATCAACACACATATCCCAAGTATCTGGTGTACGTAAGACCCTGTGTTATTGGTTACCACCTGATAACCTGAGTCTGCAAACCTCTTTCATTTCAGGCCCGTGGTGGTGTGGGAGCAGGTGTGCCCCAGGGCATGGACAGGAAGGTTGGAACCTGTGTCACAGAGCAGGAGCAGAGCGAGGTGCGTGCCTCCTTACCGCCTTGGTGCACTGGACGTCCTTCCCCAGCAGCCAGTTGAGCTCCAGGTTGCCCTCGCCCTGGTAGCAGGACTGCAGGCGCTCCTTGATCTGCAAGTTGATGGCCCGGATGGGGAAGGCACACAGGGCAGAGTCATCGGGCGGGTGGTGATACTGCTTCTGCCCTTTGGAGAAGATGGCGAAGAGTACATCGTCCTGGCTGGTGATATTGAAGGCCTGGGCCAGCGAGTCCCCAGGCTTGGCCAGGTAAGCAGCCTGCAGGAGGCGGTATTCCACCCCGGCCCGGGTGCAGCCGAAGGGCAGGGACACATATGAATGGAACTTGGGGTCATCCTTGCAGAGCCGCACGATGCGTGAGGTGTAGAAGAGGTCTCCAGCGGAGTTGATGGCCACACCCTCGGGGGTCTCGGGCTGGACAGTGAGAAAGTAGACAAAGCCCCCACTAGCAAAGCCATAGATGTAGAAGATGTCAAAGTGGGAGACCAGAGCCAGGGTGTCTGAAGGGATCTTGATGAGAGAGGAGACAAAATCGCTGTGTAGCTCATAGTCGAGCATGGCTGAGGACTCAGGGTCTCGGGGCAGCTTCCGGCTGGACAGGGTCGGGAAGTAATCCTGCTTCCCATCAACGGCCGTGCCGATGAAGAGCTTGCCGTCCTCACCCTCGGAGCGCACAATCACCCCATACATGGTACCCGTCTTGTTGACGCTGGACAGGTAGTGCTCCTTCTTGTGGGACGGCTCCACCAGGATGAAGAGGTCATCCAGCCGCAGCAGCTTGCAGACCCCCTGGTAGAGGCTCCCACAGGCCAGCAGGCGGTTCTCAGAGTAGTCAATGATGAGCAGCTTGTTGACATTGTTGGTGAGGGTGAGCACTTCGCTGCAGGGCTGCACGATGAGGGGCGGGTAACAAGACTTGTTGTCCTCTTCTGGCCCTGTCTTATGAGCCACCTGGATGGTCAGGTTGCCCGTCAGCTTGTAGACCCGGTTGATGGCCCCCACATAGACGGCCCCCGTCCCTCGGTGGACAGTCAAGTGGTTGAAGGTCCAGTCACGATTCTCAGAGTGGAAGGTGCTGAACTGAGGCATGCCAGCTGCTGTGGGGGCCAGCAGCACCCAGACCACTGAGAGCAGGACCACAGAGCGGCTGTCCACCTCCGGGGCCCAGGACCAGGGCCGCCTCTGTTCCATGCTGAGAGGGACGGCGGTGAGGAGAGGGCTCCTGTGTGTGCTCATCTGCTCCACCTTCCCTGGTTGGCCCTCACATGATTCTGCAAAACACAAGGCAGAGTGGTCAGACCAAAAATAAGTTCCAGGAGGAGCGAAGAGGCTGGCCTGACCCAGGGTCCCCATCCTGGTTTAGCTCTGTGAGTCTCTTTCTTCTGAATTTTGGTTTTTCTATTTTTAACATACTCTTTCCCTCTTAGGGACGTTCAGGGAATCCTGTTATCTATTTTGGTCCCTAGCCTTTACTCTATAGAATACTTGCTTTTTAAAAAAATTTTATTTTACAAAGCATCTCTATTTCTGGCCTCTGAAGCCATCGTTTTCATCTCTCAGAGAGGTTAAAAGGCTGTTGAAGTTCACCCAGACAGTCAATCCGATGTCAAGACTAAAGCCAGTCTTCCCCACTCAACCGGCACGTCTTATCCCAGTCCAGTGGAAATCGCTCCTGTTTTTTGAAAGCTTGTTAGGCAGGCCCTCCCCCAGGCTCTCCAGGTCAACTGCTCCCAGAGTCTGATATTGCGCACAAAATTCCTTCCTATTTTAGACTTTCATCACCTCACTCCACTGCATCTCTTTACTTTCTCATGCTCTGTTGTCCACAGAGAGGCGAGGAGCTGGTCACCCTGAGTGAGAGTGCCCCTCTCTGACCTCAGCCCTTTCTTCTCTAGCAAGAAGAACCCGGATCACTAGCTGTTAGAACTTGTCAGGAAAGGGAAATATGTTGTAGCCAACAAGACTGGGATTCCCACATGTGCCATTCCGGAGCCTGAAAAGCCCTTGGGTGATAGGCAGATCTCCTGAGATCCCCCCATCCTTCTCAAGGTGGACACCCAGCTGCTGCCAGGCAGCCAGGTCCTCGGGAAATTGCTTCAACCTCTGCCCCTCTGCAGGCAGAGCACATGGGGAGCCAGGACACATAGAGAACCAGTCTGCTTGCTAGGGAGTACTGGCTAGCTGAGTTCAGCTTCAGTCACCTGGGGCAGGGGTACCAGGTTTGGGAGAATGTGACGAGCAGCAAAGGGTGAAGTGAGGTTCAGTCTCATTTCAGGCACTGCTGGGGCCTCCTGACTGTTTCAGCATCCATGAAATCACCTGTGGGCCTCAGTGGGCCATGCTTAAAGCCCAGTCTCTAGCCTTGACTCCTTTACACTTCCCCCTGCCTCCTGACTCCTAGGCTTTAAGGCTCCTCCACTTCCAGAGCCTTGGTGCTTACTCTTCCCTGTTCCAAGGAAGCTGCCCAGAGAGGCAAGGTAGGGCTCCTGAGGACAGCGTGTAGCCAGGGGCAGGCTGGGCCAGGGGCAGGAAGTCAGAGAAGACAGCCTGGAGGTCAGTGAGCAGGACCTGGAGGTCAGAGAGCAGGGCCTGTTCCATCACTATCATGGTACTGTCCTGACTTATGGAGAGGGACAGTGGGAAGTGACTGTGGCACCAGGAGGAGAAGGCAGCAAGCTGTCACACAGAGAAAGCTTTTCTCATCTGGACAGATCATCCAGCAACCTTCTCAGGCAAGTCCAGACAGAACTCTGGGCACATAAGGAGGCAGGGATGGGAACACCCGAAGGATAGAGAATTTGCTCCAAGGCAGCTTAGGAGAGGCCTTTCTCCCTCAACTCCCCATTCTGGCTGGATGGGGTTATAATTAGAACAGGCACCACTTAGAGAATCCCCTAGAGTTTCTTTAGGAATGACCCTTACTCTTGTTCAGTTCTGCATCCTCGGCCTGGCAGCCACCATGGTGCCACAGTAGGTCCCACGTGACTCCCTCCTCCAACCTGACTCCCCTGGAGTGTTCCGGGTGACTCATGAGGCCCTGGGCTTCCTTGGAAAGGGGAAAGCAACAGGAGCATGCGATTCAGGCTGACCTCAGTTACTCTGACACAGCCCTTCCGGCCCCAGGCGCACACCGGCAAAGCCTCCCAACAGACAGAGCTTTCAGTTTGGAAACCAGAGGTTATTTTTAGCTATGTCCTGAGGCCGGTAGCAGGACGTGAATTCCTGAAGAGGAGCTGTGGAAAGGAAATAACAGAATCCTTAAATTCTCCAGCTGGATGGGGAATTGCAAGAGGCCATTCTCTGCACACCCTTGTCTCTGGGAAGAAAAGCTCTTTGGGTTCCAGGTGGAGAGCGGTTCCTCCTCGAGGAGCCGCGAGGGAAGGACGGGGGTCCTGGTAGCAGAGATAACATGGAAGGACATGATATACGGTTAAGATTAGCCACCTCACCTCCCTGCTTGGTACCCTCCCAAGACACAGTTTGAATAGTGAGTGGCTTATGTTGTTGTTAGACAGAATTCGGCAACAAATTTGGGATTCGGGGCAAGTCAAGTCTCATGTCCCTTTCTGGTAGAATGGGAATAACTACAGTATGTACCTTTCAAGTTGTCATGACAGTAAATGAGACAATATAGAGACCAATCTCTTAGCATGGTTGCAGGCAGACAGTGAGCACTTAACTTGTGTTAGTTTTTGTTATTATTATTATTATTATTATTATTACTATTGAGACGGAGTCTTGCTCTATCGCCCAGGCTGGAGTGCAGTGGCGTGATCTCAGCTCATTGAGGCCTCCGCCTCCCTGGTTCAAGAGATTCTCCTGCCTCAGCCTCCAGAGTAGATGGGACTACAGGCATGTGCTACCATGCCTGGGTAATTTTGTGTGTGTGTGTGTGTGTGTGTGTGTGTGTGTGTGTGTGTTTAGTAGAGACAGGGTTTCACCATGTTGGTCACACTGCTCTCAATCTCCTGACCTCATGATCCACCCACCTCGGCCTCCCAAAGTGCTCAGATTACAGGTGTGAGCCCCCGCACCTGGCCTGTTATTATCTTTGAAGACTCCACAGGAGATGGCACTTCAGAAATCCCGCCATAGCTCTTGACTTCTCTTTTTGCTTATATTCTTCCTGTCCCATTCACAATGAGATGAACATTGTGGGTGGGCCTTTGATCTCTAGGCCTCCCCGACCCAGTGACAGAGCTGGGAAGTCTGGAAGTATGTGGCAAGCAGAAAGAAATAGATCCAAGGTGATCTTCTCATCATACTACTGCACAAGTCCCAATGTAGCCTCTCTGCAGACTGCAGAAAGGCTGGTGGAAACACAGGATCCTGAGAGTTAGACTGAGAATGAAAAAACTTTCCTGATGTCTATAAGGCATGAGGTCACAGGGCAGAAAGAAAGGTGGGAGTCTCAGGAACCCTGGGTTCACATTCTGCCTGTGTGACTCATGAATTATAGTGTCACTCACTTTAGACCAGTCTCGCATTTCCATGAGCCTATTTTTTGATCTTAAAACAAAAGGTACTTGAATGAGTCAACCTATAAGATTTCTTTTTTCAGATAAAATGCTACCTTGAAGCTTGGTTCCTTCGGTTCCCAGAGTCTGTGATTCCAATAGCAACTGAGGTTTTTCACTCCAACCTGGAGATGTTGATTAGGCCAGGAGCTTTTTTAATTTTTAATTTTTTATTTTTCAGGCCAGGAGTTCTAAACAGACCGCTCCAGCTGGGCTATTTTCCTCTCACCCTCAATCAGCATCTGCTTCGGGATAAGCCGCTCCTGGTAACCAGTCAAGTGAATTCATCTCACAGGGCTCAGGGACCGCCCACCTGGGAACAGCTGTCATTGGACACTGGAGTCAAGAGGAGGCACAGTCTCCTGCAGTGAAAGGAGGTTTGCACCCCACCTTGGGAGTGTGGCCTTCATAAAGACAGCTGACTTCAAGGGCACGTTGAGAGCCTTCATCTTTCTATGCCAAATTGATGTGACTAAGTAGCTGTTCCAAGCAGAGCCCAGTGGGCAAAGATCAGGCTTCCTGTCCACATTCTGAGTAAGGAGGGAGGGAGCCCACCTTTGTGCCTCTGGTGAGAGGCAGTGTGATATAATAGTTAAATGCATGAGCTCTGAACTTAGGTGCCTGGATACAAATGGAGCCTATAGCTGTGTATACTTGGTCAAGGTACTTAGCCATTCTATGATGTTATCTAACTATCCATATAAAATAGGGTTAGTACTAGTAGCTACCTCATAGTATTATTACAATGAAATCAGTTAATACATATCAAGCACTTAGAACAGTTCCTGGCCATCTTAAGTGTTCAAGATACATTAGCCTTTGTTATTAGCAATTTATTTGTCATTATTTCTAGCTCCTCACCTCCATCCATCCCATCTGTCTTAGAATGAATTTCCCATCCTCAGTTTGGTAGACACTGGTAAACAAACATGCCTATGACTTTGCATACCCAGTAGCACTTCCTCCTATCCCCCATTTTCTGCTAGTGTCAACCTCAGGAGTTTTCTCTTAATAATGATGCTTTCTTCTTTCTGTCACATCCCTCTCTGTCTAGTGCATGAAGTCACTTGTCACATGCATTCTCAAGAGCCAAAAGTTGCCTAGTCTCTGTTCTACCAGTTTCCCTCTCTCCTACTCCAAGTCTCAAGCCAGGGAATGCTGCTCTGGGACTCTTGCCCAAACAACAGAGTCTCCCAGGACATGTAACTCGGAGCGTTCCTGATGCCAAGGAGAGGCCACGCTTGCCTCTTTGGGAAGCAAGTGCCACTGAATATTTTATGTGGAGGGCCTGATGACACCATCTCCCCGATCAGGATTCAGGAGGCAGGTGTTAGTGACAGCTAGTGAAGGCATCTGATACCTTCCTGATCAGCTGCTGCAGGCGTCAGTGGCAAAGCAGGGAAGAAATGACAACCAGGCGTTTCCAGTTCAGCTCAGCGGAGGATTCTCTCCTCCCTGCTACCCTCTCCTGTTGCTCCTTTCAGGAGATCTGGGTGCACATGCCTCTATGTTTCCACTTGGCTTCCCCTTATAGCAAAAGGAGCTGGTGGAAAGAGAATTTAGATTCGAAATACGATTTTGCTAAATTGAGTCAAAGTTCATGTTAGTAGCTCTCATACCTGTGGGCCCATCTGTAGCTCCACCATTGCCACTAACTTCATTCCTAACAACCCTGTCATCAACATCATCATCACCTCCAGCACCATCCTGGAGCTGATAGTTTTCATAACAATAACAGCAAAGGGTGCCTACTATTACTGCTGCACCTACTAGGGGGCTCACGCACCCTGAGGAGCCAGATGGTGGTAGGGAAAAGATGAGCATGAAAATGAGGGCTGTGAATTCAGGGAAGTTAGCAGCTGTTCATGGAAGTCACTTAGCCTCCTTCCTTTCCCATGGTGGAGAGCAGTCCGTCTTCTCCTTCAGCTCTTCCTTCTAATGAGTAGTGCCTTTAAAGCAGGAACTTTGGATGAATGCTGAGGGAGATTATAAGATTATTCCAACCCACTAGTTTTTTTTTTTTTTTTTTAATATGAAAGACACCACAGCCCACAGAAAGGAAACAAATTGACCAGGGTGACTCAAAATGAGTCAGAAACAGGCTGCAGTCACAACCCAGACCTCGTGACAAAAAGACAGGCGCTTCCTCTGTTGCAGGTGGAAGGGTCCTGGGAGTCAGTTACATTTTGCCTTCAGGCTGTCCTGTTTTGGGGAAAGTAGATGCCTTTGATGGTAGCCCCATGATATGCAGAAGTGAGTGTGGCATTGGGCCTGGACAACGAGGTGGTGCTCAGGGCAGATTCAAAGAGGGGCAGATTAAGGGGCAGAACGAATGAAAGACACATGACTGAATGGCTCCTTTCCCCCTTGGGGAGAATGATTGCTTCTGTCCTCCTCTAGGCCCAGGCAGGCCCAGGCAAATGTCACACTGAGGACCATCACCTATGCTGCAACTTGGGAGCTATGGTGTCCTGTGCCACAACCCCACGGACAGGTCAGATTTAGTCTATGCACAGAAAGCTCCTTCTTCCCAAAGAGTTAGAGCTACAGCAGAAGGGACTAAAGTTAGATATTAAGGGGGACATTCTGTCTAGAGAGGATCTCCAGAGCATCCTGCCAAGGAGATTGTGAAATTTTCTGATGTCGAACTTTCCTGGAAGCTGCCTAGGAATAAGTTTACCTAGAGGCAGGGAATTGGTCCCAATGGTCTCAGAAGGCTCCTTTTGGTTTAAGATTTCTATGAGAATAAAATTGTCTAAATGTGAGAGTCTGAGGCCCCATCTTGTCCCTGTGGGTGGAATGCTACTCAAGGACTTGTCTTCATATCCTTGTGCAGCTGTATGTGCAAGCATTCTGAGCGTCGCTCTGCCTAACACCGACCTTAGAGGTAGTCCAGGCACGTTGGGTAGCACAAGGTGAGCGAGAGGGCGAACGCAAAAGCCCCGGGTAATGCCGACAGCTGAAAGGCCTCAATTAGAGTGAAAGGAGTTATCTGGTATTTAAATAATTATTAGAGTGAAGGAATAATCATGGGTTTGAGCTGATTTTTTCCCCACTGTCACCCTGATGGCGTCTATAATATTATTATTCAAATGCCCATGATTCTCATTGAGAACCAAGAGAGGAGAGAGTGGGGGCGAGGGGATGGGGAACAGGGAGAGGGTGGGGAGAGAGACTCATTTAATCTCCATGTGACAGGGCTGCAGGAGGTACGATTAGTCTTTTTCTTATTTCAGCTGTCACTCATGCACAGACACTGAAGATTGTTATTAGCGTATTTTATGCACGCGATTTAAAGGGAAAAGGGGGAGGGGGGGTGAGGAGAGAAAGAATTTCCTACGGAAAATAACGGGACCAAAGGAACAATTTAGATGTCACTTCTGTACCAGCTGCATTTGCTTCATTAATCGAATGTCATTTTTTCCCTAGACTCTGTGCGGTTATGTGAAGCGAAGTGGCTATACCTTGCCCCAGAGTGGAGAAGGAAGGTGAGAGGAGAGAGTGGAGGAAAACAGATCTCTGCCTGCATGCACCCTTGGCAGCCTTCTCCGAGAAGGTGACACAGATGGCAGTATGGCCCCTCTAGGAGGTGTCAAGACAAATTTGGGTGACAATTTCTACCCAGTCACCCTCTCTTACTATAAGAAGGTGGATCTCCTGCTTGTCTTCATAGATGCGATTCCTTTCACAGGTGGGATAAACTACGTCCACACTCCAATAACCAAGGAGTAAGAGATGGAAATTTGGGCACGCTCTCACAGTCCCAATCAGTAAAGAGGAAAGAACCCATACTCGAGGCGGTGAGGCAGCAGGGACTGTGAGAAGGGAGCTGTGTGTGGCTCTCAGCTTTGGACAAGGCCCTTGGATCTTACATACGTGCGTGACAGTGAGGGACCATCCATCTCTGCAATGGGGCACAGAGGCAGGGTAATGAGGCACAAGTGCAGGGACTGGGTATTAGCAAGAAAGCAGGGGATTGAGTTAAAGGCTGAATTGTGTCCCCTGAAAATTCCTGTGTTGAAGCCTAACCCTAAGTACCTCAAAATGTGTTCTTATTTGAGACAGCATCTTTTGTTACTATTGTTTTGGTTTGGGTTTTTTAGACGGGGTCTCTCTCTGTCTCCCAGGCTGGAGTGCAGTGGCACGATCTCAGCTCCCTGCAGCCTCCACCTCCCGGACTCAAACCATCCTCCCACATCAGCGTTAGGAACCACAGGGATCTGTGGGGCCACAGGCACATGGCTATGCCTGGTTAATTTTTAATTTTTTTTTTTTTTTTTTGTAGAGATGAGGTTTCACCATGCTGGCCAGGCTGGTCTTGAACTCCTGGGCTCAAGCGATCCTCTAGCTTTGGCCTCCCAAAGTGCTGGGATTACAGGCGTGAGCCACAGAGATTCACTCTTCTGGGTAGGAAAAGCAAGAGACCCTGAGACAGGGTCTCTATAGAGGTAATCAGGTTAAGATGAGGTCACTAGGGTAGGTTCTAATTCAGTATGATCTGGTGTCCTTATAAAAAGGGGGAAATGTGGAGCCTGAGACAGACACCCACAGAGGCCAGCTGATGTAAAGAGACATCCACATCCTCATCTGACCATCTACAAGCTCAGAAGAGAGGGCTGGAACAGCTCCTTCCCTCACAGCCATCAGAAGGAATCAACTCTGCCGACATCCTCATATCCTCATCTCCGACTTCCCAGTTTCCGAACCTGGAGAAAATGAATTTCTGTTGCTTAAGCCACCTGGTCTGTGACACTTTGTTACAGCAACCCTGGCAAACTAATACAGCAGGGAGGAGAAAGGCAATCAAACTTCATGGTTCAGGAATTGTTCTTTTAAAGAAGAGGGGTGTGGGTGTGCATGCACATGCAGATTTGCAGAGATGGAGGGGTATCAACAGTCAGGAGCTGCTGACTCCTGCTGCCTTCACCCAGCCCAGAAAACAGTAGCCCAGAGAACTCACTTGCTCTGCCCCTGAGAGCTTGGGGATGAGAATTAGGATGTGCTGATTTCTGCTTTTCCTGAAGGGTGGACCCTAACCTTTTTTTTTCTTTTTGCTTTTTGCTTTTCCTACCCAGAAGAGTGAATCTACCACTTACCAGACCCCAAGGAGAGATCTCCCCTTCTCCCACCCCGGCTCCTCCTCCAGGCACAGGCCCTGTCCTGGGACCACTGCTTTTAACGTCAGGGAGAGATTTCTGTTGTTTTATTTTTCCCCAGGTCTCCCAGTAGGCTCTGATCGAGCCCTGGAAACCACACCAGCTCTCCCAGGGCCTTAGCAAAACAGGCAGTGTTTGTCCTCTCCACTCACAGGCTATAAAAGTTTGGAGTTGTATCCCTGAATTATGAAGGGTTCCAAGATGTGCACTCATCTGAGGGGCTGGCGGGGGCTCTGTTTCTTTCTGGGACACTGGCTGAGCTGGCTTTGCAAAGTCAAAACAAGATTCATTACCCTGGGGCCGGGAGCAGGGAGATACACCGCCTGACCCTGCAGACCTGCCCCATATGTCATGGGCCTGTCAGAAATCTCCCAGAATTCCCTTTATTATCTAAAGGTCGCCACCCGGGCAGAGCTGAGAGAGCCGCATGGTATAAACTAAACTACAAGAGCAATCAATTTCAAGCAGCTGCCCTCCCTGCCACCCCATCCCCTGCTCCCCCTTCCTTAGGTTCTGCCCTCTTCAACCCCCTTTGGGGGAGGGTCAGGAAGGAGCCCTGCTTTGCCATGGCCACCTCCCCACTGGGTCAGAAAGAATTTCTCCAAATTAGCAGAGTTCTGATGCTATGAGAAGCAGGCCGTGGGAGCACTCCTGCCTTCTGTGCTAAGGGAGTCCAAGGAAGGTCATCCCACCTCTTCCCTGATTCTAACAGGACCCTATTTAAACCACCTTATCAGTTGAGTTGCTGTTCTGGTAGACATTACGGGATTAAAGGACAGAAAAAGGAATTCTCAGGCTCCTTCCAAAGGCAGGAAAAGGAAATAAAAGTAGGCATATGGCTTTGCTAAGCCAAGTCAAGATTCACGTTAGGAGACCTCATACTCTAATGACCACAAGTAGCAAATTACTAGCAACTCTCATTTATTTTCTGGAAGAAAACAATGAAGAGTAGCTACTATTATTGTCATTTATTAACCACCTGCTACATGGCACGCTATGCTACATGCCCTGTATATGCTATCCATAGTTGTGTGATTACCTTGCAAGATGGGCATGACTATCCCCATTTCACAGATGAAGAAATGGAATCTCAGGAAGCCTAACTTGACGAGTATCAGCTAGGAAGCCAAGATTGCTGAGGCCCATGCTTCCCCTACTACTCTACACTGCCTGGATTCTTAAGGCTTATTTTTCAGCCAAACCTTCTTATCACTGGTCTGGGAGAACTCACCAGAATGTTTAGTAAGATTTGGCAAGTACTTTATGTTAAAGGTCAAAACTTGAGGCTCTACAGTTCCATTTATGTCTACGCCGAGCTGATCCTTTATTTTGGTAACCAGGCAGTGCTGGGGTAGGGCACACAGGAGTCATGGTTATCAAGCACCAGGTGGAATCCAGGGGTAGCAAGAGGCTTGCTAGCTTGGCAGCCACCTTTCAGAGCAATTCCAAATGATATTTTCAAACAGCCTGGAAATGTCTCTCATGTAATCTTCACCATACAAGGGAGAGCCAGGGACTCTTTGAGGTTGAGATGGGGCAGGAGAGCAAGTTTAAAAAGTACTCAACTAAAAGACTAAATAAATCACAGTTACTCCATATAATGGCATATTACGCTGCCATTAAACATAACGTTTTCAAAAATAATGACACTGCTCTAATTTACACTACTGGGAGGGAAAAGGAGGAACAATGATGGAGTAAGAAAAAACCAGAACAAAGCACTAGGCATTCATCTCAACTGACCCTAAAATCCCACATACTCTCCTTTGAAGCTGTCCACATCTTTTTCTTCTTGAAGAAAAATGTTAATGGCTCCCAGGAGACCCAGGTGAGAGAACTTCCTGCTTTCTTTTGCAGCCTTTCCTTTCTACTTCCAGTGGCCTCACATGGCTGGCCACTGAAGCTCTCTAGGGACAAGGATGACTCCCAATCCGTGATGCTTCATCTCTATCTCAGGGACAGTGACCATTAGTGCCAGATGATGTGCACTTTTTAGCACTGCTCATTTCCAGAAGCTAGGGTTCCCAAAAGTTCAAAAGGCAGGGCTCTTCACCAGGAATCCCCATGCTGCCTCCCTGAAAATAATGCTTCTAAGACAGTCACATTGTCACCATCCAGGCCTTCCTCTGAGATGGACCCTAGTGAAGCCCATTGGCAGCCAAGATCCAGCCACATATCTGCAATTTGTGCCTTGTGCTGCCTCATTTCTTGCGTCTCAGACCCACTATCTAACTTTGCCACGCACATGGCCAAAGTGTGAAATTCACCTATGGAAACACCTTCTATGGCTCCTTGCTGTTGCCCAGATAGACTCAGCACTGCTAAGCACCCAAGTTCAAGTCCTTCCCCAGCTGGCTCTTCTTTCTCGAACCTCACTGCCCACCTCTCCCAGAGTGACTCCTCTCCCAACAAACTGGTTCGTCTGTTGAGTCCCCAAAACAACCTGCCCTGGAATGCTTGTTTCCACTCCCTTCTTTGCCTATCCATACCCAGCCCATCCTTCAAAGCCTCATAAACCCTCTAGGGCCTCTCCACCTCCAATCTCTTTTCTCTCCTCCAAACTCGATTAAAAACTGCTGGTTTGGGCACACACTGATTGTAGCACACACTACATTGCAGCATTGGCTGTCTTTTTTATGTGACTATTTCCTATCTCCCCATTGAATTAGAAGTCCTTTGAAGGCAAGAACAGTATCTCATGCTTCTTGGTATCCGTGCAGGGCTAGCATGATAACTTTCACTCCATATTGTGCTCAGCCTGAATTGTCGAGAGCAGCGAGAGGCGGGACCCAGGTGCTCATTTGCTTTCTCTCAATGGACACTGTCCCTGCTAGTCGGCCTCAAGAAATGATTTGAACTAATACACTTGGCTCAGGGATCTGTCATGACTGATCTTCAGGAAGTAGTGAAGAAGGAGGTGAATGATTTAGGAAGGATCCTGGCTATTATTTGTCTTGAACCCACTGGGTGAGGCTAGATGGGTGAGGTGGGAAGAAAGATGGAGAAGAATGGGAAAATACCAGCTCTGTCTTTGAAGAATGTATAATCCAGACCTGTGCAGGAAAAGTCTTTGCAAGAGCGCTCCAGAGTCGCTAACCATATAATATCATGGATCACATAAGAAGCATAAAATAATAAAAAATGAAAAATTCACAATATAAAGTGATCAACAGAGTGGGGTGGGGGAAGTCCCTTTGGAAGGTTCCAGAACAGGGTCTTCAACAAGGAGGTCAAGCTCACAGTGCTGGATGGTGCAAAGAAAAGACCTTGGCCTTTGGAGAGGGACCTGGGCTCGAGTCTCATTCTATCACTTCCGAATTCAGTGACCTTGAACATGTTATTTAACCTTTTGGAGTCTCACTTTCCTCAGCTGTAAAATGACACCTCACAGGGCTGTGGTGAGAATCAACGAGATAATGGATGTGAAATTGTTTTGTAAACTCTAGAGCTTTAAGTAAACACCAGTTACTCTTGTTTCTGTTTTTGGAGAAACACTGTACAAGGACATCATCTCCTGGGCTGCCTTGTATGATGGTGACAAACTCTGAGGGCTCTGTTTTAGCTCAAGAGAGCGGTGATCATTGTGCAGTAGAACGTGGTGATCCAGCACCTGCCTGCCGAGACCCAGTCCTCTCGGAAGAAACAAACAGGGTGCTGGTAGTCCCACCTTCTTCCCATGCTGACCTGAGGTCTTGAGTAGCCATTCCCACCAGTCCTATCAGTGGTCCCATGACTTCCAGGCCACCTCTCCTCTCATGGCCCTCAGCTGATTTAGGACCACTTGTATTGCTCTTGCTGGTTTGTCCAGGCAACTGTGGCAGCACAGAAGGGCGTAGAGGAGGAAAGAGGAAAACCGGTCCTGAGGAGGAGGAGAAGATGCTGAGATACCAGCTCCTTAGGCTGGGGCCCCGCATTCTCTGGGCCCTTCCCATATAGGTCCACCTTGGTACACAGGCTGAAGTTCCTCTTCCTTCCTTGTCTTTCCCTGCCTCTCTTTCTCTCTAGTGCTTTTCTGAACCAACAGCCAGTCTTCCAATAAAAAAGCTCTAACTCCTTTTCAGGAGGAAGCTTCTTAAGCAGGCTATGTCCCCACCCTGTATCTTCCCACCTGCAGTTTCTATTATTTTTCTCTCTTTGTCTGAGACTACCAGCTCTTGCAGTAGAGATCCTTAGCTGTCAGACAGCCTTTCCTAAATAACAGGCATTCTCACACTCATATACACTAAGCAAGGGGAGTGCCATGGAGCTGGATTAAAGGGGCATGCGGAAACTGAGGGGTGACTGGAACTCTGGGAAGAGGTCTGACCACTTAAAGGTCTTTTCTGTGCCAAGAGGTACAGACACTTGGCCTGAAGGACACTTAAGCACCTTGAGTGGCATCAGCCCCTTGGTGAAGGAGCACAGGAAGTAGACATTTGAGACCCTCGAGGCGCTATCAGCCCGGCCCCGGACCCCTCTCGGATCCCTCAGCCCGCTGTGAAGGAGAGCGAAGGGTGCAGTTTTCAGAGAGGCTGAGACAGGGAGAGGAATGTGCTGACGGGGAGCAGGGTGGGAATGGCAGGCTGGGGAGGGAGGACCTAGGGCAGGAGATGAAAAGAGCTCCCTGAGTGAGAATCTGGCCCTGGATGATGAATGGGGTGTGAGAGAGAAGCCGGGAAAAGGGTAAACAGCCAGGAGGGACCCAGGAGGGAAGCGGGAGGGAGGGGTGAGGAGAAAGAATGTGGAGGTCAAGGAGCAAAGAAAATGCTCCTGGAGTGATTGACTCAAGATCCAACATGTTCCACACTGGATGAAGGCACATGTGCACGCAGATGTGCCTGGTCACCCGCCCTCCCCTCCACACCCCTGCGAAGGTGTGAGCACGTCTGTCTGCTCTCCTCCCAGATGCATTCCATGCCCTCTGGAAAACCTTTCTTCTGATATTTGGTTCTGAGTCTGCAAGGGACCCCACTGTAATATGAACATGTATTTGTGCAGTGATTTTACAATTTCCTAAAAATTTCACATGCATCATCCCACTAATGTACCCCTTACTCAAGCCGGTGAGGTTGAGAGCAGCATCCGCATCACCAGTTTACAGGTGAGAGGACTTAGGTGTATTTGAGGTTGAATATTTTGGCAAAGGCACCAGATGTGAAAAATGGGACTTGGACTTGGGGGGTCTTGGAGTTAAACATGTCACTTGGCTTCTCTGCTGCCTGGCGTTGCAGATGTCACCAACTGATATATCTTGGAAGAGATCACTTACTCAAGAGGACACTCTGCCTGCACATAAGCAATACTCTGCCCATAGTTGAGGATATCCTGTTACTACTCTTTGCGAATGGAGGTGGGGTCTAAGGAGCTGTGACTCAGAGTTGAATTCTTGGGGACCCCCTGTGAATGATTAGAGGAAAAGGTCGGGCTGGGAGCTGCTGGCCATCCACTGAATGCCATTTGCCTCTTGCCCAGTTCTGGCGGGAGGGAAGGAAGGCTGGGGAGGGGCTGAGGCCTGGACATGGCCAGGGGCTTGCACAGGTGGTGGCAGATGGAAAGGATCCAAAAGCACAAATCTGTAAGGAGAGACCACTGTGCCAGTCTCCCTCTCCCCAGCCGGCCCTTTATTGTGGGAAAGAATGCTAACTGCCAGCAACCCCTCTGAAGACCAACCACCTCTACAGTCCCTACAGCCAGCCCAAGAAAGCAGGAGCCTCTTATCTGCCTTAGACTCCTCTCCTTACCCATCTCCTCCCAGCTCTCAGCCCTGGCCTTGCTGCTCTTCAATTCCCAACAGTGGCAGATCACTGATTAATTCAGGGCTGTTTAATAACCCTTCTATTTCGATGAAACAAGCTGTCTTGTTTTCTTTATTTTTAACACTGACTTTCGTTTCTTTGCTAAGCATCTTACTGTCATTTAAATTTCTCTGTCTCCAACCAAGCTGATAATAGACTGGAGTGAGCAGCTGCTTCCATCCTGTTTATGACAATGATTAGAAGTTAGAGCTGTGCAAGCAGAGAATTGACCAAATCTCGGTTCAGAGGGGTCTGCTCCTGCTTGTAGAGGGAGTGTTAATTTTAACACGATTAGGAGAATTCTGGCTCCAGAGGAGACCAGGGCTAATCCCAACCTAGCCTTCCTGGCACCCTGCTCAGAGGAGACTGCCATAGTCCTGAAGGTGTGAGAACCAACTTTACTTACTTTGTAATTCGACTGTATGGACCTGACACTCCACTTCATAACAGAGCCTTTTCCTCCACCGAATTTGGATTTACTGAGCAGCAAACAGGGAAACTCAAGCTTAGACAATTTAGGATGGGTGGGGCCCTCAGCTATCAGCTATGATATCTCTGCTCTATGCAGGAATCTCTTCTTGAGACCTGGCCATCTTCTAGCCTCTGCTTGGATTCCCTAAATGTTGTAAAGCCCATTCCCTCCCTAGATAGCCTTTTCCAGGCTGGGATAGCTCTGACTAATCTTGCTCTTTCTGTCTTTTTGCAATACTTATTTGTGACTTGTAGGACAATGATTTGAGTGCATATCCTCTCTTCCAGGTTGAAACCTCCTCAAGAACCTGGACAGTGACTTATCTCCCTGCTACCATACTTAGTATATGGATATTCTATAAACACTTGTTCAGTCAAATGAAATTATGCTGCACCAACTTTAAAATTTATTGCAAGGAATGTACCTTTCTTCTCCCAGGTGAAGCTTCCTGTTTTTCTCTATGCAGACAAATGTTGCCTCTTCCCATCCCCAGGCCAGACATGGCTGCTTCCCCAGGGCCCTGCTTTTTCTTCCAGGCCCCCAGGGACTGCACAGTTGGTGGAAAACTTGGCCAAGGAAGCTGGGGGCATGCAGTGGACGTCAACTGGGTGGCCTAGACAAGGTTCTCTGGATCCCAGCACCCCTCATTCCCTTCAGGTCAGCCACAGCTGCCCGAGAATGCTCCCAGGTGCATGATGTGCAAATCCAGTCTGGGCCGACCCTCCCTGCTTCTCATTCCCTCACAGCCTTGTGAGACCGGAGCTCTCTGCGCCTCCCAGCCAGCACAGTCTGCAGGCAGCTGCTTGGGTCATTGTCTCAGCCTCTTCAAGTTGTGAATGCTGCGTCTATAGAGACTGAAACACAAACAGTGCCCACAGTGCCTCTCGGGGAGGGAGGGGCAGCTTGGCCTTGCCAGAGCCATTGACTGTGCAAATATCAAGGCTTACTGTGGATGGAGGAAAGCTGGTTGGAGCTATTCAAAAGGGGGAGTTTTTTGACACCACACTGCCCAGCACCATGGAAGGGCTGTGGTGTGTGCTGAGGGCCGGCAGATGGGTAGAGAAGAGGAGAGGTCAGTTCTCACAGGGAATACTGCGTCATCGTGAGATGCCTGTCTGCTCAAAACCAAGGAAGAGAGAGATGGGGGAGGTCACTGGGCACAGTGCAGGGACAAGAGACTGGAGAGAAAAGGTAGCTAAGTGGGCAGATCAAGAGAGTGTGGTGGGTGAGGCTGGGGCAAACAAACCTCCTAGCAATTGGAGGGCAGTGAATGGCAGCTTGCTGTGTGACTCAGGGCAATGCACTTACCCAGTTTGGACTTGGGTTTCACATCCACTATGAGGGCCTGGGTAAAAGCTACTATTAAACGCTCAAAAACATTTCCCAAGTATTCTACACCAAACACCTATTTATTCTGCAATTCAAACTCTTTCTTAAAAAATAATATTTAGAAAGGAAATCAAGGCATCTTGCTGCCCCCATTTTCTGCAGCAGGCTCTTGGACAGTGCTGTGGGATGTTTAGGACTCTCCTCTCACAGGCCCCATCCCGCACTCTGCACTTCCAACAGGGACAAGTCTCCTTGTGGTGCTTGGGGAGCTTCTTGGCCTACTAGAAGACAGCTGATGCTTCTCCCCAGACATCCTGCTATGTTTTGACCGATGATCAGTACTACCAAGGACATGATCCTTGAGCCCCAGGGTCCAGTTTGGGCTCCTGGACTCCACTCCTGCTAACGCTCTTTGTGATGTGTCTGCTCCATCCACGTCCCTGCCCCTAGGAGCTCTCTCTGCAGGAGAGATACAAGCCCTGTTGCAGCCAAGCAGCCAGACGCCCATGAGCTCTGCCTTTTCTTCTTCCATGAAGGGTTGACTCCCATAGCAATGCCAACCTACCAATCCTATGACAGTGTCATTCGTGTCCACTCTTAGAGCTCTGAAGGCACTAAAAATCCAAGGGCGGCACAGTCAGAATTCAAATTCCAATCCCACTGGCTAAGCGTTGACCACAAGCCCTGAATGTAGTCTCCTTGCAGGGCCACCGTTGACTTTCTTCTCTATTTCCCATCTCCACCAAGTAGTCAGCTCTTTATACTTTAGCATACAGATTTTCTTTAAATGAAATCTTATTTTTCTCAGAAAATTCCAAACAAACTTGGAGAGAGAGAGGGGGAAAATAACCCTAGTTTTGCTTTTTATACCTGTTCCAAAATTTAGAATAATTTTCCCTGTTTCCAGCACTTGTCATTTTTCCAACTTACCTAACACCCTCTTCCTGGGCCTGACTCCAGAAACAAAGACAAGTGAGGGTGCTTGAGTATTCACTCCATTATACAGCCAGAGAAACCAAGGTGCTGGGTAAGGGGCAGGAGCCAATTCTGCTAGAGCGTAACTAACCTCTTATCTCCTTCCTGGGACCAGGGAACAAATGGAGGGTAAGCACTGGTCAACAGGTGAGAAATCTTTAGGAAGCGGGAAGGGCTACAAGTGTGAAGGCAGGCACTTAGTTCCTGTTTGACTCTCTGACACCGGGCTCTTCCTGACCATCTGCTCTCAACCATCTCAGTGGGGCCTAAACCTCCTGCAGGAGGGCGCTGGGAGCCCCATGCAGTTCAAATCTTCCTCTCTAAGTCTGTGGGCCAAGAAAGTTGAAGAACTTGACCCCCTGGGGGGTCACTCCGAGTGGGGTGGTAGACTCGAATTTTGTTCATTTACAGATAAACCTCAGGGGGTGGGGTGTTTGTCTTACAGAAAACGTGGTAGCCTGGGTTTTAATCTCACAGAGAGTGGTGGGACTTGTTAGAAAGTTTCAGGCAGCGGGAGTGAGGGTGGGGCGTCGGTGTTGTCAGGGCACTGTGCAATCCCCAGCCGGCCCTGCTCCTGGAAAACACCAATGCCCAAAAACACGGAGCAGAGACCTGGAACGAGAGCTTTGCTGACTCACACGGGGCCTCCTGTCTGTGGACAGGGAAGGAGCCTGGGTCTTCCTGTCCGGCTTGGGCTGGGCTCCCGCTAAGAACCCCATTCTCAGTGAAATTCAAAAAATTGGCTCTTCTCCTTCAGGTATTTTTCTTCCTCAGGAGAAAAAAATGGGAAACCGGGGGAGCAGTCAGGGGAGGTGGGAGGTCAGAGGCCAACGTAATATTTACCCAGCCCGGCCGAGGCCTTTCGCTTTTATGAAGCAGGAAACCACTTCAAAGCGGCAACATCCCCTCTCGCCACTTCTGTCTGCCTGCTGGTCCTCCTGCCTCTACACCGCAAGGCAGGGCTTTTCTACTCACCCTTTCCTCTGCTCCTGAACCTTCCACCCTCTCTCCCTTAAAGGGTGGAGCACGCTGCCTGGCCGGCCACTCCCTCTAATCCCTGCTCAAAGGTAAAAAGACCTGCCCATAGTCACAGAGCAATCACAATCCATAGGCTCCCCTGACATTTTGAGCTGTCCCTGGCGTGCTCTTGTTCACTTACTGAGTTTTCTACCACTCAGAGGCACTGGGGTTACAACTCCTCATCCAAAGCCCCATTCCACCACCAGAGCAGAAGCGGAAACGACGGCTAGGAAAGGTTCTAGAGACTGGGATCTAGTGGTTCTTTACATTGTGGAGGGGGCAAGAACTCCTTCTCTTCAGAAATACAAAACAACATGTACCCACATCATTCTTGAAGATATAGAATCTCCAAGGTTTCACAGGCCTCTTGAAGCCTAAGTATGGCCCTAGCTCTGCATTTCCCAGTGCAGGGGTCTGTTCCCTGACAGCATCACTGATGTGGCTCCCCCAGCCTCAGACAAGGTGCAGGGAGAACATGACCTTCCTTTATAGGATTAGAGACTATCTTTGAGTTGAAATCTTCGTCCTTCTAACCTTTCTCCATTAGTATCCCTCTGCCCTCTTTGTGGACAGAAAGCTTAAAAGAGAATGGCTACCTTCTCTTTGAGTTGAAATCTTCATCCTTCTAACCTTTCTCCATTAGTATCCCTCTACCCTCTTAATGGACAGAAAGCTTAAAAGAGAATGGCTCTTTCTCCATATAGCAAGCACATGGCAGAGGCAGCCCGAGGAGTGGACAGACTCCCCTGCCCAGCCAGGGTGTAGGGATAAAATCCAAATCTTCCCTCTCAGGTCCTTCCATTTAATAACTTCATTCAGATAAGAGTAGGTGCATAATAGCAGGATTCTGGACACTTAAATGTGAATGTGGATGAGTAATATTATTTCCTGAGGCACCACACTGGCCTCTACACGCCAGCTCCAGAAGTACCAGAAAGGGATGCAATTTGCATAGAATACAACATGAAAACCCTTGGGAGTGTGCACCCTGGAGTCCTTGCTCTAGGATGTTGACTAATAGAAAACAACTCCAACGCTGTCCATTTAAAATCCTCAGAGAAGAATGAGGGAAAAATCGGGTAAGTAGGGGTAGCTGTGAGAGGCTGGAGCCCGCAAGGGCATTAAATAATCATTCTTCACTGGAAACTGTGACGTTCTCCAGCACCTCTGAGTCTCTCCTGGAAATCTTCATCTCCCGTGACTTAAAGCAAAGGCTTTGAGGAGCTCTCTGCTTTCACTTCCTCTGACCCCCTAGTACACATTGTTAATGCCATTCTGCCTTTTACTACAGGTATTTGGGGGTACTTGGCTTATGCAATTTCTTCCTTCACTCCCTTAATGTACTGTAAATGCCCTGAAGGTAGGATCTATTACTTTTTCATCCTTGTATTAGGAGGGAGGTACCACATTCTTGGCACCACAGAGATGATGGATCCCTATTTATTTAAACTTAAATGAATTCCAATTCCCGCTTTCAGTGTCATCCTACTTGGTTTAGTACAAAGGGCAAGAATCTCTCCTTCTTCTCTCCCTCTATACTGCAGTTGAGAGGGAGGCTGTTTAGATAGAACAAGAGAAAGCCTGGGAGAACAACTCCTCCAAGAGGGCTGGGAGGGCCTAGGGTTCCTCTGTCAGAAGCTTCTGTCTTCTCAAAGCCTCGGAGAGAATGTGTGTGTGTTGGGAGGCACGGAGGAGACAGGCTCATTCACCAGCTCTTCACTCAGAGCCCTGGGATCCCTCCTCCTCTTCCCTCTGAAAGACAACTTGAACTTTCCAAGGGCAACTCCACTGCCTTTTATCTCTCACTCTCAGAGTAATTTTAGCCAAAGAAAAGCAGAATTAAACTTTCATAACACGATACATTTATCTTGTTTTTCTTCTTTCTTTTCTCTATCCTCCCTTCCCCCTGCCCTGACCTCCAGGTACATCTGAGCTAGAGCAAACCAAGATGAACTATCAGGGGATGCCATCAGATCGGAAGAGACGCTGCTAAGCTCTGGCCTCCTGCCCATCCCAAAACTTCAATATTTTTCCATGCCCCTTTTAGGCAGTTATTATCTCCTTAGATGAGAAAAGCCTCTGGACTCCACTGTCTCTCAATATTGTCCTCTGCTGAAATGAAAGGGGGAATTCTAATTCAGAGAAAGACTCCCACAGAGAATATGAAGAAAAAGATTAAATCAGTGATACAACGTTGACATGCATGCAGTTCCTGAAAGGTCTTTAAAAAAAAAAAGTCTCAGGAGCAGTTTTGCTACCACCTGAGAGTCTCAAAAATCTGCATTTAGGGAGTTGAGAGATGGGAAGGCATGTAAAGGCCCTTCGGGGATGGGCCAGAAACTTCTGTTGCTGATAAGAACTGGCAAGGGCCTTTTGGCGGGCCAGCCAGCAGATTGGACTGCCTATTAAGTTGAGAATGCACTCCCTCCCTGCCACCCACCCCTAGACGTGACCTGTTGGGGCAGGCCTCTCCGGAGCTGCTCACAACCCATGCACCCCTGCTTAATGCTGCAGGCGCCTTCTCATCCTCTGCAAACAGACAGAGGCCCAAAGGTCTCACTGGCAATAGGACCCTACCAGTTGTGGTCTCTGGGAAGTGACAGCTGGAAGTTTCGAATATATCTCATCTATTAATAATTTTTTTCTTCTAAAAGAAAACCACACACACACACACACACACAAAAGCCACTGTTTTGGGCCAAGCCTGGCTTTCAAGAGTCCCCTCTAGTGGAGATAACCTGCTACTTCGGCTTCCCAGTTCAGCCAGGAGCCTCCCTGGCCCGGGAAGATTCAGAAAACCCCCTTCTGCCTGCAAGGCTCTCTTTCCCACTTTCTCTTTATGTTCGCTCTGAGCTCTGTCTGCCCCCATTCACACTGTCAGTCTCTCTGTCTTTATCTTCCCTTGCTGTCTCCCTCCCTCTCTCCATTTATCTGCGCCTGTGCCCATATCTTGACTTCTGTCTTTCCACATGTGCCTTTGCTCCTGTATCTTGATCTACATCTTCCATCCACCCGCTGGTTTCCTCTGACGTTCAGGATTCCAGGTCTGACTCGCTAGGAATGCCTTGGGAAGGACTTGGACCACATGGACTCACCTCAAAGGGCCAAAACAGCCATCCACAAGCCAGATCCACAGTGAGAAGCTTTAGGAAAATCCTAGTGGTTATAGAGCTGTCTATAACCTGAGCTCAGAGCTCCTGCTCCAAATCCTGTGTGAAGCCAGTCGCTCCCTTCAATAGCTTCTCCCCACCTCCCTGCCTGCTTCCCAGTCTCTTATACACACCCTGCCCTGCAAACAACTGGCAATGCCTGGGTAAAAGGACAACTGGCAGTGGGTAGGAAGAGTATGCTAGGGCAGGGGAAGAAGGTGAGGAAGAGGTGAGTAGGGGTCAGAGGCTGAGCCTGGGGCTGTGGCAGGACAGTGGAGACAGAGCGAATGTTAAGCTGGGGTGAGGAGGGGGGAGATGGGGGAACACCTGCTGGTCCTCTGAGTTTCCCAGAGATATTCTTTCACCCAAGAGGGAGACAGAACTGGGGCAGGGAAGGCGGTTAATGGTTAACCAACTGTAGGAGCAGAGAACTTTTGCACTGCTCAGGCCTCAGCCATTTCTTTCAGCTCTGCACCCTTCCTTCCTCATCTCCCCTTACACTCTTACCCAGCAGGGACCCTGCCCCCCAACAAAGAACTTTCTCGCCTCTATTTCTGCCCTCCAATTCCAGATGGAGCAGTGTGGAGCTAGATAAAGAGGTTCCATATGCCCAAATGCTAGGGAATGAGGCCCAGGAGAGCCTGAGGGCTAAGCCCAGGAGGACGGGGGTATGCTCTTCTTACCAGCCATCCCTCCCTCGCGCCTTGGGACCAGCTGTTTGACCCTGGGAAGAACTGCCTTTCTCTCTGTCTCCACAGGGCTCACCTTTAGAAATGACCAAAAAAGAAGTGGATGCACACCCACCCCTCATTTACTCTAATCAGGCATGAAATCTTTGTAACGAAGTGAAAAAACTGTTAAGGGAACCGGTTCCATTCATCATTGTTTGAACTGAACATATGTGAAGGGTAGAAATAGAATATTCACATATAATGAATTGATAACAGACTGCCCCTGGGTGGGGCGGTGGTGACTGGGGCTGAAGGGGGAATGCACATGAGCTGTAAAACTCCCAGCACCTCAAAGCCTGTTTCTACCAGTTTCCCTATGGACAGTCCTGAATTATTTCTAGTTAACAGACTGTAACACAATGCTGCAGTCTCTTTATGATCAGAATGGGGGTGGGGGGTGGGGGGCTGGCTAGGCGCTCCTTGCCTCTCCATTTGCCATGATGGACAGAAGTATATTGTGCCTCAGTTCGTGTGTGTGGAGACAGCTGTGTGGCAATGCAGGGAGACAGCTGGTGGTGGTGGGGAGGTGCTGTTGGAGACAGGAATTGCCTCCCCCACACCAAACCCTATATCTTAGGGAGGCAATCATAGAAGATAAGGTAGGATAGAAACTATTAAACCCCCAAACAGTGACAACTCCAGCACCATAAATATTTCATAGCACCTAAAGTGGTGAGTTTAGGCTGCTGTCAGCTGCTGCCTTGTATATTTAACCATGTCACTGGTTTCGCCTCCTGCTCCTGTGTTTTCTTATAACCTGCCCATGAAATAAAGATTAGCTGAGTAATCAGAAGTATTTGTAAATAGGAAACAGGTAGCTGTTCTTTGAGTGCTTTCTTTTTAACCTCATTTTAAGTGCAGACTTCAGTAAAACAGATGGTGAATGAACTTTTACATTCACCGCATCTGCAGCTTTTGATGGTCAAGAGAGTTGCAGGGTAAATGCTCCCCTGGTGCTCTGAAGACAGGGGTAGGTATTCAGACCAGCTCTGAAAGGGGGGCCACCAACCTTGTAATGGCATGGTTTTGGGTGATGGACGTAAGACACTGCCATACTCTTCATTTAGACTTGGGCTGAAAAGCTAGCCAGTCCCCCGTCCTGCTCCAAGCTTCGAGGGACCCCTGTCCTTATGCCCTGTCAAAAAGAAGGACCAGCTGGGATTTCCTTGGCAGACTCATGGTCCCTGAGTAGAGGAGATCTCCTGGTACTTTACCACTGCTGCTCTTCAGCATCTTCCCTGCACATCGCTCCAAATGTCATTTCCATTTAACTGCTTTGCAAGCCAATTTGCCCCCATCCTAATGCAATTTGCTGAGGACAGTGAGGGAGCAGAGAGGTCAGTCTGCATTGCCCTCCCTTTATCAGCGGGTCCCTGAAGAGGTTCAGCTGCAGAGTGGAGGGAAATAACTCCTTTAGGTAATGCTGGGTGGTGGCAGCAGGGGCAAGTTCCGGGATGAGGAGGGGTTGGTGGTGATGCCGGGTGGAAGAAGGGGAATGAAAAACAACCTCGCTAGGGTATTTTCACAGATTCCACTCTGTTTCCTTGGTTCCCTACCCTTTCTCCTCACTGCCCCTTCCGCCCCCAGGACACCACTGAGGAGAGATCCCAGGTAATTAGTTCAAATGGTTCTCTGTGAAGAGAGAGGGAAGTTAATGAATTCTTCTCTTTTCTTGCCTGGAGGTCAGAGGGGAGAGGGCTGCAAGAAACTCTGGGAGCTTTCTGGGGTCATTGCATAAAAGTTGTGCATTTCAGTTAGGAATAGCTGAATTCCTCCAGCCAAGGTTATCTCTTCCTGGGGCTCTGTCACTCAGTAGAAGGCCCCAGAATCCAAAGTCAACCCAGAGGGAACAGTGAGGTTTCAATGTCTAGGAAAGAAGCCCAGCAAAGGAGGGAGACTGCTATTGTGTGGGGAGAGGGGAGAGCTAAACCTGACTCGTGCTCTCAAAGTGTCCAGCCCAGGCCAGCCAAGATATTCATCTTGGCCTGCTGCTCATAAGCCTTGTCCACTGGGCACGTGAATGGAAGGAAATGAATGTGACCCCAAATTTCTGTGGGTTCCTCCAAGCCAATGGGCCCCCAAGTGACTGCCTCAAGCTGTGATTGGCAGTCCCAATCCCCTCAAACTGATCCTGCCTTCATGTCCCTTGCGCACCTTCTATGATGTGCCACTGTCACTCTAACATCTTAGATTCCTACAGGAATCCTGTTCATATTTCCATTGCCCACCTCCTGGGGCTCTCATTTCTAGACCCTTGCTGACCTAGAACCTCAAATCTCTTATCCAACTTCCTCTCCCCCATTATTTCTATCCCTCCTGAGCAGAGCTGAGTTTGAGTAGGTAGGTCTCACTAGGGCAAGGGTCATTCCAAACAGGTGGACACTTTTTCGGGGACCTAGAATGGTAGTTTCTGGTGACTCTCTGGGCATCTAGACCATGATTGGTATTATAGAGACTACCTGTGGGATGGATAAAAAGGGCTAGAATTTTCCAGGATCCCTACCTAACTTGTGGGGTGGGGCAAGAAAGAGCACATGGAAGGAAATATTCTCAAATGGTTCATAAGGAGCCTCTGGGACCCTAAGCAAACTCCCATTTCAACCCCCAGCACTCGCGTGGTCCTCAAACTATGGAGCTGGACCCCTGCTGGGCGATACACCGCAAAGGGAGTCCCGGGAGATGAAACACTCAGACCCATTCAGTGCCTGGGAATCTCTCCCTGAGCCTCATGGAACCCGCGCAAATGATGTTTTCCCCTTCCCCTGATCTCCAGTCCCGGATCTGAAGGGACAGCCGGCGGCCACCAGGGACTCTGGCACTGGAGTGAACGCCCCCAAATCGATCGCTGGCCACTGTGGCTTTGGGTTGTCTCGCTGGTGCCACCGAGGCCCTCTTTGGGCTGCAGCTCTCGGGACAGCCTTGCCGCCCCGAGCTCCCCAAAGCCGCAGAGCGCCGGCAGGTGCGCGGTGGAGGCGCGCCGCGGAGCGCTGCTGCCGCCCTCAGCCCACGGCCAGGAAGCCTGCGGGCTGCCGGCCGGGAAGCCCTGGGCGGGAGGCACCCGCTCCAGTGAGCCTGAGATCGCGCGCACGCCGCGCTCCGGCCCGCGAAAGTGGCCGAGCCCACACGGGGACTCGCCCGCCGCGGCCGAGCCCGGTTGCCTGGGGCCGGGACCCCAAAGAGGCGGGTGCGGGAGAAGCCGCCACGGGTGTGCGCGCCTGTGGGGAGAAGGCTGAAGGCGCTGCCGACTCCGAGCGCCCGGCCCAGCCGCCGCTTACCCAGCTCGGCGACGTCGGTCTGTCCTTCCGTCCCCGCTCCGTCTGCCTCGGCCGCCGGCTGCTGAGGGCGGCGCGAGGCCCCTCTCCCTGCCTGCAGCTCGGAATCAGGGAGAAGACCAAATCCACATGGAGTCCAAATTCATTAAAATCCACGTCAAGCCACCAGCCACTTATCTGTATTCCTGAAGTCGCCCCGCGGTCTCCGCTCCGCGCGCCCCTCAGTCCTCCGTCGCCCCGCAGCAGCCCGGCTGGGCGCTGTCGCCGGCTCGCGGGGGGCACCCGGAGGCGCCGAGGGGGCGTGTGGGGGTGGCCGGCGGTGTCTCTCGCGGGGAAGAAGCAGAGCCCCAGCTGTCTTCAGATTTTTCCAGCGCGACTTTCCGGGCTCCTCTGACATCAGCAATCCCGGCGCTTCCTTCCCTTCTTGCTCTCCGGTTCGTTCACAGTCCCATTTCCTCCGGGAGCCTGGCTTTCCAGATCTATTTCGAGGTTTGCTCCGCCGGCTGCGGCGCTAGCGCTGCCTACCGTTCCCAAGCTCGCGGGGTCTCTCTCCGGATCGCTCGCCCTCTCGGCTGAAAAATTCTCAGCAACTGCGCTCCGCTGCCCTCCCGCTCCAGTCTGGCCCGGATGCCTCTCAGCCCGGCAGCTCTGGCTCCCGCGGTGGCGGCGGCGGCGGCGGCAGCGGCGGCGGCGGAGCCCTGAGCGCCGGCCTCCCTATTTTACCATGCAGCTCATTATCATAGAGGCCGCGCGCGTTAACCCCCTCCCCGCCGGCCGCGGCCGCCCGAGCTGGGGCCGCGCCCGCTGCTGGCACCGCCCGCCACAGCCAGCCCCGTGCCCCCTCCCCCGCCCGCGCGGACTTCCTCCTCCGCAAGCTGTCAACAAAGGAGAAGCAGGTTTGGCATCCGGAGGCCGCTCCGCTGCCTGTCCTGCGCCCAGCTCAGCCCGGACCCATTGGCCACCTTAAGTAGCCAAGGGGGCAAGGAAAATGCTACCAGGGCCCGGGAATTCGAGTAGGGCCTTGCGAACCCAGCTGGTTTAGCCCCCGGTGGAGATAGAAGGTCGAGCGTTGGGGTTAGCAGGGAGCTCAGGACACAGGAAGAGTGGGTGAGGGCAGTAGGGACAGGGACTCCCCCGCCATTCGCATCACCTGTCACCGCGCACATCCTGCACACCTCCCTCTTGATCTTTGAGTGAGGGGTGAGCGGGGAGGAACGGGGCTTGTCTGATGGGGTTGAGACTAGAGTCCTAGAATTTGTGGGAGCAAATTTCCTCTTCTTGTAAATTAAAAAAAAAAAAAAGCCAGCAAGCTGTCAAATAAGGCTTGAAGTTGTTGTTGTTATTATTATTGCAACGAGAAGATGAACCTTGCTCTGAATTGAATCTCAAGCTTCCAGCCCTGATAGGGATCCTGGGCATCTGATAAGTCCCGACTTGGATGGGGGCATTGGGGACGGGAGAAGAGCTTTCTATATCCAATTCAGAGAATCTTTTTGCCAGGGGAATCAGAGGGGTGGCGATAAGATAACTTATTTTAATAACCTAAGGTGAGAGGTTTCAGGATTCTGGACGACAATGCCTCGGTGCCGTCAAGGCCACTGATGCCTTGCTACACAGTCTCAGTAACTCTGCAGCTTCTAAACACTGCTTTTCGGAAGGGGCCTGCAAGCTGGACCCCAGCGAGTTCGCAGGGTCTGCGTAGTCCCTGCTCGCGATTAGAGCGCACACGAGTTTACTCCTGTCCAAGTACTCTGTTAAGCTTCCTCTACTGCCCTCTCGTGGCCACAGTCCTCAGTGGTATAAATCGAAAAAACAATATAAATCACTACAGAAAACCTAAAAGCAATTGCACGAAATTCTTAGAGCAGTAGGGGCAGAAGAAAGGAAGGGAGGGAGGGATGAAGAAAGGGAGCCAGAAAAAAGAGAGAGAGAGAAAGAGAGGAAGAAGAAAAGGAAATCTAGACTAACCAGTCATCTCGAACAATCGTTCATTCAATACAGGACTGGGGGATCCAGGCTTTCCTCCAGTATCTGCAGAAATCAGCTAATTCTTCAAAAGTCCTTCATTGTAATTAGCTGAAATTTGCGTTCCTGTAACTTTCACTGGTTCCTGCTAGTTTTGTCCTGTGGAGCCACAAAGAATCTGTCTAAGCTGTTTTGCCTGATCCATACTTGTTATTTCCTTCAAACTTCTTTAAGAGCATTCATTTATTGTTGGTAACACACCAATAAATTATCATATTTACCCTGTATTATTATTTATTTATTTTTATAAGTAGATCTTGTCTCCCCATGCAGACAGTCTAGTCGATCCCTTTATCTCTGGGTAGACAGAATCTAAACCACAATTTCTTAAGAAAGATGATTTGAAGAAGATGCTAGAAGATTTTGGAACACTTCCCCCATTTGTTCATGGAGTCTGGCCAGCTACACCTAAGACCAGCAGTGGTAGGATTGGAGACATCTAATTGATAAAGCTCCAAGCTGAAAATTAGGGCCCTCTGGTTCTAAATCAAGTGCTGTCTAACTCTGGAAGAGGTCACCTCTCTTCTCCATGCCTCAATTTAATCACATCTTGGGAAGATTATGATACAATTTAAATAATTTTCTCATACACCCCTCCAGCCCCACTTCTGTGGTCCAGAAATAAATCCTAGAATGAAGAGCAAGGAAGCATAAAATGAAACAGACTCCTCCACTCACCCCATCTTTTACCCCCACGCCTCCGCTCTGTTTCCTGAATAAAGGGAGAGAAAGAGGGAACACAGGCGGGAGAACACATTGCGGCTGACAGGGTGTCACGATGCCATCCAGATTCCACATTGCCACTGAACAGGGTCTAAGATCTGAGTCCTGTGAGACTATGGAAGAGCCTGTGGTCAGCATAGCAATGGAAAGAGCGCTAACTTGATCTACTGGGAGGTACCTTGATGAAGTACCTCTAACTTCTCTAGGCCATGGTTTGTCCATCTGTAAGATGGGAATTTCTGTCTTCACTCTCCAGACAGCTGGGGGAGTTAAAATAGATATATGTAAGAGTGTTGGAAGAATTAATAGTATCATCGAAATGGAAAGATTGTTGTTATATTTAGTCCTAATAGGCTAGAATAAATATGGATCTTATTAGCTAAACATCTAATTATAATAACATGCTCTGAGAAATTAAAAAAAAAAACAAAAAACCTTGGGTTCATATTTAGATTCGACATCGTCTGAGACAACAGTGGTATACCTGAACCTCTGGTCTTTACATCTGCTCATTCACCTTCTCCCTTTGATCTGGGTATTCATTCATTTATTATGCAAATATTTATGAAGAGCAAATTTTCTAAATTTCTTCCTTTAATAGAACTATACATAGTTCATAATTACTACTTTGGCACATATTTTTAAAGAAAGCATGGCAATAACCCTACAGATTCTATACCCTCAGATCCATCTCTTTCTGAGGTTTCCGGTTTTCTTGTATGTTTCTGGCCTTCACTATATTCCTCTTCATTCTGTCCATCCGATGTCAGACCCACAGCCCCTGGGGACTGACCAGTCCTCTGTCAAGGCCTTGTAGTTTATCCTCATTTCCATCTGGAAGGATAGACGTAGTGCAACACATTTGTGAGCAGGCTGTAGATATTTAACAAATATTTATCAAATGAATGAACAAAATAATGAATGGGGAAATGTTTATCTTATGCCAAATTCTCATCTTTGGAAAATCGTAGCACACTCAACAGGGTTCTCCATTCACCCCAACCTACCTACCTTCCCTAGTCAAGACATTCATGGAACCTCACCTTGAAAGTCATTTGTCACTTCTGCATTCTTGTTCCAGGCCCGAGGCCTCTTCTTTGCTTGTCAAAGAAGCAAACTAAGAAACTCGATGGATTACTTAAGCAAGAGAATGAGAGAAGTAGGAGAGGCCAGGGCACCAGCATTCTGGAATGCCACAGAATGTTTCCTGTGAAGAATGAATATTTCCCCTGTGGAAGACAGGTTTGGCTAAGCTGCTCCCACCTGCATTTCCCAGGCTGGGAGCAGGCCTTGGCCCTGGAAAGCAAGCTCTTAGGCTTTGGGGAGTACAGGCCCAAATGGGCAGCTAGCCCATCCCCAGGGGAAGTCTTTTCTGTCACAGCAGCAGCTCCAGCCCCACAAATAGATGCCAGTACAGTAGCCCCTCGGATCACAGGAGGTATTTTTGGTACTGGAAGCCAGCCACACTTTGGCAGGCTTTCAGCATCAAGTCTGTTCCCCTTAGAGGTGGGGGGTGGCAAGCTATCAGTGTTTAGCATGGGAATGCTGCCTGCAAGTGTGTGCATGCATATATTTACGGTGCCTTGAGTTGGCTGGGAGGTGGTCTCAGGAGGATGTGTGCCTGGACCTGTGCTTGGGAGCCAAGGGAGCTCCTGCTTGCCAGTGTCAGAGGGCAATGTTTGGATGGTGCACTGGCTGTTGCCCAGTTTGTATCTGGCTCCCAAAGTTGAGACTACTGATGCCACCACCAAGCTGACTGGTCTCTGCTCTAAGATGCATGTCATCTTTCACTTGCCCTGAGCCCGGGCTTGCCACTATAGACAGGCAGGAATGTGGTCCCTTCTGTCTCCCTACCAGGCACCTCACCTTCATCCAGCAGATGCTGTCAGGCAACCCCAGCAGCAGAGCAGCCTCCCCTTATGCCCTACATTGTTAGGAACAAAGGGATTGGTCTGACAGGCCAGACTGGAGTGTGTGGGCCAAGTCCTGTGAATGGAATAGAGAGACTGCGGGATGCCAGAGTGGTGGGTCTCAGCCCAGGCAACGGGGCCGGCAGCCCAGGACACAGGAACAGGGCACCTGCTCCGGGGTTCTCAGTACCATTCATAAAGACGTCACCCTCCCCTCCCCTCCCCTCCCCTCTCCTCCCTTCACAAATCCCACTTTCCTGTGTACTTTAAACAGTAGCAAGCCTGTTAAGGCTCCAAATCAAACAAGGCAGGATTTCACTCCTTTCTCACTAAACCTCCCACGAGCAGAGCTTATGTCCCTGTATACCTCGTCCTCTTTCCCTAACCCTCCCTCCCCTCCTCCATCCATCTAGTGTGTTGCTCTGGGAGAAGAATATTCTCTGTGAAGCCCAGGCAACTACAGTCCCAAACCTACTTAAATAGGTCCCTGGAACAGTTTGCAAGGCTCTGGCATTTGCAAGGTCAGAAGGCTTCAGGGGAGGGGTGTGGGAGGGAAGTGTGGACAACTGGACTCCAGGCATGGAAGGTGAAGGCTGAGGCTCAGGACTTTTCTTTTACTCTATTCCTAGCACTAAGGGTCAGGAAAAGGGCCTTCCTCTCTTATTTTTTTCTAAAAGAATCCCCCCAAAGGAGAAACTAAATCTCTTGGTGCCTTGGTTTCCTCCTTTATAAAGTGGAATAATGTCCCTTGCATTTCGTGTCTTACAAGATGCTGACTAGGAAAGAGCTTCAGTAGCTAGAAAGCATTATACAAATGCATGGGAATGTTTTCTTAAAACCTGAAAGTTCCATCCGGAGGCAAACCTATTTCCCAACTGTACAACTGCAGTTCTTCTCTTGGTTGGTTTTCTAGGAAAAACAGCTGGGCTCACCAGAAATATCCCTTTGCTTATGGGGCCACTGTTGTCCATCACCTCGGGGTCCTTCCTTCTCTCCTATTCTTCCACTCAAAAATGCTGCAGAGAAAAAGAGATTCTGTCCACCAGCCTTCCACTACGGAATCACAAAGCACATCCATGTTGGAGTTGGTCCTCATTACTAAGCAGCCCACGTACACACCCACACCCTCTCAGGCAGCAAGAGAAGAGAGGGGTGGCTGAGGTGCCTTGGAGAACACGCTGTGATTGCATAAGAATTAGCATGGCCCCATTCCTCATGGGCTGAGATGTATTATGCGAATGTGCTTTTGGGGTCCACCCCTGCTCAGCAGCCCTCACTGGCCAGGAAGTCCTCGCCTGTGCTGAGTCACTGACCTCCTGTCTTTGATGCCCAACCTGGTTCAGAGGACAGTTGCTGCCAGAACTACAGTTGGATTGCTAAGGCTTTCTGAGGGCTCAATATCTCCTGGGCAGGCCTGCCAGGGCTTTCTGGGGTGGGGATAAGACTGGACAAAATCAGTGCCATTTATTTGTTTTGAGATCAGAACTTCACAGAACTGATAGGAAGTAATCATTTTGTCCCAGCATCTTCATTGAGACAAAACAATACCTTTTCTTCAGTTGCCCATAATTATCAAAATAAAATGGTAAAAGTTAAAATATATTGAATTCCTACTCTGTGCTAATCCTAATCCTCACAACTCTAATCTTACAAGGTAATTAAGTAGCTATTATCACCCACCTTCCTTTTTTTTTGAGTCAGTGTCTTGCTTTGTTGCCCGGGCTGGAGTGCAGTGGTGTGGTCATAGCTCACTGTAGGCTCAAACTCTTGGGCTCAATGATCCTCTTGCTTCGTTCTCCAAAAGCCCTGGGATTACAGGTGTGAGCCAGCATGCCTGGTTTATCATCCCATTTTACAGATGCTGAAACTGATGATCAAGAAGTCAACTGATGGTCCTAAGGTCACATAGGTAGTGTGTGGTATCGTCAGAATGTGAATGCAGGCTGATCTGGCACCCGTTTTCTCTAATTTTGCCCTTTTCTGAAGAGGAGAAAGTGATGAAAGCGTGGGGGCCCATCAATGTGGGAGTTCGAATGCCAGTAAGTGGGAAGCAACAGGCCTCATCCTGCTGCTTAGCATTTCCCCGGCCAAGGACCTGGAGCCCCTGCCATAGGAGAATGCCCCCAGACTCATCATGAATCAGGCAAAGCATCGCAGAGCTTTAGTTCTGCCGAGGGTCAGGAGTGTCATTTTCTCTTACAAAGGAGAGCATGTTGTTGTCATTGTTTTCATGATTTTTATAAACAATCATACTAATGAGCTCAATTCTCCTCTATTCTATAGGGGGTGTGTGTTTAACAATGAGAATTGGCCTGTAGGAAAGAAGTTGCCAATACATGCAAATCTCTACTAGCTTCTGTCACCTCTGCCCTGTACAACACCACATATGTGGCCACGCCTGCCTTTCAAAATAATGGGATAATTGGGTGCAACGCGTGTCACCCCCACCCCTTAGAGAGAACATGCCAGTCGGTCTTTGTGGTAATCCACGGGGAGCCGGGTGAGCAAAAAGCCAGTGTCTGACTTCGCCTTGATTGCATCTGTGCCCTACAAACCCCAACAGAATTGAACTCACAGTTCCTCCTAATTAAGGGAGAAAGAAAGACAAGAATGATAGCAGAAGAATTTCTTCCTTCTTCTGACTGCAAGCTCTTCAGGGACAGCCCATTAAGCCCCCAGCCTCCAACTTCTCTTTCCTGACTCATATCTGGAGTACCTAACATGGTGCCAGGTTCTCCCTGGGACTGTAGCCCTGAGTGTGACAAGAGTGATGAACAGGGGCTGGTTTGAAAAGCCAGTCCCTGCTCTGGGGGCCTGTCTCTGGTCTACTGTAAGGCAATGCCGAGCAGCAGGCTGGGGGTGTCTAGGAGGCCTCAAGCTAGACAGGTGAAGGCTGGTCTAGGCCTTGCAGGGGTGGGTGGGACCTTACTCCGGGAAGGAGGCTGGCAGAGTGAAGTCCATCACTCCATGCAAAAATAAACAAACACCTGCCTAAGCAAATCAAATATCCTGGCATCCAGGTGCAAACCACAGTGCCTGCCCCCATGCTATAAATTTAGGACAGGGCGTGAATTACTAGCATCTGAAAAGAAAAATCCAGGAGTGGCACGAGCGCTGGGCAGGCAGGAATCAACTGCATCAGCGCTGACATCATGAAACAATTAATGGCTACATTAACAATGTTTTCCATATTCTGAGTTTCGAATTCCTAGAAAGAAAGGTCCATGTTTCGGTTTCCCCTCTTAGTCAGTTTAATATTAAGTTCATTGTGATTCTTTTGTGAAATACTCTCTTGCCGGGGATTATGAGTGCTGTATGGGACGGAAAAGAAAGATCAGCAAAAGCAGTTCTCTTTCTCCATCATTGCCTTCTGGCTTTCCTCCTCTTTCTCTCTGGGGCTACAGCACTGATTTTCTGGAATGGTTTCTTTTGACTCAGAATCAATGCTGATAGGACGAGGGCTGCTGTCTCCATTAATAACAACAACAACAAAAAAAACAGAACTAAAAAAATTCCACCTTGGGTTTTGGGAGACCTGGGTTTGATTCCTGACTGCACTCCCTGGCAGTGTGACGTCCTATAGGTCACCTTCCCTCCTCTGGCCTTGGTTTCCCCACCTGTAAAAAGCAGGAATTAGCTTTGATGCACCCTCTACTCCCCAGCACAACTGCCAGCCTGTCATGCTGCCGCCCTTCCAACTCTCTCCTTGGAGAACAGAGGAAGGATGTTGATGCCAAAGAAAAAAAAAAAGGCTTCTTTTAATGCCTGAGAAACTCACTGCCTAAAAAATCAACGAGGGAGTGCAATCCAGGGACAGAGCTGAGAAATAGGATTTTGCCTTTGAATTGTCTCAAGTCGGATGATTTCTCTCTCTGCCTGCCTTTGATAAACGCTCCCGTTCAGGGCTCTGGTGTTACGAACCTTTCTGAGTCACAGGTGGCTATAGCCCCTTCAATCCATTCAGCTGACAATATTTCCTGGTGTTTCGAAGGCCAAGGGCATAGGACAATTCTGTGGTGTCTCTTTACCTTCTCTCTTCTTCCCCCATCCCTCAAGCTTTTTCTTGTGGAATTCCTACTTTTGCATTGTTGCACAAGGTCCTGATATGACAGCAATCTCAGCCTTGGCGATTGCCCAGGGTGCGGGAGCCCCAGCTCCTGGTCTCCTGGAGAAGCCAGCAGAAAGCCTTCTGTGGTCTCTCCAGGACATCACCCCCCCCTGGTGGAATGACAGGGAACTTTCCTGGCTTCAGAAAAGCAGGGCAACCTGGCAGCCGTCCCCCCTCTCCTCTGCAGTTACAGTGTGGTTAATAATTATTACTCTGTGTTAATCACGACAGTGGAAGAGTTGCAGGCCGTTATTTCGAAATGATCGGCTCCAGTCAATGACTACTTATGACAGCAAAAGCGAAACATCAGCTCCGGGAAGCCCCCATGTAAATGGAGAGTTGAATGAAAGATCAGGAATAATGGAACGTGTATTTAGTTCCATTTTCCTCGCTAAAAGGGCCCTGTCAGAGTAATTTCCCCTTCCATGTACGATACCTCTCCATTATTTACAATATCTTCTTGGGGGAATAAAACAACGCAGAACTGCTCCTCCTCATCTCCCACTCCCTGCCTCACCCTCCCCTCTCCCCACCCCCCATCAATTGTGTCTCTTTCTGGAGTTTGGCAAACACAGCTACTTTCTCCTGCTGTGTTTTCAGTGGAGCTGAAATGAATGTGGCTCTAGTATGTTTTTCCCTTAATCATTCTTTTTCTTTCTTTTTTTGCAGGAGAACATTTTCACAAAGCACAATCACAGAAGAACAGAATGTCCTGATGTTTGGGTGAGAAGCATGCATTTTTTTCTTCCCCTTGAATAAAAATTACACCCCATAACCATCATATCAGAGGGCTAAAGGCCATCTTTCAAAGTTTTTCATAATCTTGCACTACCCTCTGTGCTCAATCTTATTTCTGACAGCCCCCTCCCTACCATCCCGGGGCGTAGTGGTTCCTTGAAGATACTAAGTTCATTTCGCTCCCCGGAACCTACGCCCATGTTAATCCTGCAGTGTGGAATGTGGCATTCCCCTACCTCACTTCCCACGGTCATCCGATGCCTGAACAATCTTTAAGACCTTCTCAAGATCCATGCCTTTTAAGATGCCATGACACTTTCTGTTCATACAGAATTTTAAGGATTTGTACACTAGTTTCTTTTCATTGTGAGCTTGTAACAGGTAAGTCATTTAATAAATATATGCTGAAATATTTTCACTAGTGGTATCTGCTATTTTAAAAGAAACTCATTTCAGAAATGAGAGAAGCAAGGATACTCAGAGAGGATAAGTGACTTGTAGATCACATGTCCAGGAAATGGCAGATAAGTTACTAGAACCCAGGTGTTTTAATTTCAAGTTCAGCATTCTTTCTCCTCTGCTATGCTGCATTCTCACTGCAATTCCCTCTGACCTCTCCTTTTGCTAATCAGTGTGCTTAACTTGGGCACCTAACTTACTTTCTTTTTTTTTTTTTTTGAGACAGAGTCTCACTCTGTCGCCCGAGCTGGAGTGCAGTGGCACCATCTCGGCTCCCTGCAACCTCCGCCTCCCAGGTTCAAGCGATTCTCCTGTCTCAGCCTCCCTAGCAGCTGGGACCACAGGTGCCCACCACCATGCTTGGCTAATTTTTGTATTTTTAGTAGAGATGGGGTTTCACCATATTGGCCAGGCTGGTCTCGAACTCCTGACCTTATGATCCGCCCACCTCAGCCTCCCAAAGTACTAGGATCACAGGCGTGAGCCCCCGTGCCCCGCCTGGGCACTTCACCTTCATCTTCCCCACTAGATTGCAAATTCCTTAAAGGCAGGAGCTATGACTTATGTTTCTCTTGCACCTTCCATCTGAAGTGAAAGTTTTGTATTAATTCCCTGTAGCCATTGCCAACTTTTGTATTAATTCCCTATACCCATTGCCACCCCAATTTTTCTCCTGTCTGTCAAGACTGGCATAGCATTATGGAGTGACACTTTGGAAGATCTTTGTCCTGATGCTGGGACCCCTGTGGGCCTGGGATGGAAAGCACCCACGACCTCTGTTTCTCTCTAAGGCTGACACTGGGACCCATCCAGTTCTGCTCCACTAATCTGGATCCCTCTTTCATATACGGAAGCTGACCACAGGGAATGTCAGGATGCCAAAAATCTCCTCTGGGACTTTATATATGGCTTGAATTTCACCACTACAACTTCTACCATCAGGGAAAGCCACTAACACCTCTGGCCCTGTTTAAACAAGGTACTATCTTCTCTTTCCTTTTGACTGATGAGCTCAGAAAAGACCCTATGATAAAGGAATGTGCCAAATTGCTCTGTGGTTTCTATATCTAGCTCATCCCAGGACCTATGAATCACCTCTGTGCTTTTGATAAGCTTTAAAGTCCAATGAATGCTAAGTTCTCTTAATGTCATCATTGCATTTCACAGTTTGTACTAATAATGAATGCAGTCATGTGTATAGCAAGTTGTCACTGGCAAAGTTTTCTTGTACGTTAGAAGCAAGTAGATATATACTAAGAAGACTGCCAGGTTCCATTGCTGCTGCTAAGAGCACAGATTTCAGAGTGGGTTTGATTCCTGGCTCCAGGGCTCATTCCACTGTGGTTTCAGCAAAGTTACTTAACCTCTATCTAATGTCAATCTCCTCAATGGTAAAATGGGAAAAGAATGTGAACATCATAGAGTTGTTATGAGAATTAGATGAGAGGCTTGTAAACCACAGTACCTGGCACAAGAAAAACTGCTACTTACAGGACAATTTCTCTGTGACAGTCATTGTTCTGTCACTAACTGGTGGTGTGACTTTGGGAAATCAGACAGCCTTATTTTCCTCCTCTGGAAAGCAAGAAGCATGGCATCCTGATACATTTTGGTTTTCAGGCCAACACATTAAGGTAGGTAGTCACAGTTTTGGCCCCCACCATAGGCACTATTGTAATTTCCATATATTTGCTCATAATAGTTATTAAATCCTTGGTTCCAGTTTTGGCCCTGACCTGAAACAATGCACAATGATTGCTAGAACACAACCTCTGACTCCCAATCCTAACAAAAAATGACGTATTCCTTTCCCTTACTCTGCAAATCTTAGAAAGCAGTGTAATTGTTTCTATTTTCTTTCTTTTCTTTTTTTTGAGACGGAGCCTTACTCTGTTGCCAGGCTGGAATGCAGTGGCATGATCTTGGCTCACTGCAACCTCCAGCTCTCTGGTTCAAGCAATTCTCCTGCCTCAGCCTCCCGAGTAGCTGGGATTACAGGCGCACACCACCACGCCCAGCTACTTTTTGTATTTTTAGTAGAGATGGGGTTTCATCATGTTGGCCAGTATGGTCTCAATCTCTTGACCTCGTGATCCTCCCACCTCGACCTCCCAAAGTGCTGGGATTACAAGCATGAGCTACTGTGCCAGGCCAATTGTCTCTATTTTTAAATGTGGAAACTGAGGCTTAGGAGAGTAAGTGCCTTGTGCAAGGTGATGGAGCTGATATATGATGGATCAAGGGTTGAAACAAGATCTATTGATTCCTAGCCCCATGCAGCATTCATGAAGATGCAGGGCTTCTTCTACAAGCCTCTGGATGATTTCTTGTCCTCGTGCAGATTCCATCTTGGTTTTGGCCCCTGGTTTCTAGAGAAGGGGTCACTGCTCTCCACCCCTGGGAACAACAGCATTGCCTGAGAACCATCCCTCTCAGAAACTCAGTGGAGGAGGACACAGTGACCTTGAGGCTGAGCCCACTCTGCTTTGTCTCCCCTTCTGCTCCTCTCAGACTGCCCTGGGAGATCTTGCCTCTAATGGCATTAGTGTGTGCCTTCTGCAATGTTGATTAAATTATCTAATTGTTTGGAATTGGATGGAGCTCCTGAGTCAGGAATGCCACTTGACAACCCTGGGAACTGGGGTCTGGTTTCTGCCTCAGGAGCCAGCATAAAGTATGCAATTATTCTTCATGGGGGTAGGAGAAGGCAACACAGGTGGAGAGAACCAGCACCCTTCTTGAGGAAGGGAGGATCCGGTTGGGGCTCTACCTGAAGGGCCTACAATGGCTTTCATTCCTCCCTTCCTCTCGTTCATAGTCACACTTCTCTCTGTCATGATAGGACAGTGTGGGGAGTAGTCTAAAAAGATGTTTCTCTATAAACTCCCAGCAAAAAAACCCCCACCAATTTAGGACTATAGCTTTTCATAGTTGGAAAAAGCCTCCAGGCCATTTAGTCTTACCCTTAGTTTTCATTTCCGAGGTTGCATAACCAATGACCACAAACTGGGTAAGTTAAAACAATAGTTTTTGCTCTCATAGTGCCGGAGGCCAGAAGTCAGAAATCACGGTTTCAGCAGGTCCAGGCTTCTTTTGAAATTTCTAGGGAGAAATCCTGCCTGGCCTCTTCCAGCTTCTGCTGGTTGTCCACAATCCTTGGCATTCCTTGCCTGGAGCTGTCTCACTCCAATTGTTGCCTTTGTCCTCACATGGTCGTGGCCATCTTCCATGTGTGTGTGCATGTGTGTGTGTTCACATGGTCTTCTCATAAAGACACCGGTCGTTGGATTTAGGGCTCACTCAAATCCAGTATAACCTCATCTTAACTTGGTTATGTCTGCAAAGACCATATTTCCAAATAAAGTCACATGCTGGGGTACCAGGAGTTAGATTTGAACACATGTAACTTTTCGGAAAACACGATTCAGCTCCACTCCACACTCTGTAAGAATATCTCCTACATCAACTCAGCAAGTCATCATTCTTTACTTCCTTCTTTGGATCCATCCGATAATAGGACATTCACCACCTTATAACTTTTAAAGGGCCTAGAATATATTACCAATAACCTTGAATACTATCATAGTTTTACAGTGCTCTTAGCAAGAAGATTCTTAAATTCTAGGCTAAGTTTTTCCTGTGAACTTTCATCCAGTGAAAGCAATGATTTCTCCAAAAGCCTTTTGGCTTTTCTCTACCACTGACCTCTTTTCTGATGGCAATATAGTGAGCAGCTGGGAGGCTCCTGTTCCCCATCACAGTTTTGTGTGCATTCCAGTGAGAGAAAGAGACCCAGCATTATCACAATAAAATACTCATGATTAGCATCCCTAGAGGACTCTTTGCCTTCAAAGCCTTTCAGTCCCCTTCTTTGGCACACATTCAAGTTCACCAGCATGGTTGCCCACCCTCTTGAGTTTCCTTCCTCCCACATAACCTTGGCCTTGTGACCTGGATAGTTTTTTTGCCCTGCTTCACACCATGGAAGCCAGGGAGACCAGAGTGAGCCCCAGAGAGTGCACTGAGACAGGCAATTGTGTGTGTGTGTGTATGTGTGCGCACGTGTGTGTGCATGCACACGTGTGCACAGTGCCTATGATTAAAAGGGTCTGTTGGGTTTAATTGATGCATTTGATTACCATGATGACTCCCTCCCTGGAGCTTTCCAAAACAGCCAGATGTACCAAGAGGACCACCTCCAGTTTTTGCCTTTGGTTCAAACTGTGGGCAGGGGCACAGGGAATGGTGAGGATTATGTGGACCTGCACAATGGGAGAAAAACTTAAGCGTTATTTCTATAGAACCCAACTGCCATCTCTTTCCACCAGGACACCAATTAAAGGATCTCTAGCCTATCGAGTCCTGGGGATAAAAGTGAAAAGGCAGACTTGGAGGAAGCCGACTGTGCTGCTACTCTTGGGGACCCCTGCCCCCAGCTGTCCCATCCACCCACTGCCTCTTTTCACTGCTAGATGGATGATCAAGAAAAATCAAATGAGAGAGCTCATTTAAAGTTGTTATTGTAGGAGGAGATAATCCTTTCTTAGCCCACTCCCCACTCTCTTTTCAGCTTGCACTGGGTGTAATGTCCTGGACCCAGGTCTGGGAATGGCCATTGTCACTAAAGCTTAGGCAAGTGGAGTTGAGTCTGATTCTTGCCTTCTGCATAGCTGCAGAAATGTGATATTAGGCTGTTTGGCTGCGATTAGATGCCAGCAACTCTAACTTGGCTTCATTCTTACCACAAGGCTTCAGTGCACTGACTATCAGCTCTGATGGCACAAGAATAGGTGAGACTGTCACTGCTGCAGCACAGAAAGTGAAAAGCCTGACTGGTCAGGGAGGCAGATGACTTTGAGTCTAGTCCTATTGCTGCCTTTAACTGTCTTTCTGAGTCAGGCCACACTTTACTTACCTTAGGGATTCAGGAAAATCCCCAGGTTTCCTTCTTGCTCTGATGTCCTGCCTGTGGGTGGAGAAAGTGCCCTTAGGGAGATTAGAAGATTGGTGTCATCTCTGCTCCAGGGTGATTTTAGGATTGGGAAAGGGAAGCAGCTGCTTCTCTAATGGTGGACAGAGCTCTGGGCCAGAGGGTCACAAAGCTGGGTTCATCCCAAGTGTTGGCCAACTGTGTAACCCGGAAAATGTAGTTAACCTTTATATGCCACCAACTCTCTTTCAAAAGCAGAAACCACACCCTCCACAGTTCTTAAGTTTTCTCCAAAGAAAACCATTGGGATAAATAAAATGACAAGCTAAATTTTCCTTTGGGCTGTGCTAGCAGAATTGCACCATCACAAGCAGCAGAGGGGAGAATCTATTTAGAAACATCCACTGCAAGCGCCTGTGCTCTATCAGTACGTTTATGCTGAGTGGCTATGCTTTTGATCAATGGCTCAAACTGGCTGCATAATAGAAGCATACTTTATTATTTTAATTCGGATTCTTGTTGATCACTTTTGAAGATTTACTGAGTTTTGGGTATAATTTGGCAACCTGTACTTTTAACAAATCTGAAAAAGCTGTAAAGGTAATTTGGATGCTTATCCAGGGCTGAGAGACACTGATTTATGCATTTAATTTAGCAAATTTTCATCGAGGCTGTGGCTGTGTGGAATGTAAAAACTGTGTAAGGGTTAGTCTGGTCTTGGCTTTCTAGGAAATCCTGGCAATTTTTGCTACCAGAGGAGGCAGGCATGAATGCAATGAATTGTAATCGGGTAAAACTCAGGCGCCAATAACTACAACAGAGGAGTGGACAATCAGAACAGAGGGTAACTATGAACAATTAGTGTGTCTGTTCCAGTATATTGTCAGGCAGGGCACACCTCTGACTGTAATTTGTTTGATGAGTACTCCATTCATGGTGGTGATGCCTCAGAGGAGCAACATTGGAATTGAACCTCAAAGAGTCAGAAGGATACAAACATATCTCTAAATTTGCTTAATGTGTGGAAGAACACAACAATGAAGGATAAACCATAAAAATAACAAGTTTACCCTCAGAAAGAGAGAAAGAATAGAGACCAGGATAGAGATTAGACTTTAAATATGCCATGTTTTATAGATTTGCTTTTGAAGCTATGCAAATATTTTTACATAATTTTGTAACAAAGACAAAAAAGCAATTCCTAAAAATTTAGAAAGTAAAATGAAAGCAAAAATAAAGTACTTAAATGTATTTGCAGTTACAGCATAATCATACCAGGGAAGTATTTCAAGTACTGTAAAAAAATAAGTGTATTTTTTATGTCCTTAGTGGGGTATACCTTAAGAACAACAACAACAATAACAACAAAACAAAACAAAATCTTAAGCTATTCTTAGTAATCATATTGTTGGTGGTAGTGTTGGTATGGCTATTCTGAAGTTATAGTGTCTGCAAAGTATATTAGGTATGCATATTGTTTTATGTGTATGTGCTGTATATGAGTGATCATATGATTGTCATAGAGAATGGGGATTTTTTTTCTTTTTCTTTTTCTTTTTTTTTTTTGAGATGGAGCCTTGCCCAGTCACCAGGCTGGAGTGTAGTGGCGTGATCTTGGCTCACTGCAACCTCCATCTCTGTGGTTCAAGCAATTCTCCTGCCTCAGCCTCCCGAGTAACTGGGATTACAGTCATGCGTCACCACTCCTGCCTGATTTTGTATTTTCAGTAGAGACAGGATTTCTCCATGTTGGCCAGGCTGGTCTCGAACTCCTGACCTCAGGTGATCTGCCTGTCTCGGCCTCCCAAAGTTCTGGGATTACAGGCGTGAGCCACCATGCCTGGCTGGGATTTTTTTCTTATGGGAGAAAGATACAGATGTGGGATTGACGAAGTGAAGAAAATCTGGTTCTCTATTTACACTGGAAGTATCATTATGAACTTGAAATCTACATTATTTAAAAAAAAATACATGTTTATGGGCTCTGTCTACCAAAAAGAACAAAAATAATGAGCAACCTAGTAGTACTGAACACCTCTGACTCCCAGACTATGTTTTCTAAATACCATTTTCTCTTAAAAGGAACCAGAGTTTCTTGAAGAAATGTCTGAGTCCAGATTCATGGAAGGAAATATACAAGTCTGGAAAGTCTTGTTATACCAGAAAACAGAGTAAGTATCAAACACTACTGTCATGTCAAAAGGACTCAGGAATGTACTTGAATAGATTCTTATTGATCAAACATGAAACAATTTGAGCATAAGAAAGGATAATAACTGTAAAGGATTGAAATTCACAACAAATATGTTCACTTTATGAGTTTATAATTATATCTCTACTAGTCATTGAAAAACTTTCATTATTTTAAAAACAAGTAAAAGGAGAAAAAATCAAGCATTTATTTTGATTCTCTTATACAATCTATATCTTGGGACAATCAAGTAGATGAGGGGAAGTTGCTCTTTATAAAAATATTTCAATAACAAACAAATAAGGAATAATGGAATTAAAATGTGACAATTTTGCAAGCCCCCCTAATTAGGCTTGCCAGATATAGCAAATAAAAACATTAGGCCCCTTGCTTAAATATGAATTTCAGATAAACAACACATAATTGCTTATTATATGTCTCATGAAATATTTGGAATATACCAGAGGACTTTAACAAAGTTCATGGAAAATGGAATTAAACATAAAAATAAAAAATAGAAACTTTATTTCTCAACATAAGCCTCGTCAAGTTTAATACACTTTTGTTAGTGATGATACCAGGCATTTAGTCAATCCCTAAATAACTGAGGGCCCTGTAAATTTAACCATGTCAATGCAGTCTTTTTACATTATTAACTAAAGAAAATGGGTGCCATTTAAAGATCTTTTTAACATTAGGAAACAAAAGGAAGTCAGAATGAGACAAATCAGGACTATAAGGTGGATACGTAATGATTTTCCATCAAAACTCTCACAAAACTGCCTTTGTTTGATGAGAGGAAGGAGCAGGAATATTGTGATTGAGAAGGACTTGGTGAAGTGAGTGTGAGTTTTTCTGTTAAAGTTTTGTCTAACTTTCTCAAAACACTCTCATAATCTGATGCAATTGTTCTTTGGCCTTCCGGAAAGCCAACACACAAAATGTCTTCATCATCCCAAAAAACTGTTGCCACGGCTTTTGCTCTTGACCAGTCCACCTTTGCTTTGACTGGACCACTTCCACCTCTTGGTAGCCATTGTTTTGAGTGTCGTTTGTCTTCAGGATTGTACTGGTAAAGCCATGTTTTATCTCTAGTTAAGACTCTTCAAAGAAATGCTTTGAAGCAATGAGGGGGATCAAGATCCACTGAGCTTTTCAATTTCCTTTGAAAGCTCTGCATTTGTTTGCAGCTAATCTGGGTGCAATGATTTTGACACTCATCAATGGTCAGTTTTCTCAACTTTAATTTTTTGGTTAGAATTGTGTAAGCTGAACCAATTGAGGTATGTATCGTGTTGACTATTGTTTGTGCTGTTAATCATTGGTCCTCTTCAATTAGGGCATGAACAAGATTAATTTTATCCTCAAAACTTTATGTGGATAGTCTGCTGCTGTAGGCTTCAAATTCAAAATTGTCCCATCCCTTCTCAAGACAAGTTATTCATTTGTAAGCTGCTGGTTTCTTTGGAGCATTGTCACCATAAAGATTTCATAAAACAGCAAAGATTTCACTGTTTTTTCAAGCTTCCCCATAAATTTGATGGTTCTTGCCTCAATTTTAGCAGAATTCATGTTGCTCTGATGGGAGCTCTTTTTAAACTGATGTCTTATCTTTCTTGGTTCATCAAACTAGCTTCTGTGCAGACATGTTATAATAGATTAGAGTAAGTGTATTTTGATGCAAAAGGTTTTTGAAATCCTTGCATTGGTTTTTCATAATACACATTTTCCATTAATTTTTGAAGGCCCCTATACTTATTCTAAACGATCATTCATTGTTCATCTGAAATTCAAATGCAACTGGATATTCTATATTTTGTTTGGCAACCCAACAATGAGTTTATAAATCTAGGCAATGATCATTGATATTGTGTGACATCACATGCATGCACATACAAAAGAAATGACCAGACCTTATGACCCTCCTGATAGAAATACCATGACCTATGAAGTAGCCTTATCAAATTATTGAGCTTGAATCAATCAAGCTGGCAGATCTAACGACAAATTTACGGGAAATACGGGGGAGAGAGGGACACGTTAAACGATGTGCAATCAGGAAAATATAGGCTGTCGGAAACCCTGTACAATAAATGACCTAATTTTATAAATAAAATGAGAGAGAGAGATAAAACAATCATTGATATTTAGTATGATATAATTATTTTTATATTTTTGTTGAATGTGATATTGCTATTGTGGTTACTATTTTTTAAAGAATCCCTTTCTTGAGATACATGCTGAAATACTGAAAGTTTAAATATGATTTGCTTCAAAACAATCAGGAGTGTGGGTAAAGTGGGTGGGGTGTAGCCAAAGCAAGAATGACCACACACTAATCATTGTTGAAGCTAAGGGAGGCATTCATTATACTATTTTGGTATGTGAGAAATCAGTATATTATTTTTGCTTTTGTACATATTTAAAATTACATATAGTATTTTTTAAACAAAATTAAGGAGGATCTCAGTTGATTAGGTAGGATAGACATTTCAAGCACTATTCTAGGTGCTTTATTTATATTATCTCATTTTAATCTCATAGATACCAAATGAAGTAGGTATTACAGCATTACTCTTATTTCACATATGAAGAACTGAGTCACACACAAATCAAGTAACTTGTCCAAGGTCATCTAGGAGTAAATGGTGAAGCTAGAGTTTGAACCCAAGAAGTCTAACTCCACACAGTGTAAGCCCATGATCTTAACCACAACACTCATCCCCTGAACTGGCAAAGTTGGTTTATCTGCTTTGATATTTGTGGCTGCTACTTGGGGTCATCTGGTCCTGTGCAGTCCTGCTTCTCATGTGGTGCACTTGGTAGTGATGGTCTTGTCATTGGCGGTATGCTCTGTTTTGTAGGCATTCTAGCGTGAGATGGGTGATCTGACTAAATGGGCTTTAAGGTCATGTCTAATTATTCGATTCTATGATTCTAAGTAGGTTTTCTCCCCCACGAAAGTGAGTGTCCTGAGAGTGTGGTGCGGCAAAACTTTACCTTGAGGAGCTACAAAGACAACTAGGAGAGAAATCAGTAACCCAGGATGATGCAGCACAGGGAACCTTGGGCTCTGCAGATTGGCAGACAAGTCACAGGGCCTGCCATTCCTCAAGAAAGGTTGTCTTCTTCCTTACCAAGCCTCTGCCCTGCAAAAGGCTGCATGTAGACTGGATACCTCCCTTTTCCAGGTCACATACTTGGTTTGGATATTTGCAAAATGTTTTCATCGGCTTCTCGATATAAACATGATTGTCTTTACAAAGACCCACTCCACTCCCCCAGGAGGTAGACAGTGCCTGGAAATGCCTTGTTTTCTAACACTACAGCTCCTCCACGCTGGACCAAACCTTCCCCAAACTGCAATCTTGCCAAGAGCTGAAACGTGAATGCCTCTCCTTGAAGAATGCAACTGAAGTTCTCTACATGCCAGCTTTTCCCTTTCATTCTAACATCTCCTGTTCTTTTGCTACACACATCTCTTTGAGTAGAAACAGCTTGGGGTCACATCCAGAGGAACTGGACAGGTGGCTTTAAAGGCCAACATAGCAGGCTCTGAAGTTGTAACAGGTGCATTGTTTTTTATCAGTTTATTGGAAGGAAAGATGGGTCCATGTACAAGGCTACTTTTTCCAGATTGGGGACAATCTTATAGGTTGGCAGACACATATGTATTATTTTTCATAACTCAAAACTATCTATGGAGCTGCCAAGAGTCAATTCCAACTCTCTGTTTGGATAAGATAGAGGTTTCAAAGGAAAGTTTTCCTTGGCAAAGTGTATGTCTTGGCGCTAACAGACCTATGATGAAAATACCCAAGACCAAAGGCGATACAGGGCTGCTTTCAATTACTGGGGTTGAGCTCATTGGGAATAGGTCTCATGATATTCTTTGGATTAGGAGCAGACCCTGTTTCGATTGGCAAGCCAGGGGAAAAGAAAGAGATCATTTCTCTGCTATTTGGTGGACTTTTCCAATTATGGAAAGGTAATTCAAATCTTTGGTGACTTTGGAAATCTTCCCACTGGAAAATTCCTATTGATTTTTGGTGTTTGCCTTATTCTGGAGCACTGAGAATATTCTGGAGTGAGCAGAGTCTAAATTGTCCAGGGGCTTGATAAGAATTCTCAGGCAGTGGCACTGGCAGAAGTGCAGCTTGGGACTTACCCAAGTGCCTCAGAAGCAGGCTCTGGCTTTTCATGTGAATTGAACTCATTACTAACAAAAGAAGAGCATCCCAGGATGCTGGCAGAGAGCAAATCAGAAACATCTTCAGGGCCAAGAACCTAGAGAAGCTTAAGTAAAGTCAATAGAAAATGAACTCAGTGGGAGAGGGTGGGGAAGAATATTTCTCTTTTTGGATTGCAAGTCAATAACTTTTTTTTGTTTGTTTTACTTTGCTGATGATCCTCAGTCACTAATAAGGAAGCTGATGTGCTCTGTCTAGACAACTCATTTCATGAAGGTCAAAGAGGGTAGGCCTTGTCCTTTGATCCTTGACACTATTCTGCAGTCTCTTTTGAACTTCACACTTGCTGAGAAATTTGGGTGGAGATGAAATGAGAAAACTTTGACTAAAATAAGCAGTGCCCATTTTTAAAAGTTTTATTTCTTGTCATAATTTTCTAACAGCTGCATTTGGCTCAGCAGCTGAATGTGGCCCTCCACCCACCCAGGCCCCCATCTCCTTCAAAAAGCCTTCAACCTTCCATGCTGGTCTAGACCCATGGCTCTCCTAATTACCATCTGTCTGATCCTGGGCAAGCCTCAGTCATTTCAGCTGCAGAGAAGGCATGCAGTACATCAGTGCTTTGGAATTCCTTTTCCCAGTGACTGAAAATATACTGAACGAATGAATGAATGGCGATTTTGAATACAGCCTAAGATACACCTTTGGTAAACCCAGTGTATACTAAAAACACAATTTCTTTTCTTTTCTTCTCTTTCATTTCCTTTCCTTTCCTTTTCTTTCCTTTCCTTTCCTTTCCTTCCTTTTCCCTCCTTCCCTCCCTCCCTCCCTCCCTCTCTCTCTCTCTTTCCTTCCTTCCTTCCTTCCTTCCTTCCTTCCTTCCTTCCTTCCTTCCTTCCTTCCTTCCTTCCTTCCTTCTCACAGTCTCACTCTGTTGTCCAGGCTGGAATGCAGTGGTCTGATTTTGGCTCACTGCAACCTCCACTCCCAGGTTCAGCAATTCTCCTGGGATTCTCCTGGGATTCTCCTGAGTAGCTGGGATTATAAGCATGCACCATGATGCCTGACTAATTTTTGTATTTTTAGTAAAGACAGAATTTCACCATGCTGGCCAAGCTGGTCTTGAACTCCTGACCTTAGGGTTCCACCCACCTAAGCCTCCCAAAGTACTGGATTACAGGCAGGAGCCACTGCACCCAGTCAGAACACAATTTCCTTGGTCCCTTTGCAAATTAGAAATGTCCAGGTGAGCTGTTCTCCTGACCACTTCCACCTGAGCCATGAATGACTTGGCTCTTAGTTGAATCAGAGTTCCCAGCCCTGTCCTTGGAGCAGTAGCCATGTAATCAATATTCCCAATGACAGTCTCATCACAGCCGCTGCCATCTCACTGAGAAAATAGAAGAAGGGGCCTTCTGTCTGCCCCTCTCCACAGACTAGAGGTCCACATGCTAGGTTTCCATGCGGAGAATCACCAATGCAGAGTTGCTGGGATCCATCTCACCATGACAGTTCCACCCATGGCATTCCCTCCTCTCCCATCTTTCCCGGCCATCCTCAAGCTTTCTGCAGCAGGAGCGGAAAGTGTCTGGAAGGGATCAAGCATTGGCAGAACTGAGCAACTTCGAATTTAATTTCCTGAAAGGACACAAGCAACGGCAGTGTGCAGTGACAGAGTACCTCCCCAACCACCCCCACCACTGAGAAGGGGCCTCTAAGGCTGCAGTCTGCTTGAGGCAGTTGGAAGGATGTGGGGCCAGCAGTCAGGCTCCTCTGAATGTGATATGAAGATCCCACCCAGCCTGATGACAATGTCTACTCCTTCTTTCCCATCTTCTCTCATCCTGGACAAGGGCTCTGAGCCAAAGGCACCTTCCCTGCCTCCTCACCCTTCTCCTTACTACGTTTCTCTAGGTTCCTCTTTGAACATGCTTGATTGGGACTTGCTCACTCCAAACTGGGGACTTAGCAAGGTTGATTTCTACATTTGGGATGTCCTGCCAATATTTCCTGCCCCTCTTCTAAAATCTTGCTCTATTTCATCTCCTTCTGGAGCCCAGATCACTCGTTAACATCTGCATCCACATTAGGGCTCAATTTATTATAGTTTCACAAAAAGCCAGAGCCAGAGGTGGTCTTAATAGATTACTCAACTGCCTTATGTTCCTTTGGGAAACTGAGGCCCAGAGTGGGGAAGGAACTTGTACAACTTGTGCATTGAGGGAGTGGTAGATCCCTGGTTACAACTCAGAGCTGGCCTCTCCGAGTCCGGAACCCTTCCCTCTGTGTTGACTTGTCTTGCTTCTCCTTTTCAAGCATCTGACCCACGTTTTCTGTTAATTTCTAAACTGTCTAAGGACAGCGACCTCTTCTTCTCCTTTTAGAGCTTCATGATGCCTACCACAGCTAATACCTCATACTTTCAGCACATTATATACTTTTAGAAGTTATTTACATTATTTCATTTTTTTCCTCGTAAGATTACTTTCTAGCAGCAGCAGCAGCAGCAGCGGCAGAGATGTAATTGACCCTCATTTACAGATGATGCAGCTTTAAGGCAGAGAATTCCATGGCTGGCCCAAGGACACCAAGACATGTGGGCTCATGTGGGAAAACAGAAGGCCCTGGCACAAAATCACAATACAGACAGTGAAACTGATTGTTACCTAACAAGACCTGTAGCCAAGGGAGCTCTGATGCTCAGAGAAGATGATGGGGTGCTCATGGGTCAGTGCACGGTCCGATATTTCCCTGTGGTTCTCCACTCACTGGATGCCTGATTCTCTCGTACTGTGATTTAAAAACAACAAGGTTCAGAATCACAGTGGAGTCAGGAAGAGGGAGCTTGCCATTAGTACTGATTATTTAAGCAAACTCTCGTTCTTCCCTCCCGTATCCTGCTCTCATCCCTCCAATGTGCTGTGTGCAGATGTCCTATAGGTTCCTAGGAGAATGCTCTGATACAGACAGCAGGCCTGGTCTCCTCTTGTACCTCCCCATCCCATTTGTGCTGGGGGAAATGTAGTCACATCATTTGCATTTATCAGGAGAATATGCCTCCTTGTCTGTAGCCTTTAGTCTGACTGAATTGCTTTTCTGCTTCATGAGACACACAGCACAGCAGCCCAGCGCTCCTTTCTCCTCTTCACTTCACCAGCGTCGGGCCGTAACCCACTTTGCTCTCCGGCGCATTTATCATATTGATCGTATAAGAAATAGATCATAAGCAGAATGAAATTACCGAATGCAATGATCTGGGGCATCCTATGGACCAGATCAATCTTGGGGCAGCCAGGAAAAAAAGTCCCTTGCTGTGACGTTTTCCAAAGTTGATTTTCATTGCAAATAGAAATTTCCATCAGCTGAGGCACCCTGGAGGGAAAAGTCTGCTGTGCTGACAAGGGGTGTGTGTGTGTGTGTGTGTGTGTGTGTGTGTGTGTGTGTGTTGTCTGAAAAAATGAGGAGGTGGGAGGGAGGGAGAAAGAGGGAGAGAGGGAGGGAAAATGGGAGCTTGAGAAAATTCATTCATTAGAAAGAAGACTTCCTTAGCTAGATCTCATTTGAAATGGATGTTTGAGGCTCTAACTATAATAAAACCCATTTTTTCTTGCCTAGCTCAGATTCTCTAAATTGTTCTTGTATTCTGTGCGTGTGTGTTTGTATGGAAAAAATGGAAAAAGGTGACTCTTACTTGTTTAGAAGACCCCTCAAAGACACTTTCAAATTCTGTGTGAACTCCTGGGCTGAGAGCCACCTGTCTTATCACCCTGGACCTGGTCTGGGAATGTGCAGTGTCGGTGGGAGGCTGGAGTTTTAACAACATAGTTAGTATAGGGCAGTGTGGAATTTATTTGTAGACTGTTCCTTGAAAATATAAGCTTAAAGCCCCTCCTCTCCTAGACCCGAGGCTCCAGACATGACCTCTGCCATCGTAGGAATATTCTCCCTGTCTGGAGACAAGGCTGGTGGGTTCAGCTGAGACTGGAAACCCAAGTGAACAAGGTCTCTGGCAGCCTGCCACCACCTCAGACTGAGGCAGAAACCCACAGTGGGAATGCGGTCTGAGGCCCCCGTCGCCCCCTTCCCACTGTGAAATCCATCCCCAGACACTGAGACTCAGTGTTATTGGCTTTGGCAACATTCGTCATGCCAATAAACTCATTGAAATTGAAGAAACCAGAGGGGGGATGGAGATCAGGGAATAGAAGGGGGTGAGGAGGGAGAAGGGAGGGGAGTGTGCAGAGGACAGCAGGGAACAGGAGCTGCCCTCAGACTCTCGGGTGAGCTGAAAGTGAGAGACGTCATGGATGCCAAGTAGCTGAGTTCATGGAGGAGAGAAGGCACAGGCACGAACAGACCTCGTCCCAATCCTCCAAAGCTGTCTCTGCCTGCTCCCTGTCACCACTGAAGCATCTGTGCTCACGGAAATATCTCTGGAAACCTTCCTGTGGGGCAAATGGCCAAGGAAACACACGTGTGCACACACATACACACACACTATCATCAATGAGACAATGAGAAATAAAACACCATGGAATATATCTGCCAGGACTATAGGGAAGTATACCAGCCACTCATCTGAAGCCAGAGGAGAACCAGGCTGGGTTGAGGAGCTGAGCAGTTTCCTGCTAGCACTACCCTGTCCCCATCCCAGCCCTACTCCAGTGCTACATTCTGCCCTGGTATATGCCCCTAGATGTGCAAGTTTTCTAGAGTTAGAAATGCTACTCAGAATTCATCCAGGATAGCTCTGTATTGTTTTCCCTGGATAGAAGACTGTCTCTCCTAATCCCGAAGACCCTCAAAAGTGGTGAAAGCCATGTTTCCCAGCCCTTGTTGTCAGGGAAGTCCCCTCATTCCCTGATACTGTAGCCTTGGCTGTTTCCCTTGTCTCTGTCATGACTGGACACAACCATGCCAGGAAACATCAGAGCCCTGCAAGCCAAGCATTTGAAAAGGGAAAACTACCAGGCTGCTCTCTGGACAAAACAGCTCCTCCTTCCATATACTCTTCTTCAGTTTATCTATTTCTAGCTGCTATTCTTGCATAGCTGAAGACTCCCTTTACTTCTTAGCAGTCCTGTTGCATTCATTCTTCTGTCTTCCTGTCCCTTGCTTGAGATGTGCCTGTGTGGTCAGTGGAGAGCTGGCTTGTCATCTTAGCTGCTGTATTTCCTCACCTACCGTCCTTTCCATCTTATCCATCAAATATGCAAAACATTTTCAGAGTATCTTCTAGGAGAAGCAAAAGGGTAATTGGAGAAAACTGAGGCTGATTTGAAGTCTGCAAAAAGGGAAGGCAGGATAGAGAGCTCTGATAGAGAGGCAGCATCAGTTAATCCAGGAACGTAGAACGAAATTTCAAAGACATTCTTGGCTTTTTGAAAGCTGGGTTTGGTTCAGTTGTCTCAGACTTTTAAAAGAAGGTGCTAATATAGCTAAGAATGATCACTTGAATTTAGGAAAGACCTTCTTACTTTCCAAAGAGAATTTATTTCGTAATCACATATTATTCTGTTGATGTCTAATCAATCATCCAATCTATGTTGCTACTTGTCACAAGGCTGATCAAAAGTGTGGCTGTCTCAGTGCAACACCATCCTGGCTACTGGCAAGCCTGGAAAAGTCATGTTCTTTTGACTGAGAGTAGGTTCCTGGATATATGTTTGCAAATTATAGCAAGTTGCTGAGGGAGGGAGCATTCCATGCAGGGACTTGTTGGGGGAGTTGGAGAACATATGTCATGTATAAGAAGAGAGCTGTGGTGTCTGCAGGGCTTCAGACAGCTGAGAAAAACTATGTGGATTCGGAGACTGACAGACAGGAAGGAATGGGGATGGGATACAAGAATGTTCTCCCAGTGACTCCACAGGAACCTTTTTTATCAGCCAGGGGTTAATTTGAGACAAAAGGCTGGTGCTGTGAGCATGGGATTCCTGCCCTGTCCTGAGCCTGATGGATCCATTCCCTTAATGAAATGCACACAGTTTATTTTACCAACTCTAATTACTTGAAGAATGAGTATCAGGTTTCTTTATCCTTCTGCGGATCCTGAATCCCTGCCAACCCCACAACCTTACGTGCACTGAGGCTAATGGAGCTTTTATTCCAATGAGTTGAGAGCCAACCCACCTTTGTAGAGAGAGGAATATTTAAAAGAAGGAGGAGGAGAAGAAGAAAGAAATGCTTAATGTTTGTCTAGTGGATGAAAAATTTCACAAGATAAATTAAAGTGTTTTCTGGCTGAATGGAGAAACGGGGGCAGGATGGTAGAGATAATTTTTCCAGGACTCAAAATGATTTATCTTATCTCCGTGTTCTTTAGACAAGAGGTTCCATTTATTGAGTCATTTATTTTATTAGTTTTCTGAAGATCCCCCCTATTCCTCCCCCACATCCAACACAAAGACATAGCACTTGGCACAAGGAGTATGGGGCTGGGAGACAAGACTGGGATCCCTGGATCCAGCCTGTCATTCATTCAGCCCCATGCCAGGCACTCGGCCTTGTGCTAGAGAGACAGCTGTGCTTGGATGGAAATTGTTCCTGTCCTCAAAACTACCATCAAATGGGAGATAAAGACTCATAAACCAGTGAACAGAATTCTCTGTGATAAATGCTGTGCTATCAGAACCTCTCTGCGACCCACATACCCCAATAATGACCTTTGATAAGACTTCCAGAGATCATCTAGTACAGCAGTTCCCGGGGTTATTTTTGCCCATCAGGGGCATTTGCAATGTCTGGAGACATTTTTAATTGTCACAACTTGGGAAGGGGGATGGAATCTCTACCTACAGGGATCTTGTGGGTAGAGGCTAGAATGCTGCAAAGTATCTTTCAGTCCTACAGTGCATGGGACAGCCTCTCTCAGCAAAGAATTATCCAGCCCAAATGTCAGTAGTGCCACTATGGACAAACTCTGCTTTAGTCTATCCTTCTGCCTCCAGACAGGCCTGTGCTGAACCCATCCTGAGAACTATCTGGCTTCTCTCAAATCACCGTTTCATGCTGCTGGGCTCTGCTCGGCCACTGTTGAATGGACTTCAGAGAGAAAACTTCCTTTTGCCCTGCTCTAATACCTGGGGATAGAACTGTATTTTAAAAATAGCACAGATGGATACAATTATTTATGTGAGATGGTAGAAAAATCTTTAGGAGAGCATCTCAAATTCAGGGTGGAGTAGATGAAAACATACAATCCTGCCTGGATGCCTTATGCTTCTTTTTTGTGGAACTCTCTGTCACACACAAAACTCACTCGTAGAGTTCTTGGCAGTGGAAATAATTTGGGACTAGGTTGAGTCCTTAAATAGTTTCCCTTTTGCATGCCCCAACCATTATTCCGAATGTTTGCAAAAAATACTGCCAAGGCTTTTTCTTCTGAACTTCATGTAACTGTATGTTATGTACCATGGAGTTAGTTTTGAGCAATTAAGCCTCCCCATGCCAGGTTTTCTCATCCTCTACCAAAGTCATAAAGATGGGGCCTTGTGTCTGGCTTTCCCGGGAAAGCAGATGGCACTTTGGGTACTGGCAGGAGACAGGTGTGAAGTTTCAGGGGCCGGAGGGCTTGTCTGGCATCCTATGCAAATTTGGCTGCATTTTGCATCCCTCCTAGGAGCTATAACCAAACGGAGCCTGCTTCTACATCTCTCTCTCTCTCTCTCTCTCTCTCTCTCTCTCTCTCATGCGTGTGTGTGTGTGACACACACACACAGAGAGAGAGAGAGAGAGAGAGAGAGAGATTGACCGTGTGTGTACATACATGTACTGAGGTAGCAACAGAAGTTGTTATTTTATCTTGGTCTACATTGTACAAAAGAAGATGAATGAATCCATCAGGGTCAGCTTTCTAGGAGATCAGTGTGTAATTCTCTTTTTAACTTGATCAGCTTCTGAGTCTGCTTCTTGCCTTCAGATGCTGAGACCTCAGAGTGTCTGGCTTAGCAGCTGACAGTCACCAGGAGGCTCAGGGGAGGAGTGCTCACGAATTCTTCTTACACATAGACCGTAGGTTAGTGATAGCTGCAATTGGTGATTTGCGTTAATTGACTTATCCTGGATTATGGGTACTGTCTTTTCCTTTAGAAGGGGCATTGTGAAGGTGACCACATGCCAAAGAGTTTTTTAGGGGCATGTCTCAATTTTAAATGCTTTTTTCTTAGATCTCCCAAAGTACTTATCAAACCACAATTTTTACATTTTAAAGAATATGTTTCCTGTAACTATCAGATTATTTATTTTGTCATGGAAACACTCTCTAGTCCCCAATAACCCAGAACCAAGAACAACAAAACCTTATTTCTACTGACTTCCAGTTTCTGCCCCAGCTTCACCCAGGTCTAGTAACCCAGAGATTTCGGGCTGGAGGAGAATTCGAATGTAATTAACTAGGTAATATAATCGTATATATTACCTCCAGGTGGAATTAATCTCCCTTCCCTTCATCCCAAAGCATCTTTATGTTAGCACTTTTTACTGCCTCCCTAACTTTTTTTTTTTTTTTTTTTTTTTTTTTTTTGAGACAGAGCCTTTCTCTGTCACCCAGGCTGGAGTGCAATGGCGTAATCTTGGCTCACTGCAACCTCCACCTCCTGTGTTCAAGTGATCCTCCTACCTCAGCCTCTTGTGTCACTGGGATTACAGGCACCTGCCACCACACCCAGCTATTTTTTGTATTTTCAGTAGAGACAGGGTTTCAACACGTTGGCAGGCTGGTCTTGGACTCCTGACCTCAAGTGATCTCTGCCCGCCTCGGCCTCCCAAAGTGCCGGGATTACAGGCGTGAGCCACCATGCCCGGTCCCTCCCTAACTTCTATATGGATTTATGGGATCCACTTGACAGAGCTCCATGCAGGCAGAAGTCATATTCATTCAGGTTTGCATCCCTAGAGCATTGCTGGACGCACAGGAGACCTTAATACGTGACTTCAATTTAACTGATCTGTACAGATGACTGAGAAAGACCCAGGTCACAGCACTGTGATAGATGTTTGAACTTGTGTCTGTGTGTATGTGTAGGAAAGAGGCCCCAACTGGAAGATGGATTTGGAGTGAGGCTTTATGGAAGTAAAACCAACTGCAACTGGGCTTTTGTGTACAGAGAAAACAATTCCCCATTGAAATATACACCTTTCCTTGGCACAGCTGTTGCCCTCCTTCTAGAGGCCTCAGTGTAAGTCACTCTTAGCATAGCAACTTCTCGGAATCTACCACGTTAAGGGCATGGCTGGAGATGTAGCTGATGCTGCTCCTGCCATCTCTCCTCCCTCCCCGGCCCTCTCGACAGTCCTCCTTCCCTCCATTCCTGTGCTGCAATCCCTATCAACCCTATCCACCATCCTCTTCTCTGTGTGGAGTTTCCCCAAAGGCTCTTGCAGTAGCAGTACTGTGGGGTCCTCAGGACTTTAGATTCAGAAGTGAGGTGCCTCCCTTGAGCAGTAACCACTCCATACGCTTCTTTCTGCTGAGCTCTGGGGGGGCCTGTGTGGCTGTGATAGTGCAAGTGAGCCAGGATCCGGTCTCTGTGGGATGTTCCCTCTTCTCTTGGGCACAACTGTCATTCATTCAACATCTTGAAAATCACATATATTTATTGCAAACTTCCATATCAAGCACTGTGCTAAAATCTGGAATAACAGAGCTGAGTAAGACATGATTCTCGTTCTGGAGGAAACTTCAGGAGGAGAGAGATGCATAAGCAAGTAACTGTGAAACAATTTATTAAGTGAAATAGTCAAAGTGCGAATCAATAGCACAAAGGAGGAAGGAGAGACTGTGCAGAGAATGTGCACTTGGTGTCTGAACCCCAGATAAATGCACAGCACATCCACAAATGGAATGGCATTGATACAGAGTTACAATGAAGAAAAGCATGTTGGCAGCATAAAAATAGTTTAACCACAGAAATGTCAACTGGAGAGCTGAAGAGTGCTGGGGACTGAGTTCGCACCTGGGTTTGAACCCAGCTTACTGCATACCAGCTGTGTAGCCTTGCACAAGTCTCTTATATTTTCAGAACTTCAGTCTCCACTTTCAGAAACTGTGGACAATAATACCCTATATACCGTGTTGATACGGGGGCAAAATTAGGTTACCGATGTAAATGTACTCTGGAATCTAGAAAGTGACATGCACATGTTAGGTATTATTTTTATACTGTGGGAAGGGAGGGCAAAGAAGAAAGCTAGGAAGTTAAAAACAGGTAGGTCCTACACAGTGGGGAATGGTGGGGATGAGTGGGAGGGGTTTGTGATTAATGTGGATGCTGAAATTTCACAGATGTAATGGGCCAGTGGAGAGCTCAGCGGCACACATACACATCAGCCCCAACTGGGCTGGAGAGCTCAGAGTTTCCATGCTATAAAGTTGGCAGTATGGCTGTTGACAGTTTAAAAAATGGCTGCTCAGCTTGGAGATTGAATGGCTGTTGAAAAGTAAAGTATCATTTGATTTTTATTGTCAGAAAGAGTTAGACCAGGAGAAATTTTCTGTAAAACACATGTGCAATTTGGGGACAGTTTGTCATCATTGTGGCTTCCGGTTTTTACATGTTTTGCTCTTGTCATATTGATGTACAAATTCAAGGTTAGTTCTGACATTCAGAAGAAAGCAAGGCATAATTGTGTGTCATACTCTTTATTAGACTTGTTTCCTGATGGAACTGAGAGCTTATTGCTATTGATATAAATGTGTTCAGGTATTATCGATAACAGGGAATTATTCAGGGGCTTGACTTCCTCGTAGGGTCCACGTTCCCCTAGAAGGGCCTCTGTGAGCCATGCAGGGTGCCTGTGGGGGCTGTTGCCAGGCAGGGGAGCCTGGTATCCAAGTAGAACTAGGTGACATGCAGCCCCAGGAGACCAGAGAGAGAGTGGGAAGGAGAGCCTGAATTGTCAGCAAGTAAAGAAGCAAACGGGGGAAAAAAGAAAGAAGCAAATGGAGGGGTTATGGGCATCTTAAATCTATAATGGGACATGAACTAGGTGGTAAAAAACTGGAGGGACTTACTTCAAATTGTGGTGCAGAGCGTGAAACATGCAAAGGAAAATAGATCCAAGTGGATTAAGCACCAAGACTGTGGCAAATACAAGAGGCATAAGGGTCTGCTCTGTACATGTTGGGGTGGACCTGACCACCTAGGACACAGGTAGGGGTGGATAGGTAGGTTCTAAAGAGTATTTGAAATTTCTCCACTAGAAGTGTGTGTTCCTTTCCTTCAACATACATTCAGCCAATATTTCTTGAACGACTATTACGTGACAGACATTAGCCTAGACATTCGAGATTTATCAGTGATGAAATAACTCAAAAATCCTTGCTCTCATAGGTTTTACTTTCTAGCAGGGTGTGAAGATAAAGGAAAACAAACAGTAAACCTAATAAACAAGCAAATTATACATTATGTTATAAAATGCAAAGTGCTGTGAAAGAAAAAACAAGTACAGGGCAAAGGGGTTTTATGGACAGCATGAGGGCAGGTTCTATTTCCATTTGGTGCTTGGGGAAGGAGACCTCTGTGAAAGGTGGTATTGGAGCAAGACCTGATATAATCAGGGAATGAGCTGAGATTTCTGGAGAAATATTATTCTAGTCAAAAAGAATAGCCAGGCCAAATACCCTAAGATGGAAGATGCAGTAAGAGGGCCATTTTGGTCAGAGTGGGGTGAGTGGAAGACAAGGGGCCACCAGGCAGAAATGAGGTCAGAGACTTGGGAGTGGCAAATTGCAAAGTGTCCTGTAGGACATTGTAATGGGGACTTTGGCTTTTCCTCTGAGGCTATGTATTGCCTGGTTTGAGCATCCTTTCTTTCTTTAAAAAAAGTATTTTCATAGCCTTGTTTTTAATGGTTAAGCTTCCTTTCTTAAATGCAAATTCCCCTTGGACAAAAACACACCTTGTGTCACGAATATAATAGCTAATTGTGAAAGCATTAATCACAGAACATCTGTTGTTGATGGGATAAAAGTAGACTATTCAGGGCTTCTTGCCTGTGCTAAAATGCTGAAGAAGACATAGAAAGGCAACCCTGGGGCAGCCAGACTTATATGCATCTAACTGTTCTGCAATTCTGTGTCAGGGATGATTGGGTTGAAGCTATGTTTAAATCTTTGTTCATGCCTTATCTGCTATGGCAGGATCCTGAATGATAGAATGTTACCTGAACTGTCCTCTTGTAGCTGTTGTCTTCTCTCCTCTCCCTCTCAGCTAGGGCAGTCTCAGATGCCTTCTGGGAGGAAAGGAAGAGGAGAGAAGGAGCACCACTCAGAGAAAAGAATGGTGTCCTAGCCTCTGCCAGTCCCAGGAGTGGAGCAGGTCGGCACCATTTGTCTCTTCCTCTGCTGGAGATGAGCTCTCTCTACACAGCAGGAGAGGAGAGACAAAGACAAATAAAAACATTTGGGTCTGCTGTTTGCTTTCAAGGAGTTGTGTTTTGTAGCTTGTTGGGAAATGATTTCCTATAACAGTTGATCCAGGAAGACACAAAGTCAACTTGGGTTGTAATTGGAGACTCCCTGCAGAGAGATCTGGAAGCCTAGAAGAGGGTGGCAATTGAATCCCTAGACATTGTTGGTTGGACAATTCATTCTTTCCCAAGTCTGGGAAAATGTTTTTCTTTTCAAAGAATGTGTTGGAAGTCTCTAGCTTTGCTCGTCTAATGTTGTTTTAGGGACAGAAAGCATCAACTACATCTGGGTCTCTAAGAAAGTCTTGGGAAATAAAATGAGATCCTCCAAGTCAAGGTTAAGGATTCCAAGTTGAGCCAAGAGTTTTCTTAGCAAATCACCTTGTTCATTTCTCTGTGACCAGGCAGGACTGAACCCCTCCCAGGCTGGAGAGTGACAAGTGTGTGTGTGTGTGTGTGTGTGTGTGTATTACAGTCATCTACCAAACTTCCACATGCTCCCTCACTGAGAAGCCTTTCTTACATCCAAACAAAATTTTTCTTGGTTCTAACCCCGAATAAGCAGTTTCTGTTGAAATAAATGCAAAGCAGTAGCTTCAACATTCCTTCAGAAGAGCCTGGCTTCATTCTATGGAGTTGAGATAGACACTGTTATTTGAGACGCCCCTGACCCCATGTGCTTCTTCTGTGACCTATTACAGTGCCCCAAATAGCATTACAAGCAATTCATTTCTTTGCTCATTGAAGCCTCGTTAAGAGACAGGCTATTAAAATGTAAATATCTTCGGGGTAGAGAGCTTCAGGTAATGCTTTTTGGCTCTGTTATGACAGCTAGTCGAGGTTGAAGAGATTCTTTAGGGATAAAGGATTTAAAATTATATACACCTGGTTTGGCTCCACCATTTAAGAGCTGTGCTATCTTGGCAACTTCTTTAACGTCTCTGTTTTCTCTTTTGAATAATGGGGAAAATGATGCAGTTTTCAGTTTTTCCTGAGGATTAAATAAGAAAATGAGTATAATGCATTTCATCCAGGACTTGGCACATAATAAATATCGATAAATGTGTATGGTTTTGGTTGTGAAGGGGTCTGGAATGAAATCTAGGATGTCTGGGGGAAGGAGTACTGAAAAGTACTGCCAGCAGTACAAAAACTCCCCAGGGAAAGAGACCTCAATAATCTTTATTACACTTTCTTGGCTGGCCCTATCCGCGTTCCTCTGCTGGAAGTTTACACAGGAAAATAAACTAGCAGAGAAGGATCTATTCATGATTGTTTCCTCCAAGCTTCTCAACTACTTTTCCCCTGATCATTTTCATTTTTCCTTTCTCCCCACTTTATCATGAACTTCTTTACCTACAATCCAGGGTGCACTAAAGAGAGAAACTTGGCTTTCAGCACCAGGCTCTCATCATGTGGGCAGTGGGGCAACCAGATGCCATTCTGAGTGCTGCATCAGAGCGGGTGAGACTCGGGCATCATGGCCCTGGCACAGCCCAGACTCCGGCGTGCCAAGGCCCATGCTGCGCGATCACGCCGCTTCCTCTTCTGAAGTCTGCTGCATCCACAGATTTAGGAACCAGCTTGATGGAAGGGAGTGGGCACTGGGGAGTTTTGGAGCATCAATCCTTCCATGCCATCTGTAGCTAGCTTTATATAGTGCAGGGAAAAGGGACAGATCACGATGGAATGGTTTGCTTTGTTTGACTTCAATGGGAGGGAGGGGGACCGAAGTAGTGGGAATGCTAAAATTGCCTGGGAGAGGGTGATGCCAATTATTTCCCCCCACTTTTCTCCTCCACTATTTTGGAACAAAATTAACCTGTGGTTTATCTGGAGAGGAGAGCTGAGAGGCAGTCACATCTGGCTATCTGATGGTCACAAGACATAGAGGTGCTAGTGTGAAATTGTGAATTCCGAGACAATAGAAGAGGCTGCTATTATTGCTGAACAATAGGGAGAAAGATAAGAGGATGCTATTGCTAGAGGTTATCAGTTCATCCTCTGTCTCCACAGGTATGAAACATATCCAGATAGGTGGAGAAAGCTTGGGAGCAGATCTCTCTCCCTCATGTACTGTAGGAAAAGGATGCGTGCTGTAGGGATGCCTTTCAAGGTGATAGATTTGCTTTTTAGTCTCAGGGCTACCTAATCTCAGCCCGACAAATGAAAGTGTTAATTCTCTGCCACACAGGAGATAACTACTCTGCTTCTTTGGATAGCCCAAGAAAATAGATAGCCCAAGACAAAGAGTTTCAGAAACATGTTTGAGATCGCATAGATAGAACTGAGCTTTACGCTCATCCTCAAAACTCCGCTCCTATGCTTCCTTTTCTGTGTGTTTTTCTCCACCACTGAGAGTATTAATCACTCTCTCCTTCTTCTATAGGACTGACTGCACGCTTCTATCATTGCACATAGTACTCTGGTTTCTTCCTGTTTCTAAATACGCCTTCTCTACTAGACTGTGAGATTTTTGAGCACATGGTCTATCTTATTCATCTTTGTCTCTTCTGTGTCCAGTTCTGTCACTGAAGGAAGGCAAGTGGTCCTCACCCACGACTTCACAGAGTTAAGTCCAGGGCAGAGGCAGCTTCTGTGAAAGTTAGGAGCAGCTTGTGCTGATGGCATCCCCATCCTTTTGGATCTTTCTCACAACAGATATGAAATCAGGATTGTTATTGGTAAATGATTCAGTGGTGGCTCCTCTGGGGGATTTTTCTGAAGTTGGAGGGTCCTCCTGGTGTCTACAATGGAGCCCTCAGTAAGACTCAGCTTGGAAGGAAGCCAACCTAAACTGAAAAACTTCAAAGTCTAATCTATTCTCCAAGGTGATCAGTTCATTCTTGTAACCTTCCAAACCTACTATGAGAAGGAGAAGGGCATCACATTAAAACTTCATGGAAGGGGTTCCTACTCTCTGTCATTATTTCTAGGAAAGATGTCACTTTTCTCTGGAAGATTGCTTTTCTAACATTGCTCTTCTTTCCAGAAAAATCAGCAAAACTCTAAGCTCTGGTGTGTGCCTCCTGTTTTAACAGGCTTCCAAAGGAGACAATCACACTCAAAGTGCAGCCCCGATATCTGTGGAGGTATTCAGTTACTAAATCAATAGAGGTAAAACTCTTTTCTCTTTTCCAAAACATGCTCTTCTGGGACCATCATCTTCTGTGCCTGCTTGTAAAGAAACTTGGAATTCTGTCCAGGAAGAATAAATTCTATCAGCCTGCAATGAGTCCTCTTGGGGCCTTTTGGTGTGAACTTCACTGACTTTCTATTTCCAAAACTATCCCTTCTATTGGATCCTTGGTCAGCATGCAATAAGAAGTAGGTGTTAGTGTGAGGAGGTTATGTTCATATCTTAGTGCTTTCACTAACTGGCCTTGGGTAAAGTCCCTTAATTTCTCTGAACCTCAGTTTCCTTCCTTCCTTCCTTCCTTCCTTCCTTCCTTCCTTTTTTTTTTTTTTGGAGTTATCCTCTGTCACCCAGGCTGGAGTGCAATGGCACAATCTCGGCTCACTGCAACCTCCACCTCCCAGGTTCAAGTGATTCTCCTGCCTCAGCCTCCCAAGTGACTGGGACTACAGGCGCCCACCACCATGCCCAGCTACTTTTTTGTATTTTTAGTAGAGACAGAGACCATGTTTGCCAGTCTGGTCTTGAACTCCTGACATCAGGTGATCCACCTGTCTCATCCTCCCAAAGTGCTTGGATTATAGGTGTGAGCCACCATGCGCGGCTCAGTTTCTTTATCTACAAAATAGCAAGAGTAAGTGCTAAAGCCATTTGCTATCACCACTTGCAGAGCTTTGGGGATTAAATCAGGTGCTTCCCATAAAACTGGTCAGTGCTCTAACACAGAGGAGACATTTAGTAAGTGTTATTTGGGAGGCAGTGTGCTGTAGTGTACTGTGCATGGGTTTTTAATTCAGTTCATTATTTTCCTTGCCTGTAAAATGGGGATAATAATACATATATCTAAGGATTGGTGAGAGGATTACCTGTGGCAGTAGATGCCTTCAACAAGTATTTATTTTCAAGTACGATACCAATTGTACCCATCATTTGAACTCAAATTCCACTAACTCTTTAGATTATAATTCACTTTATTGTGTGCAGAATATCCACACTTTCATTGTTTAGGATTGATTGTCAAAAATCTGCAGGGCATTCAACTGGGTTCCTCCTGCATTCTTTCAGAAAGCACTTTTGTTTAGAACCAGTATTCTTCTCTAAGTCTAAATTCATAGACTTTATGAATCACAGAAACCTCCAACTCTAATGCCTACAAGGGCCAGGCAGATAACATAAATGTGTGGATTGGCCCAAGCACAAGACATTAGGGAATAGTGGGGCCTATGGTAGACTGAAGAGTGTCTGTCCGTTTAAAGGCTTTCAAATGCAAAATTTTAAAAAGCTAATAAAATACTCTGTAAGACAGGTGAGTTAATTTGGCTCAAATGATGCGAGTTTGAGACCTATGTTTCTTACTCTTAGTCATTTGTGTCAACACTATCAGTAGACAGAGTACAGAGTGATGGGTACTTCCATACTCTGCTGGCAGACATGCAATTTGGTACAACCATTCTAGGAAACAGGTTGATATTATTTTAAAAGTTAAGGATTCATTCTTCCTGTCCCTTAGCAACTGCACTGTTAGGTTAAAATGCAAGGGATACTCCTTCTCATGTCTACCAGGATGCATATACAAGAATGTTCATAGCAGCACTGTTCAATAGCAAAAAAATGCAACAACTCAAGTACCCAGTGAGGGAGAAGTAGGTGAGTAAACTGTCAGTTGGTAATATTATGATATTACCTAGCATGTAAATCAAACAACATTATGGATGGAACTTAGCAATAAACTACTTTTTTCAAAAAGTAAGGCCCAATTATCTCACGTTGGTTGCATGATGCCCATTTCATACAGTTTAAAAACTAAAATTAAAAAATGCTTTTAAGAAACATACAAAGGAAATAAAATAGGTTCCTTCAGCACGGTATTATGGGATGTGAGATGAAGTAGATGGAATCCGAGAAGATCACAACATACATAGGCACAAGTTTTTGTCAAACTTTCCATTTTTATATTGTTTGTGGAAATATTATTGCTTATTACATATTTTAAATATTAAAAAAGCAAGATAAAATATTCTTCATACTTTTCTGCATTTTGTGAGAAACAAATAAGCAATGTTAAAGTGCTTTGTAAACTCTAACATGCAAATTAAATGTTAGGGTTATTGTTATGAAAGGATTACGGACACTGATAGATTGTTGTTAAATTCCTGGGGTGCAGGCTTGTGAGCCATCTGTTTGGTGGATTGTGTGTTTATGGTCAGACATAGACTAGACCCATTTCTTTCAACTTCTTGTCATTTTCTCCCCTTCACTCTTTTCGTTAGTGAGAGTGCTTTCTTAGAACAGGCACGTATAAAATATCAGCAAAAATAAAGGTTAAATTATAGGAGTAAACCTCACACATAACTGTACATGCCCCTTGCCTCCTCATACGCATATTCATACCTATGCCACATCCAAGGCCAGCTAGAAATGACTTTCGGATCATCTGTTAATTTGGGTTATTAATGCCACTCTTTTTCTTTGATAAATCAGGTGATAATCACATTCAGAGTAATTACACAACTGGTTCTGATCCTCTGTTTTTTCTTAGGGTTTAATAAAATAGACATGTAAGTAGTTATGTATATAAAATTATTAAAGATAAATGGGGCCTACATTAGGTAAGGGAGAGGCATTTGATAGCTCTATATATTCAGCAGGCTGTGTACTAGGGGCTGGGGATATAGACATGACCATTTCCAGCCTCTGCCCAAGGGGTGCTCACGAGCAGCCTGACAGATCGATAGCGTGAAAGGTGGTGAAACATCCTGATTAGAAGGTGTCCTTGGAGAGCACTGATAGGAGACCCTCATTCAGAGTGAAGGTGAGGGAAGGCACCCTGGAGGAGGTGATATCTGAGCTAGGGAGGAATTGAAGTTGAAGGCTGAAAGGGATGGATGGGCAGTGTGTAGCATTTTTAGCACTTCAGAGAAAAGAGAAAGAGAGAGTATGGCTACTGGGGACAAGTGGGCAACTTCTTACAGGTGGAGTATGGAGTGTGTTGGGGTGGGCAGGGATCGAAGCTGGGGAGGGAGGCAGGAGCCTGCAGATGAATGGCCTTATTATTAGGCCTTTGGATTTCATCCTGAAGTCAATGAGGAGTCACTTAAGGATTTGACCAGGGGAGTGACATGAGCAGACTTGACTTTTAGAAAAAGCACTCTGGGATCAGTACTGAATTTGAGAAGAAGGGATCAGAGGCAGGAAGACCAGCTAGGGGCTGGTTTCCCTACTCCTTCCAAAACATTGTTGCTGCTTTGGGTCAAGCAAGGGAGTTAACCAGAAGATTCTGTGGGGAGTCACATTTGCCCCTCCTTGTTTAAAAACTAACTTTAAGAGCCTGCTCGAGCAGCTGGGAGTCGCACAGTGGAGTTCTGTTTCAAGCCTTTCTAGTGCATACAACCTCGGACAAGTTCTATGTCTTTGGACCTCAGTTTTCTATTAATAGGGACAGGCATTTACAAAGCTGTTTGTCTCTTCTGGAAAGAGTTAAGATGGAGGTTGCTCCTGAAGACCTCTGAGTTTGCTAAATAATGGACTCGCCTACATGTCATTTATTATTCACATTTTTGAGAAACATTCACAACTGCACTAAGGAAGAGCAGACTTTTAGGCAGTCTTCAGCTTCCCAAGCCAGGTCATGAAGTATCTGTTCTCTTCCTGCCTCCTCCGACAGCCTCCACTCCTGGCTCTGAGAACTGTGGATCCCTAGTGCTTTGTGAAGTAGTGTCTCGTCTTTTTAATGAGGCTAATGGTTAATTAATGAATCTTTGGCTTTATGAAGTAAAACAAACTTGGGAAGAGATTATTCTGCTTTCCGAGTCTCTGGAATATTGACTGGGGGACCAGGGCTAGAGTAAGCCCTTTAAGTAGCTTTTGATGCTTGAACAAAACCCATCATTGGTAATCTTTTGCCCAAACGGTTTTTGATGTTGGCTTCATTTAAGGTGGCTGTGGCATCCACAAGTTTTCTTAGTCAAAGGGGACCTCCTCGTCACATCATTCAAGCCCACCAGCTGTGAGGGTAGCCATGGAAACCAGACACCTCAGGGTGCTTCCCCAAACTATAGTATGTGGCACCAATTTCTATCTCTTTGGGGTAGTTTAGACAAAGTTTCCATAAAGTCAGGAGGATAGACATCCTGATAGCCTTAGGATCCTTGAATTGAATTCCTTGGAGCCAAAATAATAGGGCGATTGGCACAGAAGATTGGTTTTCAGAGAAAACATATCTAATACTTATGGAGCAATAACCAAGCACCAGGCACTGTTCTAAGTAACTTACCTATATTAACCTATTCATTCCTCATAATAACCCTATCACAATCTGCACTTTACAAATTAGGAAATTAAGATACAGAGAAGGTAAGTAACTCGTCCAGGGCCACTCACCTGGGACACAGCAGAGTTGTATAAACTCAGGGTCCATCCTGCATTCTCCATCAGGTGTGGTACTGCCTCCTGTATAGAATCATAGGCCCCAGAGCTTGAAAGGACCTCTTGGTCATTTGGGCCAGCCCTAGTCTCCAGGTAAGTAAGATTTTATTATATGTTTTCCCTTTCCATCTTTCCTTACAAAGCAATGGAGTCCCAAGGGGTTAATTGTCAAAACATGGAGATTTTAAAGGCTTGGAGGGAAGGAGCCCCTGTCTGAAGGGTCAGAGGGGCACCACTCCTTCTTCCTGGCTCTCTCCCTTTTATCACAGGCCAAATCAAATGCACACTTCCATTCTCTCCTCAGTGATGCTGTTGTTTTTTTCTCCCATCTAAGATTCTACTCCATTTTCCCTGGTTTCCCACTGCAGATCACTAAAGCCTTGCTCTGGGTTTATATATTTTTTTAAAAGAAAGGTTTTAAAAGATCTACACTCCCCTACCTAGGTTAATTGGCTTTGACTAGGGCATAGAGGGGCAGCATTTCCACAGATTTCCTCTGGCCCAGGACCTGACCTCTGTGAAGCAGTAACCCGGCTTCTACATGCCAGGGTCTAGCCAGAGGGGGCTGTGTGGAGAGGCGGCTTGTGGTACTGGGGGCGAGGTGAGCTGCGGTTATAGAATAATGTTTTGGGTCAATTTTTTTTTTTAACCACTTCCACACTTGCAAATTTGTACTTCAGATCAACACAAGTTCAACTCTCTAGGATTTGGATGCATTTATTTTTTTTACTTTTCAGCCAGTGTTGCCAAGGAGTACTCTTTCTAACGACAATAGCAAGTCTACCTCTGCTATCTGTCTTTCCCAACTGTAACCTCAGCTTCACTGTGCACACACGTGCACACACACACACAGCATGCTCATCCAGATTTTTTTTTTTTTTTTTTTTTTTTTTGAGACAGGATCTCACTCTGTCACCCAGGCTGGAGTGCAGTGGTACAATCTTGGCTCACTGTAATCTCTGCCTCCTAGGCTTAAGCAATCCTCCCACCTCAGCCTCCCAAGTAGCTAGGACTACAGGTGTGTGCCACCAAGCCCAGATAATTTTTTGTGTTTTCAGTAGAGACAGGATTTCACCATGTTACCCAGGCTGGTCTCGAACTCCTGAGCTCAGGTGATACACCTGCCTTGGCCTCCCAAAACACTGGGATTACAGGTGTGAGCCCCTGCACCTGGCTTGCTTATCCCGATCTTCTTGCCCATTCTTCACTGATGGGATGAGCTCAATCTAAAATGACTGGCATGGCCATCTTCCAGTGTTCCATCTTCAACACTTTGCGTCATTGGATTCCTGTAGGTTTTACTGTCTTGTTGAAGCAAGCCAAAAAGTTGATTATGCTAGGAGACTGCAGGTCCAGGTGGTAGATCGTTCAGGCTCTTGGCTCCCTCTCGTCCCTCCTGAGGTTTACCTTTGGGCATGGTCATCTGCAGAGAGAGGAGTGGGAGAAGCTCAGACTGGTCACTTGTGCTTCATACATGGGGACATCTCTATTCTATGCAGCTGAACTGGATTTACAGAGGAGAGCTTCAAGTACAGAAAAATTATGGTATAAAGGCACATATACGCCATTGTACTCATCCCCATGCCTAATCCATCAGCAAGACCTGTAAGTTCCACTTCCAGAATAGCTCTTCAATCCCTCCACTTTTTTCATGCCCCCTGCCTCCACCTTAATGCAAGTCATCATCATCTCCCACTTGGACAACTTCAATCATCTTCTAATTGGTCTCCTTGCCACTGTTCTGGATCCCTACAATTCATTCTCTACACTGCAGCAGAGGGATCTTTTTCATAAAGCAAATCAGGTCACTCCTCTGCTTAAAATGCTTTGCATGCTCTTAGAATAGAGCCTACCTCTTCAGCATGGCTCAAAAAGCCCTGTGTGATCTGGTCCTGCCCTGGCCTCTTCTCTGACACATCTTATCCCACAGGCTCCCCAATCACACATCAACCATCACGGCCTCCTGTTGGGTCTTCAGACAGGCCACACTTGCTCCCATTTCAGAGGCCTTTATACTTTTCGCTCTTTCTAGCACTGTCTTCCCCCTGCTTGGTACATGGATTCTTTTTCATCCTTCAGGTCTCAGATCCAAAGTTGTCTCATAATAGAGCTTGTTCCTCACCACCGTATTTAAGATTGTGCCCTCCCTGCCACTCTCTACCAAAGCATCCTACGTGTGCCCTTCATAACATGTATCACCATAAAAAACTGTTGTGCCTAATTATTATTTTATCTATAGTTAACAGGGTCTTTAATTATTTTCTGTAACTAGAAATAAGCTTGCTAAAGGCAGGGCCAATTTTTGTTGGTTCTTGACTAAATTCTTTGGGCTTGGAGCTTAGTAGGCATTCACTAAATTTTTGTTGGATGAATGATTGAGCCACTTTGACTCTGGATAAGTTGAAGCTCTCGAATTTTGGATCATCCAATTCTATAAGCCAAAAGGTCGCTCATGGTCTAGGAAGACTTTTTATCTTAGGAAGTTCTACAGGATCTGGAGATGCCCCACCCTGGTGTCTACCCCGGCACCTCTGCCATTCCTCTCTGGCATCTTGCCATTTACCTCACCTGGGGACTTGATTTCCTGCTTGATAATACTCCTTGTGGAAAAAATGAATTTGCTTCTGACTCCGGTAATGAGCATGATTAATGTTATTCTCCTTTTAGTTCAGGACCTCAATTTAAATTCTTTCCTGTTCATCTTGATCAGGAAAGTTTTCTGGATCTGTAGTGAAACAAATCCCTATGCTCACAAAGAGTCAGTTATTCCCTGCACCTTGAGGTCTCTGAGTTGCATAGAAAATCTTCATACAGTGCTCGGTCTGGGCCCACATGGGGGCACAGCCCATCCTGCACCATCAGCCACAGATGAGAGAGCTAGAATCTGCTTTTCACTGCCACTGCACACCGAGGCCAAATGGATTTTTTCTGTACCACAACTGGAGCTTAGGTTGTGGCCTTTTCTTCAACCTGTCCCTTGTAGTCTGTTAGCATACATAGCTGGTTCAGATATAAAACTAAGCTATAAATTATATGAGATTTAGAGAATGCACAGGAATGTCAGAGGACATTCCAGAGAGATGTGAGCTCAGAGATTAACCAGTTCAGTCTCCTGATTTTCAGTTGTTTATATCTCAGTCTGAAGGCAGACTCCCTGGGTCTAAATCCCTTTAGTCTCTTTGAATCTTAGTTTCCTCATCTGTAAAATGGGAATGATAGTAGTAATTATCTCATAAGCTTGTCATGAGGATTATGACTTACAGTCAGCTCTTAACATTTTTAGTTATTACTGCCACGGCTGTAGGAGAGGAAACAGTCTGAAAAGTCACCATTAGTCATTCTATCGATCAGGGGCATGACTGTTAGAGTGTAAGTTCCATTACAGCAGAAAATAAAGTGTCTTGTTATTTCTCCACCTTAGCTCCCATATCTAAAAAATGGGTATAAAAGCACTACTCACCTCAGTAGACCCTTCTGATATTTAATATATCCAATAAATATAAGAGTAAATGTGGGCTGTACTTATTACAAATTAACTGCTTGATAGGTTATTATCATTAACATTATTGTTATATCATTTTTGTTATCTTATTGTTATTTTAAATTCTCCAGAACTTAGCACAGGGTGTATAATCAGGTAGATACTCAATATATTTGTAATGAATGAATTAATGAATTGGAAGGAGAAGCCAGATCTCCTGATTCCTAGTTCCACAGTCTCTCCTCCAGATCACACTGCCTCAGGCCTTCTAAAATGATGTTTTTCCCATAGTCAAATAGTTTGACTCGAGTTTAAAATATTAACTAGCCACCCTGGACCTCCCAGACATTTTCCCTGCTCTCACTCTCTAGCTCAGAACCAAACCATTGCCTTCGAGGTGTATTGCTGTTGGTTTCTTTCTGGTGAGAAACTAAATTGGTGGCCATCTCCCTTATTAACTTGACTGCTATCCTCAGGCTTCTCCTAGGAAGTGCCATTTGTTCTCTAAGCTCTGTGCATTTGGTCAGAAGCTCTTGGTTGATTCTGCTCTACAATTGTTAATATTCCCATCTCATGTTTTCTTTTTTCTCCCTCCCTCTGGCTGATCCTGTACCAGCATGCTCTGTGCCCCATCTCTCCCAGAGGTCCTGCTAAAAGGAGCATTTCTCCCTATCCAGGATATTTTAGCTAGCTCTGACCAAGCTCTAGCCTCCCCAGACACTCTCCTGGACCCTTACTTCTTCCTCTGTGTGTCTTTATTTCTCTAACCATGTACCTACTAACTTCATATCTAACTCCGAGGCATCACTCAATGTTCTGACCCAAGCCTTTTCTCTCCACAGGCCTAAACATCACTTTCCTTTCTTCCCAACACAAGATGCCATGTGAAAAAACAAACAAACAACAAAAAAGAGCAATCCCCATCTGGCTTTGGAAAGTTTTCAGGGATTTTCACTTAAAATATTTAAATTACTTTCCATTCCATAATTCACAGTCACTTTGGGTAAGGAGATCCTTTTGCTGTTGGGTCCTTCCAGTCTTTCTTATCTTTTACTCTTGCTATTCGAGATGGGCTCTGAGGACCAGCACCAATGACATCATCCAGTAGCTTGTGAGAGAAGCAGAATCTCAGGCCCTACTCCAGATCTGCTGAATCAGGATCTGTAACCTAACAGGGCTTCAGGTGGGTCATATTATTAAAGTGTTGCAAGTGACGCTCCACCCCTGTTTCTCAAACTTCAGTGTGAATGAGATCCCCCTGGTTCTTGTTACAATGCAGATTACTGGATTATGCACTCAGAGAGTTTGATTCAATAGGTCTGAGATCGATAGCCCCCAGACACTTGCCTTTTGTCACACGGTCTGTAGGTAACACTGATCCAGCTGAGGACCACACTTTGAAAAACACGGCTCCAGTCTGTAAATGTCCTGTGTCTATCCACCTTTTGGATGATGTGAGCAAAAAGTAGGCATTCAATAAATCTTCATCGAATTGAACTGAATTTCTCTTGTTTATACATCCTTTTTCCTGAAACTAAAAAATGGGATGTGAAGGTGGCTATTTTAGTATGTTTTCTGGCTACTAGTTGAGTGTATTAATCCTGTAGATCTCAATTAATGAACTAAACTACTGGGGCTCCCCGATATCTTTATTAAACACCTATTTTGTATGGGTTCAGTGTTCTGTTGAGTCTTTGTGTTTTCTGCAAGATAGATAATATCAACTAATCTGACCAAATCCTTACATTTTTTTCTCCAAAGCTTACCGCAAAGCTTAAGAGTATTAAAGAGTTTCTATTTCCAAATTCCTGCATGTGGCAGACAGACTGTTGAGTAGCCCCTGTGTTCCTGCCTCCTGGTACTCACACTTGTTTGTCATTCCCCTAACCTCCAGCGTGGGCAGGACCCACAACTTGCTTCTAACCAATAGAATACAGCGAAATGGACGGGCTATTTTCTTTGGAATCTCAGATCACATTGTGCGATTGCATTATGTTACGTAAGACTCTGTCTTGATGTCAGACTCTCAGATATTCTCTTTGCTGACGTGCTGAGGTAAGTGCCCATGTTGGTGAAGCCCATGTGGCAAGGAATTGTGAGCCTCCTTTAAGAACTATGGCTGAATGCCAGCACAAAGCAGCTGCAAGGAACAGAATGCTTTCAAAACTACTTGAACAGGAAGCAGATTCTTTCTCGGCTGAGGCTCCAGATGAGGACACAGCCTGATCAACACCTTGACTGCAGCCTCATAAGACCGTGAGCAGAAGACCCAGTTAGGTCATGCTTGAACTCTTGACCCACAGAAACTGTGAAGCAATAAATGTGTGTTGTTGTAAGCTTATAGGTTTGTGGTCATTTGTTACACTGCCATAGAAAACTAATACTCCAGTAATAGCCACTAAGCTGACCTGTAAGGAGACAGCTCAATCAGCTCTGCGTAAGCAGAAAATAGCGACTGATGAGAGTGAGGGTGCCTGGATTAGAGTGAACTGTATTCTGTTTGGCATTTCCATGGCAGTTCTCAGGAGATGAATGAGATTGGAGTGGTTCAGATAAAGGTGACAGCTCCCTTTACTTCTTCATTGACTATTTTATCAGTCCTTCCACATTGCCTCAGTTTCCCCACTTCAACAGTAATCAAACTTGATTTTTCCACTTGGGTTAATAAAATGAAGGTGACAAGTGATGCATGACAACATTTAATTAATATCTATAACCTATTTAGAGACTGGGGTAAAAACTGCTATATAAGTGAAAAGTGGGTCTTTTTTTTTCAATTAATATTTTTTGCGTGGCACACATCATTTCTCTAAGCCTGTCAGATCTTTTGGCTTTCTTCTGAAATCTGCTGATTCAGGCTTTCTTGGAAAACCAAACAAAAGGAGACACACAGAGATGTAAACACATTTCCTATCCACCAAATAAATAGGATTTAGAGCAAAGAGGTTATCTTTCTTAACCCTGTGAAGACCACACAAGATGCAATCTCCCCTGGCTGGGAGCACCAGACCTTTGTACCCATGTAAGTGTTTGAGAGGAATCTGGATCAATAATTCATCCTGAAGTGAATCTTCTTTCTTGGTACTCCCTGTGCACATCTTTTTAAGAACTCTCCAGTCATGGTGGTATGTATATTTAATTGGTTCCAAGACAAGAACTTGCTCACCTTGAAAGCAAGTGGCTTTTACGAGTGAAGGTCAGATGGGGACCAGAGAGGAGCCTGTTTTTAGCTGCACCTAGATTTTCCCGAATGAAAGGATGGGCAATGGATGAATTTTCTCCCTGGTAGGGCTGTGGAGCTATAGCCTGGCTTGACAAAGAATAAATTCAGAATCTGCTTTTCAAGTGGAAAAGGTTAAGTGGCTGAATAATGCCAAGCAAAAGGCTTTATAATGGGTATGCTAGGCAGGAACATACTTGTACCTTTCCTGTCTTTTGTCACCATCTCCCAAGCTGATGAAGAAGGCTGTCTGAGTGAGTCCTTCCTTCCTCCCTCTTCAACCCGGAGGGTTTTGAGATAAGGAGAAGAGACAGTTTAAAATCCAAGCTTTCCAAAAATAGTTTTATAGGTCTCATAGTTACCTTAGGACTTCAGGGTGGTATTTTATATTATGAGTAAAATTTTATTACTACATGGACATAAAGAGGGAAATTAACTGGTAGATTGCGGGAAGGAGATATTGGGGAGAGTGAGCAACTGATACATTCATCTTCTCTCCTGCCTGCCTGAGAAATGTTTTCTGGTTGTGACTATCACTGACTTGTAGCCCAGCCTCTGCCTGTCCTCCATCCCAGGAGGCAAAGCAAGCTCAGTTCTCTGACAGCTCCCACCACTGCAAATGCACTCAGAACCCCCATCCTCACTTTCCGTCACAAATTTTCAATAGAACCAATATGAAGGCAGTAAAAAGCAGCCACCCTTCACAAGCTCTGGGCAAATTTCTGCCTGTGTCACTGCTGGAGGCCTGCAAGGCTTCAGGGTGTCCTGAGCTCTGCTGTATGGCAAGGCTTTTGTAAGGTTGTGTGTGGGATGAAAGAACAGGGGATGGCAGGGAAAGGGAGAAAGGTATGATAATATATCTCGTTATGTAGCTAAATTTTGGCCACAAATGACAGGTCTCAGATAAGAAGGAATGATGGCAAGATATCATTGAATCTATTTTGCCCCGTTGTTCAGATTAGAAAACTGAGTCTCACTTTCTCACCTTAATTATTTCCCTGTAAGAATTTGCACTATGAAAAGTTTTGCAGTTTTCTCAAAGATTAACCTCCCAACAGGTATTTATTGAGTATGAATTGCTTATTCCAAATTGGGCTGGGCGTTTCATTAAAGAGAAGCATATGGTATGGTACAATCCCTGGAATTTGTTCCTACCCTGAAGGAGCTGGTAGTTTTGGGGAATAAGCCTTATATAAGGTAAATTAGGACAGTACAAGACAATGGGATGGAGAGTCCCATTTTCTCATTTTATTTTAGAGGCTTAAGGAAGGAAAGAGTGAGAATACTAACGTTGTTAGAGAAGACTTGTGGAGAATGGAGGATGGGAAGACATACAACAGTTAATTCCAAACTCACACCCCAGCCTCCTCTGGAGCTACAAGCTTCTTGTCGGGTAATTCCTCTTCCTTATTCACCTTTTGCATTTTGTCTTTGCTGTCTTCATTTCATAGCTGTGTACCAGACCAGCTTTCAAACACACTTTGATGGTTAGTTGCCAGAAATTTCAGGCAAGTTACTTCCTCCAAGAAGTTTTTCTCATCTGTAAAGCCAGGGAATTAACTGATCTCTAAGGGGCCTTCCAACTCTAACAGGCTTCAAGTCTCAAAAACAGAATGGATCAAGAAGAAGATGAGTGACTGGAATAACTCTAGAAAATATACATCTCAACACTGAATTAGTCCTTTCCATTTCCTCTTCCTTCTCATTTCTCCCATCTTTCTCCCTCCTCTTCCTCTCCAGGGGGTGAGTACCAGTGACTTCAAGCTTGGCTGGGCTTTGTAAGGTGGAGAAAGGTGTGGCTGAGTCTAGGGTTACAAAGAGCTCAGCATTAAGGATCACAAGGCCTCTGTCTGAATTTGGTCAGCTCTGTCAGTAACTAGCTACATTACCTTGGACAAGTGACTTAATGCCCCCATCTGGATCCTCCATCAAGGTCCCTTATAGGAATGAGGTGACCCTGCATTCTCCAGCCTTCCCTTTATTACTCGGAATCAACATCAGCCCTCTTTTCCACCAAACTGCAGAAAGTCAAGCCGTCTACCAAGTTCTCCTCTCCAAGGCTCTCTCTGTGTGTGTGTGTGTGTGTGTGTGTGTGTGCGCGCGCGCGCACGTGGGCGGTTTGTCTCTAGGAATGTTTACATTTTCCACAAATCCATCTTGGTTGATCTTCATCATCTCCACCTCCACCTTGCTCTGGATAGCTGATCATCTTACCTTCCTGTAACTGTTCTGTTTTGTTTTGTTTTTTTCCCAGACTGGTATCTCTCATGCTGACACATTGAATGAAACTAAGGTTTAAGGGTAACAGAAGAAAATTATAACTGGGAATAGAATATTTAAAACAGGATACTAGATCACTTAGCTTCTATTATTTCTAAAACAAGACTCTTGTGGCTTGCTCTGTCCCTTTCTTCTCCTCTCTCTCTCTCCCCCATTGCCCTTATGTTAATGGGGCCATGCACCTCCCTGCCACAGGAGTCCCTTCATTCATATTCTACGCTGAGGTTTCAAGGGGGAAACAAATTGACCACCCCATGACCCCCAAGGAAACACAGTAGTAGTTTCCAGAAACACAGTAAAGGCAGAGTTTGACATTATTTTGTAAAACATGTTAAAATTTCTTTGTGCCAAGCATCTCCCCATTGACTTTTTCCCTGTGCAGTAGAACTAAATGTTTAATACAGTATCTACTCCCTATCAACAAGGATCTCTCAGCCCCAAATATGAATATATAAATATCTAATTTTATCTAATATGAATAATTCCTTACAGCTTTGAAATATTAATTTCCTCTGCTTCTGACCATCAGTCAGTCAAAATATCAGGGTCCTTTCACAGAGCACCCCTTCATTTCATAGCTGTGTACCATCTTCAAGGGTTCTTTTTTTTTTTTGAGAGGGAGTCTCACTCTGTTGCCTAGGCTGGAGTGCAGTGGCACGATCTCAGCTCACTGCAACCTCCATCCACTTCCTGGGTTTATCTCTGCCTCAGCCTCCCTAGTAGCTGAGATTACTGGTGCCCACCACCACACCCGGCTAATTTTTGTATTTTTACTAAAGACGAGGTTTCACCATCTTGGCCAGGCTTGTCTTGAACTCCTGATCTCAGGTGATCCACCCGTCTTGGCCTCCCAAAGTGCTGGGATTACAGGCATGAGCCACCGCACCCGGCCCAAGGGTTCTTTCAGGCTCTGACAGCCTACAAACTCTTGGCTTCTGTGAGGCTGTCCACTCGGAAGGCTTTACTCTCTTTTGAGGTGAGCTTCTTTTTCTAGGGTATGTAGAAAAGTAATAGAGGATGCTTGCTGGTGAAATGCTACTGGTTACTCTGCCCAGGGTCAGTGTATATGGGATGCATATATGCCAGCTGCCACTGGTGGCCATCAATTCACGGTCATGGAGGTGGGGTGGTCATTCAGAGGCCTTGGGTGCCATATTCCCTATCAGTTGTCTGCTCTCATTTTCTTTACATTTTTACCTATTCTGGGAGCAGTCAATCTTAGCTGTATTTGCAGCCCCAGCAGGGAGCCCATTTCCATTGAAGAGAGGACTCCTTAATAAATCTAGCTCATTTGTGCAGGAGTAGTGCAGCCATTGATTAGAGGGCTGATTGGAGCTGTGACTTTCCTTAGGAAGAAAATTAAGAAAACAGATTAAAGCAAATGATGGGCGACTTTGTCTTCTGGAGAAGGGGGTGGGGAGTGAGGCTTCCTATATTCTGTGTCTCTCCTATGCTGATGCAAGGTTTGAAACATTCTGCAAGATGAATTAACTCCTTCAGGTCACCATAGGGCTCTCCTATATGGCAGAGTATCACAGAATCTAAGAGCTAAAATGGACCTGGGTGGTCATTTGGCTCAAGTCCTTTATTTTATAGATGAGGAAACTCGCTCAAAGAAAGCTACTGACAGGACTGTGGCCATGCAGGCCTTCTGCATGACCTCTAGGCTATAGCAAGTCACAGTTGCTGATGCAGGAACATCTGAAATAAAGTCAGATTGGGTCTAAAGGAAAATTTTTAAATGGTGGCTCCTCTATACGGGACGACACCGCTCTTGAAAACTGCTATTGCCTGCTTCCGTATGGATTACAGCATCAGGGAAGGGAGGAGAGTCAGTGAGTGGGTCAGTGAGTCAGTGAGGGAGGGGGATCCTCACGAACTGTGGGCTGCACTTTAACCTGGTTCCACCTTCACTTCCTTTCTTAAACTTTCTCTTTGTGCTTTTCATTCTGCCATCTCTGTGGTCTTCATTCACCCTCTCACTTGTTCATTCTTTTTTTTGGCATTCATTATTAGAGCACTTAATGTTTTTTCAAAGCATTTTGTGGACACATGGGAGGCACCTAGCCTCAGTGACCTCTGCAGTTGCTCTGCAGTTGTCATTTGGTTATAACAGATCTAACTATCAAGTAATGAGACATGGGAAAAGTCAATGTGAAATGTGCAGTCATGATCCATTGTAAGCTTTTAAAGGAAAGGGGCTATACTGCATTTGACTCAGTATTCCCTGAGTCTGGTAGCCTTTGGCTACCAGGTACCTCTAGGTACTCAGAGGACATTTGTTGAATGAGTGAATGAATGAATGAATGAATGAAATGTATAGATATGAGTATGGTCATTTAAAGTTATCTCCTTCTAAACTCTACAATAAGGAGACATGTTATTATTCTTGCCCCTATTGATTAAAGACTTTTTAAGTTCCTGTATAGAAACTGCCTTCAGATTTAAATTACTAGTCTCTCCACATCTTTTGCAAAAAAATTTTTTACAGTTGCAATTTAAAATGTATGGCCCAGAGAACTCTTTTACAGACATTATCTTTTTATCATAAAAATCCTGCAAACAAATTATCATTCCCATTTTACAGATGAGGAAATAGAGACTGAGAGAGGTTATAGACTTACCTAAAATCTCAGTACCAGTAATTGGTTGAGCAGAGAATCAATCAAGATCTTCTGACTGAGAATCTTGAGCCCTTTTTAATACACTGCCTTCTGCCTCCCCATACTCAAAACCAATGTCCCAGGCTTGTTCCCCATCTCTGTTTCCCATGGTTCTGAAAAACTTCTGGCTGTTATTAAAGATCAACTCAATCTACACTCATAAAATGAAGATTTGCTATCCTTGCCATTACAATAAATTTTTTAGAGTCCCGAATATCATCTCAAGGATGAGTTAATTCTAAGAAGAATAATGGCAGCTCTATTGTTGTAAAAAGTAACTTCCCAACCATGTGTATTATTTTTCATACATATGAATGTACAATAGGCTGTGTGCACACACACACCTGTGTGTGTATTCTCTTTGATTAGTTGAAAAACTGTCAGAAGGCCAAGAATGGGGACATAAATGTAACATATTTGAGATCTTTATTTTTTCTTAACCCATTTAATCCTCACATCACTGCAAATTAGTCAACGAAGTCCCAGAGAGGTTAGGAAAGAACCCAGATATCTTGTCCCTGGCCCACTGTTCTTTGCTCTGTGAGATACCTCAAACATAACAATCCTGCTGGAGCGTCAGCAGAGAGAGAAAAGGAAGGAGGAAATCTCCAGTACCACTCTTTGCATGTGTTGGAGTTATACGGTGCTTCTCAGTTTGGCCAGGATGCCTGAGTTCTATTTGCCTTCTGCTAATAATGTGCGTGCTGGCACAGAGCCTATGTGTATGTGTGACAGAGGAGTGAGAGGGAACAAGTTATCCTGATTCTGTTTATATTGGATAAAAGCTTTGATGCTTGAGAGTAATCTGTACCTCAGCTCTGTTTACTTTGCAAATAGAATAAAAGTCTCACCGCTTGTGCATAAGAGAGATGGGACTAGGGGGAGGGAAAGGGTCTGGAAAAGTAGAGGTAGAGATGGGTTTTCGTGTGTTATAGGCAGAAAGGTGCTGGCCCACGAGCCCTGAGGTCCAGCCCTGCTTCTGTCACTGCGTGTGTGTGACCTTGTGCAAACCCCTTTCCCTCTATGAGCTATAGTTTCACTGTCTGTAAAATTTTGGACTGGAAACAGGAATCCCATATTGACAGCCCAGCTGGTAGAATTCGACCTAAGGACTTTTTTTTTTTTTTTTTTTGATTATTAGCGAAGTGTTTTTAAAAAAACAACTTTAGGCTGCTGTCACACTCTACAATCCACAGGCCTCCCTTCACTTTGCTGAATTTTTACATAGATGTTACCTGCCAACTTATACAATAGTGTCCCCTTATTTGATTTGAGGTTTTGTTTTCCACAGTTTCTGTTACTCGAGATCAACTATAGTCCAAAAGTATTACATGCAAAATTCCAGAAATAAACAATTCAAGAGTTTTAAATTGGCACCATACTGAGCAGTGTGATGAACTCTCTCGCTGTCCTGCTCCAAGGCTGGGGATCATTCCTCTGTCCAGCATATCCACCCTGTACACACTTCTCGCCCGTTAGTCACTTAGTGCCCTCTGGGTTATCAGATTGATTGTCATGGTATCACAGTGCTTGTGTTCAGGTAGCTCTTATTTTATTTAATAATGGTCTCAAAGTGCAAGAGTAGTGATGCTGGCAATTTGGATATGCCAATGAAAAGCCTTAATGTGCTTCTTTTAAGTGAAAAGGTGAAAGTTTTTGATGAGGAAAGAAAAAAAAATTGTGTGCTGAGGTTGCTAAGGTCTATGGTAAGAACAAATCTATCCATGAAATTCTGAAGAAGGAAAAATAAATTTGTGCATATATATATAGTGTGCATAGTGTGTATATATAGTACATTATATTATATATGTATATAATATATTATATTATATACATAGTGTGTATATATATACATTATATATGATATAATGTACTATATATGGTATATATACACACACATATATATACACACTATGCACACTATATATATAGAGAGAGTGTTTGGTACTATCTATGGTTTCGGGCATCCACTGGGGGGTCTTAGAATCTATCCCCTTCAGATAAGCAGGGGTGACTATAAAGGCATTGGAGATAGGGACAGCTGTACTAGTTTCTCTAGAAGTGCCCTAATGTTATAAACAAGCCTAAGCTTGTTTTTAACAGAATCTTAATGAACGTATGTGCAAGGGGGAGCGTGACATTTTAATTAAGTATCAGGGCTCCAAAGTTGGTCTGTCCAAGTTTGAATCCTTGCTCTGTCACTTACTACCACATTACCAATCTGCTCTGTGCCTCCATCTCCTCATCTGCATAATGGACGCACTCCTGGGAGGATTAAATGAATCAATGTCTCTAAAGAGCTCAGAACACTGCCAGGCACATCTTAAATGGACAGTATAGTTAGCTGTCACCGTTACTATTATTAGAGATTGCAATGGAATATTTACACAATCTTGTCTTGAGTAGCAAATGATCTTAAGATGTGTGAGGGCCAGATATTATGAAATGTGCTCATTATAAAACACAAGGGCCAGGCTTAGAGGACCATTTGAGAAAGGCTCTCTACACTAGTTATGCAAATAAATATCTAAAACCAATTGGTCCCCATAATTCTTTTTAGCTACACATTTTCATTTGCCAGTGTCTCATTCAGTCGCTAAGAAATTGGGAAAGGCAGTGCTAGGTCTGCTGGCTGACTTCATGAGATCCATTCCCCATTTCCATGAGGAGTTGGCACCTCCATTTCTCCCGGGCCACAGTTGTTGATTTTGTCTTCCTGGCTGACCTGACCGGTGTGAATGGATGGAACTGGTGTTCTAAGAACACAATGTCACTTCTCACTGAAGCAGCAGGTAGCGGAAGAATACTTAAACAGAAAAGGCATCAAAAATAGCAAGTAGTTCCCCGTTCATTTTTCACGTGGCATGAAATAAAAGTAGGTAAGATTAGGAAATGAAGGCGAAAATGATGTGCGGGAGCTCTCTCTGCATGTTGTTGCATCCCTCTCCAAGTTGCAATAATAAGCATGTTTGAGTAGTTTCCCGATCACACTCATTAATTCTCAGCTTCAGACTCCTACTTGACATTTTTATAACCTGGTTAATATGGCCAGACATAGTAATATGTGCAGAATCAGATGAGTGAGTAAAGATTCTGGGGATACGTGCCTAAGGCACCTCATCCTTTAAAGGACAACACCAAGGGAATACTGGCCTTTTGTGAAGGCAGAAAACAAAAACAAGGGGGTGAAGATGCGAGTCTACCATTAGTAGAAATTCTCCTTTGACACCATTGGTCCTTAAGCAGAGGGAGCTGACAGAGGAAGTCCTGGGCACAATGACAGGTAAAAGAGTAATTACCCTTACAGAGAAGAGCCACAGTCCTCAAGAAAAGGAAAAGAGAAAGGGGAAGAAAGAAAGGGAGGCGGGAACTCCCAGGTTGCTAACTGCAGCTTTCAGCCCATATGACCCTTAGCTCACCAAGCTGGCTCTTCTATTTTGTGTTCCTCTCAGGAAAGTCTACAGGCCACCTGTCCTCTGATCTAATTCCAGAGTTAGGAGCTCAATGAAGTGCATGGAACAATGGCTTGCTCCTCAGGAGTCTGTGTTCCCTGGGTTTTTGAAGGCTGTGAAACTGGTGTTGCTTCTCTGTGGTTAACTCTGCTGAGTGTCTTGTGCTTTGCAATCTATAGGTAATCAAGTGTGTGTGTGTTTGTGTGTGAAGGTGCGGGGAGCCTCCCTGCTCTTTGTCTTGTGTTTCCATGTAGAGGCACTTCTGTTTCTCAAGGGGTTGTTATTGACATTTGGGGTGGAACCATTCTTTGTCATGTGGCACAGTCCTTCATACTGCAGGATGGTTAGCCTTCCTCGGTCTTGCCCACTAAATGCTGGCTGCACCCTGCTCCACCGCATTTTCAAATGCCCACCCTGGGGAAATTTAGTAATAATAAAACAAATTCAAAAGCACTGAGAGAGTAACACTGTCTCCATCTGTCCATCTTTCCTCCCCAGGAGAGAAGCAGTAATTTCTTTCATGAGTGAATTTGGGTGAATGCTGAACTCAGCCTTTTCTCTCTCACTTTTGGACCTGCCTGCTTCTAGAGACAACACATCCCTTTCTGCTCTCCACTGAGTGGGAAGCTTCACAAGAAGCCAGAGGTTGACCTGCATAGCCTCTTACTAGGTCCATAAGATGTATAGTTCATGGACGAAGTGTTATCAAACCATTTGGGGGGAAGGCCCAATATGCTGTGGAGCATATCACAGATGAAGCTAATATTTTGATCTCTGTCTCTCTGTGTTCTGAGTCTTCTTTTTCCTGGACTTGAGAGGAGAAGCAAGAGGTGTTACTTCCTGAGCACCTGGCCCCTCAGTGACTATACATCTGATGGTGGCCAGGATGTCCTTTCCAGATTTTCTGCCTTAGTCTGTTTTTATCACCTGTCTCATAGAAGAATGTCCAGGGGGAATACCAGTTAATGGAAAGGAACAATTCACTGCCCTTGTCCCAGCTGCTACGGAGGAGGGAATCCTTAAAGGAGATGTCAGGACAGTTTAGTGATGGGCACAAGAGATTCAGGCTGGGCTTGACTTCTCTACCACACAGACATGGGCACTCTGCTCTTCTCTGCAGATTGTCCAGGAGCATGAAGAATAGCAGTGGTTTTGTCAGTTAAAGATTCATTTCTGAACTGTGAAGATGAACTCATGAGTAGGCTCATTTCATCCAACAGAGAACACAGTCTTGATGGAATCAAAGCTATCTTGCTTTCCTCCTTTCCAAAGGCTGCACCCTTATTTTCCTCCTTTCCAAAGGAGAAAAGCAAGTCTCCTCTGGGGTCCTCTGTGAATGTCTCTGTTTAGCGCATAGTACAGGTCACACTACTCAGCTCACAGAGGTGGAGCTGGGTGGAGTTGGGAGGGGTCAGTGGGGCTGGAGAGGTAGTGGGTGTTTCCCGTGACATACCTGGAGACAAGGTGCTGGCCTTTTGTACCTCTGGAGCGGGTGGGAGAGGGTGGCCTCAGAATCAAGGAGGCTTCTGCTTCATCACAGGCAGTCCTGCAAAGAAAGGAGCTGTGGTTTAATGATGTCAGACAAATTCTCTTCAGTAGGGGTGGCTGCATCTACACTCAAAGGAATCTAGTCAGGCACAAATAGCATCCACTCAATGGGGACTGCAACAGTATTCACCGGAATGGCTCAGACCAGAGTGTGTCTTTTTACATCAGGCAGTTCCAGGAAGAGGGCCGAAAGGGTCCTTTTGTGGGGCTGTAAACTGGATATAGTCATGACTCTTATCAAGAGCTGCCAGGTATTCATGCCTGGACCATATATGCACATATAACCCATCAATGCCTCCAAATTTGCCTCTAAAAACTTCTCTCACATATGTCAAACACAGAACTTGATCCTAAACTCAAATCATGATAGTTACAAGTAAATTTGATTGTCTTGTTTATAACTTGAAGCCCACAGGCTTTACCTAAGACAGAAAGGATCTGGTGACTCCCAGGAGAAACATCTTGAAAGCTAGCATTCACTTGGAGGATACAGACTCCAAGAAGTAGATCTTCCCTGGCATCCTCCCTAATATGAACAGACCCTTCTTGTATGTTCACCTAATCAGGGTAGATGCAGGCCTAAATGGCATGAGAAAACCAAGCAGTTATGTCTGCTTGTGGTAGATCCATGACACTCCTTAGACGTCCTCTTGATTGGCAACTTGATTAGATTCAGTGAGTGACCCAGGTCCTCTGTGATCAATGACATCTCCCATGAGGATCCCATTCCAGTTGTATCTTCCTCCTATTCCCTTGTACATTTTTTTTTTTAAGAAAGATAAGTAATAGTAATGGTATTTGAACAAGAAGTTGCAGTTCACTATCCATTTTTTCAAGCAGTATGCTCATTACCTCATTTGGCACCCTTTTTTTTTTCAGTGTCCTGGGGCTCCCAAAGCTCTTTTGTTGTTTGCAGTCTACCTCCACCTCCCGTAGCTGTGCTTCCCGCCCATCCATGGGCTTCCTATCACAAACCATGCCTTGTACATCGTTGCTACTTATCCTATCAAACCTGGTCTGTCTCATGTCCCACCTCCTTAGGGCCCTACTTTTTGTTAATGGGATGATATGTGACAATGTATTTGCATTCGAACAAGACCAGCTCCTAAATAAAATGCCCCTTTAGCCCCATGCTTAGGACTTTTGCCTTGGTTAACATTCTGTGAAATGTGACTGTGGAAAAGAGATATGCAAATGTAGTTGCTCTGTAAATGTAAATAGAATAAACATACATATACACATAAATTTACAAGGGGCAAACCACTGCTCAAGAAAGAAAAGGGGGAAACAATTCTTTTTTTTTTGGCAAAGAGTGGGAGATAGAAATAGAACCCACTGTCCAGATGGAGATGCCTGATGGGAGAACCTACATAAGAACAGGAAAAGGAAAATAAACAGAAGACTGAGAAATGGAATGCGAGGCTCACTAGACAAAGCAGAAAGATTGGGGGTTATGGATACAATGTGTATAAAGGATAAAAGCATGACTTTGGAATCAAAGAAAAATATGTGTGAAATTTTCAGTCTACCAAATAGTAACCGTGTGATCTTGGGCACATTATTTAACTTCTCTAAGGCTCTATGTTATGTGGTACTTTTTCTTTCGTTTCCTTTCCTTTTCTTTTTCTTTTTTGAGGCAATGTTTTTTTGAGACTCTGTCAACAAGGCTGGAGTGCAGTGGCACAGTCTTAGCTTACTGCAGCCTTGACCTTCCAGTCTCAAGCGATCCTCCTGCCTCAGCCTCCCAAGTAGCTGGAACTACAGGGACATGCCACTATGCCCGGCTAATTTTTGTATTTTTTGTAAGACAAGGTTTTGTCATGTTGCTCAGGCAGGCCTCAAACTCCTGGGCTCAAGCGATCTGCCTGCCTCTGCCTCCCAAAGTGCTAAGATTACAGGTATGAGCCTATCTTATATATTAAGGGGATTCTAATAACCAGTTAAGGGTTAGGCAATTGAATGAAATGACATATGTGAAATGCTTATAGCAGTGACTGACACATAAGAGACTAAATACGGTAATACTATTTCTCTCCTCCCTTTCTCCCGCATTAAGTTCAAGAGGCACAATAACCTTGGTAAAGTTGATGTCGGTTAAAACAAAGAGAGAAAGAGGGTTATAGAAATCTAGTTAAAGAAATGCTAGATGTGAAAACTAAACAGAAAAAGCTGGTCAATCCATAATATCATTGTGTCGAGAATAAAATAACTTCTGTCTGAAATTTGGAGTTGTTTTGGAAACCACCATTAAGGTAATGCACCTTAGGAACAGAGCTTAGGAATAGGGTAGGGCTAGGATCAGAAAACAGTCAACTGGGAAAGCTGGTGCCTGAGGCTGAGAAAGGTGGAATACTCCAGATGAGGTGCATGAGTGTTGGAATCAGGCCAAGTTTGTTTTAATGCTGTCAGTCCTTAGCTGCTGTATAGCTTCAGACACAGTGCCTAATATAGATATTAATTTGCTCATCTGCAAAATGGGGGACAGCTAAAGTTCTTATCTCATAGGACTGGTGTCAAGGATACGAATATAATATATACCATTTTCCTAATTCACTGCTTGGCATATTTCAAATTCTAGAAATATTTGACAGTGTTATAATTTCCAGTGTATGCTTGGGCATGGTGAGCCCTGTGCATCTCTTCCCTCAGCTGCATCGTCAGGTCTGAGAATAATCCATCCATTTCAACCTGCTGGGTGAGTGCAGGGCCTGCTAAAGAATCATCAAAGAGAAGGAATTCCAGATGTGAGGGTCTGGGGTGAAAAAGAAAGGGAATCAGAAAATACGATGATGGAAAGGGAGATACATAGTGAATTCTATTTTGGACAGCCAATGTCTGTCTATTCATCTATGCATGCGTTGATTCAACAAATATGATTGCATATATATTATGTGCAAGGTGCTGGAGATGCAGCAAAGAATAAGAGAGTTGTGATTTTGAGAGAAAAAGAAACAGTGAAATTTTGATCAGGGCCATAAATGGCATGAGGGAAAAATCAGGGTGATATGAAAATAAAAGATGAAGAAAATCTTTCTGCAGAAATGACAGGTAAGCAGAGACCTGAAGGATAAGTAGGAGAAAGCCAGGCAAAGTTTGGAGCAAGTGGAAACAGCACATGCAAGAGCTCTGGGGCAGGAAAGACCTTGGGATCATTGGAGGGACTGAATTAAGACCGACTTGCCTGGAGCAGAGTGAGGGAGAGAGGGAGATGAGAATACAGCTGGTGATGCGGGCCCAGGCAGATCACATCAGGTCATGCAGACAATGTTAAAGATTTAATATTTATTCCTAAGAATCATAAGAGGGTAATGAAAGGAAAGCTAATAACATCTTTTAACAGGAAAAGAAGATGCCCTCTGTTTAGCTTTATTTACATGGCCAGATTTTCTTCAGCCAAACATTTGAGTGTTGCCCCAGAAGTTTCCACCAGCTAAGGTACCATGAGCGTCGAGGTCCTCACCACTGATTCCCCAGCACACTTATCTCTGGGCCCTGGGAACCCAGAAGATGTGGTCAGTTAAGTTTCTGGGGAAGATTCTTAGCTCCAGGATTGGATGTGAATGGTGCCGGTGGCAGGTGGTATGGTCCAGGTATGGAGTAGAGAGCAGCTGGAACTGGATCTGAGTTGGGATGTCCTCATACTTCCATTCCAAAAGGTCTTAAACAACCCCAGAGAATGTTTTGGATATACGCAGATAAATATATCACCAGAGCAGCCAGTATTAATAATTATTGCAAATCTTCCTCTGTATCCATAATTTGTTTTTCAATGACCACCTCTGTGGTAATAGGCATGAAATTATTTAATAGCAGATTTGAAGAGCGACCAACCAACATCTGATTAAACCACTTCTTTTGACAGGCAAAAATAACAATGCAAGTTTATTGAATGCATACTATATCCCAGGCAAGGTAATAATTGCTTCATATACATCACTTTATTTAATTATCACCGAAATCTTACAAGTTATTTATTTTTAAGCCCCTTTTACAGATGAGAAAACTAAAGACTGGAGCAGTTAAATGACTTACCCAAAGAGAAATAGCTCATAAGCAGTTAAGCTGTTTCTCTGCTTCTCCCACTTTCTCTCAAATGAAGAAGAGATCGTGAAATTAACATGCTTAGAGTAAGTGGGGACTTGAACCCAGGCCACATTAAAACAAACACCACCACCACCACAACAAAAGGTGAAAATGATTTTAATCATATATTTATTTTACTTGACCCTTACTTCCAAAATATCTTTTTGTGTGCCATCCTTACAAAAGTTATCAGTAACATATTTTACATTCTACATTCTTTTTTCATGAATGCTCTTCCAGATCCGTGGTGTATTTGGTCACTTCCAACACATTTCAATTTGGCCTAGTCATGTTTCAGGTGCAGAACAGTCACGTGTGGCTAATGGAGACCACATTGAGCAATGCATTTAACTAGTAACCTATCTAAAGTAACACTACCGAGTTTAACAAGTTATGAAAATCGAGTGAGAAAATATATGTAATAAGTACATAGTCCTGTGTTTGGCGCCTGGTAGGCCCTTTGTAATTCTCTCTCTTTTTGATTCCTTCCCTTAAATCACAAAATACTGAAGATATCTACTTGGAAAATCTGGTCTTTCAATGATCCACATTAAATTCAGGAGAGTTACCATGTAGCATTTATAAACTTATTTCCATTTTGCTTTGTTATGCATTACATAGTTATGGGGCGGCATATTTTCTTATCTAATTATGCTCTGTAGATTGTAATTCTGAAGTAAATTTTCCTTTTCTGACTTATGAGCAAAGAAGGCCCTAAAGCAACCTGGATGGCAGGGTGAATTCAACCTGAGGAAATAGATAGGCTTAATCATTGACATGAGGAGCCAATGGCCCATCTACCAATGGGGACAGGTGCAGATAAACACTCAGTTCTGTGTGCACCAGGGGGAGAGCTAATTGGTTGTATGGATCTTATTGGCAGAACAATTGGAAAGAAGCAGATGATTTCTTTGGGAGGGAGATCTGTTTCCAAAGTGGAAGATACAGGGAATAGGTAAATATCACCCCCTTTATTGCATGGTCAGCTTTTTAAAATTATAGCATAATATCAAGATGGGAGCTGGGTTAGATTAGAAACTGAGCTTGAACATGCTTTCTTTGATCTTTCTACTTCAACTTCCCTGTGCAGTACCGCATACTACCCTTTATTCCCGCTTTCCTCTTTCATTTCCCTCCTTTGGAACCACCTCCAGTTCATTTGCCAGCCGATTTCATGATGGAGCAGAAATGCCAATCCATCATTTGGCCATCAGTAGGACAGCATACCCAATCTGCATTAGCCTGCTGGGCTGACTTCCAGAACATCATCTACTATACATGAATTATTACAGAAACATTATTGCTGTCAGCATATTCCACTCTATACAACTTCCTATTATTATTTTTTTGGTGGACAACACTGAAATTTTAAACAGCTCGATCTTGCTTAAGTAATGTGAATTTGGTGGCTCTAGAAACAACTTTTTGCCTCATCAGTGAGAATCCACCTGCAGCAGTGGTTGGGCTTAGATGCAGGGGAAGGGATGGGGGTCTAGTGCAAATGGAGACTTGAGACAGCTTGAATTTACTTTCCCCTCTCTGATTTCACCCACCTCCCAGTGTCATTTCTCATTTCCTTTACTGTGGATGGCAAAGTGAGGCTTCTGGGCTCCTGATGTTTGGGTAACAGAGTCGAGGGAGCTGGGGATAAATCCGCTGGACACCAGCAGGGTCAGGGAGCGCTGCTTAGGACTTCTCTCACCAAAGAACCTATGTGCTGAAGAGCCCTGGGTATAGCGCGGCCATCTCTGCAACTCATGCTGTGATGGGGATCATAGATCTAGCTTGAAAACTCATGAACAGAATTAGATGATTTTTGTCTTTTTAAAAACTCTGTCACAGCTGGGGCGGTGGCTCATGCCTGTCATCCCAGCACTTTGGGAGGCAGAGGTGGGTGGATCATGAGGTCAGGAGTTCAAGACCAGCCTGGCCAAGATGGTGAAATCCCTTCTCTACTAAAAATACAAAAAAATTAGCTGGGTGAGGTGGCAGGTGCCTGAAATCCCAGCTATTTGGGAGGCTGAGGCAGAGAATTGCTTGAACCCAGGAGGTGGAGATTGCAGTGAGCCGAGATCGCGCCACTGTACTCCAGCCTGGCGACAGAGCGAGACTCCGTCTCAAAATAAATAAATAAATACATACATACATACATACATACATACATAAAAGAAAATAAAAGAAATAAAAGAAAAACTCTGTCACAAAATGGGTCATTTATCATTCTGGAGTGTGTGTGTGTATGCACACATGCGTGCTTTGAGGAGCCCAGGGTCAGAGTGGCAATTCAGGTACTGATACCTGGTAGGAGAAAGTTGTTAAATCAGATGAATCAGACACAGTCAGGTGATTCCTGACAAAAGACAGCAGGGGGAAAGCCGAGGGCCATAGCCAGTCACGTAGAAAAGAACTAAGATACAAAAAATACAAAGAAGAAGACAATTTCAAATCCCAGAAACCAGTGAATGTACTAAAGTTCAGAGATAAATAGAACCAGGAAGGAGAAGCAGAGACACAGATGCGTGGCACTAGTAATAAGGACTCCAGTTGCCGAGGCAGTCCTTGGCCTTAATACCTGGGGTGTTTATTTTCTTCCTGTGTGGGCGTGAGCCAGGGTAAGGCTGGTCTAGGACAAGCAGAAAGATGCAATAAGAATAAATCACCCAAGGCAAACTGAGGAGGTGGAAAGAAAAATAATCCTCGCTGCTGGTGTTTGCTCCCATACACATTCTGCTGCTTTTACCCAGAGGACGGTGGGGTTGAACATTAGACAAAACTCTGGAAACCACAGCCCTTACCTGTATTTTTATTCAGAAATCCCACATATTTAGTGTTTTACCATGAAGAGGCTTTAGGCAACCATTTGGGTTGCAGAAACATATTCTAGAGCATCAGGGAATTTCATGGTGCAAACTTGATCTAGGAGTCTCTGTCCCTTTTGCTACTTCTCCCTTCCTCAGATAGATTCGTCTAGTGAAGGGCCTACTCCAGTTCCTGAGCCAATTTCAGGACAGGTAGGTAGGACCTACACCAATAGCTTTTGTCCTGCACTGAGTGGAGAGTAGAAACAATCCACTTCATGTAACCTTGGATCAAGAAGTTCAGCTATGCAAAAACTCCCATTTTCCGTGTATTATTTTTTTCTCCTTGGTGGACCTCGAATCCCATGACCTAGGAGTAATCCTTGGGGACTCCAGTAAGCCGCCAATTCATGGAGCTTCTTATTTCTTGCAGTACAGACTCGGTTCACAGGGCAGGCTTCTGCCTCCGGTCCCAGGGGCTTCCCTGAAAGCAGCCTCACCCTTACCTGGCACTTCCAGGGTTGCATCAGAGAGAAGGCATTCTTAATCTTGAACTACACTTTTCTGCTGGCAATTTTCACAGGGGCTGCGGGGCAAGGAGGCGGGAGGTGGAGCCTGTCCTCTAGACTGGTCTCCAGTTTAACCTTCAAGTCGAAGGCAAATTGCTGCTCATCGCCTCTGATAATTGGTTAGATTTCAAACACAGATATTAATGTTTCCTATTCAAATGCATAATAATGGTTGGCCGGTTTATCTGGTTACTGCCTTGGTGATCCTAGAGTCTTTATCGCTTCTGTGGAAAATAGATCTTGCGGTAAAACTTACTGCAAATGCTTTCCTGTGTGTATATGGAAGGGGCAATCCCAGCAAAGCATGATTGAAGTAAAAAGGAACTGAGACAGGGTAGGAAGAAAATCAAATACAAGGTAGTGCATTGTCAAGCTAGCTACGGTCTCAACAGAAAACACAGGTTGGGCAGAATCAACCAGCCCAGATCCTACAAACTAAGGGGTTGTATGTATTAACATACATGTTAAAAGAATAAAAAGGGCTGGGGGCAGTGGCTCACAACTGTAATCCTAGCACTTTGGGAGGCCAAGGTGGGCAGATCACGAGGTCAGGAGTTCAAGACCAGCCTCGCCAATATGGTGAAACACTGTCTCTACTGAAAATACAAAAATTAGCCAAGGGTCGTGTTGCACACCTGTAATCTCAGCTACCTGGGAGGCTGAGGCAGGAGAATTGCTTAAACTCGGGAGGCAGAGGTTGGAGTGAGCCAAGATTGCGCCATTGCATTCCAGCCTGGGTGACAGAGCAAGCAAGACTCCATCTCAAAAATAAGAATAAAAAGAATTTTACATTTTTTGAACACTCACCATTAAGCAAGCCTCATTCCCTATCCTTTATAGAGACTGACTCATTTGGTCTCTACAATAGTACTATTAGTAACCCCATTTCATGGCAGAGAAAACAGATGTATAGAGATGCTTGAAAGTGACTGTGATAGTATTTAAATCCAAGGGGCTTTGCTTTAGAGCATACATACCCCATCCCTCCATCATATTGGCTTTCAGTATAATGAAATGTTTTGCATATTAAATATTCCTCAGGTATTTATCAAAGGTGTCTGGAGCCATGGTGAGGGGATGCAGGACCCCTATAAAATCTACTGTGCATTTACGTCAGAGTTTTTTCAAATTAAGATGCTTAGGAATTAAGTCCCACCAAGAGGGTAGGTCTAAGTTTTCGTTAGGTATCTGAAAATGCCCTACAGTTGATTCTTAACAGATCTAAGCATTGAGCACCACCGTTTAGTTCTGTCTGCCTAGATCTAGGAGAGGATAGTGAGTGTAGGATACATATTCCTGTTTTCTTTGTAATGGGATAGAGGCAGGTCTTCCTGACCCTTTGGATTAAATTCTAGCCTCTCTGTCAATCTTCTCTTTGACAGCAGCCTTTTGGTAGTGCTGTTTATGTGTGTGTATATGTATCACACACATACATAAATATATGTGTGATAGGACTATAAATGTGTGAGGTTCTTCAACCCACAAAAGTCAGTTGCACGTTGTGCTAGGTCTAAAGTTATAGCAGGAAAAGTCGGTGGGCCTGTCACTAGAAACCAGGTCTCACGTATGAGTACGTTAGATCAGAAGAGACCTTGTCAGTCTGGGTCAGATCTGAGGTTTAATTAACTTAATAATCAGTCTCTCAGAGCACCCCAAAATACGCTGCAGAAGGTCCTAGACATGAGGTGAGGGAAGTCCTGAGGCATCCCTTATTAAATCTGAAGGATCTTTCAGCCACAGGTTCATTAAGTATGAGCCTGGGATTATGTTAAAGTAAAAATTGCCAAAAACTAGACAATTACATTGCATTTTTGGTGCTATATGTTTATTTTCACTTTCTCTATGTCAGAAAATGAGGAACAGTCTGCTTTGTCTTCTTTCTCAAGTCTCTCTAGCTTTCTTGTGTTTTGCTTATTGCAGTCCTGGTTGGATAAACAGATATGCCCTGGAATGTCTCAGGAAACATAAATAGGGTATGTTGGATTTGACAGAATATTACAAGCTATTTCTGTTCACATTGGGTTTTATTATTCTTCTTAAAAATATACATATATGTTAATATACACAAACCCCTCAAACCTTACTTTCTTGTGAAGTTATTTGACAATGTTCCTAATATTTAATAAATATTATCTAGGTCCAGTGCTGTACTCTAGTAATACAAAGAATGTCTTAAAAGGCATTAGTAATACATTCTTGACAGATGATGCTGAAACAAGCTGTTCCTAGAGAAGATTCATTATAACATAGATTTAATATTAAAACAATGGACTTTATTCTCATCAAATGGATGCAGCAGAAAGAGAAACAACTTATGAAACAACTTATGCTAGTGTGTGTGTGTGTGCGCGCGTGCGCGCATGCTTGTGCCCAGAAGATAAATGAAAATCTTACAGCTGTATAGACCCTCCAAAAAGGGGTGATGGTGGGGGTGGTGGAATCAGACCTAGTATGTTAATCCAGCTACCTGTCTAGTCACACTTAGCAACTAACCTCTTATGTCATTAAAACTTAGAACTAGAATAGATTCCATAATTTTATAGATGAGAACAGTGAGGTAAGGGAAACGAATTGCTAGTTGGAGATAGAGCCAGGATTCTACCTTTATCCTAGGTCTTCCAATAGCCAGTTGGGCCCAGATCATAAATCTTTAAGGTGTTCAGAAGAATGCTTGGAGGCTTAGGCTCTGCTTCTCTCTTTGGCTAAGGAATATGTTTTAAAAATGAGTATTTATTAATTATTTGGACTCTCAATTCAATGCATTATTTTATGTTCTTGGGTAATCTTTATACTATCCTTGGAATTCTTAAGGAAGACTAATAGCCAAATGCTGTCCTCAGTTTCACAAAGGGGGAATTGTAAAAAGTATAGATTCGTGATCTTGATGTACACTCTTGGAAAAATGTAGAGTATGTTATTAAGAAGATGGTCGATGAACACATAAGAAAAGAAAGAGGTGATCACTAGAAGCGTCCATGATTTCCTAAAAGCAAGACATGCCAATTAACCTCAGTTCTTTTTTTTGAGGGGGATACAGTGTCTTTTTTTGGGGGGACTGGGGACACAGTCTTGCTCTGTCACCCGGTCTGGAGTGCAGTGGTGTGATCTCAGCTCACTGCAACCTCTGCCTCCCAGGTTCAAGCAATTCTCCTGCCTCAGCCTCCTGAGTAACTGGGATTACAAGCACACGTTACCACGCATGCCACAACGCCTGGCTAATTTTTTGTGTTTTTAGTAGAGACGGGGTTTCACCATGTTGGCCAGGTTGGTCTCAAACTCCTGACCTCATGATCCACCCTCCTTGGCCTACCAAAGTGCTGGGATTACAGGTGTGAGCCCCCGCGCCCAGGCATCTCAGTTCCCTTTTTGGCATCTTTACTAGACTGGCAGAAGGAGGGTGGAGATGGTAGGGCAGGTAGTGTAAACATAAAGAATGGCAATAGTGTAAGTCCTATGAAATGTTTCTCCTAATATCCTCCAGAATGACCTAGAAAATACAGACTGTGTGTATGTATTTGCAGTTGTTAGGACAATGCCATTCAAAGACAGTCGATCTCTGGAATGCTATCAACAAAGAGGAAGTTGTTTTAGTATCAACTTACAGATTTTGTTTTTCCTATCCCTGTCGTGTTCCAAGTATTTATCAATGACTTGAATGAAACATTGACCATATGCTTATCGAATTTGTGATGACACAAAGCAGAGGTCAGCTAATATGACAAATGATATAAACAAGTTTTAAAAGATCTTGCTATCTGGAAAGATGGATTGAAACTAACAAGATAAATTTAACAAGGATAAAAGCAGAGTCTTGGTTTTAGGTTTGAAAGAAAGCTTGATTTCACAAAAAGAGGATGAGAAAGAATTGGTCTGAGGGTAGTTCACTTCATAAATATCTGAGTGGATTTGGCTGACCATAGACTCTACCAGGCTAACATGGTATTAGGTTGGTGCAAAAGTAATTGTGGTTTTTGCCATTACTTTTAATGGATAAAAATATTAATTTTAATACATAAACATTTTAATTTAATAGATAAAAATGTTATATACTCTATTTTTCTATCTATCCATCCATCCATCTCTATTAAGAGGATCTTATCTTCCGAGCAATCTGTCCTCTGCTGAAGAGGAGATCCTCAGAGCACTGTAGTCAGTTCTGGGCTCCATGTTTAGGAGAAATATTGACAAATAAGACAACAAAGACCACTCTGAAAAGTGTTTGGACATCTTGTCAACTGAAGATTGATTGAGAAAGCCGACAGTGCATTTAGAAAAAGAACAGTTGGGGAAGTAATAACAACTGTCTTAGACATTTGAAAGCATCTCAAGGAGAAGATGAATGGGATAATTCCATTGTGTTCTAGAGGGCAGAACCTATGAATGGTGTGACAGGGAAGCAGATACTGACTCAATGTAAAGAATATTCTTTTTTCAGTAGTTAGAGGTATCTATATGTGGATAAGACAACTTTTGGGTTAGCCAGCTCCTGATCACTGGGTGGGCTTCAAAGCAGCGGTTAGGTGACCACCTGAGAATCAAGATGCTGGTGAGAAGATTGTAGCACAGAATGAGTGGATAGACCAGAAGATCTCCATACTTGCTTCCAACTCAGAGATTCTGATCCCATTCCCTAGGTTAAGCTGACTTTCCTGACCACCAAATGGTGCTTGGCCTTGTCTCCCATAGCCACTGTTCACAATGTCTCCCCACTTCCTCACTCCTGTAACTCCGTAGAAGCAGATGGGGAAAGGAAACTGCTCTAGGGAGGATTGGGTTTGTCTGAAAGTTCTATGTGTTCCAGGGTCTCAACTCTGAGACCTCCAGAAAGCAACTGCCCCTCCAGACAGCCCAAATGCCAGAAAAGATTTCTGAACTTCAAATGAAAAGGAGAACCACCACTCCTTTGAAGTGCATGTATCAAAGCTTTAATAAGAGCTAATAAAATTGTTATGTTGGGTTCACGTTTCCTGAGAGCATCAAGTCAAAGCCTCCCCGGGGAAAGAAACTGTTACATAACTATTCTTACAATTTCTTTTTAATGAATCCCTGATTAAAAAGACCACAATAGTTATTTCAGTTTAACTGTAAAGTACTAATTTAATTGCAATTGATTTCCTCAGGTTTTATTTGCAACAGAGAAGGTGTCAAGTAGTCACTAAACACTGAACAAAAGATAGTTCAGTGAGCAACCTGGCTGCGGGCAGAAGGCTGTGTGCCCTGGTCTCCTGGGAGTCCTTCCTGTCCCAAAGCTTCTAACAATGGCAATAGTTAATTCTTTCATCTGTGAAGGGTTTAAATTTCCAGAATGATTTTACACAGACAAGGACAGGCCCCTTCCAGGAGCCTGCAGGTGCACTGACCACTAGTCTTTGGAACAAAGGTCTGCCTATGGATGTGAAGAGGCAAAGGATGAGGTATGTCACCTGCATACTCAGAACCTGTGCTGACAAAATAAAATGGTACCCAGCACCTAGTCAACCAGAAGGAATTTTGGGGAGGAGGAGAACCCAGGAAAACTGATGGGCTATGTGCCAGTTATCATACTAGAAAGTGGGTATGATTATCCCCAATTCCCAACTGAAGAATAAAAACAAGTTGCATCAAATGATTGCTCCTGGCCACACAAACATTAAATGGCAGCGCTGAGACTTGAACTCCAGTCAGTTTGATAGGTTCTCACTACACCTCATAGCCCCTGATGGAGTATAATTTCAGTCCATGAAGCGGTGGCAATGAGATTCTTTCCAGCTTGGGGCATATACACTCACCTGTGAAAATGTCTCAGACACCAAGCTGACATCTGCCATTTCTGATTCCCCAAGGAGAGGAGGAGGGGTGTGCAGCCAGGAAAGAGAGGGGTTAAAGGCAGCAGAGTGCTAGGGAGGGCAAGTGCTCTCAGTGACAGGAGAATGTGCTCACACAGAGCCCAGAGCTCTGGAGCAGCCTGCGGCAGAAAAAGGGCAACATTGGGGGAACACATGGAAAGGAGGGACCGGTATCTGAAAGCCATCTGGAGAGTTGGAGGCAGGCAGGACTCCTTCCTGGCCTGAACCATTCAACCAAACTCTTAGAGGCATGGAAGCGCCTTCCAATGATGTGCCAGGGTTCTTTGCCAGCAATGTTTCTGAGTCGAGGAAAGGGGCAGAAAGGGGAAGAGGGAAAATATGGGGAAGATGGAACTGAATAGGATGCTTGTGAGAAAGCAAGGGCAAAGACACAATAGATTCTGCTCTTCTCTTAAAGGAAAGAAGTTATTCTTGGTTTTATTTCTCATGCATGGGGAAATTTTGAGCTTATCTTGCTTACCTGATGTCTGTGTCTAAGAATTTAAACATTTGTGTCCTTTGGATAAAGCATAAATGCAGGTTCTGCTCCTGTGCAGTGAGGGACATCTAATCAGGGCAGGGGGAGAAAAGGATTTCAGTGAGAAAATTCCAGGGAACTTGAATCCTCATTAGCTCATCTCTTTGTCCTTGGCCAGGATAGTAGTTATTATCCCAGTTGGAGGAGGATCTAGTGTCTGGGACTTCAGCAAGTTCACGAATCACCTGGGGATCTTGTTGACATGGAGATTCTGGTTTGTGAGGCCTGGGGATGGGGGAATAAGATCTTGCTTTTTCTGCCCTTTCCCAGTGATGCAGTTGCAGCTGTTTCTGGACCAGATAGATAGATAGATAGATAGATAGATAGATAGATAGATAGATAGATAGAATGAATTTTTTTGTTGTTGTTATTTGTTTTTGAGGCGGAGTCTTGCTCTGTCGCCCAGGCTGGAGATGCAGTGGCTTACGATCTTGGTTCTAGCAAGCTCCACACTCCAGGTTCCGCGCCATTCTCCTGCCTCAGCCTCCCGAGTAGCTGGGACTACAGGCGCCTGCCACTACGCCTGGCTAATATTTTGTATTTTTTAGTAGAGACAGTGTTAGCCAGAATGGTTTCGATCTCCTGACCTAGTGATCTGCCCACCTCGGCCTCCCAAAGTGCTGGGATTACAGGCATGAGCCACTGCGCCTGACGCTTCTGGACCACATTTTAAGTAACAAGGTGTCAATCAGTTCTGCAGAAAGGGAGCCTGCACTCCAAGGTCTCACTGTATTCACAGTCAGGAAGTTTATCTATTTGACTGAAATGCAGCATGGACAACTAGCTCTTATCACTCTGCTTACAGCAAAGGTGCAAAATAGCTGGCAAACCTCTTCATGTTGATCCTTTGATTCCTTCAAATTTCATGGTGGAAGCAGGAGACAATACAATTCTTGACAGGCTAGAAAGGGTCGGTTCCTGAGCTGCCCCTGGAAGTGTGACTGGACACCACTCTAAATGACTATTTGGAAGGACCAATGTAGGTGGAAATAATCATGAAGGAGAGAGTTGGGAAAAGTCTCCAAGCTGGTTTGGGTTTTTGGAAACATATGCTTCTTTTGTGTGTTCCATATTCTTTTCCTAAGGCTGATTCCTGTGTTGCCGTTGGGGGAATATGAACAACTGTGCACATCTGTCTCCTGGGCTATTCTTGTGCTCAGTTGCCTGCCAGTCAGAATCGGGTTCTTCTTAGGTAGATCCCTTGGTAGGAGCATGTGGTGTGTACTTCTGTATGAGGAACCCCCAGCCAGCTTCAGTGCTTTTAGATGGGTTGACTTAAGGGCCCATCTTCCCAGGTGGAACCATTCTGTGCTAATTTGGAACAGAGGTTGAACCTGCATCGCAGTCCCTGCTTTCTAAGCCTTCTGGGAGGAATGTAGCAGGGACCTCCTCCCTTTGATTCTGCCCCTCACCCTCAAATCTCTGGTCATGATAATTTTTTTCTCCATCCCCACACAACGATATATCTTCTCTCACATGTCTCAGTTAGACCCTAGCTGGCCCTTTTCAGCACTAGGGCTTATGAGTCCTGTGAACATGACAGATTCTGCCAAGAAGAAATGACTTCTGTTTTCCTGAAACAGAAGCGTTCCTTAGATGACACTTCTCCATAAGGGCAGACCATGAAAACGCAGGCAGTCTGCAGGGTATGAATGTACTTGTTAGTCACCAAGCAATGGCCCCTTCTCTTATGGGTGCTCCCACCAGCCTTCTTTGACACTTACAGAGTAGGAAGCTACTCTGCACTTAGCAATTCATCCTTGATGCCTCAAACATCTAAACCTTAACCCTAGGAAGCAGCTGGAATGAGAAGGACTTGACTAACGAGCACTGAGACAAAGATTCTAGACCAGACTTAGTTAGTCGTGAGGTTTTAGGTAAGTTACTTAACTCTATATGACTCAGTTTCATTTCCTATAAGTGTGAGGGTTTTTGACTCATTCATTCATGTATGCATTCATGCAATATATGCTAATTCAATGTATATATATATTTTTTTTTTTTGAGACGGAGTCTTGCTCTGCCGCCCAGGCTGGAGTGCAGTGGCCGGATCTCAGCTCACTGCAAGCTCCACCTCCCAGGTTTACGCCATTCTCCTGCCTCAGCCTCCTGAATAGCTGGTTCAATGTATATTTTACATTCACCATAGAAGTGCTCTATGGGGCTCTGTAGAAAACATAAAGGGAAGAAAACACAATGCTTTAAAGCATCCACTCAAAAAAAAAATACCTTTCTACTCAAACTATGCCAAGAACTGGCAGCACTGGCATCATTTGGAAGCTTGTTAGAAACACAGAATCTTGGGTCCCACTCAAGACTATGCATCAGAAACTGCATTTTAACAAGATCCCCTGGGAGATTTGTGCACCCATTAAAGTTTGAGAAGTACCAAACTCCATGGGTAATATTGTGTTCTCTGCTTTAGCACATATTGTCTTGTGCCACACATCCTTTTCTTTAAGGAGCTCATAAGAAAGAGAGGAAAAGATTTTGACAAATCCCTACTCTACAATGTTCTGAATGTCTTAACAAAGATGGGAAGAGAATACTATGGAAATTTAGATGAGCCAATAATCGACCATGCCGTTCATTCATTCAATAAATACTTGAACATTTGCTATGGGCCAGGTACTCTCCTACATGTTGGGAAAATAGAAATAAACATGGAGGAAATGTCTTTATTTTTATGGAGCTTACATTTGAGTGGGGAAAAACATATAATAAACATATTTAAAAATTTATAATTCCAGGTAGTGATGTGTGCTGTGAAGGCAATGAGCAGAGCAATGTGGTGCCTGAGGAGCGGGGAGTAGGAATTACTTTTGGTGAGTTGGTATAGAGAGGCCTCTTTGAGGAGCTGAGATCTAAGTGATGAGGAAACAATAACAGAAAGATCTGATCTGTGGGGACAGGGAGAAGAGGATGATAAGGAAGGAGGACAGCAAATGTACATGCCGTGGATAAGTCTGACCTCTTTTTGGTGTAGCAGGAATCAGATGTGTTTGGTAAGGGGTAAAGGTATACGCTCAGCAGGGACTGCTCAGGCCATGGTCAGTGTTAGATTGAATTTCACTCAGAGTAATTATAGTAATATGCACAGATATAGATTGAAAACAATTAATTCTGGCTGCTGTGTGGAGACCAGATTGTAGAGGGCAAGGCTGTAAAAGGCAGGCCAGGCAGGAGGCCCCTGCAGTCATGCAAGTGAGTGATGATGGTGACTTGGATTAAGATGGCAGGGGTGGCATGGCCAATGGATTGGGATACACAGTGTTTTGGGGGTAGGATCAAAGCACCTGGGGAAGATCTTTTAGGGGAGTCTATGATGTGATGAGATGGGCTTTGAAGAATGTGCAGGAAGTCACTAGACAGAGATTCAAAATTCCAGGTTTTGAAGACCAAAAGTGTGGAGTCATGTATTTTGGAAGCAGAAGTTGGTTCATGGTATTCTTCTGAAAGAACCAAGACAAAAGAAAATAACCTAAAGTGCATATCTCTCATAGAAATGCAGTTCTTTTCATTTTCAATGGCAGCCCTAAAATGTGAGGTGACATTCCTGATTTCTATGCAACCTCTCCAAATCCCTCTACCAACCTCTGTATTACAAAGGTCTAATCATCTGGGAGAAAAGAAAGGCTGCTCTCCTTTCTTCCAGTAAATCAGACTTGGTCCTGGATCTGCTCAGCTATGCCTACTCTTAGAGAATAAACTATTTTGGTCTTCTGAGCAGTATGTGTTCAGCACCAAACTCCAGATTTCCCCATAAACCATTCAATCCAAGTAAGAAAATAAATGTGAATATCACTAACTCAGCAGCCTGGCACTGCAGATGACCCCATTACGTCAATCACCATCAGCAGATCACTGTAACTGGTGGGCTGTCATCCACGTGGAGATTAATTGCTGAGGACCTGTTGTATGTATTAATAGATCATTTATTCAGATTGATCTTTCACCCATTGATCTTCAATTCCTGCATATGGCCAGGTAGCTATTGCTCTTGTGATCTGACTTCTGGAGCCAATCTTTCCTCTAAAAACCCCTTTGAGATTTCTTAGCATGTGTAGCAGCCCCATGTAGACTCCAAGTACACAAACCACAGCTGCAGTCAATCTTGTCTCATCTCCAGAGAGTCAAGGTATGCTGCTGCTTCCTACCTTCCTATAATTTGATCGATAATATCTCAAGTTCCAAATCTGCAATCAAAGCACTACTGTCAGGCTGCAATCTGAATGCTTATTTGAATAGCTTCAGCACCTTGCCCCTTGGAAATCTGAGCTTCCTTCTTATCCTCCTGCCTTCCCTGTGCCAGCTGGCATTGTTGGACTGGATAGAGAACCTGAGGTCACCTTAACCCTTTAAGTGGCTGCCCTTTAAGTAAAAAGGTGTCAATCAGTTCTGCAGAAAGGGAGCCTGCACTCCAAGGTCTCACTGTATTCACAGTCAGGAAGCTTATCTATTTGACGGCTAACTCCTACTCCTCTGTTATGGTCTGAATTGTGTTCCTCTAAAACTCCACTCTAGTGGAGTAACTCCACTCTAGTAAGTGGCCAACTCTTACTCCTCTGTTATGGGCTGAATTGTGTTCCCCTAAAACTCACATGTTGAAGCCCTACTCCCCAATACCTCCAAATGTGACTGTATTTGGATATAGGGACTTTAAAGGAGTCATTTTGGTGAAATGAGATAATATGGGTAAACCCTAACCCAATATAATGGGTGTCCATAAGGAAAGGAGATTAGGGCACAGACATGTAAAGAGGGAAGACACTGAAGAAAGATGATCATCTCCAAGCTAAGGAGAGATGGTTCAAAAGAAACCAACCCTACAAACACCTCGATCTTGAATTTTCACCTCCAGGACTGTCAGAGAATAAGTTTGTTTAAGCCACTTAGTGTGTGACACTTAGTTATGGCAGCCTGATCAGACCAATCCACCCTATTTCAGGTCTCACCATGCCTGCACCTTTTCTGAGATTTCCCTAATGCAGATTAGCTTATGTCATCCTGCTATCTGCTGCCATTTCTGTCTTTTCACTGACCTAACATTCATTACATTACAATTACTTATTTAATTACTCATTTTTAAGAGTTTGTCAGCTCCATAATGCCAGGGATGCCTGTCTTGTTCACTGCTTTATTAGGTAAGGAAAATAACTAACTGATATTTATTTGTAAATAATACAAATAAACCTCCAAATCTCAGTGACTTAGCACAATAAGAATGTTTCTCATTTATATCACAGTCCAATGTGGGCCCAGCCTTCAAGCACTTAAGTCTTTATCTGTGGCTAGACTTTCCTCTGCTTCTTTAAGGGCTCCAAACTTAGCTGGTAGATGTGGAACAAGAAAATTATCATTGGTGGGAGGTTTCCATGAGCCACACCTGAGAGTGGAGAACCTTACTTTTGTTCATGTTCCATTGGCCAATACCTAAGTCACATAATCTCAGCAAACTGCAAGGAAAGCCAGTAAATGTAGTCCAGTTGTGTGTCCAGGGAGCAAAGGAGAACATGGCTATTGGTGAACAGAAGCAATTTATGGTATGACCACTATGTCTCCAGCGCCAATCATACTGCCTGACTCACAGTAGGTATTTAATAACTATTTTAATTAATTAACTCATTAATTTTCACAAGTCACACACCTAGCCTTAGGTGGAACTAGAACGCTTTAGAATTGTAGTCCCTGCTTTCTCTGTCCAGGGGCTTTTCATTAGACAATGTTATCTCATTTATACACACTTGGAAGAGGAAAATCTCTGTCTTAAAAATCCCCTTGCAAGAAACAATCTCAACCAAGGAAGTTATTTCATAAAAAAATCTCAACCAAGGAAGTTATTTGTACTGAGCAGGCAGCTTGGTATGTGTTTTTGCCATCTTGCTACAGTTATTCATCTCTATTAGACTCTAAGCTCCTAGAGGGCAATGCATTAACCATCTGGGTACCCCAACTTTAAGCCCAGTGCCTGACACATCTATAACATTCTTTCAGCCAACATTTATTGAACATTTACTATGTGTTGCACAAAGTGCTTCACATCCATCAGCTCATTAAATTGTCCCATGAAGTAGCAACAATAATTGTCTGCTTTTAATACATTGAAAGCCAGTGCTCAGAGAGCTTGAGATAACTTGCCAAGGGTCACAGAACTAGAAAGTAGTTAAAGTAGGACACAAAGTCAAGTACCTAGGTTTTCAAAGCCCATGATCTTAATCGTTATTCCAAGATGCCTTTCCTGTGCATGCTGTTTAAGTTGAATGGAAATTGGCCATGGGCATCAGAGCTGAGTTAGCTGCTTTTGTGAGCCTGGTCTTATTCTTGATGTCAAGAATGTATGTCTCTCATTCTCTTGAAAGCAGAGGATGGGCTGTCTTTGTACCCCACAGAATGCCTAGCAAAGAGCCTGCTGTACAGAAGATCTTCAATAAATGTGTGCCTCTGCTCTCTACAAGGTTAATGAACCACAACATAAGGAAGAAAAGGAATGGTCAACCTGCCTATACTGGTTGGTGCAGCCTTCCGCAAGTACCCACCCACACACTGCCTTCACTGGCCCCCCAACCAGCCACTCTGCCCAGAGTTCTTCTTGGTGGGTCCTAGCATCCTTTGGGAGTGAAGGCCCCTTTTTTCCCTCTCTGAGATTGATGGTGATGGTAGAGAGAAGGAACTAGAGGTTTCTGATGGAATTTCCATCTTGAAGATAAGATAGAAAGGAAGAAATATTCCTAGTGAGTCCAATTCTCTCAGGAAATAAGACAGATGTCTTTTCCTCTGGTCTTCCCCCTCCATTCTTCTGAACCCAGCTGCACCACAGCATCTCAGGCCCCTATTTTTTCCAGTCTGTGAAGCTCAGAAGCAGCAGTGTTCATATTCTAGTTCTACTGTTCTGGCTTCGGGAAGCAGAGGCTGAGGCCTATCCTCCCAATCCCTTCTCAAATCCATCCCCTAGGCTGCATCAGAATGAAGCAATTCAATTGCATGCAGGTAAACTTCTCTTGGTGCATGATTTAATTTTTTTTGGTAACCCTGAAAACGGCATTTCACCCAGGATATGTTATCAGTGAGCTCTCTGAGCAAATAATACACTAAAAACAAAATAAATAAAATAATGTTCTTTTTGTATACATTTAGCACAAGTGAAGACCCCTTCCTGTGTGGGTGCTTAGCTGAATTATTTTTGCCTACTGGCATTCCTGTCCCTAGAATGAGCAAGGCTGCACAGCTTGTCGAATATGAGGAGGTCAGGCTCCATCATCTGGTGGATACACGTGGCTCTCTCTTCTCCCTCAGGTGGATGAAATGCAACTTACATAATAAAAATGGAGGCATTTCAGGCAATATGACAGAGCCATGTGTAGATGAAGAAGGATTTTCAGCACCTCTGTAGGAAATTGGAATTGGCTAATGGTTCCTCAGTATATGAAGAGAACTGACTTCATCATCCTCAGCAAAGTTTCCAGTGCTACAGGAATTCAAGCTTTACAGCTCTGCTTCTACAACTGTCAGGAGCCTCTTGGGGGATGGCAAGTACAGAAAAGACTGAAGAAAGACATATTCCAGTCACCCCCAAGTTCATTTCCACTTCAGGCTGAGGGCCTGCCGGCCCAGGGGAAGCTCTGTCTCTTCCAATTTGGTGTGAATTGAGACCATCCATCCCGGTCGAGCTGCATTCTAGGCTTTTTTCTTGCTGATGTCAAAAGGCTGAATGTGGACTTCAGGACGGCTTGAGGGCTGTCTCGCCTGCTAACACTGATTTTATGATATGCTAAACATAACATTCAATAGCTATTACTTCCACTGTCAGAGAAACAACTTGAGCTATCTATCTTCCTCCTCAGACTATATTACATTTCTCCCTGCAAATGACAACGCATTATAATATCTTTTATTATAATATTACTTATTTATCGCCAAAGGTTTTCCAGCATTAATGCTGAGGGCTCTCATTCTTTATCTGCTTTTTGGTTTGTTTGTTATGAATGTCACATTTTATTTATCAAGATGGGCTCTGTTCAGAATTTGTGGAGCCATAGTCTTCTGATTTACTTCTTATGCAAACCTGAGCTTTTATCTCGTTAGATTTCTCAGCACGTAACGAGCACAGGATGGACAAAGTGTTCTACATTTTTATTTTTTTGAGACAGAGTTTCACTCTTGTTGCCCAAGCTGGAGTGTACTGGCGCTATCTCGGCTCACCACAACCTCTGCCTCCTGGGTTCAAGTGATTCTCCTGCCTCAGCCTCCCGAGTAACTGGGATTACAGGTGCACGCCACCATGCCCAGCTAATTTTTTGTGTTTTTAGTAGAAATGGGGTTTCACCATGTTAGCCAGGCTGGTCTCAAACGCCTGCCCTCAGGTGATCCGCCAACCTCAGCATCCCAAAGTACTGGGATTACAGGCGTGAGCCACCGTGCCTGGCCTCTACTTTCTTGCTTTGTCAAAGGACCCAAAGGGAAAGCATCAGGATTTAGGATTATGGCCCTTGAACCTTGAAAATGAGTTCCTGGGGTCATCTGTGCCAGTGTCCCCCTCTCTTAAGACAGGACTTTAACCTTGATAGTCCCATTTTAGCAGGAACTCTGCCGAAGGAGCTCCCGTAATAGTTCTTGGTATCTTGTTCCACAGTTTAGCAGCCTTCCTTCTGAGAAGCTCTTCCTCCACATCCCCCTCTAAATTAAAGCTATTTCCTTACGTCCAGTCAAAAATGTGATATTCTGCTGAGACATTATTTCTCTAAGAAGGGTACTGGAAACCCCAATATAGAAAATCTCTTAAATGGCATACACACTTGGAGGCAGTTATTTGTTTTACCATAAAACCAAAAACCTAAAATCATGCTTCCTTGAAGAATATCTTCTTTAGTTCTCTTAAGTGACTATGTATACATCATTAATGACTAGACAGAAAAGCTTTTATTTTTTTTTTCTTTTTCCTCTGTTGGGAGTAAGTAGATGTGCAGGCAGAGAAGATGAATTAAAGTGCCAGCAAACTAATGCTTACTGAAAGTTTGACAGAATTGCTGATATGGTCCTTGGAAAAACTAGAGATATCCTTACATTGATACATTGGTATAAAAACATCAATTTGCGTTCCACTTTGCTGGAAAGAAATGGGGTTCAATTGTACTTGAGAGTGAACCTTTGCCCTAGATTTCTCTAGAAATTTCTCTAGCACCTAAAATCTAATGGAGGCTGAACCCCCAGTTAAGTCTGGCCTTGGACAAGTGGATAAATGAGGGATATAAGAGTTGTTTACTCCCCTGACTGACGCTCTTTTTCCATTGTAAAGTGACCCCATCCTATCCTGTCTTTTCTCACCTGGGCACCCAGTACTAAAATAATGCTAACTTTTTCTGTCCTGTTCCAAAGATGATATCTGAGAGGCTAATGGTTGATCAAAGCCTGAGACATTACTCCCTCCCAGGCTGGTTTACATTTTAATAGCAGACTATGGGAAAGGAACATTATTATTCAAAGAATGATACTATCATAGTGGAAATTCAGACATCATAGAGAACTAATGGAGGATATACTTAGACTAGGGCCGGAAGCTGAAGGTACTCTTAATCACTCCTTGTCAGGGACTCAAATCCTTCTGTCCACGAGACCACATCAAAATGTCCAGTTGAGAAATCCTTCCTGCACGTCATGTATTGAGGCCATCCCTTCTTTGGCACCATGCCAATCACAGGAGAAAGGCAAAATGCAACACCTTGGCCAATGCAGAGGAGTATGTTGAACATCCACACAAAACAAGACACCATGTATTTTCAGCTGTTTTCCCCAAAACGGGTGCTAATGAGATGAAAGGCTTGCCCCTGATTGGAAGAATGTGTTGGAAGGCTTGTAGTTGCCATTCTTATACCCTGGCCTGCCCACCATCCTCACAAGAAGAGAAAATGGTGCAGCTGAGAAGTTCTGCCTTATCATGGTGGGAAAGGAGGAGTGGTTTCAGTGGGATGTGGCGGATTGTAACTTCTTGGGTACTGTCAGAAACTCATATTCCAGTCTCAGAGTCCTGCACTCTGCATTCAGCCCTTAAGCTAGCAAGGCACCGAGGATGTTAGCAGGCTCTGTGAATTATTCACAATGCAGAGGGACTCTTCCTAGAGCAGTGTAGGCTTGTTTCTGAAATACAAAATGCAAGATTGGCAAAGTAGAAAAAGAGGATATTGAGACTATATATTTTGTTAGACTTGTTGGCCTGTCCTACATCCGACTCTTTGGTGTTGTGCCTGCCCCCACCAACCCCCAAAAAAGATGATGAGTTGAAAACAAGGGCCCTATATCCAGATGAACAGTTACCTTGAATTTCCCTCTTTCCCCATTTTCCAACAGTCCAACTTCTATCCTTTCTTCTCCTGTCTATTAAAATAAGTTTGGTTGGTTTGGGTAGATTTGCTATCTTAAACTACCTCTGAGCCTCCTTTTTAATCTTGGAGAAAGGACAACAGATCTAGTCATCTCATTTTTGATGAATCTTGGGCATTTCTGCAGTGACCATAGCCACCAGATGAGTAAACTCTTCCTCCTTGACACTATTGCCTCAATTGATGGGCTGAGTTCTAGATGTCTCCAAAAGACTACACTGCTGGAAGACTGGTCATCTTTTTAGTACATTAAGACAAAAACAATCATTTATGAGCTGTGGTTTGTGAAATGGTGCAATAACTATTTGCACATTGTTTTCTATTGATCTATAGACCAATAAACTGAGCTCTCCGAAGCTATTGGTGAGTTCTATGGGGATGGAAAGGAAGATCCCCCTAAATGCCTTACCCTCTTGGTATCTAAGTCCAGCTGTGGTATAGTCTATCTGATTCTTTTGAAATTTTTTTTGCCAGGTAAGTTATTAACCCCTGTTATTTATTAGAGGTGCCTCTTGCAATGCTAAATTGCTTCTTCAAAACCATGTAGTTGATGACTTTTAGGGGAATGAGGTTGACAGAGTGTAGGGGATGTGATCACCCCAATCCACTTTATCCTCTTAGTGTCATGGCTCTCAGCAAACTTTTTTTAGTGTCAAGTCCCAAGGGAGAAAATCAATGAAATGGTCTCTATCCTGGTCCAAATAACTCCAGATCCCATTGATCTCCCTTTCCAAGTACCTGCTTCCCCAAGTAACTAATTAGGATGGGACTTTTTTTAATACCCACCTCTCCTTCTGCTGCCACAGATTCAATTCATGTTTTCAATATGTATACATCTATTTGCCTGGATGACTAGAAGAGCCCCCTGGCTGTTTCCCACCCCTGCCTCCAGTCTTACACTTCTTCAGTTCATCTGCTATAATTTAGGCACAGCAACTGTTCCAAAATGTGAATCTGATCATTTCAGTTTCTTGCTTAAAATTCTCTTCATTTGTCTTAGGATAAAATCTAAGTTCTTTGCAAGCCACAAAAGACTGTTTATGGGTCTCGATCTCACCTTTTACCATCATCCCCATTGGAATTCCATGCTACTGAGAGCACCCATCCCTCACCGGGGATTCCTTTCACATGCTCTTCCACCTTTTTGGAATATTCTCTCTGAAACCATCTAGTCTTTTGTGGTTAACTTCTATTCACCCTTTAGGATTCACCTGAGAGATTTCCTTTATCTTGAGGCCATTTATAGTTAACTGCTATGGATTAGGTTAGAGCTAGCTATCCATTGTGGGGGTGCCCAACAACCTTTGGATTTGTTTCTGACAGAGCAGTACCTCCCTTTGTTTGTGTTTTCTGTTTGCTTGCGTTTTGGTCTACAGACATTAAGTTCTTGAGGCAAGGACTGTGTCTTAGTCATCTTTCTAACTTGGGTACTTGATCAATAGACTAGAAGATTAGCAAACACTGGGTGAATAAATGCTTGACCTATGTCAATATAGGTTAATTGCACCCAATTAAGTTCCTCCCTCCCTTGCTTCCTTCCTTCTTCCATTCTTCTTTTCTTCCTTTCCTCCTTCCTCCTACCCCACTTTATTTCTCTTCTCTCTCTTATGGTTTGGAAGGTTTTTAAAATTTATTTTATCTTATTTTTTTAGTCCTACATATGGTGTTATACTGGGCTTATCAATGGATCATTTTTGGATGAATATAATCCCTGTTATTTCTTCCAGGTAACCCTGGTTAGAATTAGAGCACTTCCACTGCCCCCTCCCAGATTTTTCTACTCTTATCATCATCATATATATATATGTGTGTGTGTGTGTGTATATATATGTATATACACACACACATATATATATACACATATATGTACATGGGTATTCCACAGGGGAATATATGTATATAAATAAATAAATATGTATGTATTTATTATATATGGCCATGAGTATTATCAAACAACTGGCACAATACAGAAAGATGGTTACCAGCTTCTAAATCAAAGACTCTTAATTTTGTAGTTCACTTTCCTGTCACACACTCCTACAAGGTGCTTAACCAAAAGTTCCATTAGAACTAGCTGGGCTCCATAGAAGAATATAATATATATTATGTATGTATTATGCACATACATATATCTGCTACATATATGTTATATATAGATATACAGACACACAAACATACATACATATATATATACACACACACACACACACACACACAACTATCTATGTTAATATCATGTCATGGCCAAGAGAGTCCTGTTCTCTGTCACATTTGTTTCCAGTGGAGTGGTGCAAAGTGGTGAAGATAAGGGATAGGGAAGTAGAAATGAGCCCCAAATGCTACATTCCCTAGTCTAGTAGGGTTTCATTATTTCCTCTCTCAATTCCCCTTACCTCTGATGCTGGGACATCTCCAGAGTCTTTGGTAGTCATTAGCATTGTCCATTAAATATTTTCCAGACACATGATAGGACTGCACTTACTTGCCTAAATAGAAGCAGAAGGCCCACTTTCAGACAAATACTCCTAGAGCAGAGAAGTGATTCACCACTCTCAGAAGGCAGCTGCTTCATCAGCTTGGTCCCAGAGTGAGGACAATGATGAGCAAGCAATGACAAACAGGAAGAGAGGAAGGGACAAGCTTAATTGGGCGCAATTAGCTTACACTGACATAGGTCAGGCATTTATTCACCCACCATCTTCTACTGCCATGCACTAGGGTTGTGAGATAGAGCTTCATTATGTTAAGTCACTAAGATTTGCAGGTTATTTGTTACCACAACATAATCTAGTCTTCCTTGACTGATGCAGAGCCACTGAAATCGAGTTTCCTCCTCACTAAATCCTCCTAGTGGGGATTCCACAGGTAAAGGTGGCCATGACATGATATTAACATAGATATATGTACATATATGTATGTGTTTGTGTGTATATATATATTTCCCTGTTGCTCCTGCTGCCCTGAACTAACCTCTGTGGGTGGGGAGACATGGTTCTTCATCCTTACCTGATTTGTTCCTGACACTCTTATCAGTTGGAGCTTGAACCATTGCTTCGCCACCATGTCCACCACTTCCTTTGGGGAACAGCTCCTGCCTCACCAGCTTTGAATGCAGGCAGGCTTCCTGCAGCATGAAGAAAGTCCATCTGTAGTAGAAGTGGGTGCTGTCAACACACACAGCAGCAGAGACAAGAGCTATGGAGAGAGAGAAACCTGACAGTTTTGTGAGCTAATAAATCTCTCCCAGTTCTTAAACTAATCTCAGGTGTTTATCTGACAGTCGTAACAAAAATAATTCTTGATAATTCATCCAGCAATATTAAATCTTCTTTCTCTGAGTGATCCTGTTTTCTCTAGTTTTCTTCCCTTTATGCTGTGGTGGCAAGTATACAAGTGAATCCAGGTCCTTGGTCATGATCTTCCTGGTAAACAGGCACTCAGCTCTGAGAGTCTCAGGGCTATACAACCATTAGCTTCTCTTAGCCAGAGGTCAGATACATACCCACTTCATCTTCCTGAAGACAGCTGGAACCAAAGTAAGTAAAAAGACCTCTGAGCACATAAAATGCAGTCCATACAACTCATACTCAACCTCCTGAATATTACTCTAAGGATTTTCTATTCATAAAACCTCAGAGTTAATTTCCTCTCATTGTACTTAAGATGATAATACTTTCTCAATTTTCTTCTACCTTAGAATAGAAGTAGTCAATTCGAAAGGATGAGGAGGGAGTGCTTTTCATCTTAGTGGTGGAAAGTGACACTGGCTAGTCCATCAAAGGAGAGTCAGAAAAACTACAAATGACAAGCAAAATGCCTCAAGACTGGGGTCATAAGATGTTAGAAAAACAGTGTTTTATATAACTAATGCTCTTCGTATCTCACTGCACATCATTGCTTTTACAGCTCTGTACACAAGAAGATGCTACTAGTGGTGACCCTAAGTCAATATAATGTTAAATTATCTTTGGGATATTTGGTTTATTAAGGCAGGGGGCTGTTTAAGTTAATTAAAAAATATGATATGATGAATTGTTTCAAATGCTTGGCATTCAAAGAGTTAAATCCCCATTTTTTTTCCCTGGCAAATTTGTTTATGTAGAACATCCCTTTCTTTGATACTGCTGAGTCCACGAAGTGAACTGTATTGTTTATCAATATAAATAATTTACAGTACAGACATATTTATCTTGTTTGTGTGCACACTCTTTAGTATGAGATAATGTTTGTGGATGTGTTTTTTAATCGGTAGAATACAATACAATGTTCTTTATCATCGTACTCCCTGGAAGTCCTGAATGACATTGATATTCATTGGCTTCTTCTTCCTTAGGAATCCCTGGATGAGCCATTCTCAATGTTTAGTGTACATAAAGTTCTGCTGGGAAGCTCATTGAGAGTGCAGATTCCCAAGTCTCATTCTTAGTTATACTGATTTAACGGATCTGGGGTAGAATCCAGAAACCTGGATTTTAAATAAGGACCACCTCCCTCCCCTGCCCTGCTGTTCCAAGTGATTTTCACACAGGCAGTCCAAAGTCTAACATTTTACAAAATACAGCTCTCTGCTGGTCTACAGCCCACAACCGCCCTGGGATGGCTCCCTTTTTCCCACTGGACTTGAAAGGAAATCTCCCCTCCTATACAGTGTCTCAGTCAGAACCCAGACCTGAGTCATTGAACAGAGGGTGGAAATCATAAAATAAAATAGAATCTGGTTGAGGTGACTGGAATAAGTTGGAGAAAAAAAAAATAAAGACTTCCTAAGTCAAGTTTTAGGTGGTGGTATAATTAGAATTATTATCCATTATTTATGTGGCAGATGATGTTCATGAGGTGCTTGATGACTCTGTCTTAATAGGCAGTGGTTCTGCTGAAGGAGAAGGTGACATTGGCCTGTTCTTTCTCCCCGCTGCCTCCCTCCCGCTGTCTCTATTCTTCTACTGAGCCCAGCTAGCTCTAATGGCAGTTTTGGTTCAGCACCGTGCAGGAGTGTGTGATAGAAAAGCGAAGTACAAAATTAAGAGCCTTTGATTTAGCAACTGGTGACCATCTTTGTGTAATGTGCCAGTTGTTTGATAATACTCATGGCCATTCCTTGACCACCATCTCTGTGATGGACGTTTGTCATCTATGATCTCATTAAATACTCATAACTGCCTTTCAAGTAGACTCATCTCTTTAAAGATGAGGAAACTCAGGTTCAAAGAGGTTAAGTGACCAGCCCACGGCAACACAGCGAATAAATAGTGCAACCAGGTGATCTGAGTCTAACATGCAGCACCTTTCCACTACTTGTCCCCAAGAGCCCTCAAAGGGAAGAGCACTTTAGGGCTCTTGTGTCTCTGTAAGTCATCCTGGGTCTCGTTAGTGCTTTGCCCTTATTATGGTCAATAGTGACCCTTGCCCTCTCTTGCCAGGTTCATTTAGTCTTCTCTGCTTTTTCCCAGTGTCACAGCCTAGATTGCTCTACAAAGGGGCACTTTTGGTAGAGCAGGGATCAGTCTTAACCTGAAGCTTTCTGAGAACAAAAAGCACTGGGTACATGTCATCCTTCCTCTGTCAATGAACCCCATTAGCTTTGCTGTTGCCTTTGCTATGACTAATATTTTTTCCTTCTTTCACCTGAACATAGCCTTTCGAAAAGTCATGACCTATTATGTAAGGCTGGCATGTCCTAGGAGAAAGAGAAAACACAAAGTTAAGCATAGTCTGTCAAAATCAGGGGCAACTGGGCTTGAAAAAATCCTTGCTCTTCAGGGGCAGTGATATCCCAGTTTAGTGTAGTGAAAGTCATCGTGCCCAGTGTCCTCTAACAATCTGACTTTAATGGGGTTACTATAGCTGGGGTAAAGCATTTTATATGGAACCAGGTTTACATTATCCTACTCTTTAGAGATCTTGCTTGCAATGCTGTTCAAATCCTTTAATCCATAAATAGGATTCCAGACAGCACTGGGCTGCCTTCCAAAACTGTAATCTTCCAGTATATGAATTATTACCAAAAGATTAGGGTGTTTCTAGTAATAACATTTCAAATAAATCAGCTTTCATGGAGGAACAACAAACTAATATTGGAAATAACAATATAAAGACATTTATATAGCCACTTGCTAGAATAACTTCCCTAACCAGGGGCTTCTTTTCTCATTTACATTCATTCTGTTCGAAAAGTCTTTTTTCAGTTATTGTCAGCTGCTGGCTTTAGCCTTAGAGCATGCCACATGTTCCCTTGTCCTGGGACTCTTTGATGCCTGTGAAATCAGCAGTTCTATTTACCTAGGGATGGTCAGAGATATTGGCTACTGTCCCCAGAAGCTCTAGGTCCCTTTGGACTTTCTCTTTGACTCTGAAGAAGTGTGTAGGAAAAGCTATATTTACATTTCAGGCTGGAAAATACTCTTTCGGGGCTTCATATCAAAGATTATAAATGAGATTGTGATGTAGAAGAGAGAGTTCCTTGCATGGCTTTAGGGATTGAGTCCTTTTTGGTGGCACAAAGATCTGTTGACAGTAAAGATTTACTCGGCATGTACACACCATGGTGATGACCCCAAGGCTGTGTGATGTGAGCTGAGAGGGCCTGCCTTATACCTTGATGAATTCTGACTTCATCGCTCACCAGTCTTAGGAACACTGGGCAAGTTTCTTCACTCCTTTGTTCCTCTATTTTCTCATCCATAAAATGGGGATATTTACTACCCTATGGGGTTATTGAAGTTAAATGAAGTATCAGAGGTAAAGTCAGAGCTCCATACTATGAGTTTTTTCCTCCCCTTTTTACTGTTCTTTTAAACCATTTGAGTTCATGGTGATGTGGCTGATAGATAGTGAGGGGCTTCACTCTCTTAGCCACAGATGGCTACTTTGAGAAATCCCTCCGGAACACCCATTTTTGTGACTCATGTCTGCGACCTTGAGTGAGTTGTCACACTTCTGGATCTCCACTGCATCTTCTATTAGAGAAAGTATCTAGCTCCTTTCTAACTTGGTAGGTGAGAAGGCAGTAAAGTCAGTATTCATATATGAGCTCACATTTTAAGGAGACATTTCATAGTCATGGAATTTTAATGCTAGTAGAGATTATCTAGGAAGAAGAGTAGTTAACATTTCCTAAAACTACTCACTATGTTCAAAGTAATTTATATGCTTTGCCATATTTAATCTTAACAACCTCATTAGGGAGGTGGAGTTATGCCCAGTTTGCAGATGTGGAAACTGAGGCTTAAAGAGTCACTTTTAGTTAATTTACTCCAGATTGTACAGCTAAAATGTGGTGGAGACAGACCTCAAAAATTATATAACTCCAAAGTCTTCCTATTGCACTGTTTTTACCCTCCATGATTCTTATTTTACAGATGACCAAAAGAACTGGGACTTAAATCATTTGTCCATGGACTTAGCTGGTTAGTGAAAAATGCAGGACTAGAACCTGAGTTTCCTGATGCTATTCCTGTGCACCAGCTCCCCTCCCAGCCCTGAGAATTGGTATACATTGTCTAACCTCACGCCCGTCTTATATTATTATTTCAAAGATGCTTTGTTTTCATTTTTGGTGGCTTTTCTATAGACACAGGCTCCTGACATTTTAGTTCTAAGACTCTCTTCTTATATGAAAAGGTTGGAATAGTTGATTTCTTTGGTTCCTGCTAGCTGAAAAATTCTATTATTCCTATGACCCTCCATTCCCCATAGTAGTTAATGATCTGTAAAGAAACACTTAAATGCACCAGTTTACTACCTTCTCACTCTGCAACCTAGAGGGAAGCCAGCTATTATTTTTTTTCTTCAAAAGGGAGATCTGAGACCCACATTGCTTGAGCAACTAACTCAAGGACATAGCTCATCAGTGGCTGAGCCAGGCCTGGAATGCTCGAAGGAGATTGTGTTTTCTTCACCTGTTAACCTCAACCCTTAGCAGAGGGGCTGGGACATAGTGTGTGCTTGTTTACAGTAGAATAAATATGCTTGTGCATTAATGAGCCATGAGTGAAGTTGAACCCAGGCTTCCCAACTCCCAGTATAGGCTTCCATTAGCAGCTCTTCCTCCAAACCTTTCGTAATGAAGGAAATTTGCCTGTTTGCTAAGTGATTCATATGTTGGGTTTCCTAAAAGCAAAGTGGCCCCACAGAGTACATTTCAAAAAGTGGAGATTTTATTTGTTATTTGCAGATCACTGGGGTGGCAGGTCTGAATTCAGACCTGGGAGGATGGATGAGTGAATTTGCACACACCACTCCAATCTACTCCTACTCTGTCAATTTAAGGCAGCATTATTATATTATTAATGGGATGGGAGAGGGGATGCCTGGAGAAGAGAGATTTGTGAAATGTCTCTTCAGATTAAAGGAGCTTTGAAATGGAAAGCATTAGCCCTCTGATTAACTGAGCCCTGCAGTTTACATTTTGGACTTTAAAATAAAAGTGAAAAGAGAAAAAACACCACTGTGTTTTTGGAAGCTTGTGCCATTTTTTTTTTCTTTCCCTTTCCAGCCTTCCGCTTAGCTGCCCCGAAAGGCAGGCGGTGATGAATGGCACCTACTACAAAAGAAAGCCGGCGGGCACACATGGGCCCGATGTTGTTTCTGTCAGGGCAGCTCAAAGGGAAGGCCGCACCACACGGTGAGTTCCCCCTTTTCTCCCTAAACAAATGTTGTTTTTACTGAAGTGGGGCCGTTCTGATTTAATTACAGGGGGAAAGAGAAAGACACCGTCCATTTTTCTGCTCCATGGAGAAGAGACACTGGCAGGCTTGGGTGGGATAAGAACCAAAATGCACCAGTCCTCAGGGCCCCTGGCTCAATTACTCTTTCTGCCTTGGTTTCCCCATCTGTCAAAACCAAAACAAAGCTTTCCTAGCTGTCTCAGGGGGTGTGGAGGGACTGCTTTTATAAATTAATCTGATGACACGAAGTGTGGGAAAGGGGAGAAAGGGGCATGAGAGGGTCTGTGCCAACCAGCGGCGATGACTTCATACATTTGTTTTCTGTCAGTATGAGAGGTGGGAACAGGGCTGGGTAAATGACAAGGGCTGAGACATATTTTTCCTTGGGGAGTTTTTGGAATAGACCAGGTGCCACTCTTCATTTCCCCACACACAGGCAAAGATACTATTGTTTAGATGATATATAAAATCATGAAGGCAGAGGAGTGGACTTGACCTCCAGAAGCCCTTTCTCAGATCAGGATTCTGGGACACAGATTTTCGCAAGCAAGCCTGTGCTCTGGGCGCTGAAGACAATGCGTCTTCGTTGAAAGGCACTCCATCCTTCTCCCAGCTTGCAGCATAGGGCTGGTTCCACTCATTAGCAGGCAGGCCCGTTTCTCAGGCGCTGGCCTGCTCTTCTTAAGCAACTATTGTCTCCTTTCCTATTCAGCTGTCAGCTCATTCCCTATGATGCTGCTGACTTTCAGCCTGAAAAGGGTCTTTTCCCTGCTGGGCAGTGAGGCAAGCTCCACCCAAGGGGTTGCAGCCCCTCCTCTCTGCTTTGGAGAAAGAGCCGGCATCCTCCTAATACTATCCAGTGATCTTGGCTGGCCCCAGCCCAGTGAAAATAAGGAGCTGTGAAGACAAGTACATTAATAACTCTTATTCATATTTCTAGACACCTCTATAGTTGGGTAGACAGGTTATGTGGAGGCAAAATATGTTAGTTTAGGAGTAGAAAACATGAAACACGTTGACAAATCCACCAAGGGTCAAATGAACCATGCATTTATTTTTAGAGATTAGGCAAAACCCCAAAGATTCCATGCAGTGTTACTTGGGAGAAGTACTAAGGCTAAAAGGCCAGATACTGAGGTTCTTGTTTTCATTCTGGAACTGACCAGTTAGTTTATCTGAGTCCAACATGTTGCAAGGCTAGTGACTGATGGCAAATCACTTGGCCAGAGGGTGAGCCTAATGCTTCTCTGTACCAGCCTAAAAACAGATCTACTTATAGACGTATTGTGTTTTATGGTACATAAAAGAGCAGCAGTCTTAAATTTGGGAAATTGTATTATTCCCTAGACACACTTCTCACTAGTTTGCCTTCTGGATTCAAATTTATATTAAAATAGATTGAGAAAAGACGAAGTAGAAAAAAAAATTGTAATTCTTTTTTTTTTTTTTTTTTTTTGCAGCAGGGTCTTGCTCTGTTGCCCAGGCTATAGTGCAGTAGTATGAACAAAGCTCATTGTAACCTTGAACTCTTGGGCTTGAGATCCTCCCACCTCAGCCTGCTGAGTAGTTGGGACTGCAGGTGCATGCCACCACACCCAGCTAATTTTTTTTAAAAAAAAATTGTGTAGAGACAAGGTCTCACTTTGCTCCCCAGGCTGGTCTCGAACTCCTGGCCTCAAGTAATCCTGCCTGGCCTCACAAAGTGTTGGGATTACAGGCCTGAGCCACTGTGCCTGGCTTTGTAATTCTATATAAACTGGAGTTTTAGTGATCATTATTGAGAAAATATTTCCAAAAATTGAAAAATAATACATTGCAACCCCCAAACCAGTCATCTTTCTCTTTGCTCCTGAGATGGCTCTGTGTAAACCTCGTTTGGAATGCCCTGGACAGGACAGACTGGCTGCAACATTGCTATGGCATCTGTCCTGGGCTTGCTGGTGGTGGAGGCAGGCAAAATCCTGGCTTGGGGAAGATAGAAAGGTGAAAAGTTCATGATGTACTTGAAGCTGAAACAATGAAAATTGTATATCCATTAGAGGGAAGAGAAGAGGGAATTTCTAAAATTGCTAACGGGACTAATTTGCCCATTTTCCCTTGAGAGGCAGGTTCATCCCACACTTCAGGATGTTATGGATCTCTTGCAGTTTCCTGCTGTCTTATGAATTTTCTGTCACGTGGCATCTCTTTTCTCCCTTGCTTTATTCTTTGGCATCCCTTTTTTCCTCCTCAGGCTTTCAGATAATCAGCCCCATGATGCCAGGTGACTTGCTCCCGTTCAGCATCATTGAGTCTTCACATTCACTTGCAACTTGGGGCCCTTCAGAGCTGGCCAAGCCTGGTAATTAAAATGTCCTCTTCATCTTTAATTGCTTCATTTAACATCTAGTGCAATGGTTTAGGAGGGCATGTGCCCTCTGCAACGATCTGGTGTGCCCTGGATAACTGACAAGCAGCACCTCTTGCCCCTGGCTCAGGAAGATTAGTCTGTTTGGGGACTGGGCATCTTCAAATTCCAGCCATCCTTTGACCCACTGTGCTTTCTCACTTGCTTGGGAAATGTAATTTTAATTTCCTCTGCCTTCCTGGGTGTCAAGTGGGGACCGTGTCCGCCCCACCCTCACATACAGAGAGGATGTTACATCTCCCTGGAACCTTATCATTGCACAGACCACACACTCTTACCTGAGTCAGGTGCAAGAGAGTCGGGAGAAGCTCAGGGCTGGGTGGGAAAAATCTGAGTCTGAGTCGTAGCTCTGCCAGTTCCTAATAGGGACGTGGGGACCAGGTCCTTGCTGCGCTCCCTAAAGCCTCACTCTCCTTTCTTGCAAATGCTGCAGTGACACCCACACTACCGGGTTACTGGGGGGACTAGATGAGGCAAGTGAGAGAAGTTAGGTAATGCCTTAAACAAATGAAAAAAAATGTAAGTTAAGATTCTGGCACAGAGGCCATCTGGGATCATGAGTGTGACTAAAAGAGATGGCCTCTCCCTTGTATCCTTTAAGCATGGCTGTGGGAGAGAGGGCGGAAGAATCAGACATCAGTTGAGTATGGCAGCAGGGGATGATGATGCTTACAGGGGGAATGCTACTGCAGGTAGCCTCAAGGTCATGATTCTTTGCCTCCACTTCTCTACATTGATTCTCCTAAGGAAAGTTAGTTGGGTGGCAGGGCCAGGCCCCTTCCTGCCAGAGGGATTTCATGGTGCCACCGGAAATCATGGATGGGGTGGCAGGAATAGTGAGCAGTATCTCTTGCTGATAATTTAAAGAATTGGTCAATGTGGAAAGATAGGATTATGTTTTCTGAAATAATTTCGTATGTTTAAGTCCCTTGGAGAAAGTCTAGCAAAGTGGTTGAGCATTCCTGGGAGCAGAGAAAATTATGTTGGTATTACTAAGACCTCTCCATGCTGAAAGTGTAGAAAAAAGGTAAAAAGTATTGCCATGTCCCTCTGAAATTTTAAATGAGCTTAACAATACTTTGAATTGAGCAACTTTTACCTCTTAAGCATGAAAAAATATTAGAGCTTCCTTTTGTAGAACGTGTGTGTGTTTGTGTGCATTCCTATGTGTACCTGTGCACATTTGGGTGAATGGGATATGGGGAGAGGAGAATCCATCATCTGGATGGGGATGAGATGATATGGGGAGAAAATGCTAAGAGCTGGGCATTTTGAACTGGCCTGGTGACTTGGAGAAAAATTGACCCTTAGTGAATGCCAGATTTTGCAAATAAAAATATAGGATGACCAGTTAAATTTGAATTTCAGATAAACAACAAATACCTTTTTAGTATACATAAGTAGCATGAAATATTTAGAACATACTTATAGTAAATAATTATTTGTTGTTTATCTGAAATTCAAATTTGGATAGGCATCCTGTGTTTTATCTGGCAACCCTACTTGGGGTGGAGTGGTGTGCAATAGCAGTGTCTTTGGACTATGAAAGAAGCATACAACTATTAGTGTTCTTCCAGTGTTGACAGTGTCTATAAGAACCAGGAACTTGGGAGCAGAAGGTTTCAGATCTTGTACCCAATCAAGTGTTTGGAAAATATTTTGTTGTATATTGGAGAATAATGAATATGTTGAGAAAACCACCAGGTTATTCAGCACTGAATCACAGAATTCTGCATTTATTCAACATCAATCTTTTTAAATCCTTTCATTAACAAAGCATTTATTGAGCACCTAATATTCCCAGACATTCTGTTTGCTGCTTGAGTAACTAAGATAGAAAGCTTGTGGTTATACTATGTTAGTTGGACTACTTAGATTACAAGGAAAAGGGGGAGATCCATTCAAGAAAATCGAAGATGTCTTTTTCTCAGATAGTACATGTTTATCTCAGATTTCCTCTAAATTTCTGTTCTGTTCTCTTTTCTGCCAGCCAGCGTTTTCTGCTTACTCATTTTCCTCATGATCCCAAATGTCTACCATGGTAGCTAAAATTATACAGCCTTCCAGTTCCAACACCCACCCTCACTATTGGCAAGTATCTCTACTTAGTTTAAATCCTTGGAGAAAATTGGGTTGACCAGCTTGTCTTTTAAATACTCTGTCATAGGGTGCTCTCCAGACTTTGCTTTCATAGCTCTTGGGTCAAGTGTCCACCCCAGTTCAATCAGCTGTGACCAGGAGAAGGGGCAAGATGGTGCTGCAGATTGTCTAGTATATTCAAAATAATTGTCTAGCTCCTTACTTTCTCTTCTCCTCACACATTTAGTTCCAAAAACGTCCCTGCCTCAGTAAGCAATTATTTTTAAAGCTTAGTGGTAAAAAGTATAGACTATGGAGTCAGACTGACTGGATTTGGAATGTGGTTCCATCTTTTTAGTTTTATTCTGCCCTTAAGAAAATTATTTAAACCTTTCTATGCCTTAGTGTCGTCACCCATAAAATTAGGATAATGAGAGGAACCATCTCATAGAGTTGTTGTACAAATACATGGAAAGCACTTAGAATAGATCAGAAGGTGAGCACTTAAGGAATAGTGGCTATTATTATCAGCATTTTCACATATACAGGCACGCATTGACTCTGCCTCTTCCCATTAGGAGAAAATACGATGTCGTGACCTGTATTGCATCCAGAGTTGAAGTCAAAGGGCCACTTCAAAGACTTATTTTCAATCTCTAGGTGAACGCCATTTCTTCCCTGGTAGCATTCCAATAGACTTAAATGGTACATTTAATCAATATAAAATACCAGATCAAAGCACAAAATTATGATAATAAACAAACAAAATATAACAAAATTGTAATACTGATTCTTACTCAGACAAAGAGGGAGAAAAACATTATAGAATACCCACCTTATCTTGCAGGAGAGTCTTTCAGCCTTGCATATACGGTATCGTTTTGTTCCTCTAAGTAGATCCATTTGTTGGTGATACACTATTGGAAGAAGTTTGAGTAGCCCAGGCCTCTTTCTAAGACCTATTCCAGTTGGTGCATGCAAAGGCCAGCATCTGTTAAAATAGGGCTGAGCCTTTTAAGAACAGCCTAGCACCTTTTACAAAAAACAGCCACTTGCTTACAGACACAGCTATAAAAAGCTGTAACTGTCCTGCAAAGGTCAAATCCCATGTGGCCCATGGAAGCCTCAAGCCTCTGCCTCTGCTACACAGAAACCTCAGCCTCCCCCATGTGTTACTTTCATGTACAAATGTCAGCCTTTGTGCCTATCTCAAAGGCCTCTCAATCAATCCATTAACTGTTGAGGTTTTGGAGCTGATAATTGCTCTCACTCCTTAAATCCCCATTTAAGTTTGTAATCAATTGAAAAATAGAAGAATAAAACATGGAGTTAAAACAATAGTAATACTAGAGTTGAGAATGTGTGGTTTGTGTTCGTAATCAGACTTATTTTAAATCACCCTTTCTTGCCTGTTAATGTTTCCTAATAGTGGAAACAGAGAGACATGAGCCTCCAAGCCCACCACTGTGAGACCACCTGAGACCCCCAATTCCCTTTTGGAATTAGGAGTGGAACTGAGTGCCTTCGCCCTGTGGACAGGCAGTTTCAATAACCCAGAAGGTGCTGAGTCAAGCATGCCCCGTTTATTTATCCCCAGTGTCACTCATCATATAGTCCATTGTATTTGCTTTGGAAAGAATTAATGATATAGAAGGAAGAAGAGAAGTTTTTTTTGCCAAAACTTCAAAAATAACTGACCCTTCTATTTTTATGAGTAAGATTAAAACTAGGGGAGAAGGGGAGGATAGTTTGTTGACTTCCTTTGCAGAGGAATGTGTGCCTTGTTCAGGTGGCACTGCTTGAGATTCTATTACTATGTCTTAGTCCATTTTCTGTTGCTGTAACTGAGTAACTGAGACTGGGTAGTTTATAAATAAAAGATATTTATTTTGTATGGTTCTGGAGGCTGGAAAACCCAAGGTTGAGAAGCCACATCTCATTGGCTTCTGGTGAGCGCCTTGTGCTGTATCATAACATAGGGGAAGGCATCACCATGTTCCCATCTCAGTGGAGCACTGAGAGGCAAACAGGCTCTATTTTTTTGGCGGGGGGATGGAGTCTGACTTTGTCAGCCAGACTGGAGTGCAGTGGCACAATGTTGGCTCACTGTAACCTCTACCTCCCAGGTTCAAGCAATTCTCCTGCCTCAGCCTCCCGAGTAGCTGAGACTACAGATGAGCACCACCATGCCTGGTTACTTTTTGTATTTTTAGTAGAGATGGGGTTTCACCATGTTGACCAGGCTGGTCTCAAACTCCTGACCTACTGATCCACCCACCTTGTCCTTCCAAAGTGCTGGAATTACAGGCGTGAGCCACAGCGCCAGGCTGCAAACTGACTTTTATAATACCCCCCTCTTGTGATAACCTTTTAATCTATTAACCTGTTAATCCATGAATGCATTAATCCATACATGAGGGCAGAGCCCTCATGACCCATCACTCCTTAAAGGCCCCACCTCTTAATACTGTTATATTGGGGATTAAGTTTTAAGAATGTGTTCTGGAGGCGACAAACATTCAAACCAGAGCTGACTCCAAGGCATTTGGAGGAACCTTGTCCTTGATTTGGTACCTACGGAATGCATTTATCTTCCACCTGAGGGAAGGGGTAGGAGTAAATACCTGGGACAGAGTCAACACTGGATATTGGGATAAAGGAAGAGAACTCTGGAAGCACTTTTCGGACTTCTTAAGTCCCAGAGTCATTTACAAAGGAAAATGAGAATAAAATCTCTCAGTTCCTCCAAGTTTCCTAGGATTCAACAGTAGACATTTGTGGGGAATAACTAAAGCCACCTGAGTTTGATCCAGTATTCACCTGATCAACTAGCTTTTATTGAGATCTATTATATGTTTAAATAATTTTCCTGCCTACTAGACCTCAAGAAACTTTGGTTCCAATGGGAACAGCACACACGTGTGCCCCAATCCACAACCCCTCCCCACTACACAACATGCATGTGTTAGGGAACATAGAGCAGAATTTTAATGCAGTAGGAGTTCAAAGAGGAGACAATGCTGGTTTTGTTTTGCCAGAGCCTACAGGGAAAGTTTAATGGAGAGGACAACATTTCAGCATATCATTGAATGCCTGACAGGTTTTAAATAATCTGGAAGAAGAGAATGAGCATTACAGGCTCAAGTGGGGACAATTTAAAGAAAGAGAGCAAAAACATTAGTTGTTGGGAAGAGAATGAGCAAAATTGTGTGTGTGTGTGTGTGTGTGTGTGTGTGTGCGCGCGCGCGCGCCTGCCTATTTAGTGAGAAGTAAGGGAGGAAATGTGTAAGTGTACCAGACCAGAAAAATCTACATGTTTTTTCTTATCTGTAAAATAAGAGCCTTTTTGTGCCTTTCCTACCTGACCTGTCCAGGGCATCTATGGTGCTGTTAATGTAATTTCCATACTTAAGGAGAACATAAATTCCACAGATGCCTGTTTTTAAAAATGCACAGGCTATCCACACCCATTCCCAACCACAGAAAAAGTTGTATTAATTTGATGCAGGAGCACCTTTTATGATAGCATCTTTCCAAAAGATACACACAAACACAGGCCTTGTCTCCTCTTTCTCCCTTTGAAGTATCAGCCTCCGAAGACTTATGGGAAAACAGTCCCCTCTGTAGCCTCAAGGATCCCATCTCCATCCTGTGCCTCCTTCCCATGCATGTAATACCTTCCTTCCCTTCTCCAAGTAGCAATTCAGCTCCCTTCCCCATGGTGAGAAGAACGCCTTTTTGCCTTTGTCAGGAGAAGGGATGCCTATGCAACAGATATTCAAGGAACTTATACATTCCACCCCTTCACCCCATCTCATCCGGACACACTCTAGTAACTGGTTTTATGGAGGCAACTATATCAGTCTTATAGTCCCCACAACTCTGGACTCCGCTCTTGAGAGGGGCATTGACTGATAAAAATCTGGACTTTGTGGTGGTGATCATAAGTGAAGATAGAGTTTAAAGAAAGAAGAGGGTAGGATAAAGTGGTTAAGGAGAGCTACATTGGGTGGGAAATGGGATCTGAACTGCATTGTTCAGGCTGAGGAGAATTTTGGTTGGTTGTTACAAGGGAGAGGAAGGAGTGCCTGATGGAAATTTTGATCGTGCTTTGGGCATTGATGATACAATATTGGATGAGGTCAGTAGAGGTTAGGAATGAATTTCCCTGTAAAGTTCTTGGCTCAGATACCTTGATTTTAAGGCTGTGTTAAGTAGTTTTCTTTCTCCTCTTTCCCATTCCTTCCTGGACTAGTTGTATCACCAACATCAAGCTACAAAGAAATTTCTTTCAGCAAATAAAACTCTTCACTAATTCTAGTCCTTTTGGAAAGGCTGTTGGTGATCAGCCAGACACCCTCTCCATCCCCCCTCCTCCCCTCTTCTTGCCTCCCCAGGGCTTTTTATTTTTTTTCTCTCTCTCCAGGTTGATAGATTCCCTTGATATAAGAGGGAAAGGGAGCCGCTAAAGAGTTGTGTGCTGTATATCTTCATCAATGTCTGGGCAGGCGAAAGTGAGAGCCTGAGTCAATTAAGTGGAACACCGATGGGGAAGGGGGCGTGGTTGGTACAGTTTTAGGGGAGGACGGTGCTAAATCAAGCACATAATTTCCGAAGTGCCACCCATCAAAATCAGCGCTAAACAAGTCTGTGGTAAATTTTTAAAAGAACATTTTAATGATGAAATGACCATGTTTGAGATTATTTTGCAAGTAATTGAGTAAAATTCCCTAGTGGAAAATGTTTGGCGTCAAGTTCTTAAAAATGCTTCCTCCTCTTTTTTCGTAATGGACAGAGGCATAAACAGTCTCTAATCACATGAAACACAATTCTCCTTTCCAGCCTGTAATTATCGTGGGGACCCAGAGGGGTGCTAGTTAAGGACTCTGTCAACTTGTCCATTAAAAGAGCTGGAGTTAGGTGGGAGTTTGTGTGTGTTTTCCTTCTTTCTTTTTCCTTTAATTTTTTTCTTCTTTTTTTTTCTGAAGGAGTTTAGATCACAACGATTTCCAGTGAGGCTGAAACTTTGACACAGATTATCAACAGGGGAGCAGATTATCCTCAACCAACTTTAAAATACATAGAAACAAAATGAGAGCTGCTTTGATTTGGAGGGGACCCAATTGCCTTTCCGGCCCTAATTATTCTCAAGGTTTCTGCTGATTTGGAGACTGGGTTTATGCTTGCTTTAGAATTGCCAGGAAAAACAGAGGGACCTGGTCTCTTGCTTTGAGGAACAGGGAGGCAGATGCCAACGGTTCATGCCTATCCATGGAGTTACTTACCCCCTTCTCTTGCTCCTTCTCTTGTTAGTTGCCAAGAGAAGTGGGGGTAATGCTGGGCTTTCCATTGAACTATTCCCCAATTAAAGAAAAAAAGGCAATAAAAATGCCAAGAATTATTATTCAAAAGTATTTCTCCTTTCAGTTCTTTTCAATTAGAACGGCTTCTGTTCTAGACCCAAGTGGGGAACTCGTGCACTTTAAGAAGAGAAGGGCACAGGAGCAGGGCTAGAATGGGCTTCACAAAAAGACTAATCTCTGTTCACTCCACTCTGGGTTTACATGGCACCCAGTCGGGAAGACAAAACCCAAGGGTGAGAGAAAACTGTAAAATGTTTATAACATTTAGATAACTCCTTATGGAAGGAACAAAGAGCCAGTGTAGATCTTTTGGATTATGTGATGCCTGGCTTGTTTCCTTCTTAAAAACCTCAAGTCACTCCCTGTTTGCTGAGTGGCATATAAATTCATCCTGGTGGGTGTTTAGGACAGTCTGAGGCATGGGGCTGACCTACCTTTGCAGCCTAAGCTCTGTGTGCTCCCCCAGGTATACCGTGCGCACCAGCTAAACTCATTTCCTCTGTGTCCTGGGCCAACCTTCCCTCCTCACTCCATGACTTTGTTCATGTTGCTCTGCCTGCCTAAAATGCTTTTTTCTCAACTTCTAGTTGTTACCAAATATCATCCGAGTATTTACCAAGTATCATCTCTCTCATATATCCTTTATTAATTCAACCAGCTCTAAGCTCCCCTCCCTCCTCTGAAAGCCCCCAGTACTTTGTTCCTCCTCCATTGACAGTGTGTATATTTGGGTATTTTTATGTTTCCTTTCTTTCTAGGGTTATGAGTAACATTTGTATAATCAGCAGGGACTAATTCCCCAGATTTTGTCTGATACCCTAGTATGGAAAGCCGGTTCTGTTTCTTGCCCATTTGAGAGTGTTCTGATTTCTTTTCACTTTTACTGCGGTTTCAGTTGTAACGGAAGATCAATTATATTCAAACATCCCAGAGAGGTAGGTAGAACAGACTGCCTCCTCCTTCATGCAGTTACAGGATTTGGATGAGTCTCTTCCAGAGAAAAATCTCCTTATATTTTTTACTGGCATTTTGAAATTTTTTTGACCAGAGAACCAGGCCTCTGGTTTCCCAGTGAAAGTCACAGCTTATATGCAAATTCAACTGGAAGGGAGAGAAGAAGTGATTTAAATTCATACTAAGCAGTAAATGGCTCATATAAATTATTTGTTAAGAATGCATTGTGATGGAGACTGTGGCTCTGGATGTCTAAAAATGAAAGGAAAACAGGAGTATCAGAGAGGGTGCAGGATCTGGGAGTCACTGATGAATAAACTAGATTTCTCAAAATGTAGCCTTGAATGAGGTTGCAATGAGAAATTCCTTAAATCAGTAGGATTTCAAATCTGATCTGTCCATTTCCCAAATCCAGGTGTGTCCTGACTTCTCTAGGCAGAGATGGACTGAATGCGACTCAAAACAGAACTATGAGCTACTTTGTAGAAGAGACCCTTGATAATCTACCTCCTGCTTTATTCACTTACTGGAAGGCTTTGGTCTACATTATAATGAAAACACCTCCATTGTTTCTATCTTTAATGAAAATTAAAAAGCAGAGTTTGCCTGGAAAGAGGTGAAAGAAGAGAGAAACTTCAAGGCCATCAGGTACCCAAGAAGAGAGAGGAAATGAAACCTCATTTTACCTCTGACTGGCTGAATCCCTCCCCTATCCACCCCCATGGAAATCTCATATGCCCATTTATGACAGCTCTACCGTTTGTCTGTCTTGTATCCCTCATTGGCTATGCTTCCATCCTTCTGTCAAGTTCCCACTCCGGATTCAATTTCAAATTGAACTCCCTCCCACTTTCTCTTATTCTAACCCAGAGGAGATGGAGAACAGCTGGTCACCATCTTCCTTATGATAACCCTTCATATGGTGTAATTTTATTTCCTTAAATTAATGACAGTGTGTTGGGTGCCTTCCATCTCAGACACATTTTAATAGATGCTTTTAACATACGGAGAGCTGAGGGAGAGAAAACAATGCCTCTGTCGTGTTTGGGCACATCCTAGATTTGAACATTGTTAAATCCCAACAAAGCTGTTGTCTTCTGATTGGAAGCAGAATTTAGAGGAATTTACACATCTCAGAGCCTCTGTGAACAGTTAGGATGGCGTGGCCCAGTGCAATGTGACTTTGGGTGAGGTGTGATGGGTTGTACAACATCAAACTCTGCTTATTTGTCTGGAATCAATTATTTACTAACATAATAATATTGCTGTCGTGGTATATGAGCCCTACACTGAGAAAAAATCATTTCTCAGTTTTCACTTGCCAGAATTCTTTGCTCACGACGCAGGAAGGAAACTGCATCAGAAAGGTTCTGGTTACTCATGAAGACCTACTTGTAATCTGTGACGGTACTGGGGAAAGAAATAGTATGCTTAGGAAATTACAGATTTCTGAACTATTCTCAGAGTTATTTCCTAAGGTTGAAATTCTGGAATTCTACTCCCCCTCCATCTTACCACATTCTGTTACCAAAGTCTTTTAATCCATCCTTCCAGAATTATCCATCCCTTCCCATTCCTATAGCTACCACCCTAGACAAGGTTTTCATTATTTTGCTTATAGACTTTTGTAGTAGCTTCCTAAGTGGTCTACCCTCCTCTGAGATTTTCTAAAGCTTTTCTTTTACTTTATTTCCTCTTTCTCTCTCTCTCTCTGTCTGTTTCTGTCCCTCTCTCTCTCTCCCTCTCTCATCTTTCTCTCCCTCCCTCTGTTTCTATTTCTCCTTAGTCTTTTGCCTAAAGTAGATTCTTGTCATGTCATTTTCTGGTCAAAGTCTGGGCTATGGAGTTCGTATTCTAGCTGCGCCAGTTACTAGCTAAGTGATCTTGAGCAAGTTACTGAATCTCTGCCTTGATTTCCTCATCTATACAATGAAGTGGTTGAGGGTTGACCCTCTACGGTCCCTCAAAGCTCTAGTTTTCTGAGAATAGCTTTTCTTGCATAATGTCTGCCTCCTGAAGCCTTTCAATTCTTCATGCCCAAACTCAAATGTCATCTCTTTCCTGGAGACTTTGCTGATGCACCTGTTAATGAAACTTCTCCCTTGTCTGAATTGCTACATCACTTTTTAGTGTGTATCTCTTGCATGTTTTTGTTTTCTGCTTATATTGTATTATATTTTCTTAGGGGAGAGACTCTATACCTCGCCCATTACACATTTCATTCCTCTTCTCTGTGATGTCTGGTCCTATGCCCGACTTGTAGCTGGCACTCAAAATATGATTTTTGCGGATAGCAGACAGTAAGCTTGGGGCTTTGGTGGAAACATCAGCAAGGTGAAACAGAGTTCATCAAGCATGGATTCACTGGCTTAGTCCATGGCGGGAGGTTAAGTACAGGGCTGAAGGAGACTGAGACAGTGAGCTCAGCCAGGGAAGCTTCAAAGAGGGGCTTCATCTGCACCACATAGTGCCTGGCACACAAAATGTGCTCAAAAATGCTAGATGAATGCAAGAGGAAGGCAGAGATACACAACGCCTGATATTAATAATTCATTTATCATTGTGCATTTCCAACACTTCCCAGTTATGCTGTCATATTTGATCTCAAACCTTAAAACTGGAACATGTAATAGGGCATATATGACTACCTCTACTATATAGATTTGGAAGTTGCATAGCTCAAAAACTTGATGGTACTATGACCATGTGCTGGATACTGAGGAGAAAAAAAGGAATGGAGATGGTCCTCACTGTCTATGAGATCATAGTCTTGAAAGGGAGGCAGACAGAAAGGCACACAAGGAAAAGCAACCATGACCAGGTAGTATTATCCTGTATTGCAAAGGCTGCTGTAATGGGAGTGTACAGGAGGAGACGGCCTGTGTGGATGAGGGAAGGAGTCCAAGCATGAGAATGCTGTAGGTGAATATTAAAGGATGAGTAGAAGCAAGAGTAAGAACTCAGGAATCCACAACTCCAAGCATATACTGTTTCTTTTTGGGCAGATAAATGCCTAAACTCAAAATACTTTTCTAATTTGTTGCTCAAAGAAGTTATTCTCCCAGCTGCAAAAACGAGTAGGTCTACTTTTGGTGTTATGGGCAAAGGCCAGTGCCACATACTGAAGTATATATGCACACAGGTAACATTTTCATGGAAAATTCATGCCAATACTGGGGACAGAAAGGGCCCTCTAAGGCTGGCCCCCCTTTGTAGCCACAGCCTGCCTTTGGAGCTGCCTGTGTGGGTGACAGCCGTTAAAGGTTGGTCTCCAGCTGGTGCATTTCTGTTTGCTGGGTCTGGGTTGCTGCAGTCTGGGCTAATGAGACAAAGGGATGAATGGTCTGAGGTCTGGAAAGGTGGGAAAAGGGAGGCGGGCAGAGGAGGGGCTGGGTGGCGGGGTGACTGACTAATTGCTTTGTTCTGTGGCAGGAGGCCTTTCAGCAACAACAACAGCTACTTGAAGGCCCATTGCTTAAGTGCTTTTCATCATCATTACCTCCTGTCATTAGTCCCATCAGCTGCTTCCATCAGCTCATTGCTAGTCAGGGGCCATGGCCTGTCATAAACTCGCTCCCGTCCGCAGCTATCTCTCTCTGCCTTCATCTGGAGCCAGGTCCTGTTCCTCTAAACTGTCTTTTTTTCCTGGCCATTGGTGCCCAACCTGTTCCTATGTCTGATGGGTCCATCTGTTAGGGGCCTGTTGATGGCGGTCCCTGCCATTTGCTCTGCGCCTTTTAGATTGAGAGAGGAGGCATGTCTGCCGCTGCCCCGCAGGGATGCGTAGCCCTCCAAGTCAGAGTTTTGACTTGCACCCTACTCTGTGGCCTAGCTCTGCATCTCTCCCTACATAGGTTCCTCCTAGGCCTTAGTGTCATGACTGTTATTGCCCCTGAAGACCTTCCAGTGGGACAAGAAATGGAGGTGAAAGACAGTGATCTAGATGATCCTGACCTTGTGTAGGCCTAGGCTAAATTGCTTGTGTCTTAGTTTTGAACAAAAAAGTTTTAAAAGAAAAAAAAAATAGAATAGTAAAAAGCATATAGAATAAGAATATAGAGAAAAAACCATTTTTATACAGCTGTACAATATGTGTGTTTTAAGCTAAGTGTTATTACAAGAGTCAAAAATTTGAAAAGTAAATTTATAAAGTAAAAACATTACAGTAAGCTAAGGTTAATTTATTATTAAAGGCAGAAATTTAAAAAATCGATTTAGTATGGCCTAAGTGTACAGTGTTTATATAAAGCCTACAGTTGTGTACAATAGTGTCTTAGGCCTTCACATTCACTCACCATTCACTCATTGACTCACCCGGAGCAACGTCCGGTCCTGCAAGCTCTATTCGTGGCAAGTGCCCTACACAGGTGGACCACTGTTTATCTTTTATGGCTATTTTTACTATAGCTTTTCTATGTATAGATACACAAATACTTACCCTTGCCTACAATTGCCTACAGTATTTAGTACAATAATTTGCTAGATGTATAGGTTTGTAGCCTAGGAGCAATCAGTTTTACCAGATAGCCTAGATGTGTGGTAGGCTATACCATCAGGTTTGTGAAAGTAAACTCTCTGTTTTTACAATAACGTAATCACCTAATGATGCATTTCTCAGAGGATCTCCCCATAGTTAAGCGAGGCATGACTGTATATGTATATTTAATCCTCTAACAATGCTGGAGATAACGTTATCTCCATTTTACAGATGAAAAAACTAAGCCTCAGGGAGGCTAAGTAACTTAATTCAGACCACATTAACATGCCCTGGGTTTTTATGAATTCAGTGTTGTAATCAGCCGTCGCCTTGTGTGGCCAATTAGTTTATTCCTTAATTAACCCCGTGGAAGAGTGATGGGAAGGCAGGATTTGGAATCAAACAGAATAAGTTAAATTCTGCTTTTGGAAGTTAATAAGTGATTACCATTTAGCAAATTACTTAACTTCTTTGGCTCTCAGTTTTCTTATCTGTAAAATGGAGATTTATATCTAGCTTATTACCCTTGTTGAAAGGACTGAATGAGATAATGTATGAAAAATGCCTAGTACAGAGTCTTCAAAGAATGGTAACTTTATGTAGGCCACAATTGCTAATAAGAGTCACAACTGGGAAATATCACTAGGCTTATAGGAAGTTGTTTTATTTGAATATCAAACTGATAAATTCATGTTTCTTTACTTTTCGTACTTATGACCAGTAAGAAAAAATGTGTATATTACAGTAACAAATGGCCTCCAAATCTTACTGGCTTGCTGCAACAAAGGTTTATTTCCCCCCTATGCTACGTGTCTTAGTCTGTTCCAGCTGCTATAACAAAATATGTAAACTGTGTAGCTCATACCCAACAGAAATGTATTCCTTCTAGTTCTGAAGGCTGGGAAGTTTACAATTAAGGCACTAGCAACGTAGGTATCAGATGAGGGCCTGCTTCCCTGTTCGTAAGGACACCTCTCCATGTGTTCTCACATGGAGGAAGAGGCAAGCTGGCTGTCTCTGGCCTCTTTTATAAGGGCACTAATCCCATCTGTGGGGGTTCTACTCTCATGACATAATCATCTCCCAAAGGCCCCACCTCTTAATACTATCATCTTGGAGATTAGAATTTCAACGTATTAATTTTGGGGGGACATATTCTGCCCAGAGCACTCTGTGTCCAAATGTTGAGTGGGTTGGGCCCTGTCCCATGGTCATCTCTACTTTAGGACTCAGGCTGAAACAGCACTTCCTGGCTGGGCTTCTCTTGGGCTACTCTAGTGGTGACAGAGGGAAAAGGACGTGGTGGACAAGAAACTAGCTCTGAAGCCTCTGCTTGGAAGTGACACCTATCACTTCTGCCCACGCTGCACTGGTCATGCAATCCCATGGTCACTCCTGAGTTCAACACCTGCAGCTCAGTATAAATAACCCTTTCATGTGGAGACACACTGCAGGGAGTCAGAAACCAGGATATTTAGCAAACGCTAAGACAATCTGCCCCACATTGTAAATGGGGCTGCAAATGATTTTGATAGTCTTGAAATTTACCAAGTCTGGTCTTATGTATCGCTTAGATTTGCCTAGGGATGTTTAGGTTTGTTTTTGTCAGTTTTGATGAACTGATGTGTTGCCTAAAATAGCAAAATACACGTAGGCCTAGTAAAACATTTTTTATTACTGGAACTCCCATAGGAAAAATAACTTTGTGATGGCATGTTTAGAGATCTCTAGCACCAAGGCTTTTTTTTTCACTGTTAGAATAATTGTTTTTGTAATGTTATTTTTGATAATGTGATATTTCTTAGAAATACAACCATTATTATATAGTATAAAAGAATGCATTTATGTATTTTTCAGAAATCTGAGCTGTCATAGCTTTTGGTTGGCCCAAGTTCCAGAGAAAGGAAGACCGCTCCCATAAACTTAATTTTCCCTGTTTGCACATTTCTTTGCCTCCATCTCTATTGTAGCATTTATCCTGTTTCTGCTTTATTTTTGAGTTGTTTATTTACTTATTAATCACAATCTGCTACTAGAATATCAGTTTCTAGAGGGCACCAACTATTTCTTTCTGGTCTCTGTGTCCCTTCTGCTACCCAGTCCAACTTTAAATAAGGTTTCTTGACTTGAACTGGGTGGAGATAAGAATTACCCTTACATATAATATAAACGAATAGGCTATCTCCTTCTGCTTCTTGGGTTTAAAAGCTGTAAGAATGTTTATCCTTCTATAGAAAATAAAGTGGAGTTCTTGCTAAACCATTTTCCTAAACCATTCCTAGGGATCATAAAGTAGAATCCTGCTAACCATTCCTAAGGATCAAGGATTTAATTTGTTCCTTCTAAGTACAAGGCTGACTATGCCAATTGGAAGCTAATTTTTTTTTTCTTCCATTCTCACCCCACTAAACATTTGCTTGTGCAGATCACATTTAGAGATGTTCTACCTATTGGGTTTTGTAAGATGGGTGAGAGCTGGCAGGGAGGAGAGTGAGAAGGAGGGAGGTTTGGGGAGAAATCACAGGCAATTGAAAAACAAGGAGAGGCTCGTATACCCTTCTATTTGAAAAAAGGGGGGCTATATGCAGTCCTGATAGAGTCTTTTATATTAAATTGAGGGGAAAAAATTCCTTCTCTGATTTTTCTGGCTGACACCTAGGGTCAGCACAACAGAGCATGATGTTACCTGACAGCCGATTCAATATTCAGCTTTTTCCTAAAGACAAGGGAAAACGACAAAGACTGGGACAGTTCCATACAAAATGATTCTATTACCTACCTCTAAATGGCAAGACTTGAATAAGGGGGATTCTACTTACTTAGATGATAATGAGTTTTTTACAGCTTGCTTAAGAGTCACATTGACTGCCTTGTTTACCAAAGCAATGGTTGAAATACAGCACAGAATTCTAAGGAAGAAATGAGTACACACAGGTCTTTTGGGTGCCTAACTAGGGAGCTCACTTACCTTTGCTCCTTGGGATGCCTGGATGTCCACAGGATTCCAGATTCTCTACAGGTGTCCAGATTGTATGCCCTGTTCACTGGATAGCCTGGTTCTCTTCGTGCAAACCTTCATTTTGCTTCCCACTGTTCATGAACACATGTACATTCCACTTTATATTTTTGGGTTCCTGAGTTACATAAAGTAGACCAGCATTGCTGATGAGCTTTCCCATTATCTAAAATTGTTTTGGCAGCAGGAGGCAGGAAGGAGATAAGAGAGGGGCACAGAAGGGGAGATTTTGGCTGGCATCTTCTGCCTTTCCCCACATGGTATTTTTGAGTTTGACAAAAACCCTTCTACATTCATTTTATTGTGATGGTATGACAGGAAATAACCCTGCCTTGTGATCTGTAGACCTGAATTCTAGCCTTAGTTTTGACTCTTTTAACTCATTTATTAAATATATTTTGAGTGCTTTCTACCCTGTGCAAAGCCCTAGGGGGTACAAAGATGAAAAAGTCATCGTCCTTGCCTTTGAGAGATTCAACATTTAGTGGAGAAGCATGTAAACACAAAAAATGTGATAAAAATACAACACGATAATGCGTATAAAAAGGTATAGTGTATGGCTTTAGATATTCATCCAATAAACATGAGCTGTTAATATTACTGCTATTATTATTGTGCTAACAGAGGCATGTTCAATATGCTGTGCAGGATCACTAATGAAAGTTTGTGCCTGGGGTGTTAGGTGGGGATCCAGAGGAAGGCTTCCTAAGAGAAATTGCTTTTGACCGGAGTCTTAAAGGAAGAATGAAAGAGCCATAAGGGAGCAGCTTGGGGTGGGAGGCTGGATGGTGGAGGGAGAAGTTAGGGAAAGAATATCCATATGTAGGGGACTATCTGGTCAATGCAGGAATGTATGGGAGTATGTGTGTGTGTATGTGCAGTTTGGCTTGGGTAGGGTGCAACAGTGAGACTGAGTGATGAGAAGTACATGAAGGGCCTCAGATGCTGCTTGGGAAATTTAGATTTTATCCTCTAAAATGTAAAACCAAACAGAAAGCATTTCATATATTTCAATGAGATTTTTGCTTCAGGAAGCTAACTGTGTCCGTGGATAATCACATGTCAATGCACAACTGATGCACATCCATTGACCTCAGTTTTTTCATATGTAATGGGTGTGATAAGCCATGATCTGCTTACCAAGTAAACATTCTACATTCATCAAAGTAAGAAATAGGAAGGTGAAGGTCTTGTTTGTCATGATGTTATCTTAAACATATCCTACCATGCACTTAACTACTTCAGGGCCTTTGCTTAACCACCTACCTTCTCCTTATTCCCTCAGTATCACTGCTTTCTACTTTCTTTGAATTTCTTCAAGTTGTCAGCATCTTCTTCTGTGCCCCACTCAAGTTATTCTGCTCTAAGAAGCCTTCTGCATTCATTCTCTACTGCTTTGTAACAAATGACCACAAACTTCATGGCTTAAAACAACACCCATTCATTTTCTCACAATCTCTGAAGGTCAGGAGTCTGGGCACAGGTTAGGTGGGCTCTTTGTTCAGGATCTCACAAGACTGAAATCAAGGTGAAATCCAGTCTTCATTCCTTTCTAGAGGTCAGCGTCCTTAAGCTTGTGGATTTGTTGGCGTTATTCAATTCTTTGCAGTTGTAGAATGGAGGTCCTTCCTTTTGCAGTGGCCATCGGCCAGGAGGCTCTCTCTGCTGCTAGAGGCTGCACACCATTTTTTGCCTCATAGCCCTTTCCACAACACAGCAGTTTGTGTCTTCAAGGCCAACAGGAGAGCATAAGCTGCAGCTTAGAATCTCTTTTGCTTCTTCTAGACCAAGCCTGTCCAACCCGTGGTCTGTGAGCCCTAAGTAGCCCAGGACAGCTTTGAATGTGGCCCAACATAAATTCGTAAACTTTCTTAAAACATTATGTGATTTTTTTTAAAGCTCATCAGCTACGTTTCATATTAGTGTATTTTATATGTGGCCCAAGACAATTCTTATTCTTCCAATGTGGCCTGGGGAAGCCAAAAGATTAGACACACCTGCTCTAGACTCTCTTTGCAAAGGGCCCACCTGGTTAGGTCAGGCCCACCCACACTCAAAGGGAGGGGCTGATACAGGACATGCGTGTCACAGGGTGGAAATTTTGGGAGTCACCTCAGAATTCTGCCTACACAACTTCCCTTACTACCCTATAAAAAAGTTGTTCTTCACCTTCTTGAAATTCTTAAAGTTCCTGTGTGGTCTGCTCCCATCCACTCTGTGTAAACACTCAGTTGTATACTGCTTCCTATTACATTTGAGCTATTGCAGAACTAGTCTCTGACTTTCAGAATCAAGAAGATGCCTCTTTTGTGTGTGTGTGTGTGTGTGTGTGTTTATTTGTGCCCCCATTTAGTGCTGGGAGACTGGAAACTTAAGAGGTGCTGCTGTTTTTTCTTCACTTTTTGATCTTGTCCTGAACTTTGTTGTGCATATGTTCTTTATTGCCATGCTAATAACACTCAGAGCAGTGACCTTGCAATGAAAGAATGCTTGGGGCCCCAGGAGAACTTGCTGAAATTCCATGCCACACGATATCTCTGTGGAGGCAGTGAGTGTAGTCCTGCAGATTGGAGATACTGAATTTTGGAGCCTCGAGGTAACTGGAGAAACAGCTCTGTTTGTGAACAGGAATAAATTCTCTGTTTAAAAAAGAAATCTTAACTTTCAGTTAATGTCTAACAAAAGCTTAACTAAAGCGTGAGCTTGCTCTGATAGGTGATCTGCCTTTGAATTCAGTTTCTGTTTCTCCTTTGGAGACCTGATTTTAAAAGGGGAGTGACTTGGTAAGCTCCAAATCAACCCTCAAACATTTTATCTGTTAGGATTAACCTTCCAAGGAAGGTGTAGTGTGTTTGGAAAACAAATGCATAGCAAATGCTGTTTGAGGCAATCCATGTCCACTCAGCTAACTGAGCTTGACAGGTTCTAAGAGATGATAAAGCATATGAACTACTTTCCACGCAGAGAGCAGAGCTTAGAGCTTCTCTCTATTAGCACTCCCTCTGGCTACTGCAGAGCAAAATCATTCAATAACTTTTGATGTTGAGTTTGAACAACAACAACAACAGAAAAGAGTTCTGTCCCCATTTGTTTTTTTCATGTTTGCTGTAATGGCAGATTGTTAAGACAGGGCTATTAAATATATAAGTGCATGGCCTTGTCCTGGTCAGGTCCAAACCCAACCCACCCACATTGTATATACAGACTGATGTTTAAAGTTGGGAGATGGCTGTGTATATCCAGAGCAGACAGATGTATTGTGGACATAAAGAAAATGTATACAATAGACTGAATTTCAATGTATACAAGAGAAATACACACTAGACATGGTTATTGCTTAGAGAAGCAGGGCTGACAGTCAGAGGACGAAGGACTCCAACCTTTTAAAGCCTTATCACTGAGATATTTTGAGAGGCAGAAAATATTTGGTGACTAAAAATCCATCAATTCCTCCTAAACTTAATGGTTTTATTATCTCCCTGTAGTCACTTACAAGAATTCAGAAACTCTAGGACAGCTTGTGACCCATTCCGGCTGGTCATAGTTGTAATGCTTACTTAGTTCAGAGCCTCAGACAAAGACATGGGATTGTGCATGCAGAGCAAATGTGATGATGGCCTGATTGTCTAGGGAGAGAGGAGGATGTACCATTGCTCTCTTATCATGAAGATTTTATTAGAATTCATAGGAAATCAGAACTGAAAGCAATCCTAGAAATTGTCTTACCAAATCTCTCATTTGCAAATGAGAGAACAACTGAGATTTGGATAAGGTAAAAATAGCTTGTGTAAGGTCAAACCATCAGGTGGTGGCTAAGAATGGCCTGCGGCTTGCTCAGCTCCTCTGATTCCTTGTGCATATTCAATGTTCTTCCATAATCACAGCCACGGAAAATATTTTAGAACCTTTACTCTCAGACTTCAGAACACTCACTGTTTATTGAGTGGCCACTGGGTGTGAGGCTATGTACTTGGCATGTAGAAAGTAACTAAAAACAAAGGACTTCTCCTCCACAGGAAGAAGCGATTATCATAGATTTTTAAGGAAGTTTCTCCTACTCCTTAGTGTTACCAGAAACTCTGCCATAAGTGCTCCATTCTTTAGCTTAAGACTTAGTATATTTTAAGATGCAATTATCTTCAAAAGAGGCATCCCCTTCCACCTACCCATGGACTCTCAGGATGAATAATTTCACCATAGTCCCTTCTGATGAGGAAGAAAAGAAAGACCTAAGAGAGCTAGAGTGAGAAGAAAGGCCCCTTCACTGAATCACAGTCTTTCCAGGCTCAGCCTGATAATGAAAATAGTAGAAAACCCATAATGTATTGTACAGATTTCCCCAAGGTGCAAGAGTGGGAAGAAAGGAGAGTGGCTGTAGTCAATTGCAAAAATAGTCACAGTTCTCCACCTGTGAATTTGGGCTGTTTTTGTGACTTGCTTTGGGTAACTGAATGTGGCAGGAGTGCTGTCATGCTGGTTTTGAGCTCAAGCCTGGAGAGGCTCTGCATTCTTCTTCTTTCTCTTGGGATGCCTATCACCATTGCCCTGTAAATAAGCCCAGGCTTGCCATCTGGAGGATGAAAGACCACGTGGAACAGAGATGAGCCATGCCAGTGGAAACTTCTTCGACTACCCACTCACTTGTCAACTGTTACAGGCTGAATTGTGGCACCCTCGACCTCTAATTCATACATTGAAGCCCTAATCCCTAGAACTTTAGGATGTAATAGTATTTGGAGATGAGGCCTTTAAAGAGGTAATTAAGTTAAAATAGGGTGTTTAAATTGGACTCCAATTCAATATGAATAGTATCCTTATAGGAAAAGGAAATTTGGACACAAACATAGGCAGTCACCAAGAAAAGAACATTGTGAAGACAGGGGGAAAATGGCAATCTACAAGCCAAGGAGAGAGACCTTAGAAGAAATCAACCCTGCTGATACATTGATCTTGGAATTCCTTCCAGTCTCCAGGAAATAAATTTCAGTTTTTTTAAAGCACCCAGTCTGAGGTACTTTGTTATGACAGCCCATGCTACCAAATATACAACCTAGCAAATAACTATAGATGCACATGCAAGTTTTGCCAAGATCAGCTAAGCCTGGCTCAGATTAGCAGAACCACTCAACTGATCCCAGCCCAAATTACCAAACCATTGATTGTGACATAAATAACTCATTGCTCTTTTAAGTCTTTAAGTTTTGGGATAGTTTTTTACATGGTAATAGATAGTGATTAAAGACTCATCAGACATCCTACTGCAAATGCATGAATGTTGATTTCACATGCAGAATTCATAGCATTTCCCCACTGGTCCTTGTGGGGGTGGGAGGGTATAGAACAGAGTTTATTCTGTATTGATGAGTTCCACCAGTCTTCCATTCCCAACTCTAACACCATCAGCAAGAAGAACTGAGTTACTAATGCTGCTCTACTTGTTCTCTATCCTTTCTAAATTGTGTCCACTTTCAACTGGTATAACAAACTTCCCAAGTGGGAGTCAGACAACTTATTTCAGTTAGTGCCAGAGCAACCATTAGAGGCCAGGTAATCATCCATGAGGACCATAGGAAGAGGAGTTCAACATGGTGGTGCAGGAAAGGAAGACCACACATATTGGTGCTAAATGCTTCTAGGTTGAATTTCTAGGTCTGTCAACTTATATGTCTTGGGGGAGGCTCTTCAAGGTGATGTTTCTTATGTATACAATGATGTGAACAGTAATATGTTCTTCTAGAATTGGTGTTCCACATGTCAAGTTCACATAATCCAAATAGCCCAGCATTCTGAACATACTAGGCAGTCTATAAATGTTGGTTGCCTAACAGTATTGGGAGGCTACGATTCACTTATTTGCTAATGTTTGATTAGTGCTAACAAGTGCCAGGCACTATTTCAGTCTCTAATAAGACAGTGGGTGAGCCAGATAGATAATGTCCCTGCTCTCATGGAGATGACATTCTACTGGGGATATTAAGGGGTTAGAAACTATCTATCTATCTATCTATCTATCTATCTATCTATCTATCTATCGATCGATCTATCATCTATCATCTAATTACCTATCCTATCTCTATCTATCCATCTATCTCTACCAGTCTATCATCTATTTATCAATTGTGGGATACTTACAAGGTAGTGAGGCTCTGCTCCCATCCAGTTATCTGTAATCAGAATAGTGTTTCTTCTATGTATTTTAGATAATGGACTTCTGAGTGAGGGTTGATTTGAAGCAAGGGTTATCTAGTTGGAAAAAAAAAGAATGGTAAACTACTCCATTGGTACATCTGCCATCAGGGAATTCCATATTTTTCCTCATGTAAATGATTTTACAAGTTAACTCAAGCTTACTACTTTAATTTGACAATGTTATAAAAATATATGGCATATAAAAAGGAAATTTTAAAAATATGGCACACTTCTCTTTCTTAAATAGAGTATGTTAAGCACAGAGTCTGTTGAACAGAATGCACACTTTTCTGGATGTTTCCAAATTCTCAACCTCTCTGAAGCATTTGACAACACTGACATCCTGCTCTTTGAAATTTTTCTAGGCGTTCACAACACTGAATTTTTTTTTTATACTTTTGGGACTACTTTCTTCTCAGTTTCCTTAACCAACTCCTGTTTCTCTTCCTACCCCTTAAATGTCATTGAAATTCTTCTTTTGTTGTCTTCATTCTCTATGTAGAGTCAGCAATCTTCTTGCAGATGGAAGATGACCCCTGATTTCATATATCTAAACCCATTTTTTTTTATGGGGAATAAAACATTTTAGCTTCTTATGGGGTAGGCATGGTTACTCCGAGGTCCCAGGGGCACAACAACACAAATCCAAATCTTGACTCCTATGTGTCTTAAAAGCACCTCCTACTCTTACCTTCCTTAGCCGTGGTAAGGTGCTATCTGTCTGCCAAGCATCCTATATGGAACCTCAGGGTCTTTAGCATCTATTGCTGCCTTTTCATGCCTAGCCTACAGTGGTTCTTAAGGTCCGTGGATTGAGTTCTACAAATTCTGACTTCTTTTTATGATCCTTGCTCAGGAGCTCATTTTCTCTCACTTGGACTGTTGAAATTGTTTTCGAACTGATCTCCTTACTTTTATTATCTGGCCTTCACAAGTATTTATGTATTGCTTTAAAAGTACTTAAACTAAAGAAGAGCTTTGATTATATCACTTGGCTACTGGAAAATCTTTATGGCTTCCCACTGTATATAAAATACATTCCAGATTTCTGAGCATGTCACCCTCCTTGACCTGACTCCAACTTGCCTCTCCACATTATTCTCTATACAACTCTGACTTTGAATGTTCCTTGTACTTAAAATGTTTGTTTTTTGCTTATATTTATGTTTATTCTCACTTTTTTCCATTTGTCTAATTCTATCTACCTATTAAGGTACAATTTTAGGTATTTTCTTAGGGAGAAATGAATAAACAGTGGTTTGCCTATAAGCCACAGACGAAGAAGAAGTATTCACACTACACATATTTGACAAATGACTTGTTTTTATCCAGAAGAATTATTACAATTAAGTAACAAGAGAATCCCATTACTGAGTATATACCCAAAGAAATAGAAATCATTCTATTATAAAGATACATGCATGTGTATGTTCATTGCAACACTATTCACAATAGAAAAGACATGAAATCAACCTAAATGCCCATCAATGATAGACTGAATAAAGAAAAGGTGGTACATATACACTATGGAATACTACACAGCCATAAAAATGAATGAGATCATGTCCTTTGCAGGGACATGGATGGAGCTGGAAACCATTATCTTCAGCAAACAAACGCAGAAATGGAAAATCCAATACTGCATGTTCTCACTTATAACTGGGAGCTGAGTCATGAGAACACGTGGACACATGGTGGGGAACAACACACACTGGGGCCTGTTGGAGGGTCAGGGGTAGGAGGAGGGAGAGCATCAGAAAGAATAGCTAATGGATGCTGGGTTTAATACCTAGGTGAAGGGATGATCTGTGCAGCTATTCACAATGGCACACATTTAACTATGTAACAAACCTGCACATCCTACACATGTACCTTTGCACTTAAAATAAAAATTGGAAATTAAAAAATGATCAAAAATTTTATTCACAAAAATATGTGTAAATGGCCAATAGGCACATCAAAATATGCTCAGCAGCATGAAAACTGCAACACAATATATATCATACACTAAGCCAATTAGCTAAAATTAAATCTGAGAATCCCAGGTGTTGATGAGGTTGTGGAGCAACTTGAACTCATGTTTCTGATGGGAATGTCAAATGATCCAATAACTTTAGAAAACAGTTTGGCAGTTTTTCATTAAATGAAACATATACTTAACACAGGACTCAATAATTTCACTCTGAGGTATTTACTCAAAAGAAGTAAAAATATGTCCTTTCTAAGATTCATACCTGAATATTCTCAATGACTTATTTATAGTAGCGCCAAATTGGAAACAATCGAAACATTCATCAAGTGGTAATAGGGTTTACCTGTGTCTCCGCCCAACTCTCATCTTGAATTGTAGTTCCCATAATCCCCACCTGTCATCGGGAGGACCAGGTGGAAATAATTGAATCATGGGTGAGGTTTCCTCCATCCCGTTCTCATGATACTGAGTTAGTTCTCACAAGATTTTGTGGATTTATTAGGGGCTTCCCCTTTTGCTGAAGACTCATTCATTCTTTTCCTTTCTGCCATCATATGAAGAAGGATGTGCTTGCTTCCCCTTCTGCCATGATTGTAAGTTTCCTGAAGCCTCCCCAGCCCTGTGGAACTGTAAGTCAATTAAACCTCTTTCCTTTATAAATTACCCAATCTCGGGCAAGTCTTTATAGCGGGTGGAGAACAGACTAATACAAGGGTGACTGGATAAAACAATTATAATATATTTAAGCAATAGAATTCCACTCAAGAAGAAATGAACTACCGATATACACAATAGCATCAGTGAAATTTTTTCTTTTTTTTTTTTGAGATGGAGTCTTGCTCTGTCATCCAGTCTGTAGTGTGGTGGCACAATCTTGGCTCACTGCAACCTCCACCTCCCAGGTTCAGGTGATTCTTGTGCTTCAGCCTCCCGAGTAGCTGGGATTACAGGCAGGCACCACCATGCCTGGCTGGTTTTTGTATTTTTAGTAGAGATGGGGTTTCACCATGTTGGCCAGGCTGGTCTTGAACTCCTGACCTCAGATGATCTGCCCACCTTGGCCTCCCAAAATGTTGGGATTACAGGCATGAGCCTGCACAGGCTGGGATTACACCGCCCAGCCTCACTGATGAATCTTAAAATACACTAACAAAAAGAGAAACAAAAGACACATATGGTATGATTCTATATATATAAAATGCTAGAGCTGTCAAAACTAACATATCCTGAGAGAAAACTGAGCAGTGGTTACATGTGTCTGGGAGTGGCAGGGACTACCTTTCAGTGGAACATGAGGGAAGTTTTGGAACTGATGGGATTCTTTTTATCTTTTTTGGGGGTTGTAATTATGTGAGAGTATACATTTGTCAAAGCTAACTAAACTGCACACTTAAAATCAGTATGTTTTGTTATATGTAAATTATACCTCAATAAAACTGATTAATAAGTAAAAATATTATTTTTGATTTCTGGCACTTACCTATAAGAAGACTTTTCAGGCCCTCACTCAGACACTACTTACTTTATTTTAGATAAATTTTAAAATATATTACATAATTTCCTAGCCCAGATGAAATATGTGGGTAATGGCAAAAACTGTTAAGCCAGACTGCCTGGGTTGAGGGCTCTGTAATTTAATGATTTTGGGGAAATTTTTTAACTTCCCTATCCCCTAGTTTTCTCAGCTTGCTAAATGTGGGGATAACAATACTATCTGCTTCGTTGTGTTGTCACAAAGATTAATGTATGTGAAATACTTCATACAATGTTTGGTGTACAGTAAGCGCTATATGCATCTTTTTCCTTTCATGGAGTACCCTTTTCAAAATGTTTGCCATATTCTGAGTTGAACTTGAGTTACTTGTTTTTATGTGCTGTTACCATTTGATTGTAAGCTACTTGAAAGCAAGGGACATGTTTTGTTCTTGATGTCTCCTAAAGAATCAACCATGGCACAGCATTTAGGATAGTTGGTTGAATTTTTATTCCACTATTAGAATGTGTCCAAATATTGAGATAATACTAGAGCTAGTAATCTGTGAGTGCCTATTGCACACAAACACTTATTTAATCTTCAAAACAACCTGACAAGATAGGCATTATTATTAATTCAATTTCAGAAATGAGAATTCTCATTTCTTCATCAGAGAGGTTATGTGACTTACCCAGGGCCATGTGGCTAGGAAGGGAGACTGGATTTTTTTTTTTTTTTTTTTTTTTAAAGATAGGATCTTGCTCTTTTGGCCAGGCTGGAGTGCAGTAGTGTGATCATTGCTCACTGCAACTTTGACCTCCTGAGGAGGCTGGAATTTAATACTGTCTTAGGGCTTTGATGTTTTATAGAACCATTTGCTTCTATGCTGAGAAGCCTGATGTGGTTCTGTTTTGTGTCTTCTTGTGTCTGATTTTTTTTTTCTTTCTATTCTCTCTACCCTCCTTTTTATGCCAGATTTTTCACGTTGTCCATGTACGTGAGAGTAATAGAATCTACCACTGCCCCCTCTTTACCTCCAGTAACTTCCGTTGACAGCTGCTGATGGCCAAGAAATTATGTAACTCACTTTGCTTAAATTTTATCTAAAACAAGAGTAAATAGGCTCTGAAGGAGGACATATCGGGGGGTTCCTATAATTAAAAAATTGTAGTTTAGGGCAGGAGCTTTTCTGCAAGCTTTATAAAGAAATGATATATAATACAGAGTCAAGTGGACAAATCATAGGTGCAAAGCTCCATGAATTTTTACAGAGTAAATACCCATGCAATCATCACTTACATCAAGACATAGATAATTACCAGTAGCCCAGAATCCTCCCTGGTTTAGGGCAGACACATATTATGATTCAGAGTTCTTCTTTGCTTATGCCTGTGTTCTGCATGGTTGCACTTCTGAATAAGTTAACATTATTCACGAATTTTAATAGTCTGATCTTTGCAAATATACCATATATCCCTGAAGTACACAGACAATGCAACAATGCCTTAGACTTCTCCTACGTCTGGAAAGCGAGCTGCATAATGGTTAGAAAAAGGAGACAAGGATGGTGGGAGGATTATAGAGTTGACGAGCTCAGTACTCCCAGCATTGGCTCTTTTCTGCAGAACCAACTCACTCAGGCAATAATATTGCCCCACGTTCCAAACGGCACTGAGTCTGTTTGCAGAGTTCTGCATCTCTGAAAGATGACTTCAGACCACTGTTTCCAGCCCCCAAGGCATCCCAGAAAGCAGCTTGTCTTTCTCAGTGGGTATCACATCTCCTGCTCCTGCCCTGTGACAGTGTTTCTTTTATGCTTACTATGTCCTTTTGATCTGCTGAAAATGTCCTCCTCTATACTTCTGATTAAAAAGAAATTAAACCTGGGGAGTAGGGCAGGGGAGGTTGGGGCCAGAGCATGAATGTGTTGCCCGAGGCCCTGGCTGGGCTCTCTTCCAGCTTCTGAGAGACTACTCTGGCCAAAGGGGCCTTCGGAGAGGCAGCCCCAAGAAAAGGCTGGCTGATGTGCACTGAGAAAGAGCACTCTCCCCTGCCCCCTCCCCAGCACTGCTGGGGCTGGAGATGTGGGCTGCATTTTGAAGCTTAGCTGCCAAACCTACTGTAATGAGGGAGGGGAGGAGCTGAGGGAGCTTCAGGGAGACTTTTATCACCCTTTCTGGCCTTCTGTAGATAATGGGCCTGATGCTTCTTTTTCCTCATTTTACTCATCTGATGATTAGGTGATGAGACCAGAAGCCCTGGGCAGACTCCAGTGTGTCTTAGTAAACCATCTCTGTGAAATGGTTAAGTTTACTTAGAAGGTAACTGAAGAGGCGTAAGTGGAAAAACCACCCTTATGAATTCAAACCCAAAGCCCTGAAGATGAGCTCTGGAGGGGGAATCACCATGTGGGAGAGGCCACAGGCCAAGTGCTACCCACGTGGCCAATGCCTGGGGTTCTTTGGCTCTGGGATCTCCCGGGATAACAACCCACTTGGCTGACTTGCTCTGCCTTTCTTGCTTGGCCCAATCTAAGCCTAAATGCCTTCCTTGGAGGCCCTGTCTTGACCCAAGCAAAATGGATCTTTTTGAAAGACTTTACTGAACTGAATAGTAAGAGAAAGCAAGAGTGAAAGAAGTCCAAGAAATATGAGACCTATATTAAATATCCTGGCTCACTTCTCGTATGGGTTCCTGATGCTACCACATCCTGCCTGCCCCAAAGGCTGAAGGTTATATCTTCTTTTACCAAAGGTCTTGCAAACTCAGATGGCCCTTTGACTGGGACTCTTACTTCTTACGTTTCAGTCTATATCCATGTGGGCATGGGGGTTCACTAATGAATGAGGAAAAAATGTTGCCCTGTATTAGCTTCTAATATGTTACAGATACTCTGCAAAGTGGTTTACATGCATTATTTTATTTCCTCTTTCCAACAATCCTGTGCAATGAGTACTATTAATCCTGTTTTGCAGATAAAAAAAAAAGCTCAAACAGATTAATTTTGTGGCTCAAGACCACAAAAACTAGTAAATGATGGAGTCAGGATTTGAATCCAGGTTTTATAGTGCATGACCCAAGACTGCCCTCTTAAATGCTGTAACAATTCATGGTCAAACCTGAGAAAAGACTCTTCTGTTGTCCTTCAGCCTCTGGACTGAGTAACAGGACTTTTCTCTTGGTAATTGCCCCATGAGGGATCTGGATCTTTGCAACAGGTGTACAGTTTTGTCCATGGGTGCCAACCATATAGTCACATTATTATGCATTATCATACTCCAGCATTTGTAAAAGAACTACACAAATTAAATAATGGGAGGGGCACTACTTCACAAGATGATTTTGTGTCTTATGAAAGGCTTCAACACAAGACTCTTTTATCCGGCAAACACAGCCATGCATTTCAAGCATCAATTGATTTGCATACAATCACCCAGGAACACATCTCCTCTGCATGAATAATCACTATTACAGTTAGAGCAGCTATCATTTACTGAATATCTACTACGTCCCTCAAACTTTATTTACGCATTTTCATGCATCCATTGAAACTTGGCAAGGTGGTATTATCTTCCCCATTTTAGAACTGAAGCTAGCACTTTCCCATACTTATAGAGGTAGGGAGGAGCAGGGACTATAAACCCCTGACTTCAGACACTTTATGCTTCTTACCATTCCAGATCGGCACATGAATGAGAAGATGCCTGCTCTCGTTCACTTCAACAATCTAGCTCACCATTATATCGTTAGTACAAATTACTTCGTTCGTTCTTTTTTGTTTGTTTGTTTTAGGAATAGGGTGGTAAACTTCAATTTCTCAATCCCTGACAAAATCCTCTTATTATATGAACTTGCTTCCTCTTTTGCTTTCACTAAAGTGCTCTCCAAAGCAACCTTGCCCCCTTCAAACTTCACTTCCTTTTTAGTCCTGTCCCCTTGTCACATCATATCAACAACCCTCTATCCCCCTCAGTATTCTTGGTCAAATAAATTCAATTTTCTCCACAAATACTTTTTGGTGGCTTCGTTTCTGCCAGTCCCTTGGAATGTGATGAAGAAGGCGATAGACTACCCCAAGCTTTCAGGGATCTTCTATTCCTTTGCATTGGAGCTGTCAGGAATTAAAGAATTGATTAAGCAATTATTTAGTCAATTAAAATAGTGATAGATGATACTGTGGAGAAACAAGTGTTAAAAAACAGATACAGTTTCAATTCATTTAGTACCTATGGAATACTTGGACTGTGCAATGCACCTTACATACTTTAATTTATTTAATTTTCTTAATAACCCTTTGAGGCAGGCTCTGTTCATACCCCCATTTAATAGCACAGACAGGTGAAGTAACTTGTTCAAAGCCTTACAAGCAGTGGGTGACAGAGCCAGGATTGAACGTCAAGAAATGAGGCTAAGGAGCCTGGAATATTAAAGCACTGTTAGAAATGAATATGGAGAGTATTGACCTAGAGAGTAAGGTTTTGTTGACATTAGAATAGATGAAAGGAGATGACAGGACAGTGGAAAGAAAGCACATGTGGCAGAGGCAAGTTCAGGTACAAGGCCCTGAGTAGGCAGTGGGGATGGGGCAGGGTGAGCCTGTGAGGCTAAGGAGACAGATGCCATCCCATAGCCCTCATGGGCCGTGGGCAAGGGCTTTAGTTTTCATCCTGAGAACTATGTAGATCCCTGGAAAGGTTTCAGCATGAAATGTGGGTATTTTCATCTGCTGTGCACTTTTTAACCTGGTCAGGGTTAAACGACTGCTCAGGGGCATCTCTTAACCTTGGCCTCTAACTGAAGCTGAGCCTCAGGGAAGCCCCCTCGCATAAGCAGGGGTCAGCACATCCTCACTGGCCTCAAGTCACCCACCTCATCACTGCTGTCACCAGCCAGCCCACCAGGAGGGAACACACACACCCCACGTTATTCTTGGCTGGTGATCTTGCTTGTACACCACAGAAATAACTGAGGTTGTGAGGCTGTTAGGTACCGTGCCTTGACTTTACAAGCATACAAGTATGGGAATCCCACAACCACCACTTACTAACCCGTGGCTGGGGTCATGTTGTTTAGCCTCTTTGTGTCTCAGTTTCCTCATTTATAAATAGGGAATAAAAAAGGTATTGCTTTACGAATTCTTGAGATGATGAAATAAGTTAACGTATGTAAACATATATTATGTGTGTAATATTTTTGAATGTATGTAAAGTATGCCTGGTGTATCAGAGTGCTCATTATTATTATTACCATGACTCTTACTTCTGGTGATTTGCACCTGCCTCAATCAGTTCTCCTAGCCCTTCCTCTGTACAAAATAGTAGGGGATGATGACTCGCTATGTTGCCTAGGCTAAAGTGCAGTGGCTATTCACAGGTGTGTTTATAACACACTATAGCCTCCAACTCCTATGCTCAAGGGATCCTCTTGCCTCAGCCTCCCAAGTAGCTAGGACTACAGGCATGTGCCACCTTGCCTGACTTACCTGTACTCTTGACCTATCCTCTCTCTTTCTTTGTAAGCCTTATCCACTGTTGTTTTCCTCTTGCTTATAGATTTCCAAAATTTCTCTCACTTCTGATTCAGTTCCCAAACCCTGAGAAAATTTTTGTGTGTCTCTTAAAATAAACAAACAATTAAAAAAGGCAAAACAACAATGGAAAACGCAGAAACAATAGCAGCTCTGTCCTGCATCTCTCTCCACCCCTTCCTTTCCAGGCATCCCTCATCACCAAGCCCCAGGAAGGGCATCTCCTCTGGTTGCTTTCACCTGCTCAGCCTCCCGTTCACCCCTCGGCTTCCTGCAGTCACATTCCTATGCTATCTTGCTCTGAGAAAAGTACTCTCATAAATCTCACTAATGACCTCCTCATTTTCAAATCCAATGGACTCTTCATTTCTTAGTGCAGCAGGTAACCTTTGAGTTGTCCACTCCTTTCTTTCTGAACCCCTGTCCTCCCTTGGCTTTGGAGACGACTGTTTCATTGGGTTTTCTTCACCATGTTGACGTTTTCTTCTCAACTGCAATTGTGTGATGGTCTTTCATGTTCTCCTCCTTTTTCTACTCCTGAAACATTTGTGTTTCTTCGATTCTCACTTGATCTGAGAATTGCATCTGTGTTCAGGTTTCTACCTATTTCCTATGTCCTGGTTCCTCATGTGTCTGTGTCTCCAGCCTGGATCTTCAGTCTGAGCCCCAGTCTCCTATCCCAGATCCCACTACCTGGGTGCCTCACAGGTCGCTCAACTCCATCATGTCCCAAACACAATCAGTGGTGATCTTTCCCCAAAACAGGATCATTTCTTTTTATCTCTCTTTTGAATCAATCACCCCACAATTTGCTCATTCAGCTAGAAATCCAAGACCCATTCTTGCTCTTTCCTCTGCTTTACCATGTGACCATCTGAGTGGCTATGGAATTCTGTAGACCCTGCCTCCAGCCTCACTTGTTTCTTTCCCTCTTCTGTCCTGACATTCTAAGTCATTCTTGTCCCAGCTCAGGCTGTTCTTCTCTTATCTGGTCTTTTATGATAGACCCCTGTATTGGTCCGTTTTCACACTGCTGATAAACACACACCTGAGACTGGGTAATTTATAAGGAAAAGGAGGATTAATGGACTCACAGTTCCATGTGACTGGGGAGGCCTCACAATCATGGTGGAAGGTGAAAGGCACATCTCATATGGTGGCAGACAAGGGAAGAGAGCTTGTGCAGGGAACTCCCCTTTATAAAACCATCAGATCTCATGAGACTTATTCACTATCATGAGAATAGCACAGGAAATATCTGCCCCCATGATTCAGCAGTTACCTCCCACCGGGTCCCTCCCACAACACATGGGAATTGTGGCAGCTACAATTCAAGAGGAGATTTGGGTGGGGACACAGCCAAACCATATCAACCTTTAATTGATCTCCCTGGCTCCAGTGTGTTCCCCTGGCATCCATCACACACTAGGATGCTTCTAGGGTGATTCTTCTGAAGTGTAAACCATGTTGATCATTCCCTTGCTTAAAATTCCAAAATAGTTGCTGCAGAATGAGTTTCAACCTTCTCAGCATACCACATATAGGCTGTTACAATCTGGCCCTTACTTGCCCTCATCATGGGCCCTTCACTGTGTGCAAAACTCCCTGCAATTCTTAGAACATGCTAGATTATTTTATGTACCTGGACCTTTGCCTATCCTGCTTGCTCCCTCTGCCTTGTGAGCATCTCCTCAACCTAGAATCTTGGTCTTCTCTCCATTTTTTTTTTAAATATAGGCTTCTATTTTAGCATCCATAGAATTCTTTATTTTCCACTTATTTGTTTGCCAACCTTTAGTTCTGCTCACTCTCTGGGAGCAGAGTCTCAGTCTCTCTCTCTCTCTCTGTCTCTGTCTCTGTCTCTGTCTCTCTCTCTCTCTCTCTCATCTCTAGTGCCACATGCTGTGCTGGGCACGGGGTAGCTGATCTTTAAATGTTTGTTGAATGAATGAATGAATGAATACATCTTGAATGAGTAGAGATTACAAAATGTCTCCATTTCACAACAGGCGTTCTAATATAGGATGTAGGAAACTGTAACTTTTGGTAAGTCAGTGGACCTCTCTGACATCAGCTTTCTCATCAATAAAATTTGAATTATAGTATATCAGCTTCGAGGCTGAGAGATGGCCTAGATAGTATTTTGAAGTCTTTCTAACATTTAGAACACTTTTAGATGAATAGGGTTTATTAGTCCAGATTCCTTTCCTTGTCTAAAAATGTTTTTTAAAAATGCATTTTAAATACAATTGGAACTTACTGAGTTTATTAGTTGTATTACATACTTATATATTAAGTGCTTAAAAATGTAATTGGGTGGGATATGGTGACTCATGCCTGTAATCCCAGCACTGTGGGAGGCTGAGGCAGGTGGATCACTTGAGCTCAGGAGTTCAAGAACAGCCTAAGAAACATGATGAAACCACATCTCTACAAAACATACAAAAATTAGCTGGGCATGATGATGCATGACTGTACTCCCAGCTGCCTGAGGGGCTGAAGAGGGAGGATCACTTGAGCCTGGGAGGTAGAGGCTGTAGTGAGCCAAGATGGTGCCACTACACTCCAGCTTGAGTGACAAAGCGAGAACTTGTCTCAAAATAAATAGACACACATAGATAAATGTGTAATTGTTGTGTTATTCTATCTGTAATCCACTGAGGAGGTATTTTCATTATCCCCATTTTGCAGTTAAAGAGGCTGAGGTCTAGGTTCATTGGCCAGGGGTGCTGGAGCCAGGTTTTAGACACAGTCACATTCACATCCATGGTGATTAAGTGTGATTTACACCTATTCCACACTATCTCAATTTTTGAAGCTGTGATTGGGAACCAAGTTTCATTTTATTCTAATGTAGACCAGGGATTGGCAAGCTTTTTCTGTAAAGGGGCAGAAGGTAAATATTTTATGCTTTGCTATTGCATATTCTTTTTTTTTGTGGAGGAGAAGAGGGGTATTTTAATTTTGTTTTGCTTTCCACAATCTTTTAAAAATGTAAAAATCATTTTTTGTTTACGGGCCATACAAAAACAAGTCATGGGTAGGGCAAATGGCTTTATCCTTTGTAGAGTTAGCCCTTTCCTCACTGAGCTTAGCAAGTCAGGAAAGTTTTTCTATTAGAACATTGAAGCAATACAAGGAATCAATGAATGTTTCAGTAATTCTTGTTAGAGAAGATCAGCCAGATTCCACAGTAAACAGACTGACAGTCACAGCCTCCTTTGCAGCAGCCTACAAGAGTTCCATTAAATGCTGACCAGCCAGGCCCAAAATGTCAATGTCTGCTCTGTGAATAATCCATTTTTATAGAATGGCACGTCCTGTAGGGAGCCAATATCTTAACTTCATCATTCTGGTCTCAGTAATTTACATAAGAGCTTCCCCCCAAAAGATCTGCGATAAAATAGGGAAGGGGACTCAAGATCTTTGCCTGGTCTTACATCTAAATCAATCAACAAGTTAGGAATCTATTTAACACCTCTTCCCTAACCTCTAGTGTTGCATCTGGGACACAAGAGAACAAAAGCTCCCTGATGAAATTTTTTTTCACATTTTTTTCTTTTTTTTTTTGAGACGGAGTCTCGCTCTGTCACCCAGGCTGGAGTACAGTGGCCGGATCTCAGCTCACTGCAAGCTCCGCCTCCCGGGTTTACGCCATTCTCCTGCCTCAGCCTCCCGAGTAGCTGGGACTACAGGCGCCCGCCACCACGCCCGGCTAATTTTTTGTATTTTTAGTAGAGACGGGGTTTCACCGTGTTAGCCCGGATGGTCTTGATATCCTGACCTCGTGATCCGCCCGTCTCGGCCTCCCAAAGTGCTGGGATTACAGGCTTGAGCCACCGCGCCCGGCCCCTGATGAAATTTTAAATACACAAAGAGAAGATGGGAAATCCAGTGTTTCTTAACCATTTTGGAATGAGAGACCCCTTTGAATACTGACAAACACTATCGACCACATACTCAGAAAAATACCCGGGTGAAGATAGGAAACAATTGGTATTTGTTATCAGGGGATTCTTGCCCTGCTGGAAGTCTAACCACAGGCTCAGTTTCAAAAGTCCTGTTTTAAACAATTAGAGAAAGATAAAATGCTAAGATGTGTGGTATTGAGTGCAGAATCAGCTCTCCTGAGTCCATTGTCCCTCTGGAGACCTGTGTTCTTGAGCTGCCCACCCACCTGTTTCTGGGTCAATGACACCCCTCAGGCACCAGTAAGAAAGATCTGCTTCCTTGGGCCTGCGGTCTCTGTCATTGAGCTGATGTGAGATGGAGCATGGTGCCCCCAAGGCCTGCTCCCCTGCGGCCTTCCTGCTCCTTATCTCTGTGTGTCATGTTTTCCAGCCAGCGCATCTAATGGGAGGTCATGGTTCTCTAGCTCGGCATTTTCCTCTGAGTATTTTTCCACGAGTCAAGGACAGCCCTCTGGGAAGTGGGACGTACATGCTGCCTCTTCAGACTCCTGTTCAGTGGAGCATGGGTTTAAAATAAATGTTATTCTCACTTCAAAATGTGAACTTTGCCATATGCCCACCTGATCCATGGAGAGAGCCACGGCAGGCAGAACGGAAACGTGGGTGAACTCTCAGGTCCTGTGGGGCCAAGAGTAGGCACCTGAGGGCTGGCATTGGTTATGCTTGGCAGCTCGGCAGTGGCAGCAGAGGTGGCCACGAAGCTGGCTCCTCAGAGCCTGGTGTTTGGCTCCTGCATGTGGGGTCTCATGCCTGCTGCAATAAGTTGTAAAGTGTCTCCCAAATTTTCATGTTCAGCTGCAACCTGAGAATGTAGCCTTATCTGCAAATAATCTTTGCAGAGGTCTTCATTAAGGATCTTGAGATGCAATCATATGGGATTTCAGATGGTCCCTAAATTCAATGACTGGTGCCTTTACAGGAAGAGGAGAGTACCCAGAGAGACAGAAAGAAGAGCGCCACGGGAAGATGGAGGTGGAGACTGGAGTGATGCTACCATAGCCAGGAAACACCTGGAGCTACAAGAAGCCGAAAGAGGATAGGAAGGGGTCGCCTCCAGAACATGGCCCTAGAGAAACCTAAGATTCCTGGCCTCCAGAATTGTGGAAGAATAGATTTGTTTTTGTTTTAAGTCGTCAGATTGTGGTACTTTGTTACAGCAGCCCTAGGGATCTAGTACAACTGCTTTCTAATTGCTATAGATGACAAATGGGCTGACCCCTGCGTGAGTGGAGGTGCCAACTCCTGGGTCCCCTGGATGATGCTGATGGAGGAATGACTGAGGTCCTAGAGCCTCTGATTTGAAGAACCTGCAGGTCTTGGAGGTGCTAATTTATTGAAATATTCAGCAAGTTACCTGACCTTTCTGTGTATTGGTGTCTGTGACCAGATACAAACCCAAATCTTCCCAACTTCTACTTGCCCACCTGAGTTCCTACTGAACTTAAGAAGTACTAGCTGTCAATCCAACCTTGTGAAGAGAACCACATACTACCCTCCAAATTCACCCTGCTTTTTTCTTTCCTCATCAATGTCTTTGTTCGAAGTTTCCTCTCCATCTGGGATAATCCTTCTCATATTCATCCTAACCTGTGTTAAACTCAAAATGAATTAATTATTATATATCATTTCTTATACTAAACTATAAGTTACTTGAGGTAGAGGTCATTCACACTCATCCCACAGCCAACCCTGAGCACAGCATTTTGTAAAATCTTCCTTTGTAATTCATGTCACACAATATCTAGTATAAAGGAAGAGTTTAAATTCATTGCAAATGCTAACGGTAATGTGCTCATTTTGGTATTTTTAAATGGCAGAGAACCATGTTTTTCCTCATGAGATTTTTCTCTTCAGTTCTAATCCCAAATGTCACTGAGTTTGGTTAAAATTACAGAAGATTGTGTCATGTTTTTGTGGGTAGAAGTCAAACCTTAGAGTCAGATAACTGGGTTTCCATCCTCACTGCACCATCTACTTCTCACGCAACCCTGGGTATAGCTAATGCTTGATGTGCACATGGATTCAGATGACTCCATCGATAGGGATAGTAAGGCTCATCTTGCTGAATGTTTAGAGGATGTACAAGTCCTGTCAGATAAATGGTGGCCATTGGATGTTAATTCCTTTATCCCCCTGTCTATTTGTTTTTGAGACAATGTCTTGCTCTGTTGTCCAAGCTGGAGTGCAGTGGTGTAATCTCGGCTCACTGCAACCTCTGCCTCCTAGATTCAAGCAATTCTCCTGCCTCAGCCTCCTGAGGAGCTGGGACTACAGGCGCACACCGCCATGCCTGGCTAATTTTTGTATTTTTAGTAGAGATGGGGTTTCACTACATTGGCCAGGCTGGTATCGAACTCCTGACCTCGTGATCCACCTGCTTCGGCTTCCCAAAGTGCTGGGATTACAGGCATGAGCCGCTGCGCCAGGACCCCCACCCCCATCTATTTTTATTGGCTCTCTTTCATTTCAAGGTGGCAAGTGAAATATATTCAATGCAAGGTATTTCTTCACATCTAGAAATAATGGCAAATACACACATAGTTCCTACCTGTATAAGGCAATGTGCTAAATACTTAAATATATTAATTCATATAATTATGAGATTATTCTTCTCATCACACAGATGAGGAAAAACTTAGTCACGAAGAGGTCAGGTGATGACTTGTCCAGGTTTTCTTAGTTAAGGGTGGAGTCAGGGCTTGAAATCAGGCAGTCTGGCTCCAGAGTCTGAGATCCTAATTACTATACATACCGCATGCAGCATTCAAGTTATTGAAATAAATGAGCAGAGAAACACATGGACCTATTGAATAGCCCAGTTGGAACCCAGATGTGCTTTGTTTGTTTGTTGGCTTTAATCAGTGGCAGAATCTTGATAGCTGACCTCCCTGAGCCTTTTATATCAATAATAGGAGCAATGGCCAAAACTCAAAGTAATTTAGCAGTGGTTAAAGCTTCCTTCCTTTTAGGACTACTCTAGAAAAACGTCAAGAATAATGATTAACTGTGTTGGTTTTTGTACAGAAAGAACTGGGGTTGAAGCCACTTACTAACCCTAGGATTTGAAGCTGAGTCTTAGTTTCCTCTCTGGTAAATTCCTTATAGGAATTTTCAAGAAGATCTGTTCAAGTTTGTGTTGAGGCTATAAAGCCAGGTCTGGCTCCAGGGAAAGGGCTGGCAAGGGCAAACTAAGGGGAAGTTTCTGGTCAGTTGGGTTAGGGTTAGAGCTTCCAAGGGGATGTTGGAAATGGAATGAAGAAGCAAGGACCAGACTAGAAGGACACAGAGATGCTGCCTATGCATAGTTGGGGACAGTAAGGGGGTTGCAGCCCAGTGCCCAGGGGGTACCTGGCAGTGAAGTTTGTTCTAGACACAAATGACACAATTTATTGGGCAGTGGGTTCCAATTTATATGGGGAGAGGACTCTTTATTTCAGAAACTAGTGGTGCTGGGTCTGTAGGAATAGATCGTTCCTTACAGCTGGGAAGGTCAAAGCCAGTCAGAAAAAAATGTATGACTTTCCCTCTCTCAGCATCCTACATGAGTGGTGATCCATTCTCTGCTGATACATCTTTAGTGATATCAGTCCCTGTAGGGTGAAGTGGGTTCACAATCCATTCAGAAGAAGAGACACCTGTTGTTTGTTTTATTGGAGATGGGATCCCAATGGGGTGTTACAGCTTGTCCCAAATGGCTATTTGCAAGGTTGTGATGTCATATTGGCAGTTTATGAGGTTCTGAGTTAAGATCTGATTACTTTTGCAGAAGACTGCAATAGCATATTTGAATACAAATAAAATAGTTATATGGGAGTGTGTGTGTGTATGTGAGAGACAGAAAGAGAGACAAACACACAGACAGACAGACAGATACAGACTAGAAGAGAAAGAAATTTCTCCTTCAGTGTTGAAAATATGGCATCCTTTCAGGAAGCAGGACCTAGACTAAAAAAGTTTTCTTTCAACTCTATACTTCTGGAATTCTCTCAGTCTTCCTTTTTGTCAATTTGTATTATTGTTTTGACTGGTAATCATTGCACATGTATGTTATGCCAGGCAGTGGGTTCCATGATTTTTATACAATGTAACACCTGATGCTTGCAACACAAGCAGTGTCTATACAAACCTCAAAATGACAGGGTTGGGAGCATTTCCAGGATAGCTGAACACGGGGAGTGTCTTGGAGGGTGGCATGCCCAGGGAGGGCATGGAAGCTCCACGCCCCCTCCCCTATACTCACCCTGTGCGTCTCTGCATCTGTATCCATGGTAATATCATTTATAATAAACCAGTAGACATGATTCCTTGAGTTTCAGGAGCCACCCTAGCAAACTAATCGAATCCGAGGAGGGGGTTGCAGGAACCCTGATTTATAGCCGGTCAATGGGAAGCATGGGTAAGACAACCTGGGACTTGTGGTTGGCATCAGAAGTCAGTGGAGCCTTGTGGGACTGAACCCTCAACCTGTGTGATCTGACACTATCTCCAGGTAGACAGTGTTAGAATTGAATTTGAGGACACCCAGCTGGGGGCCATTAAATAAACAATTTGTTGCAGAATTAATAGATAAGTGGTTGCTGGGTGGAAAATCCCACCCTTCTGGGTGACTACAGGTCACAGAAGTCTTCAGTATTGACTGTTGAGTGATAGTACAGTAGGAGAAACTGACTTTGGTCTTTCTACTCAAGCTCCTATTCAAATTTCCTTATTTCTATACTTTCTTGTCCCTAATATTTGCTTTCTCTTATTAGACTCTTAGAAGCTAGAATCAAAATCTTAGAATTATTGTTAAAATCTTTCTCCCAAATTGTGTGTAATGGAATCACAAATTTAAGTTCCTACCTAACACAGATGTGCAAAAGAATTAAATCTGAAATTTTGCTTTTGCCTATGATTAATTTGTTTTTTCTCCTGAACTTCCGCTTAGTGGAAAAATAAATTAAGGACGTGTCAGGTCTGATATAACCTTAGTCCAATTTTTACAGTTGGAAAGTTAAATAATTCCTTCAGGTAGTGTTCAATCTCTCCCTACAGAGGGGGGAAAAAAGCCTCTCTAGCATTTGGGCATATGGGAGAGGGGTGCGTGTCACTTGGAATGATGCAGACATGTAAGTCAGGATATACAATGCTAGCTTCAGGGCTGGACACAATGGCTTATGTTTGTAATCCCAGCACCTTGGGAGGCCTAGGCAGGTGGTTAGCTTGAGGCCAGGAGTTTGAGACCACCCTGGGGAACAAAGTGAGACTCCATCTCTACAAACAACAACAACAACAATAGCAATAATGCTAGTTTCTGTAACAAACAACCCTCCAAAAATCTCAGTGGCTTAACACAAAGGCTTATTTCTCATCCATGTCACAGTTTGATCTGGGAAGGGTAGCTTTTCTTAAAGTGGTAACAATCATTCATACTCTCTTTTCATCTTTTTTTGTAAATCTCCATTGAAATCTCTCTCTCCCTCTCTGTCCCTTTTCCCTCAGTACATGACCTGAGTGCTTGCTGTGGAGGAGGAAAGAGAATGATGAAGAATTGGGTATGGGGTGGAGGATGACCAGGCCTGAAGTGGTAGGCATCAATACTGCTCAGATTCCATTGACCAGAACCTGGTCACAAGGCCCCGACCTCACCGCAAGAGAGGCTAGTAAATGTAGTTTCTCTCTGAGCTCAAGGAGAGGAAACCAGATTGGTGGGATCTGGCTGTGGTCTGCTACAGTGAGGAATCTCTCCCCAGCACTCCTGCTATTTCCTCCTGCAAGTGCTGGCTGGCAGTGTCCCTTGTCTGCCTGGTTCTCTGTTTCTGACACTGAAGTGGGTGGCTGGTGCACTCAGGCTCATTTCTCTTGTCTCAGCCAACACTGCCAGGGGAGCTCCCTGCCTGACTTGGCCTCACCTTGGCTGCCACACACATCTTACTACTGGGCCTCACACCATGTCTCCTGTCAGTCTGCTGGCTAGAAAGTCCACTCCCAGGCCCTCCTGTGGGGTCATTTTGCTCTGCCATGGAAGTTTCTAGGGGCCACCAGTGGCTCTCAGCTCAGCAGCCACACCGTCCAGGAACTGGCAGTGGTTTAGTCAACCTAAATACAGGCTGCCCTTCAACCACACCCCAGGGGTGACCTCTGGCTAAGACCCAGGCTGTTGGGAGGCTGCTTGTTAGCAGGGTTCTTTCCAGAGTCTCCAAAAGAAACAGGATGCATGATCCTCCCATGAGTGCCCCTATTAAGTTATCTAATTTACCTTCTGTTTCTGAGCCTAAGTCCACAAAGGGGAAGGGAAGAACTGCTGTTCTCTGTGCCTCATCCACTTCCTTCCCATGAGACCCAGGATCCAACAAAGGATGGGATTTTCTTCCACGTCCCTCAGCCAGAGCCTCTACCTCGCAGAGCGGGCCTTTGCACACTTATGATTAGTCCTGGTGCTGACTGAGATCAGATGTTGATGTGCTAAAGGAGATAAATAGATTTGGATAATTCTTTCTCAAGACAAGAGCCTGGCTTGCCAGCAATGGTAGAGGTTTGACAATCTACATTTTGACTTCCATAATTGAATATCACCTCATTTTTTCTTTATATTAATTCTATAACCATTTCTAATCTTTCGCAGGTAGGCAGATGCATAGGGTAGAGAGGAAAGGAATGTGTACTTAGGCAAAAAAGAAACCACATTAATTTAAACATGCTTCCGTTTAAGGGGGATCTTTTTAGGAATATGGGCCAGGATGCATTCATTTAACAAATACTGAGTATTTTCTCTTACACTGTTCTAGGTAATGTGGATACTGCAGTTAACAAGGCAGATAAAAATCCTTGCCCTTAAGAAAGTTGGGTTCTAGTGGAGTAGAGGGACACAGACATAATCACAGAGTAAGTAAGTATAGAGCTATATTGCTAAATATTGTTAAGGGCAAAGGAAAAAAATGAAGCAGAAAGGAGGATATTAAATGCCAGGTGAAATGCTAGATAGGGTGAACAGAAAAGGCCTCAAGAGGCTGGGTGCGGTGGCTCACACCTGTAATCCCAGCACTTTGGGAGGCCTAGGCAGGTGGATCACCTGAGGTCAGGAGTTCGAGACCAGCCTGACCAGCATGGAGAAACCCCATTTTTACTAAAAATACAAAATTAGCCGGGCGTCGTGGCACATGCCTGTAATCCCAGCTACCTGGGAGGCTGAGGTAGGAGAATCGCTTGAACCCAGGAGGAGGAGGAGGTTGCGGTGAGCCAAGATCACGCCATTGCACTCCAGCCTGGGCAACAAGAGTAAAACTCTGTCAAAAAAAAAAAGAAAAAAAGCCTCAAGAAGATGGTTTCTGAGTAAAGACCTAAAGGAAGTGAGACAGTGAGCCATGCAGATTTTTGGAGAAAGCACATTCCAGGAGGAGGAAATTATAAGGGCAAGGATCGGGAGCAGAAGCCTTGCTGGCTTCCTGGAGGAATATGAGGAACTCAATGGCTGGACCTGCAAGTAGAGAGAGTGGAAGGAGATAAGATCACAGAGCAATGGGACTGGGGTTGCAGATGAAGTTGAGCCTTTGCCTTTCACTCTTCAGAAGATGGGAAGCTGTTGGGGGCTTTGAGCAGATCAGTGATCGGATCCACCTTTGTTGTAACAGAGCAGCTCTGGGCCTGCATTATCTCTAGGGTTAGTGCTACTGTGGCCCATCTACCTCTGCTTGAATTGTTACAGGGGCAGGAATGTGTGCTTTCATAGGGAAATCCATAGAGGGTGGCAGGCTTAATTGTCAGGCGACTCTGACTTCTTTCAGTTCCTATAGGACAGGGGTTGGCAAACTACTGCCCACAAGCCAAATCTGCCCTAGTCTCTTTTTGTAAATAAAGGTTGATTGTAACACAGCCATACTTATTCATGTATATATTATCTCTGGCTACTTTTGTGTTACAATGGCAGAACTGAGTAGCTGTGACAGATACGCAAAGCCTAAAGTGTTTACTAACTAGACCTTTTAAGAACATGCTTTTTGACCTCTTATGGGAGACAAATACTGGAAAAACAGCTAGGAAGGAAAACCAAAGACATATGAGGTGTGGGGCTAAAATAGATTTAAAACTAAAAGACATCAAAATAGGATACAAATTATTTATACCAAAGGTATACCACAAAAGGAAAACAAAATAGAAATTTAGTTGAAATATGACATCTTAGAAGTTTGGAGATTTATGGATGTGAGGAATGAAGGTCATAAGTTTGCTACATAGGTAACAACATTGAAAGAAGAGTTTACCTATTGAATACTTGCTTTCCCCAGGAGGGAACCCTGTGGATCACAAGAGAGGCTGAAAAATTCCATCACGGGTTAGCTTGAATACATCTGTATTTGACCTGATTTGCTAATTGCCTTGCCTTCATTTTAAGTGTATTGCTTAAGTATATGCTGATTTAGTCTAAGAGATCATCAACCCCTTTTCATTATCAGCTCCTGTATATTAATGTCAGATAACGGCTGGTAATAGCCTTAGTACTCTTAGAAGTGTGTTTAATTTTGCAAAAATAATGGGGACTTTCTTGTCCTTTCAGAACCCCTTCTATGCTTCATTCCCTTCTGCCTAACATCACCTGCTCAGCTTGAGGCAGCCTCTCTGAGAGGATGCTTCTTGCTAACACAGGACTACCAGGCCCTGGGTGGACACCTCTTAGCTCCTTTTTTACCTGAGCTATCTGTGAAGCAGCTGCCTGGCCTCCTAAGTGCCTGACTTCACCAGTTTAATTGGTTCCACTCAATGCACACACAGTCAACGAGACATTTTCCAAATTACTTATAATTAATGCTCTAGTCATTACAAATGAGCTGTCTCAGGCCAACTCCAATTCCCTATTCAATGGCCCGCATAGGCAGTACAGTCAGAGTGGGGTCACAGGCACCACAGTCACCTGAGAGGAAGGAGCTTTTCTCTCGGTTTCCCAGAGTTGTGTCTGTTGCTGCTAATAAAATCATGCTGGTAAATGGTTTGGCATAAATGACAATTAATTAAGGTGCTTTTTGCAGTTTGATATAGTTGAGGACTTAACAAAGTATCGTGCATGTAGGGCCTTTAACACTATTCCAAGAATATGCAGTTTCATGGCAGCAGCTCATATACCATGTCTTGGAGTCCTTGTGGCATCTGGAAACTTAACGTAATTGCCCACTCACCCAAGTACGTAAAGGGTATCTGTTGCCAAGGCTGGGCCAGGTCCATGCAATGACTTTGTAGAATTTTCTTATCCCTGTGAAAGTTGAGGCTGCAGGGCCATCTCTGGCTTTGATTTAACTAACTTTGTAGAAGCTTTCGGTGCTACCTTTCCAGAGCTTCCTGTATGGAGCTGCACTAGATGAGAAACAGAATGCTTTCTTTCTTTAAGAGGCTTTGTGTCAATGTCAGAAGAGTTGATTATTCCTTCCTGATGGCCCCCCGGTCTCATCTGGCCTATACCTTCATAGATTGGTAGGCTTTAAGCCCTGTGAGTATTCATATACTTAGAACCTCAGAAAAATGGACTCATCAGGCAAGGAGGAATATGAAGTTTTCAGGGTTGCAACCAAGTGCTCACAACCCAGTGTAAAGAACTAAGTCTGGCCCAGGGCACACTCAATGCTTAATACTGCCAGCTGAGATGAGATGATGTTGTACTAACACTCACTGGATGAACTTACAAATAGTAGAAACCATTATAGTCACTAAGTGATGTCTAAGCTGGGCTGTGAAAGATAGGAGGGAGCAGGGCATGTAGAATTAAGGAGGACATTCCAGGCCCAGAGGACAACTTGGGCAAAAGCAAGGAAGTAGGAAAGCAATAGAGATGTCCAAGGAATAGATAGTGGTTAAGGTGGCTGTAGTGCTGGTACATAAAAAGGAGAAATAGAAACTAGTTCTAGAAAAAAAAAATCTATTCTGTGCCAGGCCCTATCTTGATACCGTGAAAGCCATAAAGAGAAATGGGACAATATAATAATAAAAAGGACATGGCCCCTTCCTTCAAGGAGCTTAATGTCAAAATGAGCTTCCATACAGCATCATGGCAGCAGCAACAGTTTGATGAAGCAGTAGGTTTGCATTCTGGGTGATGTTCTAGAAGAGATGCTGTGTGCATTTTAGCTGGGAGATCCTCGTGGGATTCCTACTCATGGTAGTTGGTGCTGCCACAGTAGGAGAGCTGGTAGAAAGGAGTTCTAAATTATGATGATTAATTTTATGTGTAAACTTGTCCGGGCCATGGGGTACCCAGACATTTGGCCAAACATTATTCTGAATATGTCACTGAGGGCATTTCTGAATGACATTCACATTTGTATTGGTAGACTGAGTAACACTGATTACCCTCCCTAATGTGGGTGGGTCTCATCAAATCAACTGAAGACTTGAATAGAATAAAAAGGCTGAGTAAGAGGAAACTCCTCCTGCCTGACTTCTTGACCTGGGACATTGATCTTTTCTGGGCTTTGGACTTGGACTGCAACATTAACTTTTCTTAGGTCATGAGCTTGCTTTCTTTTAGACTGGAACTTACACTGTTGGCTCTTCTGGGTCTCAGTCCTCCAGACTCAGATTGAACCTACACATAGGCTTTCCTGGGTCTTTAGATTTGCTGACTACAGATTTTGGGACTTCCCAGCCTTAATAGTTGCATAAGCCAATTTCTTATAACAAATGTGTCTATTGTATTTTACTTATTTTGTTTATATCTTGTTAGTTCTCTTTATCTGAATGTATTAGTTCATTCTCACATTGCTATAAAGATTTACCCAACACTGGGTAATTTATAAATAAATGAGTTTTAATTGGCTCACAGTTCTGCCGGCTGCACAGAAAGCATGCGGTGGGGAGGCCTCAGGAAACTTACATTCATGGTGGAAAGTGAAGGGGAAGCATGCACTTTCTCCACATGGTGGAATGGGAGAGAGAGTGAGCTAAAGGGGAAATGCCACACGCTTTTAAACCATCAGATCTCTTGAGAACTCACTCACTATCACAAGAAGAGCAAGGGGGGAAATTCACCCCCATAATCTAGTCACCTCCCACTAGGTTCCTCCACAAAGATTGGGAATTACGATTCAGCATGATATTTGGGAGGGGAAACAGAGCCAAACCATATTAGTGGAGAATCTTGACTTATCCATAAGACCAGTTGACATTCAGGAAGAATCCATTAGTCTCTACTTTTCAAATTCCATGATGCAGTGTATTCTCACCTTTGAAAAGTTCAGGTCATGCTTCTTTTTATCTACTGCCTAGCCTGGCAGGCTAAGAGCTCCTGCTGTAGAAAGATGGGTTGAAGGTTAAGAGGACATAAAGTTCCCCATTCCTCCTCTCAACCACTTCAGATCACCCCCAAGCTTTTGGTGCCTCCCTGTCTCAGACTCCTTCGATGGGAGCTCTATGTCTTCAATTTCAGAGCACAGTGGGTCATCTGGAAAATGAGGTCTTAATTTGCAGTGTTGCGGGGAATTGCTATCAGATAGACACCATATAGACCAGTGCCATTAAAGGGAAGGAATTATTACCCTTCACCTATTCTCTTCTTGTATCTTATCAAAAGGATTTGCCATTAACTAGAAATTTTTCCTTAAAGATTTTCACTTTACACCAACTGCGGTGAATGAAGCTGAAGGAAAAGGCAACTCTCCAGGCACGGGGGTATTGTGAGCTACCCACACAGCTCTGGCTCTTTCTGGTGAGTCAAGCTGGATTTGTTTGTTCTCTGTCTCATCCATGCATATACATAGAAATGCACAGGGAGGTGTGGAATCACACTGAAGGATATTTTTATACAATGTCAAAAAGATGTGATCTCTATGCAGTGCAATACAAAGATAAAAAGTTCTTTGTACTTACAAATTACTTCATCTTAGCCCAAAGTCCTATCCTGTATCTGTTCTAGCTCCTTCATCTACCTCCCAGTTCATGAAGTCAAAAGTAGAAGGGATGATCCTCCTCTTGGAACATGAAGAAATTTGGGGCAAGGTGCATTAAGTGATTTGTTGTCAATCATGTAGTGCACAGTCTAGATTGGAAACTTGGTTCCTCTCTCCTTCTCTCCATCCCTTCTTCCCAGCTTTCTGTCTTCCTTCCTTTCCTCCTTCATTAGATATTTGTAAGGAACCTAGAGGTTATTTCCTAAGTGCTGGTGATATTGAAATAAGGAAGGCAGAGCTTCTGCCTCTGAGACAGTCTCAGTGAAACAGGAAATACAGACATGTAAACACATAAGTAGAACATAATACTGGGAAATAACTGTAGAGCTTTGAACAAGTCAATGCAGGACATCCCATGTAGGGGAGGCTAAATTCTCCTAGACGATTTGTAGAAGATTTTACCCTGAAAGTGACACTTGAGTTAGGGATGGAAGGAAGTGTAGGAATTTTATAGGTGAAACAAAAGGGACATTTCAGACAGAGACAACACAGTGTGCAAAAACATAGCCATGTACGAGGGCATCCTATGGTCAGGGAACTGCAAGACTGCCAGTTTTATTGCAGCACAGTGGGCTCTCTTCTGACCAGCTGATGCTGACTTCCAACAGGAAATACTAACCCTCTAATCATGGCCCCGCCACAAGAACAGAGTCCAGGGGACATATCGTAAACACTGCCTGACATAGATTAATCCTGCCTGCCTATTGCCAGCCTTTGATGACTGTTCCTCTTTCTTTAACAATGACGAGAGCCGTGTCAGTCTAATGACTGTCATATTATCTCCCATTAACTTCATTATTGGACACTAACTGTTTCTAGTAATAATTCATTCACTGGTAATGACTTGGTGTCCAATGCCTGGATAATTACTGTCACAAATACAATCAGACAGGTACTCCGGGTTGTTTTCTCCATCTGGGACTAGGGCGCAAATCAACTGAGGGCTCAGAGCTGGTGGGGTTTTCCTGGATGTGACAAAGGAAAATCACCTCCTGAGTGACAGGGATGGAGATTTCTCCTGAGGACTCTGAAAACTCAGAAAAGCTTTTTCCCTGCCTTTGGGCTTGGGAACAGCCACGTGGGTCTGAGTGCTACGTGCATGTGTGTGCATGTGATGTGTGTGTGGGTCACATGTGATGTGGGTGTGTGCTCAGTGGAAATGTGAAGCCCTTCTCATACTCTAAGGCCAGTAATTCATATCTGGCTAGAGGCTTCTGGTGAATTTTTATAATCCATGACATATGGAAGCCTCCACTCCCATATTACTCAAATTCCACTCTAATTATCCACATTTATTGTGAGCAGAGATAATGCTGCTTGTTTAGAAGGCCAAGAATGGGGTTTCTCAAATTGCCAGTGGTTGAGGGTAATGTTAGAAAGAGGAATTAAATCTGCCATAGAATTTGGGGTGGGCTGATGGGAAGTATTGCAGTGTAAAGAGAAGGGGCCAGCTGGGGAAGGAGAGAAGATGGACAAGGGCCAATGAGGAGACCTCTCAGTGAGCCAGACACCTCAGATCACCCTGCTGAACTACCCCACTACACTGTAGGGAAAGACAATTTCTATCAAAGCAAACTCTCCAAATCCATAGGCCAAGGAAGTTGGGCTTGTTCAGAAACAAGTTCAACTTTATTCTTCCATGAAAAATTGCACCTTGCTTAGACCAGAGAGCATTCTTGAAAATTGCAAAGAGTTACCAAGTTTTTTTTTTTATCCTGCATAGTAATTTTTAAAACTTTTGTATTTTTAATTTGAGGACATGACAGATGTATGTATTTATGGGGTACATGAAATGTTTTGATATAGGCAAGCAATGCTTAATAATCACATTATGGAGAATGGGTTATTCGTTCCCTCAAGCATTTATCTTTTATGTTACAAACAATCCAATTATACTCTTTTAGTTTTTATTTTTATTTTTATTTTTATGTTATTTTATTTTAAACAGGGCCTGGCTCTGTCACCCAGGCTGGAGTGCAGTGGCATGATCTTGGCTCACTCCAACCTCTGCCTCCCAAGTTCAAGCTCACCTCCCACCTCAGCCTCTGGAGTAGCTGGGACTACAGGTGCACCACCACGCCCGTTTAAGTTTTGTATTTTTTGTAGAGATGGGGTTTCACCATGTTGCCTATGTTGGTCTCCAACTACTGGGCTCAAGTGATCTGCCTGCCTTGGTCTACCAAAGTGCTGGGATTACAGGCATGAACCACCATGCCTGGCCTCTTTTAATTATTTTAAAATATACAATTAAATTATTATTGACTATAATCACCCTGTTGTACTATCAATTAGTAGGTCTTATTCATTCTTTCTAGTTTTTTTTTTGTATCCATAGTCATTTTCTTTGAGATGGAGTTTCGCTCTTGTTGTGTAGGCTAGAGTGCAATGGCATGATCTTGGCCCACTGCAACCTCCGCCTCCTGGGTTCAAGCGATTCTCCTGCCTCAGCCTCCCAAGTAGCTGGGATTATAGGCACCCGCCACCACACCTGGCTAATTTTTGTATTTTTAGTATAGATGAAATTTCACCATGTTAGCTAGGCTGGTCTTGAACTCCTGAACTCAGGTGATCCACCTGCCTCAGCCTCCCAGAATGCTGGGATTTTACAGGCATGAGCCACCACTCCCAGACTCTATAGTAATTCTTGACCTCAGATTCACAGAATTGAATTGATCACAGTCCTCAATTTACAATACAATATTAACATCAATCCATGCAATAATTCTCTTTTATTTTATTCTGTTATTTTTTGCTGCTGTTTCCTCTCTTCACTCTATATCCCTCCATCTATCGGCACCACCACTTGACTGTTTCTTGTATATCCTGGATGACCGGATTGGTTTTCTAGGCCTGCCTTAATGAGTTACCAAGAACATAGCAGCTTTAAGCAACGAACATCTATTATCTCACAGGTCTGTAGGACAGAAGCCCAGCAGACTTGACTGGGTTCTCTGCTAAGGGCCTCCCAAGGTTGAAATCAAGGTGTTGGCTAGCCTTGGCTGTTTTCTGGAGGTTGTGGGGAGAGTCTACTTTCCAGTTTATTTGGGTTGTTGGCTGCATACGATTCCTTGCTGGCTGTTAGTAGGAGTCATTCTCAGCATCCAGAAGCTAATGTATCTCTTGGCTTGTACCCCCTCTACCTTCAGAGCTTGCAGTGGTGTGCTGGATCCTTCTTGTGCTTAGTCTCCCCACCTTCTGCTTCTGCCTTCCTCTCTGCTTTTAAGGGGCCATTTACCAATCCCAATAATACAGGATAACCTTCTTATTTTAAGGTCAGTTAGTGACCTTGATTACATCTACAATTAAGTCATATAAATTAATATAGTTACAGTTCTGGGGATTAGGGTGTGGAATCTTCATGGAGGCTATAATTTGGTATAGCATAATGACTCAACTTTCATTTGCCTATTTTATTTGCTTATTTACAAAAATAGCCTTAAAATTTGTGTTGTTTGTACTAAAAAATTACAGAAACAGTTTTGTGCTCTCATTATTTTTTGCTTTCCCTTACTTATATATTTTAAAATTTATCCTGTTCATTATTTTTGACAAGTATGTAGCATCTTGTCATATATGTATATTCAATAGATCATATACATGTATTAAATATATTTCATTCAATTTATCCATTTCCCTATCTGTGAATACCTACAAACAGAGCTGCAATAAATATATGTATCTATATATCCTTGTGGACTTGTGTGCTGTTTCTCTGGGATATACATCTCAGAGGATTGGGATTGCTATAGGTAGTAGGGTGAAGCATATCTACTTCCACTGAGCATTTCCAGATTTCCACCTTGAATGGTTGTACCAGTCTGATCTCCCAATAGCAGAGCACGAATGTCTCATTTCCCCACATCCTTGTGAGTGCTTGGTATTAAACCTTGTTTCTGCCATTTTCCTGCTATGTGACCTTGGGTTAAGATCCTTAACATCTCTTTCCCTCAGTTTTCTCAACTGTAAAAATGGAATGATACTAGCATCTTCTTCATAATGTGAGGAGTAAATGAGTCAATGTATGTTTTACTCAGAACATAGTCTGGCCCATAGATGTTATTATTGCTTTTCTGTTATTTTATTTTCAAATGTTTACCACGTACCATGGACAGAAGGTAGCATTTTTTTTTTGTTTTAATTTACCCATTTTAATTGTTAGGGAGGTAGAGCATAACTTCATATACCTCTTAGCTATCCAGATTTTCCTTTATCTTCTTGTGATGTGTTTGTTCTATTTTTAATGAACAATATTTTCTAGTGTTTCATGTCCTGTACTCATCCCCACAAATATTAAAGCCAAATCCCCAAATATAACAGATGTTTAAATTTGTTTATGTGCTGTGAACTGTGCAGGATGATTTTGCCCATGAAAGAGTGTTACTGACAAATATTAGCTCTTGCTTCATGCTGGTATGTCTAACAAGCACCCTCACTAGGAAATCGTACCCAACCTAGCTCTCTTTTTGTTCACTCCTAATGGGTGTTTAACCCCAAGGCTTAGACACTATCACTATCATTAAGATTGTGGATTTGGTTCTGGTCTGGTACATCCCAATTTCCCTCAATCTGTGCTTCAGGGGTACAAATCTACACCCTCACCATCTATTGGTCCCAAAGGGGAAAGTATTAGAGAGGTGAAAGTCTGACCCCCTGTAACTCCATCTAGGCCAACATAAAAACAACCGAAGGCATAGGTGAGCAACAGAAGTCATTTATGTACAGGGGGCAAGGATCATCACAGATGGGCTAGTCCATCTGCTGAATGACAAATGGAACTTTATTATGGGTAGAGGAAGCATACTTCATGACTTAAAAACAAAATAAATTTAATTTAGTAAAGCATTTTATGGAGTTGGAAATCAGTGACTTCAAACACCAAAATAATAAAATAGTCTCTATTTAAACTCAACTGAATTGTTATTTTTCATTTCTTATGAAATGAAAATGGCTTGTTAATTATAAAGGCAGTTGAAATACTATTTTTGAAAAGTTGCAAACGGGCTATAGTCTCTGTGTGGTATTTGACATACCCAAGGGACAGTGTATTCTTACTGTTATTCAGCATTCTTTTTTGTACAGTTTCTAAAGTTAATGTTTCCTGCTTTGGAAATCTTTAATTAAAAATGACCACATGGCATTAGAGGCAAACTCCCTAGAGACTAAGCCCTGCGGGTGAGATTGGATGATACTGGAGGAGATGGCAAGATGTTTTCTGCTGGGATGGGAAATCAGGTTTGTGGATTGAAAAGGCCAGAGGGAAAAAAAGAAAAGAAAGAAAGAAAGAAAGATCTTCTGTGTTCAAGAGTAAAGAGAGCCCTGCTAGACCAATTGGTGTTTAGAGCAGGAGTTTTAGCTGATTCTGAGTAATTGATAAAGAGGTTCTCTCCTCATCAGGTATGGGCAGTGCAACACTCTGCTTGGGGTTTGAGTGGTTTTCATGGAACAGCTTCTGACTTGAAGGTGAAAAGCAGAATCATTTTGAATCACATTGTTTTCTAAGCCCATAAGAGGAGTTTTTCTCCCAGGCTTTAGTGTCTGGCAAAACAGTCTGCATCTATAGATTATGTACATATCATCTATAAAAATAGATATAGGTAATAACCAAACACCATGGAGTGATGAATTTTTCTTCCCTTCTCTTCCCAAATGTCACAGTGAATTATGAAAAGGTTAGTCTGTTTCACCTAAACAGAGGGGAAAGGCATCTGTAGCAGGCCCTGCCTCAGGCTTCCCCTGAAGACATCTACCTGTGAACAGCTGGGTGGGTTGGTGAGTTGTCTCAATGCTTAACACATTTCCAATATCAATGACAGTGGGTCTTATAATCCATGTGATGGCTTTCCAGTCACTGGGACAACAACTGAATTCAGGAGCCCTGTCCTGAACAGAAACACTGGATAATTTCTACTCTGGTCAGGCATGTGCCTGACTGCTGTGTCTTGGAGGATTTCCATATATCATAATTTTGCTCAAATTTTCCAGAGACATTCTTCTGGCCAAATGTATCACAATATGGTAACAGGAAATTTCTACTTTTATTTTCCATAAATCCAGCCCTAGGTACAATAATTTCCTGAGTGGAGTCACTGATGTGCCCCAGAATGCTCCATCAAGGTAAAAGGAGCGTGGGTGGCAGGCTGCAAAGCAACAAAGGGAGTGTCCGTAAATTACCATCAAGCATGATAATAACACTTACTGAGTGGTACACATATTTTTGAACATTGTGCTAAGCCCTTCATATGCATTATCTCAGTGACTTCTCAGTGACCCTGTGAAGTACATATTATGATCATTATTTCCACTTTGCAATGAGAAAATTGAAATATGTAGAGGAACACCGACGTGCTCAAGCTAGTAATTAAAAGGGTAGTGGTTGAACTGGATTTTGTATGATTTCTGAGCCCAAGCTGTTAACCACCACTACAGTAACTGCTGCCCTAGCTGAGAGAGTTTAGGTTTTGATCACTTACTATGTATAAAGTGCTGTAAGAGGTACAAGAAGCATAACACGTGTTTACAATGCGGGCTAAGAGAGTAGTAGTTCAGATCATGAGTACTCAGTGTTTGGAAAAAGGGAAGTATCTGTGGGCTGGAGTTGCCAGGGGAAGTCATTATGGGGTAGGTGGACCTAGAAAACTGGGAGAGGGTTTGGGCCTGACTCTAGGGTAGAGAATACTTTCCAGATAGCAAGGAAAGCTAAATAAAGTCCCTGGACCTTTCTGAAAACATAAAAAAGACAAGAGTCATGTAATAGAAAATCTTCTGACCTGTGACTAGAGTGATGTAATGAAGTCCTGTGACAATCCTTGCTTTCTCCAGAAAGGCTATTATTACTATCAGTTATTCCGAGAAACAGGTAAAGACCTGTCTCTGAAAGACTTCCCCAAAGACCTCATTCTAAAGTCTAGTGTAATGAAGCTAGTTGTATTCTAAGGTTTGTTTTGCTTCTAATACTTGGGAGGATTCCAAAATGGCAGCTACTTTGACAAACTCATGAAGCATTGATGAAATTATGTCTAGAAGTGAATAATCTGGCATAGGCATGACCAACTTAGCAAGGATCAAGGGGATTTTGGGCCCATGATAGGAACATAGGTCCCCTTCTAAATGAATAGGCAATATCATGGAAAGATGAGTTTTCCCTTTGATAATAGGTTGTATCCTCTGGTCCATTACATGATCTTCTCCTTCTTGAATTATTGGGTGACATAACTTGCACTCCAGCAGAACACATGATTATTATTCAGGAGTGAGTGACTTGAAATTGAAATGCTTGCATGATTGTGAACTCCAACAGCGTTAAAAATAAATCTTTTTATCTGCTGTACATTCCTGGGCTGGTACTCTTTGCCATTGGAGCCCCCTTTAAAAGATGTGTGGACTGCATGTTGAACAAGATCGAATGAGACTTTGCAAAAATAGAATGCCTGGTCTCTCCTCTTTTCCTCTCCACTCGACAATGCAAGATAAATTCACTCCATGGGAACCTTTTGTGGGTTGTACTGCTCAGGCAATTTTCAGTTTTCTGGGGGAAAGTCAGCTCACGCTACATTTATCACCCCCTGCCGCCGGCTACAATTCAACCCACTTCGAACCACTGAGCAGAGGTGCTGATGGGGGCTCTGGCATTCGAATTTCACATCATAATGGAAGTGCAGGGAAGCAAAAGACAAATGTATCAGGGTCACTCCAGGTGTCCACTAAAAAAGAGGTCAAAAAGTATGACACTGGGTGATGGGGACTAAATATGAGTATGTTTGCAATAATAAAAATATACAGTTGCTCCCCCAGCAACTTTTATATTTTTTGCCTCTGGTAAGCCTGGCTCAAATAGTGAGTTTCCTATTGTGATATGAGGATGATCAACTCTTATCAAGACTGGTAGCCTCGATTTCACTTTGTAATCCATGCACAACTCAACATAGTCAAAACAAATTAATAATAAAAGGCCACAACATGCCTTTCCTTTCTTCCTGTACCCAAAGGCGTATTCTTTAAAGAAACCAGCAACACAACCACAAGATTAATGTAGTGGATAATTGAAATTAACATATTAGTCAATGTAAGTTAGGTTATGCTGCTAAAATGAACAGCCCCTAAATCTCCCAAAACAAAAGCATATTCCCCATAGCAGTCAGTGAAGGACTCTGCTTCACAGGCCACTCACGGACCCACGCTGATGGTGTGCTACTTCCTTGCTGCACCATCTGGAACACGTGGACTTCTCGATAGTTCTGGCGGGAGGCAATGCTGCAGGGTCTCCCACTGCACAATGCAGTTCTTTGACTCAGAAGTGAAGCACATCCTTTCCATTCTCAGTGTGTTAGCCAGAACCAGTCACATGGGTCCTAACTGCAAGGAGCCAAGGGAGCACAATCCGTGTGTGCCTGGAGGGAGAGGAGGCTGGGTTAGAGGCGAGCCCTGGATATTTTACTTCTGTTGTATGAATTCTCTACTACAGGTTGGCTTCTTGAAGTAGATCTGAATGGAATAGTAGTGACTTTTTGAATTTAAATAAACCCAATATATTTATCATTTCTTTTTATTTCCACGTTCAGCGATGTTCACAAATGGTCACAGAGTCACAGGTTTTCAGTACTGAAAGAATTAAATCAATCTTTAATTGAAAGGATGAAAAAACTGAGACCTGGAGAGTTTGTGAGTTGTCCACAATCTCCCCATTGTCAGCAGAGACAGGTTGATTCCCAAGCCAGTGCTCATTTCCCTACATTGAGTTGTCTTTGTTATTTCCCTTGGATGACATCAGAAGTAATGTCTGACCAACAACAAAAGTGAAAGCTATGAGAATCCATGACAAAGTAGACAGCATATGAATTATTTTCAGTATTAACACCCAAGGTATTTATGCTGTGTTTAGAGCTGATATGGTTTTACATTATTCATCCATTTCTCTACCTGATATTATTCTTTTTGACTTGTTAATCATAACATTAATGACAATTTTTTTCCTTCTAATTCAACTCAAGGTTTGTGTTTGGTTCCAGGGCCATATGTTTGTGTTGACCCATGGCACTGTTTCCTAATGTTTTTATGCCATGGCAAACACAGAATATATTAATATTGGACAGTATATTGGAGTAAGACCACCGAGACTGCTCAGTCCCAGAGACAATAACTCACAAGTTCTGGCTGCCTTAGGTCCCAAGCCTGGCCAGCTCAGGAATTGGAGATCAGTGCCTTGGCACACCAGTAACCTTGTGATGCATAGATGGGAAGCCCTGGCTTTCAGAGAAGAGCACTGAGCTGAGCTGGGCATACATTTCTCTTTCAAGCTGGTAGAATTTGGGGGAAGAATTATGTCCGTATTTACCTCTGCTGATTTGAATACTTGGAGAGAGGTGGGTTGAAAAGAGTATTAAAAGGAAAAAGTCACCTCACTTGGACCCCACTTGATCAGGGAAGCCTTCTTGGAAGAGTCAGATTTTTAGCAGTGTTTAGGGAGTGGGAATGAATACCCATACCAATTTCGATAAGCTTGTAACCCTGGAGTGCTATTTAAAGACACTCTAGAGGCATAATGAAGCCATTTTAAATAAGGGGTATTTTCAGCATAAAATGCTTAACAGATCAAATACCTCTAGGCTTCTGCAGGTTTCAGAGGAGGCAGAATGGAAAGCCACACTGATGAAACACTGCTAACAGGCAAATGTTCTCTTTTGCCACGAGGTGAGCAGCTCACAGGGTTTAACTTAAGGGAAAACTCTTTGGTGGCTGGCTTGGGTAATGAGCATCTGCTGGGAAGACCTTGTGAGCATTATTTGTGCCCATGTCTGTGCAAAAAATGTCTGTTCCCTTTATGGTGTGAGGTTTGAAAGGAAAATGGATTGCATCCCATTGGAAGAAAATAGTTTGATCACTGTCTGGCCCTAGCTTTTTGGTCCTTTATAATTCTTTTCTGTGTCACTGTTTGACATCTATCATCACAATGCTGCCAGACCATTTTCTCCCCTACTTTATACCATGTGGAGATCTCTTTGTGAAAAACGAGGATGCTAATGTTGTTTCCATTGTGTGCATGTACGTGTGCGTGTGTGTGTGCGTATGCATGTGTGCACATGCGCATACTGAGCATGGACATATTTGTCTATGGAACATGGACAGGAGGCAGAAATTTCGTTCTAACATGTTTACTGACTCTGCCCAGCAATCCAAGTGCTGTGGAATAGACAGAAGTAGGTCAGGATGGGAATTGTCCTATCTCAGCCTATTACAAGGTGAGTATGACAAGTAAGTGAGCTGTCAGTTCTGAGACAAAAGGAGGAAAACGCAGAGATGGGTAGGGTGATCATATAATTTATCATCCACATTGGAACACTTATAAGAATGAAAGGGGGTGCTATTAATAATTACACTGGGACAACATGTGTTAATTGGGACTGTCCCAGGCAATCTGAGATGAATAGTGAACCTGGGGATGGGCTAGGTGTCAAAATGCCGGGAGAAGAACAGCCATATACTAAAAAGGGGTCTTTCCATTGGAATGAAGTCAGGAGCATAGCCAAGGTTACATGCTGGAATAATATAATGAAAAATGTAAAAACTGAATGGGGCAGGTGTGAGAACTAAGGTCTTGCATGATTGATGGAGACTCTTAAGCAAATAAGAGCTAACAAGGATCCTGCCTGGGGAGATGTGGGGCATGCGGACCTGGAGTAATCTAGGGCAGTAGGTTGTTTGCTCCTTTTGAAGGCCAGCAATGGTCTCCCTTCCCCTTGGAAATCTCTTTATCTATCTAAAAGGCAAAGTTCCACCAGGCATGGTGGCTCACACCTGTAATCACAGCACTTTGGAAGCCTAAAGGAGAAGGATCACTGAGCCCAGGAGTTTGAGACTAGCCTGGGCAACACAAAGAGACCATGTCTCTCCAAAAAAATATAAAAATTAGCTGGGTGTGGTGGTGCTCACCTGTTGTTCTAGCTACATGGGAGGCCGAGGTAGGAGGATTGCTTGAGCCCAAAAGGTCGAGGCTGTAGTGAGCTGTGATTACACAACTGTACTCTAACCTGGGTAACAGAGCAAGACCCTGTCTCAAGTGAAGTAAAATAAAATGAAATAAAATAAAAGACAATCTTCCCCACACTTGACAGCTGTCAGAAATGGGCAATTCAGGTTAAACAGAAGCAGTCTAGTATTGCCATGTTTAAAGTTGAAAGGCTAAGGGTACAAAAACATTTCTGGTGGATGACTGTCAGTAATGGAGAGGGGCATTCCATTTGAGGGATACCCCCATATATTTCCTTCTGATTTGTATTCTACACACAAGACTGCAATAAAGGGAAAAGATAAAAGTCCAAGGATGTCTATATGTGAGATGTTTTTCTTTAAGATGATACATTAGGTGAGGGAAGGGTATTGCTAAGAATCCTAGGAGCACTGAGCTTTTAGAGGAAAGCATCTGATACTCAGCAGACCTTCATCCATCCATCCATCCATTCATTCATTCAATTATTTACTTTTATATTAAATGAGTACCTACTAATATCTATGTGCTATATTTGGAACAAGGGCTATAGAAATAAATGAGGCACAGTCCTTAACTTGAAGAAGCACTCAGTCTACCAGAAAAATCCTAAGAAATTACACTATAATACTAAAGTGCTGAATCAGGAAGAGATAATGTGTTAAGGAGTCAAGGAAGTGACCTTTTGAGTTCAACTTCAAAGGTATGTAGAGTTTGACAAGTATATAAGGTTAAGAAAGAATTTTCAGGCAGAGGAAGCAGGATGAAGAAAGGAACTAAGATATTAAAAAGGGCATGGAATGCTTGGGAAAGCAATAAATGCTTAGCTGGACTGAGGGTACCAGTGCAGGGAGGAAAGGAGTGAGTGGCAAAAAATTCAACCTGGGCCTCTGCTGGGTCCAGAGGCTGAAGTAAGTGATGGCGAAGGAGGAGAGAGACTAAAGAGCTGAAAGGAGAAAGGAAGGGCATGGGGAATTAACAATCCAACAAGAAAAGAGAAAACATACACAGGAAATGCACAGATACAGACACTGGCGGGAAGAGGAGCAAAATTCTCAAAAGAACCATTACAAGGTCTAATAGACACGCGCAGCCTGACTTCCCTTAACTGCTTTTCTGGGCCTTGGAGCAGTGGCTGAGCCTCATGGTTATTGGGCCGCCGGGACTCAGCACAGATGTCAGGGTAATGACACCACAAAGCCTTCCATAGAGGGACAAACCCAGCCCACATCTTGCGTCTAGTATGCATCTATGGGTAGACAAAGCAGTGGGTTTTTTTGGTTGGTTTTTTAAACCGTACTCTTCAAAGCAAAGACAGGGACTCAGTGCATGGGGTGGGCAAATTGGGCTCTGCAGTCTGAGACTTTGCTAGGAGCTCAGAGTCTACCCCCTGGCAAAGTCTGTGGCCAGGACTTGAGGAGGAAACATAGGAAAACACTTTACTAAAATGCCAAGCTACCTGCTGGCTCAGATAAGCCTGAAATAAGTCTGTCTTTATGTCAGAAAAACATGAGCCCCTAGATCCTGAGCTGTGTATTCAGTAAGAGGCACTCATTCCTACTGCGGTTCTACTCACTAATTGTCCCTCCAGACTGGCTCCCAGGCGATCCAGATGAAGAGGGGAACTTGGCTCCAAAGCCTAGCTCACCCCTGTCATTATGGCAATGAAATATACAAACCCAAACCATCAAACAAACACACAGACACCGGGGTGTATTTCTTATTTATTCATTTTGCAATCCTGCTTGTTTTGGGAAAGTGAGGGCTGCTGTCCTCAGCTCAGGAGCACATGACTCTGCTGAATCCCACAGGGAACACACCAATCAGCTCTTTCAAGCCCTGCCCATGCCAGCAGGGGTTGCGTGCAAGCAAGGAGATGAGGTGGGTTAGCACCAGAACCCTACAGCCTTGTTTTTTTCCTTACTTCTCCATTGAGACAAAAGAATGAGGTGGTCACAGGTATACGCCTCCTACCAGGAGCCTTGTGCCCAGTCTTCATTAGAGGGGTCAGAACAAATGTCCCATTCATTTGTTCAATAAATATTTAAATATTTGTAAATCTTAAATTTTAATTTACATATAAATATTTAAGTTTGAAATATTTAAATTTTTGTAAATAGTTATTGAACAGTGATTGTGTGCCAGGGACTGTACCAGGTGCCCTGCATAGAGTGACAAAGAAGATGGCCAAGATCCATCTAGGGGCTTCCATTCCACTGTGGGGCATAAACAATGAATGAATAAAATAAGTAGGTGGTTCATGCCTATAATCTCAGCACTTTGGGAGGCCAAGGCAAGCAGATCACTTGAGGCTAGGAATTTGTGGATGCAGTGAGTTAATTGCACCACTGTGTTTTAGCCTGGGCCACAGAGTGAGGCCCCATCTCTAAAAAAAATTTTTAAATGATTACAGATTGATTTATAATACCTAATACCTCTATGTACTGCTTACTAGCCCACGTCTAGGCCTCACATATATTTCAGGCTGATCCATATGAAATTGTTGACTAATGACCATTTTTGACTTCCCAAAATGGCAGTTTCATAGGTTCAACCTAATGTTTAGCTAGTAAGTCTCCACAACAATCCTAGAGATAAGTTCTATAATGACCACTTAATCAATGGAAAGTGGACAAATAAATATTAATAAGTTGCCAAAATTCATAGAGCATATTTGTGACCGAATCTGGACTTAAATCCAGATAATTCGACCTCAGGATTCATGGTCTCATCTGTTAAGTTCTAGACAGGCAATGAGGAGTCACAGAGAAACTAGAAAATCTACTTGAGAAGAGGTAGTGAGGAAGGGCCTCTCAGAGGAAGATATTAGAGCTGAGACCTGAAGGATGAGAATGATTTAGCTGTGAACTAAAGAAATCTCGCTATCATTTGTGACATACTGCCAAACATACAAGGATACCTGAATTTCTTTTCTTTTTTTTCTTTTCTTTTCTTTTCTTTTTTTTTTTTAACTGAGATGGAGTCTTGCTCTGTCACCCAGGCTGGAGTGCAGTGGCAGGCACGATCTCGGCTCAATGCAACTTCCGCCTTCCAGGTTCAAGCAATTCTCTTGCCTCAGCCTCCTGAATAGCTGGGATTATAGGTATGCACCACCATTCCTGGCTAATTTTTGTATTTTTAGTGGAGATGGGGTTTCACCATGCTGGCCAGGCTGGTTTTGAACTCCTGGCCTGATGATCTGCCAGCCTTACCCTCCCAAAGTGCTGGGATTCCAGGCAAGAGCCACCGTGCCTGGCCACCTGAATTTCTTATTCGAGGGGGGTAGAGGACATCTCCCACGGTGTTGCTTCCTACTGACCACCCTTGGGGTGGGCCTTTCCTGCAGGCCTCCATACCATTTCCTGGAAAGAGTGTGGCCTGGGAGCTGACTTAACTTATGATCTATCACTGCTGGTCTCTGTGGATGCAGCAGCTCTAAAGGTCCTTTCTCACCCATGACCTTCACATCCTAGGCCCGAGTCAGAAAAACCCGGTAGCAACATAGACTTTTCAGTCCTCTTTCAGTTGAACCTATCCTCCATACAAAGCAATTGCCTCCTCAAATGCTCATAGCCTTGTGAGCATAAGTTTGAACTTATGATCACCACCCTATGGACTGAGCCATTCTCAATGCCTGATTCTCTCTAACTAATGCAAATGTCCCCACTGAGGTTTGTAAAGTGACTATGACAGGGCATCTGGGGCAAAGAAGTCCTTAAGATCTTCATTTCTACTTTTCCACAGCTGGTCTACTATTTCTGTTCCTGTTTTTCCAGGCCTGCCCAGGCTCTGAGATCCTGATCTTAAGCCATCCTAGACTGTCATATTGTAGGCTTAGCACTGAGTCATTGTCCCTGTTATTCTGGCTGGGGATATCTTGCCCAGTATTCCCGCCTGGACTTCATTTTTCTCTTCCATCCACCACCTCCTTAACAATGGCACACCTGTTCTAGAAACAGGCTCTTACCTTCATCTTATCCTCAAATTACAACTTATATTAAAAAACTATACTTTTATTTGAAACTTATATTAGAAAACCATAATTCTATTTTGATCCCTGTCCAAGTTTTTCTTCTGCCTTTAAATCTTACCAAGTTTTTCCCATAATGGAAAACCTGCCCTTGGATGGCTGTCCTGTGGCTTGAAGCCTGGCTTTCTATTGAAGATCACTAGATAGGACCACCAGGTATCACTTGCTAGATCCCCATTTCCAACTTTAACTTCCTTACTGGGATCTGGAACTGCATATTCACATCCTCTTCTCTCACCACCCATGCTCACTACTGAATGGACCAGGATTGAAGAAGTAACTGAGTGCCTGAGTGTGGTCAGAAGTGGACCTCAAGTGAGGATGACTTGGGGTTGGTCGTGGGCTAGGTAAGCCCACCTGTAAGTGTTAGGAGGGTGTCACAAACCTAGAGAGGCAAGTCTGATGATAACTCCGAGCACAGACTCTGGCCTCACATAGATCTAGGTGTGAATCCTGGACAGCTCACTTAATCTCTCTGTCCTTCAAATTATCTTTCCAGAAAGTAAGCATAATTTTAATATGAATTTAGTGCTTACAGAGTGGTTGTGAAATTTGAAAGATGATGTAGTTAGAGGCTTTTACCTCTGGACAAGATGGAGTAAGGGGGTCTGGGTTCACCATCCTGTATGATGCAAAGAAAGGATAAACAGACAAAATATATAAAACAATAGTTTCAAGAGACTGGACATCAAGCAACAAAGGGCTGTGATCCCTGAGAGAGAGAAAATAAATGAGGGGAGCCCAGCTTACTCCGTTGAGGGGATTTTAGTCTGTGATGTAAGCAGAGGAAACTCAGGCAGAGCTTGGCAAATTTCATGACTTGAGGAGACAGAGGGGAGGGTGCGAGGAGTCCAGTGTGGCTGGAGTTTGTGAGACCAGAGACCAATACTATGAAGGAGAGCTACCCAGAGAGAACCTCAGGATCCACAAAGGGTCTGTCTCAAGTATCTGGCAGAGTACTGATCAACCACCTGAATGTTAGAAAAATCATCAAGACCTGAGAAATAGTCATCTAGAAGGACTACAGAGAATAGTGTTGTGGGTTATGACAGTGCTACAGATAGTGCCTGTTCCACCACCAAGACTGGAGAAACCAATAATAAGTGAGGCACAGGGTGGCATACTCAGGAAGATCTGGCCCCAGTAGTGGAGAACACTTGGCCCTAGTCTGAACACTGCTCTAGTCCAATCTAACACATCTAAAGGCAAGACTCACAAGGGTCACAATGTTTCCAAGTAACTTAACTATGTCCAAGAACAAAGCTTGAGAATATTTCTGGGAATACAAAAATATGCAGCACCCAATAAGGTAAAATTCATAATGTCTGGAACACAATAATGATTATGAGAACACAAAGAAGCAGAAAAATATGAGGAAAAGAATAGAAAATGATCAAGAAATGATGTAGATGTTGGAATTAGACAAAGACTAAACAGTTATTATAACTATATTTGCATGTTCAAAAAATTAAATAGAGCCATGAAGATATAGAAAACACCTGAACAGACTTCTAGAGAGAAAAAGCAATCAAACAATGTCTGATATAAAAAATGCACTGGATAGGATTAATGGCAGAGTAGACAGACATTGCATAGGAAAAGATTAGTAAATTGTAAGATATAGCAATAGAAACTCCCCAAAATGAAATACACAGAGGAAGAAAAAAGAACGAAAAAAAATGGGAACAGCCATATGACAACTTCAAGCAGCCTGGTATACATGTGATTGAAGTTTCTGAAAAAAAGAGTAGAGAGGAGTCAGAAAAAATATTTGAAGGTACAATAGACAAAATTTTTTCTGAAGTTGATGAAAACTATAAATCCATAGACTCCAGACAGACAATCAGCAAGGATATAGTAGACTTGAACAACACTATCAACTAACTTGGCCTGATGACATTTATAGAACAGCCTCACCCAATAACAGTGAAATGTATACCTTTTTAAGTGCACATGGAACATTAAATTTTTGTCAGGGATAGAAGCCTGCCTTTGAATGGCTGTCCTGTGACTGGGAACCTGCTTTTTATTGCAGATTGCCAGATGGTTCCATGAGCAAGATAGACCATATCCTGGGCCATAAAACAAGTCTTAATAAATTTAAAAGGATTCCAATACTAGAAAATGTGTTCTCTGGCTGCAATGAAATTAAATTAGAAATCAATAACATAAAGATATCTAGAAAATAACCAAGCATTTAGAAACTAAAATACACTTCTGAATAATCCATCAGGTGAAGGAAAAATATCAAAAGTATTTTGAATTGAATAACTATTAAAGCAAAAATCAACAAAATAGAAAAGAGTCTGGCTAGAGATTTGTCAATTTTATTTATCTCCAAGAACAAACAACACTGATCAGGAATCAAAGAGAGAAGAAACAAGCTACCAATATCAGGAACGAGAAGTGACATCACTACAGATCCACTGATATTAAAAAGACAATGAGAAAATATTGCGAGCCACTTGATAAATTTCAATCTCAGAAGAAGCTGACAAGTTTCTTGAAAGGTATAAACTACTGATGCTTACTTAAGAAGATATAAATAACCTGAATAGTCCTATAGCACATAAAGACCTTGAATGTGTAGTTAAAACATCTACAGAGAAAACTTTAGGCTCAGACACCCTCATTGGTGAATTCTCCCAAATATTTAAAAAAGAGTTGGACGGGCACGGTGGCTCACTCCTGTAATCCCAGCACCTTGGGAGGCTGAGGGGGGCAGATCATGAGGTCAGGAGTTTGAGACCAGCCTGGCCAATATGGTGAAACCCCGTCTCTACTAAAAATACAAAAGTTAGCTGGGTGTGGTAGCGCATGCCTGTAGTCCCAGCTACTTGGGAGGCTGAGGCAGGAGAATCTCTTGAACACAGGAGGCAGAGGTTGCAGTGAGCCGAGATCGCATCACTGCACTCCAGCCTGGAAGACAGAGAGAGAGAAATTCCGTCTTAAAAAAAAAAAAAAAAAAAAAAAGGAGTTAATATCAATTCCACATAAACTGATCCAGAAAATTGAAGATGAAGAAACAATTTTCATCTCATCCTTTCAGTCTGGCATTACCAAAATCAGGTAGCAAAACCGGACAACATTAGAAATAAATAAAACTACAGACCATCTTGTGAACATAGATACAAAAGTTTTCAAAAACTTTGTCAAATCCAATCCAATCTTACATAAAAATCAAAACACATCTTGAACCAGAGGGATTTATCATAAAAAAGCACACGTTTAATATTTAAAATCAATCCATTGAATTTATCATATTAGTAAAATAAAAAAGAAAAACCATATGATCATCTCAATAGAGACAGAAAAAGCGTGTGACAAAATCTAACATCCATTCCTGAAAAAACTCTTAGCAAACTAGGAATAGAAAGGACATTTTTCAACCTGATAAAGAGCATCTGCAAAATTATCTACAACTAACATCATACTTCCTAGTGAAAGACTGAATTCTTTCCCTCTAATATCAAGAATAAGGGAAATGCATCTGCTTTCCCCTCTTCTATTAAACATTAGAAATTCTGATTAGTGTAACCAGGCAAGAAAAAGAAGTAAAAAAAATTGGAAAGGCGGAAGTAAAATTGTCTTTATTTGTAGAGTACATGATTGTCTATGTAGAATGGTCTTTTTCAACCTCTGCTGGACATTTTGGTCCTGATAATCCTTTGTTGTGGGGGGCTGTCCTGTGTATTGTAAGATGTTTAGCAGAATCTCTGGCCTCTGCCCACTAGATGCTGGTAGCACTGCCTCTCCTGCCTACAAGAGACGACAAACAAAAATGTATCCAAACATTGTTTTATGTCTCCACAGAGGGATAAAAACCACTCCCAGTTGATAACTTCCGATAACAGAAAATCTGATGGAATCTACAAAAAAGCTATAATACTAAAACTAACAAGTGAGTTTATTAAGATATGATACAAGATCAATATAAAGAAATCAATTGTATTTTTATACACTAGCAATGAACAAATAGATATGGAAATTAAATAGCAGTACCATTTACAATAGCATCAAAAGTATGACAAATGTGACAAAAGATGTTAAAAACTACACACTGAAAACTATAAGATATTGTTGAGAAACATTAAACAAGACTGAAATCGATATACCCTATCATGGGCTGGGAGAGTTAATATTTGTAAGATGTCGACTGTCCCTAAATTAATTTATAAAATTAATGTAATCACAATCAAAATTTCAGCAGGCTTTCTTGTAGAAATTGACAAGCTAATTCTAAAATTCACTGGAAATGCAAAAACAAAAAAACAAACAAACAAACAAAAAAAAAACCTAGAATAGCCAAAAAAAATTTAAAAAAAGAGGAACAAAGCTGAGACGAAACACTACCTGATTTCAAGACTAATAAAAGGTACAGCAGTCAAGACAGAGTGGTATTGATATAACGACAGACAGAAGTATCATTGGAAAATAGTAGAGTCCAGAGATCTGCAGATACATGGAAAACAGGTTTTTGACAAAGACGTAAAAGCAATTCAGTGGAGAAAGGATGGTCTTTTCAACAAATGGTTCTAAACAATTGGATATTCTTATGCCAACAAAACAAAGCAAAAGGAAGTTCAATTTGCATAATTTTGCAAAATTAACTCACATTGATTATAGTTCCAAATGTAAAATACTTTTAGAAGAAAATATAGGATAAAATGTTTATAATCTTGGATTAGGTAAAAGTTTCTGAGATAATTTTATACCAAAAGCATAATCTAAGAAAAGTATTGTTAAATTAAACTTCATGAAAATTAAAAACTTCTGCTTTTCAAATGTTATTTTGGAGAGAATGAAAGGACAAATTAGACTGGGAGAAAATATTTTCAGAGCACATATTTAATAAAAGACTTGAATCTAGAATATGCACAGAACTCTTAAATCTCACCAATAAGAAGACATCAACAAAATTAAAACTTTGAGCTTTAAAGGATATCAACAAGAAAATGAAAAGATAACCCACAAAATGAAATGGAATTTTTGCAGATCACATATTTGATAAGAGGCTTGTATCTAGAATATATAAAAAACATTTAACAACTCAATAATAAGACAAGTAAACCAATTTTAAAATGGGCAAAGAATCTGAATAGGCATTTCTCCAAAGAAGGTATAAAAATGGCCAATAAACCCATGAAAAGGTGCTCAACATCATTAGCCATCAGAGGAATCCAAATCAAAACTACAGTGTATTGCCACATCATACTCGCTAGGATGGCTATAATAAAAAAGACAGATCATGACAAATATCTAAGGAATATGGAGGCATCAGAGCCCTTATACAGTGCCGGTGGGAATATGAAATGGTACAACTCAGGAAAATAACACATCCATGTCTTGAAAGATTAAGTCTAGAAGTACCATATGACCTAGCAATTCTACTCCTAGGTATACACTCAAAATAAATGAAGGCATATATCTATACAAACACTTATACACAAATGTTCATAACAGCATTATTCATAAAAGCCAAAAAATGGAAACACAAATGTCCATCAACTGATGAATGAATAAATAAAATGTGTGTGCTAGTCATACAATGGAATGTTATTTGTCAATACAAATAAATGAAGCACTAATATGTACTATAACACGAATGGACCTTGAAATCATTATGCTACATGAAGGAAGACAGCCACAAAGGATTACTTATTGTATTATTACATTTATATGAAATGTCCAGAATAGGCAAATCTCTAGAGACAGAAAGCAGATTAGCGGTTGTGTAGTGCTTGTTAGGTGATGGATGGGAAATGGGGAGTGACTGTTAATGTGTATAAGGAGATGAAATGTTCTAAAATTGATTATGGTGATGATTTGAAATCTGTTAATATGCTAAAAAGCACTGACTTGCATACTTTAAATGGGTAAATTTTGTGATATCTAAATTATATCTCAATAAAGCTCTTATTAAATACACCCCCCCCACACACACACATACAAAAGAATGGGCCTTCTAAAAGAAGGCAGGACTTTATGAAGTGATGGCAATCTTCTGTATCTTGACTGTGGTGGTAGTTACCTAGGTGAATACATTTGTCGAAACTCATTGAGATATATGTAAATTAATTCTCAATAAAGTTGATCTTTAAAAGTTTCAATAATAAGGAAAAAATAAATTTGAAATGGGCAAAAGATTTGAACTCACCACAGATGGCAAATAAGCACATGAAATGATATGCAACATCATTAGTCATTAGAAAAGTGCAAATTAAAACCACAGTGGTATACCACTACCTGTTAGATTAGCTAAAATTGAAATGACTAAGTGTCAGCAAAGATATATTGGATTCGGAATGCTCATGCTCTGGTGGTGTTAATGTAACATGGTATAACCACTTTGCAGAATGGTTGACAGTTTCTTAAACATTCAGCAGACGTCTACCACATGATCTAGGCATTCCACTCTTAGGTATTTACCCAACAGAATTAAAAACACATGTTCATATAAAGACTTGTATACAAGTGTTTATAGCAGTTTTATTTGTAATTGTGCAAAGCAGAAAATAATCCAAATGCCTATCAACAGGTAAATAAATAAACAAATTGTAGTATATACTACTCCGTAATATAATGGAATGACCTGCTGAGTACAAGCTGTATGAATCCATTTATTTTAAGACATTAGAAAATGCAAATAAATCCACAGCAACAGAAAGCAGATCAATAGTTGTCTGGGAAGGAGAGTGAGGAGGTGCAGGAGGGAGAGTACAAGGAAATTTTGGAGGCTGATAAATAAGTTCACTGTATTGATCATGGTGAAAATGTTATTGGTGTATAGATGTCAAACTTTATCAAATTGTGTATTTTAAATATGTGTGGTTTATTGTATGTCAATTATACCTCCATAAAGCTGTTGAAACAAAGATAATCCATTTAAAGTGCCTGGCTTGCAGTAAGAGCCTGTTTTCTCTAATTGCTCCCTGGCTTCAGACACTGAAATTCTAGGAAGGAGAAGTCTCCCACCCTGGCCTGGACAGGCCCCTAGGACACGGGACTGACTTGCCCTCAGTTCTGCCCAGTCCCTTCCCAAAAAACTTTTCTTAGGGAAAGGAAGTCATCAATGGCTTCTCTATCCTCTCCAAGAAGAGCTGGCTTACTTAGTCTGTCATATTTCTTTACTCACACTAGGCCTTCTTGGGGTCTTGGCTTTAATAATTATTTCTGTATTATTTATTTTGTTGTAAATTTCCATATAGCCAACCAACGCAGATCAAACCATCGCAATCAAATCAACTGTACCAATATTTTTTCAATATAAGTTTCTGTAAGAAACATGGTAAGTCTACAGGAAGATAAAGAAACAAAGACGAGTGAGAAAGTGGTGATGTCCACAAGGACACCACAGCGGAGCAGGATTTAGGGGCTAAAGTGGGAATACTAGTGACTGCATCCAGCAGGCAGAATGAGATTGGAATATGGGAAGCTGCAGATGCACCAACACGGAGGTTTACCAACACCAGAGCATCGTCTGCGTCTTCCTCTGTGAGCTTTGTGGGCTCATCCTAACACCACAGATGCCCTCTTTTTCTTCCACTGCCTGGGAGACCACGTATCACCCAGTAGAAGGCGGGAACGTCTCTCCCTGCTGATTGCCTGCTCTCTGTGCCTGCACCCAGAGGAATGGAAAGATTCTGAGCTATCAGATAATTGGGGGAGTCTGGCACTTTCTGTCTTTGCCTGTGCTGCTATCTGCCACCTCCCAGAGATGTGCTAGCTGAGCTTGTAGATCTGATTTATGGAAGGCTTCTAAAGACAACTTTCAGCTGTGCATTTGTATGCAGCTCTCTGTATGGGCTACTCGACAGGCATTCAGATTTAGGGGGAGAAGCATATGCATGTCGCAAGGAGGCAGATGCTGTATAATCAAAAGTAATTTCGAAGGAAAGGAGATAGTGAGAAAAGGACAGACCCCACACCCAGTGTCAGGAGGTTTTGTGCCACTGCTGTACTCTTTCTGAGGCTCCTCGGGGCTCTTTGCGTTCCGAGCAGCTGCATCAAAAGCCGTGGGAAGCCTTCTGATGGCTTGGTGTACAGCTATAAAAGAAGCAGCCACAAGAGATGGGAGTTATGGGCCCCCAGATGCCTCAGAACCCAGCCAGTGCCATCACAGGGTTCAGATTGTTAGAGGATGAGGCAGCTAAGCCTTCAAAGAGAAGTTACCAAACCCAGAGCCAATAAATGAATGCAGTCAAGTGAAATGTGAAGATCATGGTCTTCGAAGTCTGCAGACTCTAAACGTCACTCGGGCTGAGATTCTACTCCATCCTTTTCTGGTCTTGGGTGATCTTGGAAATGTTATTTGTTCACTCACAGCCTCATTTTATCAGCTGTAAAATGGGGTGATGATAATAATAACGCCTGTCTTTTCAGGGTTGTTTTAAGTACTAAGTGGAATGCTATTTAAGTGCTAAACAGGGGAGTACACTAACATACAAAAAGATAAATTTTTAGGTGGTTTTATGTATTTTAAAATCTTTTTTATTTTAAATAGAGAGGAGGTCTTGCTATGTTGCCCAGGCTGGTCTCAAACTCCTGGGTTTAAGCCATCCTGCCACTTCAGCCTTTCAAAGTGCTGGGATTACCAGCATGAACCACTATGCCCAGACTTGGAGGTTTTAAATATAAGAGGCATTGTATTTGGCTGATAAAAGGAATCTTTAACTGTCAAAGATGTTTCCTTGGACTACAGAAGCCTGAGGGTCAAGTCAGGGTGCTAAATGATTGAAACGAAGATCATGCCCACACTGAACGGGACATCCTTTCAGATTTAAACCACAGCCCACTGTCAGCCCTGGGCTCCCGTGGCCTACAGCCAGGACATCAGTGAATGCTGCCTCTCTTTCCTTCTTGTTTTAGCGAACATGAAATGTTTGCTGGCTCAGAAAGAAGGACTTGACCTCAAGCAAAATAAAAAGGCACAACTTCCAGGTATCAAAATGACTTGTGTTCACAAACTATCCTCAAAAGTGGATATCTCACACAAAAAAAAGAAAAGTGGAGATCTCTGGGTACAATGGTTTCTTTAGTCGGGGATAGGGGAAATAAAAAATTGAATATCACTAGAATACCATGTTGCCCTTGTTGGGCAGTAAAACATTTTCCTTCAGTGCCAAAGAAAATGTCTCTTTACAGGACCCTGACGGTCCTATCTGTAGGTCATGTATCTTTGTACATAAGGAAACAACAGTTATTTAATCATTCTCTTACCATTCAAAGAATCATGGGAAGATTCAGTCCCCGAAGATCTCTACCTGAGTACAAAAGGGAAATTCCCTATGGTGTCTTGTAAACTGGTATCTTCTCCAACTTCCTCTGGGGCTGCTAACTCCACATTTGCAGATAAGTTTCCCCTTGTTCCATAGTTGCTGACTGGCTCTGTCCTTGGAGGCCATAGAATCTGCAGTGTGAACCTCCCAGCCTCAGCCACTATCCCTTGTCCTCTTGTTTACTTAATTAATATGATGTGTTCATTTTCACTGCTTCTGGTAGTGCTCTTCTTAGGTACTATCTGGACTCTTGCCCACTTTGGACATATACTTTTGTTCCCCTTTCATTGAAAATCAAAAAACATAGAGAACCATGGAAATAGTAAAAAAAAAAAAAAAAAAAAAAGCCAGGGGATGGTGGGGCTTGGTAGACCCCTCTGTGCAATGCTACTCATATTTATCTTCACTTTCAGTTTCTGTTAATTGGTGAATGAACGTTAAAGTATTTAGAGTAGTCCTGGCACATACCAAGCATTGTACATACATACCCACTATCATCATCATCATTTTTATAATATAAAAAATAGGACCATGACATATGCTTCACAATTTACAAAAGTGATTTCACAGACTCCGTGTTTCATGCTGTAGTACATTTCCGAAGGTTACCACGTTTTCCTTATGGAATATAGAGATCTTACATTGGGACACTGTGAGGGAGAGACAGGTGCTCTAGCATAGATGAGACAGCTTGGGCTAGGAGGGGAGCGTAGACTTTCCCATCCTTTCTGGATGCATTGCTGATGAAAGCATCCTCAGGAATCACCCCAAGCACAGTGACTGGCACATTGTAAGTAAGTACCTAAGGTACATTAACAGACTATCTCCTTGAGGTTCCCTCTGCACGGAAGAGCTATGCTTTTTGCAGTAGTACTTGAAAGCAGACCCAGGCCTCATCAAGCAGCCCTGTGTAGGGGCCCAATAAAGTCCTTTCTCACAACCGTGCTGGGGTGTCTTGTCTTTAGCTTCCATTCCTGGAGGAAGGGAGTGTACTTGCCCTCAAAACAGCAAAGAGACTGTGCTTTTCTTCTCCAGTTTCTTATCCTGTGCCCAATCTGAGTGATTATTATTTTGCTCCATCATCTGCCTTTCTGTCCGCTGGATAAGCAGTTTGTGCTAATACTCTTTTCCTTTCCAAATCTTTTGTTCTACAGATAATGATCATGATAATAACAATCTTTCTCTTTTGTACAGTGCTTCATAGTTTTCAAAGCACTTCCTCTGCCATTTTCTTATTTTTCCCTCAAAACAACCAGGATGGGTAGGCAGGGATGTGCCACCGTCATTCTCATTTTATAGGTGAGATTATGACACTCAGAGAGGCACACACATTTTTAAGATCACACAGCTAGTAAGGGACAGAACATAACTAGAATTCAAGGCCTTTCTTTCAGGCCCTCAGAGTTTTCACTGGTGCATATGATTTCCTGTGGGTGAGTGGCAGGTGTGGAAGCTCAGAGATGGGAATGAGTGAGCTTTAGGATCATGAACAACAGTAATGGCTGTGGTGGTGGTGATGGTGTGAGAAACAGCTAAGGAGATGTAGGAAAAAGCCAGCATTATCAGGCTTAAAAATGGATAGAGTTAAGGATTCCAAAATGAGAATTTAAGTAACCAAGAATTGTAGCCAACATCCAGTAAGAACTCTATTAGTTGAATTAACGAAGGAATGAATAGTATCAAAGAGAAATACATTCTTTAACTCCTCTCTGAGTACATGCATGTGTGCTTACAATCAATTTGCTCACCTTAGGTAGAGGGAATTGGAACCTCCTAAGACAATGGTTCTCAATCTTGATCCCTAGGGCACATTGGGGAAAGCCTGGGGAAATGCCATTTGTTGTCACAACTGGGGAGGGGTTCTATGGCATCAGGGAATAAAGGCCAGAGATGCTTCTGTGCATCCTACAAGGCACAGGACAGCCCCCACAACAATTATCCAGCCCAAAATATCAGTAATGCCAGGGTTGAGAAACTCACCCTCAAGGAATAAACATTCCACACTTGCTCTGTTTTCAGAACACCCTTGGCATTACCCTTTTTTATGGGTCTATACATATGGCTATTGGATGATGGAGTTCTTAAGAGAAAAAGAAGGACTTCAAGAATTAAATTTAATTCTAAAATCAAATAATGGCTCAGCTCAATATTTGTTCCCTCTTTAAAAAATTGACCATACCCTACTGTGTGGAGAATAAGGAAGTGCTTAAATAAGTGCCAAGTGACGCTTTACAGGGCTGTGTTCCCATATGTTGGCAAAGTTAGGTCTGAAACACTGATAATGAATCTGTACAGATCTTGAGACTAGGGTTCTCTATTGGGAGTTCAGCAGGAAAGGACTGATTGGGGAAAAAAGAAACTGTGAAAGGATGAGAAGTCCATGGAATGTCAGAGCTGGAAGAAGACTTAGGGATTATGTAATACTGTTCTTTTACACGTGGAAACTGAGGCCCCACAAAGTTTGTGCTGATAATGGTATGATGAGACCCAAACCTAAGATTCCGAGTTGTTGAGGTAAAACAATGCCCCAAAATATACTTTAGTGTCATTCCACGTTGCACTGGGCCAGCTCTGGTAAGGGTATTTCCTTGGGTTTACTATGGCATTGTTAATTCCAACACGGAGACATCTGTGGAATGTTCCCTTGGAAGATATGGGTTCTTTGGTACAATATTGACCAAACGATACTTACACTCCTACTGAACACTTACACAACATCTGATTCTTTCTGAAATTTTTTTGCGTGTGCTCTTTCTCACCTTCCAGCCCCTGTACTTGCTGTTTTATGGATGTGTGTGGGGTGCTCTTCTTTTCTTCTTTCCATTTTCCTAATCATTCTTTCTTTAGCCACTCATCCCCCACTTTTGTAAATCTTCCCCTGACTCTGTGCACACACACACACACCCCATATAGAATAAATCTGTCCATGCTGCATACAATTTCTCTGCCTTGCACATACTTCTGCTGTACAGTAACCTGTATCATGTTGGATTTTGTGGAAACCAATAAATAACACCCCCTTTCTTCCCCTATTGAATTCAGAATCAATTGAGAAATAAGACACAGTTGTCAAACAGATGGAAATAAAAATACCAAGTTTATTGGTAAAATTTATTACAGAACATGGCTTAGTTCTGCAGCCAAGTGTGGCTCCCTAATAATTTCCTCCAGAGTGAAACTCACCCATCCAGCCACAGGCAGAATTAGAAACGTGCTGTGGGGAGTGAGTGAGATGATGGAAAGAAAAGAGGCCCTACAGTTTTTCCTTCCTGGAGATTGCTAACATTTTCCTTTCTTTAGGACTAAATATTTCAGAGTTGACATCAAAATACACAGTCTGTCTCCTCTCTTAGACTGTGGGCGACTTGGGGGCAGGGATAGCATATGGTCTATCTTTGTTTTCTCAACTCTAAGTGTCTGGTGCATAGCAGGTCTGTTAAATGGATGATGTTAAACACACTTCATACCTCTTTCTTCTGCCTCATTTCATTCCTTTCAAACAAAAATTTGATGCTTCCTTAGCCAAGCCCCACCCCACCCCACACATGTACCAGCTAATCTCCCAAAGTCCCTGTGAGGTAGTTTTGCTTCCCCTTTTGCAAAAGAGAAAAATGAAACTTGGAGCTGTTTAGTAACCTGCTCAGTTGTCAAAGCCATCCAGCAAGCAATGGGTAAAGCCATGTTCAATATGCCACCTCCACAGCCTTCACATAGGGTGCTGTGGGGCTTCTTGCTCACTAGCTTAGAGCTCTCCTCTTTCTGCATCCTCGCCCAAATTCTTAGCTGGTACTGACCAAGGCAGGACTTTGGATAGACTTAATTCTCAGTCTAGTGAGTTTGTAGGCTTAAGACTTAACTATGTTCAGTCACCCAACTACCATTAGAATTGCTCCTGCCAAAACATCATGAGATATCTCTACTCAGGGAAACTACTGGACCCTGCGTAGTCCCCAAGCCATAGCTCATCCTCCTGTCTGCCGAGGTCTCTTTTTCAAGGTTTTCACCCATCTAATGGTCACCTTCAAGTCAGGAGGCCTGCCCTGAGTTCAGCCCTGCTGGACAACTATGTCCCAAGGATATATTTCAGAGTAATGACTGCCTGTTTGGTGTCACTATTATTCTCTAGAAATGTGTTCTGCCTAGCTGGTCAGGCTCTCAGTACTCTCTCCTGGAAGACCCATGGGCTTGTCAAGACCTTAGACACTGTAGCCATCCAAGCTGTCACCCAGAGTTGGCCCCTGGTATAGTGTCCCCAACTTTTATCTACCTGTCCTGGTGGGCAGAGTCCAGGTGAGATTCCAGCCCATTCTTTTCTCTCTCTTCTGTCATCTCCTTGGAGCCAGGGGCAGAGCATCATGCCTTAAAGCTAAGACTCATCATTTGTGAAGTAGGTGGGACAAGTAGATTTCATTAACTATCTCCATTTTTAAAAACGAAAGCACAGAGATCTAAGAAAGCTAAGAAGCCTGTCCAAGGTCATGCAGGTCTGATGCAGGATGAAAATCAGGGCTTAGAAAGTATAGATCATTGTGTCTCTGCATGCCCAATCTGTCTCTTCACTATATAGCCAGACTGTCCCTCCTAGCATCTACAAGCCCACGCCTCCCTATTCAATCAGAAGGACATACAATGAGGGGAAAGAAAGAATTTTTAAAAAGACAAAAAATTTTTCACAATTCAGTATAATTCTAATCTGACATGACAAGGCCAAGTCCATCTTTTCACACTGACAATTACTTAAAGGGCATCGATGCCATGGCACCATTAAAGTAATAGCAAAGATGGATTGTATGACATTGTGGATCAATGTGCTAAGTGTTGTTCAACTTGTTCAATGGAATAAAGCATTGAATCATTAACCTTACCAATGTCAATGTATTGTCACTATCAAATTCTGCTAAATGAACATCCACAACCCTCATTAAAAAATGCACTTTGAAGCAACTAATATATTAATACCTTATTGGCCAATAATAAAAGGAGAGGCTCTCCAGGCTAGGGTAAAGAATCTGGACAGAAGCTAAGAATATTTAATGGAGAGGGGAAGAGTGACAAATGCAAATGTGGAGATGTGGACTAGATCCGTGATTGAGAAGGAGGTAGAGGGATGAAGAAAGGATCACAGAGAGCTTTGTGAATGCCTGCTTCCTTGATAGGCAGGTCTGGTTAGAGTAGGCAGAAATTGATGATGGACTGAAGAAGAAAATGGTAACTTTCTATTTTGTCTTCTTTCAGGATATCTTTCTGGTTTAGAAAGGGTTAAATCACTGGGTTTGACCTTAATCCAACTCAGAACCTCAACAAAATGAGAACGTACAACGTACGTACAAAGAAAGCAGTAGGTAGGTGCAGGGTGCATTAGATGGCCTGCCTAAGAAACAGCTGCTTCCCCCTCTTGCCACCTTCCTCACTATCCTGGGGTGATGAGAACCCATGAAGTGGAGAGCCTCTGGCCCTTTGGTGTGGAGACAAAGGCAATGAATGGAATTCCAGGGACTTGAGTTCTGCTTCCAGTTCTGCTGCCATTGCAAGAAGTCAGGCAGGCAATTCCATTCTCTGAGTCTCAGTTTCATTGCTTGTAAAACAAGGGGCTTGGAGGGAAAAGTGGTTTTCAATTAGGTGTTTTTTTTTTTTTTTTTTTTTTTTTTTTTCTGGGTCTTCAGCATCTGTGGAGGTGATAGGAGCCACTGAAGAAAAAGAAGGGCAAGGAGAAGCAGGAATCTGATCTCTTTCCCTACTCTTTCCAGAGCACCTCTACTTGCATACATTGTATATTAGGCTTCTGCATAACAGTTCATTGGAAAAATAAACCCCACTGCTACACAAGACAAAACAAACAAGCAAACAAACAAATTTGAAACAAAAACTCTGAACCTTGTAATCGCCCAAATTCAATAATATTTAACATCAAAATGTACGAGCTGAAAAGTGATAAATGCAGTCCCTCATTTTGTCTTTGTATCTACCGACTGTCAATCAGACTGATTTTTCCCTTCTAACAAGGCTTCTGATTATCTTGGCACCATGTAGAAAGAACTTCATTGTGTCTCTACCATCGGAGCATGCATTAATGCCTCATGGTCTGACGATAAGCTCCCCAGAGTAGGGTGAGAACATTTGAAAGGGAGCCAAGTACAGTGGGTGAAGAAGGGAAGGGTTCTCCAGTGGAGGGGTAATGGTGGCTAAAGAGGCAGAGGTGCCGATGCAGAGTGGTGAGGGAGATTGGGCAGCTAGTACGGTGGCAATGCACAATTTACAGCCAAATAGGATTTTGATTGTCCAGTAATTTCTGAGAACTATTTGCCCAGCTACTCCAAGTTCTGTATTACTTATTGACTGAATCAGGGGGATTTGATTTTGTCTCCATAATGTGTACTAAGTGCCTCATTTATCATAAACTTCTGCTGGGGGTGGCTGATTTTTACTCTTATTCATTCTCCAAACTGCCTGCAAATATTCCTTGAAACCCAAAGAAACTCTTTTAAAAGTTTACATTTTTCTTTCCTGAGCCCAGCTCTGCAGAGGGTCCCCTGAAAGGGCTTATGCTCTCAGTAGCACTCTGGAGCTCTCTCTTTGGTGACCTGTCTCCATTTGGGGATTTCCAAGTCAAATCTCACAAGAAATGCTTGTGCAGAAATCACACAAATGAATATCATAAAACTAAAAATGAAGCTGTAGCTATTTATATTGTTATTTTAGAAAGCAAGTTGAATATCTTTGAGTCAGGAATGATTATTTTAAAGAATGCTCTTTTACCTGATTGTGTGCTCTTTGAAGGCAGGAACCATTATCTTTATTTAATTAGTTTACTTCTATGATAAATATTATTGTTATTGCTATTACGTATTTCTGCTGGTGTTTCCTAGACTTATCTGAGGGTATGAATTGCTTGTGGTGCTTGGACAAAATACATATTCTTAAGCCTGTTTTCTAGAGCTTAAATTAGTAGATGTAGAATGGTTGCCCAATAACCTGTCATTTTACAAAATGTGTACTTCCATGTTCTTATGATCATACTGATCTATATAATTGATTGACCAGTTCCATGATAGTCCTCAGCAAACGTTTGCAAAGAGTAAGAATGTCCAAGGTGCAGGATTAATGACCCAGGTGTAGCCTAATGAGGGTACACATGGAAAACACCCAAGAAGTCATCTGTGTTTTCTGAGAGCCCTATACTGGGTTAGGGGCTGAGCATATTTCATAGACTCACATCACCCCACTCCCATCTGCTTCCCCAAACTAGACACATAAAGCCTGGGTCTGCCGTAAGCAGATGGTCAATGGATTCAACAGACAGAAATTGAGACCCTTTTCCCCCCAAAATACTGCTCCTCTGAGAAACAAGCTGTAGATCCCAAGTAGGTAACCAGACTGCTATCCATTTTAGGATGTTTCCAGCTTCTGCTTCCCTGCTGCATCCTGTGTCCTTTCTGCTTCTCTATACAAGTGGAGTCACTTTCGTGTCCTCCTTTCACTTATAGCAGACTTCACTCTGCTTCATGAAAGAGTAAGATGGTCTGAAGTTGTGCTGTGCTTGCCTTTTAGGAACACGTTTTAGTAGTGACTTACCTCCCTTCACTCTTCTGTTTGTGTGCCTGTCTCAGCTTGTAGATAAATTACCTGGCTCGGGCTCTGCTGCACACATGCCCCCTTGCCCTTGTGATGGCTTCCTGGATCCATGAGATTTTGCATAGTTTAATGAGATCTGACTGAGCACTGTGCAGTGGGCTAGGGGTTGGGATACAACCGTGAACAATATACATCCTTCTTGGCTTAGCATCTGGGGAGGAATAGAAGACCAAGAGCCAGCACAGGATAAATGACGAAAGTGCAAGTTTAGGATTCAGCACAGAATGCTATGGGAGCTCACAGAAAGGGCCTTAGCTTAACTATGGGTGCATCACATAAGGCCTCCTGGAGGAGGTGCTACTTGATTTGCTTCTTAAGGGGTCCGGCAGTCAAAGAAGGAAGCTGGATTGCTGTCTAGGAGGAGGCAACAACATCTAAAGAAGCAAATATTTAAGAAACTGTACTCCCTAAACTGCTGTCTGGCACCTTTGGTCTTGGGCTTTATTGCATTTAGGGAAAATAGTTCTGGGGTTCAGGAATCAGAAAACTGTATTTTAATTATTTTTCTCTTTTTAATTCATTGTATGGCCCTGGAAAAGTCATTTCTTTTCTCAGTGCCCCACAGGGTTATCTTCTGTAGGGAGCTTGGAGAAAATAATCTTTAAAGCGTTTTCCAGTTATTCTACTCTGAATCTTCCTGAAATACATGTGTTGTCACTTAGCATGATGAATTTTTCCACTCTCTGAGTTATGTGTGTGTATGTATGTATGTATGTATGTATGCGTGCACGTGTGCCTTCATGCATATATGTGTTGGTAAAGTCTATGTATGGCTGCCTTTGTTGTGGAATTAAGACTATATGTCTGGGCGAAGACACATCAGTTTTTTTAACAAGACAATACCGTTCGTTCACACGCGCACACACACACACACACACACACACACACACATACACACACAGTCTTCTGCAGAGTCCACAGCCCATGAGGAGTAGGGGGAGTGAAGAGTGGGTGAAGGAGAGCAGAGCATGGGGCTGTCACAGCCCATGGCTTAAAAATGGCTTGAGTTGCAATTAAAAAAGACAGAGGCCAAAGGTTACTCCCTGGCATTTCACTCAGGGTAGATAATTTTAGAGGGTGATGTGTCTCATCTTGTAGAGATATTCTGAGAGACTTGCAACAGCTTACGTCTAGCTAGCCTGAAATGAAAATCAAAGAGGCTGACACATAGAAAGACACCAGAGAGAAGTAGTGCGTTGGCAGACATTGAATGGAGGCAAACTCAACTTGATTGACATTGCTCCTGCATCCTTACTTCTTGATTAATAGTAGAGATTAGATAATTTTTAAATTATTAATTATTTCCAGAGAGCATATATTAGGTAGTCTTAGGCAGTTTAGTCACTGGGAAGTTTAAATGCTCTCTTTACTTGATAATTACCTAATCACCATTACTCTTTTACATTAATACTGCCCCAGAATTCATTATGATTGGGCTGGGTTATTAAAGCTTTCCTGGCAAGAAATAAAGCATCCTGTTGTTTGCATTGATTTAGTAGCAAATGACATACCCTACTAATACCAAGCTTATCCAGAACAATCTGGAATAGTTTCTCCTGCCAGTTTGTTAAATTTGCTCCTGGATTCACCTTTGTGTGTCCACTAGCAAGAAGTGCAAACGGAAATGCAAATGAGTCCCTACCTAGGGAAGTCTGAGGCCAAGAGGGAAATAACCTGCAAGAGAGGAAGGTGAAAGCAATTAAAGAAGGGCTTGCCTCTCTCCAGAATGTCAGAGGCTCTTCTGGAGAAGCTGCTGTTTTCCCTCAAACCCTCTTCATGGTCCACTGCTAACAGGTCTCCCAAGTGAACACATCCGTTATCTTTGTCCTTTTGGCAAAACTGTTTGCTGAATCAATGTCAGTGCAGCCAAGTGAGGGCAGAAACCCCTCAGATGGCCTTGGCCGAGACAAGAATTCATGGGAGCTGCAAACGGGTACAAATAAAAATCACAGTCACAAAGGTAAGCTTGGCTTTTGCAGAAGCTCCCCTTGGCTGAAATGATAATGAATGCTAACCCCTTATGCGGGCAATGGAGTAGGAAAATAGGGAATCTCACAGACAGCTTTGGGCTATATAAATTGTAATAAGCCTTCTGGAGGGCAATTTGGCAAAATGTGTTAATGACCTTAAGAAGGTGCATATCGTTTGACTCAATATTTTTATGTTTGGAAATGCACAAATATGTGTGTCTAAATTATTAAAATATTAGTAACAAACTTGCACACTGAATTATAGAGAGTTGGTTACATTAATTATGGTTTATCTACATGATATGATACTTCCACTCTTTAAAAATCAAATTATGTTTTATTTTTATTTATTGATATTGAGAAATGTTTCTCATCTATCTGCAAATTTTCTTTTAAAAACAGGGGCTTCAAAAAATAACTTTCATTTTAAAAGTCTCATAATAACATGCACTACAAAAGTATGTAAAGAAAGACATAAGCTATGATATTAACATTGATCATCACTGGATGGTGGATACTGAATAATTTTAATTTCTTTGTTGTTTTTGTTTGTTTGTTTGCTTGTTTGTTTGTTTGAAGGAGGAGTCTCGCTCTGTCACCCAGGCTGGAGTGCAGTGGCGCGATCTCAGCTCACTGCAAGCTCCACCTCTGGAGTTCAGATTCTCCTGCCTCAGCCTCCTGAGTAGCTGGGACTACAGGCACCTGCCGCCACACCTGGCTAATTTTTTTTGTATCTTTTTAGTAGAGACGGAGTTTCACCATTTTGGCCAGGCTGAAACTCCTGACCTTGTGATCCACCTGCCTCAGCCTCCCAAAGTGCTAGGATTACAGGCATGAGCTACTGTGCCTGGCCTTGTTTGTTTGTTTTTGAGACAGGGTCTCACTTTGCCACCCAGGCTGGGGTACGGTGGCATGATCATGGCTCATTGCAGCCTCAACCTCTATAGCTCAGGCAATCCTCCCAACTCACCTCGCAAGCCGCTGGGACTACAGATGTGTGTCAGCACGCCTGGCTCATTTTTATGTTTTTTTTTGTTGTTGTTGTTGTTTTGTAGAGACGAGCTTTCACCATGTTGCTCAGGCTAGTCTGGAATTCCTGGGTTCAAGCCATCTGCCTTCCTTGGCCTCCCAAAGTGCTGGGATTACAGGCATGAGCCATGGAACCCAGCCAATTTTGGTTTCTTTGAGTTTTGCTTTTTCAAGTTTTCCAAATTTTTGATAATTAGGACATATTGCCCTTTTAATTAGAAAATATGCAACAAACTTTATATTTGTCTTTTCAGATTTTAACTTAGCCTAATAAATGCTGAGATAAACTCATAGAATGTCTGTAAGAGTTAAACATAATCTAAATTATTTAGGAAATATCCAGATCATCTGAACAACAGCAATTTTGGAGTTCTGAACAGTTGGTTAGCACATATCCGTTTTAGAAGTGGATTAAAAATGTAATCCCAGCACTTTGGGAGGCCAAGGCAGGCAGATCACCCGAGATCAGGAGTTCCAGACCAGCCTGGCCAACATAGCAAAACCCTGTCTCTACGAAAAATACAAAAATTAGCTGGGCATGGTAGCATGTGCCTGTAATCCCAGCTACTTGGGAGGCTGAGGCAGGAGAATCGCTTGAACCCAGGAGGCGGAGGCTGCAGTGAGCCAAGATCTCACTGCTGCACTCCAGCCTGGGCAACAGAGTGAGACTACGTAAAAAACAAACAAACAAACAAACAAACAAACAAAAAGATTCCAGGGCTTTTGGACACAGCAAAAAAGTAATAAATTGTTATAGCTCATTATTTGCCTTTTGAAGAAACCACACAGGGAAAGAGGAAGGGGCAGGGTCGTTAGGGAAGCAAGATTCTAGTCCTCGCTCTGACTCTAACTGGGCTTGGACTTCCTTATTTGTGATGTGAATATTCTGGGCCACATGATTTTTCAGGTTTCCCCAGATCTAAAGTTTTAGAATGCTATGGTTTAAATCTACATTGGCAACTGCTGCTCAGAGGGTTGAAATTCATTCAGCTTCTCTAAGCATGAAGAAGATGTTGTGGCAAAATTGAATTCTCCCAAGAAAGAGATGGCTACAGTGAGTCTTTGAACTCAGACAAGAATTCCTTTTGCCCATGGAAGAATCAAGATCTTAAATGGAACTGCTTTCATTCCCTGAACCAACCCTTACTTCGGTGTCAACTAAGAGATTATATTTAAATAGAAATCAAACTTGAATATTTTTAGTTCTATTGAATATTAAATCTACATAGTCTCTGAATTGAATCACAATTTTCTTTGTCATTATAGCAGACAGTATCAGATGACTACCCCCAAATCCACATCTTCCAGTCATGGCTGTGTGAGGAGATGATGCTGAAAGTACTTTAGTCATCTTGGTCCATGGACCAAAAAACCTTAGGGCAAATACTAACATTCTGGAAATTGTAAAATAAAATGAATATGAAAGCTTAAGTCTCTGAGCAGCCATATTAACAAATTCTAGAAATGCCTGGCTGTGGCCTTATTATTTGGGATAACAAACACCTTTGATTAGCTGACTTTTCTATGACTTAAATCTTGAAGGATCTGAACTGGCCTCTACCTTTCTTAATTACTTCTTATTTAGATAGGGAAATAGTTAGTGGTCAAAATATTTTAAAATGTCACATGATAAAGTGCTAAAAATGTACTAGGTATCAAAACATACTTTAGAGCTATAGTATTTAAACAGTGTGGTACTGATGGATAGGTAAATACAAAATCCAGGTATGGATCCATGTATATATAGGAATTTAGTGACAGAGTGACCTCATGACAAGATTATTAAAAATGCATCCTCTAAAATTGTACCATCTAGTTTTAAATCCTGGCCTTAGCTGATTATTAGCTGTACAATCATAAAAAAGTCATTTAAATTTTCTAAGTTTTTGTTTCCTCATCTATAAAACATGAATAATAATATCTACCATAGAGGCTTGTTGTGGGGGTAAAGTAAAATATGTAAGGATTTTAGCAAATCAAAAAAGTGCTGAATTTTTGGGTACTTAGTACATCATAGAAGGTGTATTGGCACCTTCTATGGAGGTGTCACTTCAAAATCCTCTTTAACTATCTCTTATTATGGACTCATGCTCTCTCATAGGTAGCCACTAGTCACATATGGCTATGTGTGTTTAAATTTAAATTAATTAAAATTAACCAAAAATAAAAAATTCAGTTACTCAGTTTTGCTAGCTGCATTTTGATAGCTTAACAGCTATATGTGGCTAGCAGCTACCACACAGGACAACTCAGATCTAGACCATTTCTGTTTTCATACAAAGTGTTGACAGTGCTATTCAAGAGCTTTCTGCAACAGCCATTTCAATGTGTTGTAAATTTTGGCCGGCTTCATGCAGATACAATCAGACAGCACTTGCCTCTGGCCCCCATTACTCACGCTTTCTGCAGGACATTGTATGGAATGCAGGTGAGAATATATTCTGCACTCATACATGCCCAACCTGGAATTGTAGGGAGTTAGTGTCTATATGGCCACCCTTGAGCAATGAGGGATGGGAGTCAAGGGGTAAATGCCTTGCCCCTATTATTCCAGTGTGTTTGGTAATATTCTCAGAATATTTAGTAAGGCTTCCCAGAAGATCCAGGGTAATTCTGCAACAGTTGCCCATAGGAGTGGTTGACTTGAAAGCATTCATGTATTGACTTTCTCTCCTCCCAGGTATCACTTAACCACTTAAGAATGCCTGTTTCTTGGGCTCACATTTCCAAATATACTCAAGCTTTTATCTCAGGTTCTGCTTTCAGAGAATGCAGGCTATAACAGAAAGTATATAATAAAATGTTAGCTCATATCTTTACTGCCAATTAGTAGGAAAAATGACAGATCAATTGGTAAGTGGTATTTGAGTATCAGCAGATCATTCTGGGAAAAAATTACATTTATATCAAGCTCACAGATATTCTCTGTGGATTAAAGAAAAAAATTACAATGTTACAAAAGTATTAGAAGAAAATATCAGAATACTCTTTATAATCTTGGAGCATGAAAAGCCATCTAAACAGAGATTCAGAATAAATAAAATATATATAGGACTAATTAAATTAAATTTTAATAATTTGTATAGGGCAAAATATAACACAAACAAATGGAAATCTAAGGAAAGAATTTAGGTATACTATAGACAATGGACTAATTGCTTTAATATAAAGATACCTTCTAAAAATTTATAAATCAATTTTAAGAATACCATATAAGCAGCCTACACTCTGACTGGCACATCGTGGATGTTTTAGAAATGTTTGTTCAATTAATGAACAACCCCACAGAATAATGGGCAAAGCATTTAAAAATTCACTGAATCAAATGGGTTATAAACATATCATCTTCAATTCCACTAGGGATCAAAGGAATAGCTATGAAGCAAGATACAATTTTCTTCCCTCCTTGAGATTGGTAGAAATATAAAGGATTGATAATTTCTGGTTAATGAAGGTGTAGGGGGAAACAACGCTGCTGTACACTGTTGGTGGGTGTAAAAACTGATAGGACTTAATGCAAGACAATTTTACAATATTCATCAAAATTTAAGATGTACACATCCTTTGACCCATACATTCTACTTCAAGGAACCCATCTGTCTTAGTCTGTTTGGGCTGCCATAATAAAATACCTTAAACTGGGTCATTTATAAAAAATAGAAATGTATTGCTCACAATTCTGGATGCTGAGAAATCCAAGATCCAGGCACCCAACAGATATGGTGTCTGGTGAGGGCTTGCTCTTTGCTTCGTAAATGGTGCCTTGTTGCTGTGTCCTCACATAGAGGAAGGGATGAACACTCTTGTTGCTGTGTCCTCATGTGGTAGAAGGGACAAACTGTGTCCTCACATGGCGAAAGGGGTGGAAGGGACTAGGGGAGTCCCTTCAGCCTCTCGTATAAGGACACTAATCTCATTCATGAGGGAAGAGTCCTCATGACTTAATCACTTCCCATAAGACCCCACTTCTCAATAACATAACATTGAACATTTGTTCCAAAATATCAATTTGAAGGAACACCATCTTCCACGCTATAGCACTATCCTTAAAAAAAAATTGCAAAAGTAAGTGTACAATAATATGTTTAAGAATTCTTATTACAGTCCTCGTTAGCATATCAGAAAATTGAAGAAGACTCAATGTTCAAGTTTTAGGGAATGACAAATTAGAGCATAATAAAACTATAGAATATTAGGTAGCTATCAAGAAACTGAAGTAGGTTCAGTAGGATGTCCATTGTTATGGGTTGAATTGGATTCCTCTAAAAAGATAATGTTGAAGTCTTAATCCCTAGTACTGCAGAATGTGGTCTTATTTGGAAATAGGATCTTCACAGAAGCAATTAAATGAAAATGAGGTCATTAGTGTGGGCCTAATCCAATGCAACAACTGTTCCTATAAAAAGGGGAAATTGGCTGGGTGCGGTGGCTCACGCCTGTAATCCTAGCACTTTGGGAGGCTGAGGCGGGTGGATCATGAGTTCAGGAGTTCACGACCAACCTGGCCAAGATGGTGAAACCCCGTCTCTACTAAAAATACAAAAATTAGCCCAGCTTGGTGGCAGGCACCTGTAATCCCAGCTACTTGGGAGTCTGAGGCAGAGGATTGCTTGAACCCAGAAGGCGGAGTTTGCAGTGAGTCAAGATTGCACCACCGTACTCCAGCTTGGGCGATAGAGCAAGATTTCGTTTTAAAAAAAAGAAAAGGAAAATTTAAACAAAGAGATATACAGGCATAGAAGGAAGATTATGGGAAGATGCCCAGAGAGAAGCTGGTCATGTAACTGGAGTGATGTGTCTACAAGCCAGGGAACAAAAGAAGCTAGAAGAGGCAAGGAAGCAGTCTTCCCTAGAGCTGTCAGAGAGAGCATGGCCCTGCTACCATCTTGATTTCTGACTCCTAGCCTTCAGTACTGTGAGAGAATAAATTCGTGTTGTTTAAGCCACCCAGATTTTGGCACTTTTTTATGGTGAGCCTAGCACACTAATACACCCATGATCTATTATGAAGCAAAATATCAAGTTGTAGACCAATAAATATAATGCAAATTTATTTTGTTAAAATGTTGCTTTGTGTAGCTAGAAAACTACACTGTGTTTATGTGTAGCTAGAAAAGCTCCTAGAAGGATATCTAAAGGCTGTTTAATAAGACTGCCCCTGAGGAGGGGACTTGTTGGGTCATTATGGGAATGGCTTTGCTTTTTGCTTCACAAATTATCTATTTATTTTTTTCCCCAATGGGCACATACCACTTTATAAATATATTCTTCTGGAAATCCAAGTTCTTGTACAACCAGGGGCCTTTTTCTTAAGAGGGAGAAGAGAAACAAGAGGTAGAGGAAGAGGAGAAGGAATTCTGCCCAGAGGATGCACTATGGGGGTTCCAGTGTCTGCCAAACTGGGCCTCTGAATCTTTTCAGAGAAAATGTCAGTTCCTAGTCAGTAAAATAAGCAATTGACGTAACTCTCAATGCCTTTGAACTACAAAGAAGAAATCAGATTTTGGCATGGGAAAAGGGGACACCCTCTTTTCCAGTGGAGGTGGGGGCCCCTCCCTTAGCTTCTGGCGGTGGATTTTCTCCACTGTGCCTGTGCACTAAGGCCTGATGTCAGGACGCAGCAGCTTCAGGGTCCATATGAGCACTATTTGAATGTGTCCCTAGGCTTATTCCTGAATATTTAGGAATCACCAGCAGGGCTTGGTGCTATTAATGGCAGCCAGGACATCACATGAAATCTCATCTCATCCCACTTCCTTCTTTTTCTCAACCCTGAGTTGCCTCTAGGGAACAGGCTAGGGTGAGGCAGGCCATAGGAGGAGAGGGCATAAGGCAAGAGTGGATATGGGAGTTTCTGATGACAGATGGGAGAAGTGCACAATCAGTGGGACCAGAGAAGCAAATGTGTAAAACCAATGAGGTTTTTTGCCACTCTCAAAGCAAGGCTATTTTGGCTCCCTTCTCTTCTTCCTTCCATTTCCTCATCCTGTGTTTCAGAGCACTTAGTACCTTCTTATTTTCTTTCCTCTTCCTACCAAACCCAGCCAAGATTTGATCTCGCCGAGATAGTGAGATCACTGTAACCTTTCTCCTCTGTGGCCACAAAGACAGGAATTAAATCCCTCAGGTGAGTTTCAGTTGGCCATGTCTCCTCAGTAGCCCCTGATACAATATGCCCTCGCTTGGTGAGGATGAAGAACAAAGTAGGAGGTGTTCTATTTTATTAAATATTAATATTTAATATTAATTAATTAATATTAATTAATCTATTTTGTTCTATCTATTAAACTCATATTATCCTTCCCACAACCTCCTAACTATACTATATTTGATTTCTCATTTTTAAAACGAGGAGACTGGGTTAAAAAAAAATGAAGTAATGTGTGTAGGTGACACAATTGGCATGACAGATTTGAGGCTTGAAATCACCAGTCCGGCTGTAGAGCTCAATACTTAGCTACCTGTGACACTGCTTTTCAGGGCTGTGGTCACAGGTACCCAGAGCACAACCTCCCCAGATTACACATGAACCTTGCTGGTGTTTTTAGAGCCAAGACATGTGATACAAATCAGAAAGAAATCTGGACCAGATGAAATCAAGTGATTCCCCAACCAGCAGGCAGGAGGACCCATTGCAAAGGTCTCATTAGACTGTTTTTTTTTTTTTTTTGAGGCCGAGGTCTGTGTCACCCAGGCTGGAGTGCAGTGGCACGATCTGTCCTGGCTCCGCCTCCCAGGTTCAGGCCATTCTCTGCCTCAGCCTCCGGGTAGCTGGGACTACAGGCACCGCCACCATGACTAGTTTTGTATTTTTAGTAGAGCGAGGGGTTTCACCATGTTAGCCAGGATGGTCTCGATCTCCTGACCTCGTGATCCGCCCGCCTCGGCCTCCCAAAGTGCTGGGATTACAGGCTTGAGCCACCGCGCCCGGCCTCATTAGACTGTTGAATATGCCACTGCAAGACTGTAGAGACACAACTTGCTCAAGGGTAGGTGGAATCCCAACAGCAGAATTGAATTCCGTCTTAAGGGACTAGGAGAAAACTCTCTCTCCTTTAGCCCAGTTCCATGCTGAATGTGTCATTCAGGGAACTGTTACTTTGCCCTGTATAGGCTCCCACTTATTCTCCAATATGCACTTTATAGGTGGGACAGGACTAAGCCTGTGACCTGCATCTCTGTTTCTAGGGTCTCTTGCCCTTGATTTCAGCCCTTGAACTCTGGTTATTTCACTGTTGCAGTATAATTAATGCTTCCTGAAAGCTGGTGGATCGAAAAATCCACATACACAGTGAAATTTTGCAAGTGAAATATTTTTACAATTTTCAACCCAGTGGCAAAGGGATCAAATAGCACAGTTGCAGAGTAAAGCTGAACAAGGCTATAGGGCTTCGAAAGCTATTTGCCTGCATTAAAATATTCCATTGTCCTGTGTCCTCTCCCCTACTGCGTTCACTTCTTAAATAAGAGACTTTGACTCTCCAGGCAGCCTGAATGAGGTTTATGGATGAGATTGATATTTAAGACTCTGGCAAAGCATGACCTTCGGCTCCCCAATAAGCAGCAAGGACAAATTGCAGTGCTTAGGACTTGAGACTTTAATTCCCACCAATTGCTTCTCTCCAGCCCATTATGCATGAGAAATGCAACTGGCTCAACTTCTGGTGCCCTGGTAATCCAGGGGTGCCTCTGAATCACAGACCCATAGAATGTTAGTGCTGGAGAGGGCCTTAGAGATCATCAGGTAAGTCCAACCTCCTCATTTTACAGATGAGGAACCTCTCATTAGGTGTGCCTTGCAGGCTGTGCTGCTTTGCTCTGGCTTGCTCTCTCCAGGTAGATCCAGAGCAGGAACGTTATGGAGTTTATATGGTTTGGCTGTGTGTCCACCCAAATCCCCTCTTGAATTGTAATCCCCACGTGTCGAGGGAGAGACCCTGTGGGAAGTGATTGGATCATGGGTGTGGTTTCCCCCATGCTGTTCTCATGATAATGAGTTGAGTTCTCATAAGAGCTGATGGTTTTATAAGCATCTGACATTTCCCCTGCTTGCACTTGTCTCCTGCTGCCATGTGAAGAAGTTTCTTGCTTCCCTTTCGCCTTCAGCCATAATTGTAAGTTTCCTGAGGCCTCCCCAGCCATGTGGAACTGTAAGTCAATTAAACCTCTTTCTTTTATAAATTACCCAGTCTTGGATGGTATCTTTATAGCAATGTGAGAATGGACTAATACAGGAGTCAGCATGCCTGCTAATGTGGGCAATGTGGAAGTGGGGGAATGTCAGTAAGCACAGGCAGAAATTGCAGACTTGGGTTTCAATGATGTTGGATATGGACAAATTGTTTGCTACTATGTAAATGAAGATGAGGACGCTGCTTTTGAGCTTTGTCCTTGAGAAGGTTCTTCATGAGTGCAGGAAAGGAAAATCTTTTGTCTGCCCTCATTTTTCTTATGTGGCAGAGAAATCTTGAAGTTTCCCCACATTTCCCCTACCCAGTGATGAATTACTATCTCTCCAGTTCTTTGACTTCCTCCTGCCAACTTGGAGCAAGACATTGACATCTAATAGTTATTGAAACCTTATCATGTGCTGGGCACCATTCTGAGGGCTTCATATGCATTAGTTCATTAAATGCTTACAAAACTCCCATGACATAGGCGTGAATATACATTCTATTTTATAGATGAGGAAACTGAAGCAAGAAAAGGCTAATTAGCCTACATCACACAGCTAAGTCACTGAAGTCCCAAGGAGGGGAAGAATACTTTAGCAGGAAGAGCTTCCAGGTTAGGGCTAAATGTCTCTAGAAAGTATGTGCTGGTGGTAAGTTGAGATAAGTTGAACTGGAGAGGTCTCACTGAAGCAGAATACCCCTCTCCTACTGTACACTCACATACACCAGTTGTGATACTTTGCATATTAGAAATGACATGGACTTTAGAGTCATAGGTAGCTTCTAATTATTGCTAGCTGCATGGCCTTGCAAAAGACACTTACTGTCTCAGAGCTTCCATTTCCACATCTGTGAATCAGATATATCAATGGTGATGATGATTATGAGGGTGATGAGAATGTGTACTTTGAAGAGTTGTTGTTAAGGTTAAAGTTGTCATGTAGGGCCTGACGTGAGTGAGGGTTTAATAAATGGTCACCTTCACTAGGAGGCCACCTTCTTTTTTTCTTGCCTCTTGTTTTTAGGTGGATGAATTTCCATTGATATAACCCTCCCAGCTTCTCTCTTCTCCACTCACTCAGTTACTGAAGCACAAAAAGGTAGCTTGCTAGTATGTTAGTCACCCAGTTAGTAAGTGGGGAGCTAGAATATAAACCCAGACAGTCTGGCTTTGGAGCCCACACACTTTGATGCCTCACCATGCTAACTCCCCAGAAGACAAAGTATACATAATATCAAATATCTTCCTTCTCATTGGCAGCAAGAAGTCTCAAACCTCAGACTCTTTGGAAAAGGCAGCCTGGAGAAATGGACTCAGAGCTGATGACTCAAACCACACTTTCTTCAAACTTGTTTTATATGCCCATCTTGTTCTCCATTCTGGAAGTGGGCGGCTTAGGATAAAGATGGTGTCCATTCATCCCCAATTTGTCCAGAAGGATCTTCCTTTATACATATTTTCTGTGTATGACTATTAGGAGCTCCCCCTTTCACTCTCAAAATGCCTGAGTTTGAAGATAAATTGCATAGTTGTTCTATGCATAGGCATGGGAAATGGTTGGGCAAGGGAGGGATGCACGTCATGGCCAGGGTTACTGGCAGTCTTTAAGGCAGAGAAAAAAAAATCTGGGGCCAAATTCTTTTTTTTTGAGGGCTGAGTTAGTTGGCGCCACAAGAAACTAAGACCACATGACTTCTTGTAATCCAGGCTTCTTGAGCTTTGTCTTGGCTGTATTATCTTTGTTCTGGCTCTTGAATGAGTCTTGCTAATATATTCTAAGGGCCGTCAGAGCCCTAAATGACAGCTTAACAGCAGGCAGTTACCCCGTGCTTCCTTCAACATGGTCAGGAGCAGCCCACAGGCAACCTGTTGCTGGTGACAGGGATAGGAAACCTGAAGCAAGGAATGACCCTATTTTGCCTGGGTCCTGGAGTTAAATTTACTGGCATAATTGCCAGATGTAATTTCTCTGCACCTCTTTCTGTTAAGTGCTCTTTAAGAGCAAAGCACTTAGTAAATTATAAGGAGGTACCAGCACAAAAGTGCTTACAAATAAGAATTATGGAAAATCAGAAGCCAAACGCTCACAACAGCAATTTTTTTTTTCTTTAATCAGAAAACGAATCAGAACCATATGGGAGGGGTGAAGTCTCTCAAGCAAGCGATAACACAAGCTGTTCATATATTTTAAGATCTAATACATCATTTAAAACTTATTTTGTTACAGGGAAGTTTTATAAAAAATAGAGTCTGTGTTCCAGTATTCCACTGTGTGTCCCAAGGGAAGACAGATAAAGGGCAATAATAGAACTAATGGGAATTAACTTTATGGCATTAATCATCCAGGCTGAGAGAGCAAGAGGCACAAATTGGTAGATGGGGAAATTCAGCTACCAATCAGCCCATGCCACATGTGTTTGGTAGCTGTTTCTATGGGTTTTCATCTCAGGAAAGTGAGTTAGTCACACAGAAGATGGCATGTAACCTCAGCCACAATGAAGGCAGAAAGAAACAAAACCCAGGCTTTCTGGAATCTTGGGCAATCCCACAGGAAGATGTTGAGTTTCTTAGAAACAGAGCCTGGAGGAGGAGCCAGTTATCTATCAAAGGGACTGTGAGTTTGCTGGCTCCACATCAGTCACCTCCTGGGGGCAAGACATCAAGCACAGTTGGCACATATTTTTCCATGTTTCACCATCACAGCTGGAATTTGTAGCATTGGGTTCATAAGAGGCTATGTTGGGAAAACCAGCAGACCAGGCATTTTTGAAAACCACAGCTTACATATATAAACATGCCTAGCACAGTGTATGGAATACGAGAGCACAACAAACATCAGCCCCTGTTTTCCTCTCCCTGTCCCACTGTGTCTCTAGAATAGCAAGATGATAGAAGATGTGACTTCCATTATTAGATGGAGACAAGACTTTGTTGGGCTCTCTGGGAACTCAGTCCGTCTCCCTAACTCCATAGAGGTTTACAATTAATGCACATGGCTTGGGAAACTCATCTCTTTTAAGAATAAAATGTTTTCAAGCTCCTTTCTGTTTCTAGCACCATCCACATGTGTCTCTAAGGCCCTTGTGACTAAGGCCATGGCCACTAGCAAGCTGTAGGCTGATTCAAGATGGAATGAACCTGAAAGCCTTTTGATTCTCAGATGACAAGAGCTCCCTTCTTAAAAAAAAAAAAAAAAAAAAAAAAAAGAAAAAAGAAAAGAAAAAAGGAAAAGAAAAGAAAGAAAAAAGAGAAGAAAAGACTTTCTACCTTGGATAGCGCTTATGCTGGTAAATCCAACAGACAGCCCTAAGGAAGAAATGAGTCACAGAGAATAAACTCCATCTTCATACCTAACAGGATTTCCTTATCGCAAATGGGAGATTCGTAAATGCAAAATGTACAAGTCAAGAAATCTCTTTTTCTTGCCAACCAGGGATTCCTTTTCCACATTCGTTCCCAAAGTCTCAGCTGGTGCTGATTGTGTCCAGCAGCCTAAATCACAAGAGGGCTCTTAACAATATACAGGCTGCAGTTTGGACAGGGCCGCTATCTTTAGAGGAAAGTGTGCTGCCCCCCCCAGCTACAAGTCAGCTGTCCCTTCCTCATCTCCCTCAACCCCCAGCCCCAGGGAGAACTGCATTAGCAAAAGTCAGAGCAGGCAGGGTGGATTTGAAAGAGAATGCTATTTGCCTAATATTTCTTCTCTCCACATCATCAAAATTGGTCAGTTTCATAATGTTCTATGTCTTTTACACATTGTCAGGTAAGATACATTGCAAATGTATGTGGCTTAACAAATATATGGTAAATAGGCATTTTTCCTCTTCTTTCTATCGATGAAAGATTCTACAGAAAGTTGAAGGAGGACAGAAAGCCACTTTGTAAAAATGATAGATACCGTGTAAAACTCCATAGCTTAAATATCTAACTTGCTGAGTTTTAATGGGGTTGTCATCACTGGACTGTTAGCTTAACTTATGAAAATCAAGAAAATGCCTTTTTGTTGCTTCATAAATCCTGATGAACAATAGTCCGACAACAGAAAACAAGCTCTGATTTTGGAATGATTGCTCTCTGTGTATCGCTCGTAATGAAGTATGAAGGAAATCGAAGACTTATTGCTTACAGATATTAGCACAGACCCAGATGGCTCAATTTTTTTTTTACCATAATAGATAATTCTTGAATTATGTGCCTAACAAAGACAAATTCTAGAACTAACGGAAGGCATTTATTATATTAACAAGTGTGTTTTCGATTCCTTCAAAACAGAATGTAATTTAATCTCGGCTTCAGAGACAGATTGGAAATGTTAAATGTCTGCTTTTCAGAAGTGATTTCTGCAGGGAGGAAAGTATTCACCATCAGCTTGAGCTGTGTAACTGGGGGAAAGGATGTTTATCTTAACAGCACAGAAAGGGAGAAGTTGTGGAATTTTTTTTTCCATTTTCTTTTTCATTTTTTAAATATAGAGCAGATTGTATATATCCTAGTCCTTCCCCAGGGCAACTTCTGCCTTGCTGAATGTAACATATTCCACTGTGAGAAAGAATAATTATCTGATAGTGATGGAGATCCTTCTTAGTGTTCTGTGCATATAAATGAAAACCTGAAACCTGCCCAGTGGTGTTCATTGTCTTATTTGTTACTCCAGGGACTTGGGTGGGTGTGGCTAGGGTCTAGACTGGAGATTTGTGATTTTCTGGGGCTATCCAAAGGCCCCAGTAAATAATCAACCTGCAGAGGATGGTCAAAGCTGCAGAGGGCTTGGATACAATGCCACATGAGAAGAAGAACAGAAGGATCTGAGGCTGTTTGACTTGGAGAAGAAAGATAACCTTAGGGAAGGGAGAAGGGGTAGAAGAAGGTCGTCGTAGGAGTTAGCAGTGAGTCTCACATAGAGGGGGGCAAGTGGCTCCAGAGGGCACACTGGGATCAATGTCTATTTTCATAAGGGAGAATATTTTTATTCCATTTGAATATTGTCCTAATTCACCTTGCAGAGAGGTGGGTATCCAGAGTGCTGGATTCCATAAGAAGTTCAGGACTCGTGCCTGGGTATAGAATGAGGAGGATGGAGTCAAATGAGATGTGAAAAACAGGCACTGTGTTGCGGCATGGACAGCAGGTAGTGGGATCCAGCAGGTGACTTCAGAAGGGAATCAAGAGACGCCACATGCGAAGATTCTCATCTGATGGTTACATTTGCAGGGCATGTTACAGAATACCTATAACTTCACCTGTAGGTAGGAAGGAAGCAGTCAGTGTGCTTCCCCAGTTTGGGTGAGGGACTTGCTCATAGTGAGAGCTGTCAAAGAAGAGAACTGATGGTCTTGTAAAGAAGTAATTTCTGCTCCTGTTCACATGGAAGCCAGTTGACTGTCTCTGCCAGGGATACTGTGTAGGGGATGCCAGGCTTCAGTGGGACACTTCTGGGGATGACCTCTGAGGTCCTGCCAGTTCTAATTGGCATAAAAATATCTTCCTCATCACCATGATTCATTCATTCAGCACTTATTTATTAAGCCTCTACTATGTCCCAGCCAAAGTGCTAGGCATTGAGGACATGAGGGTGAATACACAGACATAAACCCGGCTCTCATGGCGCCTACTGCCTACTGCTGATTGTTATGAAGTGTGGGTGCTATGGAATGTATTACAGGTATTTGGATATATTGTCTGATAGGATGAAGATGGACTTCCTGGAGGAGGAAATGTTGAGGGACAAAGAGAGAGAAAAGGATACCTTTATGCAAGGAGAACAGAGTGAATGAAAACATGGAGGAAACAAAGGGCAAGTCCAAACCGTGGAATGACCCTTTAGCTTTAATGTCTGAACAAAGCAAAATATGGTAGTCAGGGAGAACATTACGGACTTATTTTCACAGCTTAATTGGTTATATTAAATTAAAAGTTGTAGGGGAGGACAGAGAAAGAATACATGCCTTTTGATCTAGATTAAAGTGATCTGGTAGGGATTAAAAATGGGGATTATCTTTTACAGGCAGAGTTTGGTTGAATAAAGCAGTGGAGTTTTGGGGGATAGTTTAGAGGGGAATAGCATGAGCCTTCTGGGGTGTGGTAGGAGGTATTTAGAGATATCAAGGCAAAAAAAAAAATACACAAAGAGAGATGAGAAGCCTTCTTTCATGCTCTTAGCTGGTGAGAAGATAAACTTTCTTCACTTGAAATCTTGTCCAGACCATAACTCAGTCCTGAATGTCTCTCAGGTACAAAAACCCTTAGTTTGGCCAGCCTGCCTTCATGCTTTTGTGTGGGAGAGCCTGTGGTACAAGTCAATTTGGGATTTTAGAAGGGGGAAAAAAACCCCTCCATTCATTTTGCTTTCTTCTAATACTGTGTAGCTTGCAGAGTATTCCACATATATTTGAAGAGGGTTTGGTCATCTTTGTTCAATAGAGAGGAGTTGAGATTCAGAAATGGGAAATGACTTACCTAAGGTTGCAGCTCCACTTGGAAACAGTGCTACTACACTCCTGATCAGATGGTTCTTATTTTGGCATTTGGTTTCCATTGCTGGGGCCTGAGAAACAATGTTGTTGTTGTTTTCCCAAGAAACACCTGTCCCCTCTAAAATGGAAATATGAAGGGTTAATGAAGGGACAGCCCCCAGGAGGCGGATATCCAGTATAGCTGCGTGTCCTTGGAGAAGCCCAAGGACTTTCCTGAGTGAAAGAATAGAGAGGGCCTACCCGTAATAATACCTCAGAATGGTTGATAAGCATTTGGTTTTCTATTCTGGGTCTTTTTTTTTTTTTTCTCTCTCTCTATTTTTTTATTGCATTGCTGTGGAGTTGAAACTGGCTGAATCAGCACTGAATCATTTAGCAGGAAATGATGAAAACTGTCACTTTCCTCTGTCTGCACAGTAAGACACAGCAGAGAGAGCCCAAGATGACGGAGGGGCCGTCTGACAATGCCTCAGGCCTCAGATTGGATTGCGAATGGGAAGAGCCCACAGTCTAATCAGTAGTCATTCCCCCAGGTGGGTCACAGAGTGTGAATGTGAGGTTGTCCCTGCAGCAAGGACACCTAGTTGACAGACCCACAGAAACCATGAGGTGAGGAGGCGAAAAGACAATCTGCAGGTCCACTGGGAAATCTTGCACCAGAAATTGAACATCTTGAATAATAGGGTAACCTGGACCCCATTTGGTGCTTATAGTAGCTGTGGGAAAGAGTGCCAGCCAAGGGGCTTATTGACAGGGAAGAGCTTTCTTTGGCTTCCCATAAGGAACATGTAACCTTGCTGGAATGCCTTGCTATCTGCTCATTCAGCAGGGAGATATGAGATGTTTTCACCATCCACTCATTTTAAAGTGCTCTCAGGATTTGTCATAAAATAACATGGCTTTGTAATGTTTGGCATGTTACTTTACCCTGTGAGCCTCAGTTTCCTCTTTTATAAAATAGAAATGTTAAAACCTATAGCCATAGCATTATGGGGCTGAATAATGATATAATGAATGTGATGATACTTTGTAAAGTGCACATCATTATATTATTCAGAATCCAGTGTCCTTGGGGGCACTTCAGAGCCCTTATTCTAGCACTTATCATAAGCAAGCAAACACACAACTCTCCATCTCGCCCCTCCTCGTCCTCAGCTTAATGGCTTTAATGCAACTATGGACATGACCACTGACCTCTGTGCTCCAGTTGAGAAGTGGTATTAATGGGAATGAGACAGGCCCCCAAATCCTGAATTGCTTATGCTTTCTATTAAGCTAAGTGACTTTGTAGCTATGACTATGCATTATTCAGTATTCAAAAGAAAAGTATGCAACATTCCTAACCATCCGCATATTTCTGATGGTCCAGATTTTTGGTAAGATTTATATCACAATTTAGAAACAATGTTTCTGGAGTGAGGGAGGAAAGAACAATGGAAAGGGTGTTTGTTTGTTTGTTTGTTTGTTTTTGTAATTGGGCAAGGAGAGGTACAGTCCAGGAGCTCCTAAGAAGGGATGGTGTGGTGTTAGGAAACATGGCAGGGCTGCTGGAAATACTGGGTGCTCAGTGGGCAATTATGTGATTGGAAGATTTAGCTGGAGTGAAGTTACGTTTACTCACAATTCCAGAAAAGTTCTGCCCACCTACTTTTTGTGTCTCATTCATTATTTAACTAATATTTATCCAAATTCTACTATGAAAGAAATGTCTTTGAAAGATCGAGATGAACTCAAATGATGACTTCAGTTAGGGTGGTGGCAGTGGAAATAGAATAGAGACATATATTTGCCACTAATAAATAAATTGGCATGGCTTGCCAATAGATGAAATGCAGTTTGTAAGAGGAAAAAATAATCCGAAGAGGGTTTGTGTACTTTTGGCTTAGAAGATGGATAAATGGAGGTAATCTTTACTTAGATGTGAGGGTTGGGGGAGGGACCAGGGAGCAATAGATTTGGGTGGAAAAAGCAGAATCAAGAACTCTGTCCTGGGCATACTATATCTGAGATGGCTTTAAGCCATTCAAATGATATAACAAGTATATGCTTGGGTATACAAGTTTGGAGCTCAGTTGGGAGCACAGTCAAGGCCTTGGAACACAAATATGGCAGTGATTGGCATTTTAATATCTAAATCCAAGGGACTGGATAGGATCACTTAGGGAATGGATGTTGATAGGAAAGAGGACCCAAGGCTGTGATTGTGATATTTAGAAAGAGAAACCAGAAAAGGGGTTGGGAAGGAGTGGCTAGTGAGGTGGGTGGAAAGCCAGTGGAGCGTGGTGTCATGGAAAGGGAAGTTATACTAAATAATTCCTAAGGTCCCTTGCAGTGCAAGCTCTGTGTGATTCTTTTTTTTTCCTCTTTTATTTCTCTTATTTTTCCTACAGTTTATTTAAAAGGTAAATACAAACTTTGATTTAAAAATTACATGAAAATCTTGTTCAAGAGAAAAAGCAAAATTTCACCTTTACATTAGTGTATTATTGTTTTTTAGCAAATCTTTTTAAAATTTTTATTATTTTATTTCATTTTTCCCTAAGGGTACAGGTGGTATTTCCACTTAGTTACATGAGTAAGTCCATTATATCATTCTTATGCCTTTGTATACTCATAGCTTAGCTCCCACAGATCAGTGAGAACATGTGATGTTTGGTTTTCCATTCCTGAGTTACTTCACTGAAAATAATAGTCTCCAATCTCATCCAGGTCACTACAATGGTGTTAATTCATGCCTTTTTATGGCTGAGTAGTATTCTGTCATATATATATGTATATATATTTGATATATGATATATATCACGGTTTATATATATACACACACATATATGTATCACAGTTTCTTTATCCATTCATTGATTGATGGGCATTTTGGTTGGTTCCACAATTTTGCAATTGTGAACTGTGCTGTTATAAACATGCATGTGCAAGTATCATTTTCGAATAACAACTTCTTTTCCTCTTGATAGATACCCATTAGTGGGATTGCTGGATCAAATGGTAGTTCTACTTTCAGTTCTTTAAGGAATCTCCACACTGTTTCCCATAGTGGTTGTACTAGTTTACATTCCTACCAGAAGTGTAGAAATGTTCCCTGATCATCGCATCCACACCAACATCTACTGTTTTTTGATTTTTTTTTTATTATGGCCATTCTTGCAGGAGTGAGGTGGTATTGCATTGTGGTTTTGATTTGCATTTCCCTCATCATTAGTGATGTTGAGTATTTTTCATATGTTTGTGGGCCATCTGTATATCTTCTTTTGGAAATTGTCTATTCATGTCCTTAGCCCACTTTTGATGGGATTTTTTTTTTTTCTTATTGATTTGTTTGAGTTTGTTGTAGATTTTGGATATTAGTCTTTTCTCAGGTGTACAGATTGTGAAGATTTTCTCCCACTCTGTGGGTTGTCTCTTTATTCTGCTGACTGTCCCTTTTGCTTTGCAAAAGCTCTTTAGTTTAATTAGGTCCCAGCTATTTATCTTTGTTTTTATTGCGTTTGCTTTTGGGTTCTTGGTCGTGAAATCCTTGCCAAAGCCAAGGTCTAAAAGGGTTTTTCCAACGTTATCTTCTAGAATTTTTATAGTTTCAGGTCTTAGGTTTAAGTCCTTAATCCATCTCGAGTTGATTTTTGTATAAGATGAGAGATGAGGATCCAGTTTCATTGTCCTACATGGGCTAGCCAATTATCTCATTACAATTTGTTGAAAAGGGTGACCTTTTCCTGCTTTATGTTTTTGCTTGCTTTGTTGAAGATCAGTTGGCTTTAAGTATTTGGGTTTACTTCTGGGCTCTATTCCATTCCATTGGTCTATGTGCCTATTTTAATACCAGTACCACACTGTTGTGGTGACTATGGCCTTATAGTATAGTTTGAAATTAGATAGTGTTATGCCTCCAGATTTGTTCTTTTTGCTTAGTCTTGCTTTGGCTATGCAGGCTCTTTTTTGGTTCCATATGAATTTTAGAATTGTTTTTTCTAACTCTGTGAAGAATGATGATGGTATTGTGATGGGGACTGGATTGAATTTGTAGATTGCTTTTGGCAGTATGGTCATTTTCAGAATATTGATTCTACTCATCCATGAGCATGGGATATGTTTCCATTTGTTTGTGTCATTTATAATTTCTTTCAGCAGTGTTTTGTAGTTTTCCTTATAGAGGTCTTTTGACTCCTTTGTCAGGTATATTATTAAGTCCTTTTTTTTTTTTTTGCAGCTATTGTAAAAGGGGTTGAGTTCTTGATTTGATTCTCCACTTGATTGCTGTTGGTGTATAGAAGAGCTACTGATTTGTGTATATTAATCTTTTATCTGGAAACTTTGCTGAATTCTTTTATCAGTTCTAGGAGCTTTCTGGGGGAGTCCTTAGGGTTTTCAAGGTAAACAATCATATTGTCAGCAAACAGGGACAGTTTGACTTCCTCTTTGACGATCTTGTCTGATTGCTCTGGCTAGGACTTCCAGTACTACGTTGAAGAGGAGTGGTTAGAGTGGGCATCCTTGTCTTGTTCCCGTTCTCAGAGGGAATGCTTTCAACTTTTCCCCATTCAGTATTATGTTGGCTGTGGGTTTGTCATAGATGGTTTTTATTGCATTAAGGTATATTCTTTGTATGCTGATTTTGCTGAGGGCTTAATCATAAAGAGATGCTGGATTTTGTTGAATGCTTTTTCTGCGTCTATTGAGAGGATGTGATTTAAAAATTCTGTTTATGTGGTGTATCACCTGTATTGACTTGTGTATGTTAAACCATCCCTGCATCCCTGGTATGAAAACCACTTGATCATGGTGGATTATCTTTTTGATATGTTGTTGGATTCAGTTAGCTAGTATTTTGTTAAGGATTTTAGCATCTGTGTTCATCAAGCATATCAGTCTGTAGTTTTCTTTTTTGGTTGTGTCCTTTCCTGATTTGGGTATTAGGGTGATGCTGGCTTCATAAAATGAATTAGAGAGGATTCCTTATTTTTCTCTCTTGTGGAATAGTGTCAAAATGATTGGTACCAATTCTTCCTTGAATGGTAGAATTCCGCTGTGAATCCATCTGGTCCTGGACTTTTTTTGTTGGCACTTTCAAAATTACCATTTCAATCTTGCTGCTTATTATTGTTCTGTTCAGGGTATCTAATTCTTCCTGATTTAAGCTAGGAGGGTTGTATTTTTACAGGAATTTATTCATCTCTTCCAGGTTTTCTAGTGTATGTGTGTAAAGGTGTTCATAGTAGCCTTAAATGATCTTTTGTATTTCAGTGGTGTCAGTTGTAATATCTCCTGTTTCGTTTCTTAGTGAGGTTATTTGGATTTTCTCTCTTCTTTTCTTGGTTAATTTTGCTATTGGCCTATCAATTTTATTTATCTTTTCAAAGAAGCAGCTTTTTGTTTCATTTATCTTTTGTATTTTTTCTGTTTCAATTTCATATAGTCTGCTTTGATTTTGGTTATTTCCTTTCTTCTGATGGCTTTGGGTTTAGTTTATTCTTGTTTCTCTAGTTCCTTGAGGTGTGACCATAGATTGTCTGTTTTTGCTCTTTCAGACTTTTTGATGTAGGCATTTAGGGATATGAACTTTCATCTTAGCACCACCTTTGCTGCATCCCAGAGGTTTTGATAGGTTGTATCATTATTGTCATTTATTTCAAAGAATTTTTAAATTTCCATCTTGATTTCATTTTTGACCTATTGCTCATTCAGGAGCAGATTATTTAATTTCCATGTATTTGCATGGTTTTCAAAGTTCCTTTTGGAGTTGATTTCCAGTTTTAGTCCACTGTGTTCTGAGAGAGTTCTTGATACAATTTCAATTTTCTTAAATTTATTGAGGCTCATTTTATGCCCTATCATATAGTTTATCTTGGAAAAGTTTCATGTGCTGTTGAATACAATGTGTATTCTGCATCTGATGGATGAAATGTTCTGTATATAACTGTTAAGTCCATTTGTTCCAGGGTATAGTTTAAATCCATTTTTTCTTTGTTGACTTTCTGCCTTGATTACCTTTCTAGTGCTGTCAGTGGAGTATTGAAGTCTCCCACTATTATTGTGTTGCTGTCTATGTCATTTCTTAGGTCTATTAGTAAATATTTTATAAATTTGGGAGCTCCAGTGTTAGGTGCATATATGTTTAGGATTGTGATATTTTCCTGTTGGACAAGGCCTTTTACCATTACTCTTTGTCTCTTTTAACCGCTGTTGCTTTAAAGTTTGTTTTGTCTGATATAAGAATAGCTACCCCTGCTTACTTTTGGTGTCCATTTGCATGAAATGCCTTTTTCCACCCCTTTACTTTAAGTTTATGTGAGTCATTATGTGTTAGGTGAGTCTCCTGAAGGCAGCAGATAGTTGGCTGGTGAGTTCTTATCCATTCTGTAGTTCTGTATCTTTTAAGTGGAGCATTTAGGCCATTTACATTCAATGTTAGTATTGAAATGTGAGGTACTGTTGCATTCATTATGCTCTTTGTTGCCTACCTACTTAGTTTTTTGTTTTTGCTTTTTAACTTGTATTTTTATTTTATAGGTCCTGTGTGATTTATGCTTTAAAGAGTTCTGTTTTGATGTGTTTCCAGGATTTGTTTCAAGATTTGGAGCTCCTTTTAGCAGTTCTTGTAGTAGTGGCTTGGTAATGGTGAGTTTTCTCAGCATCCGTTTGTCTGAAAACGACTGTATCTTTCCTTCGCATATGATGCTTAGTTTCACTGGACACAAAATTATTGGCTACTAATCGTTTTGTTTGAGGAGGTTGAAGATAGGGCCCCAACCCCTTCCAGCTTGTAGGGTTTCTGCTGAGAAATCTACTGTTAATCTGATAGGTTTTCCTTTATAGGTTACCTGGTGCTTCTGTCTCACAGCTCTTAAGATCCTTTCCTTTGTCTCAATGTGTCCAGAATTGGTGGGTTCTTGGTCTTACTGACTTCAAGAATGAAGCCACGGACCCTCGCAGTGAGTGTTACAGTTCTTAAAGATGGTGTGTCTGGAGTTTGTTCCTTCAGACGTTCAGATGTGTCTGGAGCTTTTTCCTTCTGGTGGGTTCATCGTCTTGCTGTCAGGAGTGAAGCTGCAGACCTTCGTGGTGAGTGTTACAGCTCTTATAGGCAGCACATCTGGAGTTGTTTGTTCTTCCCAGTGGGTTCGTGATCTCTTTGGCTTCAGAAGTGAAGCTGCAGACCTTCGCAGTGAGTGTTACAGCTCATAAAGGTAGCATGAGTGAGCAGCAGCAAGATTTATTGCAAAGAATGAAAGAACAAAGATTCCACAGTGTGGAACGGACCCCAGAGGGGTGCCACTGCTGGCTCTGGCAGCCTGCTTTTATTCCCTTATCTAACCCCACCCACATCCTGCTGATTGGTCCATTTTACAGAGAGCTGATTGGTCCATTTTGACAGAGTGCTGACTGGTGCATTTACAATCCTTGAGCTAGACAGAGTCACAGAGTGCTAGTTAGCTAGATACAGAGTTAGCTAGATACAGAGTACCAATTGGTGTATTCACAAATGCTGAGCTAGACACAAAGTGCTGATTGGTGTATTTACAAACCCTGAGCTAGACACAGAGTGCTGATTGGTGTATTTACAATCCTTGAGCTAGACACAGAGTGCTAGAGGGAAAAGTTCTCCAAGTCCCCACTAGGTTAGCTAGATACAGAGTGCTGATTGGTGCACATACAATCCTTGAGCTAGACAGAGTCACAGAGTGCTAGTTAGCTAGATATACAGTTAGCTAGATAGAGTGCTGATTGGTGCATTTACAATCCTTGAGCTAGACACAGAGCGCTAGACAGAAAAGTTCTCCAAGTCCCCATCTGGTTCAGCAGCTCAGCTGGCTTCACCCAGTGGATCCTGCACCAGGGCTGCAGGTGGAGCTGCCTACCAGTCCCCAGCCGCCCCTGCACTCCTCAGCCCTTGTGCTGTGGATGGGACCGGGCACCATGGAGCAGGGGGCGGCACCCCTAGGGGAGGCTCAGGCTAGGCGGAAGCCTGCCGCAGGTGGGGGAGCTCAGACATGGCAGGCTGCAGGTCCGGAGCCCTGCCCCGTTGGGAGGCAGCTAAGGACCCGCGAGAATTTGAGTGGGGTGCAGGAGGGCCGCACTGCTGGGGGCAGTGGCACAACCTCTGCAGCTGCGGCCCGGGTTCTAAGTCACTCACTGCCCTGGGCCTGCAGCGCCAGCTGGCCACTCCGTGTGGGGGCGGACGGAGCCTCACACTGGCCCACCAATGCAGTCCCAGTTCCCGCCCCCCACCCGCACCTGTCCCTCCACACCTCCAGGCAAGCAGAGGGAGGAGGGCTCTGGCCTCAGAGAGGGGCTCCCGCGGTGCGGTGGCAGGCTGAAGGGCTCCTCAGGTGCCGTCAGAGTGGACACCAAGGCAGAGGAAGCACTGAGAGTGAGGGCTGCTAGCACATTGTCACCTCTCATTAACTTTGGATAACTTGATGACAATGTGCCTAGGCCAAGATCTTTTTGTGATGAATTTCCCAGGTGTTGTCTGTGCTTCTTGTATTTGCATGTCTAGGTCTCTAGCAAGGCTAGGGAAGTTTCCTTGATTATTCCCCCAAATATGTTTTCCAAGCTTTTAGAATTTTCTTCTTCCTCAGGAACACTGATTATTCTCATGTTGTTTAACATAATCCCAGACTTCTTGGAGGCTTTGTTAATATTTTCTTGTTTCCTGAATTTTTAATGGTTTTTTTTTTTTTTTCTTTAGGCTATCTATTTCCTTGACTATTTCTCCCTTCCCTTCTTAGATCATTTTTTGGATTTCCTTGCATTGGGCTTCACCTTTCTCTGATCCCTCCCTGATTAGCTTAATAACTAACCTCTTGATTTATTTTTCAGGTAAATCAGGGACTTCCTATTGGTTTGGATCCATTAATGGCGAACTAGTGTAATTTTGGGGGGGTGTTTAAGAGCCTTGTTTTGTCATATTACCAGGGTTGGTTTTCTGGTCCCTTCTCATTTGGGTAGGCTCTGTCAGGGGGAAGGTCTAGGGCGGAAGGCTGTTGTTCACATTCTTTTGTCTCACAGCATAGTAGGATAAGCCACAGACAAAACCCCTCAGACGTGGAGTTAAAGAAGGAAAGGCTTTATTCTGCAGGGAGCTTTGGCAAGACTCAGGTCTCCAAAAACCAAGCTCCCTGAGTGAGCAATTCCTGTCCCTTTTAAGGACTTATAGCTCTAAGGGGGTCTACATGAGAGGGTCATGATCGATTGAGCAAGCAGCGGGTATGTGACTGGGGGCTGCATGCACCAGTAATCAGAACAAAACAGAACAGGATGGGGATTTTTTATAATACTTTTCCATACAATGTCTGGAATCTAGATAAGGTAACTGGTTAGGTCAGGGGTCAGTCTTTAACTACCAGGCTCAGGGTGTGGTGCCGTGTTGTCTGCCTGTGGATTTCATTTCTGCCTTTTAGTTTTTACTTCTTCTTTCTTTGGAGGCAGAAATTGGGCATAACACAATATGAGGGGTGGTCTCTTCCCTTAACAGGGTATTGATGTACTATTCCCTTGATGTAGTATTCTCCCCCTTTTCCTGTGGATGTGGCTTCCTGTGAGTTGAACTGCAGTGATTGTTGTCTCTCTTGTAGGTCTAGCCACCCAGCAAGTCTACCCAGTTCCAGGCTGGTACCAGGGGTTGTCTGCACAGAGTCCTGTGATGTGAACCATCTGTGGGTCTCTCAGCCTTAGATACCAGCGTCTGTTCTGGTGGAGGTGGCAGAGGGTGCATTGGACTCCATGTAAAAAATAATGCTCTATTTTTATTCTGGTTGGCCTCCTGACAGGAGGTGTCACTTTCCAGAAAGCATTAGCTGTAGCAGTGTGGAGAGGGACCGATGATGGGTGGGGCCCTAGAACTCCCAAGATTATATGCCCTTTGTCTTCCACTACCAGGGTGAGTAGGGAAGGACCATCAGGTAGGGGCGGGGCTCGACGTGTCTGAGTTCAGACTCTCCTTGGGCTGGTCTTGCTGTCGCTGCTGTAGGAGATGGGGGTGAGATTCCCAGGTCACTGGAGTTGTGTACCTAGGAGGATTATGGCTGCCTCTGCTGAGTCATGCAGGTTGTCAAGGAAGGGCAGTCAGGGAAGTGGCAGTCACAGGCCTCACCCAGCTCCCACACAAACCAAAGGGCTGGTCTCACCTCCCACCGTGCCCTGCCGCAACAGTCCTGAGTCTATTTCCAGGCAGAGGGCCAGACGGGCTTGAAAACTTGCCGATGCTTTCCGCCTCCCTGAGTATATTTGGGGTTTCTCCCAGGTCCTGCAGTAGCAGTACGCTTTCTTCAGAGGGTCTGTGGGTCGTCTCAGGATTGCTGGTTTGTTCTTGCGGTCTATTTGGAACTAAAATTCACAGTGCAAACCTCTGCATGCTGCTCTGTTCCGAGCTGCAATCTAGTCCTTCCTCCCATCTGCCATGATTCCGAAATCCCCCTCTCTGTGATTCTTGCTGCCCTTTGCATTACTTCTTTCCTTCTTGATTGCACAGGCTGATAGTCTAGGAACTTGGACTTCTGCCTGTCTCTGGAAAGGGGCCCCAGGCTGTCCAGAGTAACAAATTATCTGCTTATCACAGTTGACACTGCTACCATTCTACTTTATTATTTCCGGCTATTATTTTCCCTGACTTTTGGGAAGCTGACTGCAGCCTTTTATGTAGATGCTCACACTCCATCGCTGCTCCACCACCTCCTCTGTATACTTGTCTCCCACCTTTCTGCGTGGGCTGCCCTGCCTTCTCCACACAGCGAGTCTTTATCCACTTCATCTGGTTTATCTGCTGAGAGTCCTCAAGGTTCAGTTGTTTCTCCATTGCTATTTGCAATTTATCTGATTCTAAACCTGACGTTATATTTCACTGTGATATACAGTTGTCTGGCTATTGTTTATCCAATGCAAGTATATTATTCTGCATCCAGTTTTTTTCTTGCTTTTCCAAGTTGGGAACCATGTCTGTAACATCACAAAATCTGATGTCTGCAAATCATCCCCATAACTGCAGAGATAAGACAGGACTCATTACCATTCATGTTACCCTCACTTGGGGAGAACTCAGATCAAATTTCTTTACCCTTGGATAACACTTTTCTTTAATTTTAAACTTGTCCTCTCTCTCTCTCTCTCTCTCTCCCTCTCTCTCTCTCTCTCTCTCTCTCGTATCTTCTTTGAATTCAAGACATTTCATTCACCTCCCACAGCTTGCTTCTCTGATTGGAAGACCATTTCTACTGGTGGCAGGCATAGTGTAAATATTTTGTTTTTGAGGTTTGTTCAGTAAGGACTATTCGGACTGAAGATGAAATGCCAGCTAAAGTCCCTGTATGTGAAGAACATCATGTTCAGCCTTTTACTCCCAAGGCAAATTATTTGCCTAAGTAAGGGTTTCTTCCTTGATTACAGCCCTTATTATTGAGATCTTGTCTGAATTTCCCAGGTGTGTTTTGAATTTCACAGTCTCGCTCTGTACTCCACAGAGCTAGTCTCAGAAAATAGATTTGCATATGCCCCCAGCTCTGACAGAGACAGAGTCCTTCCCTAGACAAATAGCCCTGGGAATAAAGGGCTAAACAGAAACACAGTATCTGGGAATGCTAATTATTATTATTATTTTTGACTGAGGACATTGGCTGGCTGTTAATAGATACATCTATTAGGTGTCATACTGTTTGTCTTGGGATATTGCTTCTCTTGATTTATAAGATTTTAGAGGAGAATGAAAAAACTAGGTGAAAATACAATAAGTAATGTTTGGTTTAGGCATTTAAGGAAAACACATTAAGCACCTATGATGTGCCAATCAATGTGCCAGGCACAGGAACACAAGGGTGAATAAGAAAGTAGTCAGTCTTTAAGCATCTTCATGTATAGTGGGAGAAAGAGACATGCAGACAAGCAATTATAACATGTTGATACATTCTCTGACAGAGACCTCTGCAAAATGCCATGAGAGTCCAGAAGATGAAGTTATAAATTTCCCAGGGGTACCAGGGACAGTGTGTCAAAAAGTGAGCCTTGCGAATGACGGAGTGTTTCAGATAGGGAAGGTGAGGACTGCATTCAGGCATAAGTAGCTCTGAGTGTGGAGGAATGGCCAGCTGGGTTGTGGAACCGGACAAAAGGCAAGAGTGAGGGCAGAGGAGAGAGGGTAGAGGCCTGGCTGGATAGAGAAATTAGAGGCTGGCAGTATCAGAGCTCCCCCTATGTGAATATCAGATATCAGGTTCAGAGTGCTCCCCAAAAGACAAGGGAAGGGGGAGATGGTGGACCTCCCAAAGGGACATCTGCAGAAGATTCTGACTTTCTCTTCTTTTGGAATTACAGTCCATTCCAGGCTCAGATGTCTGTCTTCATGTTGCCTTTCCTACTCAGTGGCCACAGGTCTGGGGGCTAACCAATGGGCTTGTTCTTGACCTTGCTTCATGACATCTGTTTCTGTTTAGACAACCCCATCTTCTTTCGTTCATTTTATTTTTTTAAGTTCTACTGATCTAACCATGGCCTCTTTTACATCCTATTTCAGTTAAGGCCCTGCTTTCATCTTCTCCACTGGCATTTCAGGCCTTTGCCCAGCTAACCAGTGACCATATATGCCAATGCTAGGTACATAATGCTGGAAAGAGAGGATCAGACAGGATGGGCAAAGGCGTATCTTAATAAGGGCTATTGATATCTACTTATAAGAGAAAAACGGATCTGGTTTCTATAACTTCATCAAGAGACATGTTATTCGGGATGGGATTAGGTAGGGGAAGGTGAGGAGATAATAGTAACTACATCTGAAAGGAGAGGTATGTGACATTACCATGACAAACGGTAGAGGAGAGGTGGAAATGCTAGGGTATGGGAGCTTTTAACAATTGCTACATATGAATAATATTGGGAGATTATGTGAAATTATTGAGAGTAGTGTGAAAGAGAAGCGTAAAATTGGAAAATAATAGGTTTGGTGAATTATGGCACTTAGTATTTTTCTCTGTCATTACCTTCCCTCCTTCCACCCCCTCAGTCATATCAAAAGTATCAAAAGCAGGTATGCAGAATGCAAGAAGGTGGGAAGAATGACAATCTACTTTCTCGATCCCTGGATCCCAAAGCATGTTAAAAATGTTAAACCAGCAGTTTGCTCACAGAGATGGAAGCCAACTGTGGGGTGAAATTGCATCAGTAGGGACATGAGGCTAGACTTGAGAAAAATAGGGTTGCAAGGCACTAAAATAACAGAGGGAGGGCATTAGAGTTCCCTCTGTGGAAATCTGTTAGAAGAGGACAGAAAACCATCTGTCTGGAACAGTGTAAATATAGTCATGCTTATGCCCAGGGGATGGACTTATTTTTTCCTTTTAAACAATTTTAACTACAAGTTTTATGTGAAAACACTATCAAAGTACAAGACAGTACTTAGTATTCTGTTTTAGTTTGTTATTATTTTAATATCTAACATTGTACAATTAGCATTTTCCACATTTCTACATGGTCTTCACAGTTATTTTAATGGCTGCATAATATCCCAGTATATTGTAGAATTGCTAATTTAATAATATATCTGGTATTAGCTCTGTATATCCATTGCTGGCCCAATATTTGAGTATTTTATGGACTTATTTAATTCCTCTACACTGTTTAAATTAGTCTGCCTTTCCTTTCCCAAATGTTCCTAAACTTCTTCCTGCAACCACCCCCACAACCACCAACAGAATGCCCTTTCGACTTCATCTCTACTGGCCTATAGGGAGGAAACATGGGTGGTGGTAAAGGCTTTGCTGTCAGGTCAGAATCAGGTTTCCAATTTTTATTATTTACTAGTTTGGGGATCCTGTGACACTGGGCACATTATTTCATCTCGTGAGCTTCGATTTCTTCATCTGGAGAATGTCTATAATTATATGTATCTTGAACGGTTGTGTAAGGATTAACAACAATATTTATAAAGTGCTGGCTACACAACAGATGCCTGGACAGTCTGATTACTGGGGACCCTACGGCAAAGAAAGTCGTATTCTTACATCCAATTAAAAGCACATCGAGGACAGGAATCTTATGTTATTCACCCCCAAATCCCGCAATGGTGCAGAGGGCTTTATACGATTCATGCTTGTTAGTTGATTATGTAGATCTTTGCTGAATATCTGACTTCAAGGACGATGTTGTCAACTTGTATATGATTAGTGTGTAGTGGATGGTGTTGGGGCAGATGGAGTGGAGGAGGTAGGGCTGTTGAGCAGGTGATTTCTGAGTTTCTGAACTCTTGCGCCTCCTGCTGGCAGCCAACAGGTTCTAAAATGGCGGCAGCTCATGGCCCAGTATGGGTCTGCAGCTCCACCTGTTGCAAAGGCAATCACCCGGTGGGGGCAACTGGCAGCTCTATGCAGTAACTACCTGTTATCAGAGGCTGCCTGAAGGCCCAGCATGAATATTCAGTGTGTCTTTCACACCACGACAATTTTAGAGACCAGGTGCACCAAAGATGCACAGGCAGATGAGAAATGGAGAGGGGAGGAGGGAACCAACCCACAAACAAACCCGATTTCTCTGCTCCTCACAAAACATTTGCTTTTTACAAGCACACGGATAAATCCCCAGCAGCATAGGGAGTGCCGAGAGGGAAGCTGGCATTTGAAAGGCTTGCAGTATCAGCTAATTGGTCTCAAACCTAAATCATAAAAAGACCTGTAATTATGCTGTTCAGAATTAACACAGAAGACTGTTGGGTTGGTGGTGGTGGAGAGAGGGAGGGGCGACGATGGGAGAAAGAGTCCGTTTTTTAAGTGAATTTATACTATTATAAGACCTGTCGCGGGTGAGTAATAAAAATGGCGATGCTAAGTTAAGCCTTGTGTTATCCTGTTTGCTCAGATGCTGCTTATGCCAGCTGTAGCCAGCAGAAAGCACTTTTCAATTTATTTTTATGACTCTTCTCTAAAAGCATTCCATTAAAGGAATATTACTCTGTATGAAGTTTTGAGGCACCAGTGGCAGTTTATTTGCTTGTTGTGCTGGAAAGGAATAAACAGTTATCTGTGGTACCCATTATTTCGGTTTTGTCTTCCTCACACTCCAGTTAAGGGTCAAATGTGGATTCTGCCGTCTACCCTTCTGTTGAGTGCCCCTCCTCCATTGGGTTTGGCTGAATCTGGGTCACATTTCAGCGCAGTCCGGTGATCAGAACCGCTGAGTCTTGAGTTTGCGACTTGCTTGGGTAATTTCCGCCATCCCATTGGTGAGATGAAACTCCTGCAGCCACGCCGCTTGTTTGCAGGGGCCGAGCGGAGCCAGGCAGGAGACATCTCCTAGCGTGGAGCCTATTCTCTCTCTCTCTAGCTTGTCAGACTCGATTATTTGGTTCCTTTGGCAACGTGTTCTACAGAAGCTGTGATGTGCAAATAGGAGAATGGTCTCTTTCTCTCTCACACATAAAATGGGTCTAGAGGGACAACATGGCACAGTGGTTGAGAGTACAGTTTTTCGAGTCATATTCCTAAGGTTTGAAATTTAATCCTGTCGGCATAACATCTGCTCTCTTAGGCAAGTTACCTAAGCTCTCCGCATCTTAAGTTTCCTAACCTACAAAATAGGGATATAAATAGTTCCCACTTCACAGGGATTTTGTGATAATTAAATGAGTTCATAGATGTAAAGTGCTTAAAACCATGGATGTCACATAGTAGGTGCTATTTGTGTAAGTATTAGTCATTCTGTTGTTAATATTACTGTTGAGATCTCAACAAATGTTAAGAGGATACTGGGGTTTTTTTGTTTGTTTGTTTGTTTTGGCTCTGATTTTACGACTAGCTTGTCATATCACCTTAAAATCATCACTTATCTTCTCTGAGAAAATAATTCAGTCCTGTTCTCATTCATGGAGGGATATGAAGACCAGCAAAATGCAAAAGTCATGATACATGTTTGGCCTTATGATTATTTATGATGTCTTTATAACCCAGATGAATACAACGCTAACTGATAGTGTCAGCATAGTCATTAGTGTCTAAGCATATTTTCAAGATCTATTATTGGGACATGAATTTACTCATGTTGTGGGTTGTTACTTAAGTAATAGAATCTTAGAGTTGGAAGAGATCTTAGGAGCCATGGACTTTTTATTTTTAGCCAGACATGCCTCCTATAACAGCTGCAATTTGTGGCAGGCTACAACCTATGCTATCATGGGTCTTTTAATGGTGGATTCACTCTTGCAAGCTCATCTCTCCTGGTTCTAGATGACAGAATGCTCTCCTTAAACTTAACTGAAATCTTCTTCCCCCTAGCTTTCATATAGCTGTGTTGGTTCTGCTCCATGAACCTTCCCAGAACAAGCACAATTCCTTTCCTCATGACAGCTCCTTACATATTTGCAGACAGCAGTTCTTCTAAGGTCATTTCTGTTCCTGGCCAAGTTCCTCCAAACATTCCTTATTTGCCACAATGTCCAGACCCTTTGTCCTCATGAATGAATTGTACCCACATTGGCAATATCTTTCATATAATGGTATTCTCGAAGCTGAATACAGAATTCTGGTCATTGCTGGGCCTTCTTAGATTGTGATGTTCTTCTATCAGTGTCACCAAAGATGGTTCTCACCTCTTTGATTGCTACACAACCTTGGTCAAATCACTCATGCTTTGAGACCAAATCCCCCTTCTATTGAATGGGAGCAATAAAACTTACACAGTGCAGCCATCAAAGGATTTGAGTGAGCTTCAAAGGTAAATGATATATGAAGGGTTTTGATATAGCACAAAAATGAGAGTTTGAGTTCAGTTGTACTGATACTGAGCTTATGTAGTCTGCTACAAACCTTGTTATTTTTCCTCTATAAGTACTACAAGTAGCCCACTTATTTTGCCACACTTATAACTGTAAAGTTTCATTCGTTAGCTTTTCTTGACATTCCAGTTTGCAGAGAATCTTGATTTTGCCAACCAGTGTACTGGCTATCACTTTCTGCTTTGTGTGATCCACCAATTCAAGAAGCGTGGATTCTGTGGTTTTACCTAAGTGATAAATACAAATGTTGAACATTTTCCTTCACAAGAACTCTTCAGTTAGCTTCTCCCTATTTACAACATATACAGCTAAAAATAACAATGACCTCTTCCTTTTATCTCTCCTCATCCCAGATATGTTTCTCTCACAAAAGCAGTTTCTATGTTGCTGTAAAGGTATTTAGGTAAATACCTTAGCATTTTCTGTAGATTATAAGCTCCTTAAGGACTGGGAATGTGCTGAATTATTCTTGTGGCTCCCAAAGACAATGACACTGTCTTGCACATATCAGGCAACCACTTGAAGGCAAGAATATAAGGCTAAGGACAGAGTTTTTTACATTCCCCAAAGAGGACTCTCCACTAATTATGCCATCATCAAGCACTTATTTGTGTAGTTTTTTTTTTATTAATGTAAAGAGTGTTATAATGATTATCTTCTGTTAAGTCCAAAGTTATGATGGGGCTGAGATGTTACTTGACTTGCAAGCCAACCTTCCTGTGTAGGTACGTGTGTGTGTATACACACACACACACACACTAACAGGAACACCAGACCTCTGCATTAGAGAACAGACCAGTTCCTCCTAGAACATCTTAGTGCTGCTTCCCTGTGCCCCAGTCAAGCACAGACTGGTGTGACAAGGGCCTGATAATACCTGTGCACATAGTGGGGTCACACCACAGAGGAGGAGCCCCACATTCATGAGGCTTGAAACTTCTACAGTATGTCTGGCACATCTGCACTCATCTAATTCCAGAAAGAGAGAGAGAGAAAGAGAAAGAGAGAGAGATTCTTTCTGGGGCAGAGAGAAGGAACTCTACTTACCACTCTTAGAATATAAGAAAATAACAAAATAGCTCTGGAGGAAATGAGTCTTTTAAAATATCTCTGGAGGTATGCACTGTCTCTAATCGAATGTTTACCACTGTTTGCCATTGAATCCTCTCTTTAACCTGGGTTTGCGAGAAAGCCCAAACCATGCAGAAAGGTGAATATATTCCTGGAGAGCTATTTCCCAATATCTTCTGCAAGTAAGCCATCTTAAGTAGCTATGCACATACTCTAAGATATTATCCGTGCTGAAAATATTTTATGTTCCTATTTGAGGATGGCTTATAGATCCAGTGTTACATTGTTTTTACTTGAGTGTGTGTGTATGTATGTGTGTGTGTGTGTGTGTATATATATATATATATATAAATATATATATATATATAAATATTTTGCTTTAAGAGAATCACCAGTAGTAAATTTTAAGTCCCTAGAATAATAATTTTGACCTAGTGGGGTAAGTAAAGTAGCAGACAAGTTAGGTAATATAAAAATATCAGTAAACGTAAAGTCACAACAATGTGTCAAAAATTAAGATTTACTGCCAGCTAAGACAACTTCTCTTTTGGGCCTTGCAAACTGGCTGCAAAAGTTACAAAAAAGTAAAACAGCAGTATTGCTGGAAAAAATGATGCAGCTCTAAATGATATCTTTAAAGTTTTAGTAGTACTTTGGTTGTACAATTTCTGCTTGCCTTTTTTTAAAAAAATAAAATAAGTAATATTGCCACTATAGTACTATCTCACATTTCCAAAGTCTTACCCAACACTGTGTTTGCTAGGTGCTATGAAAGATGCAAAATAAATAGTATTACTGGGTCTGCAGGAGTATTTCAGTCTAACTGGGAATATTACAGTCTAGTTGGGAGGATAAAAATAAATCCATGAACCAAATAGAAATATGTAAAATAGTATAGGATATACAGGTTTGGAGAGGTTCAGTGTAAAGAAATTTTCAGGGCTGGTAGTATATTTAACAGGAACAAGCACAAGATTGGGGTGGTGGAAAGTAGCGATGTTCAGAGGAGACAGTGTTGGGCACCTTTTCTGTTTGCCAAAAGAGTGGAGGAGGGCTTCCTTTTACCATGGGCATCAATTTCTCCAGAGTCCACAGATAAAACAGAATTCCTCATTTTCTCTAGAAACTGTCCATACTTCGAAACAGGCTATTATAGGGGCAGACAAGACATGGAGAATTTGGTGTGAGATTAAAATAAGCAGGGGTGGGATGAGGAGAAGTTCACAGGAGCAGAGTGAACTGTGAGACACAGCAAACAGAAAGGAAAATATAATCAGAGAAATGAGAGGATGACTTTTGTAGCAAATACGTGAGACTTCCTTGTTCAGATCCAAATGAAAATTCACTTAAAGTAACCGTTGCCCAATAAAAGTTAGAAAAGCATGGAGCAAATTGCTTCTCCTCAGACCTTTCAATTTCTTTATGCACTGATTAGTGTTTTGTTTTTTATTTTTTGCCTGCATCGTAGTCCATGTATTTTCTGCTTTATGCTTTTACTTGATGTTTTCCCCTAAGCCCTGGCTCCCTTCCTTCGATTACCAACTTTAGATACAAGCTTATACAATTGGAAGAGGAGGCTGGAGATTCATCTCCTCTGGACTGTAAAGATGACAAATCTCTCTCAACTCCTTGGTTAGAAAATACAATTAAGTATATGCCCGGGTGTGGTGGCTCATGCCTGTAATCCCCGCACTTTGTGAGGCTGAGGCGGGTGGATCATCTCAGGTCAGGAGTTGGAGACCAGCCTGGCCAACATGGTGAAACCCCATCTCTCTTAAAAATACAAAAGTTAGCTGGGTGTGGGTGTGGTGGCGGGTGCCTGTAGTCCAAGCTACTCCAGAGGCTGAGGCAGGAGAATCACTTGAACCCAGCAGGCAGAGGTTACAGTGAGCCAAGATCGCAAGATTACACTTCAGCCTGGGCAACAAGACCGAAATTCCATCTCAAAAAGAAAGGAAGAAAGGAAGAAAAAGAAAGAAAGAAAGAGAGAAAGAGAGAGAGAAGGAAGAAAGGAAGGAAGGAAGGAAGGAAGGAAGGAAGGAAGGAAGGAAATACAATTAAGTGGACTGGAGTGTGCTCTCTCCAAAGAAAATTGTCTGAATTAAGATGTGAGTATCCTAGAAGCTGAACCAATAAAAATCAATCATTCCCATCCCTGGGGAAATGGCACTAGGGGAAAAGTTTGCTTTGCTATCTCTGTGCTGTGGACAAAATATGTGTGATTCTTACCCAATCAATAGAAATCTCTAAAATGAAAGATTGAAGCCATCAAGAGTTGTAACATCTCTGAGATGAGAAATGTTTGTGCGAATTGTCTCCACTAAATGTCAACTCCTCTCCCTCAGCCCCATCTAAGTGTTTGCATAGCCTTGGAGTTGTGTTGTCTGTTTGATCAAGCTAAGAAGTCTTGGGGAATCTTCAAGTCTCTATGAGACACTTAGCAGAAAACAACTAGCTGAATGAGTCACCAGCTCACCAGGCTGTGGAGTCATGGTGTCCATTTCTTGTGTTTATTTTAACCTAGAAGATTTAACGCTAGTCTGTGCCTAAGTACCTCCAGAAAACAATATTGCATTCTCCCTGAGCTACCCAATGCCAGAGTCAAAGGATTCTCACTGTGAAGAAAGTTGTCCGTATATTTAGTCTTGCTATTCAATTTCTTAATCCCAATTATACAGTGCTCTTTACTCTGAGGTCATGCTGGGACCACAGCTGGTTATGTGCCATATGGAAGGTGACATTTCTTGGGGGGATAAATTAATGAATCTGCTACTAAATTCTTAAAATCATTTTGTTAGTCCTAGCCTCTGTTTTAATATAGTGGGTCCTTGCATGAAAATCTGCAACCACATACCTGTAGCTTGTTTTCCTAATGCTGATATTTTTAAAATGATTAGTTGGATTATACTTTGAGTGAAAAAAGGTGGGTCTCTCCCACTTCCTCACAACACTCAGAGAACCTGTATTCAACTTCCAGTTTTATGCTTGGCCAACTACTCTTTCTTTTTAGTTGTGTTAAAATATACATAACATAAAATTTATCATTTTAACCATTTTTAAGCGTACAGTTCATTGATCCTAAATACATTTACATTATTGTACAATCATTACCACTCCAGGACTTTTTCATCATCCCAAATTGAAATGCTGTACTCAGTAAATGATAACGTCTCAATTGCCCCCTTCCTCTAGGCCCTGGCAGCCACCATACTATTTTCTGTCTCAGTGGATGTGATTACTCTAGGTACCTCATATAAGTGTACTCATGCAACATTTGTCCTTTTTAAAATGTTAAGTTCCAGGGTACATGTGCAGGATGTGTAGGTTTGTTACATAGAAAGGTGTTCCATAGTGGTTTGCTGCAGTTATCAACCCATCACCGAGGTATTAAGCCCAGCATGCATTAGCTATTTTTCTTCATGCTCTCCCTCCCCCCACACCGCTACTCCCAAAAGGTCCCAGTGTTTGCTGGTTTTTCCCCTCCCTGTGTCCATGCTTTCTCATCTTTCGACTCCCACTTATAAGTGAGAACATGTGGTGTTTGGTTTTCTGTTCCTGTGTTAGTTTGCTGAGGATAATGGCTTCAGAATCCATCCATGTCCCTGCAAAGCACATGATCTTGTTCCTTTTTATGGCTGCATAGTATTCCATATTGTATATGCACCACATTTTCCTTATCCAGGCTATCATTGATGAGCATTTGGGTTGATTCCATATCTTTTCTATCGTGAATAGTGCTGCAATGAACATATGTGTGCATGTATCTTTATAATAGAATGATTTATATTACTTTGGTATGTACCTAGTAATAAGATTGCTGGGTCAAATGGTCAATTGTCACACTGACTCCCACAATGGTTGAAATAATTTACATTCCCACCAATAGTGTAGAAGTGTTCCTGTTTCTTCACAACCTCACCAGAATCTGTTGTTTCTTGAATATTTGTCCTTTTATGTCTGGCTTATTTAACGTAATGTCTTTAAGTTTCATCCATGTTGTAGCATGTGTCAGAATTTCATTCCTTTTCAATGTTGAATAATACTCCATTGTATGTATCTACTACATTTTGTTTATCCACTCATCTGTTGATGGACATTTGGGTTGTTTCCACATTTTGGCTTTTGGGAATAATGCTGCTATGAGCGATGGTATACAAGTATCTCTTAGAGACCCTGCTTTCAATTGTTTTGGGTATATATCTGGAACTGGGATTGCTGTATCATTTGGTAATTCTGTTTAATGTTTTGAAGAACTGCCATACTGTTTGTCACAGTGGCTATACCAGGGTTTTAATTTTTCTACACTCTCTCCAACACTTATCTTCTCTCTCTCTCTCTCTCTGTGTGTGTGTGTGTGTGTGTGTGTGTAATATATAATAGTCATCCTAAAGGCCAACTAGTCTTTAATTTGTGAGAATTCACAAAATCCTTTCACACGGCCTTCTTCTCCATCATTTTTAACACTTACTTTCTTAGATAAATAATAGTTTTTGGTTTAGGTCCATGAAAAATTCTCCCTATTTTTCCTCCTTACTCTGGTAACCTCACCTTAGTGTCCTGTTAGGGAAAAATACTTGGTCATATCTTTGTTAGCTGTGTGGCTTCCAGGCTCCAAGGTCACTGTGGTGACACCTCCAGCTGAGTTTCTTTTTACCTCATTTTCCAAATTGTCTTCCATGTTTCTTTTGTGATGTTCCATCTCAACAAAACTGAATTCATTATTCTGGCACCATAACATACGATCTATGTGATTTTGGCAAACAATTTAACCAAAGCTTAGTTTCCTTGATTGAAAAGGGAATAAAAAATATTGCCTAGGGCACAGCATTTTGTGCTAAAGCAGATAGGGTTTATAGAGTGATTGACACAGTGATTGGCACATAGCGATTTTTCAATAATTGGTAGCTATTATTGTTGTTAATTTTTCTCCTAACTGGATACATATCTTTATTTTTCCATTTTTTATTAGCCATGCCAGTCTCCTGTAAGTAATGTAGGCTATACAGGTCATAGTAAGCCTGCTTTTCATACCACTCTCCTATCCACTTCAAAAATTTCAATGATCACTCCAAATAATCAATTATCAACATTTATTGCATTATAATAACCTTTTAATGAATTGTTACTTTAGCAAAAGTTTGCTGAGTCCCTGAGACATTGACTCCAGCCTCATCCTCCCTTAGTTTATCCTGCTCTCCACAATAGATTCATTTTCCTAAAATAGTCTTTTCAACTGATCATTCATATTTTCACAACACTTCATTGAGTTCCAACCTTTATTACCTGGAGGTCATGCACACATTCTGTCTCTCCAATCACAGTTGAAGATTCTTTGTGAAATCCCTGGAACTAGGAAAGGACTCATGATTCTCTAGTTATCCCCATAGCATAGACTTATGGAACTCCCTGAATCCTTTTACTTTCCTTTGAAGTGGCCAATCATTCTCTTAGCCTTGTTGAATCATCTTCTTAAGTGAGAAAGTGAGAGTCCTTTTTTGCTCTCTCTCTCTTCGGCGCTTCCATTGCTATATCAAGGAGTCCAGGGCTTAAAGTTTAATTCACTGTTCATTGAGTCTCTAGTGAACTTCTGACATCCAGTTCACCTATGATTGCCATGTGGATCACAGGCTCCCAGATCACAGGAGAGAGTCCCTTGGCCATGAAAAAGAAGAGGAAATGACTTATATCCCCCCATCCTCTCCTACCTCCTGACTGCATTCTGCTTCTAGGTAGGTCTTAAAACAGCAGTGCCTTGTCCTCTGTTTTTTACAAAAATTCTGATTTAGTAACATAGTAGCAGGGGGAAATGGTGTAGTGTCCTGGTTAACAACATTGTCTCTGGAGTCAAACAGAGCTGGTTCCAATTCTGGTTTTGCTGCTTACTAAGTGACACTGGGGAAGTTACTTAAGCTTTGTATTCCTCAGATTCTCTATCAGTAAAATAAGAGCAGAATGTCTGTCTCTTAGAGTTGTTGTCAGAATATAAGAAATAAACATAAATCATTCATTGATTTTGGGGAATAAAAGGTGCTCAAATAAATGAGAGTGTTGTTGTTGGCATTATTATTTGAAAGATTTTTTATTAAGACATTAATATTATTAAAAGATTCATAGGTCTTTGATAATGGTATGGTTGGGAAGGACAGCAATGGCCAAAGAATGTAAATGACATGGAACCTGTGATGCCTGAAGTTGCTTTTTCTTTCTAGCATCGCCTCTTTGTGCTTGCATCAAGCCTATGCCTGAACCGACTCTCGAGAGGGAGCCTTCCAACACCAATGCTATTAGACAGTGTTGCTATTCCTTCCACCATATGCTTCTCATGAGGATATTTGACCCCTCTTATTCCAGTACCTTTCCATCTATGCCTAGTTTATTCTAAGTCCAAAACTGAAACACAGCATACACTCTTGCATGCCATTACTGATAACTCATACATTAGGTGGGTGGATTGAAGTTTGCTTACTTTAGCGTTTGGAAAAAATGAAAAGCTTATTGATTGGAAATAAAGCCACTTGATTGAATGTTTAAAGACTTTGTAATTGCTCAAGGCAACATCCTGGGCTCTGGGGCATTAACAAACATTCTACTCCACTTGGAATGTCAAACTATGTAACATTAGCCAACACTCACTTTCCCCTTGCTCAGTTACTGCTAATACCTCATTGCTTGTTGTGGCTCTTTGACACTTGATTGGATGATTTTGTGCCATTGTCTATTTGTTTGTTGTTAAATTATTTTTTCATCTAGGTTTCCAAACAATTATAACTTCAATGAAGGTAGTACAAGTCTCATTCTCCTTTTTCCCTGAAGGACCCAGTACAATGCTAGGCACTTGGATTTCATTCATTTGAAATACATCGAGTACCTACTATGTGCTGTACCCTATGCTAGAAACTGAGTATATGATAGAGAATAACATAGAGAAGTTTACATTTTAGTAGGCAGATTAAATCATTTCTACATTTATAATTGAGAATGAGGGCTATTGGTAGTGGTGATAGTAGGGGGATTAGAACACCCTCATAGTAGGTTTGGGGTAGGGGGCTTTAAGACCAAACCCACCTGTGGGTATTATCTTGAAACTTGACTTTTGCAAACCATGAGCCCACAATTTGATTCTTTTTATAAGTAGGTTGGATATTCTCTAGTTTTATCATATTTGAAAAGCTTTTCTCTCCCAGCTTCATCATATTTCATAACTCATAAAATATATGTGAAAATCAATGACATTAGATCACTGTGTCTTAAGTCTTAAGAGTTTTCCTGTCTTCCTAATGATGTAGTGAATCAGAAAATAATTAAAAATCATTTAGAGTGCAACCTCCCTTTCCCTCCCCCTGCTCCACTTCCCCCCTCTGCCTGCAAGAAACAGTATGATTTATGTCTTTCCCTCCACCCTGATTGCTCTTGATAGCACAGGGACATCTTCACTGATGGGAGCAATGCCAGCACCAGCAGTACCCTCAGCCTTGCTCAGATTCTCCCATGCGACAGTGAGTGGACACACAATTGCTATCACTATGGGGAAACTTCCACCTTTGGAATCACTGCTCATTTTTTCCAACAGCAGCAACAACCACAAAAAAGTCACAGCTGACATTTACAGGATGCTTGCCCATCCATTTTTTCATTTGATGCTCACAAATGCCTTGGGGCACAGATATTACTTTTATTTTGATTAATATCAGCAAAGTATGACTCAGATAAAGCCACTTTTCCAAGGTCACTCTTCTTATGAGAGGGTAGAAACAGGATTATTGCCCTAAAGCCATTTCCTTTACCTTCTACTCTGCCTTGTCCACAGAGAGGAGAGTGGCAGAAGAAATAAAGGTGAGAGAAAGTTAAGGGAGGTGGGATAGATTTTGGTAAAATTTTGTAGATCTAATCCCATGAGGAGGGATTTACCATATTCTCCAATCCCTCATTCTACATAAGCCAAGTGAGAATATGGGTTAAAATATACTCATCCAAGTCAAATTGACTTAAGCAATAAGAACTTTATTGGCTAACATATATCTACAGGGAAGACTAGTTTCAGGGACTCTGCTGGCATCACTTGGCCCATATTAGATCACATGCCTATTCCTCAATGACCACTGGAAAGGGCCTGGTTGTTAGGGGGTCAAGTAATCTTTAGACTGCTCAGATTCATACTCGGAGCCAGAAGTGAGGTCAGCTTGCCTGGGAGCACTTGGCCTGAGTGTTTGGGTAGAAGGTGGATCTCTACAGTAAATGTCCCCTAGAATGTTTGACAGAGAAGATTCTGTAATTACTGAATTTGGTCACAGAGGGCAGAGCTGTTCATCAGTATAGATCCTGATTCTCAACCTTGGCCTTACAATGGCACCACCTAAGGAGATTTTTAAAATACCATGGCTGAGACCCGACATCCCTAGAGACTCTAATTTGATAGGTCCAAGGGGGAGCCTGGCGTTGGGGTTTTCAACATTCGCTTGCCAGGTGATTCTAATGTGAGGTCAATGTTGAGAACCATTCTTCTAGATACTTGCTACTCCCAAGTGTGGTCCGTGGACCAGCAGCACTGCACTCACTTGGGAGTCTGTAAGATATGCAGAACCTCAAGCTCTATCTGGGACCTACTGAGTCATAATCTGCAGACTAACATCTGCGCAGGTGATTCACACGACACTCAAGTTCATGAAGCACCAGTGTTATAGATGATCATGCTCAAGGCCTTGATCATGCCCCATGTCTTTACCCTGGTTTTCAGATCTAGTTTGCAATTTATTAATTAGTAATCTTGGTGGGTAGTCCTCACAGATCTACTCAACTTCTTAGTTTTCCTCAGAGGGAAACCTTGCAAATCAATTAATGATATGTATGATTCAGGATCACTTGAGGATTTTATTATAAATTTATATGCCTTATTCCCACGGTAAAACAAGTGAAATAGACTCTCTGGGGGTGAGTTTGGATCATGTATATCCTAAGCAAAAACCATCTTCAGTTTCAGATACAGTCCGGAGTATGGCAAAACACTGTGTTTTCCCAAAGTGAAAACCAGAGAGAAAATAACCCAGTTGGGGATTTAATGATTATGTGAAAAAGAATGTTTTAACTCAACTCATTTCTAGATGCTTGCTTTTCAGTCTGCTTGTGGACTTGGCCACTGAAGACCTCAGCAAAGAGAAGAGATCAGAGGCCTCAGGCTCTTAGGCTGACTAGAAGAGGGGTGGTGGGGATGATGGATGGGGAGCTGGTGCCATAGATAGTTGCAGCATCAGCCCATCCTGCCACTTCCCAGAGTAATAAATCCTGGAGGGAACACCAATACATTCCTGATAGCAGAGAGAAGTCACTCTTTAATGTGGGCCTGATAATGTCACTGAGCTCAGTCTTCTTAAATTTAAATGATTAGCAATAACCAGGCTTGCTCCTGCTTGATGCATCGCTTAACCTGGTAATCGGGAAATCTATTCCACTTGCCTACTTAGATTGATGATGCCACGTTACACTGGGGCTTGCTTTCTCCCTGTAATGGGGGAAGAGCATGTCAGGATGCATTGGCCTTGAGCATTCTGGACTCAGTCTTCCTCATGGATTTGATTAATATCACAGGCTCCCTGAGCACATCTCAGAATTGCTGAATCTGGCATCTCTGGGAGGACTATGTTTAGAGAGCATTGAGATATTACTAATGGAGTCTGCCATTGGATGATCCTATTCATTTCCTGACTTCTGGACTTAGTGAGAGTATTATTTTCCAAGAATAAAAAAAGTATGTTTTTTGGTTGGGCCCTATCTAGTAAGGAAAAAAACTAAATCCATCAAAGTAGGATTGGCCCCCTATATCTACCTGTTGTGTTAGGTGAGGGAGTCACAACTTGCGGCCATGAATATCTTTAGGGATGCTGGAGTATTGTTTGGTGAAGCTCAAAACTGATTGTTACCATAAGGTCCCCTATTTCCTGTGCAGGTCCCTATCCTACCAGGAAGGACAACTTTTTCAGTGGTTTCCACTATTACATGACACACTGTTCACCTTGATCTATGGTGCTGAGACCTCTGTGGGGCTGCCCTTGCTTAGAGAATTTTGCAGTGCCAAAACTCAGAACTGATGCTTTGTCTTGCCTGAGGAGCTGAGCAGTTCCTTCTCAGCACTCCCCTTCTCCTTCATCCTATGCTGTTGAGAAATTTCACTGCTCTATGCCCTTCCTTCTGGTGATTCCAAGGGACGGCAAATGACTGAAAATAGCGTTTCTTCATGAAAGGGACTTTTTATTAGGAAATACCAATGGGAGCCACCGGCAGACCCAAGGACGAGGCTGGAAAAGCAGGAAAGAGGGACAGGAAGTTAAAGTGACAAATGAAAAGGAATAGAGGAAAGTGCCTGAAAAAGGAAGAGGCAGAGGACCAGAACCAATGATCTCCAAGGTAAGGTGATGCCCAGATTGTGATGGTGGACCAGGGAAAGAAAATGGAAATCAGAATGAAATCCCACTTAACAAACAGAATTAGCAAATATTTCTTGCTTATGTGCTATGTATCAGGACTGTGCCAGGTACTCATGATACAGAGCTGAGTAAGCCTTGGACCTGTCTTCAAGGACTCCTATTAAGGAGAATCAGTCATGCCACAGAGTTACAAAGCAGGGTGACAAATGCAGCTGCACCAGTGAAGCACAGGATACCAAGAGAAAATATTTCTTCAGGGAGATGATATCTGAGTTGAATTCTGGTATAAGACCGGTTTTCCAAGCTGATCTGTGGGTAGGAAATGAGAGACAATGGAGCATCTGCCTAAAGTAATGATTCTGCAGATAAACACTATTCTATTAAGTCTGTTTCTCCTTCAGAATCAACAAAGAAGTGAGTGGATAGATACATTTTTCAATTCCAAACTGGTGTTTCACTCCAGTTCGGGCTAGATTATATCTCATTATGTTATTTGTATAATACTGAAAACTCATTCACACCTTACTGTTTGTTTATGTATTTATTTTTGATTAAGCCATCAATATCTGGTTCATACAGAGTTCTCCGACCCTTGAGTTAAAGCATACCCAGAGATCCCAGCTTAGAGTTTCTTATATATCCTGATTTTGCAAATCTGCATGTGCTTGTGGATAATAATTCTAAAGTCTGAGTTCATTTGGAGCCAGATTAGCCAGAGACACAAGCTAAGACTTTTATCTCTACCCCCAAACAGGCTATTTCTTGGGCCACTAGCCCATCCACTCATCTGTTTGCTTTTAGAAAGTCATTTGTGTACAAACTGTGGACATTACCAACTGCAGATGCCACTACCTCCCCTTGTTGCATTTCTTCTTGGGGTATGGAGGAAAGCCCCACTCTAGAAACTGCTCAGCTCCTCGGACAAGACAAAGCATCAGTTCTGAGTTTTGGCACTGCAAAATTCTCTAAGCAGGGGCAACCCCACGGAGGTCTCAGCGCTGTAGATCGAGGTGAACAGTGTGTCACGTAATAATGGAAACCACTGAAAAATACATGGAGGAGAGAAACATATATTCCCATACTGGAGGAAGATTGAAGGGTTAGAACCCAGGAAAAATATCATTTTAGAGGAGAAGCATTTTCTTGGCTCCATGAATAAATCATTGACCAGACAAGCCTATTCTCTTTTGCTTCCTTTATTTTGAAGCCAGTAAATTGCCCCTGATTTGGAAAGGAAGTGAGAAGCACCCTCAGTGCTGCCTGCCTCATGCTGCAGACAAATGAGGCAGTCGTTTTAACTTTTCATGAAGATGTTTATTAGGCTCTTGCACTCTTCTGATCTAATGCTTCTTTGTTTGTGGCAGTTCTTTTTTTTTTTTCCCCCTTGTAAAGCATTGAACAAGTCTGCAATAGCCATTCTTACTTTGAACACTCAATTTTTTTTTTTTTGGTAGGCTGACCCAGTCTTAACCAAGAAGATGGGTGTCACATAGATTTTTTTTCTTATGTTCTAGAAGCTAACCACAGATTAGCCCATTTTAGGACAGCCTGTGTGAGTGAATGAATAGTAAGGTCCACATTAGTAACCCAGTGGGCCAGAGAGCTGTCATGTTCTACCACTGCCACCAACACCAGCCCAGCAGGGTCAGCCGAAAGAACCAACCTTCTTTCTAACCCCTCCTCTAGGTAATGCCACTGTTTGTCATCAGAAATGAAACACTGTCTTTGGGGATTATGTAAACTGAAATATTGTTTTAGTCAACAAATGTTTATGATACATTTTTTATTCTGTGTTATAAATGTGTTTCTATCCCCTTTTGTCTTTATCTACCTGGCTTATTTATGGGAATTACTGTTACATGTTTTCTGAGCCATTGAAATACAGCTGATCACATTCACTAACATATTCCTGTATTTTTCTTCATTGAAGATACTTAACTGCAGCCACATATTTCTGTCAATTTTGAGCTTCCAAGGAAAATAATTATTTCTTGATTCAAAATGCTAAGAAAGCTTTCTCCTGCCCATTTCTGGTGTTTTCTTTCATTCCTTTGCCATGAGGTAAGTTGTCCAGGTGACTTATTGCTCCAGAGAGCAGCCAGTGTCGTCATTGCCTTTGCAGCCCCTGGGACATTTGAGATAGAACTCCATAGCCAGTACTGGCATAAATAGCATTTCATTATTATATTAGTCTAGTACAGAATATATAGCCTTATGGTCAATCCTACATGGCAATGTTCATAAACCTACCACAAAGTGACTAGAACTAATAGAATGTATATATTTCCATTTCCTTTTTTAAAAAATTATTCATATACTTGAATCTACATAGGCTGAGTCACTTCCAAAGTCCAGTCCACTGGATCCATGCTGATTAAACTTTGGGGGTCATCCTGATTTGTGGCCCACAAGGGAAGAACAAAAATTTAATCATTCCTGGGTGGTGTTTATAATGTCAAGAAGACCTTTATAATTGATTTTGATGAAAGTCCATTTGAGAGCCAAGAATGAGTGTGCTGGTCCATCTGAATCCATGATTTGGGATTTGAATTGGTTTGTTCTCTGTCACTCAGGAACCCACTGAGATGGAAAACTCAGTGTGTGTCACCAACAGGGCAGCTGGGTATGGTTGTTCAGTTCATATACTGCCACTCCAAGAGGGGTATTAATATAGTCTTTGTTACAGAGGGCGCTCCCCAGAGGTGTGTAATGCACAGCACACATGGTCATTCATGAGAACCCTTCTTGGAGAATACTTTCCTTTCAGAAATAAATGCACATGCTATAACTCATTTAGCCTTCTAAATAGTACTTTCCTCTCTGACTTCTAGTACTAGCACATGCTAATTAATATCTAATGTTCTAGTCAGATGCCTCAAATTCACAGGCTATATCTACCCCCACACAAAAGTTCTGCTTTGTCCACAAAATATTAAAAACAAAACAACAAAAACTCTAGCTTCCATTCCTTTAAAATGAGGAGATTTTATATTAAAATTCCAACTTGCAGCTTTGCTTGATCAGTTCCGGCAATGTGTCAGCCTTCCAGTGAGGCAACCATTCACTCAAGCTTAGGATCTGCTGTTCCTTAAGAAAAGGCCACAACCCTGTCCCAATATGCCCTATTATCTCAGTCCTAGCCGGGCTCTCTAATTTGTGTTATTTTGCCTGTCTCCTGTAGGCGTGTCAATATGTGACCCCTGTGTCACATATCTCCAAAGGATGTTCCCACCATTTTGGCCTTGGAACAATTTATTCTCATGACTGGGGAGCATTTGCATCATTTCTTTAAGCAGCTTTCAATGTCCTCAGGATTCCAGAATTCTTATTTGCCTCCGCACAACCATGATGGGAGTAAGTGACCTAGATCTACTGTGAACCAAATGTCAAAAACACCTCCTCTGCCCTGAGAAGCCTGGTGGACTCCAGCCTGCATCAACTGTGACATCTCAGCACTGCTGTTGGTCTGTAAACCAGCCTTCCCTATAGCTCTTCTTTACCTCCTAAAGCCTTTATTATCATCAGGTTCTATTCTGGGTGGAGTGGAGTTTTAGTCTCCACAGTGAAACTGAGCAGGGCCACCACACTGGGAGAGTGGTGTTCTGAGGATAAAAACCAACAATGTAGTGCCTTCTGCTTTAATGAGTTTATCTTTGTTTCTCCTCTTCAGAAAATGAAATGCCCTTGCCCCAAATTTCTCTCAGTGTTGGCTTTGCAGGGCTTCTCTCCTCATGTTCTGGGCTCATTAAATTAAGTTTCTGTTGATAACCTTTGGCCAGACCCATCTTCAGGAAGACTCTAATGCATGTTAATAAGCCAGACTTTAAAGGCAGCAAAGATCTCCAGGCCCATGGTCCCTTTCATGCCTCAGCGGCTTCTATGGCAAAAGGATGACACGACTTTTATCAAGGCTTTGGCTACATTCATATCTCATGACATAGATTTTTTTTGAAAGCAGAATTTCAAAGAGTCCTCTTTATCACCATATCTTTAGTCTTTCTTAACGGTTCATATGGATATTTCCTTAGAAGTTGTATAATCAAAGTCATAAAGTCATTTGTACATTTATATAATTTTTTATCTTCAGGGGCTCAGAGTTGGGAGAATTGTGTCTTTAAAAGCAATTGCTGATAAAAAGACCAACTTCAAATCAGCCCTGACCTTTTGTTCAACAGCTCCTCCTGTTACAGAACACATTCAAATAGCTATTTAGATATTGGAGGGGAGAAAAATCCATTGATTTTCATAGTTAGGGGGGTTGGTTGTTTCTGCAGAAAGGATTGGTGCTGAGAGGGGGTTTGGGCCCTGCTTTTCTCAGCCCACGCTGTAATTGAGGCTCTGAGCCCTTATGCCTGTGGGGTGGCACAGGCTGCTGTCGGGCCCTTTTGCTTTTTGTGGCTCCAGCTGAAGGGTTTGCTTGGAACAAAGTGCCCACAGGTATATGAATTTGTCTGGGAACAGGAAAAGGACAATTTCAAGAGCTCATTAGGCCTGGCATTTGCTGGGAAATAAGAGAATGCATATCATGGGAGTTCCCATGCTGTCTTAGGATCCAGGAGTTCTGGCTCCCAGGCTCTCACCTGGAAACCTCCCAAACTATGTGCCCTTCTTCAGCTATTTAGAATGTATAATTCAGCAAACTGTTTATTGGGTTCCTGCCGTGTACCTGGCACCATGATCTGCACTCTTACATATATTATCTCATTTCATGCTTTACACTCAGTGAGGTAACTGTCTTTATCCATGTGTTATGTAATGAGGAAACAGATTCAGAGTGGTTAAGAAACATACCCACAGTTCGTCACCTTGAGAGTGGAAGAACTGAGACTTGTAACCAGGTCTTTGCTGAGTCCAGTCTTTTCTCTATCAGAGTGTGTCTTGCCCACTTCTAAAATAAGCAGGTATCCTCTCAACACCCATGGCCTGCAGCCATAGGCCAGAGGAGCATGTGCTTTGGATTCATGGAATTTCTTATGAACAGCTGGCTACTCTGTATTCCATCCCTTGTCAGAAAATCCTTACTGACATATCTACTAGCCAGCAACCTAAAAAATGTTTATAAACTGCCTAGAACTGTGCCTGGCTAATAGTAGACATGCAATAAAGCACTATTATTACCAGCCGCTTTCTGGGTTTATTAAGGAACTTGCACAAAATGCTCACAGTTCCTTTAGCAACTTTGAACAAGTACTAGATACTAACTGGCTTATGATTTATTTTCCTCTTTAACTAGTTAATAATCATTGATTAGACAAACCATTTTTCCACTTATCATATTACAGGCTAAGCTCTTTACATATTGTTTTATTTAATGCTCTTATGACTTCTGAGGGAAGCATCATTTCCTCAATTTAACAGAGTGGAAAACTCAGAGAGGAGTTTTCCTTTGCTTACTCAAAGTAAGCGGGAGTGCTGAGATTCGAAACCAGACCTGTTAATTCTAAGCATGTTGCTCCCTCTACCCTTCCTCTCAGTGATCAACAGCTTTGCCAGGAACAGGCTCTGCTCAGATTCCAGCATCTGCCACAGGGCTCAGAGATTTTTGTTTACCTTAAGCCCGGGGCTTAGGTAGTAGAGTAGTGATTTTCCAATTTTGCTGCACATTAGAATCACCTGGATAGAGGAAACTAAAAAATCCTAATACTCAGATCATACCCCACACAGATGAAATCTCTGGAGATGAGAGCCAGAAATGTGTATTTTTAAAAGATCCCCACTTGATTCCAATGAACAGCAACTTTAGCAATCTGCTGTCCTAGGCTCTCGGGGACGCCGACCTCTAGAATCCCAAGTCATTTTGGATAGTTGTAGACCAGTGCATATATCTTCAAAACTGCTGGCTGCTGGGGAGGGAAAGAACTGTGCTGAATCTAACAGGTATCCCTCCAATTGGAGTGCAGGCCCATGAATTCGTCGTTAAGTTCCCAAGCACTTACTCTCTGTTAAAGCTTTAACACTCTGCTGAAGGTGGCCCTGACTCTATCAGGCAAAGCCCAGAGGTGTAAGCAACAGCTGTCTGCCAAACAAAACTGCCCTGGAGTTTGCATGGCAGACCATGTCTTTACTACCATGAGCACCATATATGTGAAGAGGCATGTGCTTTCACACATTATTCACAGCCATCTGCCCTGCTCTCATACACAAGTTCCAAATTCTCCTTTCTTTTACTGACTGTCACCATATGGCCTTTGCTGATGATTTATACATCATACCCTCCATTAACCGATGGGAAAGATACTCATGGTAATTTCCTTCCATCAAGTCTCATTCCTCATAGGCTCCCAAATAATTTCACAAAGTATGGTCTTTTGGTTAAGTTGTTAATGAAGCGAGCTCTAATTAACATTAGGGATGTCCTTCATACACACTCTAAGAGAATGGCAAGATCTTAAAAAGCTCCATCATCATTAAATTAGTACATTATTATCGCAGCAGCCTATGTGTGCTCTAACTTTTGATTTAAAAATTATCCTGGTGGGTTGATATGTTGTGTTTATCTTCCACTAATTGAACGCTACCTTACATTTAATCACGGTAAATTGGCCTTCCCTGTAAATAGATGTAAGGAATTTTAGCGCTTGTTAAATCTCAGCAGCTCTGGGAGTGATGGGAAAGAATGGGGAGGAGACTATGGAGGAGGACTGGGACCTACCTGGCACCATTAGCCTCCACTGTGCAGGGTTTGCTTCAGAGGGTTGAGTTGCAGCTCTCTTCAGGTGTCAGCGATGCAGCTAAATGGCCAAGTTTTTGGTTCTGGGTTGGGTACACCCAGGAAATCTAGAAAAAGGTAGTAATGGCCCCAACCACACACAGATAAATCCCTCTTTGAAATAGAGCAATAAATAAAAGGGCTCAGGGAGATGCCAAACTTCAGAGTCGCTCTTGTCAGTGTCTCTGCAGGAGCTGCCAGCTTGGAGAGCCTGCTGTGAATTTGGCGGTGACAGGAAATGAACAGGTAAGAGCCAGGCTGATGGCCACCACATTGTGTCCAGGGGGAGATGGTTGATTCTCTCTGGAATGGAAAATGGGATCAGAATGGAGTTTTCCAATGGGAGAGGAGTTCGGAATGAAAATGTTAGTCTTTACCATGCCAAAACAGATTTGATTTTTATCTTTAATACAGTCCCTGGTTGCCTTGACTGACTTCCACTCTTCTGCATTGGCTCACATTTGCTGTCTTGGTGGCCATTTCTAGCAGAACCTCTCCATTCCCTAGCCATTGCTCCTGAACGTCTCTTTTGCTGCAAGCTTTGCTCCAATCAGCTGCTATTTGCCTTGATCCTGTATAACTCTCATACATTTTAAACATCTTAAAGAAATGGTCACCTTTCCATTGGACTCCAGAAATCAGCTAATAATAGTAATAATAATATTACTATATAATATAAATAGCCATATTTATTCAATGCTTATATGTGCCAGGCATGTGCTATAAGCTTTATACATCTTTTCTCATTTGGTGCTTTCTGCAAACCTCTGAGTTAGAAATTATTAGCACTGTAATTTGACTAAGGTCAAAAAGAGGGCGAGTGCACTACTATGAACTCAGGTTGTCTGACGTAAAATAACCTGCATTTAAGGACTATTTTATACTGCCACTTTCAACTGTAAGATGCAATTCTTTCCTCCTCTCAACCTACCCCTTTATCTTATATTTCTTTTTCCTTATTGTTATCACCATCATCAAACATTCGCTAAGGGCTTTTCTAAATAAAAGACACAAGACTCTGCACTAAGAAGATGCAAAATATATAATATAATCATGGAGCTAGAGAGGCTAGTGGCCAAGTCGGGAGGGGGGAGGGGAGTATCATGTTTAATAAATTTTTTTAATTTAAAAAGTCATGCATTTTGACTTTTTAAATGTCGCACACTTCTACTCCCAAAAATATATCTTAAAGGAATAATGAGAATTTCAGCCTGAATTTTGTGTACAAAATCTTTATCAAATATTTATAATAGTGAAAAACTAGGAACAATCCAAATATCCTTCAATGGGAGAAACATTTCTCAAACTTTTGCAGAAAATGAGCTCCAAGAGATATTTGTTTAAAAAACAGTCCAGAGTGAATACTATCTGCTATACCCTCATTTTGAAGAATCAAAATCCACATGGGACTCTTTGAAGACTTATGGAATCCAGAATAAAAAGAAATATGTTAACTTGGTTTAACCTGTTAATGTATCTTTTATTAGCATCCCAAAAAATTACAGTTAGAAAATACTGAGTTACACAGAGACTTGAATATTTGTATGTTGGAATAGTATGCAGCCGTTAACAACCAAGTTTTCAAGAAATATTCAAAGATGTGGGATTGTGTTCATCATACTCTGATAAGTGACAAAAATAGGATAGGAAGTTATACACAGTTGGCCGGGTACAGTGGCTCATGCCTGTAATCCTAGCACTTTGGGAGGCTGAGGTGGATGGACCACCTGAAGTCAGGAGTTTGAGACCAGCTTGGTCAACATGGTGAAATCCCCTCTCTACTAAAAATACAAAAAATAGCAGGGCATGGTGGCATATGCCTGTAATCCCAGCTACTCAGGAGGCTGAGGCAGGGGAATCACTTGAACCCGGGAGGCGGAGCTTGCAGTGAGCTGAGATCGCACCACTGCACTCCAGCCTGGGCAACAGAGTGAGACTTGATCACAATAAAAAAAGAAAAAAATTGCACAGTTTTAATTTCAGTTTTATAGTGAAAAAAGTGGATGGGGGAAAGAATTTAAGGATTAACCAAAATGCTAACTAGTTATTTCCATATGGTAGATTTATGGGTAACTCAAATTTTACTTCCTTTCTGTATTTTCCAAATTTTCTCCAACGAAAATGTTTTATGAAGAGAAAAATGTTGCTTTCAAAAACATATGTAGAGCAATTAAAAAAAAATACATGGCAGTATATGCTAAGTGGTCTAGCTGAGTTGGTTCAGATCAAAAAAATTAAAGGAGTTCAGAGGAGACCACCCGATCTGTATTTTGGCTGAGTCTCTCACATTTCTGCATGAAGTCTTCCTCTGAGCTAAGCTAAACTGTGTTACTTCTCATTTTCTCTATATTCTCTTCCCATTCCTACTTCTGTGCCATTGCTCAGACTCTTCCCTTGGCCTGGCCTTCACTTCTCCACATCTGCAGTCCTATCCACACTGTCAGGCTTTGCAGAAAATGCCAATTCGGATAACACCTTCTCCAGTTGCCTCACGCCCTCTCCCTTCTCTAACATTTTTATTTCTTTTATATTGTACCTCTTATTATGGTTGCTGATGTACAATGTCTTATCTCCTTACTCAGCGTTAAAGCTCCTCGAGGGCAGGAACCACACGTTGTCCTTTGCAGTAGACTGAAGACACACAGCCTTTCAACACCTGTCTCAATAATTCATGTGCAGAAAGTTTGAACTGAAGTGAGCTTTGAGGGAAGAATAGGACTCAAGTGGAGACAGAGTGTTCCAGGAAGGGGGAGCAGCATGAGCAGGATCTTGATGTGGGACCTGCGTGTCATGTCTGGGGAGAGGTGAGTATGCCTGCTGGCATGGCTGGAGGTGTGGGTCATGGAAGAGTTGGGAAATCAACTTGGAGACAAGGAATTGGAGACAGATTGCTCAGGAAGGGTCCTAAACAGGCTACGAATGCTGGCCCTTCTTTTGCAGGAAATGTTTTCATACTTTACCTTGTGCAAGAACCACTAGCAATGCTATCCAGAAGTGGAGAGCCCCAGAGCCTACACTCAGAAATTGTGATTTAGTCAGGGAATCTGGGCAGCTGAGAAGCTGCATTGTTGATAATAATCAGAGGAAAATCTTTGGCAGAGGTCTGAGTGCCAGGCATGAAGGAGCACAGCTCCACTGGCAATGGGAGAAGCAGAGGGATGCCACAGGAAAGCCAGCGTCATCGTCCTTGTCCTGGGGCATAGCACAGTGGGAAGAGGGAGAAGGACAGCAGGCAGGGTGAGGCCCCATGCAGCCCCAAGAACATGCAGGAGTGAGGAGTACACTTCAAAGGTCAAAGCTGCAGTGAGCTGTGATTGTGCTACTGCACTCCAGCCTGGGCACCAGAGCAAGACCCTGTCTCAAAAAACAGGCAAACAAAAACCAAACAATTTCGCAAAAGCTCCCTGGATTTCTCAGGCTCTGTTTCTCCCTAAGCTCTTCGGGTGCTGGAGCACTGAGTCCCTCAATCAGGTAGTATGTAGACGGGAGGTAGGGGCCACTCCAAGATGCCGCCCCTTCGTTGATCAGGCACCGCTGTCCTCCGTGGAGAACTTGATCACATTGAGTTTGGTTTTTCTCCTCAGTCTTTGCTTTGGGAGATTGGGCTCCGTTGGTGATGCTTGTGGAGAATTTTCCTGCTTCAATTGAAACAAAAATTCAGATGACCCTGTGGGGTAAATATCCCCATTTCACTTACCATATGTTTCTCCAAGACAGTTATGGAAGATATTATGGGTTTATTTGTGCATTTAGGACATACACAGAAAGGACAGAGACCCAGAATTGCAGGACTTCTCTGCGCCTCTTCCAGGATGCGAGTGCGGCATATCGAGGAAAGGGAAGCCTGCTTAGAAACAGGCCCAACAACAGAAGGCTCCAGGTAAAGGTACTGAGGAAGGGGATTAGAAGGAAATAGTTGCTCCTGAGGGGAGCAACTCAGAAGCTGGACGTATCTGTTAGAAAGAGAGACAAATCTAAATGACTAAAATTTCAAAAGCATCTAAGGCATCCTTGCCCCATCAATGGAGTTTCTTGCTACTGTTATTATTTAATATTTATCTGCATTAAGTTTTTGCTTACCTTTTGCAATCCTCATAGTGATGCCCTGAGTTAGGTAATACTACTACCCTGTGCAAACACTGCGCAGACAAGGAGACTGAGGCTCAGCATGGCGAGGCCTTTGCCGAGTGCACACAGCTAAGATTCCTGGAGTGAAAATCTGGGATGGGGGTGGTGAATAGAAAAAAAGGGGAAGGATAAAAAACTCTTTAATTAGGATTCAGTGATCTGTGGAGATACTAATTTTTATCTGCAACTGCAATGTGGTACGTCACCAGAAAGGACCAGCCAGGGCTGTTCATCTGCAAACCGGAATGGAAGTAGACACAAAGGTGGTGGAGCGAAAGACAATTAGAGACGAATAAAAGATTCTGAAAAATGTTGAGGTACAATAAGTTTTTATTAAATAAAGGCTCTTTGCCTTAAACTCGTCCTCTAGAGTAAAGGAAATGCCTGGGTTTTCACCCCATTGTAATAAAAACAGTTTTTGCATTCTGCCATATTGAGCCTGCTTTATACTGAACCAGCCTCTAGGAGCTGACAGAAGGTAAACTCACAACTGCAAAGGTGTGTCTTAAGATGGCAAAACCCCTCAACCCTTTTGGAGTGAAGTTTATTTTCAGCACCATCCCCATTCTCAGAAGCCCTTGACTTCTGCTCCCCACTGTGTATTTAGGGGATGAGGAGGGAAGGAAAACTCTCTTCTTGTGGGTTAACCTGAGACCCCAGTAGAGCTTCCTAACCTGCCCTCTCAGGTCCATGTTTTCTACTTGAACTCCTGCCTTTCAATCACATAGTGCTCCTCTCTCTCATTCATTTATTGAAAACTGAGTTGTATAAGCCCCAAGCACAGTGGAAGGCATGACAGGGATGAATGAAAAATAGCCTCTGCCTCCTGAAGAGCTTCAACCAAATGAGGAAAATAGGCATGTTAAACAGTTGCGATGCAGTGCAATATATGCTATGATATTACAAGATTCCATGGGAACTCAGAGGAGAGAGTAATTAGCCATGTGCAGGGGAGCTATGACTCAGAGGAGGATGTCACAAACTGGATCTTGAATGAAAGGAGTTAGGATTGCCAAGAGGAGAGGGGCGAAGTGCCCTTTCTGCAGAAGAAATGGCATATACTGAAGGGATGAGGTTTGAAGGAGAAAGACGTGTTCAAGAGCATATTTTTGCTCACGCAGAATGCTCACTTTGTTATCTGGACATACTCATTACTTAATATCCAGTAGTTGTTTTTATTGTTATTGTTGTTTGGGGTAGACTTGGCACCAGGTTACCAAAGGCCTTGTAGGATTGGCTGTGTGTGTGTGTGTGTGTGTGTGTGTGTGTGTGTGTGTGTGTGTGTAGACAAGTGAGGGTCATTGAATGGTTTTTCTGCGTTTCATAATTGCGTTTGGTGGGTTTCATAATTGCATTTGCTTATTTAGATACTCAGGCAGCAAAGCCAAGAATGGGTTTTCGAGAGCAAGATTGGCACCGAAAAGTCAGTTGGAGAGGCTTCACCAATCCTTCAGAAAGCAGTGCTGAGGGCTAAGAGGCAGAAAGGATGGAGAGAAGTGGACAAATTTGAAGAAACTAAGAAATTAAGCTAACAAGAGTCAGTGACTGATTGGATGGGAGGTGAAGGAGAAGTCAAGATCACTCTCAGACACTACAGAAGTTGGGGCTCCCATGACTGAAGTTATGAAAAACAAACTGTCCTATCCATGGATAAAAGACTTGCTTGAGTAAGCAAGGGAAAAAAAAATATGAGCCAGGAATTCCTGGCCCCTCTCTCTTGTGGGCACTGCCTCTGCTGGCTGGAACGCTGTGTTTATACTTAAGAGCTCTTTGACACTCTCCAAACCATGGGTTTCAGCAAGACCACCCAGGGGAGAGCTCAGAAAGCAATGGGATGCTGTGTTAACAGGATGCAGAAGTCTCCAGGCAAGAGAGTGTTTATGGTTTAGCTTTGCCCTGCGCTTGATCTAAGATACTGCCTACATTTGACCTTGTTCCAGCTCGACTCTGACATCATCTCCTGGTCCTTATTGACCTTTCTGCTCAGATCAGGCATGGAGGAGGAGGCAGAGGGAGTTGGGTGCCTCATCTGCAGGGGAAAACAGAAAGTAAGAGTGATTTGTAGATCAAGAGATAGCCTGACTAGGGCCACCTAAATTGAATTCCCAAATGGAAACTGGGAGTCCGCTTGAGAATGCAGGTTAATTAACTGTGATGTTCAGTTTGCTCACCATCTGAGTGAACATGATGGACTGCTCTGAGAGCATAGCTTGGCAGGGCTGTGGTGCAGGAGCTGAAAATTCATCTTTCATGAGGAAGCACAGGGTCATGGACTCAAACCAGGAGCACAGGCACCTGCCTTTGTGACCTGGCAAAGAGAAGGTACACAGAAAAGGGGAGGGGTTGCAAGTATTTCACTCTTGGAGTCTATGAAAGAGACAGGAACTGGAAGTAGAGAGTGGGAAGCCCTCGGAGGTTTTTATGCCTGTGATATAGCAGAGCTTGGAGTTTGAAGAGAACTTAGACAACATTTAGTCTGATTCCTCCATTGTGCAGAGGTCACAAGTTGTTAATTGGCAGAGCCAGAACAAAAAACCCAGTCTTTCTGACTCCAGTGGCCTTAGAATATAAGTCCTGTGCCTCCTGCCCAGACTCAGGAAGTGGAGAGCTGAGCAACAATCTGGTTGATTTCATCAGGATCATTGTCCGACCCAAATAACAGCCTTCCAATTCCTCAAAGACAATTATTTTCCTTTAATAACTGACTCTTACTCCTCTGCCCTCTGAACCTAGTTTCCCTGCTGGAAATCGTTTAGATTATATTCATAATAAGAGGACCAAGTAAAAACATAGGAAAAGAGAGTATTTTCTCTTAGTTGTTCTGTTTTTCTTTCCCCTAGTCAGGTGGTATTTTCCTGTCAAATGTCAGGGCCTCAAATAGATCAGTAGCTCGCCCCATCTTCCTAACTCTCTGTTACGCAACACTCTGTATATGGGCCTTTCCCTTTCTACACCGTTCATGTCAAAGTTTACCTGTTCAAGGGTTTCTCTCCTCTGAGATCATTGTTATTGTGAAAGAGATACCTAATATCTGCCAAGATGTTTATAATGACCAATGATGCCTTAATTCGATAACTTTCATATGTTTTTTAAAAAATATTTTTATTTAAAAATCAATATATGAGATTGATTTAAAAAGAGAAATAGTACAAAAGAGAATACGGTAAAATGTTAAATGCACACCCCAAACTCCAAGTCACAATTTCCAGGCCAGAAATTATGTATCTTTCCCAAACTAGTTTATGCACACACAAGCATAGAAATGTATATTTTAAACACATTTAGAACCACACCATAGATACTCTCCTGCTACTTGACTTTTCCATTTAATGAGGTGTCCAGATTTGTTTCCACATCAGAATATATAGGTCTAGCTTTCCTTTTTAACAGCTTCCTTGTCATTTCACTGTGTGGACGTACTATAATTTAGGATGATAGGCATTTAGGCTGTTTCCATTTTTTTCCTACTCTTACAAATGATTTTTAATATTCTGATGGTAAAGTACATTTTCTGTAAATACTTTTGCATTGAAGCTCCTTAAACTTATCAGGGGGAAAAGTAGCTCCTCTTATTGAAGCTGGTGGTGCTGGTGGTATTGGTGGGCTCAGGGGCTGGTGTGTCCTGCTCTTTCTGGTGCATGTCTGAGGAAATGTTCAGGGAACTGCTAAGCATCCTGGAAATTTGGTTCGAAAGCCTTTGATGTAATTGTATATTTACTTTGGCAACGGCATTTATTTATATTTAAAAATAAGGTTTCTAAAGAATGAATTGCAAGTAGAAGAATTTAGGGCACTACACTAAACTATTGTTGGAGATGACTTTGAGTGATGGAGTCTTTCCTTATGCTTCTTGAATTAAATTGTTCACTAAACAGTTTAGACCCTGGTAGGTAACTCTGCACTTCCCATTTCGAAACCACACCAGGGACACTCAGTTCACCAATGGGAGGCCAAATAAAAGAGCTCTAAGCTGGGAATAACGACTGCAGGGCTCATGCCTCTGTCTCTTTGTGAATTACACATCATCTTCAAGTCTTTGTTTCAAGATGAGTAAAATGGCCAGAAAACTCTTGCCCCTCTACCAGTTATGATAGAAAATATAGGTAAACTTCTTGGTATTCTAGTCCATGACATGCAGATATAAAACGTGCTTCTCATTGTCTTTCTTGATCCTTTAGATAATGGGAATTTAGGAGAGAAAGTTAATTTGGAGATGGAAAGAAAGATGATGAATTAGACTTTGTATATATTAAGTTCTTAAGAGGATTTTTAGGTGTAGTTCTTGGATTCAGGAGTGAGATCATAGTTGGAGCAATAGCAGCAGAAGTCACGGTGGAGTCAATACATAAATGAATAAATGAATGCCTACCCAAATGAATAGAGGAGAGGGAGGGCAAAGGGCATCCAATTTTTGGTCAAAATAATCACGATTTTTCTTGAGCTTAGGAAAAAATATCTTTTTTTTATGTACATTTGATTCATTGCTTTTATCCCCTGCAGAATGGCTTAATTTCCCCAATAGTCCAGAGGATTGGAGGATTTCATCTTGTTTTCTGAGGCTCAGAATCCTAGCATTGCAGTTGTGCTAACTGAATCCTAGGGCCTTAGTCTTCCTCTGATTAACTTTCCGAGTGACTCAGTTTCTCTAGCATTGGGATCTGCCTTGCCATTGCCTGTTTCTCTACACTTAAATTTCCCCAAGCGTGATCCTAAAGTCATCCACATCAGAATCACCAAAGAACTTATTAAAGTTGTGTATTATACTTAATCATTAAAAAACTCTGTAGATGATGACTGAGACTCTCCATTTTTAATTAGGACTCAATGTAGTTCTTATACACAGTAAACAACTATTGTCCCACACAAATAAGGGCTGAAATTCTTATTCCTGTCTCAGACCCAAGACCTTTTAATCATCCCATAGCTGACTTCCTGTCTACCTGTCTGCTTGTTTCGATCTCCATGTGGAGACTGATGCTGTCTGTTGTCATAGCTTCTGGATAAAGAGTGCCGTCTGCTGGACTGGACTTCTTACTGAGACATGTAGCTGGATGTATCTTTCTCCTAGGGCCTGGCTCCATCTCCATTAGCTTGTTTTCCTAGGTTCTGACCCTGTTCAATTGGTTCATTTCCCATCTTGCTGATTAAGGTCTTTAAAAAAGTGTAACACTGCAGTCAACATATGTAAGCAATTATTATGTACCATTGTCTCATTTAATCATTGCAACCCCAACAGGTATTATTATTTTGTTATGTTTGCACATATGCTCAAAAGAGTTAGAATATGACTGTTAATTTCCTGCAAGCATATATCATGGTGATCTTTCTTGCCATGTCCTTCTAGATGGTCACATCTGAGTCCTGTCCATCCCATCAGATCCACAAATCCAGCTTCAGGTTGCTTTCTGGGCAGCTCCATAAAATGCTATTGGGAATTCCTCATAGATAGATAACCAGAACTGGCCCAGGCAAGAAGTTGGCCCCTGTGAAATTTGAAATTGATTATGGACTAATAAGGAGTCCTAAATCAGAATGTCCAGGAAATCCAAGTAAGAAGAACAGCAGACAGGCTATTGGCAACAGGGAAGGGTTCCGAGTCGTAGAGCTCTGAGCCTTGCACCAGAACTCAGGAACTGATGGAAAAAGCTGCCAAAATAGTGCAGCTTCCCAGTTCCAGAGTTAGTCACATGGATAAGAGCTCACATCCAGGGATATAGTTATCGGAAGAGCAGTGCACAATGATGGAGCTTTAGAAATAAGTCAAAGACAGTGTGATCAGACTTCAGCCTCCAGGACAGATCCATACTGGCCCCAAAGACAACTGAATGGGGAGTTGCAGAATAAGGGGCTGGAGCTCCTTAAATCTCTACTAAGTTCAGTGTCTGGGGGGTGGGGAGAGAGTGTGGTTAGTAGCGACAGTTACAGAAAGCATCAATAAGGCTGCGAAGACTGGGACCCAGGAAGCCTAGGTCAGATGCTTTGCAGTTACAACAAAGCAGGGTTCTTTGTGCTTTGGAAAAATCCACAGCAATTTCTTGACTTGCTGGGATTTAAAACCAAAATCAATTTGTATTAGATTAGCTGCATGTCATTGTAGGCCAGGCTTTCAGGCTCCACCAGTTTTAGGTAAATTGAATTGGCAATTCAGTATCCTATTCAGGTCTGAGGGTCATGCGGCTGACTCCAGGAAAAACATCAACAACAACAGAAAAACACAAACAAAAAACACACAGATCAGACAGGCAGGAAATGGAGCCAAAGGGCCATGACTTCAGAGGCGCAGACCAATAGCAGAAGGAGTCCCTCAGAGGCCATCTTGTCTGACTGCCTGCTTCCAGAAAGGGCAAGCTCAGAAAAGTCCAGACAGCTGGGAATTTAAACTATGTTAACCGTTTGCAGAGGAAGAGGGCTGTGCTTGATGCTGATTCAGAAATTTCCTGACATAATACTATTGCTAACCATTGCCAAGCACATTCAATACGTGTAGTATTTGACTGTGCTCTGTTACAGGTATCACTTCATTTAAGCATCACCATGTTTGAAGCAGGTACATCATTATCACTACCATGCATGAGGAAAGCAAGGATTAGAGAGGCTGAGCATATCACCCAAGGTTACCCAGCTAGTAAGTGGTAGAGCAGAATCTGAGAATAGTTCTTTTGAGGTCAACCATTTTTCCATGTCACACTGAAATTCAAAGACGGAAGCCTGAACCCCTCTGCATTCCTTGCAGAGACACTTTCCCTAAATCTATCTTTTGTCTTTTATGCCTCTCATCCTTTCAAGAAATTCATTTTTTTGTTGTTTTTCTGTCCAGAAAATATTTTATTTGGTTTAAGATTATTTTAACCGTAACAAGTAAATATTTTCTAAACAAAATCTCTCTCTTAAAACGTTGCTCTATCCCATTCCTAATCCCAGGGAAAACCAACTCAACTAGTTGGAGGCCTTTGAACAGAAATTTCTTTATGATACATACGATATTCAGTATGAAATTCACTGTCTTTTTCCTCTCTCCTCTACCATCCCAAGTGCATGGGGAGGCAAGATTTCAGCACTAGTAAATTCAGAGCCTTCTTCTCCCTACTGTCACTGCCCGTGAGCCCATCAGCCCATCCACAGGGACATGTATGCCACTATCGTCAATTATTACTTCTCAGGCACCCACTGGGTGCCCGGCGCATCAGAGAAGAAATGAATTGACTCTGCTTTCAACAATCACCCTGCAAACAGCCAAATAATTTTGATGTTCTTCAAACATATTATAATTAAAAAATTACATGCTGGGAGAAAAATTATAAGCATTTAATCAGAAGAAAGGGTCAAGCTGATGCAATTAGGGAGGGAAATGTGCTGGCTTTTATCAACAGAGCCAGTTTCATCACTATCCTGGTGAAAGCAATCGGATTTGAGGCTAAGATGTTTCTATCAAGTTACCTTTGAATTGAGAAAATATAACTCATCTTGTGTGTGCAAAATTGTCTTTAACCTCAGTGCTCCTCTCTGAGGTCACTCTCTTGCAATCTATTTACATGGCCACAGCTTGCTTCCCAATGTGGATCTCAGACCAATGGTGACCTAATACGTAAATGCATTTAAAAAGCAGTTAGCCCCAGTGACAAACTTACCAATACAGGATAAGAGAAAGCCCTCAGATGGTAACCACTGAGGTATCTGCCAGAAAGAAAATCTGTTTGTAAGCTGGAGTGCTTTTCAGAGAGTCGAATCATTCAATGAATCAGAAAATTGCCTGGGTCTGGGAGCCATGAATGAGAGACCATGGAAATCCAAGAAGAAAACAAAATAAGTAAATGTGATTTTTTTTTTCATTGTCCCCTCTAACAGATCTCAAGGCTGGCTATACAGCAACTGGATGTGTAGGTCGCACATGCTTAAAGAAGTCTTGTACTTCTTCTCTCTGGCTCAAACTGACTACCTATTCTATGAGTCACTGAGATGGAGAGAAACTTAGCTTGCTGCCCTCTTTGGTGGAGGAAGCCCAGGGAGACTTTGAGAGAGAGAGAGAGAGAGTGAGAGACAGTGTGTTTGTTGTGTGTGTGTGATTACATTTGTACTCTTTCTCCTCAAGGATAAAGAGGTGACTTAGGGTCCTCTCTCAGTTCTAGTATAGGCAGCATGATGGGGAGAAAAGCATTCCTGGAACGGGAGGTAAGGAGTTGAGTTCCAATCATCAAGAATTGTTGCCCTCCCTGGAATTTGGCAATATATTATATATAATAGTAATACTTTGGTAATAACAATCCCAATCTCTTTTAATTTTATAACACTTCATGACTTCAAAACTTTTATCTAAACTATTTTATGTGAGGCTTATAACCATGTGAGATGGTTAGGCGTATATTTTTACATATACTTGTTTTAACCTGAAAGATTGTTATTTGTCACTATTTAAAAGGTGCGAAAAAGAGGTTTGGGGTAATAAGTGACTTTCCCAAAGTCACACTAGCAGATAGGAAGGGCTCAAACACAAATGAGATTTCCAGTGCTCTTTTCAAAATCCTGATGTATTGCTAGAGGGTAATGATACCTGCCCTACATTACCCTTGTGGGCCTCAAAAGAAATAATGCTTTTGAAAGTACTTTGAAGAATGTAAACTCACTGTATAGTTTTAAGTTTCTACAGTCCCCGATGGGGACTATGTAGCTGGGTTCAAAACCAGTGACATAAATTCCTAGTTCCACCATACATGCTGTTTTCTTTTCTGAAAGCAAATGCTAAGGACAAGACCTCATCCAAAGATGAATTCAGAGAGAGAGAGAAATACAATAAAAATGACAAATAGATATTGGACAAAGACATAAAGTAAACATGGCAAGAAAGCAAATTGTTGCTGCCCTTCTCTGAACAGAGAGAAAATGCTGAGCAATGACCAAAGAGAAGACTCTGGAAGGATGGAGACCAATGCCAGAGATGGAGATGGGATCTCAGAGCATGCTCCAAATTCGCATAGCTTATATTGACTGTGACAGTTCGAGAGATGATGAGCTGGAACTGTTGACAGCTGAAGACAGGAAATGGAAGCAGAAGACCACCTCTCCTAGGATTATGTTCAACAGCACAGAAAGGTCTGGCCCAGGGATGAGCATCAGAGGAGCACAGAGGGAGTCTATGAGCATAACTTTTTGGACATATGTGTGCATACATATGTATCAGCTGCACACCTAACCATTCATCCAGTTATTTGTATCTTTCCATTCACCTATCATTATCTGCTGTGAGCTGGGTACTGGACTAGGTACTGGGGTTGCAACGATGAAAGACAAGAATCCCTGTTCTCCAGAAACTCATCGTCTAGTAAAGAAGAAAAAGAAGTAAACAAATGTTCACTCATATACTTGTGCCACAAACCAAGTAAGGGCAGCTGCTATGGGTGCTCAGATGAAGGCCACCAAAGTCAGAATGGAGGGAGGGTAGGAAAGGGGAAAGAGAAAGGGGCTAGAGACAGGAACAGCTCCCGTGAGGAGCATGAATTCCATTACTAGTTACACCACAGCATTTAGGGGCTTGCTTTTGGAATTTCTATGAGACGTTACACAAAGTTCAAATCAGGAGCTTTATCCAACTCAGCCTGTGCTTTTCAGTAGAAACTTCTCCTTCCACTTTGCCCCTGCCACACAGAACTCTGCTTTACCAATTAAAGGATTATTACAGTTTTCTCCGAGTGCTCCTCTTTGCCACTACCCACTAGTTCCAGCATCTTCTAAGACTCAGGATTTCAGGGTGTCTGATCTGCCCACTCTAAGCCAGCCTACCCATCACGTCATTATCATCTGATCATCCCACTCATGACACCTGTTTTGGTGCTGAGGAAAAGAAGAGAATGTTTTCTGTTTGGCTATTGACTACCGTTTTTTACTTCTGGTCAAAGTCACTCTAAATTTACAGCTACATTTTCTACCAGAATAGCAAAGGGCAGCTGGTTTTAGCTCTAGTATCTCTCTGCTTGCACTGCCTCTGCTCTCTAGCATCTCTTATCAAGAATGTCTCTTTTCCTTCCTTTGTCTCTTATCTCTGATCTAGGGTATCTTTTATGGACTCTTCCTCTGCAGTTTGGATTTCCTATCATAGATTCTGTTAACTCTCCTGTTATGCTATTAGAGATTCATCCTGAGTTCTTTTATACTTTGTCTGAAACTGACTTTCTTCTCCTATATCCTCAGTTTGATTGGCGAAAATTGTTAAATATTCCCAATTCTGCCCTTATCTGGCTCAGTTGAAAGAACTGTCATCTCTGGACTAGTTTAGCATTCTTTATAATACTCTCCTGTAGTCTACTTACATTCATCATATATTGATCTTCAGCACACATTTAAACGATTAATACTCAATATTTATAGTGTAAGAAAATTTCACCTTCATGTTGAAGTGAGTTGATTATCAGTTTGCCTAAAAGCAATTTGGCTAAAGCAAATTATCTTGATAATCAATATTGTAGTTTGCCTAAAATTCAACTCTTATAAAAACCCTCTTTACATCATTTTAAAATGTCTTATTTTATAAAAACGTTTCTGCCACATTTAGTAGTTTTTTAGGTAATTTTAAGCAATTGTCCAAAAAGTATTACTAACCTAATTTTGTATTTTTAATTAGTATGGATTAAATTTGCATCATTTTATGAATGGTAGGATTGTTTGGAATCCTTGTGAATAGTTTTTTAAATATTGATTTTATTTCTGGATACCCAGGATTTTTACCCAGATTTCCTAAAGACTTTATTTTTCAAATTTTTTTCTTCAATAAATATGTACAAAGTCTGCATAAGACTGATTTTTTGTAACTTTTTGTTACTGATAAAAAGCTGCAAATTACCTATCTTTCTCCATTTCTCTATCATGAAGGGAGAAGAACATAATTTTCTCCAGATTCTCATCCTCATCCTAGTTCTTGTTACCAGGTGTTCTCTTTGTCGTGTGTTATTTTGGGGCCTAGAGTAACTTCATAAAGAGGAACATACTGTTGGCCAATTTGTGGGAATTAGGCCAGATGGACCTGGACTAAAAGTATAAATCACTTAGGGCCTGGGAAAGTCATGAGATCTGTTGTATATGTGTTGAGATTTTAAAAAATTAAATTAAACTAAACATCCAAATTCCTTTCTAAGAGAGATTTTTTAGACGGATTTTTAAAAGCAGGTGTACAAATTCTCATGGCTAAATTGTTCCACAGGAACATTTTAATGGGGTCATTTTTGTCCTACTTGTAACATATCAGAGGAAACCTGACATTTGTTTTACTTAAAGCTCTCTTACATTGTTTTGATCTTTCAAGTGATTCTCAATTTCCCATAAAGCATTTTCCAGATTCACCAGGTACCCTGTGACTATACACAGATGAGTCAACTTTCTACAGTTCCTGTTTCTATGTGCATGCAGTCAAATATATGAGAATTCAGAAGGAATGGTGAGTATATACCTTGGTCATGAAAATTAATCTTTTTGCATTAGAAAAATATTGAATTAATGAGCTTGAAGATACAGCTACAAAAATTGGCACAGTGATTTGTAGAGAGACAGAGAGATGGAAAACGTGAATGAGAGATATAAGGAGGAATAACTAAGATAGTTCAAAGTCTGTGTAACAGAAATTCCAGAACAAAAAATAATGGTGATATAATAATCAAGGGAAATTTTCCAGACCTAAAGGAATATAGTAGTCTGCAAATTGAAAAAGAATTTAGAATCCAAAGTGGATACATTAAAAATCCTACATCTAGGTACATTGGAGAAGAATTTTAGGAGAAGAATTTTAGAACAGCAATGAAAATATCTTAAAACCAACTAGAAAACCATTAGATCATTTACAAAGAAGTTATAACTATATTGATGCCAATATCCTGTCAGCAACAAAAGATGCTGATGAAATAATGCTAATGAAAATAGTATAATACTGATTCTAAGTTAATTTATAAATTTGATTTAATTCTAATAATTCCTGCTTTATTTTTTAAAAAATTTGATAAATTTATTTGGAAATGTTTATCAGTATATTTGACAAATAGTTAAGCCAACTCTGAAAAATAGTAAAGAATGGAGATTTTCGGGAGGGCGGAGCAAGATGGCCGAATAGGAGCAGCTCCAGTCTTCAACTCCCAGCGCCAGCGACACAGAAGACCGGTGATTTCGGCATTTTCAACTGAGGTACTGGGTTCATCTCACTGGGGAGTGCCGGACAATTGGTGCTGGTCAGCTGCTGCAGCCCGACCAGCGAGAGCTGAAGCAGGGCGAGGCATTGCCTCACCTGAGAAGCGCAAGGGGGAAGGGAATCCCTTTTCCTAGCCAGGGGAACTGAGACACACAACACCTGGAGAATCGGGTAACTCCCACCCCAATACTGCGCTTTGAGCAAACAGGCACACCAGGAGATCATATCCCACACCTGGCCGGGAGGGTCCCACACCCACGGAGCCTCCCTCATTGTTATCACAGCAGTCTGTGATCTACCGGCAAGGCAGCAGCGAGGCTGGGGGAGGGGCGCCCGCCATTGCTGAGGCTTAAGTAGGTAAACAAAGCTGCTGGGAAGCTCGAACTGGGTGGAGCTCACAGCAGCTCAAGGAAACCTGCCTGTCTCTGTAGACTCCACCTCTGGGGGCAGGGCACAGAAAACAATAACAAAGCAGCAGACACCTCTGCAGACGCAAACGACTCTGTCTGACAGCTTTGAAGAGAGCAGTGGATATCCCAACACGGAGGTTGAGATCTGAGAAGGGACAGACTCCCTGCTCAAGCGGGTCCCTGACCCCTGAGTAGCCTAACTGGGAGACATCCCCCACTAGGGGCAGTCTGACACCCCACACCTCACAGGGTGGAGTACACCCCTGAGAGGAAGCTTCCAAAGCAAGAATCAGACAGGTACACTTGCTGTTCAGAAATATTCTATCTTCTGCAGCCTCTGCTGCTGATACCCAGGCAAACAGGGTCTGGAGTGGACCTCAAGCAATCTCCAACAGACCTACAGCTGAGGGTCCTGACTGTTAGAAGGAAAACTATCAAACAGGAAGGACACCTACACCAAAACCCCATCAGTACATCACCATCATCAAAGACCAGAGGCAGATAAAACCACAAAGATGGGGAAAAAGCAGGGCAGAAAAGCTGGAAATTCAAAAAACAAGAGCGCATCTCCCCCAGCAAAGGAGCGCAGCTCATCGCCAGCAACAGATCAAAGCTGGACGGAGAATGACTTTGACGAGATGAGAGAAGAAGGCTTCAGTCCATCAAATTTCTCAGAGCTAAAGGAGGAATTACGTACCCAGCGCAAAGAAACTAAAAATCTTGAAAAAAAAGTGGAAGAATTGACGGCTAGAGTAATTAATGCAGAGAAGGTCCTAAACGAAATGAAAGAGATGAAAACCATGACACGAGAAATACGTGACAAATGCACAAGCTTCAGTAACCGACTCGATCAACTGGAAGAAAGAGTATCAGCGATTGAGGATCAAATGAATGAAATGAAGCGAGAAGAGAAACCAAAAGAAAAAAGAAGAAAAAGAAATGAACAAAGCCTGCAAGAAGTATGGGATTATGTAAAAAGACCAAATCTACGTCTGATTGGGGTGCCTGAAAGTGATGGGGAAAATGGAACCAAGTTGGAAAACACTCTTCAGGATATCATCCAGGAGAACTTCCCCAACCTAGTAGGGCAGGCCAACATTCAAATCCAGGAAATACAGAGAACGCCACAAAGATACTCCTCGAGAAGAGCAACTCCAAGACACATAATTGCCAGATTCACCAAAGTTGAAATGAAGGAAAAAATCTTAAGGGCAGCCAGAGAGAAAGGTCGGGTTACCCACAAAGGGAAGCCCGTCAGACTCACAGCAGATCTCTCGGCAGAAACTCTCCAAGCCAGAAGAGAGTGGGGGCCAATATTCAACATTCTTAAAGAAAAGAATTTTAAACCCAGAATTTCATATCCAGCCAAACTAAGTTTCATAAGTGAAGGAGAAATAAAATCCTTTACAGATAAGCAAATGCTTAGAGATTTTGTCACCACTAGGCCTGCCTTACAAGAGACCCTGAAGGAAGCACTCAACATGGAAAGGAACAACCGGTACCAGCCATCTCAAAAACATGCCAAAATGTAAAGACCATCGAGGCTAGGAAGAAACTATATCAACTAATGAGCAAAATAACCAGTTAATATCATAATGGCAGGATCAAGTTCACACATAACAATCTTAACCTTAAATGTAAATGGACTAAATGCTCCAATTAAGAGACACAGACTGGCAAACTGGATAAAGAGTCAAGACCCATCAGTCTGCTGTATTCAGGAGACCCATCTCACACGCACAGACATACATAGGCTCAAAATAAAGGGATGGAGGAAGATTTACCAAGCAAATGGAGAACAAAAAAAAGCGGGGGTTGCAATCCTAGTCTCTGATAAAACAGACTTTAAACCATCAAAGATCAAAAGAGACAAAGAAGGCCATTACATAATGGTAAAGGGATCAATTCAACAGGAAGAGCTAACTATCCTAAATATATATGCACCCAATACAGGAGCACCCAGATTCATAAAGCAAGTCCTTAGAGACTTACAAAGAGACTTAGACTCCCATACAATAATAATGGGAGACTTCAACACTCCACTGTCAACATTAGACAGATCAACAAGACAGAAAGTTAACAAGGATATCCAGGAATTGAACTCATCTCTGCAGCAAGCAGACCTAATAGACATCAATAGAACTCTCCACCCCAAATCAACAGAATATACATTCTTCTCAGCACCACATCGTACTTATTCCAAAATTGACCACGTAATTGGAAGTAAAGCACTCCTCAGCAAATGTACAAGAACAGAAATTATAACAAACTGTCTCTCAGACCACAGTGCAATCAAACTAGAACTCAGGACTAAGAAACTCAATCAAAACCGCTCAACTACATGGAAACTGAACAACCTGCTCCTGAATGACTACTGGGTACATAACGAAATGAAGGCAGAAATAAAGATGTTCTTTGAAACCAATGAGAACAAAGATACAACATACCAGAATCTCTGGGACACATTTAAAGCAGTGTGTAGAGGGAAATTTATAGCACTAAATGCCCACAAGAGAAAGCAGGAAAGATCTAAAATTGACACTCTAACATCACAATTAAAAGAACTAGAGAAGCAAGAGCAAACACATTCGAAAGCTAGCAGAAGGCTAGAAATAACTAAGATCAGAGCAGAACTGAAGGACATAGAGACACAAAAAACCCTCCAAAAAATCAATGAATCCAGGAGTTGGTTTTTTGAAAAGATCAACAAAATTGACAGACCACTAGCAAGACTAATAAAGAAGAAAAGAGAGAAGAATCAAATCGACGCAATTAAAAATGATAAAGGGGATATCACCACCGACCCCACAGAAATACAAACTACCATCAGAGAATACTATAAACACCTCTACGCAAATAAACTGGAAAACCTAGAAGAAATGGATAATTTCCTGGACACTTACACTCTTCCAAGACTAAACCAGGAAGAAGTTGAATCCCTGAATAGACCAATAGCAGGCTCTGAAATTGAGGCAACAATTAATAGCCTACCAACCAAAAAAAGTCCAGGACCAGATGGATTCACAGCTGAATTCTACCAGAGGTACAAGGAGGAGTTGGTACCATTCCTTCTGAAACTATTCCAATCAATAGAAAAAGAGGGAATCCTCCCTAACTCATTTTATGAGGCCAACATCATCCTGATACCAAAGCCTGGCAGAGACACAACAAAAAAAGAGAATTTTAGACCAATATCCCTGGTGAACATCGATGCAAAAATCCTCAATAAAATACTGGCAAACCGGATTCAGCAGCACATCAAAAAGCTTATCCACCATGATCAAGTGGGCTTCATCCCTGGGATGCAAGGCTGGTTCAACATTCGCAAATCAATAAACATAATCCAGCATATAAACAGAACCAAAGACAAGTACCACATGATTATCTCAATAGATGCAGAAAAGGCTTTTGACAAAATTCAACAGCCCTTCATGCTAAAAACGCTCAATAAATTCGGTATTGATGGAACGTACCTCAAAATAATAAGAGCTATTTATGACAAACCCACAGCCAATATCATACTGAATGGGCAAAAACTGGAAAAATTCCCTTTGAAAACTGGCACAAGACAGGGATGCCCTCTCTCACCACTCCTATTCAACATAGTGTTGGAAGTTCTGGCTAGGGCAATCAGGCAAGAGAAAGAAATCAAGGGTATTCAGTTAGGAAAAGAAGAAGTCAAATTGTCCCTGTTTGCAGATGACATGATTGTATATTTAGAAAACCCCATTGTCTCGGCCCCAAATCTCCTTAAGCTGATAAGCAACTTCAGCAAAGTCTCAGGATACAAAATTAATGTGCAAAAATCACAAGCATTCTTATACACTAGTAACAGACAAACAGAGAGCCAAATCATGAATGAACTTCCATTCACAATTGCTTCAAAGAGAATAAAATACCTAGGAATCCAACTTACAAGGGATGTAAAGGACCTCTTCAAGGAGAACTACAAACCACTGCTCAGTGAAATAAAAGAGGACACAAACAAATGGAAGAACATACCATGCTCATGGATAGGAAGAATCAATATCGTGAAAATGGCCATACTGCCCAAGGTAATTTATAGATTCAATGCCATCCCCATCAAGCTACCAATGAGTTTCTTCACAGAATTGGAAAAAACTGCTTTAAAGTTCATATGGAACCAAAAAAGAGCCCGCATCTCCAAGACAATCCTAAGTCAAAAGAACAAAGCTGGAGGCATCACGCTACCTGACTTCAAACTATACTACAAGGCTACAGTAACCAAAACAGCATGGTACTGGTACCAAAACAGAGATATAGACCAATGGAACAGAACAGCGTCCTCAGAAATAATACCACACATCTACAGCCATCTGATCTTTGACAAACCTGAGAGAAACAAGAAATGGGGAAAGGATTCCCTATTTAATAAATGGTGCTGGGAAAATTGGCTAGCCATCAGTAGAAAGCTGAAACTGGATCCTTTCCTTACTCCTTATACGAAAATTAATTCAAGATGGATTAGAGACTTAAATGTTAGACCTAATACCATAAAAACCCTAGAGGAAAACCTAGGTAGTACCATTCAGGACATAGGCATGGGCAAAGACTTCATGTCTAAAACACCAAAAGCAACGGCAGCAAAAGCCAAAATTGACAAATGGGATCTCATTAAACTAAAGAGCTTCTGCACAGCAAAAGAAACTACCATCAGAGTGAACAGGCAACCTACAGAATGGGAGAAAATTTTTGCAATCTACTCATCTGACAAAGGGCTAATATCCAGAACCTACAGAGAACTCAAACAAATTTACAAGAAAAAAACAAACAACCCCATCAAAAAGTGGGCAAAGGATATGAATAGACATTTCTCAAAAGAAGACATTCATACAGCCAACAGACACATGAAAAAATGCTCATCATCACTGGCCATCAGAGAAATGCAAATCAAAACCACAATGAGATACCATCTCACACCAGTTAGAATGGTGATCATTAAAAAGTCAGGAAACAACAGGTGCTGGAGAGGATGTGGAGAAATAGGAACACTTTTACACTGTTGGTGGGATTGTAAACTAGTTCAACCATTATGGAAAACAGTATGGCGATTCCTCAAGGATCTAGAACTAGATGTACCATATGACCCAGCCATCCCATTACTGGGTATATACCCAAAGGATTATAAATTATGCTGCTATAAAGACACATGCACACGTATGTTTATTGCAGCACTATTCACAATAGCAAAGACTTGGAATCAACCCAAATGTCCATCAGTGACAGATTGGATTAAGAAAATGTGGCACATATACACCATGGAATACTATGCAGCCATAAAAAAGGATGAGTTTGTGTCCTTTGTAGGGACATGGATGCAGCTGGAATCCATCATTCTTAGCAAACTATCACAAGAACAGAAAACCAAACACCGCATGTTCTCACTCATAGGTGGAAACTGAACAATGAGATCACTTGGACTCGGGAAGGGGAACATCACACACCGGGGCCTATCATGGGGAGGCGGGACGGGGGAGGGATTGCATTGGGAGTTATACCTGATGTAAATGACGAGTTGATGGGTGCAGCACACCAACAAGGCACAAGTATACATATGTAACAAACCTGCACGTTATGCACATGTACCCTACAACTTACAGTATAATAATAATAAATAAATTAAAAAAAAAAAAAAAGAATGGAGATTTTCGTTACACAATGTTAAGCACCCTCAAAGCCATATAAAATGAAAACCAGTGTGGTGCTACTATAAGAAAAGTCAAATAGATCAATGGAAGAGAATAGAAACTCAGAGAGCCAAGGATACTTGGAAATTTGATAGACAGTAGTGGAGGCACTGAGAATAAATGTGTTGGCAAATGTGGCTCATGAATGAAGAAAAATAAAACTGATTACTACCTGAAAACATATACACAATAAGGACTTCCAGGTCACTTAAAGATTTACAAGCACAAGGTAAAACGATTAATTTAATCATGGTTACCTTTGTGACCTAGGAATTATTGCAAACTATTAAAATTTTAGGAATGAAATTTATAAAGCCAAAAATTGAGAAATTTGATTACACAAATTTTAATAATTTTGTTTAAAGAACGACACCATTGCAAAGTTAATAGGCGACTGATTATATCAAATATACCAAAGAATTAATATCTAAAATATATCAGAAACACCTATAAATCCACTAGAAAATTACTGAAACCCAAGAGAAATTGGACAAAAGGTATGAGCAGATAATTTACAGAAGACAAACTCATTTATTGATTAGATAAATGAAAATTATTACTATGATATATTGCTTAATATACATCAGATAGGGAAGTATTAAAAAGCTGGGCAATTCTAAGTGTTGGCAGAGATGTGAGAAGCAATAGACCAGAGGCATACATAGCTACATTGATAAACCTTACAAACATGGTCCAGGAGAAAAATGTAGTATACGGAAAGAAGTCTAGCACAGTATCATTTATGTAAGTTAAAAATACATGCACAATAATTATTAATGTTTTACAGCAACACATAAGAATTAAATAATACACAAAAAACAAATGACAGTGGAAGTGGGAAATGAGAGTGAGAAATAAGAATAATGGATACATGCATTGCATAAATGCATAAAACAATATAGCAGCCTTTAATGGATTAATAGTAATAGTATGCCATAAACCAAGATGTACTATTAGCTCATTTCTCTGCACTGAGCTTTATTTATTTATTTTTTCTAATAGGGTAACAATTACATGAAGAGAAACAAAATTAATAACTATTTTTAAAAATGAAAGGGGCTAAAGAACACTATAAAGGACAGAAGAAAAGCATAAAAGAACAAATTTTTTTAAAAAATGGTAATTTGAAAGCCCAAGATACAATGATAGAAGTATGTCAATAAGTAAGAATAACACATATAAATGATTTAAATGCTCCTGTGAAAGACAGATTTTTCAGAAAGAGAAAAAAATCCAGTTATTTGCTGTTTGCAAGAGACAATACCTAAGACACACGAGACAAACTAATTGAAAGTAAAAGAGAAAGAAAGATATTAGACAGAATGCTTACCAAAGAAAGGCAGTAGTAATAATTTTCTAATTAATATTATTTTAAATTGACAAACCATAATTTTGTGCATTTACAGGGTACAAGGTGATGTTTTGATACATGTATACAATGTGGAATGATTAAATCAGCTAATTAACATAGCCATCACCTCACTTGCTTATCATTTTTCGTAGTGAGACATCTAAAATTGACTCTCTAAGTTATTTTAAATATGTGATACATTATTGTTGACTAAAGTCATCCTGCTGTGCAATATATCTCAACACTTAATAATATTTAAAAAGCTTTATTGAGATTTAATTGATGTATAATAAACTGCACACATTTCAAATGTGTAATTTGATGAGCTTTGACGTACATATATACCAATAAAATCATGACCATCATCAAAATAGTGAATGTACCCATTACCTTCAAAAGTTTCCTTGAATATCACCGTAATGTCTCCCTTCAGCCCCTCACTGTCTGGCAAACATCAGTCTATTTTTGTCACTATAGATTTGTCTGTATTTTTCTAGAATTTTCTAGAAAATGTAAGAATGTTGTATATAGTCTCTTTTTTTCTGGCTTCTTTCACTCAGCATAATTATTTTTGAGATTGATCCACTATTATTAGAATTATTAATTCATTGCTGCATAATATTCCACTGTAGGATATAGCACAATTTGTCTAGCCATTCACCTGTGAATGGGCATGTGGGTTGTTTCCAGTTTGAGGTTATTACAAATAAAGCTGCTAAGAATATGTATAAACTTTGTATGGATATATACTTTCAATTTTAGGGGCCAAATGCCTTGAAATGGAATGACTAAAACATAGGTAGGTAAATGTTTGATTTTTAATAAAATGCAAAAATATAAATATTTCAAAATATTTATACCATTTGACATTTCAGGTAGCAGTGTATGAAAAGTTCCTTCATTTTCTTGTCATCACTTGGTATGATCAGTTAATTTTAGTCATTCTAATATGTGTATAGTGGTATCTTATTGCATCCCTAAGAACAAATGATCTTGAACATCTTTTCGTGTGTGTTTGCCATCTCTCTCTCTCTCTCTCTCTCTCGATATATATATATATTCTTTGATAAAGTGTCTGTTCAAATCTTTTGCTCTTTATTTAGTTGTTTTATTGTTATTGAGTTTTGAGAGTTCTTATTGTAAAACAGTTTTGATAATTACCAATACCAAAAGAAGATTCCCATTTTGTGGGGGGTAGCAAAGATCATCATTATGCCAACTACCAGAAATGGATGTCCCTATACTTATGTCCATGGCATCGTGGGCTACTGCTAAGGTCCACCATGCATGGGTGACTTACTTGTCTGAGTTTGGTGAGACAGAATACACTCACATGCAACAAGTTAAGTAAAGTGGGTTTATTACGTAAACAGCAAGGGACAGAAGAAGTCTCAGATCCATAGTGAACCGGTCCTCAAAGGCTCAAGAAAGCTGCCCAAAGTGGATGAGGTCTCGATTGTGGGTGGAGCCCCCAAAAGACAGCACACCCCTGATTATATACTTCAGGAACCATGCGACTTATTAAGTGAAGCTTTGAAGGACATCCTACTTCTAGGGGAGAAAGGAACAAAGCCCAGGCTGTCCCAGAGAGTTCCTCCTTAAGTTAAGACATTACATATCCAAGGATGATGAATAGGAACAAAACCTAGGCTGCTTCAGGCAGTTCTCCCCTCTCTCAGGATACTACATTCCCAAAACATTCAACAGTTATTCTTGAGAACTACAAGAAAGAAAGAAGAGAAAACTAGGTCAGTCCAAGGCCGCCCAAACAACTGTCTTGCATTTTTATATTTTACATAAAGTCTTTCATGTTTTGCAAATATTTTTTCCTAGTCTGTGGCTTGTCTTTTCATTCTCTTAGTGGCATGTTTAGGGCAGATTTTTAAACCTTTAATAAAGACAAATTTAACTATTTTTTTTCTTTTAAGGATCATACTTTTGGTGTCATATATAATAAATCTTTGCATCATTCAAAATTTTTCCCTATGTTTTCTTCTAGAAGTCAATTATCTTTTAAAGAGGTTTCTTAAAGGAAGAAAATCTTACATATTTATCCATTTACTTATAGCCAATTTTAATATATTCAATTATCTTTTAAAGAAGTTTCTTAAAGAAAGAAAATCTTACATATTTATCTATATACTTATCCATTCCATTGTATAGATTAATATTTTGGTCAAATATCATTTTATTTTTGTCTGAGTAATATCCTGTAGCTTTTCTTATAATATGAGTTTGCAGGTAATGAATTCTGTTCGTGTTATGTCTTTGAAAATCTCTATTTCACCTTCATTTTTGAAAGATATTTTTTTCTGGGCAGAATCGTGGACTGGTGGTTTGTTTGTTTGTTTAGAATTTTTGTATGTTACAGATGTTGCTCCACTCTCTTGCTTGCCTTGTTAACTATAAGACATTTGCTGTCATCTTTCTTTCCTTCCCTGTATGTATTTTTTTCCCCTGTGGATACTTTTAAGATTGTTCTCTTTAACATTTGTTTTAGAAAACTTTAATTATAATGAGTTTTGGTGTCATTTTCTTCATGTATTTTGTGCTTGGGGTTTGCCAAGCTTCTTAGATCTGTGGGTTCATAGTTTTTTGTTTCAGATTTGGAACTTTTTCACTATTATTTCTTCAAAGAATATTTGAAAAATATGTTCTCTCATCTCTTGTCTTCCTTAGAAACTCCAATTACATGTATTAGGCATGTAATGCTCAAATTAGTTATTTGATGTTTTGTTCATTGTTTCCTTTTCTTTTCTTTTTGTATTTTATTTTGGATAGTTTATGCTGCTATGTTTTAAAATTCACTATTTATTTCTGCAATTTTAGTCTATCATTAATCACATGTAATGTATTCTTTATTTCACACATTGTAGTTTTCATTTATAGAAGTTCAATGTGTATCTTTTTCATCTTCCATGACTCTACTTACTTTTTGTTAAGTATAGTTTACTTATTGATTTTTTGGTATAACTTTATGAGGTAGTTGCACAATTTTGTTACATGCAAAGATACATAGTGGCAAAGACAGAGCTTCCAGGGTACCTATCACCTGAATAATGTACATTCTATCCATTAACTTAACTTTGTGAAAAATATAAAATGGTTATAATAATTGTTTTAATGACTTTTCTGCTAATTCTAACACTTGTGTGCTATTCTCAGTTGGTTTTCACTGACTAATTCGTATCCTCATTTTGAATTGCATTTTCCTACTTCTTGTCATGCCTTGAATTTTGTTGTTATTTAAAAAAATAATTTCAACTTTTTTTTTTAAGTTTCAGGGGATACCTGTGCAGGTTACTTACAGCATGCACCATGAGTATATTGTACAATGCTGAGGTTTGGAGTTCAAATGATCTCATCATCCAGGTAGTGAGCATAGCACCCAATAAATAGTTTTTGAGCCCATGTCCCCTCTCTCCCTTCTGCCTCTATCAGTTCCCCATGCCTATAGTTCCCATGTCTATGTATACATTTGCCCAATGCTTAGCTCCCACTTATAAGTGAGAACATGTGGTATTCAGTTTTCTGTTCCACGTTAATTCGTTTAGGATAATGGCCTCCAGCTGCATCCATGTTGCTGCAAAGGATGTTATTTCATTCCTTTTTTATGGCTGTGTAGAATTCTATGGCATATATGAACTTCTTTTCTTTATCTAATCCCATAGTGAATTCTTTATCTAATCTGCCATGGAATAAAGAAGTGGGCACCTAGCTTGATTCCGTGTCTTTGCCATTGTGAATAGTGCCACAGTGAGCATATGAGTGCATGTATCTTTTTGGTAGAACAATTTATTTTCCCATAGGTATATACCAAGTAATGTGATTGCTGGGTTGAATGGTAGCTCTTAAAAGTTCTTTGAGAAATCTCCGAACTGCTTTCCACAGTGGTTGAACGAATCTACATTCCCACCAACAGTATATAATCATTTCCTTTTCTCCAGAGCCTCACCAGTATCTGTTATATTTTAACATTTTAAACATGTTGAATTAATTTTTGTATATGGTTTGAAGTAGGCACCTATCTTCATTCTTCTGGATATGATTCAACAGGTATCTCAGCACTATTTATTGAATAGGGAGTCCCTTCCTCATTGCTCATTTCTGCTGGCCTTGTCGAAAATCAGATGACCATAGAAGTGTGGCTTTATTTCTAGGATCTCTATTCTGTTCCATGGATCTATGTGTCTATGTTTTTGTACTAGTACCATGCTGTTTTGGTTACTGTAGCCTTGCAGTATTAGTTTTGTACTAGTACCATGCTGTTTTGGTGACTGTAGCCTTATAGTATTAGAAGTCAGGTAATGAGATGCCTCTGCTTTGTTCTTTTTGCTTGGAATTGTTTTTGGCTATTCTGGCTTTTTTTTTTTACTCCATATAAATTTTAAAAGATTTTTTTCTTAATTCTGTGAAAAATGACATTGGTACTTTGATAGAAGTAACAATGAATCTATAGATTGCTTTGGGCAGTATGGCCATTTTAATGATATTGAGTCTTCCAAACTATGAGCATGGAATATTTTTTTCATTTGTTTGTGTCATCCATGATTTCTTTTAGTAGTGTTTTATAGTTCTCCTTATAGAGATCTTTCACCTTCTTGGTTAGATGTATTCCTAGATGCTTCATTTTTCTGCAGCTATTGTAAATGGGATTGTGTTATTGGTTTGGCCCTCAGCTTGAATGTTACTGGTGTATAGAAATGCTACTGATTTCTGTATATTGATTTTATATCCTGAAACTTTACTGAAGTTATTTATCAGTTCTAGGAGCTTTTTGGTAGAGTCTTTAGGGTTTTTTGGTATAGAATCATATCCTCAGCAAAGGGAGATAATTTGACACCTTTTTCCCATTTGGATGCCTTTTATTTCTTTCTCTTGCCTGATTGCTCTAGCAAGGACTTCCAGTACTCTGTTGAATAGGAGTGGCAAGAGTAGGCATCCTTGTTCAGTATGATGTTGGCTGTGTGTTTGTCATAAATGAGCCTTATTATTTTGAGGTGTGTTCCTTCAATGCTTAGTTTTTTGCAGATTTTATCATAAAGGGATGTTGGATTTTATCAAAAGCTTTCTCCATGTCTATGGAAATGATCACATATTTTTGTTTTACATTCTGCTTATGTGGTGAATCACACTTATTGATTTGCCTATGTTGAACCAACCTTGTGTCCTAGAAATGAAGCCTACTTGATTGTGATGAATTAACTTTTTGATGTACTGCTGGATTCAGTTTGCTAGTATTTTGCTGAGGATTTTTGTGTCTATATTTATCAGGGATATTGGCCTGTAGTGGTACAATTCAGCTGTGAATCCATCTGTGGCTTGTTTTGATTGATAGGTTATTATTATTATTATTATTATTACTGATTCAATTTTAGAACTCAATATTGGTGTGTTCAGGATTTTGATTTCTTCCTGAGTCAATCTTGGGATGTTGTGTGTTTCCAGGAGTTTATCCATTTCCTCTAGATTTTCCAGTATGTATGCCTAGGGGTGTTCATCATAGTCTCTGAGGATCCTTTATATTTCTGTGGGGTTGGTTGTAATGCCATCTTTGCCATTTCTGATTGTGCTTATTTGCATATTCTCTTTTTTGTTTGTTTGTTAATGTAGTTAACAGTCTATTGAATTTGTTTATCTTTTCAAATAACCAACTTTTGGTTTCAGCGATTCTTCATATGGTATTTTGGGTCTGAATTTTGTTCAGTTCTGCTCCAATTTAAATTATTTCTTTTCTTCTGCTAACTTTGAGGTTAGTTTGGTATTGTTTTCTAGCTTCTCTAGCTTCTTTTCTTGTCTTCTCTAGGTGTGACATTAGACCATTAATTTGAAATATTTCTAACTTTCTGATGTAGGCATTCAGTGTTATGAACTTTCCTCTTAATGCTGCTTTTGCGGCATCTCAGAGATTTTGGTATTTGTTGTATATCTGTTTTTATTTATTTCAAATAATTTTTTTGTTTCTGCCTTAATTTAATTTATTTAATTTCCATCTAATTGTGTTGTTTTGAGAGATCTTCTTGATATTTATTTCTATTTTTATTCCCCTGTGGTTTCAGAGTATAGTTGGTATGATTTCAATTTTTTTTGAACTTACTGAAACTTGCTTTATGGCCACACATGTGGTCTATCTTACACTATATTCTGTGTGCAGTAAGTATGTATATTCTTTGGTGGATGGGTGGAGTATTCTGTAGATATCTATTAGGTCCAATTGCTCATGTGTTGAATTTAAGTTCAAAATTTCTTTGTTAATTTTCTACGTTAATAAACTGTCTAATGCTGTCAATAGGGCATTAAAATCCCCCATTATTATTGTGTAACTGTTTACATCTTTTGTAGGTCTAGAAGTACTTGTTTTATTATTAATGTAGGTATTCCAATGTTGGGTGTGTTCATATTTAGAATAACTAAGCCTTCTTGTTGAACTGAATTTGTTATCATTACATAATGTTTCCCTTTGTCCTTTTTTACTGTTGTTAAAGTCTGTTTTATCCAATATAAGAATAATTACCCAGCTCTTTTTTATTTTCTGTTTATTGATAGATCTTTCTGCAACAAATCGAAGGCTTTATTTTGAGCCTATGGGTGTCATTGTGAGTGAGATGGGTCCCTTCAAGAAAGATAGATGAGTCTTGTCTTTTTTTTTTTTTTCCTAGCCAAGTTGCCATTTTGTGCCTTCTAAGTGGGACATTTAGGCAATTTACATTTAAGGTTAATATTGAGATGTGAGGGTTTGATCATATTGTGAACTTGTTAGCTGGTTTCTTTGTATTTTCTAGTGTGTGGTTGCTTTATAGGGTCTCTGGGCTATGTACTTTACTGTGTTTTTGTGGTATCAGGCATTGTGTTTTTATTTCCATGTTTGGAACTCCAGTAAGGATCTCTTGTAAGTCTTGTCTAGTGGTAATGAATTCCCTTAGCACTTGATTTTCTAGAAAATATTTTATGTTTCCTTAGCTTATGAAACTTAGTTTGGTGGGATATGAAATTCATGGTTGGAATTTCTTTTCTTTGAGAATGCTGAAAATAGGCCCCCAATCTCTCCTGGCTTGTAAGGTTTCTGCTGAGAAGTCTACTGTTAGCCTGAAGGGGTTCCCTTTGTACGTGATCTGACCTTTGTCTCTAGCTGCCTTTAAGATTTTTTCTTTAGCATTGACATTGGACAGTCTGGTGACTATATGCTTTGGGGGTGTTCATTTTGTATAGTATCTCCAGGACACCTGTATAATCCAGGTGTTCTCTGGATTTCTTATATCTGGATGTCTACCTCTCTATCAAGATTAGAAAACTTTTCTCGAATTATTCCATCAAATATAGTTTCTAGTTTGCTTACTTTTTCTCTTCTCTCAGGAATGCCAGTAATTCACTGGTTTAGTCATTTTACATAATCCCATATGTGTCAAAGATAATTCCATATTTTTCAAAGACTTTCTTTGCTTTTTAAATTCCTTTTTTAAAAAAATTATTGTCTGACTTGGTTAGTTTAAAAGGCTGATCTTCAAGCTTTGAAATTATTTCTTCTGCTTGGTATAGTCTATTGATAAAGCTGTCAATTGTGTTTTGAATTTACTTAAGTAAGTTTTTCAATTCCAGAAGCTCTGATTTATTTTTTTTAAAGATGTTTATCTCTTCCTTCTTTTCCTGGATTGCTTTAAAAGTTTTTTTGTTTTTTTGTTTTTTTTTTGTATGTGTTGATTTTCAACCTTGCCCTGGATCTCATTGAGCTTCCTTGCAATCTATGCTTTGAATTCTTTATCTGTCATTTCTGCATTTCCATTTTGTGAGGGACTATTGCTGGAGAACTAGTGTGATCTTTTGGTGGTGTTACTACATTCAGATTTTTCATAGTGTCAGAATTCTTGTGCTGGTTTCTTCTCATTTGGAGATGTTGGCATTTCTAACTTTTATAACCATTTTTATGTGAATAGGATTTTTTCTTTTTCATTTTTTGCCTGTAATACTATTATTATTTTAAAATTTCCCTTTTCCTTCTCCCCACCAGGGGATGTGGCTTTAGAGAATGCTAGGTGGGGTCTTTTGGTTTTGCTTTTATAGCTGTATGCACTTCTGTCAGCAGGTTTTATATTGGGCTAACCTATAAGCTAGTAGATGGTGCTTATGGGTAAGAGCCAGCTGTGGCCGATGTGGCTGGGTATACACTTGATTCATGTTTACTGGGAGAAGCTCTCTGCTGCCTCAGGCAATGAGTTTATCTGGATCTGTGAAGTACACAGTGGTCTGAGTTTCCTGCTCAGCTCTGGAATAACGAAAGGGGTACGGGGAGGCAAAAATGTAAGGGGAGAGACCAGGTATGTTCCCCAATGGCAGGCACAAGCACCAGTGCTGAGGGAGAATATAATGAGCAGCCACCGAACACCCAGATGTGTGTGTAGATGTGGAGCTGGGAAGCCTCCTTATCCGTAAGTACTCTGCATGGGGAGGGGGTGTGGCCTAAACTGCGAATTCAGGAGACTGGGTGCTTCAGATACCTAGAGATTTGCCAGGGCATGAAGTGGGGAAGGGCCTGCTGTACCAAGGTGTCTGTACAGGATGGGTGAGGTGTTTCAGGCTGCTGATCCAAGTGAGCTGTTACTCTGAATGCCTGGGCATGGGGCAGAGAGGGCCCTGCTGCACCACAATCTATAGGGTGGCTCAGGCTTCTAGTCCAGGTGAGTGGATGCTTTGACTGCCTGGAGAACTGCGTGGGTATGGAGCAGAGACGTCCCCGCTGCATCATAATCTCTGCATAGGAAGGGTGGGGTGGCTGCTGGTCCAACTGAGTGGGTGCTCCGAATGCCCGGTGATCTGCCGGGCGTGGAGTGGAAAGAGCCCTCCTGCACCAGGATCTGTGTATAGGAAGGGTGGGGCAGCTCAGGTTGCTGATGCAGGAGTGTAGGTGCCCCACGTGCCTGGAGCTCTGCCTGAGTGTGGAGCAGATAGGGCCTCATGGAACCAAGATCTCAGGGCAGCAGGCCAAGTTCTTGGAGCCAAGGAGGCTTCCCAGCTCCACGTGTAGGCACACCTCTGGGTGCTCGGTGATTGCTGAAGATATTCTCTCGCAGCATGCTGCAGGGACACATGCAGACAGGTTCCAGGTCACTAAGCTGGCCCTGGCAGCAAGTCTCATTGCCCAGGAGAAACTGTGCCCAGGTTTGTGACATGGGGTGCAGGGGTACAATTCCAGCACCTACTGCTGAGGTGCTTTCCATAGCTCTGTCTATAGAGGCTCCTACTCTGCTCCAAAGCACAAGTTCCCACTCTCTGGCTTGAGACTAAAATGCTTATGTGGCCACACTGCTGAGTTACCAAATGATGACTTTGTGTGTGCCCAGATTAAAGCTGCTCCTGCTCCCAGTCTGGGAAAATGTCTGCAGCTTTTCCTAGTGTCTTTTCCTCTGAGGATCTCCAAGCCTGTCCCCAAGTTAGCTCTAGGTCTTGGGAAAAACAAAGTATTCTCCCTGGCTTGGGTTGCTTGGATCCCCAGTGGACAGTCACAGAGGGTAGCTCTCTGCCTCTCCCATGTTCTGGGGCTGCACTCGCTTTTACCAGCCGAATGTCTTCACGGGGGCTTTTGGCTGGTGTTCTCTTCCCCAGGATCTGGGGTGTCCCATTTCCATTTTGAAATAAAGCTCACAGAGTCAATTTTTATGCACTATCTTGCTATTTCCAAGTAGCTGAGGCATGTTAAAAGCCTCTAATGCCATCTTAGAAAAAAAATGAAACAAAACAATTTTTCTTTCTTTTTTTTTTTTTTTCCTGATGCCAAGTACTACACATTTATTTTGTTGGTTCTTAGATACGTTGTACTCTTTTAAATTGTCTTGAGCTTTGTTCTTGAATACAGTTAAGTTACTTTGAAACAGTCTGGCTCTTTTGGGTTTTGCTTTTAATCTTTGTTAGAAGGGACCAGAGTGGTATGTGCAGCAGCACTAAGGATTCTCTACCACTGAGGAAAGATTCCTTGGAATAGTTTATCCAAAGACCCATGAATCATAAAACCTTCTAGTTTGGCTGGTGGGAAAGGAAAGGAACTATTCTTTGACCTATGTGAGCACTGGTTACTGTTCCTTCTAATCCTTTCTGAGTGGCTCTTTCTTCAGCCTCAGGTGTTTATCTCACATGCTCGCACTTAGTCTTCAGCTGAATACTCGAGTGGCACCCAGAGTTCTTTTCTGTAGTTCCCTTCTTTTCAGTATTCTCTCCTGTGCACCCTAGCCACCTGGTTCTCAGCTGACTTTGAGCTCTGTTTACTCAGGAAGTCTGCCAAACGAGTTCTTCCTCCATGCACCACATCCTGGAACCTCTGTCAAGACCTAAGCTAGACCAGTTGCTCACTGCATTTGTTTCCCATCCCTCAAAAGTATTCTTCCTGATCTGCTATCTAGTGACTTGAAAATTACTTGCTTTTTTGTTTGTTTGTTTTTAGGAAGGAAGGTAAATCCAGTCATTGCTACCCCATCTTGGTGGGAAGCAGAAGTCCTGGTGTTATCAATATTAGTAAAAGACAAAATAGGCTTGAATAAAAATGTTATTAAGAATAACTAAGGTCATTGCATAAAAACTAAAGAAGCTATTTACCAAGAAATATGAAATCCAGAATCTCAAGGAATTTCTCTCATAGAATCCAAATTCTTTAATCACAATACAATAAATTTTAAAATCATGAACAAAAAGCCTCATGGAATCTCACAAAATCTTGATATATGATAGGTTACTTTGGGGACATAAAAAAACACACTCATGTTTGAGGATAAAAGGATTAATACTAAGAATATATGAAGAACTTGTACAGATTGATCATGAAAGTCAATAGAAAAACAGGCACAAGATTTAGCAAACATTTTGTAAAATAAGAAACATAAATGTTTAATAAACATAAAAGACACTCATTTTCCCAGTAAGCAGGGAAATGTTAGAGCAACAGTAATTTGGTGAAATCTCTAGTATATTTGACAGTTAGAACACATAATTTTTTAACACCTCCCTCCTCTATACAACAAAATTATTTTCAGTAACAATTATGAAATGAAGCTATATGCGATTTTGAAGGCACTATATAATTCTACATAGACACAGATGTTACATCACTGCCTCTGGTTTTGTTTTGTTTTATAATCTTTGTTGAACTTCACTGAGTCAATGTCACTATGTTGGGTCCCTACTTCAAATCTCTTTACAAAATTCATAATAATTATGAGCCAATACAGTCATGATTTAAAGTTCCTCCATGTTCCTGCTAGAACGAGAAAAAAATCACAACTATTTATTCTACAGTTTTATATGTACCTAATAGTTTGAATTTGGATCATTTGATAAAAATCGCATATAATGTTTAATGTACATCACTGTCTAATAACGAATTAATAAATTTTAATAAAACCCATTTTTCTTAATTCATACTTTAGTTTTAAAACAAGATGAATAAATTTCAATTTTAAAGACATTGTTCAGATTCAGCATGGCATTTTATGCATGAACTAATATTGGCACTTGTCAAACAAAAATATTAGACCTCCCAGTTTATACTCTGACTCACTGTTTTAAATATCAAACACAAATAACTACTCCAAATGGTCACATAGAATGACAAATCTGAAATGACTCAAATTCTCTTTCTTTGCTTTTTCAGTCATAGTGCCATCCTTGTTTATTTCAAATCTACTGTTTAAACACAGGAAGATGTGGTGCCACAGGGATTGCAGATAAGGTTTGAGCAGAAGCCCAAGCAAACATTCAGGCCATTATAGACTTACTCTCAAAATGAAGGTAGAAGCCGGGTGCGGTGGCTCATGCCTGTAATCCCAGCACTTTGGGAGGCCAAGGCAGGTGGCTATCTTAAGGTCAGGAGTTGGAGACCAGCCTGGCCAACATGGTGAAACCCCATCTCTACTAAAAATACAAAAATTAACCAGGCATTGTGGTGGGTGCCTGTGATCCCAACTACTAGGGAGGCTGAAGCAGGAGAATCGCTTGAACCCGGGAGGTGTAGGTTACAATGGCAGAGATCACGCCACTGCACTCCAGCCTGGGTGATGGAGTGACAGCCCACCTCAAAAAGAAAGAAAGAAAGAAAGAAATGAAATGAAGGCAGGTAACTGAATCCATGTGTATTCAGGGTTGACTATATAACTGGGAGTACTCCAATTTAACTTTCATGTAAAATATAATGTTTGTTAAAAGACAAGGAACAAATGTGCTCATTTAAAGCTTACACATATATTACTAATTTTTAGTAATAACCGTCACAAGGAAGTTTTTTTTCTCCTGGAGAATAGGATAGATATTGGTAGTTCATTGGAAATAATCCAAAACTGATGACTTAAAGTCTGTGGATACCAGGAGTTAGATAAATGGCTTGTCTGAGAAGAGTCGTTCCACAGCCAAAAGGAACAAGCATAGTCGGGCCATCGGGACAACAGTGCCAGCGAGCAACAACAGCCGCGGCTCTGATGAGCCAGTGACTGCAGCAGCTCTGGCAGAGAAAGCTGTAAAGTAATTAGTGCATCTGAAAATCCATTTAGGCATCTAGTTATATGACATCTCCAGATGGGGAGAGCAGCATTCTGATTCTGAAGGACACATATTTTAAGTGGATTAAGAAAGGAAATTATTTTAAATGTAGGAAGGTATAATTAACCCAAGGACCCTGGCTGCCGTAAGATATTGTTGAGGGGAAGGACTAACAGAAACTCAGAGCCCATTAGGCCTATGGCTGAATACATGGGATGGCCCCATCTCCGTGGGAGTATTGTTCTGTGAATAAATTTTAATTTGTGGGACAACAAAGCTTTGTGGGGACTATGCCCCGCGCAGGCTTGTGATCTTTCAGATGAGGACTTAATAAAAGCACCACCTATATGTAGATGCACCTGTATACGTATGCTTAACAAATGACTATTTCTTTGCTCTAAGATATTTGGAAATCATCTTTGGCTTTTCATGTAGGACTGGAGACAATGTCAGAGCAAAGTTTGCAGAAGTACCAGTTACAGACTACTGCTGGGGTTCCAAAAACCAGGTGTGGAATAAAACACAGTAAAGGGAAACTCTTCCCTGAAGAGATTAGGGACCATTGAGTACAAGGGAGGTTTGTGGCAGGAAATAGAGAGAAAGCCAGGAGAGTTGGGAATCAGAAAGCATACTTGTAAGCCCATGTAGGAGAGCTCAAGGGTTGGAGCAGAGTGAGAGATTCTAGAAGGAAGAGGAAGGAAATGAACACCACACAAAAGGAAAGTAGCTGGGAGCAGTTGGACATCTCAGTCCAGAAGAATGAACACAAATGAGTTCAGTGAAGTTCTCTTAAGATGAGCATCTCTGGGCCGAGACACAGTTGACCAAGGCAGAGGGGATTGTGGAGAAGACAGCAGCCAGTGAGGAAGAGGGGAAACAGGTAGACAGAAGCTGGCCCAGGTGCCACTGGCTGGATAGCATCTTCGTCTATTGACTATCATTATGAACCTTCCTTTACCACTTTCCTTCTATCCTTGTGCTTATCATTGCCTGGCCTTTCACTTTCATCTCTCTGTTTATCTAACAAAGTGAGCAGAAATCTTTTTTTTTTTTTTTTTTTTTTTTTGAGACGGAGTCTCGCTCTGTCGCCCAGGCTGGAGTGCAGTGGCCGGATCTCGGCTCACTGCAAGCTCCGCCTCCCGGGTTCACGCCATTCTCCTGCCTCAGCCTCCGGAGTAGCTGGGACTACAGGCGCCCGCCACCACGCCCGGCTAGTTTTTTGTATCTTTTTAGTAGAGACGGGGTTTCATCGTGTTAGCCAGGATGGTCTCGATCTCCTGACCTCGTGATCCGCCCGTCTCGGCCTCCCAAAGTGCTGGGATTACAGGCTTGAGCCACCGCGCCCGGCCTTGAGCAGAAATCTTTATCCATTTTGTTTACTATGTCCTCAACACCCAACAAAACGGTGCTTGGCATTTGTTGAGTGAATAAATGAACAAACATTGCACTGACATAGCTCAGTTGAGGTGGAGGCTGACCTACTCATGGATCAAGGGTCAGAGCTGACAATGACAAAATCATTGCCAAGCTAATTCAATGTATTCGTGGTACGGATTTGGCCCATTTCCTTTCAAAGTAAGGTGGGAATTGGATAGAGACAGGTCTGGGGACTAGGCCAACACACATATGCTGCTCGTTCTCCTTTCTGGAGATATTTCCCCAGGGTTAAAATGTGGCTTAATCCCAAGAAATACTTCTTTTTCCTTTAGGTCTCCTGACGTGTAGATGCCCCGGGAGGATAGATTCTGTGAAGAGACAAATCATTAGATGGAGACATCAATGAGAAAGTCTCAAACCAAATACCTTACCCATTTGCTGATCTGTATTTCATTGCATTAATAGGTACTCTGTTTTTGCAAAAAAAATTGCTGAAGGAATGGAAATCTCTCTGTCTAGTATAGTTTAGTTCTTTTTTATCTCCTTTTTACCCTCAAGTAACACTGGACATGGCTACAGCTGTAATACTCTGTTTTGAGGTCACCTCATTCTTGTTCTGAGACAAACAACTAGACCAGGCCACTCCAGATAAAACAGGAAAAGCTGTTCTTTTTTCACAAATTGCTAGAGGCATGTTTAATAGAAATCTAAGGAAACCTAAAGAAAGGCTTAGAGTTGTTCAAATATTGCAGGGCAGCTGTAGGTACTTTGTTGTTTTGTTTTATTCTTCATATTCATAGAAAGAATCTCAAATCAGGCAGTAAGAAAACAAAACTATAAACCATAGAGAATATAAGAAGTGGTAGAAAGACCCTATTATGGGCATGAGACATAGTAGGATCTGGCAATCTTTGTAACTGCCCTCCAAGGAGGAGTAATATGGGTTTGGCTTTATCCTTTTTACTTTGAAGTATAGTCCCTTCATCGCCTTGACTGGGCAGGGTATCCTGAATGGTGCAGTACAAATATTAGTGCAAACAAATCCAAGTCAATAGCTGTGTGACCTTGGGTAAGTCACATAGGCTGTCAATTTTAGTTTCCTTTCCTTTTTTTTTTTTAATCATTTGATTATTTCAAATTTTACACCAATTGGTCTGTAAGGTCATCTCTGTCCCCAGTAAAGAAAATCTTGTCCTATGTATAAGTCTTATTTTCTTGGAAGGAAACTGAATGGTAATTTAGAGGCAGTGAGATACAGGGGAAAAAAAAGACAAGCTTTAGAGTCATAAAAGCTTGGTTAGAATTTCGACTCTACCTCTTATTTGCTCGGTTATTTTTATGCCTAAAATGAAGATAGTGATATCATTTAAATCACATGATTGTTGTAAGAACTAACTGAGATCAAACATACTATCACAAATGAAAATACCTAGCCCAGGCCTTGACATAATGAAGGAGCTTAATAAATAGACAAGAGCCAAGTTGTCAAGGCACTGGGGAGCTGGGCAGGGTGACCACACTGCAACTGTTGCTCCCAAGTCAGGGCTGACTAATGCTGGCCCAGCCCTGGACACCCATGTGGCATGCCCTGACAGAGCAGGTGCACTCCAGAGACCCCCTCGAAGACCTCTGGGTGGGGACGGTCTAGAGTTAACAAGGGATCCCTCCAGAGTGTTGAACTTCAGGTCCAATCTTTAAATAACTCTTTAAGAAAGTGTTCTGGGAGCAAGGAGAGGAGTTGGTGGGGGAAGGAAGGTAGAGATGGAGAAGAGGGAGATAGGAAAAGCACTTTTTGAGATCATGTTTGAATAAACAAGAACAGAATTCAAAAAAGTAAATTTCTATCAAAAACCACTCGAGAAACATGATGTGAATTGGCCGTGTCTTGTTCAATCGAAAAGTTGATCAGATCACTGCTTCTGTCTGATCAAAAACAAGATGTACACCTGAGAAAAATGAACAGTCTGCTGATGAGTGAAATGGTTTAAAATGGGGGTTTGATTTTGATTAGTTTGTCTTGCTGTGCTTCAGGGGGAGCTTATGCCTTCTCTTTACAATGACCATGGCTCCCCTCGGCTACCCGGGCATGATTAATATTTGAGGTCAGAGTCTGGCCTGTAGAATTCTAACCCAGTTTTACATTAGCATTTTTAAGACTTCCAGGCAAATGAATACTCATGTGCATGTAGGGGTTAGATATGCACATGAGTGCTCCAGAAATGAAGGTAAAGTAACATGGAAGGACTGATGTTTGTAACTTCAAAGTCAAGGGAATTCAAAGCTAAGCCCCAAAGAGCTGTGGTGAGTCACCAAGGCTACACTGGATTAAGATACCAAGATAGCCCCTCACCCAGGAATAAAAAGCAGCACTTTTAGCCCAGACAACCTGGGAAACATTTATTCTGGAACAAGATCATCCCAGATGCTTCTCCAAGCCTCCCAACAAGTAAGAGATGTGCCCACTCAAGCAAGACTTTCTCTGGAAGTAGCAGGTAGCTGGATGCAGGGAGTTGCTAATGGAGACTATTTTGCAGCCTCATAATTCAGGATATTGGCAAGAGTGGACACCGATTTTTTTTCCTTCTCTTTCAGAAAAGCTTTCCCCTTTGAACAAAGCCTGTATTAATCAGAACTTCAAATCACACATGGCAATCAATTGAGGCTGTTTAGGGCATTTACAGTAATTGATCTGCTACAAGTTCTTCACAAGTGGATTGCACTATACATATACATGCACTTTTCAAAAAATTCAAAAGCCATTAGGATGTTCTCAACTTCCATCTGACAGTCTGAGGGCCATTGACTAGATGTGATCCTAGAAGTGAGCTGTGCCAGCAGCAGGGCGCATTTTGATTAGACAGGGAAAAAGAATTTCCTCTGAAAGAGAGTTGTGAATTCTGGAAATGAGGGTTGAGGAAGGCTGAGCACACTTTATCATCATAATTATGAAAGTTGCCACAATGTACCAGATAATTCACGAGCAGTTACTATATCATCTAATGCTCATGAAACCAAATAAAGATTTCAAAATTCTTCACCCTAAGATTGGACAACTGAGGCTAAGCAGGCAAGTGCTTTGCCCAAAATGGCATTTAAATAAGTGACAGAATTGTGATGTGAACTCAAATTTTAGAACAAAACCACTGTGCTCCCACCCCCACCTGCTGTTCTCTATGCCACATTGCCTCTCATTTAACTCTTTGGATGTCTGTTTCCCAGAAGATTTTAGGGTAGCCCTGCCTTGAGGCTGAACACAGAAGAAAAACATCTTTGATCATATCTAGCTGCGAATTTGGTTTTTGGGTTTTTTTTCGGTTTTTGTTTGTTTGTTTTCTGACAGAGTGAGACTCTGTCACCCACGCTTGAGTGCAGTGGCACAATCTTGGCTCACTGCAACCTCTACTCGCTGGGTTCAAGGGATTCTCCTGGCTTAGCCTCCCAAGTAGCTGGGACTACAGGCATGTGCCAACACACCTGGCTAATTTTTGTATTTTTGGTAAAGCCAGGGTTTCACCATGTTGGCCAGGCTGGTCTCGAACTCCTGACCTCAAGTGATCCACCTGCATTGGCATCCCAATGTGCTGGGATTACAGGCATGAGCCACTGTGCCCAGCTAGCTGTGAATTTTTAAGTCTTCCCTTCTTTAGTATGGAGTAGGTGTCTTTGTAGAAGAAAGAGTCCAAACAAAAGCTGATAGGTGTTCCTTCCAAACAAAGGGCTGAAAGATGGAGAGTTTGGGAGCGGGGAGCACAGGTAAAGCAATGACACATCTAAGTAGGTGACTGACCTGGAGCAGTGAGAAGCAGCAGCAAGGAAGCCAATGTTCCCTGTTGGCTCAGATTCAGGGAACACAGGTAGAACCAGGATGCAGAGGCAGCCACATGCAGTATGGGGAATACAAGTGGCTCAATCATATAATCTTATCAATTTTTCTAATACTGAGCAAAAAACCACTTTGGCAAACATTCTTAGGGAATTCCCCAGCTGAGAGTTCTTCTTGTCCTCACCCAGAACCAGCTGAAATCACTGGGCCTTGGTTCTAAAGCCCAATACTATATTCCTGGTTCTAATCTTTTCTGATTAACAACTCGTTTTCTTGAGGGTCCTCAAGTATCTGTAATCATTCTATGTTACAGCTTACGATATGGATGGCAGATTCTTAGGAACTTGATGTCAGAACCTAAGATTTAACCACTACATCATATGGCCTCCTATGTAGTGAGGAGCTGACTGTCATTAGACTAACTTCTTGCAGACTTTAAGTCAAATTTTTCTTCCTTCCTTTTCCTCTCTGTCCTCAAAAGACAACCAACTTAAAAAGAAGCATGAAACTAAAAATAGATCATAGACTCAAATATTTAACTTAAAACTATAAAACTTCCAGAGCAAATGTAGGAGAAAATGTTTGTGACCTTGGGTTAAACAAAGATTCCTTAGATATGACATCAAAAGCATGATCGATAAAAGAAAACATTGACAAATTGGATGTTCGAAAAATTGAATACCTCTGTTCCTCAAGGGACACTGTTAAAAGAATGAAAATAAAAGTCACAGAATAAGAGAAAATATTTGTAAAACACAAAAGATATGTATCCAGAATATATAAACACTGTCCAAACTCAATATAATAAGAAAACAAACAACCCAATTTTAAAAATGGCCATTTTTTAAAAAGGATATTAGAGAATGATGTTAAGAAAATGCAAGTTAAAACTGTGGTTGAAATATCACTATACAACTCACAAAATAATTAAAATTTAAAAAGGAATAAAAAAAAAAAAAAACCCTGACAATTCCAAGTGCTAACGAGGATGCAGAGCACCTGGAACACTCATGCATTGCTGGTGGGAATCTCCATTGGTACAGCTATTGGGGAAAACAGATTTGAACTTATAAAGTGTTCAAGTCGCTAATCATCAGGGAAATGCAAATGAGAACCACAGTGTGGTATCATCTCATCCCAGTTAAAAAGCAAAAGATAAGGATGCAGAGAAAAGGGAACTCTCGTACACTGTTGCTAGGAATAAATTAGTATGGTAAGTAGGGACGACAGTAGGAAGGTTCCTCAAAAAACTAAAAATGGAACTACCATATGATCCAGGAGACCCACTACTGGGTATTTATTTAAAGTAAAGGAAATCATGTCAAAGAGATATCTGTACCTCCCCCTTGTCCCACCACTCTGGTTTATTGTAGCATTATTCACAATAGCCAAGACACGGAATAAAACTAGGTGTCCAACAACAGATGAATGGATAATGACAATGTGGTATATATACATAATGGAATGTTATCTGACCATAAAAAGAATGAAATTCTGTCATTTGTAGCAACATGGATGAGCATGGAAGACATTAGATTAAGTAAAATAAGCCAGAAACAGACAGTTAAACACTGCATATTCTCACTCAGATGCAGAAGCTAGAAAAGTTAATCTTATGGAAGTAAAGAATAGAATAGAGTTTACTAGAGGCTGGGAAGGGTAAGAAGAAAAGGAGGATACAGAGAAATTTGTTAAAGAATACAGAATTACAGCTAGATAGGAGGCTTGAGTTTTAGTGTTCTGTAGCACTGAAGGATGACTCTAGTTAACACTAATATATACTTTCAAATAGCTAGAAGAGAGGATATTGAATGTTCCCAACACAAAGAGATGACAAATGTTGAGATAAGGGACATACTAATTACCCTGATCTGATCACTATACATTGTATATATTGAAATATCACTATGTCCTCCATAAACACATACCATTATTACGTGTCAATTAAAAATAAACCCTGTAATCCCACTGTTGGTTATTTACCTAAGAAAAATGAAAGCTTAGGTTCACACAAAAACTTGTATGCATATTTTTAAAGCAGCTTTATTCATAATTACCCCAAACTTGAAACAATGTAAATATTACTCACTGGTGAATTAAAAAAAAACCCAAAACTCTGGTTTAGCAATAAAAAGGAACATGCTACTGATACACGCAACAACATGGATGAATCTAAAATGCATTATGCTAAGAGAAAGAAGCCAAAATTGTAAAGTTAAATACAGTGTAATGCTATTTTTTTTTTTTTTTTGACATTCTGGAAAAGGTAAAACTACAGAAAACTGATCAGTGGTGGATAGGACTGAGGCAAGGGGTTAGGGGCTGATGATGAAGGATCACGGGGGGATTTTTGGTTGTTATGGAAATTTTCTATATCTTGATTGTGGTGGTGGGTATACATGGATGTATACATTTGTCAAATTATGGAATGGTACACAAAAAGTGAATTATACCCCAATAATAGGAGGAGGAGGAGAACGAGGAGAAGCAGTGACAGCCGCCAAAGTAGCAGCATGAAATCTAGCAGAGCTCTCTTGAGCAGAAGGAGGCCATCATTGCAAGTTAGATCTGTTAACAATCTGGAGGGTGGCTGAGCCAGCATTTTCACCAAGTATGAGGCAGACTCCTCAAACCTCACCATGATTTTCTTTTGTCTTACCCCCCAAAGTGTTAATACACATAAATTGTCAATAAAAGGAACTTCTGAGAAAATGCAGACGGGGCAACAAATAATTCAAAGCATTAGTGCTGCACTACCTGCATTAATGTCTGGTTGTGGAGGGGAGAGCTACAGGTTCCCTGACATTTGCTTTTATAGATAGAACTGGGGTTTCTAGGACCTACAATGGCAAGAGGGAGAAATAAATGTCCATGAACCTGGTCTGATAGATTCTCTATAACTTAAAGCAATGGCCTCTAAATTATCCATCCCCTATGCCAGGCAAATGCCATTTCCTTTTCTTTTATAGCTTTTGACTTTTCTGTTTAAAGGACACTTGGTATTCTTTCCTCCGCAGTTGCCAAGTGAGTCGGGTGGAGGGATGAGGGAAACGAGAAAGAAGATAATTCTCACTATTGCTGATGGGTGAGATGAACAAGATGCAAGAAGCATCTTTGCATCTGCTAGGAAGGGTACAGGCTCCAGGAAACAGGGATGCGATGGGTGGCAAACAAAAAGCTGCCAACTGGGCCATTTGGCATTCTTGGGGAGAAAAATTATATATTTATTATTTGTTTGTTTGTTTGTTTATTTTTGAGATGACATCTCACTCTTCTCACCCAGGCTGGAGTGCAAGTGGTGTAATTACAGCTCCCTGTAGCCTCAACTTCCTGGGCTCAGGAAAATCACATTTTTAAAGAGGCAGTGTATGAGTGGCAAAAAGTTGGGTCTCTAGAATCAGGAAGATGTGACTTCAAGTCCTGGCTGCTTATGTGCTCTATGACTGCTCCAAGCCCTGATTTCTTCATTAATTGTTGTGGATGCAATAGTATCTACATTACAGAGCTGTTGCATGGGTAGAACATATAAGTATACAGATCTTAGCACAGTACCTGGCACATGGCTAGGCTTAACAGCTATCTAAAGTATTTTTTATTGCCAATTTGATCTTGACAGTGTAGATCCAGGAACATTAAACAAAAGGCTGAATAATTACCCCAGCAATCCAAATCAGGTATGCAGTCAACCTGATTGACTGATACCATAGCCTCCTTTTGTTTTCTTTTTCCCTGTCACTAGCATGTTTAGGGCTTTACCTATTTGCATACACATTTAGCAAACACAATCTGGCAGTTAGTCTGAATTGCCTAAGTACAAACTATCTTCCAGTTTCATGTTTCTGGGCTTAGACAATGAAATAAAATGTGCAAAGCTCTTCCAGCTACTTATGCTAGGCTGTCCCAAGAAACTTGTCTAAATGCAAAAGTGGCTAGCTTCTTTACATCTGCTAGGAGGTCAGGGTGGCAAGTAATACCATGAAGTGCCTACTGAAATTCTCTTAGAAGCTGCAGGGAGCAGGGGTTTAGATATGAGTTTAGGAAATGAGACCTAGAGCCCCAGGCCCCAAACTCTGTGCCAGGGTGCCCTGGGGTGCCGCAGTAAACTCACAGGGGCGTCTCAGGATATTTTTACCTTTCTAAGGAAACACAGTGATACCTGACATCTATCAGACACTGCAAAATGATAGCTAGAAGTAGTCCACCATTCTAGCATTAGATCACTCAGCATTTCTTTTGGTGAGATCATGGTTTTGCAGAGCTAAATTATTGGTTGTTGTGATTAAAAAACAAGCACTATGCAAAAATCAAGGTGAAACAGGAAGTGGAAGAGGTAGTGTTTATCTAATTCCACGGTTTGAGACATCGTGCAGTGCCCGACAGTACATCTATCCCATTAGCAAGTAATTGTTGTTATTCAAGAAGGAAACTAAATGTTATTTCTCTTTTAATTTATGTATGTTATTATTTTTAAATGGCTACGATGTTGTTAAGACATAAATACTCGTGGAGTTTTTTGGACCTAACTATTTAATAAATAGAACTGTTAGGTATTTCTTTTGGCCTATAGGACTGTGAAAACACTTTCCTAAAACATTAACGGTGCTGTGAATGAAAAAGGTTTGAGAACCTCTCCTGGAAAGTACCCTGAAGATGCTGTAGTATACATTGGCTGATAGTGGTCCCCGGCCCAAGGCCTGGGAACAGCTAAGTATGAGTATGCTAGATGACCACAGAATGTTAGAAATGCAAAAGGCCTTTAAAATCATCCTGGTTAGCACCCTCAGGCTCACAACCTGAGTCCTTGAGATGCCTTGCCCAATCCTAGTTTTCCTGTGTCTGGGTTGCAAGAGGAGGGAGAAGGGAAAGGCCAAAGTGTGGGCAGCAGTGGAGAGGTGCAATCCCTGGAAAGCAAACAGGGCTGACTCAATAAGAGAAGGTGACATCGATTCACGAAAATCACACACCTGCTGTGTCTTCCCCCATCAGTAGGGTGGGTGGGCTGTGGATCAAGAGTAACCTGAGGGGGCTTTAAGGGTGTCTTAACACAGACAATCCTGAATTCTTCATAAGAGAGAGAAAGGCGGCAGCAGGATTTTGGCACATGGGGACTATGCTGCTGTGTTCCAGTGTCTGGCTCCAAGAAGCTCTTGCCTTGTTTGTTTGTTCCTCAAGGGTAGGCTGGGACATTCATATCACAAGAAATCACCTCTATCTAAATTAAATCTCCCCTGTCTCAAAGAGGCAGGGCTGAGATCTACAAGGGGAGTGGTTTGGGTTTTGTATTCTTGCGTGCTTAGCATTAAGTCAGCATCTGCATCAGTAGTACATGGCAGAACAGGAGTGTCTGTGGCTGTTTGGAAAGGGGAGGTGGGTTGGGGTGGAGGGTGGTGGGGGCTTGTGGCAAGAAAGGCAAAGGATTCAGAGCCCTGGGGCACGTTGTCAAGGTCAGGTGTAGAGGTGCTGCAGTTTACCTAAACGTTAGGAGATGGGCTACCTGTCAGATAATGCAAACTCAGTTATATCTGTAGGGATTCTAGAGGTCAGCAGAGCTCAGCCTGGTTATCTGTTTGCAAGATACAAAGCAATATCCAGATAAATTGCTAATGAAAGAGAGCTATGTAGAGCTCTGTTCAGCCACCTGGAGACTGGTGTATGGAAGAGATGTATTTAGAAAGTTCAGAGCTTAAAGGAGACAGACTGGTGTGGTGGAAATAGTTCTGGTCTAGGAGTTAGGCATTGAGGGGCGTTAGTCCTGTTCAGCTGCTAATTAGCTGTGTGACCTCTGGTAACTCAGTTTGCTTTTTCAGACATCAGCTCCCCATCTGCCCACACACAGGGCTGCTGAGAGGCCAGGGTAACATAATAAATGTGACCATTTATCAAATGCTTTCTAAATGCCACATGCAGTTTCAAGCACTGCACATACTTTATCTCATTTAACCCTCACAGGCCCTATCTGAGGTAGAGATTAACATAATGTATAATCGAAAGTAGAGATGAGGAGGCTGAGGTCATGTTGGTGGAACTCATGTGCTCATCTCTCTGAGCACCACAGCATAGTTGGGAGGCTTAAGTGTTCCTAAGATTCAGATTTAGTCGATCTGGTGTGGGGTCCATACACTTGCAATTTATTAAGTACCTGGGTCATTCTGATGTGAGTGGTTCGCGAAGTCCAGTTTAAAAAATACAATTGTCCCTACGTATATGTGTGGTATTGGTTCCAGTGTACCCAGATCTGCACATACTCAAGTCCCACAATCTGCCTAGCAGAACCCACGTACACAAAAAGTCAGCCCTCCATATGTGTGAGTTTTGCATCCTGAGATACTTTATTTTTGATCCACCTTTGGTTAAGAAAAATATCCCTATATACATGGACCTGTGTAATTCACACCCACGTTGTTCAAGGGTCAACTGTGTTTCCCTAAGCCATATTGCCCCACTTCCATGCTGGAAACCATAACGTGACTTACCCATACGAGGAAGGTGTGGACAAGAGGACACCCTGGAGTTCAGAGACCACCAAATGTAGGTTGAGAGAGGAACATCAGAGAATGTGTGTCCTTCTGGGCTCCCAGATCCTGGCCATGGTCTCAAACTGTCACCCTTGGAAGCCTGTAACATGTGCAGTGAGGCTACAAGGGCAGCTTGGTGGTTGAGTTGCTCTTCTGTGCAAGAAGGTAAGTAAGGCCTATGGTTCCTACCTACCCTGTCCATCATTAATTACCTCATTTCATATGTGCAATCATTTTAGGATTTTTGCCTGTAGTATATTCTTTGATCCTTTCACAACCACTTTATAAAATGTATAAGATTTCCCTATTTTATAGAGAAGGAAATTGAAATTCTGAGAGGATAAATGCCTCACCTCAGAGGTCTGGTCTCACAGCTGGTAAGTGGTGGGGTGTGGACAGGAACCCCAGTCTCCTTGCATTAAGTCAAGTGCTCTTCTCAGTACCCCATGGCTGTTTACCAATGACTTAGCCCCACCATAGGCACAATGGGGCCACAGAAGGAATGGGAAGCAGCATCCTTGCCCTTGAGTAGTTTATAATTTAGTTGGATGATAGGAGTAATGCAACCAGAGGATAATAGAGTGATCTGGCAGACCCAAAGAGAGCCAAGAATAAATGCAGCCATTGAGAACCTTTCATAATCGGGCATATGTCTGTGTTTGTGATTCAGAAACAACACTGACTGCACCACATTCAAAGGTGACATTTCCTTAGGCTGGACAGGATTTAGGTCTCCTCTGCTTATAATCCTTCCATGGCTCCCCCTGCTCATAGAATGAAGTCCAGAGCCCATCTCTCTATCCAGCCTCATCTCATGTCATACTGCCCTTCTCTGTGTTCTTACAGTTTCCCTTGTCTGGGGTATTGTTGTTCCTTGCCATGCACCTGTCCCTTACCTGTCCCTTTCCTCCATCGCCTCTTTTTTCCAAAAGCACCTCCATCACCTCACCTTTTCAAAGAGAGGTGACGGGGAAAAGGGACAGGTGCATGGCAAGGAACAAGTACCCGTATCCATTGTTCAGGTCTCAGTTTAAATCTCCCTTTCTCAGAGAATCCTTCTTTCCTATTCCCTCACACTGAGATGGGTCCCCAACCTGTTGTATGGCCACATAGCATCCTGGATGTTTTCTGTGAAGCACTCATCACAAATCTAATTGAAATGTAATATTTGTCTCCCCTACTTCAAGTTCCATGGGCCAAATATTGTGCCTATTTCATTAACAACTATATCCCTAGTACCCAGTGACTGGCACATAATACAGATTCAAATATCTGTTGCACCAATGAATGAACTAATAAATGGGGGGACAGGTGGGTGGTTGAAACACTGAATGAGTAGTAGAAACTAAAAGATCTGTGTTTCAGGGATGCAAGCCAGTATACAATGCTCATTTCAGTTCAGTTAATTTTTACTGGCAGTGTGCTAAGCGAAGAACAAAAAGATGAATAAGACCTGGTTCCTTACAATCAGGCTTATAAAAGGAAGAGATGCAAACAAAAGATAGTAGCAGGGGTGTCTTCTTTTTGAAAAATTGGTGTATTTAGCTTTCCCAAAGGTTAGAGCCCACAGCCAAATGCCCATGGTTAAGAATTCTTTCCAATGGCCTGCATTGAACCCCTTCAGGATATAAGAGGAAAAAGGAGAGGTCTTCAGAGAGGATATTTGGAAGGAGGCAAGGTCTCCAAACCCAGAGGCAAGTCCCATGATATCTGGTACTTAATAATTTTTGTATTGCAGCATTTGTACCATCTGGGAACTTGTTGGAAGTACAAATTTTCAGGCCCTAACCTAGATTTGCCAAGTGAGAAACTCTGGGATGGAGGGACCCAGCCAGTGGTGCTGGAGCTGCCGCGTATAAACCCATGAAAACAGATGATGCACATTCCTTTCTAATGCTATGGTCATTAAGGTCATATTGGTAGTTTGAGTCTGGCTGTTGTGAGAGTATTTGCACCACAGAAATTGGCAAATGCAAATTAGATCTTTTCTTCCTAAGAAAGCCAATTGTTAAAAATTTACCAGTATTTCATTTGCCCAGAAATCCATGTTTTAACAAGCCCTCCAGGGCATTCTGGTATCTTCTAGTTTTCCCTTTCCCAATGCTAAAGGCATCCAAAATTCAGGTTTGTGTAGATTTCATGAGCCTGAGCTTGGATGCCTCCAGAAATTGTTTGTTCCTGGTTATGACATGAGTATTAGCAAGGGAACAACTGTTCCTCCTCCAGGGATCTCATCTCCTGCTCCCCTTTCTTTCACCCCATAAAAAGGAGGATACTGAGGGTGAGGAGTGACTGTAGAATGGCTGTTTTTGTCCCCACACCCAACGTTGAAAAAAGGCCTGATTTGCAAACAAAGATTATATAGCTGTGAATCTCAGCAGGCTAAAAAGAGCCCCGTTCTGTCTACAATAGCAAATTGAGGCCTTTTTTAAAAAAAAAAAAGAAAAACAAAAACAAAATTCAGAACCACTCTGGATGACAGTGATTTACTGAAATAACCAAATCCTGAATTCTGCCTATATCAGCACAGTGCTCATCACACACCTGCATATGGTCCCTCAGAACAGACTGACATGCATTAAGCAAGGAAAGATGAATACAGAAGTAAACAAAAGTTGCTGTGAGCAGTTACATCTCCCACTACTGCAGAGGGCTGAGGGTGGGGGGTAGAAAGGCTTCTATCTTTTAAAACAAAAAATGGTTCGTCTGTTTAATCAAATGTATTATTCATTGAACCAGGTATATTGGCTAATGAACCAGATTGTTCCCCTAATGAGTCAAGCAGATCACCTGCTGAAAACAGTTTCAATACTAATTCATTCCTCAGCTGTGTTCCATCTTCTAAAGGCAAGGGGTTTAACCTGGGCCTTGGCTCCAGCCCCAACCAAGGCTTACTCATTTTGTGGCCAGTCTTGATCAGAAATAAAGTACGTCCTTACATTATGGAGGAGCGAAACTTGAAATTTGACCACCTGTTTTTACACTTGCTGCCATTGTTACTTCCAGGGGTTGCAATCCAGACCCCAAGAGAGGGTTCTTGGATCTCAAGCATGAACAACTTTGGGGCAAGTCCACAGGATAAGCAGAGTAGCTCCAAGGGCTGCTGGTTGACTATTTCTATGGTTTTATTTTATCATGTGCTAAATAAGGGGTGGATTATTCATGAGTTTTCTGGGAAAGGGGTGGGAAATTCCTGGAACTGAGGGTTCTTCCCCCGTTAGGACCATATAGGGTAACTTGTGGCCTTTGCCATGGTATTTGTAAACTGTTGTGGCTCTGACAGGGGTGTCTTTTAGCATGCTAATGTATTACAATTAGCCTATAACGAGCAGTGAGGACAACCAGAGGTCACTTTTGTTCCTATCTTGGTTTTGGTGGATTTTGGTCATCATCTTTACTGCAGCCTGTTTTATCAGCAGGATCTTTGTGACTTGTATCTTGTGCCCACCTTCCATCTCATCCTGTGACTAAAAATGCCTAACCTCTTGGGAATACAGCCCAGCAAGTCTCAGCCTCATTTTACCTAGTCCCTATTCCAGATGAAGTCACCTTGTTCAAATGCCTCTGACACCGTCTGTAATAATTTGTTGCCAGGAAATAGAAGTGGGTGTTCATTTCATTGATTTTGTAATACAATACCTGGTACTTAGTTGATCCTTGGTAAGGTTTGCATGTGTGGACAGAGAAGATGTGTGTATCAGTCCATTTTCACACTGCTGATAAAGACATACCTGAGACTAGGAAGAAAAAGAGGTTTAATTAGACTTACAGTTCCACGTGGCTGGGGAGGCCTCAGAATCAAGGTACTTCTTACATGGCAGCAGCAAGAGAAAATGAGGAAGATGCAAAAGTGGAAACACTCAATAAAACCATCAGATCTCGTGAGACTTATTCACCATCAGAAGAACAATATGGGGAAACTGCCCCCATGAATCAAATTATCTCCCACCAGTTCCTTCCCATAACACACGGGAATTATGGGAGTATAATTCAAGATGAGATTTGGGTGGGGACCAGCCAAACCATATTATTCCACCCATGGTCCCTCCAAATCTCATGTCCTTACATTTCAAAACCAATCATGCCTTCCCAACAGTCCCCCAAAGTCTTATTTCAGCATTAACCCAAAAATCCACAGTCCAGAGTTTCATCTGAGACAAGGCAAGTCCCTTCTGCCTATGATCCTGTAAAATCAAAAGCAAGCTAGTTACTTCCTACATACAATGGGGGTACAGGTGTTCGGTAAATACATCCATTCCAAATGGAAGAAATTGGCCAAAACAAAGGGGTTACAGGGCCCATGCAAGTCCAGAATCTAGCAAGGCAGTCAAATTGTAAAGCTCCAAAATTATCTCCTTTGACTCCAGGTCTCACATCCAGGTCATGCTGATGCAAGAGGTGAGTTCCCATGGTCTTGGGCGGCTCCACCCCTACAGCTTTGCAGGGTGCAGCCTCCCTCCCAGGTGCTTTCACAGGCTGGCATTGAGTGTCTGTGGCTTATGCATGCAAATGGTGCAAGCTGTTGGTTGGTCTACCATTCTGGGGTCTGGAGGATGGTGGCCCTCTTATCACAACTCCACTAGGTCATGCCCTAGTAGGGACTCTGTGTGAGGGCTCTGACTCTACATTTCCCTTCTGCACTGCCCTAGCAGAGGTTCTCCATGAGTGCCCTGCTCCTGGGCAAACTTCTGCCTGGGCATCCAGGCATTTCCATACATCTTCTGAAATCTAGGTGGAGGTTCCACAATTCTTGACTTCTGTGCACCCAAAGGCTCAACACCATGTGGAGGCTGCCAGTGCTTGGGGCTTCCACCGTCTGACATCACAGCCCAAGCTCTACATTGGCCTCTTTTAGCCACGACTGCAGTGGCTGGGATGTGGGGCACCAAGTCCTTAGGCTGCACACAGCACCCCCTGCCACTGGAGAGGCTGCTGTGAAGACCTCTGATGTGCCCTGGAAACATTTTCCCCATTGTCTTGGGGATTAACATTTGGCTCCTCGTTACTTATGCAAATTTCTGCAGCCTGCTTGAATTTCTCCTCAGAAAATGGGTTTTTCTTTTCTATCACATTTTCAGGGTGCAAATTTTCTGAACTTTTATGCTCTACTTCCCTTATAAAACTGAATGTCTTTAACAGCACCCAAGTCACCTCTTGAATGCTTTGCTGCTTAGAAATTTCTTCCACCAGATACCTTAAATCATCTCTCTCAAGTTCGAAGTTCCACAGATCCCTAGGGCAGGGGCAAAATGCTGCCAGTCTCTTTGTTAGAACATAACAAGAGTCAACTTTGCTCCAGTTCCCAACAAGTTCCTCATCTCCATCTGAGATCATCTCAGCCTGGACCTTATTGTCCATATAGTTATCAGGCTTTTGGTCAAAGCCATTCAACAAGTCTCTAGGCAGTTCCAAACTTTCCCACATTTTCCTAAATTCTTCTGAGTCCTCCAAACTGTTCCAACATCTGTCTGTTACTCAGTTCCAAATTTGCTTCCACATTTCCAGGTATTTTTTCAGCAACACCCCACTCTACTGGTACCAATCTACTGTATTAGTTCATTTTCATGCTGCTGATAAAGGCATACCTGAGACTGGGAAGAAAAATAGGTTTAATTGGACATACAGTTCCACGTGGCTGGGGAGGCCTCAGAATCATGGCAGGACGTGAAAGGCACTTCTTACTAGTGGTGGCAAGAGAAAATGAGGAAGATGCAAAAGTGGAAACCCCTGATAAAACCATCAGATCTTGTGAGACTTATTCACTACCACGAGAACAGTATGTGGGAAACCACCCTCCATGATTCAAATTATCTCCCACCAGGTCCCTCCCACAACACATGGGAATTATGGGAGTAAAATTCAAGATGAGATTTGGGTGGGGGCACAGCCAAACCATATCAATGGATAAATAAATGAATGATTGAATGAATAAACAAATGTTTTTAAAAATGTGGTCTTACAGATTTTACTTTTATTTGCAGGTCTGATTTAGTTTTTCTATTAAGGCAAACTCTACCTTGCCTCTCTTAAGGAACTGCGGAAGTTTTCTGCTGACTTTCTTAATTCTATGGAACCATCAGGGTTATTGCTCTAATATCTTCAGTAACTATGGTTGATGTATCAGGCCGAGAATTTGAAATACACAGGGCACTAGTTTTCCATTTTGTTTGCCTTAGAGGGGAAAAAGATGAAAGCTCTTCAGGGTTTTTACTTTCTTGCTGCCAATCCTGAGTTGAGGAAGGTGCTCTTACCCATTATTCTAGCCATCCAGGCCACATTGCTCCCAATTTTATAAAGAGATCCATAGTGTATGAAATCCCCATACCACTCCAGACAGATTGGATTTTCATACCCTCAAGCCTCATAGGAAACTGGGGGCACAGGGGCCATATGGAGCACATGCTCTATGACAGATATTATATTATGGGCTTTACATAAATGAGCTAATTTAATCCTCTCAACAAGGATTGTGAAATATCACATTTTACGGAGAAACAAATGGGTTTGGGGGGAGTTGAGTATTATAACTTGTTCAAGATGACATAGTTCAATAATAATATAACTGAGATTTGAATAGACTTCACATTCTTTTTACTTTTCCAAATTGCTTTTTGGTCCTTGAGAATTCTAATTATAGAAAAACACAAAAAACTAATATGCACCTGTGTAAGAATGTGAGAAAGCAAAACTTTAATACAGGTTCAGCTGTGTTAAAAAGCAAAAGTCAGGTGAGCAATGAGCAAGGAATGTTACTGCTGCCTAAGTAACTTAGTGGGTTGTTATGGCTTTGCCGACAAATGATACCACTTCCTAGATTCATGGGCACTTGCTGAGATGCCTAGAGTCCTCCCTGCTGTTGGGCTTTCCTCCTTGCCTTATGCCAACTGTTAACAATTTTCCTAGTTACATGATATGACCACTAATCCCATTGTAACTATTACTACTGCTAAAAACTAGCCTCTAACATTTATTGAGTACCTACTATGCTATGAAATCTGAATCAACTTCCTTTTGATTAGTGCTTTCATTGTGTATTTGTTACCATCCTTTGCTTTTAACTATTTAGATCTTTATATTTGATGTGGATTTTTTGAAGATAGCATGTATTTGATTGTTTCCTTTTTATTAAATCTGACAATCTTTGCTTTTCAGTTGTGATGTTTAGACCTTTCATGTTCAGTGTAAATATTGATATGGTCACATTTAAATGTGAAGTCTTGCTAGTTGTTTTCTATTTTCCAATCTGTTATTTGTTACTTGTTTCTTTCCTTTACTGCCTAATTTTGAATTGAGTACTGTATTGTAATTCCATCCTATTTTCACTCTTGACTTTTTAGTTATTCCTGCTTCTAAATTTTTGTTAGTGGTTGCTTTATGGTTTACAATGTACCTTGAATTTATCACAGTCTGTCTTAATATATTATACCACTTCATGTAAGCTTAAGAACCTTTCCAGAGTCGTCTTCCATTATTCTCTCTTCAATCCTTTGTCCTATTGTTTTCATACACTTTATTTCTGCACATGCTATAACCCACTAACTATACTACTTTTGCTTTAAACAGCCAATTTCCTTTTAAAGTGAATGAAATAAGAAAAATAAAGACTTTTATGATTACTTTTATTTTCACCATTTCTAACACTTTTTGTTTCTTCATGTAGGTCTAAATTTTCTGTTTGATATCATGATCTATCTGTGGAGGGACTTATATTTCTTGTCGTGCAGTTCTACTTTCAATGCATTCTCTCTGCTTTTTGTTGGACTCAAAAAACCTATTTTGCATGTGTTTTCAAAAGATATTTTTGCTGGGTAGAATTCTTCGCTGATTATTTTACCTCCTTGTCCAATTACTACTGAGAGAATGACAGTAAAATTCCTAGCTAAAATTGTGGATTTGTCCATTTTTACTGTATTCTGTCAATTTTCTGCTTCATGTGTTTGTATGATTTGCTCCTAGATTGCTATGTCTTTTGGTAAGTTGACACCTTTATCTCTAGGAAATATTTTTCTCTGACTCTGGTAATTATCATCAACTTGAAACCTGCTTTGTCTGATATTAATATAGCCACATCAGCTCTCATATGCTTAGTATTTGCAGGATGTATTAGTTATCTATTGCTGTATAACAATATTACCACGCACTTAGTGACTTAAAGCAAATTGATTTTTCAGTTTCTGTGGATCAAGAGTCTGGTCATGGCTTAGATGAGTCCTCTGCAAGGTTACAATCATGATTATTGACCAGGTGTTTTGCTGGCAGTTGACCGTAAGACAGAGTCCCTCAGTCCAACAGGATGTAAATAACTGAACTTTGCCAATAACCACTTGAGCTTGGATGTGGATCCTTCCTGTCAAACCTGGAGATGAGAACCCAGTGCTGGCCAATAATAATTGCAGTCTTGCAGACAACTCATCTAAGCCATGACCAGACTCCTGACCCACAGAAACTGAATATTCAATGTGCTTTAAGCCACTAAGTGTGTGGTAATATTGTTATGCACCCATAGATAACTAATGCACTATGCAAACACTAGGCATGAAAGCTGATGTGGCTATATTAACATTAGACGAAGTAGGTTGTCTAGAGACAGAGAGAAGCATTTTCTAAAAAGAAGAGAAGGTATAAGCTGAAGTAAATAATATTTACTCCATGTGTTAGTCACTCTCAATTCCTAGCTGATTGCTGGCAGGAGATTACCCTCAGCTCTTTGCCATATGGGCCTCCCCAGCATGCCTGCTTGCTTCATCAAAGCCAGAAAGAGAGTCTCCTAGCAAGATAAGTGTTCCATGATTACAATGCATAATACTGTAAGTGACATCTCAACTTTGCCATATTCTATTGATTAGAAGCAAGTCATTGGTCTTGTCCACACTCGAGGGGCAGGGATTACACAATGGTATGAATATGGGGCGTCAGGAACTGTGGAGGCCAATTTAGAATATGCTCATCCCATATGGTACACTTTTCTCTGCTCTTTGACTTTCAACCTGTGTCTTTATGTTTAAAGTGTGCTAGTCATAAACAGCATACGACTCACTCTTCCTTTGTTATCAAGTCTGGAAATCTCTACCTTTTAATTGGAGCATTGGTTCATTTCAATTTAACTTAATTATTGATGTTTGTATTTGTCTATCATCTTGCATGTTTAAAAAATTTTGTTCTATCAGCTTTGTGTTACCCAACTCCCCATTTCCTACCATTTTTTTGGTGAATAACAGCATTTTTAGTTTTCTACTTTATCTTCTTTGTTAACTTTTTGTATTTTTTTTTTTTGTATTATTTGTGTGTATGTATATATAGTTGGGTAAGAAGTTTTAATATGTCTTTTTATCTTATCAGAATCTGTCTTTTAAGAAAATTATACTACTTTTTAAACAATGTAAAAACCTTGGAACGATATACTTCCAATTGCCATTCTCCTGCCTTTTGCGTTTCTTTTATCATCTATGTTACTTTTGCATAGATTAAAACCCCTCAATATATTGTTATAGTGTTTAAACAGTCAGCTGTCTGATTTATGGGCATATTTACCATTCCTCATGTTTTTCATTCCTGCAGAACTAGGTTTTTACCTGGTGTCATTTCCCTTCAGCGGGAAAAGCTTCTTTTGCATTTCTTATCATGCACATCTGCTGAAGCCAGAGAATCTAAGCTTTTGTCTGCTTGAACTTGTCTTTATTTTGCCTATATTTTTGAGAGGTATTTTCTCTGGGCATGGAATTCTAGGTTGATAATTTTTGTTTTTTAAATGTTTTTCTTTTAGCGCTCTAAAAGTGTCTTTCCATTGTCTTCTGGTCTGTATTATTTCTGATGAGAGCGCAGCTGTCATTCTTATTTTTTTCTCTGCATGTAATGTGTTTTTTTATTTCCTGTCTGTTTTCAGATGTCTTTAAATGTGGTTTTGTTTGTATTTATTCAATAACCTGCTTATTACGGATTCTTGTTTTTTATTCATTTTGGAAATTTCTTAGCCTCTTCAAACATTTCCTCTGCCCTTTTTTTGTCTCTTTTTTCCCTCTGGAGTTTTAATTACACAAATGATAGTTCATCTAATAATGTGCCATAAAGCTCAAATGCTCTGTTCTTTTTAAAAAATGTTTTCCTTTGTATGTTTCATTTTGAATAATTTATATTGACTCGTTATCAAATTCACTAATTATTTTTTCTGGTCTTGTCCATTGATGACTCATTGAAAGATTCTTCATTTCTTCCATGGTATTTTTTTTTCTTAGCATTTCCATCAGGTTTTTCTTTTTTCATAGAAAGTATAAACTGTCTCTGCCAACTTTCATCATCCATACTCTCATGTCGTTCATCTTTTATAGACAATTGTATAACATATTGATCATATAACATGTAACAATAACTTAGTTATCTTAAAGTCTTTCTCTCATAATTCCAACATCTAGAATATCTCCGTGACTTCTGTTGACTCTTTCCTCAGGGGACATGAAGTGGGCCACATCTTCTTGCTTTCTGTGGATCTCATAGTTATCTTGCTTTTAATTTTGAAATAATTTAAAACTTACAGAAAAGTTGCAAAAATAATATAAAGATTTCCAGTATATCCTTTGCCCAGATTCCCCTAATGTTAAGCTCTCATATAACCACGGTACAGTGCTAAAAGCTGAGAAATTAATATTGGCATAATACTATCCATTAAACTACAGTCTTTACTCGGATTTCCCTAGTTTTTCTTTGCCATGATCCAATAAAAAATATCATATTTCATTTAGTTGTAATGTCTCCTTAGTCTCCTCCAATCTGTGAAAGTTCCCAAGTCTTTACTTATTTTTCATAGCCTTGCCATTTTGTATCATGACTTTTGATTGAATGTCAAACATTACTGATAAAAATATAGTAGAAGCCCTTGGTACCAAAATCTGCAGTGGCCAGGATTCTCCTGACAACATAGGAGATACACACACACACACACACACACACACACACACACACACACACACACACATATTCTATGGGTTCCATTTGCATGATTATATATATACATTATATATTGTTAATATTTAAATATTTATAGATTTAAATAATCTATAAATATAGAATGTATAATGTGTATTAAAAATATATAAATAACTCACATAACCATGCAAACAGAACCAATAGAATATATACATATTTATATCATCATGCAAACAGACTGATATAGATATATGTGAGTCACTTAATTAACTCATGCAATCATGGAGGCTGAGAAGTCCCAAATTTGCAGCCAGCAAACTGGAGACTCAGGAGAGCCCATATGTAGTTCCAGTTTGAGTCTGAAGAAATAAGAACCAAGAGAGAGCCCATTCTATAGTGATAAAAATCATCATGTGTCTCTTCTTTCCTAGGAGGGCCATGTGATTTTTTTGAATTTTGGTTCATTATGGTTTCTGGGAGAATGTTTGCCTCCTTGATTGGATTAAAAATTTTAATTTTGTAGGCAAACCATCTCGTTCTTATGGCTCAAGTAGCGCCAACATTTTCTTGTGATTTTCTATATCTCACATAGAATTTGAAGTCAATCTTTGTCGTTTCAATCCTCTACAATTTTTTTTTAAGACACAGAATTACCTAGAATATTCTGACTGACCCATTAGAGGTTTATACATTTTGGTCCCCTATACCTCTAACTCCTTTATCCATGAATCTGGTTTCTCCTCTACCTCGCATCAACAAACATGAATTCTCTTACTGGCTTCTGTAAGAAATCAACTTGCATCAAACTTTTAGTGGAAATTCACTAACATTTTAAGTGATCATTTGGAAGAAGGTCATTTTATAGAACCTTGTCACTCCATCATCTTTTCTCTTCCATTCTTCTTTCTCTTCTCTCTGTTCTTCATCCCCTCCCACCTGACCTCACTCTGAAGATGCAGATCACTTTTTAGTTTATGTTCCCACACTTGCACACTAAGGAATCCAGTAAAACAAAGTACCTTCCATGCAGCAGGACCTATCCTCTTAAGGAAACAACCAGGTTTATAATTGCAGAATCTTCTTGTTATAAAATAAATCAATGTCTATATTACAAAACAGATTAGATTATATGACTCTTAAGACCCCATCGACCTTGATATCATATAAAAACATAGAGGTGGGAAAGGAAAGAAGAAAGTTGAAAAGAAAATCAATATTTATTGAATGGCTACTATATATTCCATCGTAGTAATAATAACACTTCTAAATATTTATTTAATGTTTGTTAGTTGCCAGGCAGTCTACTATGCATTAATATGAATTATGTAATTTAGTATTACCTATGGGATAGATCCTATTATCATCTCCATTTTATAGATGAGGACATTGAGGTTTGGAAAGATTAGGTTAATCGCTCAGTCTTCCAGATAGTCATTAGTAGAGTACAGAGTAGGAGCTGAACCCTGGCTAGTCTGACTCAAGAAGCTCAGTGCTTAATCACTAACACAAAAATGCCGAGCACTTTTTGTACACTCTTTCACAATTCTTGCCACCCTCAAAGGTAAGTACTTTACCTTGTCATTGCACAACTGAGGAAGCTCAGAGATGGTAACACTGATTTGCTCTTGGTCACACATCCAGTAAGTGTCATGGAGCCAGAATAAGACCAACCCTGTGAACCTCCTGAGGCTCTACTCTTTCCATGGTACCTTTGGCACTCTGGCTGGCTGCTGTTTACATAACAGGTGCTAACACAGCTTCGCCAGAAGGGAAATCAGTTTACTAAGAAATTCTGCCATCAGGGAAGAGGTCAGAGATTCTGGGCTAGAACCTAGGGGTGTGGCTTCTTAATCTCTGTGATTTTATTTACCCCCAGAGAAATAGCTTCTTCTTTTTTTTTTAATCTCAAAGCTGATGGGCAGTTCTTGCTCTCTTGTGACTCTCTTGGGACAAATCATCTGCTGACAATGGCCTTGGATAGCAGCTGCAAGGAGCTGGAGACACAATGGCATGCAACTAAGTCAATACCAGCCATGCTTAGGCTAATGTAACCCTGAACCAGACCGGCAACTGTGGAATGAGCAGCTGAGTGTGCAGTGACAGTAGGTGGGGAAACAGATGTACCTTGACTGGAGTCAGCAGAACATCTGGCGAACCTGGCCCATTGCTTCGTAATTAATCTTGGTGTTGAATCTAATGACACGATGGGATTGAAAAACTGAGCAATGTGATTGGACACATTTTGATAGTTTAATTTTCAATAACACATGGTCAGAGCTTGTTCACATAATTACTAAATAGATTAATATGCCAATATCTCTGACCAGCTGGAAGGGAAAGATTTAGGCCTTCAAAGATCTCTGACGGGCCTTTAAATTAAAGCTGATGTTCTGGAGAGAATGAAGGTGCAGGCCTCCTGAGAATATGAAGTCAAATCAGGGCTAGGGATGAAGGCCTTGAAAACAATGATTCTTGTTATTACCTTAGAAATAAACCTTCTGTGAGTTGCCTTCCTGTGGAATGTCAATTTGTCTGCTGATCTACTGCATCATGAATTATAGGAAAGTTGGTACCTGTCATCCTCCCATAAGCTGTGTGAAGTCACTAGTACTATGCTCATGTTAGAGGCCAAGAGAAACCTCGTGTAAATGAATCAACAGTGCCAGAGGAATGGTACAAATTACCTCCTGTGCGTTGTGGTCTCCTCTATGAGGCTGAGTGTTTCAGATGCAATCCAATTGCAGTTATCTGCAAGACCTGAAAGAAGGAGGCTAAGTTTCTCACACTTATAATCTTCAATCTATGCTCTGTAGCACGTAGGAGCCAGGTAGTTGATATTATTTTCCCTCATGGAAAGAAGAGGGCAAAGGTTTGTCACTGAGAGAAGTTAGGATGAGAACCAAGGCAAGGTCGATGGGGCAGAAAAGCAAGGAAGTGGACCCTGCAGTCAGGTTACCTGGGTTTCTTGATAAACAGGGATAAGTTAACAAAAAGCCTGTTTTCTCATCTGTAAAATGGGATATTTGTAGTGCCTATGTCATAGTGAATCCCTGTAAAACACTTAGAATAGCAAGTGACACAGTAAACTTTGCTAAATGCTAAGTAGTTTAAAAAGAATGATCCAAGAGGAAGGCTGTGGGCTATTTGGGGTTAGGGACTGGAGGAAGGTGGTGGTGTGTGGGGTGATGTATTTTTGTGAGGAGGTGGAGTAGGGTAGTAGGTGTACATGAGCAGAGAATCATTTTGGAGAAAGTAGATTTGAGTTTCGGAGAGGGTGCTTAGGAAATAGGAACCAAAGATCAGGGCGGAGCAGAGTTAGAGTGGGGAGACTTTTGACTATTTTTCCACTTATCATGCCTCCTTTGTTCAGGGCCTTGGAATTCACACCGACACTCAAGCCCCTCCAACAATATCTGCTCATTGACAGTCAGTGGACAGTGGACCTAGTGAGGGCAGTTAGAGAGACTGTGGCTCCTTAGGACAAGGGCTGGGTCTTACTCATCTAACTAGCAACTGATACACAACATATTAATAACTTTTGGTTCTACAAATGAAATTTTGTAGTTTTCTATCACTTCCTGGCTTTGTTCCTCTTCCCTTTTTCTTGGAAGAAGGAGCCAGCCATAGCCGTTGCCTGACAAATGACCATCAGTTGTTGAGAGAAATAGCCTGTCCAAGCATCACTGACAGGCACGTTCTTATAGGCCTAGCCGTCATCCCCTGCAGCCGCAGCATGGACACACTAGCCCCAGGAAAGCAGGCTCTTGTTTAGACTGGATGGCACCTGCTTGCATTGGAGGGGAGAGTGAGGATGTCTCCCAGCCCTGAGGCCTTTCTTGGGGTCCGTGGGAGGGGCTTCAGACAGTCCTTCCAAATCCAAGTCAAGCTGTCAGTAGAAGGCAGGGCTGTTTTTCTCTCTCTGCCCCTTTTCTCTTGGCCCTCAGGGCTAGAACTGCTCAGCACTCACAGCACTGTGGACACTTGAAAAAGCTTTCAGGGGAAAATGGCAAAAAAGTGAAAACAAAATTAGAGGGAGAATGAGGCTACCAAAAAGAAAGATTCACAACACCACCCACCTTCTGCTTGTGGCCTTCTCCTGCCTTCTGCCCCCTCCCCCGGCCTCTCCCTTTCTCTTGCTTTCTCACATACGCTTCAGAAATCAAGGACTGTCATCAAGGCCATTAGCGATGTCTATTCTGGGGATGTACAGTACAAAGCTTAAACCTGGTATTTACTGATGACTGACAAGTGAAACGTTTTAGCTGTCTGGGTGGGGATGTGACAGAGAGCCAGGAGAAAGTCTGTTCCTGTTCTTCAATTTGTTAATTCTTTAAAAAAAAAAGATGTTTTAAGTGAATTTTGTGCTTGGGGAAAGAGGTGTGATTGGCAGCCCCTGGGGGTGGGGGCCTCGAAAGAGATGGTGCTGAAATGGGGGCTGTCACTTAAGAACCACTTATTGTCTGCCAGGTCTTTCATTTCTGCATCACCTGTTCAAGCCCTTGGCAGCCATATAGTAATGATAACAATAATGATTGGGAGGATGATATCACTTGTGTCTGCCTCTGAGGAGGTCAGGCTCCATGGGTTATCTGTCCCTGGAGAAAGAATTTATTTCATGGATTTCCACCTATCTATGAGAAGAGGGCAGAGTTATTTTCTTCCCCTGGAAGGAAATTCAATTAAATTCAACAAACATATATTGATTTATTGAGCACCTACTATATGTGAGAAGCTAGACCCTGTGCTGTCAATGGAGGGTCTACAGTAAGCTATAAAGACATGGTGCAAAGCTTAGAAAATAATGCAGGAAGGAAAAAAAGAGGGAGAAATATGTTGAGTAGCAATGTAGGGCGATGCTGGACTTTGGGGTCAAGAGAGTCCTGGGTTTGAATCCCAGCGTTGCCACTTCCAGGCATGTGGTATGGGGCACACTGTTATCTTTAAGCCTCAGTCTCCTCCATGAGGAAGTGGGCATAGTCATAGCGACTTGGTAGAGATTATGTATATAAAGCATCTGCCAGAGTCACTGCTCAGTAAATGTGCTGCTGTTATTGTATGTACCATATGCCAACTCACTCCAGAAAGTTGCAACTCCAGAAAGGCTGGAAAATCCAGCCTTCTGCTCAAAAAAAATGTTTATCTTCTGCAGCTTTTGTAGGTCTCTAAGTGCTGCCCACTGCACATGTGGGTGACTGACCCCATCTCTGAGGTCCACCTCCACAGCTCCATGAAATATTCAATGTCGATGTTATTTGTTGACAGTTATTAACTCTGCCTCATGTTCCTCTTGCCACAGAGAGGAGGTGATTCATTAATATTTATTCATCTTGATTTGCTTTGTTTTTCTTTTTTTTCAAAAGCCCATTCAGGATTTATGAACTAATTTTGTAGAATGCATAACTCATGCTCTGTGTGTTTGGGCAGCCTACATTGCCTGGAACAAAATCCTTCCAGGGGTGTAGAGGGTCAGGGTTATTACATCTCCAGCTAGACTCTGTTTAATCAAATCCTTCTGCAAATGCATTTAGGAAAGGCCTTTGCCTCTCTACGTTAAGAGCCTCTGTGTTATTTTACTGTGGGTGCAACAACCAACCTGTCCCTATCCCTGTATGTTCCCAAAGCTCTTTCCTGGGTGCCAGAGACCCTGACAAGGATTAGCAGCAGGCCCTTAGCTCATCCAAGACATGCGCAGCTTCCTTTGGCCTTGCTTGCTTCCAGGCGCTGAAGACATTTACGCCAGAAATGGTGCAGCTAGACCTACAGGGACTTATTCCTGTTTCACAGAGCCCTCAAACAGCACTCGTGCAGCCAGATAGGCAAGTGCATGAGGAGATTGGCTTCTAGCTTCAATGATATAGACCCTTCCTTTCTCCTTTTGGCTGTGCAGAGCTCCAGGACCTCTGCATCAGACTCAGAACATTCTGTTAGGCCAAGCCCCGGGTGCACAGGCGTGTTGCACATCTAGAAGCCCGCCAGCGAGCGCCCCCGCCTTTCCTGGCTGAGCTGCTCTCTTTCCCAAGAACCGCCTCTGTTGTCAACGCTGCTATGCAGGCAGCACCCCTGTGCCACATCTTAAGTTAGATGAGAAAGAGTCATATTTGGGGAAGGAGAACACATTCAGCATCTAAAGGACAGGTGTTTTTCAACCTACTCTTGCATATCCTTGGGTGCTGGCGTGTGCTGCAGCCGGCAACGCGCATTGAGTGAGGTTCATCTGAGGGTAAGTTAAAGTGGAGTCTGTCAGCACGCACAAAAGGATGGAAGGGGATTTGGTGTTTCTATAGCAATTATGGGGGGAGAATATTGCTGACGAAAATAAAACCTGAAAATGTGCCCTTGACATGTGACTGCTTTATTCTCTGCTCTCAGATAGGAAAGGAAGACAGTTTGCTCTGTTTTATTCAGATTTTTTTGAAAAGGGAGGCAAACTGACAGACAGGCAGAGACAGACACAATGAGACACAGAAGGAGAGTTGGAGTTTAGGAAGAGAAAAGGATTACAAATGGGCAACTATCCCAGAGGCTGCAAGCCAATCTCCCCCACCCCGCCACGTCCCCCGGCCCCCAACCACCTTTTCTGACTTGTTATAAGGAGTTTGCGTACCTCTGCCTTTCCCCAGGAAGCATGGCTGGTTGTAGCTGGACCTCTATCCCCTGGCATGGCTTACCTTGTTTTTTTTTATTATTATTTTTTAATCCAGTATTTGCTGGAGCTGTGCAAAAGGCTCCTGAAGGCTAGTATGCATGGAGGGCAGTGCTCCGGCATGGGCTTCCCCAGGACCCAAAGCAGCAATGCTGCTCAAGATGGGAACAGAGTGAGGGTGGAAGCAGGATTGCTTTTCACCCAGCATGTATTGTAGCCAGCTGGCACACAGGAGGGAGACCCCAATTTCTGTTTTAAATATCCATATTCCATCAGCAAGTCCTGATTAATTATTTCCTATTCTGTGTAAGAACCCAGTAGGCAATAGGGAGGTACGAGGCATGATTGTTATCCTAAGGGAATTTTCTGGCTGGTAGAGGATGCAAGGCAACCATCCATGAAACAATGAAAGGTAGTATCAGTATACCAAGGAATATCTAAATAAGATTACAAATGTGATAGAAAAGTAACGCCAATATACCAAGGAATATTTAAATAAGGTCACACATGTGATAGAACCAGAGAGGAGCAGATGATGAGGAAGGCTGGAATACACAATGAAGTCTTCACGAAGGGGGTAGGGCTTGACTTGGGCCTTACAGGGTAGACAGAATTTAGAAAGGCGAGAAAACATGGAACATGGAAAGGAACGACATGTGCCAAGGCATTAAGGCATGAATGACAAGAAGAATTCATAATGCAGGAGGGAGATCAGGAGGTCTGAAGAGGGTGGGAGTGGTCAGGGATTGCATCTCTTAGGAAAAAAAATTGTTAAGAGATAATAAGGTGTAGAGAATTATTTCCTAAGTGCATCCTGAGAACCCTAGCCCGGCAACTTGCACTATGAAGGGAAAGGGGAGTTCCACATTTAAATAGGCTGTATTTCTCTTTCCAAGATTCACCATTCCTATTCTATCTGCATTTTTAGGGCTCTGAGAAGTCATATTATGAGGAAACCCCTGAACTTAATTTAATTTTGAATTTTTTAAACATCTCTCTCTCTCTCTCTCTATATATATATATATACACACACACACACACACATACATATTTATGTGTATATATATATATACACACACACACATATATAAAAAACATCAATATAATATCTATTATGAAACCTTGGAACTTAGTGTTTTGTGATCCACACACTGGGAAACACAGACACAGGAGTCAAAGTCTCAGGATTTAAGCTCATATCAGCTGTTGCCAACTGAGTAACTTATTAGGTGAGGAAAGCAGTCATATCACTTAACATCCACCCCACTTGATTGTTGTCATGATACAGTATAAAATGAGCTAAGGTACACCAAGTCCTTAGCATAGAGCCTGCCCTAGAGTACACACTGAATAGGAGGTGGCTGCTTGAGCCAGTGCCAAGTGCTGCAAGCACAGTGGAGTGACTTTGACTTGAAGCAGGAAGAAATCAAAGGCTACTGAAAAGTCTCAACTAGGGTAGCCCACTGTGAAAGCAGTTGTTGATAAGGTGCATCTGGAAGGAGTGGCAGGATGGATTGCATGGGGAACAAATCAAGGTTTATGAAGGCATACAGGCAGAGGGTCCAGAATCCAGCCAAAGCTGTACACTGATATTTTCCAAAGTGAAGGAAGGAAGCGGGTAAGAGCCAGGAAGGAATCACCTCCACACTTCCACATAGCCAGGTGATTATGCTGCAGCTGCACCTGGCTACATGGGGTCTGGAAAGTGTGGCTTCTCTTCTATGACTCTGATGTGGTGAGAGCCCCACCTCCCCAGGGGCGGATGCATTAAGATCCAGCACAGATTGTTGCTGTCTCTGCTCTCACAGACATCAGCTCGTCATCAGCTTGGCGAGTGATTGACAGGGCCTAAAGGGCAGGCATGTCTGCCTGTCTTGTCATGCCCTGCCACGCCACCCTGGTGCCCACCCCTTTCTTACTCCTTGCACCTCCTTTCATGGGCTGCGGCCCAGCTCAACCAACCTGCTATTGTTCACCTGGCACTTGGGCCACTGAGGTAGAGGTAAATGCAGATGTGTGTCTTTTCCCTGTGGCTCATGCATTCTCTCTCTCTTTCTCTGCCTCTCTTTCTATCTCTGTCTCTCCCGCTGTGTTTATCTTATTGACTTTCAAATTCAAAAACAACAAACATTTACTGGGCACTTGCTTTAGGCCAGTCACTCTGCTAGGTGCTTTATTTATTTAGCAAACACTTAGGTAGCATTTACAATATTGCTCTAAGTACATTTCAAACATTAAATCAATTCTCCTGATTTAATCGCTTGGGGTAGTTGCTGCTGTAATTTTCATTTTTACAGATAAACTGAGGGGCAGACAGGTTTAAGAAACTTGCTCAGTGTCACTTAGCAAATAAGCAGTGGAACTGGGATTCCATCCCAGGGACCTGGCTTTGCCGTCTGTGCTCTTCACTACTCTGTTTTACTGCCGCTGTGCCTGTAGGGCATTATAACATTCACATCAGAACATGTGAATTTTGGGGCATTTTTGTACTTAGGAAAAGAGGGAATCCGAGAAAGGATGACTTGTCCAAGGTCACACAGCAGCGAAGAAATGGCAGAATAATAAATCCGAACCTAGGTCTTTTGTTTCAAGCTCAGGGTTAATTCCTCTCCACAGGCTGGCTCACGTCTTCTGGCATAGTCCTGTATCTAAGAGGGAAGTTGTGTGGAGAGAAGCAGGTTCTGCTGAAGTTAAGGTGCAGCCCCAGAGGCTCCACTTCCAGGGTGGAACTGCACTGCTCAAGCTAGTGAGATGAGGGAGAAGGGGCGGTTCAGGCAGGTGCCAGCTGGGGTGATGCCAGGCCATGAGGTCTGTGTGCTGAAATTTGCGGTGGGCACAGACAACTCCTGTTCAAGCTCTCTCCACCCTGCTGGGAGGGCAGAGAAGACAGCCTGAAGTCTGAGAAAGGGAATCCATCTGGGAACCCATTCGATGTGCAAACTGTAGTATGCATATGAATTTCCTGGCTTTGTTAAAGGCAAATTCTGATTCAGTGGTCTGGAGAGGGACCTCAGCTTCTGAATATTTAGCAAGTTCTCAGTTGCGGTTGGTGCCACAAGTGGGGATCACATTTACCAGATCTCCTAGGTGTTTGTTATCTGTGGGTTTCTGGGTCTTTTTTGTGGGAGGTCAGTGGTTGTGGTTTGCAGAAGTCTTGCTTGGTGCTACATGCCCTACCCTTGCTGCTAATTCTAGGAGGGCGGGAGGAAGAGTAGGGATTAGATCTGAAGGAAACAAGGGCCAAGGGCATCATGCTTTTGCCCTGCCTATTTTTCTAGGCTGCGCTGTCCTTCGGCTCCAGTCAAAGCTTCAATGCCCTGCAAGGTTTCCCTGAGACTCTCTTCCTCCAAGCACTTACTGACCAGGTCAAGCCCCCAAGCATCTCTCTCCACAGCAACACTGCATTTGACTGCTCGCCATCTGTCCTTGCTTAAAATGGTCTCAGGTTTGTTCTGTAATTGGCCTCATATGCTTATGCTCCCCCTGTCTGACTAGATGATATGAGCTCCTTGTTCTTCTATCTTCAGACCTAAGACATTGCTTGGTATCTAGGATGAGCTAAAATGTGAAATAAATAAAATAATGAATGAAATAAGACCTCTTTAAAACTTCTATTTCTACTGAGAGGTTCTCAGAGGGAGGCTCAGCTACCGCTTCCAGTTTTAGGTAAACGTTTTTAATCCACTTCTTATTTCAGGGGTCTTTCCCAGTGGCCTCAATTTTAGGGAAAGTGGGTGAAACGGGCTGGCTGCAGAAACTCCACGGGGCATAGGGAGCAGCTAGGAAGGCTTGTGAATTCACTCAGTCAAGAGGATGAAAGTCTGAAACCTGTAGCCAGGAGGGCTCCTCAGCCCAGCCCAGAGCCCAGCAGCTTGCTCTGCCCTTGGCTTCTCATAGGTCATTTGTCAGTCTCCACACTTTCCATAATCTCCTGCTCACATTCCTGTTTTATTTCAAGCCTGTGATCTTAGTTTCCCAATAGCATTTATCAGATCCATGAAATTGTGCCCCCCATCCCCATTTCCTGAGGGGGAGGCTTCACTAGAGGGAAATTGGGGAGATAATAAGTTTTCTTGCTGGCTAACCAGTTGCCTGAGGCAAACACCAGCAGCCCTGGGCTCCCAGATCCTGCGGTAATAGATGCTGGCAACCAGGCTGCTCACAGCAGAGTCAGTGCTCAGGAGGCAGCAGGCAAATTGCATTCTGTTTGCTTGCTTTCCCTGGGCAGTGTTTCTCCAGGACCCCTGGGGGCTTAGGTAGATGTAGCTCTGAACCCTTGAATGTGATCCAGACCTTATTTTGCTTTATTTTATTCTCAAATACTACCTGTCTGGGGGGATAGGTTGTCTCTAATCTTCTCCCTTCCCTGCTGCCCATCTCTGCTTTCCCCAGGAGCAGAGGTGGGAATACCTTCAGGCATGTTGGACATTCTGCCTGTTTGTCAGGCTTTCAGTTCCAGTTATGGCTAATGAATTTGTATTGCAACAGACAGGAAAATCCAGTGTCTGGTTATAGTGATGGGGTTTGGGGAACAGTTGCTTTTTCCTGGGCCAACACTTCATTGCAAGAAATGCTCAAGACCCTCTTCTAAAGCATAGAGGGTTTTAAGGTGCGGCTACAGGATGCCCTTCCCATTCCTGACCTTCCCTTTTACCTCCCAGACTCCTGCCCCGCTTCCCTAAGCTCTGCAGCTGGCCAGCCTCTCCACTGCCAATCCACGGTGGATCCCTTTTTGCAGGTACTCCCGAGCTCACGTGCAGCTTTTGAACAGCCCCTTTGCATTCATCTCCGTCCAGATTTCCAGCTTGACGAAGCCTCAGATGAAGAGTTCCAGAGAACAGATGGGAGGCTGTCATTACATGTTACTGATACACGGAGCGGCTTCAGCCTCATGCATGCCAGTGTGCTCAACCACACTCGTAATTCTTCCTCTGTTCCCCAGCCTGAGCCAGGAGCTCAGCCAGTTTTGGCAAGGAGTGAAAGTGTGAGCTTTCTAGGGGCATTTATATAAAACATGCTAGGATTGACAATGAGTTAGGGAACAAAACCTTTCTTCTTTTATGAGGGGAGAAAATATTGTGTTTCTCTAATTACCTTGTGAAAACTAAAATCAGAAGTCAAAAATTTACTAGCCTAACTTGGGTGACATGGCAGTTGGTTCATGCAGGAACCTTCTGGAGATTGTTTCTTTGTCTAGTCACAGAGCTCCCTGACAGCCACAGAATATACTTGGTAATGAATATTCTAGCAGGTTCTACAAGGTCATGGCACTGAAGAATCAAAGTGGGTCAAAGGGATCTTTTATGTCAGCTTCCCTTATTTGTCAGAGGAGCACAAACATTGGCCAGAACAGAGAAATAACTCATCAATGACTAACTAGTAATGAAACTGGTAATTGAACTCAGGTCTAATTCAATGATTTTTCAAGAAAGTACAGTGACCTCAGATTGTATAGTGAGGGATTTTCTTTTCTAGAAGTAAGGAATGGAGAGTGGCTTATATGCAAAATTTTATACGAGAGCCCAGAATTTTCCTTTATGCCTAGGATGGTTTAAAAATCTCATAGGAAAAAGGACATCAGTTATCTTCTGGGCAATCTCATACTTATAGTTAAAAAAATTAACTTTGGCCCTCTTTGAATGGTCTCAAGAGAGATAAAAACAAGTTTTCCTTGAGCTTCACTTCTGCATGAAACTTAGACCTTAGGCCTTTGCAACCTTGATAGAAATAGTGAAGCTGAAAACTCTCCCTTGAAAGTTGGCCCAAGATCTGGATTTTTCTTTACTTATCCCATGAGAAGTGGAGCTGTATGCATACCCTCAATACAACCTCTTCCACTGTTCTAGGAAATCCACCATGTGGCTCTGGAAATTTGAGACCCAAGCACTAATCTGTCGTGGAGATGATTAAGAAGCATTTGCTCTGAGGAGTTAGGCTGTGACCTAGTAAAGAGTTGTTGGCCAGGCATGGTGGCTCACGCCTGTAATCCCAACACTTTGGAAGGCTGAGGTGGGTGGATCACCTGAGGTCAGGAGTTCGAGATCAGCCTGGTCAACATGGTAAAACCCCATCTCTACTAAAAATACAAAAATTAGCCAGGCACAGTGGCAGGGGCCTGTACTCCAAGCTACTCGGGAGGCTGAGTCAGGAGAATCGCTTAAACCCGGGAGGCAGAGGTTGCAGTCAGCCAAGATCATGCCACTGCAATCCAGCCTGGATGACAGAGCAAGACTCTGTATCAAAAAAAAAAAAAAAAAAAAAAAAAATAGAGTTGTCTATGTGGTAAGCAGAGCTGTGACTCCTCATGCTCCTTCCTCTGAAGAGATGCTTGTTTTCTAAGGATGAGTTTAGACTGAGCTATGCCCACAAATCATTGCTTGTTCTGCGAATGTCTGTGTGCTTGTTTGAAGTGATGCTTGCAGGAGATGGAGAGCTCAGGCTTGTGAGACAACAGGAAGGAGCTGCAGGCAGAATCTTCACCCCATGCCAGAGAAAGGACCATCAAAAGGAAATGATTAGGAATCGAAAGAGCTCAGCCTGGACTGTTCTGTGGTTTGCCCACTGTAGCACGACAGGAAATTGAACAGACTAAACTTTAAGAAATGCTGAGAATGAAGGATATCATGAAAAGGAGATAAAAGTCTGTTGTAGATTTTCAGGCCTTAGGTGAGGAAGGCCTGGGATGGGCAGAACTGAATGTGAGAGGGGATTACTGGGGAAGAATAGGTTGGATTTGGTGGCAGACAGCATCTAAGGGATTAAGGCAAGGGAGTAATTGATATTATCTCCAAGAGTTTGAGCCTGCTTACTGTGGATCTACAGTGCCATTAACTGCATAAAGAAATTTTGAGAACGGGAATCCTTTGAGGTCTGCCTCTGCACTCAGTGGTGGTAGAAATTCTCCTCCCAACAACACAATAGCTACCACCTATAGATTGCCAAGCCCTTCCTCAAATGCATGAAGGGAGGTATTAAATGACTTACTGCCTCAAGTCTTTATCTATTTTTCTGTGGGTTCACCTTTGGTTCCCAGGGGAATTTTGCATTTTTAGTAAAGTAGCCATGCAGAGACAAGGTCTGTAGACTGGTGTGTGGGGACACAAAAGGCAGTGAGCAGGTAAGAGCTGACAGTTGCTATGCCAAAAACAGGAGAAAGGGGAGACATACTTCTCTTTATGCAGCAGAGATCTTCTTTGATCAATTTACATAAATTGATTTTTTTTTTAAGTTTGAAACCTTTCTCCCCATTATTCTTATTTTCCTCTCAAATCAATGAATGCATCTCAGTTTGATTTTCTATAATCAGTGGCTTGCCACGAGCATTTCTATCCTACAGTTTAAAGACCTGTAAATAAACACTTTCGTGTACTCTGGGGAACAGATGCTTAAAGGCGTTCTTTGATAATGTACTTGATCAACACTTAATACATCTTTTTGTAGCTTCCCATTTTCATGAACACAAGTCTTCCTAAAGAGAATTATTTCTAAAGTCAAGGACTGGTTCCTTCTGGAAACCCCCATCTAGCTGCCAGCACAGGTTGATGGCTGGGCTGGGCTTTGTCTCTCAGGCTCCTTGACAACAATGGGCTCTCTCCTCACTGGGCACTGACCAGCCGCTGGGAACAATGAACTCACACACCCTCAGCCAGCACCAGGAGTCACTTAGTCCTGCTTTTGACCTTGCCTTTCAAAAGCTGATCCTTATTAACCATCAGGATGTGGTGGGGAGTTGCTGAGACAATCCTCAGCAGCAGCAGGGTGACCCCCGAGTTGTGTCTGTTCTGAGACAATATAACCCCTAAGCTCCAGGACTCCGAGGATAGTGATTTAACAAATCATGTGTTTAAACAACTGATGGCGTGCCGCTGTTGGAGGGGTCTTTGAAGCACATTTCTAAATAATGGGGGAAATAATGAACACCTCTCACAAGGGTATTTAAATGACATACACATTAGGAGGTTGGGGGGAGGCTCTTCTCTTCTTGCATAATGAACACTTTTTCCTATTCTTTCATCCTGTTTTCACTTCATGCTTCAAAAATAGTTGTTCAGTGAGCAGACCTCTGGGCACTTTGTAACCAGAAAGAGAAAGACCACCGATGGCCCGTCACCAGCCTTTCGGAGAGGTCCCAGACTCTCAGATGCCCTGAAGCAGGCAGAGGAGTGAAGTGGAAAGCCCAGAGCATTCCTGCTCCTAAATCCCCTTCCTCACCTGCATATTCCCTTATTTAAGACATTGCTGTCAGTAGATGGGAGGTGGCACAGAAAGCTGCTTGTGGGCAGTGACATTGGGCACATTGCAGTTACCCAGATTATGTTCTAAGGAAAATATTAGCCGGGAGAGAATGGGGCACAGGATTGGCAAACTTTGATTTCGTGTTGTGGGGTATGTGGGAGTATGGAAGGGAACAGGCTTGTAGGACTAATTCCAGGTTCTTAATATAGCAAATCTCTGCCTACATCTTTACCTAGTTTCTCACGACTCCCCATATCCGGCTTGTTCCCTAGCATCATGCTGATATTCTTGACACATACTTATGCTGGTCCCTCCCCTAGACCTCTCCTACTTTGCCTGTGTATCTTCTGCTCTGCCCTAGTTACTTCATGAGGCTGGGTCACGGTACCACTTTTGTTGGTCCTAAGCAATTTGGCCTTTGTGGGCTCTTCTTCCAAAAAAAATGTAAAATTCTATTTTATAACAGCACTGACATGAAGATGCATGTAATGTAGGCTGAATTCATTGTTATCTAGCCATTATTATTATAATCTATTCTTATTTTAAAAGGAATTAAATTTAAAGCATTTGTGTGGGCCACGGGCAATGTGCCTACCATGCCTAACAGATGTCAGCGCTGCACCTGAGAGGCCTTTCTGCGTTCCCCGCAGGTTACGCACCCATTGTCTGTTGTTCTCATTAACTTCTCTTTAACATTGCACTTGCCACACTGTACTGTAGTTTCCTGTTTGTGTATTTGCCTCTCCTATTAAACCTGCTTCTTCTTGAGAAGAGAGAACTGTTCTGTGTTCATTGTGGAATGCTGCACAGTTCACCCAGGGCCTAACTCATAAGTAGCCACTCCACATATCCACACTGTACTGAGCAGTTGACGAAGACAGAGCTGCGGGGGCACTGTCCTGAGGGTTCGGCCACAGCAAGGAAGGCACTGGTCAGCAGGAATGGTGCTGACAGGGTGAGTGGGTGGGAGGGTTTTGCAGATTTGCCTTGCCTGTTCCACACATTAGCTGAGGGCTGAAACTGCCCACAGGCAGTCATAAACTGGCTGTGGTGGTCAAAGCGACCTGCAGATCTGACAGGAGGAAAGGCTAAGCTCCTCTCTGGCCAATGCGGCTTTAGTGCCCTAAGGAGATCACCTTTCGGAGCACAGCAAAGCAACCTTGCCCGTGAGCAGGGCCCTGTGTGCCCACATAAAATGGAGAAACAAAAACAACACAATCAATAAACTTGAGCAATTCCATAAGTATGGTTTGGGGTCAGTTTGGCTGGAGGGTAGAATTTAATTGCAAAGCTCCTATGTCTCCACTGCCTGAGGGTAGAAATTGGAGAGAGAAGAATGGGAGACTCGAATGTTGATTATTAATAAGTCTTGAGGGTTGAGGGTGGAGGAAGACCTATGAAGACTGAGGTTAAAATGATGCAGATGAAGGCACTTTAGGTGAGTGCTTTGAATTTATACATTGCTGCTTCCAATGGCCCCAAATGGAAAGAGAAAGATGATCTGCGTTGCATTTCAGAATTTGTTCTTATAAAAATGAAAAGCCCAATAGGGTATTGTGCTAACAACCTACTAGAATACCATTTGGCATTAAAAGAAAAAGAAGTTTAAGATGTAGTCCCTACTGTCCAATAGCTTGGAATCCAAACTGGGCAAGGCAGGTCATGTGTGAATCTCTTGTTGAAAATGACAGAGCAGAGCGAAAACCACGTAGACGTCCGGGCTGAGTAAGCAAAGAGCAGGTGGGCAAGAGAAGTGAGAGGATCCAGGCTCCCCTGCACAAGTGGGCTGGGCTGCCGGGACAGGTTTCTCCAGCTGACCTCATGGAAGGGTTCCAGTGGGACTAATGGATGGTTGCTAAATCTGTGTCTCCAGATCTAGTCATGTTTCTGAGCCCAAGAACCAAAATTCAATCAGACTTTGGGATATGTTTTCCACAAAAGACCTTTGTCAACTAAACAGACCTGACCGTTCCCCTCGAGCTCCTGCTGGTGTCCCTATTTCTATTAATGGCAACTTCATTACTTAATCAGAATCAGTTTCAGCGTTTTTCCTGGCTCCATCCTTTCCTGTATGCTCTATTTTAATTGGTACTCTGGCCCCGAAGATTATTTTTTTCACAGTTTCACTTAAGTCAGATCTCGTCTTTCCTACTCACAGGCCACCCCTTTAATATCATTTTGTGTCACCTTCTTCTGGACCATTGAAATATCCTCCCAATGGTTTCTTCTTAGACTTGTTTTAATGTATATACTGGCATTAGAATAATTTTACCCACACGGTCCTGGCTGAACATCTGCAACAGCTGTTCCTGGCCTCCTAAAAAAGAGTCTTCATTCAGGCATTCTAGAAAACTGATTGAGAAGAAAAGGCTTTGGTGTCAAACAGACCTAGTTTGAGCCCCAGTTCAATTACTTAGCCGTGTGACATTTGCTGAATTGAGCACTCTAATCCTGATTGTTAAAATGTAGGTATTGTGTCTACATCATCATGTTGCTGAAAACATAATAGGGGCAAAGTGCATAGCACAGTGCCTGGGATGAATAAGTGCTGGATAAAGCAGTTATTATTTTTAGCTATTATGATGTTTTGCTTCTTATCAATCTGACTACATCTAACTTTAAAATGACCCTGATGTGAATTACCTCACACATACCTATGTTCTTACCAAGTGAGACTCTTCACTTGCCTCCTGCAGGGGAGGCTCTGAAATTCATTCTGCTGCCACAGGACTGGCATCCAGGATAGCCGAGTGAGGACTTGGCACCACCTGCTCCCTGAGCACAGCCTGCCAGTAACCCACACCATTTCCCAAGCCACAAATTCAGGCTGCTTCTTCAGTCCCTGGTTAGTGATGAGACTCTCTCCAGCGCTAGGACCCTTCCCTGAGTCCCAGTAAGATGGGCTGCCCTTGAAACCCTGCTCATCCTGGCAATCTGCTGTATCTTCCTTGCTGGCATGTGGATGTCTCTGTTTCCAACAGGAAGGGCCATCCACACTTGAAACACTGCTTCGTGGAAAATTCTGAGTATGAGGCAGCATAGAAGAGTGGTTAAAGTCATGGTTGTTGGAATCAGCTGAATCGGGTCCCATTTCTGACTCCAGTGTGAACTGGAACAATGTATTTAATCTTTTACTTCCTCTTCTTTAAAGCAAGGACAATCATGCCACCTTATCCTGTATTCTTCTAAATGCAGGGCCTGCTAAACACACCTATGGGCTTACTTAGGCATGTGATCCCAGAAGAAGGAACCCAAGCCAGGGGAGGAGTGAATCAGGGTAGGAGGGCAGGTAATGCAAGGAGGAGTTATGGATTTGGATACTGCACAACAGACTGGTGCTCAATTGCATTGGAATTTCAAAGCAGCATTATGAAATCCAAATCAGAATGAGCTGTCCGGGGAACAAGAGGAGAAGCATTTATCCATTAGCTTCTGTCACCCATTAGTCAAGGGTGATCCCCACTTGGCATTAACCACCGGCACTTACAGGTTGCACTTGTGTGCGTGCCAAGCTGCAAATCAGAGAAGCTCTAGGACAGGAAATGAGAGGTGCATGGTGAGACTGGAGGACGTGCTGTCAGGCTGTGCCTGAGCAAAGCTGGTGGAGGCCTTTGCAGGCGGGTTCTGCAGAAGTGACTGGAGCAAGAGACAGAGCCTAGAGATGCCTCTGTACACATTTCTATCTTGCAGAGCTGTAGTTTTCATGAGGAAATATATTAAAAGGTTAAGTTCCCACAGACATATAATAAATACTTTCTTACTCAAAACTCTCTCATGACTTTTTATCAAGTTAGAAAAAGAATTTAAAGTCCTTGACCATGGCCTCCAAGTCTCTGTATGATCTGGACCTGAGTCACCTTTCAGACTTCATTTCTTATACTCTACCTTTGGCTCTTTCCTCTCCATTTACATCCTGCAGGTTGGAACACATGCTGCCGTTCACTCCAAAGTAAAAAACACCCTGAGCTTGTTTTGGCCTCAGGGCCTTTGCACTTTCCACTGCCTCTGCCTAGAATATCCTTCCCTTGATATTTGTATGGCTTTTCCCTCCCTTTATTCACAGCTCTGCTCAACTGTCACCTCCTCAGAGAGGCCTTCCCTGACCAGCCCATCTAAAATAGCACCCCTAATACGGTGGTGACACTTTATCTCCTTACTGTGATCTCCCATACCACTTACCTTTCCTGACATTATGTTGTTTGTAACTTATCTGCTCATTATCTATATCCCTTTTTAGAATATAAGATCCATAGAGAAAAGGACTTTGTCTATCTTGTTCATAGCTCTATTGCCAATGCCTAGAGCAACATCTGGTACATAGTAAATGCTCAATAAACGTTTTTTGCATGAATCAATGAATAACTTGTATCACACCATATCCTGCTTTGGATATGGACAGCAGCCAGTCCCTCAGGCACTCACTGAATTCTGCTCCAGACCCTGCCCTGACCAGACTTCCTCCCCTTCTCTGCCCACTTGTACACCTAAAGACCCACAGTGCCTTTCAATAGATTTGGTAGAATCATAACAGGGGCCATAGATAGAAGCCACTTCCCATCTTGCTGTGTCATGCATATATGTTTTCCTTTAGAGACAAGGTTAATTTGAAACCCTTCATGATGCTGGACAAAAGTGACTTTTGTCACATCACCTCCACCAAACATTCAATTTTTCTAAAGTAATTCCTGCATTGCTTATAAATATAAACAGTTTACGTGAACTCCTGACTACCCAGGGCAGGACACCCTAGGGTCAATATCCCTGTTTAGCTCAGGTGCTGAGAAAGCTTCCTCCCCATCCTTTTAGCTAATTACTTCCAAACCTCATCTATTCCGAGCCAGGCATGTGGAGGCTGTGCAGGAAAGTTCTGCTCATTTGTATACACTGGGGAATGTGTTCTAATTTCCTAAATTTCTTTGTTTCCCCCATCCCCATCCAATTTGCTGTAGATGACTTATCTACAATTTTCGGCAGATGGTGGTGAAGGTGGTAGGAGACAGGGAGGTTGTGATAGACATAGTGATAGAAGCAGAGATGGAAGTGGAGGTGGAGGTGGAGGAGGTGATGATAACGGTGGTGGAGGTAGAGGCATTGGAGGTGGTGGCGAAGCTAGTGGCAATGGTGGAGATAGTGTGGTAGAGGAGGTGGACATGGTGACTTTGTCATTCAAGGAATAGGAGTGGCAACGTGTTCCAAATGGACACCAACAATTTTCTTCTACTGGTCCCAGGAATGGGATGTTACCCACTAAAAATTAGCTATCACTTCTATATCAGCCGGGAATTTTCTGTATATAAAAATTTTATTTTCCCAGTTATTAACCAGTTTCTCCACCCTATCACTTGCCTACTTTTTCCCTCTAAGATGTTATATTTTTGAAAATACTGCTTTAAAATATGACATTTTGATAAGCAATTTTAGTTTTAATACCGTTTGTGTTTTCTGATTATATTTATAAGCAATGCAGGATTCCTTTAGAAAATTTGATGACTTAGAAAATCCTAAAGAAGAAGGAAAAACAATTACCCAGAACTGCTCAGAGGTCGCCACTACTTACATGTTCCTGCATTTTTCTTCCATTAGTCCGTATGTTTCTTCCTTCATGTTTTCTTCCCTCCTCCCTTCTCTTCTTTCTGTCTTCCTTTTCCTGTCATCTTTCTATTTTCTATTGTGAAATTGAAATTCATATTATATTTATATAAAAATTATAGATATAAAGCAAGTTTTATAGTGAAATATTCTCGCATCATTAAAACATTTTTCAAAAATATTTTTAAGGCATAAATAATATTACATCACAAGGAACACCTATAATATATTTATAGGGTTGAGTATTGAGGTTATTTCCAATTTATTTTTCCTATATAAAGGTCAGTTTTCCTGGGGCCATCTGACAGTTCCACTTCAGGCAACCATGCACATTTTCTGAGCCTTTCCATACACAGAGTTATGCATATGTGATCAGAGGGGGTGCAAATGGAATGCAGAGTCACTGCCTTTGGGGAATTTTCATCCAGTTTGAGAGAGAGATTGAAATGAAGTCACAACATTTATAAACTAACATATCATCAAGTGAGAATTACTGTGCAGCAGAGCCATATTATAAAGCCAGCACCTGGGGAAGGATCAAGATCAAACTTAGTGGCTAACTCTTAGGCACCTAGGAGGGATTAGAGGATCATGCTTTATCCCACAGATATCCAAGTCCAGTCCAAGCTAAGGTGTAAGTTACTGTTCTGGGGTACATATACAGAAAGGTGTAATTTAAAGCTAAACTTTAAAGGGCAATCAGAGGCATGAATTAACAGAAAGGAAGAGGAGAACATTTCAGATCAGGGGAACAACAAAGTTTATAAAAGAAACTCACATGCAGGGCTTGAGAGGCCACTAAGCTAGGCTGCGGTGGAGGTCAGCTGGGAGGACTAAGGAGGAGTGGAGTGGGGAGGTGGGAGACACCGAGGTCCTTGAGAGGGAGGATGATGTGATGAAACTATCACCTGAAGAAGATTTTCTTGGCAGTTGTGCTGGATGTATTGGAGTTGGCAGACTCTGGGGACAGGGACATCTGAGTAGAAGGTGATGAATTAAATCAGGCATGAGTTGATGTGAACTGGATGTAGAATGGCGGCAGTAGGATTAGAATGGAAAGAGAAAGCAAGGGAAACATTTTAGCAGAAGAGAAGGCTCAATGTGTAAAGGACAGATTTGGTAATAGGAAGCAAAAGAAAGAAAACTTAAAATTGGCTCAGCTGGCTTGAGCCTATAGGACAGGGCCCTTTTGGTTGGAGGAGTCAAGAAGACACATGCCTTTGCCTCTCTTTTCTGATACTTGGAATCCCCTACATCTCACAGACACCATGAGCCTGTAGAGGAGAAGACGGAATGGTTATACAAGCTGATGTTCGGTGCTGGTGAAAGAAACTCTCACAGGGATAGTAAAATATTTAAAATCCTCAGGCATACACATTCTTATTCTGACCTGCCTGTTGGCTCTTCCTAAGACAGAAAGTTGGAATCATTGTTTTTTGTTTGTTTATTCTAACAGTTCATGTTCCTGACCTTAAATTATTCTGATCTACTGAGTCTTGGACTCGCTTCTGATGTCTCCCATTGCTATATAATGTGTCTGGTGCTTCTGAACCAGGATCGATGTGAATACAGCACTTCCAAATGGAGGCCTCAAACCTGTTCCTTCCAAAGCCCGTCTGTGATGTTCATGATGATGATGACATGATAATAACTTTAGTATTGCTATTCCTAACTATTATTGGGTATACTTTACATCCAAGGCTTGTATATGTACTCATTTTTGTCCTCTTTGTAAATATTACTCTCTCCATATTATTGAAAGGAAATAATGATTCAGAGTCATTATTCAGCAACTAAGGTCACACCACTGATTAAGAGTTGGAGCTGAGATTCAAGAGTCTGATCAGTGAGTCTGTGCTTTTTTTTTTTTTTTTTTTCAGTTACATCACAGAGGCTTTTAAAGTTGTCCAGGTCTGTACAGGAAAGCATCCCAGGGTCCCCCAGGATGTTGTTAACTAAGTTAAGCAGCTGAGACCTACTCATCTCATAAGTGCTACTCTTTTCTCTTTTCCATCCTGGAAAAGTATTCGTAAGTCCTGGCATTGAAAGGCCCTATGAAAATAGTCTGAAAACTCTTGAATCTGTCTCTCTTCTTCTCTGTATCAGAACCAGGGATCAGACATTGATCTCTAAATCTAAATGGTTTAGCATTTTTATAAGGACTTTTCTTTTGTTCCATTTATTGTACCAGCTAATTGCTTTAGAAAATCTTGGCTAAATCCCACATTTTCACCATCTATCGTATTTAACCAGCCTCCTCTCTGATATACAAAGTTGAGATAGCGTGAAATGTTCAAGACATAATGACTGGAATCAGAATAGTTTCATGGGATACCAAAGCAGGAGGTGAGTCCTGAGAGGGGACTCACACCAGAAGCTTTCCCTCAGGTCTCCATTATTAATGAAATGTGGGTTGTCATGGTGATGGTAGAGCAAGTGGAATTGGGAGAAGACTTGAGAAAATATTGTAACACTGGGAGCTATAAAATCTTTGTGACAGAGTGTATCTTTGTGATGAGCTTGGGACATCCATTGCTCTCTCTCATGACATATATCACACGTTATGAGGCCAATATAATATCCTAGGATTATTTGAACCAGATGGGTCTGTGCCTTTTTTTAGTTACCCTGGCTCCTAAGAGACCACATGCAGGGCAACGGATCCTGATACCTGGTACTGGCTATAGTTAAACTCTGTGGACATTATCTATGAAGCCCAAATAGAAGGCACATTGAAAAATCCTAGTTGGGGTTATCTGTATTAACATACCCTTTGTTTCTGTACTTTTATGCCATGTGCTCTTATATCTCCTTCCCTTCCCACCCTACACAGAAATAAGAAAACTGAAAACATAGTAAGTACATTTGGCTGTAGTTCATGAGATTTAGTTAGGGGAATGACTAGATGTCCCGGTTTGCCCAGGATACACCTGTTGTCCTAGTGACTCCCTTCACTAAACAAGTGTTCGGGTGTGGACGATACATGGTTACCCTTGATAGAGCTACTGCTGTGAATATGAGGTATACCTAGAAAGGTTTGTATATCAGCAAAAAAGGGTACTGTTGAGTACACAAGCCTACATTGCCTGTGAGCAGCAATCGTGGCTTACTCCTTGGTGGGTGAAGCCAAAGGGCCAATAGAAGCTAACCTGATGGCTCCAACTTGGCAGGACTCCAGCGACCCAGGAAGCCACATCCATCTGCAGGGCTGAGTATAATTTCAAAAGATAGTAATGCTTCTAGAGGATGAGGGGTGGGATGGAGGGCATTCCCCGTAGAAGAAAAAGCATAGGCAAATGTATGGTGGTTAGAACATGGGTAAAAATTGGTGTTCAGTTTTTCTCTAGAACAGGATATATACGTAGAAAGTACTAGGGGTTGATTTTAGAAATGTATACTATGGCTAGAGTATAGGGAACCTTGAATAGAAAGTAAGAACTTGAAACTTATTTCAGTACCCTGTGGGGAACCATTTAAGGTATTTTAAGAAAGAGAAGAATGAGAGTTTTATCTTTGGAGGATTAATCATAGGAGGAAGACACAGATAGTAACTAATCGACTGTTGAAATTGCCCCCGATAAAACAGTTAATAAAATCAAGAAATAGCCTTAAATAGAAAGTCAACCATAAACAATAAATAAAGTAGTCAACTCAATAGATTAGAAACAAACCTAATTAAAAGGAAAAAATAAAGATAAAAAGAGAAATTAATACATCATAAATAAGATAAACAGTAAATTTATAAACATATTCAAGAGAGAAATTTTTTGAAAAAATTAAATTGAAAAATCTTCTGGAATATCAGTCTAAGAAATAAAAAGTGCAAGTATACAAAATTTGTGATGAGAAGAGGGAGGTAAGATTAGTGTATAGGACATTTTAAAACCAGAAGCCAAACTGTACTTATCTATGGTAATATATTTAAAATTCTTAATGAAAGTGATGATTTCTTGGAGAAAGTATGTGGACTGAATTTGGTCCCGAAATAAAAAAAGAAAACCTAATAACCTCTCTTAAGAATTACTCTCCCCTCCAAACTCAGTTCTGGATTATTTTACAGCTGTCTTCTGTCAATTTTTCAAACAACGAATAGTGTGTAATTAATTAGTCTCCCTAAAGGGAAAAAAAAATCTTCTGAGTTCATTTTAAGAAGCAAATATTGCCATGATACTAAAACTTGACAGAGTGCCACCCCCACAAAACAAAACAAAACAAAACAGAGCAGAACATTATCAGGACAATACGAGTTATAAATATTGATGTAGAAATCCAAAACAAAAGATTGGCAAATCACATTCATATGTATATTAAAAGAACTGTGCTATCATATAACGAAGTACAGTTCATCCAAAGATTGCAGCACAATAAATATGACAAGTAAGGGGCTTAGGCCTTAATAGAACTCATTTGAATTCATAAGAAAGCCCCTGAAATCCCAGCAGAAAAAATGGGCAGGATATGAATGGACAATTCACATAAAAAATAAAAATGGCTAATAAGCATATGAAAAAGTATTAACCCTGTTAGTTATCAAAGAAATGCAAATGAGGCATCACTTTTTGTAAATCAAATTAGCAAAGCTTAAAAATAAATAATAGTAACACAAATGCCAACAAACATATGAAATTATACTCAACCTCATTAAATCAGGAAAATGCAAATTCAAACTACAATGAAATGCCATTTTACACCCACTAGCTTGGCAAAAATGGAAATCTCCGGCAATCCAAAGTGTTTGGAAGGATGTGGAGCTATTAGAACTTTGTGGTTCTGATAAGGTTGGACAACTTGAAAAACAATTTAATGTTATCTAGAAATAATGAAGATGTGCACACCTCTTTACATAACAATTTCGCACCTGAGTATACACCGTTGCATAGTGGTTGCCAAATGCTTTCACCTGCACATACCCCAAAAAAATTCTGAAAAATGATACACTGCTAGCACAATTTTAAATTGTCATCTTAATTTTTCGCTGGAGATTTTAATGTAGTCAAGGAATTTAAGTTCCTGTGTATTGTCTTTGAATTAGAAAAACAACATGATCAAGCTCTTCTTTAAGTGTTTAAGACTCTAATTATTTTTTGCGCCATAAACCTGCATTTTAATTCCATGAGTCCCTAAATAATTTTGTCCAAATTTAATAAAGTTTTATGCTCGAAAGTCCTTAATTGATTATAATACATCTTTAGAGCAAAAATATGTGGATGAATTGAATTTTTCAAAGATTTTCTGTATGATCATAAGAGTCTAAGCACCAAAAATTTCTTCTGGGTTGAGTTCTCATTGTAGTTATTATGAATACACAATTGATCAAAACAACATAAATAAGTTATGATTTTTGTTAGATGATTTATAATTATGAAAACTAAATTTTTTATTGTAAGTATATATCTTATTGAAATGGATAGAGGTGTTTCCCAACTGACTGATGAATAAATATTATTTATGGCTAGAACAAGAAACAATACAGCATCAATTTTATTCCTACTTATGGTTTTCATAGGTGTAAGTGATTCAAATCCTTGTTCTTATAAATAAATAGAAGAGAGAAGAGTAGAACTTTTGTTTAGCCATGTCACTCAATTCCTTGAATTCATTTCCAGTCATATGCCAGGTATCACCTAGTGATTTATGATTGATGATTTTATCATCAGAAATTATTTTTAATAATCTAGCAGCTGAAAATTTGGCTTTGTGTAAAACAAATAATTAGAATGCATCTGACTTGCAAAATGATTTGTTATCCACTTGTTAAATTCACTGACTTTCTCAACATCATCATAAAATTTTGAAATATCCCTTTGTCATCCTGGAGATTTTTATATTCCGTTTTGATGCGGTATGGTAAGGATCTGCCTGAATGAAACGTATGCTTTTCTTCTAGACAGTGGGAGAATAGCTATTAAAATAAGGGAGGTTAGAAAGAATTGGTTTCAAGAGAATATATGTACAGAAATTGATGATTTTTAAACCGACCCCTGAACGATGTCTGTTCTCTGAAAGCCTTTGGAACACGTCATGTCTCCCCAGGACCACACATACTCCAGGTTGTAAATTGTTGCCTGGGAGAAACTCTTACCCTAGGATTCCGGGAGACAGAGAAGAATCTTCACAGCTGCATTTTCCATAAATAGACCCAGACTAGAGACAGCCCAAATATCCATCAACAGGAGAGAAGATAAGCCATGATGCATTTATACAATGAAATACTATATAGCAGTGAAATAAATGAATTTGAAACAATCAAGTTGCTGAAAAATATACAGTGTGATGTCATATTTATAAAGTTCAAAAACAAGCTAAATTAAATTTCAGATTATTTAGAGGATATACGTACATAGCAAAGCTATAAAGGGAACAGCTAACAACAACAAAAAAATCTATGTTGTGTTTACTTCTTAAAGGCAGGGAGTCTATGAAAGAAGTGCATAGGGAACTTCAACACTTTGGATTATATTCTCTTTCTTAACCTGCATGGCAGCTTTTCACATTTCTTCCTGCTTTAAAATATTCATAAATTATTTTAAAAGTGTATGTATATTTGATACCTGGGGAGAACAATATATTTCTTTGTTATGTGTAAGCAGTTAAAAATTTTAAATAGAAAAAAAAAGGTGTGTACAGTATTCCGTGTTGGAGATGGTGTTAGTGAAACCAATACTTATTATTATTATTATTATTATTTGCACTGCTTCTGGGAATAAGAATGGGTACAGGTTTCTGAAAGGAATTTAGAACTACTCATAAAGAGTCTTAAATTTTTCATATTTTGTGATTCCATAATCCTACTCCTAGAAATATATCTTTAAAATCATTAGAAATGTTATCAAATGTTAATATTAAAGGATATTGATCACGGTAGTATTTATAATGGAGAAAAATTGGAAATCACATAAGCAGGCAATAATAGAAACATGTTCAAATATATTGTGCCAAAGCAATATGATAGATCATTCAGCCATTAGATTATATATTAAAATAATATTTAATTATCTGCATAGCAAAAAAGCTCATAATTTATTAAGGGAATAAAACTAGAAAACTGTATGTATATTATGATTTCAATTATTATGTGCATGTTCGAGTGTGTAGTTGGTATGCTTTTGTATTCCCACCGTAGAGCCCAGGAAATGCCACTTTTAAAAATTTCATTGTCTGCTGCACCCTCTCCTACTTAGCTGAGAGAAAATCTAGTCCCAGTCCCTCTGTCTGTCCCTCTGTAGCATGTCAACTGCCCCAGCTGCTGGCCCTGCCTGACTTGGAGCCTGGGAGGGTGTGAAGTTTCTAGATGAGAGGTTCACAAGGCAGGCAGCGCATACAGGAGAAAGCCAGGCCATGTGAAATGAAGTCTTCGTTGTTTAAGTGTCACAGTCATTATTGATACACAATGCAGCTTCTCCTTGCTTAGAATGATTTGGTTTGCCTATGGCCATACAAATTTCTACCCAATTCTAGCTCTATATCTCCCCAGTCCTCTTCTATGAACCTGTTCTTAATTTATTTAACCCTCATGACCCCTTTCCCCACCCTTATCAGCAGCCCTGCTGCCCCACATCACAACATTTTATACTTAGTTATATTAGTGTTCACAAATCACTTTCATTTCATCTGTACCATTAACTTAAAAAAATCATTTTAGTTTCATAGCTACCAAAGTACTTAAATAGGGCAGGAAACCCAAGTGGAATCCACTAAGTACTGTTGGTTAATTGAGTAATTGACTGAGTTATAAGAGATTAAATCTAGCCTTCATGTGACTTTAGGTATTAGATCCAAAATCCAGATCCTTAAACATCAACTTTCCCCTCTCCCCTCTAAAATGGCACAATCTTTTCAATGAGAGTCTGAGCAAAGGCAGTTCAGGAACTGAGAAAGAGAAACAGAAAGGCAGGGGAGTTAGGTCCTTTGATGTGCTCGCTACACAGAGAACTGAAGAAAAATGCAAATGTTCCCTTCTACTAAGGGAAGCTTATCAATATTAAGAAGTACATGGAAAAGAAGAAGGAGGGAAGAAAAAATATATAACACTTAACAAGAGGATAATTTAGCTTGTTGGCAAGCACTTAGGAGTCTGGTTCATGAAAAATTACTATTGCGTAGCAGGTTTTTCTAGGCTTTTGTGTGTGAATCATGGTATTGATTTTATGCAAATAATCACATTTTGTTGGGTGTCAGGTTGTAGGATGGGGTAGAGGGAGGGGTAATTGAAAGAAAATCAAAGAGGGTGGAGAAATAGATGCCTGTTGCTCTTCCAGCCCTTCCTACAAAGACCAGCAGCTGGACTGTGTGCACATTGCTAATTAAAAGATGGACGCCCCTTCCTTCTGCTTCCTTTTCTCGAGGGTTGCTCCAGAGAGACACTTGCCAAATAGAATGTTTTCTTCTCTGTGTTGGTTGAGATTGAATTATTGGAAGGGAGAAGAAAGAAAGATTGTGGATATACCTTAGGGATAAGTATAAACCTGATTTTTGTTGAAAAAAACAACCTATGTCTCCAGCCACGCCGAATATGATAGCGACTTTTTTTGGCTGAGAAAAATCCACTAAGTCTGTTTGCCAGTTGGACTATTGTGGTGCTTTTTCTAAAGTATTGAAGTTTGTCTTTTAATTTCTTTTGAAAAGCAGAATTAGTTTACTTAGTTTGTTTCTAATAGCTAATGAGAGCATCCAGGAGAGCTCAGGCTGGGAGAATGATGGTAACAATTAAAAATGCCATCTAAGATTTATATTTGGTGTTCATGATTTTCTGTTCCCTGGCCTTCACAGTTTACATATATTTATTCCTTTAATCTCATGTCAGTCCTATAGGTAGGGGGTTTACAGATGAGGACATGTTAATATTCTGCCATTATGTGGCATAGGGGCTCCAGAGCTCATGTCTGTTTAAATTGTCTCTTGGATCCAGATGGGGCCCATGGCTGTAATCACAGGTAAGATGGCAGGAAATAGGCAAAAGGGAAGAAGAGGTGAGGGCTGGAGTTGTGGAGGAGCTGACGACAGTACCCAAGAGTGAAAGCCCTCAAGCAAATCAAAGACAGAATAAGAACAGAAGGGACACATTTGGAAGGCATGGGCCAAGAGTCCAAGACCCCATCCATGCAGTGGACTTTCAGTCTAGGATAAGCCAGTGAAGCAGTGAGTGAAGCCCAGTATTGAGCAGGACACTGTAAGGCTGAAACATTGAGAAGTAGGCCCTAATGGAGGATGCTGAGTCATCTAACAACTATGCAGAATGATATTAACAAAAATCAGGTGATGGAGTAAAGTGATTTGACCCCTAGTTGAGAAGATGATTCTGGGGTTGTTTAAAATCTCTAGTTAGCTCAGGGGGAGAAGCAAAACATATCAAACAGGTGCATTTTTCTCAAGTTTGGTGGTTGTCAGGGCAAGGAGGGTGGAGAAACCTGCTGAGCTGAGATCATTGCTCAGACTAGAGAAATAATTCCACTTCTCTTTACTAGATAACCACTGCCACATGGCATCAGGCTCTTCTATTTTATTTTAGGGATATGTTGCCAAAATCAGGGATAAATCATTCTCTCATTTTGTCTTCACCAATGCTTTCCCTCCCACTAGGCTCCTTAGAAAATTATTTTCTTATGATTTTTTTAATCGCTGGTGTTTTGAAGATAGGCTAACTACATGGCTAACTTGGGCAGCTAGTCCAAATCTTATTGCCTGCACTATTCGGCTGGGGAAGAAGAAAATGGCTTGATGAAGTTGCTGCAAAGCTCCTTCGGGCTTTGAACAAATTGCTCTAATATGAGAAGTCACCACTCTGCTTCCCAGTGTCATTAAGGAGCCCCATGTGAAGGAACGATATTAGTTTTCACTTAGAGAGCGAAGGCCACCAACAACTAGAGAAAGGAAAACTGAAATGTGGTTAATGGGCCAATTTCGTGACCCAATTGGGAACCCAGACATTTTGCCTCCTGCCAAGCTGTCTTGAATTTGTATGATACAGAAACAGAGTAAGAAGAATAGATCAATGCATTTGTTCATTCTATTAAGGGGAAAAGAAAAAGGCATAGTTTGGATTTCTTTCTCTCAAAACCAATTTCTCCACCTCATAGGCATGGGAATTGCATAGCACTATCTTTGTTCAGAAAGCTGGAAAGTCTCCCAGCAGGGAAAGGTCAAGTTTTATGCAAGGAAATTTGAACCAATAATCAGCCTTTCACCTCCACGATGTCTGTTGTATTAAAAACTTAATAAATATTAATTACATGTTAGGGCTAGTCTTGTTTCATTTTACAGATTGGACTCACCTGAATCTTTTTTAAATCTGCAAAGAAAGGACCATTTTTCTTTTATAAGAAGCCCTGTAGAATGATTGGCTTTCAATCTATTTTGTGTTTTCTTTCTAGTTCTGAGGTTACAATAAAATTTGACAACATTTTAATATTGAAAGCAATTGGTTTCTCTTCACCATGGAGAATGAATGAAGGCAGCTCTGACAGGAAAGCAGAGCACATGTAGATAATGGAATTCTGCCCAGAGCCAGCATCTCCTTTTATTATGTGAGAGTAGGTAAAAACCACTTACTAACTAACATTTTATCTTTAATTGTCCACCCTTGGACCCACTTTCCTTTTTCCCGAGTGCCCAGCGATATATCCTAACGCGATAAATGAGGACTTAGCCCCTGTATGGGCACTTGTTGCTTTTACCTGTCTAGCATCCATTTCCCTCTCTTCTTAAAACAAAACCACGGGGCTGGGCCGGGCACAGTGGCTCACTCCTGTAATCTCAGCACTTTGGGAGACCGAGGAAGGTGGATCACCTGAGGTTAGGAGTTCAACACCAGCCTGACCGACATGGTGAAACCTCTACTATATGAGTGCATATGGTGAAACCTCTACTAAATGAGTGCATATGCAAACCTTGGATGTAAAGTATACCCAATAATAGTTAGGAATAGCAATACTAAAGTTATTATCATGTCATCATCATCATGAACATCACAGACGGGCTTTGGAGGGAACTGGTTTGAGGCCTCCATTTGAAAGTGCTGTATTCACATCAATCCTGGTTCAGAAGCACCAGACACATTATATAGCAATGGGAGACATCAGAAGTGAGTCCAAGACTCAGTAGACCAGAATAATTTAAGGTCAGGAACATGAACTGTTAGAATAAACAAACAAAAAAACAATGATTCCAACTTTCTCTCTTAGGAAGAGCATAAATGAAGGCAGGTCTGACAGAAGAACAGAGCACATGCAGATAATGGAATTCTGCCCAGAGCCAGCATCTCCTTTTATTATGTGAGAGTAGGTAAAAACCACTTACTAACTAATGTTTTATCTTTAATTGTCCACCCTTGGACCCACTTTCCTCTTTCCCGAGTGCCCAGCGATATATCCTAACGCGATAAATGAGGACTTAGCCCCTGTATGGGCACTTGTTGCTTTTACCTGTCTAGCATCCATTTCCCTCTCTTCTTAAAACAAAACCACGGGGCTGGGCCGGGCACAGTGGCTCACTCCTGTAATCTCAGCACTTTGGGAGACCGAGGAAGGTGGATCACCTGAGGTTAGGAGTTCGAGATCAGCCTGACCAACATGGTGAAATTTTCAACATGGTGAAAATTTTTGTAAAAGATACAAAAATTAGCCAGGCATGGTGGCACGTGCCTGTAATCCCAGCTACTTGGGTGGCTGAGGCAGGAGAATCACTTCAACTCAGGAGGTGGAAGTTGCAGTGAGCCAAGATCACACTACTGCACTCCAGCCTGGTGACAGAGCAAGGCTCCATCTCAAAAACAAAAACAAACAAACAAAAAACCCCCACAAAACCACGATTTACTCAGGAAAAAACACTTCCCCATCCTTAGTTCCTGTCATTTGAGTGGGTGGCTTTAGAAGGAGGCAAATGATGCAGGACTGGTTGGCCAAGCAGAACATCAAATGCCCTCGCCCTATTTATGGGCTCAGGAGTAAATATGTGAACCAGCCCCAACCAGTCAGCACAGTCCTCATTTTGTAGGCCATGATGAGCTATTTAAGGATTGGGACATAATCATGTCAGTTCAATACAAACTAACCCCAGGGTAATCATTTGAAAGAAACTATCTTTCTGATAGACTTGGAGCTGGAAAGTCATAAGCCTGAGCTGATGGGGCAATTCACAGAGAAGCTCTACCTGATAGTAAAGCCACCATGAAAGAGAGCAGAGCCAAGGCTGAGAGTTTGGAACGTAGTTCGGATGGCTAGGTTCCCCTCTGAAGCTTCCTAAGATGTGAGCCAGTAAATTCCCTCTTTACCTCAGTCAGTTTGAGCTGAGTTTCTGTCACTTACCGATATTAATACAGCACCCGCTTCCAAAATATGATTGATCCATTCACCAAGCAGTTATTTTTGTATCTCTTATTTTCAAGGTATTACACTTGACTATTTGGAAATTTTAACAAGGTCTGGTTTATTAGGTTAATTAATATACATTGACGGAAATCAGAAATGAAACAACTGGAATATGTATGGAAAAAACTGTATGCATAAACATATGCATAAGTGTCCCAATAAATGTGCTGAGAAAACTACAACTCAAAGAACACTGAAGGGTAAAGTGATCTGGAAATTTGATTCATTTGGGTTATGAGGTTTGAACTAAACTCTAAGGATATATGGAATTTGGATTGGTGGAGAGGAAGAGATCATTTAAATGAGAGAAATTGCATTGGTGGAGACCTCAGGAGTGAAAAGGTATAAGTGACTAAGGTATTGCATGGAGATGAATATGACTAAAGAGATAAAGGACAGAGTTGGGTCCAAATATGAGAGGGTTTTAAATTTGGATCCGACCCAGTTGGTGATGAGAATGTTCTGGGCTCTTAAGCAAGAATTAGATGCTGAAATGAAATTTGGCAGAGTCTTTTGTTAGTAATGTTAGAGATGGGAGTGGACAACCAGAGAACTGAGCAGAGGAAATGACCGAGAATCTGTTGTACAAATCTAGGAATAAATTGATGAGGATGCATTGGCTGAGGGATTGGAGAACAAAAAAAAAATGTGAGTCTTTGGAGCAAGACACTGGCAGTCTTCAGCGACTGAGGAGACTCGGGGGAAAGGAGGAATGAAATGGCTGTGTCATGGTTTAATAAATTTGAGATGTGAGAAATAAAGAATGAAAAATCAATTTGAAAGGAAAACACATTAGGCTTGATTTTAAACAGTAATTTGGGGACATAATAATTTAGTTTAAAAATCCTTTATGTAGATGGAGATGTGGAAGGTTACAATGGAGATCTGAGAACAGTTTTCATGGTGTCTTTGGTCAACATCCTCAGAAGTGAAGCTTCTCTAAGGAAATGATTATAGGTGAGAAGGACCCAGATTGAATCTTACATCTTAAGGGGGTAGACACAGGCAGGACTGAGAAAAAGAAAGAGGAAAAGGTGACCAGCTTTGAGTCTTGGGAAGGAGGATTAGATATTGCAGTACAGATGCCCTTCAACTTATGATGAGGTTATGTTCAGATGGAGTCACAACGGCATTACATCCTGACATCCTGACATCACCCCATTGTAAGTTGAGGCGCACAGTGAATGCATGTCACTTCACACCATTATAAAATAAAAAAATCCTAAGCTGAAACATCATAAGTTAGGAATCTTCTGTATTTCCAAAAGTTGCCCCAAAGGTTTTGTCAAGGTAGAAGAGACTAAGGTATATTACTCGTGAAAGACAGTTATACAAGTGAGAGGAAGCGGGTGAGTAAAACATGTAAGATGGGATTAATTCACAGTGAAAATGTGTTTTTTTTTAGGGGGGGCGATGTGGGAAGGGCCACACATGTATGCAATAAAGAATTTGCATGGGCAAAAAAAAAAAAAGAATCCCAAATCAATTTTATTGTAAAGAACACTGCTCTTAAAATACATTTCCCCCAATGAGCTTATATTGTATGCATAATTTTATAGTTTATAGACATGTATAGATACAGACGCAAATGCACTAGGAGGGTGTCTGGATAGTCTGTGTGGGGAATGGAGGGAAAGTGAAGCTATAAAAGCAATCCAGACAGGTCAGAATTATTCTGCATCCATGACAGCATGTGTGGCTTATTGCCATTGGCAGCACAATGTGTGTTGCAAATCAAATCAAATTTTTGTTTCAGTTTTCTTATCTCCGATCTCACAAGAGACACACTGAAAAACCTGCAATCCCCACTCAAACACTCTCCAAGACATCCACTGAGACCTCTAAGGAGAAGCAGAGTTCATCTGAGCTTGGGCCCCCAAAGTTAGCCTGTGGTTTCTGATGAGGGAGATCTAAAGCATAGAAGCTGATCCTATATACTAGTGGAGAGATGACTTCACAGAATTTTAGAAGGATAAAAACATCTAGACACACATCCACATCCACTGTCTACTCATACACACATGGAGAGAGTCACATTTAATAAGATCCAGACTGATTTGACTTTAAAAATATATCTGTGCTTTTAAAATAATCCATGCTGGCTTCAGTTCAACTCTTCAAATAGTAACTAAAGTCAGCTCATCTTCTATATACATCTGTTTTGCATCCTTGAAGTAGAGTCCTTCAGTCTCCTGTAATAGAAGGGTCTGTGAGACTAAAGCTATCAGATACTGTTTCCTGAAACTTGGAAAAAAATTATTCAGTTAGAAAGTGATTGAGTTCCCTGTTACCTTCAGTGTAGCCTGTCCCAGAAGCCCAGTCTCAGGAATGCAGGTGAGAGGGAGACATTATCTTCCTGTGATATAGGCAATTCCCTAGGCCACAATCAGAGTAGATATGGTTCTGAGCCCCAGGATGCGCTAAGAGGACTTTTGGATTCTAGCCCTTGCTTTGAAAGAAAGTATTTTAATGCTTTTTGTGCCCTCCTCCTGCCAAGTCCCAATTAAATGAAAATGGGCCTTAAGAAATAAGCCAGAAGAAGAAAAAGAGATAAGTAGGAAAAGGGAGGAAAAGAGAAAGGAAGAGAGAACCAAGGAATGGAAAAAAGAAAATAAAGCAAAAAGGGAGGAAGGGAAGAACGGTAGAAGGAAGGAAGGAAATAAGTCCGGAAGTAAGGGATTCCACGAGAGACACAGAGAGCGACAGCCGGAAACAGAGGGTTAGAGAGGAAGCGGGAGGAGAGGTTGTCTGGAGCAGCTCATCTGAACAAAATCAGACTTCCCACAGGCAGCCGTTCAAGTGGCCCAATCCATCATCCGCATCTCAGGCTCCCATGATCAATGGCAAAGTCAGTCATTTGACCATCCTTGCAACATCAGAATCATTATGAACCAAACACTAGAGACTGGCGTATTGAGCTACTCAACCATTTGCACCAGAGGTAAGGAATCCTGAACAAACAGGCTCCACAAAGTGCACCTCAGGGGGTTGTGTGCTTGGTTTTGGACTAGGCCATTTTTCTTGTGCTCTAAAAAAGTTATAAGACAAATCAGGTTCTTAAGAGAGTATTGTCATCCAGTCACTCTTCTGCTAAAGAGACATCTCATAGCATACGAAGTCCAGCCTGGAGACCACCCCATGGCATCACAGCATTCCTTATCCTGCCCCCAGTGACCTCCTATCCAATTGGCCCTTCGCAGGTTAGATCTCTCTTGCCTTAGATACTGTTGATCATTCTCTCCTCCATGGAAATTTGCCTACTTTGACTTTAGGAAATAATGTCTTTCCCTGCTTCTTTATCATAGAGTGACCAACCATCCTGGCTTGCCCAGAATTTAGGGGTGTCTAAAACTGAGGGGTTTCTGGCACTCAGGATTTTTAGTGCTAAGATGGGAAGCTTCCAGGCAAAGTGGAATGGGTTGGTCACCCTGTCTCACCTCACTAATCTCTGCCCAGTCCCCAGTATGGGTTCCTTTCCATTGCCCATACTTTGAAAGCAGGGTGCCATCTTCCTCTCCTTAGATCACTTTTTCCAGGTCTTCCAGGGTATCTTATTCATTGGGTTTTTAACCTTTCCTATGTACTGATGTGTGCAAATGTGCCTCAGATTCAACAGATTGCTCACAGGGTCACATCTATAAACGATATATCCACATAAGCTATTCTCCCATTGTCTTTCTCAATTGTCCTTTTGGCCTTTTTAGGTATAACTTCAGCTAGATCTTCTCCATATAGTTTTACCTGATTTCTCTAGCCATTTCTGGTTTCTTTTCTTTCAGACTTCCCTTAATAGAGATTGCATCATGCTCCCTAGTGCTTAATCATACCATGTTCCAAAATGTTACCTAATTTTGTGCATTGATCATATAGGTCTTTAAAATCATGGTGTTAAGAGACAAGTAGACCTGGATTTTGAGCTCTACCAATAATTTCCTAACAGTCATTGAGCACATACTATGGAGAGCCAATATTTCAACTGTTTTACATTGTGTCTTATTCATTCTTTACAACTTCATGAGGAACCATTTTATGGATGAGAAAAGTGAGACTCAGGGGTATTAATAACATGTCCATGGAAACACAGTAGGCAGGGTTACACTTTAGCTGTCTGAATCAGAGCTAAGCACTTAGCTAGTAATTGTAGTTAGGTTTCAATAAAAGCATGATTAAATATACCATGACTATTTTCAAGAAAATTTCTTAATACTCGAATGTTTATACTACTAGTGACCAAATCTTTCCATAAATTCTCTTCTCATTCTCTCATAACCTGCCCAGAATGTCTAAACAAAAGACGCTTTGGCCCTGAGAGACTCTGGGTCCATAAGAGCTTGATGCTAATGCATCCTGTGGCACTCTTGCTCTATACCTCCCTGAAACTCCCCCCTTGGCCTCAAACCATTGTAACATCTCCACCCTCCCCAAGTAAATATTTTATCTTTCACAAGCAGCTGGAAGAAGAGAGGTGCACTAGCAGCCGCCTCGGTCAATCCTGCTTAAATATTGATCACAAACATCGTTAAAATAAAAGTCTATCGACTCAGCTGGTGACTTTGCAGCTTCAACACTTTGCAGAATGCAATTTTCCATGTGCAGTGACTCCAAGCAACTTACTTGAGTTATGATGTTAATAAGTGAGGCACCTCCTTCGGGAGAGCTCTGGTGTCCTGGAGGCAGCTGCAGAAAGGAACCAGCCTTTTGGTTGGAGGCAATGACAAAGTTCCCTCCCTGCCTCCTTCCCACAGCCTTAGTATCCCTGTAGGTCAGCTTTTAGGATGCTAACTTTTCACCTTTGGAAGCAGAGTTGGCATGCTTCCAGGAGATGGAAATGAGTGTCTTCTGTGGCCTTGAAAACACAACGACAAAGTGAAAGGAAGGAGCGTTGTAAGGGATCTGGCAAAACTGGGTTGAGTTTACTGCTCTGAGGCCATTGTGCTCAAACTTTAGCATCTATCAGAATCATTTGGGAGGACTTGTGAAAACAAAGATGGATGTACCCTACCCCTTGGGTCTCTGATTTAGTAGATATGGAGTGAGGTTTGTGAATTTGTATTTCCAACAAGTTCCCAGCTGATGCTGAAGATGCTGGTCAGGGGACCACACTTTGAGAACAGTATCATTATCCACAGCCATGCAAAGATAACTGGCCATGGAACCAGTGCATCCTCAGAATGTTCCCTGGTGCTAGGCATCCTATATTTTTGCAGTTTAGAGCTCATCTATCCAGTGGTTTTCAAACTCTTTTAATGAAATTTCTTACAAATGAAATCCCATGTGGAAGCCCAAGATACAGGAGTGATAGACGGCTTTGCTCTGGTTGAGGTGAGGGCAGAAAGCACCAGCAGAGTCCTGAGCCTCTGAGAAACATGATTTGAAAACCTCTGATTTATTCCAATCAGTATTGGGTGTTTGTAAATACGCTTCCTTTACAAATGAGGCAGCTGAGACCCCCAGATGAAAGACATGGCTCATCTACAGAGAGCCAGGCTTAGAGTCCGTATTTTCCTCTTTCCCAGAACAGATATTACATCTAGCAGATGACGGATAGTTGACCACTCTTAGCAGAATGATGACTGGGGATGAAGAGACCTTCTAAGGGAAAATTCATCCAGTCATCAGTCTTATAGGGAAATCTGTATCTTTCACATTTGCTAGTGGGGAGAAAAGACATTCAGAGCTTTCCCATGTGGCCTGACTGTAGGAATCCATTCAGTCTGTTTTAGGAGTGTGTCTAGCCTATCCCTGACTCTGACCTCTATACAGACAGATTCTCTGGAGAAAGAAGGTAGCTGTATGGCAGCATAAAGAAGGGTTGGCAAGAAAGAGGCACGGCCTAGGAAGCAGGAGGGGTATCTTATACATAGCACTTAGCCATAATTGGCAGAAATTTGACAATGGGCAAATATAAGGAGAAGAAAATGATAAAATGCTTTTCAAATCTTCCTTTGTGGAAATATCAGTTATTGGACTGATGGGATAGGAGTGGAGAACAAGAGCAATTCAACAGAAGCTGAGCAAGAGGCAAAAGATTCTACCTCCTTTTCTCTCTCTTGTTTGTGTTTTTCCTTCCTGCCACCACTTGGGATCATGACAAACCCCATGGTCCTGAGTAGGCACAGGATAGCTGTCTTCTGGGTTTCCAAGAGGAAAGCTAAATGGAATTTCATTTATGACAGGTTTCCCTCTAAAATGGGACATGAAGACAATAGGAGAGTCCCATTAACTGGTTTAACTTTGAAACAGTCAAGGGATACTGACTGTTTTCATTCCTCTGGTACCAAGTGGTATGGAGCAGGTGACTCAGGTGGCAGAGGAAAGTAAGGCCAGCTTAAGCTTCATGAGCGTTTGCTCTGGAAAGTAAAGCAGGCTATTGATGAGCTCAGCTCCGTATGCAGAGAGGAGTAAGCTGTGCAAGTGGATTTCCATTATCTGGTTTGGATCAGGGTCTGCATATGAAAACAACTACAAAGCAAGTACATGTGCATTCCCCATATCCAGCAAACCCTATCCATTTTGTTCCCTTCCAACTCTCTCAGTTCTGCAGCCAACTCTTTCTCTGCTGATAATGTTTCAGGAGTCCTGCAGTGTGTTGAGAAGGCCTTCTGTGACTCCTTTCACCACAGCTTTTACAGGACCAGCCACTTCTTCTCACTTAGCTCTGAAGATAAATAGGGGGCATTGAGGCCTCAGGAGGTCTGATTGGGATAAACAGTTCCAAATGCTCTTTCAGAATTCCTAGACCTTATTTGAAACAGCTGACATGCTGAACTCAGCCAGCTTTGACTGGAAATACCATTCCACTTGAATGCAAAGTTTATGTTGCTGTTATATTACCCATAAGAAATGAATAAATAATAATTAAAATACTAAAATTAAGAGATTAAAATCTCTTTTATGGAGACATAAAGAATGCTGGAAAGGCTCTTGAGAAAGCATTTAATCTGAACAAGAGTGAGTCAGAATTGTCTTATTCCTCAGACATACCAAGCATATTCTTGCCTCAGGATCTTTGCATATACTCTCATTCATTTGGGAACATTCTTCCCAGAAATCCAAATATATATATTTACTGTATTAGTCCATTCTCATGCTTCTCTGAAGAGAAGAAATACCCAAGACTGGGTAATTTATAAAGGAAGAGGTTTAATTGACTCACAGTCCTGCATGGCTGGGGAGACCTCAGGAAACTTACAATCATGGTGGCAGCCACCTCTTCACAGGGCAGCAGGAGAAAGAACAAGTGTCAGCAGGGGAAATGCCAGACACTTAAACAACTATCAGATCTGGTGAGATTCACTCATTGTCACGAGAACAGCATAGGGGAAACCACTTCCATTATTCAGTTACTTCCCAAGGGGTCCCTCCCATGAACACGTGGGGATTATGAGAACTACAATTCAAGATGAGATTTGGGTGGGAACACAGCCCAACCATAAATATGGCTGTGTGAGTATATATCCCATATATGTGTGTGTGTGTGTATGTGTGTGTGTGTATATATGTGTGTGTATATGTGTGTGTATATATATACATATACACATAGCCAAACCATATACATAATATACATATATTCATATATAAATATATGTGGGATATAAACACACGTGTGTGTGTGTTTGTGTGTGTATGTATGTGTATTTCTCCCTTCTTTTGTTAAGGTCCAACATCAATGCCTCAGAAAGTTCTTCCCTATCATCCTTTCTAAAGGGACACCCCACCCTTATTCTCTATAATACAGTATCTATACAATTATCTCATTTTATTTGTCCCATAGCACTTATCAGCACCTGGTATTCTATTCCATTGTCATGTTTCTCAATTCTTGTTGGCTTGTCTCTTAGTGATATGTAAGTTCCATAAGGACAGGGTTTGCTTGCCCTCTTCCACACTGTATCCTGAGGGTCTGAACTGTGATTTTCACATGGTGCATACTCAGTAAAATTTTTTTGAGTGAATGAATTCTGGAGCTGTTGCCACCAACTCTACTCTTAGAAGCCTCCAGAGAACCTACCATTGCAAACTGTAAAGTGCCATATATGTCTATTATTATTGAGTATTCGTCTCTGTTTTTAAGACCTCCATGTTGAAAACTATTCTCCTTTAACTTAAAATCTTTCAGTGTAATAAGGTTTTTTTTCTTTTTAATTTCTTGAAGGAAACCAAGAGTGGTTTTTAGTTGCCTTCTTCAAAGAAAACGAAGTCAAATTCCATTTTCCTCTGAGAGTTGGCATATTTGGTGCCATGTCCTTTAGTACGGGGAGGGAGAGAGAGGGGAGCATGTTTTCCCACACATTCCCAGAATTACTAATCATGGAAAAGGTCTATTTAATTGCATTGATATTAGCAAATGATTCCATTTACTCAGAAATTTCCACAGAGCATTTTATGTAAACCTCTCAGCGGCCTTGAGAGAGAGATTATTATCCTTATTTACTGGGAGAAAACAGACACTGAGGGCTTCAGTGAGTTGTCCAAAGTCACAGAACCTTGGCAGCTGGAAACAGAACCAGTTACTGGAAATAAGTAGGCTTCAAGCTCAGATATTCAGGCCCCAAATCCAGGGTGCTTTCTTTTTAAATATGCTACCTTTTCCTGATAATACAATTTCCAGGGAAGGTAGAGTCAGCTTTGCATTTCCCTACCAGGGCACTTGTTTAATAAATTCCTATGGCTTTTCCTAGCAGCCATTGGGATAAGGAACCAAGTAAACATTTTGTCTCTTCACACCATCCTCTGTAGCTAAGTTTCAACAGAAGGAAAAACATTCAGAAATCAATCAGGGAGCATTAACAGGCTGTGCTTGCTAATAGTCTAACAACAAATGGTAAATACTCCTCTCTGCCTAGAACTGCCATCTGCCCCCACAGGGTCAGTCACCTGGAGATACTTGGGGAGGCATAAAGTAGTGTGCCAGAGAGGAAATCCAGGCACAGCCTTACAGAACCAACAGCAACAAGGATGCCTCCTGCTGAAGATGTCCTTCCAGCATGGGATGCTTCTTGTGGGAAGCGTAGGAATTAAACAGGTAAGGCGTGGGGGCTCCATACCAGTTCTGCTGGGTGTGAAGCCATTGCACTGTAATTGCCTGACTCAGTGCTTGTGGCCAAGCAGGAGGTCAGGTACCCCAGGTCTTCTTTAGTTGAAAAGCACAGTTATCACAGGTAGTTGCTGCTTTCCCGGTAGATGACATTCCTCTTAGGAGGTGGCTTATCTGGTAATACCCCAAACAGTCAGCATGGTGCTGTTATTCTGCTCCTGTTCTTCAATACTAATCACACAGGTGGAGCTGGGTAATGGCTTAAACCCCAGAAGGGACTTTCAGGATTCCTATAAGGAGCAGACTAATTTACAGAGGAGACTGTGGTCTGCTGAAGGTAAAATCCATAAAGTGGAAAGAATGTGAGCATTGTGCCATTTGAATGAGAATCAGTAAGTGAATAAGTCCTTCTGATGACCTAACAGGTGTCCAAGAAAATGTGCGGCTCAATGTGCAAACAGGCTGTAACATGGCCCCTGCCTCCAGGGAGCTTGCAGTCTAGGTAGGGAGAGAAGCTAAAACATGTACCATATGTAAACAAAATAGAATGGAACTGAGTGCTAAATTGAAATATTATAAGTGCCACAGTGACATCTTAGGAGTGGACATTGAGCACACTTAACAAATACCAACCAGATTCATGGGCATAGTGGAGCCTGAGTGGTGCACCTTGAATCATGTATGAAGTTTGACTAGAAAGAGGGGGGTGGAGAGCATTTCAGGGAAGGGGAGGACATAAAAGAAAACAAAGCCAAATAACGATGGCTTTCATGAATACTTTTGTAGCTCTAACTTTAAAACACACTTGTACGTATTTACACTTCACAGCTTATTTATACTTCACAGCTAACTTTCAAATAGGCTGGTTTGCTTAGAGAAGAAATGTAAGGCTTAGAGACATTAGAAAAAAAAATCCACTATTACTGTTAGTAGGTATAAGAACTGGGGCAAGAATCCAGCTCTATGCCTTTCCCTTTAAAATTCAGAGGTCTTTCAAATTTTTCTGACTATAACCCAGAGTGAGAAATATATTTCACACCATAACCCAGTACACACATAATATTGTTTTATAAAATAGTACTTATCATTATCAAGTGTCATGCTTCCTGAACTATTCTATTCTATTCTATTCTATTCTATTCTATTCTATTCTATTCCTGTATCAGATATTATTTGTTGGGTAACAGATTATTCCTAAAATTTAGTGGCTTGAAAAACCAACCATTTGTTTTTCTCATGATTTTGTTGGATGGATTTCCTAAACCAGTGATTCTCAACTGGGGGTAATTTGTAACTTAGGAGACATTTGATAATGTCTGAAGATATTTTAATTTTCACAACTGGGGTGATGGAAACTATTGGTTTTAGTGGGTAGAGGCCAGGAATGCTGAAAAACCCTATACAAGAATGAGCCAGTCTCAGCTCATCAGCTGGGCTCATCCACACATCTGTGGGCATTTGTTGGCTTGGCTGGTGTGGTTGGGGGAGGTTAGCTTGTCCTGTATGGGCTTCACTCACATATTTGGTGGTAGGTTTGAAGTCTCTGTACAAATGACTGGATGGGCTGTGTGTCTTTCTTCTTCTGCAGACTGGCCCATGTTTATTTGCATGGTAATGGTCTCAGAGTTCTCAAGAGCAGCAAGAGAGGACAAGTTCCAGTGCTGAAGCATTTTTCAAATATCTGCTTCTGTCACACTTACTATCTTTCCACTAGCCAATGAGTCGTATGGAGGCAGGAACAAATTGATGGTCGTGATTGCAACAACCTACCACAATTTCATTGAAAGAAAATGCTGACCATGATCTACTAAACTTATTTCATGACCTACAAATGGATCACTATCTGTGGACTAAAAGATCCTACTTTATACTAGACCTGTTGTGAGCTAGCCACTAGGAATTCTCTTTATATTACCAGAATATTAGGCAATGTCACATGCATAGTAGATGCTCAAAACTTATTTTATGAACGGGCATAATAAATTGGAGGTGCCAGGAAAGAAAACTTGCCTTGCCTAGAATGGACTCCCTGTAAGAGAAGGTTGGCTGTGAGCCAGAGTATGGCACCTGTAAAATGCCAAGCAAGAAAAAAATTCTAACAGAATGAAGACTGAAGCTACCGGATTCTCAGCCAGGCTGACTTCTCTGAATTTATAGGATTTCTCATAACAATCTTTTAACTTCTGTTTGCTCCACCCATCAACTAAGTTGAAGTTCCTAGGTCTTCCCTATCTAATAAAGACATATGACAAAAAAGGAGATGTTATACTATAGTGTGTAACAATTATGGGGAGAAAAAAATCATGGTAATTCAAGAAGTTGTGAGCCTATTAATTTTCTCAGAGAAAAGTTGTGCTTTTTCTTGGAGAAAATGTAAAACCACATATTCATGAAAGTAAAGAATGTTTTTATTAAAGGTCCAGAAGGCTGGCTTTCGGTTAATGGTATTAAGCAAGCTGTACTTTGTTGTCCCTAGGAAGTCAAGAGACTCTTGGAAGCTCAGAAATGGTGAAACAAATCTTCTCTATTCTAGTCCAGCTCTGACTTGCTGCATGTTGTAGGACAGGTTACCATCCTTCTCTGGGCCTCAGTTTTCTCTTTTTTTTTTTTTTTTTTTTGAGGTGGAGTCTCATTCTGTTGCCCAGGCTGGTATGCAGTGGCATGATCTCGGCTCACTGCAATTTCTGCCTCCCAGGTTCAAGTGATTCTCCTGCTTCAGTCTCCCAAGGAGCTTGGATTACAGGTGCACACTACCACGCCTAGCTAATTTTTGTATTTTTGGTAGAGATCGGGTTTCGCCATATTGGCCAAGCTAGTCTCAAACTCCTGACCTCAGGTGATCTACCCGCCTTGGCCTCCCGAAGTCCTCGGATTACAGGCATGAGCCACCACACCTGACCTCTGTTTTCTCTTCTGTAGAGTGAAGTGATGGGACCGAATGACTGTGAAGATTCCTTCCAGCAAGCAAATTCTGAGAGTCTGTGCATCCTCTGTGTCTCTGTTGGCTTTGAGAAATTTTGACCTTGTTTCCTCCCTTACTTCATTGTTTTCAGGCACTGTCCTGCCTTGTGAATAGAGTGAATGTTTGATGCTAATGACAGGGTGACAGAGTGGGTATCTTCCTGCCTGTACCCTGAAGGAAATTGCAGGCAGAAAATTAATCCAGACTTTTACAACAGATCCCCCTTCATACAACATCTGATGGGAAAGGTCTCTCACTTCCCTTCTGGCTCCCACATGTCACAGAACCTGTTGCCACATGATTCAATCCCCCATTCCCATTAAAGTTAACCATCCCCTTGAAAATGAATGCACAGTTAAGAAAGTGATAAGTTGATGCTTAAACTTTAAGCAGATTGCTTCCAGCTAATCTCAGTTAAATGGCAGACAAAATCATAGGCATTCAGCTCTACATAAGCCCAGTGCCCAAGAAAATGAGTTGGGTTCCTTAGGGAAAATACTTGAAATGTGTGTGTATGTGGTTTTTTTTTTTTTTTCTCTAAAAGCTGAAATGGGATAAGCATGAGGTGGGGGCAAGGAGGAAGGGGGAGATAAAAGGATGTCCTGCTACACTGAGGACAAAATTTGCTGTGCAGCTTTAGGAGCATCATTTAACTATTCCTGAGAGTCAATTTCTCTATGAGTAAAAGAGGGATAATGATACATCTGTTGCAGGGCCTTATGCAGAGGTAGTCTTCATGTGAGTTAAGTGATTTGCCCAATCCTTGCACATAGTAGGCTCTCAATAATAAGGGAAGAATTTTGCCTAGGTAGTTCCTGATATCAGTGGAGCTTAAGAGAAGGAGAACCCAGTACTGCTGCCAAAGATTTTATGTGGAGATTAACACAGAGAAAAGCCAAAAGCTTTTTCATGCTTTGGAGAGAGAGCAGAGACAGGGCTGAATTTTTTGTGTGTCCAAATATATTTTTCAAATATATAAATTCTCATCCTTTCGACCCTAAGAAAATAAAGAAGAAGCCTCTTCTGCCTCTTCAGGATCATCAGAACAGAACCGCACTTTCTTATCAGTCCCTAGTATGAGGGTGGTGAGTACCACAAGGAGAGAGGAGGAGATACTAAGAATTAAGAAAGAAGAAAGAAAAGAGATGACAAGGCATTGAGATGAATGAGGGAGAAATTAGCTCATCATAGTGCACTCCATCCGGCTCTTCTTTATGTCAGCTTCTCCTGTGCAAATTCTGACATTTCCTGTGAATGAGGATCACCTAATATTTTCTGAGCAGCTCTTATGTTCCAGGAACTGCATCAGGCACTGGGGATGGGATGCATGGTAGAAAGGACATGTAGTGCCTGCCCTCAAGGAGCTTATAGACTAGAAAGGAAGACAAATGAAACAATGGCCACAAAAAAGTGAACTACCCAGTCGGCTAGTCTGGAACATCAGAGAAGGTTTCACAGTTGGGTGCAGTGACATTTAATGGGGATTGAAGGAGAAGCAGGAATTCCTTAGGTAAAGAGAGTGGGGTGGGGAAAAGTTTTCTAGGTAGAAGGTATAGCATGGGGAAAGGCTCTGGAGGGGGAAGACAGGAAGGACTGGAAGCAGAGGGAAGTGAAAGATTATTGGAGTGGCTGGAGTGGAGCAGATGAGGGTGACACGGACGATGCACGAGGCTGGGGAGGCGGGTGGGGTCTACTTACCATTTTGAGGATTTTCACCTAAGACCAGTGGAAAACCTCTGCTTCTTCGTAGTCCTCTGAGTGACATATAGAACATAACAGTAACTCTTCTTTGGTACTTCAGAGTTTGCAAAGAGGTGTGGGATATATTATCTTCGTTGTAAGAGGGTGCTGAGCTGGGGAGGGGCCAGGTTAGTTTCCCGGGTCGCAGAGTTAGTCAGCAGCATGGCTAAGCGGTTCAGGCTCCTTCCAAGCTCTTTTGTCTGTAATGATTTAGTGGGGTAAGGAAGAAGCTCTAAGGTAGAGGGCATGGCTTTGAGCTCTGGCTCCCAAAAAGTGTGCTAAGGTACTCCAGGGCACTGCAGCAAACTCACAGGTGTGCCACTGGATATTGTAAATTACTGAGGGAAATATAGTGATACTTGACATCTGTCAGACCCCATGCAAACTGCTAGCTCCAGGCAGCTCGGCCTTCAACAACAGAGACAGCACCACGTGCCCTTCAATGTCATCATATCTTCTTTCCCTTGGGGTAAAATATACATAAAATTTACTTTTAACCATTTTTTAAAATTTCCATAGGTTTTGGGGAAACAGGTGGCATTTGTTTACATGAGTAAGTTCTTTAGTGGTGATTTGTGAGATTTTGTTGCACTCATCACCTGGGAAGCATATGCTGAACCCAATTTGTAGCCTTTTATCCCTCACCCTCTTCCTACTTTTTCCCTCTAAGTCCCCAGAGTCCATTGTGTCATTCTTATGCCTTTGCATCCTCGTAGCTTAGATCCCACTTATGAGTGAGAACATACAATGTTTGCTTTTCCATTCCTGAGTTACTTCACTTAGAATAATGATTTCCAATCACATCCAGGTTGCTGTGAATGCCATTAATTCATTCCTTTTAGTGCCTGAATAGTATTCCATTGTATATATATGGTTCCATATTTTTGCAATTGCGAACTGTGCTGCTATAAGTGTGTGTGCAAGTGTATTTTTCATATAATGACTTCTTTTCCTTCTAATCATTTTTAAGTATTCAGGTCAGTGGCATTAAGTGTATTTATATTTTTTTGTGCAGCCATCCCCTCCACCCATCTGGAGAACTTTTTCATCATTGCAAATTGAAACTCTGTATCTATTAAACAATAACTCCCCATTCTCCCTTCCCCCAGCCCCTGGTAACCATTATTCTGCTTTCTGTGTCTGTGAATTTGACTATTTTAGGTACCTTATGTAAGTGAAATTATATAGTATTTGCCCTTATGCATCTGACTTATTTACTTAGCATAGCATTTTCAAGGTTCAACCATGTTGTAGCATGTATTGGTACTTTATTGCTTTTTGTGGCAGAATAATATGCCATTATATGGACATACCACATTTTGTTTATTCATTAACCTTTTTTTTTGTTTTGTTTTGTTTTTTGGCACAGTTTCACTCTTGTCACTCAGGCTGGAGTGCAATGGTGCTATCTTGGCTCACTACAACCTTGGCCTCCCGGATTCCAGTGATTCTCCTGTCTCAGCCTCCCAAGTAGCTGGGATTACAGGGGCCTGCCACCAGGCCAGGCTAATTTTTCTATTTTTAGTAGAGACGGGGTTTCACCATGTTGGTCAGGCTGGTCTCAAACTCCAGACCTCAGGTGATCCACCTGCCTTGGCCTCCCAAAGTTACAGGCATGAGCCACCATGCCCAGCCATTTCATTCAGCTATTGATGGATATGTGGAGTGCTTCCACCCTTTGGCTATTGTGAATAATGCTGCTATGAACATGAATGTACAAATATTTGTCTTACTTTCAATTCTTTTGGGTATATATCCAGAATTGGAATTGCTGGATCATATGGCAATTCTATGTTTAATTATTTTGATTGCCATACTGTTTTCCACAGCAGCTGCACCATTCTACATTCCCACCAGAAACGCACCCTCACATCTCTGTAAAGCAGTGCTTTTGGTAGTTACTATAACAAAAAGCATGTATTGCATGGATATCAGTGTGGAACAAGAAATAAGGATGACAGTGTTCAATTATATTCCAAGGTTTGAAAAGCTCTGTACAGGCACACACATCCCATTCCTACATAATTACGGTTGAGAATAAAATACAATTTTTTCTTTCAACTAATATACATGAGTTTTTAAGTGGCTACTATGCTCTTAGGATATAAATACTTGTGTATTTACCCTAACTACGTGACAAATGGAACAATTAGGTATTTCCATTGGCTTAGAGACATCGTGAAATCAATTATGGAGACACTAAGGGTGCCATAAACTGAGAAAGTCTGGACACCTCTGGCCTTTAATTAGTATTAAACTAATACTCCCTAATTAAACTGATACTCCCTAATTAAACTAATACTGGTGGATATGAAGGAGAGAATCTTTGAAAGCCTGGGAGTTTTCCCATTCTTTTCGTCATGGTTTATGACAAGTTGCTGCTGCTGGAATCTTTCAAAATAGAAACAAATGGCTTCAAAGTGGTACAAAGTTGAAAAATGTCAGCAAATAACTAAGCTTCCTCAAACTGGGGTTATGTAACTCACTCCTTTGTATTTATTAACTTGAATTAATGATTGTCCAATTTAGCCAATAGTGCACGCAAATGCATCTTTAAAACATATCATCTCTAATCTTCTTCTGGGTTGGTAGCACTACCTTTAAATATCTCAACAGCTGTGACACAATCAGAAATAACAGCTGTCTCTTCAGATTACAGTGTCAGAGAAAAACTAAACTAACAGAAACATATTTCAGAAGTCACATCCTCTGTGGCATTTTCTTACCTCTCACAGAGGCAGCCATTTTCTTTGTTGTGGTCCCACAGATTTTGTTTAAACGCCTTTCAATGAAAGCATTTTCCCTGTTGTATTTTGTTTATTTATCTATGCTTATTTATTTATATTTACTGTAGAAAGTAAACTCCTGAGGCCAGGGACTTTAACTTAGTTACCACTATGTCCTAGTTCCAGGGAGTATTAGTTTAATTATCTGGGGGGAAAAAGTAAAAGTAAATTATTATCTTTAGACCTAGAAATTGCACTTTTGTAATTTTATCCGAAGGAATTAAGAATAAATTTAAAAAAAGGTTTATGGACAAAGAAGTTCTTACAGCATTATTTCTAATCCAAAAAAAACAACAAAAAAAGTGTGTACAACTTCAAGTGTTTGACAATAGGGAAATGTTTAATTAAACTAGCGTGCATCTGTTTAATGATCATGGGACCATTAAAAATAATGTTTACAAATAGTTTATATTAAGAAGAAAACGCTTATGTTAGCACACAAGTTTTTTAAAAAGTAGGACTCAAAACTTGACATGCAACATGATCTCAATTTTGAAAAACAAATAATGCATCCAGAAGAAAAAAACTTTGGAAGAAAATAGACTAAGATTATTTTAACAATTATTGTCTCTGAATAATTAATACTTTTCTTCCTCCTACCTTTTTATGTTTCCATGACTTGTCTAAGCATGAATCTTAGTTTATGCTCTTTTCCTCTGCTGGAATGCCTTTTTATTTATGCACAGCCAATTCTTTCAGGCTAACTCCAATCCTAGCTCTCTCATGATATCTTTTCCATCTACTTCTCTAACCTCCTGTTGCTTTCGTATAATAAAATGCTAAGCTAAAGTGGATGTTATTTTGAGACTTCCCTTTAATGTCTCACAGTTGGTAGAAATGAAAAGTAGTGTGAATCTGGAACTAGTGGGCTCAAAGTTGAATCTCTAACCTATCACTTATTCTGTGAGTGACCTGCTGAAAGTTACTTATTCTCTGGGTTTTCCTATCTATAAAATAGGGTCTTCTCTTGTATCCATATACAGTATAACCTTCTGAGGCAAGACCACATCTTCGTAGCCCACAATTGAGTACCTCTAAGGCTTTGCCATATAGTAAGTCTAAAAGCAAAGTTGAGTTAATTACATGCAATTCACAGAAGGAACATCATAGCATTGATTGCATGCCTATTCATAGACACAAACTACTTAACAAAAAATTATATTAGTAGTAATAGTGACCTGCTATAATTGGTATGGCCTTATATTTTAAAGGCTGTTATTTTTTAGTCACCTATTATAACTCAGATTTTCAGGAAGGCTCTCATTTGTTCATTCCCAGACAAACTTTCATTGAGTTCACTTGTGCTATAGTCACTGTTCTAGATTCTGATGATGAAATGGAGCAAAACAGTTCTTACTTTTAAGAAATTTAAAAATTAGCGATGATAGTCATGGTGGATACAGACAAGGTAACATACAATTACAATATGGAGTGATAAGATTCGGCAGAACTATGTGTAAGATACACTGGAAGCTCACGTGCAAGGCAGTTACATAAGTCTTAAGGAGAGATAAGAAACAGAACCAGTCCAGAGGAAGCAGTGATGTTTGAACGGAGTCTCAAAGAATGATGAGGAACGATACAGGTAAATTTGGTTTGAAAATGCCATTCAATGAAAAGAAAACAGCAAATTCAAAGGCCTGCAGTGTATTCCTCTGGCACTCTATTTTGAGAAGACAATGGTTATTTCTGGTTGAGTCAGAGTTGTTGAGAAATATAACAGTAGGACTACTGACCCAGAAGAAGGGGGCTCAGAGATTGTATATATTTAAGATTGATTCCCATTGTGAAATGGAAGGTGATTCACAATGTCTGGAACATAAATTGTAATCTAAAGCAAACTGAAAAATAAACCTATGGAGGTGAGGATGTGTGTCATACTAAGGGGGCCTAAATCCATCCTCACCATCAGAACAAACCTGTAAAATATTTTAAATAGCGAGTGACATTATTGGATTAATTAATAAAAATAGTTTGGATAAAGAGGAGCTTATTAGGAGAAGCTGCAGTAATCCAGCAGGACCTGCACATGGACAGTGGGAAACTGATTTGAGAAATAGTAAATTCAAGTTAAACAGAATGGTAGTGGATTGAGTGTGGGTGGTGAAAGAGAAGAAAGTGTCTAAAGTTCTCCCAAATATGTGGCTTGGGAAACTGAGTGAGTGGTGGCAATGTTCATCCAGACAGAGATGCAGGATGATGTGTCTGCTTAAAAACAAAAGTAAAAGCATAATTTTGATGTTGTCTTGAACTTGAGTTCTTGTGGGATATCCAGGCAGAGATACATGGTAGACAGCTGAATATTTTGACTCTGGAGCCAGGAAATAGATCCAAACTATACTTCAGAAAGTTAATGATAAAATAAGTCTTTAAAAATAGAAATAGAAAACCAAATTCAAATAAAAGGTAGAGGAAGCAAAAATTCTAATAATTATTGAGATCGAACATTTAATTTAGCTTGGAGCTTCCTGGAAGTCAGGGCAAAGCAGAAGCTTTTATTCTGTCTACATTATTTTTGCATTTGTCAGAGTTTATGAAAAAAAGTGACTTTGCTCATCATAATGTATCAGAATTTGGGAGAAAATAACAGCGTGCTAATGATACTCTCTGAAATAAAAAGTCAGGAAATGCAACTTCAGGATGTTGAATCCACTCTGCTGGGCACTGAAAACATGCCCCATTAGAGGATGAATATTGACCCTGTCAGAAGTCATAAAGAAAAATATCAATATATTATTTAAATATTTCTTAGCATTGGTTATCTTAAAATAAAAGCAGTTTCTTTAAAATGCTGTGTCAAACAGCACTTAGGATAACTCTTATAATTCTTGGAAGACGATTGGTTAAAATTAAATGGAGTTGGATCTGGAATCCTATGAAAAACCACCCAGACCCAGCCTCTGTGTTGTCCTTTTCCCTATCAGACACCTCTTCTGTGCCAGGTGCTGGACACCATAATCACACTTTTAGCCTAGACCCAATAGTGTTCCTGTTGATGATATACTTGTCCCATATCTCAGGTGTGTATATTTGTTGAAGAGAACTGAGCATCTCAGCTATTGCAAATATATGCCATCCCGTTGTCCTTCTCTGAATAAGAAGAAGGATTTCCCCAGTGAAGGCAGCTCATCTTTAGAGTTACTCAGTTTTTCAAACATGGTTTGCTTCGAGCTCAGGAGGAAAAATAAAAGCATCAGGAATCTCATCAACCTGTGTTATGACCTTATGAAACAGTGCCCAGCTCTGGCATCAGCTGTGTGCTCAGTTTCAGCTACATGCCAGGCCCTTGCAAAACCTGATGCTGCCCAGTTCTTCACAGGAGGTGTGGTATATTAGTTTCCCATGGCTGCCTGCTGTAATGAAGTACCACAACCTGGATGGCTTTAACACTGAAATCCATTGTCTCGCCGTTCTGGAGGCTGGAAGTCCAAAATCAAGGTGTCGGCAGGATTGCTCCCTTCTGGGTGCTGTGAGGGAGAATCTGTTCCAGGCTCTCTCCTGGCTCCTGGTGGTTGCTGGCAATCTTTGGCTTATACATCACTGGAATCTCTGCCTTTGTCTTCACGTGGTGTTTTCCTGTCTCTATGGTGAAATTTCCCCTTTTTGGAAAAATATCAGTTATGTTGAATTAGGGTCCACCCTAATGACCTCATTTTAACTTGATTACCTCTGTAAAGACCCCTATTTCCAAATTAAGTCACATTCTGAGGAATGGGGAGTGGGGTTTCAATATATCTTTAGGAGGGGGGGCAGGCACAATTCTGTCCACTTTCTAAAAAGTGAGGATTCTCCCATTTTGATATGCGTAGACTCCCCTGAGGAGCACTGTGTTCTAGGTCCCCATTCCCTTGACGTTTTCTCTCTTCTGCGCATTACTACCATTCATGCACCAGCTAAGAATAGTGTGCGTAATTTCTTATATTTCTATAGGGAAATCTTTCCCAAAGTGTGCTCTGAGCATTTTAGTCATGCAAGATACTCTGCAATAAAAGATTCCACAGTCCATTTAGTACTGGAAAGATATTCACAAATCCTACAATTAACAACAACAACCTTTTAACTTTATTGTTGTTTTTTTGACTTGAGGATCTTACTAATATCCCATGGAATTAATGTTCTACAGAGAACATTATGGAAAATGCTAGTTTAATGTTTTATCATTTACAAAAGATATTCACAGTTATTATCTCATTTGATTCTTAAAATGGGCTCTGGTGGAAGCGGACTTGTTATTATTGTTTTTATTATGGAAAAAACACAGTTTACAGGGTCGCCTCATTGGCCAGGATCAGGTGGCCAAAAACCACAGTGATGGAGCTTGGATCTGCACCTCTGGATTCTATAATAAGTCCAGTGTTTTGTCCCGTGGCACCAGGCTTTTCAAAATTGGAAGAATGTTATATAATCTTTCCTTCCCCCTTTCTTTGCCATCATGATTAAATTCAAGCCAATTCTTTACCTTTTCTGAGAAGCAACAATCCATTTCTGGGTGAGGGTGAGAAGAGAAATGCAGAAGAGAGTGGGGAGCATCCCACACCCAAAACACCAAAACATCCTCTGCTGCCGCCTCCTCCTCTCTTCCTCTTCTAGCTTTATATTTAGCAGTTGCTGCACTCTCTCCCTCTCGTTTACCTCTATCCTTTTGGGAGGAACTCCATAGGCTGTATACATAACTTCGCTTCAGACTCACCACACATTCCCCTATTCCAGTATCCTCTCCTGCCCCACATCTTTAAGACCCTACGTGATGCTTCCTGATAGTAACATTCAGAACACAACTTTCATCTTGGGACTCTGTCTGTTGCCATAGAAATTTGCCTGAAGGGAGTGATCAGGTTCCTGGAACACGCCTTGGGGGAATCACAAAAGCTCTCAGACACTAATGAGACAGGTTAGTCCCTGTGCCTTTACCCCCTGACCTAGGAATTGGGAAATGTTCCATCACCCCATCCTCCACCCTGAACTCAAATAGGGCCACTGTTCAAAGGCTGGGTAGGGACAGATGTTTCCTGTGGAAGAAGGAAGGTTGATTTAACTTAAAGAATAGCCTAAGGTCCTCGTGGGAAGATTCTTCAGCATTCGGGGAGTGGAAGGGAAGTTTATGTAACAGACATTGTTGTGAGTGTAGATTCTGTGCCACAGAATCATAACAATTGCTACATCAAGTCAGGCCTTACACTCTTTCTGAGATGAAACTCCAATACGACTGTGGTGTGGAAAGACACGGCTGACCCTCTTGGTAGTAATGCCATGTTATCCCTAGTGGGGACTCAGCAGTAAACCATCCAGGGAGACATAGGGAGCTAGGGCTGAGCCTGATCTCACATAGCCATTGCCAGTTATCAGTCTGCCTCCATAGGAAAAAAGTGTGTTTTGCAAAATTTCAGTCTCCAAAGGGGTCTATGAATTCAAGCCTATTTGGAGTCATGATGATCTTTCCAGTGAAACGGGTCTGCAGGACAGTAGGACTGCAGGCATGTAGCAATACCCCCGGTCTGGGTTAGCAGGAGCCCTCCAGGCACTGTCCAGGGTCATGGGGAAAGGAATTGGAGTGATAAGGTAAGCCGAGAGATCCTGCCCTAAGGAGACACTTTGCCATATGCTGCACATTCCTTACTGTTTCCCTGATTCTGCTTGTGTTTGGCGTTTGGTGCATTATTTTCATTCTGAATTACTTGCCCTCTAGAGCAGGCTTTCTCAACCTCAGCACTATGGTCATTTTGGACTGGTTAGTTCTTAGTTGGGGAGCTCTCCTCTGCATTATAAGATTCAGCACCGTTGGCCTTTACCCACGAGATGCCAGTAGCACCTCCCTCCCGTGATAACAACCAAAAAATGTCTCCAGACACTGCCAAATGTTTCCTGGGGTGCAGAGGGAGGAGGAGGAAATTACTCCCTAATTGAGAACCACTGCTCTGGAGAAAAGAACTTCAGGGGTATTGGAAGGACTGACCAGAGCTAGGCCCTAGGCAAAGAGCCCAGGGTAGAGGACTGAACGCCAGTCATGCTCGGGAAATGGAATGTCAGGGAGGAACCTGGGGTTCTTGCAGCTTCGTCACATATATAGAATGGATTCAGTAAGGGGATCTGCTGCCTGTGGCACAGCTGGTACTGAGGGCATAGTCACTTTCAGCCTACTATATACTGAGCTCACAGCAAAGGGATTAATTCCAGGCTTTACTTGCTGGCAGCACAAAGAATCCTTGAACTTGGTTGGTCTTGGTCAGAACTGCTCAAGACCTGAAGAGCACAGGTAGATCTCTACGACTTGCAGCAGAACAGGCTTAGGAAAATCAGAGGAAAAGTGATGCTGCTGTTGCTGCTGGCAAATATATCTATCAGACTCACTGTGTTGCAGGCACCAGTCTAATACCTTTATCTTTTTCCCATGCAGATATACCTCCGGCTCATTTCCTGATTTTCTTTGGGTCTCTGATTTAGTGTTGCTTCTCAGAGATGCTTCGCCTGGTCATCTTATATAACCCAGCAAATGCATCCCCATCACTCCCCCACCATTCCTTGTACTCTGTGTTATTTACTTTTCAGTTACGTACCTCCTCACTCAGAAAAATTAGCTCTATAAAAATAGACTCATGGCTAGGTATGGGGCTCACACCTGTAATCCCAGCACTTTGGGAGGCCGAGGTGGGTGGATCACGAGGTCAGGAGTTCAAGACTAGCCTGACCAATATGGTGAAACCCCATCTCTACTGAAAATGCAAAAATTAGCCAGGCATGGTGGCACGTGACTGTAATCCCAGCTACTTGGGAGACTGAGGCAGGAGAATCGATTGAACCCAGGAGCAGAGGTTGCAGTGAGCAGATTGTACTTGTTGCACTCCCGCCTGGCAGCAAGTGAGACTCCATCTCAAAAAAAAAAAAAGAAAAAAAAAGAATCATTTCCCATTTCCCACCTCTACTTCTATTATTACCTATTTCTACACAATTTGAGGGGCACAAGTGGGTGGCCAAATTGTATTTCCCCAATTCATGTGGCCAGAAATCTTTTTTGAGACAGAGTCTGGTCGCCCAGGCTGGAGTGCAGGCAGCGATCTCGGCTCACTGCAAGCTCCTCCAGGTTCACACCATTCTCCTGCCTCAGCCTCCCAGTAGCTGGAGACCCCAAACACCACGCTGCCCGGCTAGTTTTCCTTTTAATAGGAAACGAGGTTCACCCGTCGATGTGCTTCAGGATGGTCTCCGTCTCTCCTGACCTCGTGATCCAGCCGCCTCGGCCTCCCAAAGTGCTGGGATTGGCGTAATTCCACAGCATGTATGCTCAGTGAAATCTTAATCCTAAGTGCCTCCAGAATGTGATGTATTTTGAAATGGGGTTTCCGAGATGTTGTACATTAAAATGGGGCCGTGGGACTAGTCCCGTACTTATTGATATCCTTAAAAGTGGAAATTTAGACACGAAAGGACACAGCAGGGTTGAGCACCTGCACAGAGAAAACACCATGTGAGGACACAGAGAGAAGGTGGCTGCCTGCAAGCCAAGGAGGGAGGCCTCAGAGAGACAATCCTGCCAACACCTTGATCTTGGACTTCCAGCCTCCAGAACTGTGATCAATACATTTCTGTCATTGAAACCTGTACCATTTTGTTATGGTAGCCCTAGCAAGTTAATACAGGGGCCCAGTGCAAAATGAAAAAGCCTGAAAACAGTTCCAGTCAAGATACTAATATATAAAGCTTTTTCCATTTTTCCAGTTTCTCTCTCTTGGCCTGCTGTAGTGGTTTTATTTGCTGTTTAATGTTGACTCCATCAGGCACAGGCATATTTGCCAGGCCAGTGCAGGCCTTCTCAGGCACTGAGTGTGCCCCATGTGTCTCAGGGCACTCAAGCCCCATGGGCTGCCAAGTTCCAGCTCTAAGACTGATATGCTATTTCTTCCAAGGGGTCAGAGCCATGGCAGATGGGCACCTTCCAAGTGTACTGCAACCCTTTGTGCCAGGATGAACTAGTTACCTGGACTGGAGTGAGCGAGAGGCTGCTTGTCAAGTCATCTGCCAAATGTGTTGTGGCACTACCAGCGCAGAGCAGGAATGGCCACTGTCATGCTCTGTCCCAAGGTGCTGCTGGACATGTGCACCTGACCCACTCCGTGTCTGTACCTAGACTTCTGTTGGAGGCAGAAGGTGGCACTGGTTATATTTGGGAGCAGAGAGGGGAAGGCCAGAGAGATATCACCTATTTAAGGGAGGCAAGACCATATGTAGGCTGAAGCTCTAAGCACCCGGGCCTGTTCCACTGCTCTATCAGACTTCACTTAAAAAAAAAATTCAAATTCAAAGATACAGTCATTGGGAGTTTCAAGATGGCAGTCTCAGAGCATTAAACTCCCACGTGAAGCCCTTTAGAATGTGGGGCCCTGTGCAACTGCACAGGTCATAAACCCATGAAGCATTTATGCATGAAACAAGCTCTGCTGCTATATCCCCAATGCCTAGAATAGTACCTGGAACACAGTAGTTGCTTAATACATATTTATTGATAAATGAATGAATTTATACCATTTCATCCTCACAACAATGGAGGTCACTTCGATTTAACAGATGAAGACATTGAGTCACCTAGACGCTAAATAATTTACTCAGCAATGAGAAGTTGATATTGAGTTGTACAATAGATCAGTGTGAAATCTAAGGTTAGAACCTGGGTCTTCTGTTGAGGGTGCAGAGGGCACCCTCAGAAAGTAATTTAGAGCATGGGCTTTGGAGTCAAACAGGCCTGGGTTCAAATGTTGGCTCTGACACTTTATAAGCTGTGAGACTTAGTTAAAGTCCCACCTTTCTGACCCTCAGTTTCCTCATTTGTCAAGTAGAAATAACATCTCTCTCAGGAATTGTTTTGACTTTAACAAAATACAAGCTTCCCACCATACCTGGCACTTGGTAACCTCTCACGAGTGGTAGCCAATATTACTCTTATTGGAGGTTAATAATGTATTATATGGACTCTAGAGTCAGACTGCCTGCCTTCAAATCCCTGCTCTTCCATTTCCTAGCTGGGTGAGCCTTGGAACAGGTACTTTACTTCTCCATACCTCAATTTCCTCATCTGTAAAAATGAGGATAAAAGTAATACTATATTACAGGGGTGTTTTGAAGATTAAAGGAACTGATGTTTATAAAACACTTAGAAGCAATATCTAACACACAAACACTCTGTACCTGCTTGTTAAGTACATAATTAATAGTTTATGAGACAACTTTACTGACTAGCTTTTTAATATTTATTCCCTCAAACTCAGATCTTTGTGTTTAGGGCCCAGATCTCACTGAGTGTGCTGAAGTGAGGAATGATCCAGATCTTATATGTTCATTTGTATCTGTTACACTCTTACCAGCAGTGGGAACCATGTTGGACGTGGAGTGCAATGATCTGGCTCTCTCACACTTGTATTGTGACTTCATATTAATTGTTTCTCTCTAGTTCTCACTTTCTCAATGTGTTTGGGGGTGGGAAAGACATTGAACTAGATTATTTCCTAAGCCCTTTCTAACTCTGATTTTCTACACATCTGATTCATTTCTAAAAGTCCCCCCTGCCTTCCCCGTTGCAGCTCCAGTGGTTCAGCAGATGACCTCAACTTTCTCAGCTTCAATTTTGTGGTGGGCAAAGAGTTCTTTTGGTCCTAGGAGCATTGCAGTCCTGATCTGACCCCATAAAAAGGAGTAAAACAAACAGATGAGCTCATTTCTCTGCTAGGGATGCAGCTGATGGGATTCCTTCTGGGATTACTGGCCTCCCCCTTTCTGGCCACCTTCACTCTGAAAGGTTATTTATAGCATTGTCCTTGGGTTAGAAAATCGGTTTCCCATTTTCTTGCCAATCTCCCCTCCAGTCTACCTTTTGCTGACTCCATTTTTTGGTGATGGTAATCCTTCCTAAGCACTGTCCCACTGGGACCCCAAGATGCCCCAAATACCATGGATCCCTTCCCTGATTCTGATAGAGGAGATGCTGAGGGGTGGATACCCCGAGAGTGAGACCGAGTTGAAGACTTTATCTGCTCCTTGCAGCTGCAGCTTTTGTGAGTTGCATTCTCTGGCTCGTCAATACCGTTTCCCATTAAATTAAATAGCTTATTGACTGGTGTGCCACACGGCAATGGGGTTGATGGGATTCACCGAGACTCCTCACTCCTCCCCTCTCCCGCAACAATCACAGGTCACTGCTCAGTAAATCAGCTGGTAATGGAGTTTGAACTCTCAGAATCAGCTCTGTGTACCCTTTTTATTTGTTTTTAATTTGTATCAATGGTAATTCTGTCTGTTTCAATTTATGTGATGGTACAGGCTGCAGAACTGAGGAAGTGCCCTCTTTTACCCTATTAACCACAGAGGGGGTAAAATCCATGTCAGGCTTTTTATGACAAACCTGCTCCAGTGGGCAAGGGATGATTCCCTTTCACGGAAGGTCCGTCTTTGTCTGGGACTCACCAAAGTGCCTCCCATCTCCACCAAATACAGGGCTAAGCACTGAGTTTGTTTTCCCTGGGTCATGGCCCTTTGTACTTCTTTGTTCAGACAAACTATCAAAGAACATAGGATGGAAGCATCTGGAGAGAGAAGCTGGCACCCCACAACCTCCAGGATTCTGTGGCTGGTAAAGTACTTTCTGCCATGCAGTTTCCTATGTATTTTGCATATCTGTCCTGCTAGAAGTTAGGTCGATGGCATCTCATCTCTACTCTAGCTCTCCCAAGTTATTTGCCAGCAGGCGAATGCCATTTGCAGCTTCTTAGTGTCAAGACACAATTGTAAAGTAGATATAGTTTGCTACAGTGCCCTTTAACTTCCTTTGGTTGTCCTCTTTTCTCCCCTCTGGCCTTGCAGGAAATATGGAGATACAGAAGGAAAATTAAAATGCACATAAGAATGGTTGAAATGAGATGGAGGAATTAAATCCACAGGAATTCCCAAGACAGGGGTGGCAAAGGTTGGGAACAGTTTGGGGAATACAACAGGCAGGGTAACCTGACAGGGCTGCTCCCGGGAGGGGAACAGACGGGCCCCTGTGTCACTGGGGGGACATATTGACTCTAAAGGTTTCTGAAGAGGGTAGGGCAAAGAGCAGGCAAGGGCCAGCAGTGCGGGAAAGAGCGGAGGTAGAGGAAGTAGCAGGGGAGCCACTGTGAACTGTGACCCCAGGCCGCCCACAGTGTGGTCCCACAGATCTTCAATGAAAGCAAGAAAGAAAAGAAGGTGATATTGAGCTCCAAGCAAGAGACAATGTTAAAAATAACATCCCAGAACACAGAGAGAGCCATGAGGAATTCGACCTCTGACCTGGAGGACTCAGGGTGAAATTATCCAAAGCTCTGAAGAGGACTGAAGCCCCAGCTGGTGTTGGAATGACTTTGCCCCTTACAGGGAGCAAGTTTCTTCTCCCGCAGGAGGCCCTGTGTCCTCTGTGTTCTGTGGTTCCCTCTCAGGGTGACCTACTCTAAGCCACCGCTCTATCCTCAGGTGTCGCTTTCCCTCTTAGCCATGAGATTCTCTCTCTGTCTTATCTCCTGGCCCCTGGAAGCTGATTCTAAAAGTCCACACCGTCCCAACTGAGGACAAACTTTCCATAGTTTAATTTTAAAATTCAAAATCTCCCCTGAGCCAAACCTCCCAGACTGCTGGTACTTCCCACTGTCTTCTGGTGTGAGAAGATTTCTCCTGAAATTCACTGGAGAGTGTGTGTGGTAAGTAAAATGCTACTAATCATAAAACTTAATTATTTAGGTAGATCTAGTTATTTTTACACCCAACCGATTAGTTCCTCCTATCTCTGATCAATTTATGAACATGAACTCAGAGGGTCAGACTTCCACAAGTACCCATTTCATGGATCTAATAAGAATCAGTCTGCTGAGTTGATGGTGGGATTTACAGATTAAGTTCCAGGTAGAAGGAGAGATAATTTGGGACAGACACTCCTTCCCATGGAGGGACATCTTAATGTAATGGAAAGTCATATAGAGAGAGGGCTAACTGAATGATAAGCATTTCACATGCATTATTTTGTTTACTCCTCCTATCAATCCTATAAGGCTGATTTGATAAAAATCTTCCTTTCTTTATCTCCAAAATGGGGGTAAAAATACTATTTACCTTACCAGGTACTTTTGAGAATCAAATAAAATAGTATATGTAACAAGAGTTTGTAAATCACATGCATTTTACAAATGTTAGTTGACGCTCTTATTATCCCTCAAATCAAACCACACAAGCAACTGGTAATTTCAGGTGCAGTCTTAGGCCTCAATATGGTTTGCTACCTCCGTCAGACCTAAACTACTTAGCTCTGTAGCCAAAATTGTGAATTTGATTACATCTCATTGCTTTGCTCACAGGCACCAACATTTCTTTTCTATATTAAAGAACAGTGTAATAAGGTGAGAATTTCTCTCTTTGTTCAGGGACTGAGATCTAGCTTAGGCCCTGAAGAGAACAGTTTCACAAGTCCCTGGGTGAGCTGGCTGGATGACCCTCAGGTAGAACTGAGCCTTCCCTCTAGCTGAGGAGGTCAGCCTCCTTGGAAGTGGCACAGACTTGCCCATTTGATGCTCTGGCGTCTGACTCCTGGAAGCCTCTAGCTGCTTAATGGATTCATTTAAGTGATAATACGAGCCGATCGTATGTCAGGTTGTTAAAATGGTGATAACATATTGCACTAGGAGAGCATTATCTACGGTAACTGCATTATAATGGTTAGGGAATGTCGACAGAACTACATATGATATTCCCATAAACACCAAATGAATGCAGAGTGACTAGGCTATTCATTCCAAGTGTGGCCAAGGCAAGAGGTAACACTTCATCTTCCAGGCCCTCGTTTTCCAAACATTGCAAAAAGGAGACATATGCAGACAAGTGTTCACACATCAAAGGCAAACAAATGCACATGCTTCTCTGATTTATAACCAATCTGGAAACCCACTTACCCAACTTCAAGGGAGGGTGTGAGCTCACAGAATGTTCTTTCCCAAGGAAGAGAATGAAAGAGCAGGAACAGAGGGAATGTAAGATACTACAAGAGCACTACAGGAGCAGCAGGAACCATGAGCTCCCCATCCCCTGTTTCTGCTTTACGCTACTAGAGAATTTAAAAGGGGTGGGTGGGTGGCACAGTAAAGCATCTGCCCTACTTCCCACTCCCTGCACCCTCTAGGACCACCCATTGAGAAACAATAGTTAAGGAGATAAAGTTTCTCTTTGCCACCTCCAGCCCCAAGTTTCAGTACTGTTCTCTTGTCTTTTAATATCTCCCCAATACTCTTCTCTAACACCTCCTCTTCTGATGTTCCCTCTTTAAGTGTTATTCCTCCTGTGGTATTTATACTGTAAAGAAGAGTACTACCAGAGCAGAGAGCTTCGCCTTACTAGAACATGTAGATATGACTTTTGGCTTCCAACTTCAAATTGGCAATAATAATAGTTACCTTTCATTCAGTGTTTCCTATGAGCTAAGCAATGTGTTTTACATTATCTATAAACCTCAGACACATCCGCAAGGCAGGGTTTACAATTACCATTTTAAAGATGAAGTAACTGAGGCTCAGACAGTTAAACAAGTAGCCAGAAGGGACGAAGCTAGCGCTGAAATACAACTCTGCAAAACCCTTGTTTCAGGCAGGTTTCCCTTTTAAGTAGCCTAACATCTCTGAGGCCATTTCCTTATTTGTTACTTTCAAAAATATTGTTCTACCTTACAAGGCCACTGTGAAGGTCACTTTCCCTTTGGAAATTGCAAACAACTTATACAGATGTCAATAAACACCAGTATAAAGTAAAAAAGAGCCCTGAGTCTGGAGTTACAAGACTTGGATTAGAGTTTCTCATTGAATAGTATCACTGGGAAAATGGCTTTATATCTTTGTGCCCTGTTACATGGTTTGACTGTGTCCCCACCCAAATCTCATCTTGAACTGTAGTTCCCATAACCCCCACATGTCATGGGAGGGACCTGGTGAAAGATAATTGAATCATGGGGGTGGTTACCTCCATGCTGCTCTCATGATAGTGAGTGAGTTCTCACGGGATCTGATGGTTTTGTAAGGGACTTTTCCCCCTTTTGCTTGGCACTTCTCCTTGCTGCTGCCATGTGAAGAAGGACATGTTTGCTTCCCCTTCCACCATGATTGTAAGTTTCCTGAGACTTCCTCAACCATGCTGATCTGTGAGTCAATTAAACCTCTTTCCTTTATAAATTAGCCAGTCACAGGTATGTCTTTATTAGCAGTGTGAGAATGGACTAATACATCCTGTCTTCTTCCTGCAAAATGGGGTTTCTGTGAGCACTGGAATCCTTTACTGCCTGCCCACTATGTGTCCTGTAGTGTGCTGGGTCCAGAGGCCTCTGCTCTGTAGCAGCTTATTGTCTAAAGGGGCAAATAGATTGTATAAACAAATAGTGATAATAAAAGTCCATAAGTGCTATAATAGAGGTAAGTATAAAGTGGTCTGGGAGCACCAATGAGGCAAAGCGCCTGGTCCTCAGCAACCTTGTTACAAGGAAACAGATGGATAGTGTTCTATCAAAACTAACAGAATGAAAGATATTGCAAAGGCAATATGTGCTGAGGTGCTTGGTAAACTAAAGCACTAAACACATGGAGAGAGAGTTTATGATTTGCCCAAAGGAAGGAATTGCTATCTGGAAGAACAGATATCTTGCCAGCAGGGGAATATTTTTAGGGGAAATACTTCCCTAAAAACAAGACTTTTGGGAGGCTGCCTGATCTCCTGGCCTGCTTCAAACCCTGTTTCTTGGTTTAAACCTGAGTCCTTCCCCATCTCTCTCTATTATCAAGGGCAGGGAATTGTGACCTAACATGCTTGTAGGCCCCAGGCTTTCCCATCACCTGGGGCACTGAGCCCTAGGGAATGCCCCAGGGCCAGAAAGAAAGGCCTTTATGCTTTTAGAAACTGATGCCACAGGGAGCTCTGAAACCCTGACCCCCTGCCCTGGGGGAGGCTGAGGCCAGGGGAGATTTCTGGCAGTCTCTCTAACACTGCAGTTCTCCCTGCTTACCTGGCTGTGATTTGGGGTCAGTGCTGTTGTTTTTCACTGCTTAATAAGGGACATCCTGGCAAAAGGCTATGCATTCCTCTGTTAAATCAAAACATTTTGTCATAGAAGACAACATGTGGTGTGAGTCTATTTATGTGAATTGTCCAGAATAGGCAGATCCATAAAGAAAGTAGATTAATGGTTGCCTCAGTCTGGTTGGGGAGTGGCTCTGGTGGAAGTGAGGATAGGGAGTGCACTGCTAGTGGGTACAGTGTTGTTTTGGGGGTGATTAAAGTGTTCTAAAATTGATTGGGGTTATAGCTGCAAATTCTGTAACTATACCAAAACCATTGAATTGTGCAGCTTAAATTGGTGATTGTATTTTGTGCGAATTATATCTCAATAAAGCTGTTAAAACAAAACACTCAGAAATATTAACGTTTTGGCCAGGAAGTCACAATGTCTCTCTTGGTGTGAAAGCTATGCAAGAGCCGGTCTGACCCTCAGGTTTGTGAGTGTTCATGTGGGGTTCTGCTTCTCTCAGTTCAGCACTCCCACAATGTGTGAGATCCCCAGAGGCTGGTGCTCTCCTCGGGACAGAGTCATGGAATGCTTCTCTCCTCTGCCTGCTGCCTAATTTGCCTCAGCCCAAGGCAAAATAATCTTTCTTTCTTTCTTTCTTTCTTTCTTTCTTTCTTTCTTTCTTTCTTTCTTTCTTTCTTTCTTTCTTTCTTTCTTTCTTTCTTTCTTTCTTTCTCTTCCCCTTCCTTCCTTTCTTCCTTCCTTCCTTCCTTCCTTTCTTCCTTTCTTCTTTCTCTCTCTTTCTTTCTTTCTTTCTTCCTTCCTCTTTCCTTCCTTCTTCCTTCCTTCCGCCGCCCTTTCTTTTCCCTTCCCTTCCTTCCCTTCCTTCCTTCCTTCCCTTCCCCTTCCTTTCAACTTTCCTTTCTTTCTTCTTTGTTCTGCTCTTGTTTCCCATGCTGGAATCTGATAAGATTCCAATCAAGCTCATGCAACCTCCTCTCCAGTTCAAGTGCCATAAACCTCCTGGTGGCTGAGATTATAGGCATGCGCCATCATGTTCAGCTAATTTTTGTATTATTAGTAGAGGTGGGATTTCACCATGCTGGCCAGGCTGGTCTTGAATTCTTGACTTCAGGTGATCCACCCTCCTCTGCCTCCCAACGTGCTGGAATTACAGGCATGAGCCACAACACCAAGCCGAAGATCTTTATTTATAAGGTAATTAAATGTAAGTGGAAAAGACTAGTATAGTGGATGGGGGGAAAGGGGTGTTATTTTTTTTAATGGGCATAGTGTTTTGGTTTGGGAAGATGAAAAGAGTTATGGAGATGGATGGTGGTGAGGGTTGTACAATAATGTGAATGCCACTGAAGAGTACAATTGAAAATGATTAAGAGGGCAAACTGTATGTTATGTGTGTTTTACCACAACCTTAAAAAAATATTGTTATCACATAATTACGTGGTCTCCAAAACATTATTGGAAAAAAGTAAGTCATGAAAAGAGACTTCCTTGCAGGGATGGTATGGAAAGTAAGCAAACTGACCATAGCTTAGTTAATATGACATTGCTGGCCTATTAGGAAATCTTGAAATTATAACCCTGTGAATGAAAAGGGTGCTTCTTCCCTTCCAACCTCCTTGATCCTGGAGAAGAGCTCCATGTCATGCCGTACTGTTTATTTGCAGTTGACAGAACCATGCTGCATGCGGGATGCTTTGGAAAGACATGTGTTAATAAATACCAATCACAGAGAAAAAGGAGTTTGGTATTGTAGTGCTGTGTCTTACCCATCTCACCCTTCCCAGACCTGATACACTGTTCTTATCTCACCACAATATATTTTTTCTTCTCAAATTAAAATCACTGTCACCATCCACCCCAAACTCTTTTAGCATTCCTAAGTTCATCCACTCAGGTCCCCAACCCAGAAACCTTGAGGTCATCTTTGACATCTCCATCTCCTCCCAATAAACCATGAAAAACCTCTTAATTCTAGTTCAAGTATCTCTTGAATGTGTCTGTTTACTTCCAATCACACTGCCTCCACCAGAGCCTAGGCACTATTAGCACTAACCTAGACTTCTACAATAGCTTATAGCGGAATGGTCTCCCACTTCCATCCTGAGTCCCTACTACTTCATTCTTCGAGAAGCAGTAAGAGTGACCCTTTTAGAGATTAAATGAGATTGGGTTACTCCCGGGCTAAAGCTTCAGAGGCTAGCAATCCCAGCTAGAGCAAACTCCTTCCTGTGGCCTGCAATGCTCTGCAGAGCAACCACATGCCTGCCTCTGTCCATCATGTCATCATATCACCTTCTCCCTTACCACATTTTTCGAGGACTTTTAACCTTAAAAAGAAAATCCTGGCCTTTTCCAGTCCTTAAAAGGTCCTACGCTTTCCTTGGCTAATTCCTATTTGTCTTTCAGTTCTCAGCTCAAGTATCACATATGTAGAGAGTCCATTAATTAATTCATTTACAACTTATGCATTTATCTGATAAATAGATACCTAGCATACACACTAGTGGTAGGCACTGGAATTAGTTTTGAGCCCTCTTCCAGTCTAATTAAAGCCTCCTATTATATTCTTTCTTTGCACTCTGTTCTTTTTATTCACAGTATTGAACAAAATTTGTCATGATAATTTTAATTTTTTAAAAAAGCCTTTCTTCCTACATAATGTTAAGGTGTTTGAGGGCAGGTGCTATTTAGTTTGCCACTGTATTGTCCTTATAATAATAGTTATTCAATAAATATTTGTTGAATGAATGAATATATCTTTAAATAGAGGTTCTTTTTGCCAGAAGCATATGGCATATGGAAAGTTTACTGATTTCTTTCTCTTCCCAACTTCCTCCACCTCATAAAATAACAGTACATGATGCTGAGGATGGCTAAGTAGGAAATAGGCTTGCCAAATGCTTCCTAATGAGAATCAGCATTGGTTAATAAATGACAATAATAATGACTAACATTCATATAGCATTTTACAATTTGCAAAGTATTTTCCAAATGCATTATCTTCTTCAGTTTAATAAAGATAATCTAGTTCTTGGTTGCCCTATAAGAATTACATTTAAAAAAAGAAAATGCTTAAGGACAACAGGGATTAGGCTGTTACAATATTTAAAGTCTATTAGTAAAATATTGGTTAGATAGAAAAAGAAGGATAACCCTTTCCCTTGGTTGGTCCTTCCAAATCTTGAGGCCACTTTGCAAATTTGCAAAAACAAAGGCACATCTTTTAAGTTCTTTGTGTCTGTGCTCTGTCAGAGTTTTGGGCTGCTCATCATGCTGGATTAGAACTTATGGTGCAATGTACACGACGTGATGGATTCCACCTTAGTTTTCCATCAGTCTGAGGAATCCTCCCTAGAGCTCAAGGACAAAGAGGAGTCTCAGCAAGTAGAAGCTGGAGTCCAGAACTCCTTGATTATTGGTTATAGAGAGAGGGAGGTTTCCCTGGATTGAATGCCCCGCCCCTACAGAGGCAGCCATATTTGGGATTACTTGCATTGACTGGGCACTCCGTTCCTCACTGTTTTCTTCCTAAAGTCCTTCCTTTGTACCTGCACTGTATAAAGAACGGGCCTTCCCAAATGCAAAGATCCATGATATATATTAGAAGCAGGCATAGGAAATTGACTAGGGAATCTGCACAAATGATATTGTACAGAATTAAGTAGAAGATACCCCAACATGCACATCCCTTTGCAGCTTAGCAACTGTTTTACTCTATCACATCCAAAGGTCCTTAGCTCTAGGCAGTAAAGTTCTGATCAGTTTACCTTTATCATCACAGCATGGCATTTTCAAGGACTCTGCCTGGCACTTTCAATCTTCTTCTCCTCTTAGTATTGATTCTCTGGTGTCATGATCAGCAAAAGGCGAGCCTGAGGGGTGGAAGCCCTGGGGAGGTAGAGGAGAGTGAAGTGACAGAAGAGATAGATCTGTCACCATGAACGTACTCCAGCTCAGCCAGTCACAGAGTTGGCCTGGGTCAGACCTATATAATTTGGGGATGGGAGACCAGTTTGGAATACCAGGCACTGTAGACTGAGACACCAGATGCTGTAGGGGAGCCAACACTGAAACTACTCCATCAGCTGGAGCTGCGATTTTTGGCAAGTCACTCTTTTTCTTCTTCTGCCCTCAAAACTGAGTAGTCTGGTCTGATTGTCTCTGGGGTCTTTCTGCCCTAACATTCTATGATCTTAATTTTCATTTAATTATTCCACAATACCTCAAAAATGAGGACACAATCAATGGTGTCAAAAGGTAAAGAGCTACAGGATAAAATGAGAATAAAAGGTGCCCACTGATTTTTGCCATTTTGAATGAGACGATCGGGGTGGAAGAACATGTTAAATTGAGGAGTGAATAGAAAGTAAATAGAAATAGATTGCAAAGAAGAAAAAGACAAAGAGAAATAGTCAGAACTGAGACGAGTCTGGTGAAATCAGGAAAGGAGAAATGATAGTACAAAATATACAGCTGCCCCTTGGTATCTGCAAGGATGATAGGGTCTTTCTTCTTATTTCCCAAAGTTCTAGAAGGGATTGGTCCCAGGAGCCACACCGCCCCCTAACCCCCCACTCTCAGGACACCAAAATCCATAATGCTCAAGTTCCTTACATAAAATAGAATCGTATTTGCATGTAACCTACACATATCCTTTCCCATATTTTAAATCATCTCTGGATTACTTCTAATACCTGATGCAATGTAAACGTTATACAAATAGTTGTTCTACTATATTGGCTTTTATATTTGTATTACTTTTTATTGTTGTATTACTGTTTTTTCCCAAATATTTTCAATCTCACATGGTTGAATCCAGGGGTACAGAGAGCCTACTATATACTTTATTATCAGATATATAAAAGCAGCTAAGGAGGTCATATGCTAGTCAACGTGTAGGATACTTTTCAGCTCTTAAATTGGGATTTCTGAGTGTTTTAGTTTTTGTTTTAGGATGACCTGGGGAAAAGATAAAAATTGATGGAAGTGGGAGGAGAGTAAAAGAGTGAATTGTGCTAAACAGAAGGATAATAGCCTTTTTTCTTATTCCCCAAAGTTCTAGAACTGAAGAAATAGAATATCCCTGGACACTGCAGGTGGGTGGAGATGTAGAGAAAAGAGTGTGACATGGGAGCGTGTGGACCTGACTTCCCAACCATGGCCAGGGAAACAGGATCCAGAAGACATATGGGCACCACCAACAGACTCATGACTCAGCCCCTCTTCAGTTTAATGTTTTAAAAGTACATGTTCAACCATACTTAAGGGAGAAGCTGACCAAGGGAAGGACAAATGACCTCTAGAGGCCACAGTTCAAATCTGGCCCCACACTTGGCACTCATCCGTCCAAACAAAGGCTGACATTTGCCCAACTGTCCTGTCTTAGAAAGCAGTTTAGCAGGTTCCTTAGAGGTCTCACCTCCCATCTCCAGTGATTTTTTAAAAGTCTCCTGTTCCAATAGTCTCCCTGAGGTTAAATATGTATATATGTGTGTGTACGTACTAGTATATAAATGTCTATGTATATGCATATGGTTGTATCAGAGATTTAAAAAAATACAGTTGATTCTCTTTATTCATAGTAATTGTGTTCTATAAAATAACCAGGAACTTTGAATTAATGACTACTGAACCATTGTTCCTAAGAGAAGGACAGGACTGGGTTCTTTCAAGCCTCTGGTCGTGATGTTGTCATCAACAGATCAATACATAGCCTTGTTTTATGTGTGTCTCTGTTTAAAGACACCTTATTTACTATATATTGTTGACTCATTAACATTGAACTCTTGGCCAACAGTGCTATAACTTATGCCTGGATGAAGCTTATCTAACACAGCTGTTTTCTCTGTAAGGCTCAGAACAGTGTTCTTGCGCTTAGGAACAGTAGCCAGCCCTTCAGCACTGTATTTGGGGGGTCATTTTAAACAACAAAATCACCAAAAAAATCACAAAAATGTAAAAACACGTGAGACTAAATAGACTGCTAGAAAGACACTCGTTTACAGCAAAAAAACAAGGCAGAGTACCAGTTCACTGGACCTTTGCTGAAACCACACAGGCCAGGTGACAAATAGTTTCCCATTCTGCACATGTCTGTGAATGACTGAAAAAGGACCATGAGAGTGGATTGAGTTGTACAAATACATTTTAGCTAGTAGATGAATTCATTAATACAAAAAAACCATAAATAATGCGGATCAATCATACACATATGTGTGTATATATTGATATTGGGCAAATTCTCTAATCTCTTGAAGCCTCAATTTACCTAACTATAAAATAGGATCCATAATACTTCCTTATAGTGCTAGTGCTAAGGTGAAATAAAATAATCTATGGAAAACGTCTGCAGGCTATGTAATAAGCTTTCTGAGTCACTGAGGAGGGAGCTGTCACCCTTTCCCATGCACTCCCCCTTCTCTTCATTTGGCAGCCTCATTTCTTCAGCAAACCATCCATGGTGAGCGACTCTAACTTTTAATCTGGCCAGACCATTTTCCCCTTGTATTAAAATTGTCCTGGAAAACCATTAGGTCGATTTTCAATCATCACAGCTAACACATTCCCTGTTGCAAATGCCAAGTATTCTGCACTTGCTTCAGTTTTTCAGATCTTCTCTCTCACATTCTGTACCTGAAGGTGAAATCCATGCCTAGTAAAACAGCCCTTTTGTATCAGGCCAGGATGCATCTGAGACTTGAATGCTTTTGCTTTCTCTCCTGTTTTTTGTTTTTTTGTTTTGTTTCTCTTCTCTGCCTGATCAATACCTTCCCATCTGAAGAAGCAAAACATTCTCTCTCTTCTGTTCCCCTTGCTGCTGATTCTGGCTCAAGGGGATGGGGGCAGGAGTGGAGGAAAGAGGGTCAGAGTCTATATTTAACCACAAAGATAATTCCTCCTTGACAGCAGCTCCAGAGAGAATTTGACATTTGAGGGGACTGAGTAGCAAGTGTAATTCACATTTATCTGGCTGTAGAAACAGAAGGGATTGGGAGCAACAAGTGATCTGCAGAGGTAAAAATGAGTCAGGGGTTTGGAAGAGTGAATATAGGTCAGGTGAAGAAGAAGAAACTATTTGCCAACAATGATGGAAGGATAAAAAACAAGACTCCTGAAACTGTTTCCTTGAATGTTGCACTAAAGCACCTCCAAGAGGGTTGTAATAGCCTTGGAGTGGGACAAGTGGCACAGATGGGGAGGGTGACATGTTGTCCCAGATGCTTAAATACTCTGAATTCTAGAGCAGCATTTATCAAAATTTAATGTGCTCCCAAATTGCCTCTGGATCTTGAATAAAATGCATATATTAATTCAGTAGGTTGGGGTGCGCCCCAAGATTTTGTATTTTTAGCAAAAAAAAAAGCTTCCAAATGAGGCCGATGTCAGTCCTGGGACCACGCTTTGATTAGCAAAGCTCTGTTAGAGTGTTTTGGGAGTCCACAGGCAAAGAAAAGCAAGGCAAGGTGATCAGACAACCATCTCCCCTTCTCCCTTCTCTATTTATAGCCCTCTCTGCTTTTAAAGCCTCATTTTGTATTTTCCTGTCTACTTGTCTTTCCCCATCTACACTCAAGCACTTGGAGAATTTGGATTGAGTTTTGTCGATCTTTGCATATAAGGCTTTGTCCAGAGTGGGTACTTCATAAATATTAAAGTTGTACTTAAAAACATCCCTCTTTCTCCATGAAGCTTTGCCAGATCATTCCAGCCCTACAGCACTTGTTATCTGTATCATTCATTTGGCAATTAATCTTAGACAGCCTTATGACAGTTTATGTATTGTTGTACTGGACTGTTATATATCTTTTGAATTGCTATTTATTTTTTAGCCCTTTATGTATTGACTCTGCTGCTAGGTTGTAAATAAGTTCTTTGAGTTGAGGGACTGCATTTTTATTTATTCATCAATCATTTAGTTTGTACCTACCTGTGCAAGGCAGTGTGCTAGGGTCTTGGTACACAAAGATAAATAAGGTAGGGTCACTGAGAGACAGCACGGTATAATGAGAAGGGTTCAGCTCTCAGCCAGAAACAACTAGGCTTGAATCCCAGCTCTGCTACTAACTAGCTATATGACCTTACAAAAGAAAAACACACCACAACCTTGACCTTTACAGCTATAAAATGGGTTAAACACATTAATCTTGTAGAATTGCGGTGAGATTAGCTAAATGACATATATAACAGTTCCTGTAATAAGGATCTGGTGGGCACTTTGAAAAAATAATTCCCTGCCCTTCAGAAAGTTATCACCAAATAGTTTATAAAAAATGACAAATATACAAATAGCCAACACACCAGAGAGACTATTTTAGTGGGGTCCTTCTTTATAACTCCCCCAGGTCTACCTGGGAAGGGCTTAATAAATGCCTGTTGCTTGATTGAACACAACCATAGTATCTTCTACCATAAAGGTGCTTGGAGAGGTTAATTGGATTCTATTTTATTTATTAATTTTAATTATGTGAAATTTATTATATTGACTCCTTCTATGATCAGGCCACAGACTAGGCTCTATAAAAGTGTAAGGTTCTCTCAGTTCTTCACTTCATGGAGCTTGTAGGATGAACTCTGCTTACAAAAAAAAAAAAAGTGCTGTCACTAAAGAATGGATGACATAAACAAGAACCAGAAATACAAATAAAAACATAAGCTGAGAAGAGGAAGGAATATATCCGTTCTGACAGTGGTGATAGGGAGGAGGAGGTGGTCTCTGAGCAAAAGGGGAACCCAAGGAACAGTGCAGAAGATGAGGGGCCAGTTAGGAGGGCATGGGGAAAGTTCGAGTTGGTGGAAGGCAGCCTATAGCTGTCCTCTAGGCCATGAAGAAGCCGACTAGAGGGTGATACCCTAGATGCCTCTGGGGGTCTCCAGCCATGGCCTCCTTTGCTCTGACACCCTCACTATTAAGAATAATCTCTCCTTTGGTCCAGATGAGAAGCCTGAGGCAGAGTCTAGGAGATGGCTGCCCACACGGTAGAGATAAGGCAGGGCTAATATTTGGTATACCTGTCTGCCAGCCTGTGGATTAGGTAGGATCCAGACTTTCCTCCACTTTGAAATAACTAAAAAGAAGAAGATCTTGTAAGCAGAAGAGCAGAAAGTTCTTTTTGGCTCTGGGTTCAGATTGCTGTCCCTACTCCTCATCTACTTGGAGCACAGATAAATATTTTTTCCACCCTAGTCTTCATGTTTTTCCCTGAGCCTGCACTGAAAATCTGACTTATACTAACTATGGCCTCTAGTTTGAACCAATCCAGGAATTTCTGGCAATGACAGCTATCAGCAGGCAGTGAACCCAAAGAGGTTAAAAAGTTAAATCTGTCTGATTCATCTTGGTGCTGAATTCTTAGCTTCAATGGAGTACTGGTTCTTTACTCTTGCCCTTGGAATCTGCTAGAGTAAATGTCGGCCTGACATACGGTTCACGTTTCTGCCATGCCTAGAGATGTCACCTGGCAGCAGCTCTTGATGGTTTCAGGGTACCAGGCTATATTCACTGCATCCTTAATGGTGCTACCTGTCTTGCAAAAATACTGCGCATTATTCTATAATCCAGAAAAGCCATTCAGAGGGTTTTTACTTAATTTAACCTAAATGAGAGATACTTAGAAGAGCTGTGTAGGTTTGTCCAATCACACCTAGAAATTAACAGTTTTCATACTTCTAGCTTCTTTCTCGCAGCAAACAATCATGGATTATCAAACCATAAATCAGCAGTTAATGGATTTTTTATCTATGTGCTTTGGCCTTCGGTATGGCTTTTAATTTTCTTTTAATTTGTATCAGTCTCATTCCTGCTTCTTCAATTTTTCCAGCATCTTCAGGTTAGAGGATGCTGCAGTGATGCCCTGCTCTTAGGTGATCTGCAGGAAGGAAGGATGCGTGCCCATACCTTCACAATCAAACACAATTTTCCACAATGGAATGGCACAGGCTGGGAAGAGGAAAATACAGTCATGTGCCACCAACAATATTTCAGTCAATGACAGACTGCATATAAGACAAATACTACCGTATTTTTACTGTGCATTATTATTTTTTTTGTCCCTCGAGATGGAGTCTTGCTCCATCACCCAGCCTGGAGTGCAGTGGTGTGATCTCGACTCACTGCAACCTCCGCCTCCTGGGTTCAAGCAATTCTCCTGCCTCAGCCTCCCGAGTAGCTGGGACTACAGGTATGCGCCACCACACCTGGCTAATTTTTGTATTTTTAGTAGAGACGTTTTCACCATGTTGGCCAGGCTGGTCTCAAACTCCTGACATCATGATCTGCCCACCTTGGCCTCCCAAAATGCCGGAATTACAGGTATGAACCACCACACCCAGCCTACTGTACCTTTTCTATGTTTATATACACTTAGATACATGAATACTTGCCATTGTCTTACAATTGCCTACAGTATCCAGTAGAGTAACATGCTGTACAGGTTTGTAGCCTCCGAGCATAGGCTATGCCACACAGCCTATGTGTGTAGTAGGCTCTACCGTCTGTGTTTGTGGGCATACACTCTATTATGTTCCCATAACAATGAAATCACCTGATAACACATTTCTCAGAATATATCTCTGTAATTAAGTGAGCAAGTACTGTATATGTGTGTTTAGAGTTGGAGTAGGAGGAGAAGGCTGAGAACAGGATGGATTCCCTCATGATAACTATGCATGGGAAGAGTTTGTCTTGCAGTTCATACGACTTCAGCCTCCAGAGAAGAAGGCTGAGTGAGCAGTTAGAAACATAAAAATTAGAGCTGGGGAAGCCTTCTGATTAAAATGGGCAGCCAGGTGACCTGAGTGTTGCATCAACTGAAAAATTCATATCCAGTACTAGGCCTATTAAAGACCGAGGGTGGAAATTAACCTCGCTTAGCACAATGATTAAGCTGCTGTCAATAGAGCCCTTTTCCACTAGTGCTAAAAACTTACTGATGTTTCTTTTCTTTAATTGGATTAAAATGAAGGCAACCCAAGACCTCAGGGGAAAGCAAGCCGAGCAGAAACCATACTCTCTAGGGGTTCCAGACTCTGCCAACTGTGTTGCTCCAGGTGTGAGAGAGCTGTGTGTGCCTTTGATGCCTGGACTGAGCAAGCCAGCCATGTGGCTTTATCGCAAGGCAAACTGCTAGGATAGGGTCTGCAGTGGACTCGCTTCAGATACTACAGACTTGCAGAGCCAGAAAGAGAAGTGAAGCGTGTTGTTCAGCCTACAAGTGGTTTTAATCTGTTGCTCTCTTGAGACATTAGGTGAGCACCTGCCTGCGTTTGTCTTCTGGGTGGATTCAAACCATCCAGTATACCTCTCCTGTTTCTGCAAAGATCTATAACTTGCTCTCATTAGCCTGAGATGCATGAGGATAGATAAATAATGGTGGTGATGAACACCCTGGGGTAAGGCTCCTGAAGTGGATTCCCAGGGCCAATGTGAACCTGCACAGTGTCTTTGGGTGAATCAGAAAAAGGGTGCCCCTCTGGGCAGTCATAGTCACTCAACCACACTAAGTGGCCAGATAAAATATTGATGCCAAGAAAAGAGTAGCCCTTTCTGGGAAAAGAGATGGAGGAGGGGGAATCAGACGCAGCCCTTATGGTTCACAGCTTGATAAACAGAATGTAGACTGGACTTCAGCCATCCCTCCCTGCCTCAGCAAGATGCATCAGGACAGGGCAAAAATCTGCATAACCATCAGTAGTGGCCCTGGTGACAACTTGTGAAGCAAGGAAGCAGTGAGATATCTCAAGGCACCAGGGAGGAGGAGCCCTGTACTTCTGTAGGACTTTCTTAGCAGATTCTATATTTTGCTAGCTCTGGGCTCAGCTAAACAAATGTTGGTGAAATGGGAACACAGGGCTTTTGGACCAAAGCAGATCTGAAGCAGCAGGCCAGGAACCGGTGCAAAGGGAAGGAAATGATGTCTGCTTCCCAGATATATGTCCTGATCAGCACCACTCATCTTTCCCTGCGGGTTGGTGCCTCAGTCTTCCCCGCAGTCCCATTGTCGTATTTTCGGAAAGACGGCTGTAACATCCCCAACGTTCCTGCCACAGATGGAGTCAGGACGCACTCTTGCACTGCACACACAGATAATAGTGCACACCCCAGGTGCCTCACATTCTTCCTTCCTTTGAGGTTGTGTGCTTTTTTATGTCTTGGTTCCCAGCCACAATGGACTTTAAAGGAATTGGGAGGAATACGTGGAAAGAAAAATTATTTCCACGCGAGTTGAACAATTGAGAGGAATTTCTGAACCAGACAATGATCATAGTGCAAGAAAAAAAAAATCTGAAGATGGCCGAATAGGAACAGCTCCAGTCTCCAACTCCCAGCGCGAGCGACACAGAAGACCGGTGATTTCTGCATTTTCAACTGAGACTCCACCTCTGGGGACAGCGCACAGCTACACAACAACAACAACAACAACAACAAAAAAAAAAAAGCAGCAGAAACCTCTGCAGACGCAAACGACTCTGTCTGACAGCTTTGAAGAGAGCAGTGGATCTCCCAACACGGAGGTTGAGATCTGAGAAGGGACAGACTGCCTGCTCAAGTGGGTCCCTGACCCCTGAGTAGCCTAACTGGGAGACATCCCCCACTAGGGGCAGTCTGACACCCCACACCTCACAGGGTGGAGTACACCCCTGAGAGGAAGCTTCCAAAGCAAGAATCAGACAGGTACACTCGCTGTTCAGAAATATTCTATCTTCTGCAGCCTCTGCTGCTGATACCCAGGCAAACAGGGTCTGGAGTGGACCTCAAGCAATCTCCAACAGACCTACAGCTGAGGGTCCTGACTGTTAGAAGGAAAACTATCAAACAGGAAGGACACCTACACCAAAACCCCATCAGTACATCACCATCATCAAAGACCAGAGGCAGATAAAACCACAAAGATGGGGAAAAAGCAGGGCAGAAAAGCTGGAAATTCAAAAAATAAGAGCACATCTCCCCCGGCAAAGGAGCGCAGCTCATCGCCAGCAACGGATCAAAGCTGGACGGAGAATGACTTTGACGAGATGAGAGAAGAAGGCTTCAGTCCATCAAATTTCTCAGAGCTAAAGGAGGAATTACGTACCCAGCGCAAAGAAACTAAAAATCTTGAAAAAAAAGTGGAAGAATTGACGGCTAGACTAATTAATGCAGAGAAGGTCATAAACGAAATGAAAGAGATGAAAAGCATGACACGAGAAATACGTGACAAATGCACAAGCTTCAGTAACCGACTCGATCAACTGGAAGAAAGAGTATCAGCAATTGAGGATCAAATGAATGAAATGAAGCGAGAAGAGAAACCAAAAGAAAAAAGAAGAAAAAGAAATGAACAAAGCCTGCAAGAAGTATGGGATTATGTAAAAAGACCAAATCTACGTCTGATTGGGGTGCCTGAAAGTGAGGGGGAAAATGGAACCAAGTTGGAAAACACTCTTCAGGATATCATCCAGGAGAACTTCCCCAACCTAGTAGGGCAGGCCAACATTCAAATCCAGGAAATACAGAGAACGCCACAAAGATACTCCTCGAGAAGAGCAACTCCAAGACACATAATTGCCAGATTCACCAAAGTTGAAATGAAGGAAAAAATCTTAAGGGCAGCCAGAGAGAAAGGTCGGGTTACCCACAAAGGGAAGCCCATCAGACTCACAGCAGATCTCTCGGCAGAAACTCTACAAGCCAGAAGAGAGTGGGGGCCAATATTCAACATTCTTAAAGAAAAGAATTTTAAACCCAGAACTTCATATCCAGCCAAACTAAGTTTCATAAGTGAAGGAGAAATAAAATCCTTTACAGATAAGCAAATGCTTAGAGATTTTGTCACCACTAGGCCTGCCTTACAAGAGACCCTGAAGGAAGCACTCAACATGGAAAGGAACAACCGGTACCAGCCATTGCAAAAACAGGCCAAAATGTAAAGACCATCGAGGCTAGGAAGAAACTGCATCAACTAACGAGCAAAATAACCAGTTAATATCATAATGGCAGGATCAAGTTCACACATAACAATATTAACCTCAAATGTAAATGGACTAAATGCTCCAATGAAAAGACACAGACTGGCAAATTGGATAAAGAGTCAAGACCCATCAGTCTGCTGTATTCAGGAGACCCATCTCACACGCAGAGACATACATAGGCTCAAAATAAAGGGATGGAGGAAGATTTACCAAGCAAATGGAGAACAAAAAAAAGCAGGGGTTGCAATACTAGTCTCTGATAAAACAGACTTTAAACCATCAAAGATCAAAAGAGACAAAGAAGGCCATTACATAATGGTCAAGGGATCAATTCAACAGGAAGAGCTAACTATCCTAAATATATATGCACCCAATACAGGAGCACCCAGATTCATAAAGCAAGTCCTTAGAGACTTACAAAGAGACTTAGACTCCCATACAATAATAATGGGAGACTTCAACACTCCACTGTCAACATTAGACAGATCAACAAGACAGAAAGTTAACAAGGATATCCAGGAATTGAACTCATCTCTGCAGCAAGCAGACCTAATAGACATCTATAGAACTCTCCACCCCAAATCAACAGAATATACATTCTTCTCAGCACCACATCGTACTTACTCCAAAATTGACCATATAATTGGAAGTAAAGCACTCCTCAGCAAATGTACAAGAACGGAAATTATAACAAACTGTCTCTCAGACCACAGTGCAATCAAACTAGAACTCAGGACTAAGAAACTCAATCAAAACCGCTCAACTACATGGAAACTGAACAACCTGCTCCTGAATGACTACTGGGTACATAACGAAATGAAGGCAGAAATAAAGATGTTCTTTGAAACCAATGAGAACAAAGATACAACATACCAGAATCTCTGGGACACATTTAAAGCAGTGTGTAGAGGGAAATTTATAGCACTAAATGCCCACAAGAGAAAGCAGGAAAGATCAAAAATTGACACTCTAACATCGCAATTAAAAGAACTAGAGAAGCAAGAGCAAACACATTCCAAAGCTAGCAGAAGGCAAGAAATAACTAAGATCAGAGCAGAACTGAAGGAGATAGAGACACAAAAAACCCTCCAAAAAATCAATGAATCCAGGAGTTGGTTTTTTGAAAAGATCAACAAAATTGACAGACCACTAGCAAGACTAATAAAGAAGAAAAGAGAGAAGAATCAAATCGACGCAATTAAAAATGATAAAGGGGATATCACCACCGACCCCACAGAAATACAAACTACCATCAGAGAATACTATAAACACCTCTACGCAAATAAACTGGAAAACCTAGAAGAAATGGATAATTTCCTGGACACTTACACTCTTCCAAGACTAAACCAGGAAGAAGTTGAATCCCTGAATAGACCAATAGCAGGCTCTGAAATTGAGGCAACAATTAATAGCCTACCAACCAAAAAAAGTCCAGGACCAGATGGATTCACAGCTGAATTCTACCAGAGGTACAAGGAGGAGTTGGTACCATTCCTTCTGAAACTATTCCAATCAATAGAAAAAGAGGGAATCCTCCCTAACTCATTTTATGAGGCCAACATCATCCTGATACCAAAGCCTGGCAGAGACACAACAAAAAAAGAGAATTTTAGACCAATATCCCTGATGAACATCGATGCAAAAATCCTCAATAAAATACTGGCAAACCGGATTCAACAACACATCAAAAAGCTTATCCACCATGATCAAGTGGGCTTCATCCCTGGGATGCAAGGCTGGTTCAACATTCGCAAATCAATAAACATAATCCAGCATATAAACAGAACCAAAGACAAGAACCACATGATTATTTCAATAGATGCAGAAAAGGCTTTTGACAAAATTCAACAGCCCTTCATGCTAAAAACGCTCAATAAATTCGGTATTGATGGAACGTACCTCAAAATAATAAGAGCTATTTATGACAAACCCACAGCCAATATCATACTGAATGGGCAAAAACTGGAAAAATTCCCTTTGAACACTGGCACAAGACAGGGATGCCCTCTCTCACCACTCCTATTCAACATAGTGTTGGAAGTTCTGGCTAGGGCAATTAGGCAAGAGAAAGAAATCAGGGGTATTCAGTTAGGAAAAGAAGAAGTCAAATTGTCCCTGTTTGCAGATGACATGATTGTATATTTAGAAAACCCCATTGTCTCAGCCCAAAATCTCCTTAAGCTGATAAGCAACTTCAGCAAAGTCTCAGGATACAAAATTAATGTGCAAAAATCACAAGCATTCTTATACACCAATAACAGACAAACACAGAGCCAAATCATGAATGAACTTCCATTCACAATTGCTTCAAAGAGAATAAAATACCTAGGAATCCAACTTACAAGGGATGTAAAGGACCTCTTCAAGGAGAACTACAAACCACTGCTCAGTGAAATAAAAGAGGACACAAAGAAATGGAAGAACATACCATGCTCATGGATAGGAAGAATCAATATCGTGAAAATGGCCATACTGCCCAAGGTAATTTATAGATTCAATGCCATCCCCATCAAGCTACCAATGAGTTTCTTCACAGAATTGGAAAAAACTGCTTTAAAGTTCATATGGAACCAAAAAAGAGCCCGCATCTCCAAGACAATCCTAAGTCAAAAGAACAAAGCTGGAGGCATCACGCTACCTGACTTCAAACTATACTACAAGGCTACAGTAACCAAAACAGCATGGTACTGGTACCAAAACAGAGATATAGACCAATGGAACAGAACAGAGTCCTCAGAAATAATACCACACATCTACAGCCATCTGATCTTTGACAAACCTGAGAGAAACAAGAAATGGGGAAAGGATTCCCTATTTAATAAATGGTGCTGGGAAAATTGGCTAGCCATCAGTAGAAAGCTGAAACTGGATCCTTTCCTTACTCCTTATACGAAAATTAATTCAAGATGGATTAGAGACTTAAATGTTAGACCTAATACCATAAAAATCCTAGAGGAAAACCTAGGTAGTACCATTCAGGACATAGGCATGGGCAAAGACTTCATGTCTAAAACACCAAAAGCAACGGCAGCAAAAGCTAAAATTGACAAATGGGATCTCATTAAACTAAAGAGCTTCTGCACAGCAAAAGAAACTACCATCAGAGTGAACAGGCAACCTACAGAATGGGAGAAAATTTTTGCAATCTACTCATCTGACAAAGGGCTAATATCCAGAACCTACAAAGAACTCAAACAAATTTACAAGAAAAAAACAAACAACCCCATCAAAAAGTGGGCAAAGGATATGAACAGACATTTCTCAAAAGAAGACATTCATACAGCCAACAGACATATGAAAAAATGCTCATCATCACTGCCCATCAGAGAAATGCAAATCAAAACCACAACGAGATACCATCTCACACCAGTTAGAATGGAGATCATTAAAAAGTCAGGAAACAACAGGTGCTGGAGAGGATGTGGAGAAATAGGAACGCTTTTACACTGTTGGTGGGATTGTAAACTAGTTCAACCATTATGGAAAACAGTATGGCGATTCCTCAAGGATCTAGAACTAGATGTACCATATGACCCAGCCATCCCATTACTGGGGATATACCCAAAGGATTATAAATTATGCTGCTATAAAGACACATGCACACGTATGTTTATTGCAGCACTATTCACAATAGCAAAGACTTGGAATCAACCCAAATGTCCATCAGTGACAGATTGGATTAAGAAAATGTGGCACATATACACCATGGAATACTATGCAGCCATAAAAAAGGATGAGTTTGCGTCCTTTGTAGGGACATGGATGCAGCTGGAAACCATCATTCTTAGCAAACTATCACAAGAACAGAAAACCAAACACCACATGTTCTCACTCATAGGTGGGAACTGAACAATGAGATCACCTGGACTCAGGAAGGGGAACATCACACACCGGGGCCTATCATGGGGAGGGGGGAGGGGGAAGGGATTGCATTGGGAGTTATACCTGATGTAAATGACGAGTTGATGGGTGCAGCAGACCAACATGGCACAAGTATACATATGTAACAAACCTGCACGTTATGCACATGTACCCTACAACTTAAAGTATAATAATAATAAATAAATTAAAAAAAAAAAAAAAAAAGAAAAAAAAAATCTGTTGGGGGTGATTTGAAAGTAATACTAAACCCACATATATCTACACTTAGATGGGAAGAAAAAGTGCTTTCTTTTTCCTGTGTCTCCGTTTTTCTCTCTCCCTCTCTGTCTCTCCAAATGATAATCCTATTGCCGGAATAGAAACTAATTGTTTTCTTCTTCCTAAGTATTTTTCCTTCCTGAATACTGTCTCTTCTTTAATATCCTAAAAAAAGCATTACCATGTGAATAGGTTCCAGCCAGCACAATCAGGAGCCTTTTCTGGGGTTTGCCAGATGCTTTTAACAGACACCACACTTGCAAGCATCCGTTAAACATTTAAAACTGTTTGTTCATCCTCCTCCACCCCCACCCATCTGCAGGGTTCGTTTCTTCTGCAGGAATACAAGTCTTACCCTGGGTTCCAGATTCTGGGAGTCCCCCCAAACCCTCTTCAGTGCCTTCTTGAGCTGTGCCTATTATGATATGGCCAGCAAGATAAGAATAGTTTTTTAAATGGTTGAATACAAACCAAAAGAAGAAGACACATAAAAATTATATGAAATTCAGATTTCATGGATAGAGTGGAGTAGTGGCACAGAGTTGGTATGGTCAGTACAGCCCTAATTATTTGCTCTCTGGCCTTTTACAGAGAAAAGTTCCCTAACTCCTGAGCTTCTTAACTGAGCTTCCAGTCACTGAGGAAGAACTCAGCCAGAATTGTTTTCTAGGCTAGGCCCGTCCAGAGAAGGTGATATACTAGAGATAACAATTCAAAGGGAGACTCCTGTTGAGGGCTCTGGATTGAGATAAGCATAGATATTTTTGCGTGGAGATTTTGGAAGTGCAGTGTTCACACGCACATGACACTATGCAATTTTTCACCACACACAAACGCACATGCACACACACACACATATACACAAATCAGGAACTCAGAGTCTTCTATTCATGGGCTGTAGTTGCCTCAGACCTCTCTTAGGTCAGGTTGTCAAAGGAGCCAACGGCAACGTGGCTGGTCTGGATGGGGGATTCTAGGACTCTGCTCTTGATCAGTTTACTCCTGATAACTGAAATATTCAGGGGCATTGGGCTCTTATAAGTGAAACAAAATGCACGAGGAAAATAGTTTAGTCCTTCTGCAGGTATTTTGTTATCTGTCCAAATCTAACCTCTCTGCTGATTGGACACCTCAGAGGAAACTGAGCTTTTGGCAGCTGAGTGTGGGTCTATGCCTGACTCCTCAGGTTCTCAATGCAACACTTTTATCTGGGGGTGGCTTGTAAGCAATTAAAAAAATATAAATCTGATGCCTACACCTCATGATCAGGAGAATGTGATCTGTGGGCCTGGGATAGGATAGGGACTAGTCGTTTGCATTTTCAAAAGCACCCCAAGTGATCCTGATACACACCAAAGACTCAAAGCTGTCTTTCTCTTCTTCCTCACAGGTGTCATTGGCAGCATTTCCACCTCAAAAAGATTCAGAGGAAACACACCCCTGCTCCATCTTTCCTCATACCCACCTATTGTCCTTCAGTTCTGTTCGGTTGGTTCATTAACTCTGCTAGAGAGCCTGCTATGTGCCAGGCACTGCACTAGGCTGCATGAGTACCAAAGCAGGTTAGACAGGGAGGCAGGGATAGGAGACATACATGCCGCAGGAGGTCATTCTCCCCGTGCAGGGTGACCAGTGCTCTGATGGGTTCCCCAAGGTGCTGTGACTCACAAAAAGGCATGGGCATGCTCCTCAACCTGCATTCATCTGGGCAGGTTCTCTGGACTTCTCTGTATCTGTGCCACCACCTTGCCCCTTTGCCTGGGCTGCCAGCTTCCCTGTGGCTGGGTCTGCAAGGACATCCATAATTCCAGGAAGGAGGGAAGCTTTGGAGGGAGTATTTGGCCCTTCTGTTGAACTAAGAGAGTCCTCTTTTCCTCTCTCTGCAACTCATCACAGGGGCTGGAAGGAACAATGAAGTTTGCACTCAGCTGTCGATTCAGCTGATGATGCATGAGGCTGGGAACGAGGTGCTGGGGCAGCCTTTCATGGACTGCTATATTGGCCCCATGGTGCTCAGCTTGGAGATAATAAAAACTTTGTTCTTTTCTTTACTCTTTTTGTTATCAGTAAACGAAGCAGATCCGCTGCCGGGGTGACACCGAGGGACGAGATGCACACTGACAAGGTGCCTGAATATATATTTTTCTGAACTATGATGAATTTTTTTTCAACAGAGTCAGTATTCGAACCACTGTCCCCGTTGACACTTTTATTATCTGTAGCTCAATTTCATGGAGCAGATTTGGTTTTCTTCTCCAATCCTAAGATTCTTTTCAAAACAAATCAGCTTCAGTGGTGGTGGCTTTGTTTGTCCCTTTTTTTTTCTGGGAGGACATTTTTTGAGGACTGAATACTTGTAGCTCTGTGTGGAATAAAAGCATTCATTTTCTCCAAGAAGCCCCCTTTTTCACCCCCTCTTGTTTCCAGAGAAGTAGGGCTGGACAGTGAGAACAATAATAATAATAAAAGATAATATTTGTTGAATGCTAACTCTGTGACAGGCACCTTTCATTTGGGTCTATACCCATGATGACTCTTACTCTTCACAACCACCCCATGAAGTAAGTGCTAATATTATTCTCATATTACAGAGAAAGAAATGCAGGCTCAAAGAGATTTTGAAAGTCACTTGCCCCACTTCACAATTTCATAAGTTGCAGAATCAGGATTTAAACTCAGGCTCAGTCTGGCTACAGAGCCTGGGTTCTTACACATCACCCAATGCTAGGTTGCTCTGGATACAATCTTGGCTCTCACATATGCATAGCATTCTTCAACTCCCTGGATACTGAAAGTGGCTAACCCGGAAGAGGAGAGAAGGGAAGCTGTTCTTCTGAGATTTTTATGTCATTGCTTTCCCCGGACTTAGTGATGTAAGTAACTGGGATTGAACATGGGGAGAAGAGCACACCACACAGTTCAAAATGAAGGTACTGATGTTCCCTTCTCAAGGAGCTGGGGTCCCTCATTTTTCCTCAGTGTGTTATAGTTGTAACCCCACTGGCTGTAGTCTATTTAGTTAAGATGGAAATGTGAGTTTAATAAACATTTCAAAGTGACTTTATTGGCTGTACATTCTTGATGATGGCTCATCAAGAGAAAGAAGATTTTATCAACATAAAGATATTCAACTTCACTGAATCTGTGGCTATGATCAATTCACTATGAGTTTTCACCTAGAATTAAAAACTGTGAATTAGCAAGGTGAGGGTGAGGATAAAGATATAGAATGGCATATCAGAGATTCCAATAAGCAGCAAAGAATATTTCATCAATTTTTCCAAGGGGATTTCTCTTTCCCTCTCTTTCCCTTCTAGCCTTTCCTCACTCCTCATTCACATCCTATCAAATTACATCCTGGAAATGGCTTGACTGTGCCTGCTGCATGAGCTTACTAAAGGTGATGCTGAGCTGCCTGGAATCAGCTACCACATAATCTAGTGTGGAGTTTTGTTAATGTTCAGATCACAGAAGCAAGGGAAAAAAGAGGTACAAAGCTGCCTATGCACCTTATGGGACTCATCTAAATGGCACTTCCTCCACCTAAAGCCCCTAGCCTCATTTTTCCCTACTCATTCACTCACCAAATATTTACTCAGTTCAACAAATATATATTGGGTATCTAATGTAGGTCAGGCACTGTGCTAGGCCTACACAATAGGGAAGAAGTAGAATAGCCCCTGTTCTCAACATAGTTAAGTGCAGGAGGCAAACAATAAAATAAGTGCAATGATTCCATGTGGCTGGGATACACAGAACTCTTTGGGAACTCCTGGTGGGAAAGTGAGTGTGTCGATATTGTAGCCCAGGTAGAAGGAACTGTCTATATAAGGCTTCCAAAGGTGCAAGAAAGCAAACATATGGGGGCAGAAACCTCCTTATTCTTTACAATTTCAAATGCTCATTTTATTCTAGTATCCGGCAGCCCAGTGCTCATGAACTCCTTCCTAGGCCCAACAGGTCAATATTGATGTGTTTAAGTCAATCGTGTTAATTCCATTTCCCATTGCCAGTGATCAGCCAAGACATGGACAAGGGATGCTGTCTTGGCCAACAAAAGGGAGTCTGCTGGGGGACGCTGGGGATATTCTTTTCACTTGTAAAGTGAATTGCAGCCAAACACGTGCTCTCTTTTTGCTTTTGAACTTTGTTGTATGAGGAGGATGTGATGCTTAGAGTTTCTAAAACTATCTTTTAAATATAAGAGGCAAGGCCAAGAACATTGCAGAGAAGCTGACACACAGCCCTGATATTATGAGGCTGCTCTATTAACCAGTTGGGGAACAACTAACTTGATATGGGATTGAATAAGTAAATACTTAATATCTTTCTTTTTTTTCGAGACGGAGTCTTGCTCTTGTCGCCTAGGCTAGAGTGCAATGGCATGATCTCAGCTCACTGCAACCTCTGCCTCCCAGGTTCAAGCAATTCTCCTGCCTCAGCCTCCTGAGTAACTGTGATTACAGGCACCTGCCACCACACCCAGGTAACTTTTGTATTTTTAGTAAAGATGGGGTTTCACTGTGTTGGCCAGGCTGGTCTCGAACTCCTGACCTCAGGTAATCTGCCCACCTCGGCCTCCCAAAGTGCTGGGATTACAGGTGTGAGTCACCATTCCTGGCAATACGTAAATATCTTTTAATTGGGTTTTTCTGTTACTTGTAGCCTATTGCACCCTACCTGAAGAAGCATGCTTGAGAAATCACTACATATACTCCACACTCCTACTTCACTGGCTATGTTCCTGCACATTCTGCAAGCACAGATATCTTCCTAACAGCTCTACCTATAGTCTTACACACTCTATGAGAACTACCTTAAATGTCACCTCCCTTCATCCAAACCAACACGCTTCTCCTTCCATATGACTTTATGCCCATTTTGGAAGACAATGGTCACATTTTCCCTAGTATCACAATTACTTCTGTGCTTATCTGATTCCTGCTACTGAACTGGAAGCTCTTTGACCCTAGGCACGATGTCTTATGCTTCTGTGCAAACCCTGCAGTGCTTTCACAGTGTCTGACCTCAGTAGATACTAAGTGGTGAATGGATGAATGAATGGATGCAATGGAATGGGGATCTGGGGAGAAGTGAGATGCAAACAAAGGAGAAGCTGAGATCTAGTGAAATGTGAAGTGAAACGGAGATCCAGCTAGGCAGATAAAGTATATGGCCTGAGAACCACTGATGTCAGTGCATGAGGAATCGCCAAGTTGGAAAAGCCATATTGCTTGGCATCTCAGGTTAGGGCTGACAGTCCCATGTTGGTTAGGAGTTGACAGCTGAGGATAAGTAACTCAGAAGCCAAAAAATAGCAAGCACAGAGATAAATTTATATATATACATTTATGGTTCGTCTCAAATAATGTCTTTCTATCTTAATAATGCAGGAAAGATAGTCTGACTCTGAAGTCAGGGATGGCATGTACCTAACAGGTGAGATTGCAGCGTCATGGAATGATCACTTACTGTTAAGTTACTCTTAGCCAGGGCTTGAGAACCTATGATACCACCTTGCAACAGCTGTCTGGACCTCAGAACAGCCCCTAGTTGATGCTAAAGTGGCTTTTGAAATCCAAGAATGTGTGGGAGCTGCGAAGAAAGTGGTAAAATATGTTTGCAACTGAGCACATTTAAGAACTTGTGACATTCAAGGCTGTAGGGGAGTGGGCCAGACATGCCCCAAGGGTAGGTGTGGAAGAGGCTGCTTTTGAGATCTGGAAATGAAAAGATGAGGAAGTGAGAAGTTCAAGTTTTATTTTGGGTGAAGAAATGAAAAAGTGAAACTTCTTATTCCAGGCCTGGAAAGGCACCTTAAGAGAGGCACCAGGCATGTTAGTATTGAGAAACTAACTTTTGTCTAGTTGGCTAGACTGGATCCTTTTATTCTGTGTATACCAGAAAGTTTATTTACATTCTTCTTTACTTCTATCATTTCTCCCTTCATTTTTCCTCTTTCCTCTTCTTTGTCAAGAAATGGGATTTCTACATCTGTGAAGCAAAGCAATGGCTTCAAATTGATAAATGTGTGGCCTTGTCAATTCATGTCCACATCCCCTTTTAAGAAAGTGAAGACTCGGCTTGTAGGTAGAAGAACCAGTGTGAACTGTGGGAGTGGGCTAGGGGGTGTCCATTTCTCAGGTGAGGACTCAAATCAAGCCTTCTGTAACACTCATAACTCCTATTCTGTTTTTGTGATACATTCAGTTATTTATGGCACATTTCTATGTCTCTGCTGGACTGACGGTCATCCAGATAGACAGACCTGATGGAAGAACACAGGAAATGCTTACTGAGAGAAATGAGTCAGTTGAAAATTAATCCCTTTGTTCTCTCTGAGAAACAACTAGAGTGGCAGCCCTGCCCATTGTCTGAAGATCACAGGACTAGAAGTTGAGAGTCAAGTTCAAGTCAAACTGTGGCCCTATCCAGAGCATGCTGCTTCTCCTTTCTAGCCTTCTTTTTTTTTTTTTCCATCTGTAAAGGCAACGGATGGAATAATCCCCAAAATCCCTTCCAGACATTTCACTCTGTTTTTCTATGCTTCTTTACTGTGCATTTCTAGGCTTGTGAAGCAAGAAAGAGAACACGCAGCACTAGAACCCTCAGAGCTGGGCATGTTTCATCCAGGAAGCCTCGGTCCTGCAGATGACGCCTGGAGAGCTCACAGGCCCTGGATATTCTGGGCCACAAAGATGGGCTCAGCTGACCCTGGGCCCAGGCTGAGGTTAGGGGTAGGATGGATTTTTTATAAAGAGAGAAGTTTTCTTTGATAAGCATACACAAAACTCAGGGTTGCTGAGTGAAGCTGACTGTGTGCTGATTCCCTGTAGCCACATGGAAAACACCAGTCAAGTGTGAGTCATACATCAACATATTTCATGATTCTTAAGTTGCAAGGTGTTTTGTTTTATTTTCATTTTATTTTTTATTTTTATTTTTTGCCATGTTTAGAAAACTGGCCCTTTCTCCTCTAAATGCCTCTTCCAATCTACTGTCTTTGCCCATTATAACTACGTCTGGAGGATGCCTCTGGACATGCTATGGTCACTGCAATGGTCCCACCAAACTCCTTTTCCTTCCCGCTCCCAGCTTACCCTGCCTCTCTTTTCCTGAAACGCTTGTCCTCCCAAGTTCTATGGAAATCAATCTTAAAGGAATGCTGCTCATTTTATTCACTCTAGTTCTCATTAGACCTGCTGTCTGATTTCATAATGTTCTGGGTTTGTGAGCCAGTGCCGTTTTATGACTGTATTTTGTTTGAGTTTTCTAGGGAGCACACACACAGACACGAACATCAAGCAATTGATATTATGCTTGTTTTAAGTACCAATGTAAAGTTACAACTAAAACCTAAACTTGCCCTTCTCCTGAACCATGCGTACTGACCCAGCTCTACGATGTGCTCTGGAAGGGGCGCTGGGACAGCCATCTCCTGTCCCTCCAATGTTCCACTGAGCCCAGAACCCACATCTAACCCCTGCCACCGTGCCGCGGGAGGGGAGAAAGCTTATCTGAACACTAAATTCATTATACTCAAAGGCAACATTTGTCCAAAAGTCAAAAAGAGCAAATGGAATAAAACAACAACTAGTGTCTGCATATCACTGTATAATTTGCAAACCACTTTCCCACAGGCTGTCTCTTGGAGGCATTACCCCCCCGGCCTTTGAGAATATGTAGACTATCTCCATTGTGTGGGTGAGAAAACAGGCCACAAAAGTTTAACTTACTTTTCCAAGATTTTCTCATTATTAAATGGCAAATTCAGGCTTTAACCCCAGGTTTGCCTCCTACAGATTCCAGGGAAATTTCATGGCATGGAAACGATGTCCACAGTAGACGAATATAGGCTGTAAGACAGACTAAGTATTTTTACCGCATTTTAAAAATGAGTTCTGCCAATTTTGTTTTATTAGTTTCAAGGTAAAACAGCAATTTTTTCAAACATTGGAAAATATGTGTTCTTTTCTATATACTTAGATAAAGGTTCAGCTGAATCACCAGATCTGACTGCTAATTTATGTGGCTATGAATTTTTTATAGACTTTTTTTTAGATCAGTTTTAGGTTCACAGAAAAATAAGCAAAAGATACAGTGATTTTCCATGTTCACCACCCCACACAAGCCTAGTCTCCTCCATTATCAACATTCCCCACCAGGGAGGTACATCCAAAAGTCCATAGTTTACATTAGAGTCCTCTCTTGGTTTTACTGAATTTATTAGACTGGGTATTAGTATTCCTTAGAACTTGTTGATTCTAAGATGTATGCTATGATTGGTCACTATAGACCACAAAATACCATAAATATTCTTTCATTCATGCATTAAACAAACACTTTTGAAATCCATGTTGAGTTCAAGGTCTCGTGCTAGTTGTCATTGTACCAAAACCTGCCCTCTTGCCCCTCAACACACACCGCAATCAAACATGTACCACTCCATCCCCAATCTGCCTGTGTCATGACCGAAGCCTGAGCACTGGTCTTCATAAGCTCTCTCCAAGTCACTGCCAAAGAGCTCTCTGTCAAAGGCTACCATGAAATAGCTTAAAGGGCTTTCAGGACTCCTGAGTAAAGCCAATTCAAAAGAGACTCTGGCAGTAGGTGGTACCAACACCTTCCTAAGGACCCCTGGCACCCCACCTCGCTCCCTTGAAGCTCCACTCTTAGCTTTTATTATCTACAAACAAGGGTGCTTTATTTCTTCTCAGCCTGTTTCATAAATCCAAAGCAGTTCTATGAGCTGCAATACTAGTTGGTGGATTAAAACTACAATCTGGACTGGCAAGCTGCTAGTCAGTAACGTGCCTTGGGAGCAGGAAGGCTGGTAGAGGGGGGTGGGAGTGGAGGGAGGGAGGGAGGGTGGTGGGGGCAGGGAGGACAGCGCTGTCCGGTCCTGCATTGTGCCACAAGAAAGGTAGAAGACAAGGCCATTGTGTTTGCTCAATGGCTTTTCTTTGGTTTTGTTCTTTTCTCCTATGTCTGACAGCACGTGGGCAGGGGGCTTGTTTCATTGTTTAGGTTCTCTCTTCTCTCTGTGTTGTCAACGGCACCCATCTACAAAGAGACAGCCAAGGAATAGTTTGTTTGTTAAGAAAATAAAAAGGAAAATTCTTTTGTTTCCAGTTTCTGTGCAGCTTGGAAACAGCCCTCACAAAGCAGGATTTTCAAAGAAATGCTTCATAATTCAGAGACATGTCAGTCCATTTATTTCTGACCCCATCAATGTCCTAGACCCCTGATCTAGGTTTCTTCCCAGTGCTTCTTGCCCACCACCAACGAGAGCCACCTAAAACCTGGGCTCTAAAATAAAAAAAAAAAAGCTGTAGGCAGACCTCCTAACAAGATGGGCTACTGCCTGGCACCACCATAATTTATTTATTGAGTATAATGGCTAGGAACTTGGCTTATTTATGGCAGACTTTTCTGAGTGTTTATTGATACTGCTAATTCTTGGCAACCAGAAGGGAGAGTTGGCAGGTTCAGTAATCCAAAGAGTGGCGCTATGAAGTTCCATCCTCAGAATAGCACCAAGGAAGCAAATGATTTGTGATGCTCAGAAGCGATTGTGAATATTCAACTAGAGTTTAAGCTGAGGTGATTTCCCAAACAAATCATTACAGAGGAAATGTTTAAAGAGAGAAAACGTAAGGAAATAAGGAAAGGTGTTGCTAGACAATATTTACCCCAGCCCTGAGGCCAGACTGAGTTCATGCAACCCTAAAAATAAAGCAGTTCAGATGGTGAGTTTGGGCCTACTGAATCAGAGGGAATTCTGTGATTTGGATGTCACATCATATTTACAAGGCTTGTCCCTGTGGTGCCATTCACTATATGGAATTTTACATTTAAAAAATTAAGAAATAAATTATTAACATAGAATCTGAAACACGGGTGGTAGCAACCATCCAAGTTGGCATATTAATATCTGCAACAGTTGGATGCTGGACTATAACACCTACTGGCAAAGTTTGGGATTACATCTCATCACAGACCACTTATTATTCGTGCAGTCAGTATAGTCCCTCAATAGTTATCAAGTATTTATTGTGTGCCCAGCATTCTTCTAAGCTCTGGGGTTACAATGGTAAAGAAAGACTGACACATTTTTGTCCTATGAACAGAAAACATATTGAGGTGAGACAGACAGATATAATCAAATTAATATATAAGACTATTTCAGATAGTAGTAAGTGCTATGAAAATTAACAAAATTTAGTAATGTAATAGAAAACAGAGCTAGAGGGCCAATGGTGGGACTGCTTTACTTGGGGTAGTTATGTAAGATCTGACATTGGGATGAACCCAGAACGAGAAAGAGTGAACCATACAGAAACCTACATGATCAACATTTCAGGAAGAGAAGACGTCAGGTACAAGGGGCCTGAGATGGGAACCTGTCTTAGTCCATTATGTGATGCTGTAACAGAATACTACAGACTGGTTAATATATAATGAGTAGAAATTTGTTTCTCCCAGTTCTGGAGGCTGGGAAGCCTAAGGTCAGACAGCAGCAGGTTTGTTGGTGAGGATCTGGCCTCTGTTTCCAAGATGGCACCTTGAATGTTGCAGTCTCTGTGTTGGGAGGCGGGGGAGGAATGCTGTGTCCTTACATGGCTGAAGGAAGAAAGGAAAAGCGTACAAACTGCACTCCCTCTTTCAAGCCTTTTTATAAGAGCACCTAATCCCATTCCTGAGGAAGGAGCCCTTATTGCCTAATCACTTCTTCAAGGTTACATTTCTTAATACTATTACATTGACAACACCAGATTTTGGAGAGGACACATTCAAACCACAGCAGAACTCATTTTATGTGTTTGGGAAACAGAAAGAAGGTTAGTAAGACTAAGAGTAGAGAGTCTGGGAGAGCATGGCAGAAGACAAGATCAGAGAAGTATGTAGGAAACGCACCATGGTATTGTGTGCCAGTACCTGGGAGGCTGAGGTGGGAGGATCCCTTGAGGCCAGGAGTTCAAGGTTGCAGTGCACTCTAACTACACCTGTGAATAGCCACGGCACTCCAACCTGAGCAATATAGCAAGACTCTGTCATTTGGGGTTTTTAAAAGATGTACATAGGGGCAAAATTAGGATTAGAGGTTTGGATTTTATTTTAAATGTCCTAAAAACAACACTAGATGGCTTTCAGAAGGAAAGTGACAGATATTATTTCAGGTTTCAGATGATCATCCTGGCTGCTATGTGGAACATATAAGCAAGGAAGCTTAGCCAGAGGCTGAGCAATTGTCCAGGTGAGAAGTTATGGTGGCACTGGTTATGGTGGCATTTATTTTTTGTATAGAGGTAGAGATGGAAGAAAGAGGTCAAATTTGAAAGAGATAAGAGGACGGTTTTAAGGATTTCTAAGTATAGGATCACAACACATTGCTTTATACTTTAGATTTGCAAAATTAATATTTGAACTAAGTATTTTACTAATACTTAGTAAATACTTAGCACTAGACTCAACTTTCTCCTTCCAACACCGCTCCAACCCATTCTAAATTTCTCTAAAAACTAAGTACCTATTGCCAATAGAATACAAATTAAGAGGCTCAATTCAACTATCAAATGAGCCTGTTTTCAAATTTTTATTATACCAATTAGCAGTCCTGAGGTCTTTGGCAAAGTATTAAATTTCCTGAGCCTCAATTTTATTAACTGAAAATGGAGATAATAATAGGAGCCACCTCACAATTGTTGTGGGGCCTAACTCATATGGTGTATGTACATAGCCCACTTGTAGACACGTAACAAATACTCAATACACATTAACTAGTAATCTTCTTAAAACTTCTTCTAAGTGGAAGTAGATGCCTTATCATTATAGTCTAATCTATAAGACACGTAAATGTCTGGTCAGACTTGCATATTCATAGAGCAACCTTGAAATTTTCAAATTGCCAGAAGTGTAGCTTTTATTTTTTTCATTTTTAATCGATGTACAAATAGCACATATAAACTGCATATATTCAAAATCACAATTCAATTTTTTTTGTATAAGTATATAACTGTGAAACCATCACCATGATTGAGATGATGAACACGTTCACTGTCTCCAAAAGTTTCCTCATGTTCTTTTGTGGCACCTCTTTGTCCCTCTCTGCAGCCCCCGCACTAGCCCCTAGGCAACCAATGATCTCTTTCTGTCACTCTAGATTGGTTTCCATGTCCTAGAATTTTATGTAAATGAAATCATACAGTTTGCAGTTTTTGTTGTTGTTCTGGCTTCATTCACACAGTCGTGCATTCCTTTTAATTGCTGAGCAGTGTTCTGTTGCATAGATGCACTACAGTTTGTTTATAACTGCTGATGGACATTTGGATTGTTTCTAGATTTTTATTATTACAAACAAAGCTGCTATGAACATCCATGTATAAATCTGAATGTCATGTCTTATTCTATGCTGCTGTAACAGAACACCTGAGAATGGGTAATTTATAAACAACAGAAATTTGTTTCTCACAGTTCTGGAGGCTGAGAAGTCCAAGATAAAGACACCAGCATCTGGTGAAGGCTGCCCTCTGTTTCCAAGATGGAACCTTGAATGCTGTGTCTTCAGGAAGGGAGGAATGCTGCGTCCTCATGTGGAAGAAGGAGGAAGAGTAAAAAGAGGCTAACCTCTGTCTGTCAAGTCCTTTCGTAAGGGCATTAATCTATTCATGAGGCAGAGCAGTCATGAGCTAAACTCCCAAAAGACTCCACCTCCCAACGCTGTTCCATTGTAAATTAAGTTTCTGTGTTTCTTCTTTTTAGAGAGAATGTCTCATTCTGTCACCCAGGCTTAGGGGCAGCGGCACATTCATAGCTCACTGCAGCCTCCAACTCTGGTGCTCAAGTCATCCTTCCACCTTAACCTCCTGAGTAGCTGGGACCACAAGCATGTGTCATCATGCCCAGCTACTTTTAAATTTTTTTTTTTTTTTTTTTGGTAGAAATAATGTCCTGCCATGCTGCCCAGGCTGGTCTTGAACTCCTGGCCTCAAGTGATCCTCCCACCTCCATCTCTAACACGTGAATTTAGGGGAATACATTTAGACCATAGCATGTGGATATATGCTTTCATTTCTCTTGGGTAAATACCTAGAAGTTAAATGGCTGGATCTTATGGTAAGTATATGATTAACTTTTTAAGTAACTACCAAAATGATACAACTACATTTTCCAAAGTGGTTTTGTCATTAAAGTGGTTTTATCATTTTACACTTCCACTAGCAATGTTTGAGAGTTCCACTTGTTCCAGTATTTTGTATGCCAGTCTTTTTAATTTTAGCCATTCTGATAGGTGTATAGTGATTTCTCATTGTGCTTTTAATTTGCAGTTTTGTAATGACTAATGATGTTAATTAAGCATCTTTTCATATGCTTACTTCTTTCTTCTCTGAACTGTTTAGATAATTAATTGCCTCTAAGAATTCGTTAATTTCTCTAGGCTATCATAAGTAAATAAAGAATTAAATAGATTATAAGTAGGCAGGAAGGTAGGTAGGTAGGTGGATGGATGGATAAATATATTGATAGATAGAGAGATAGAGAGATAGATAGATAGATAGATAGATAGATAGATAGATAGATAGACAGATAGATAGAAATTTGAGTTCCTATCGTGTGCCAGACATGATTTTAGGCAATAAGAATAGAGTGCTGAATGAGACAAAAATTCTGCCCTTATGGGATTTCTATTCACATGACAGAGACAGGCAATAAACAATGTAATAAAATGTTAGATATACATAATTATTATGAAAAAACCTTGAATAGTATACGATGACAGATAGTGAAGGGATGAAGCAGAAATGAAGCAACATTTTGAGATGATTTTAGACTGTCACATTTATTACCTGCACTTCCTGGGAGGCCCTCAAGAGCACTGTACAGTACTGCTCTGTGGTACTATGCACCATGGATTATGCTCAGTGCAGATTTGTTAATTATTCTGAGTCCTCTGTCCCCTTCACAAGGGTGGGGTGTCTTGGTCCATTTGGCCTGCTATGACGCAATACCATAAACTTGGTGGCTTATAAACAACAGACATTTATTTCTCACAGTACTGGAGCCTGGAGAGTCCAAGATCAAAGTGCCAACAGATTTGGTATCTGCTGACGCCCACTTTCTGGTTAATAGGTGGTGCCTTCTAGCTGTGTCTTCACATGGTAAAGGGCCAGGTAACATTCTGGGGTCTCTTTCATAGGGACGTGAATCCCTCATGACCTAATCACCTCCCAATGGTCCCACTTTCTAAGACCATCATTTTGGGAGTTAGGTTTCAACATGTGAATTTTGGGAAGACACAAACATTTGACCATAGCAATGGGGCTCCTCCCATCTGTCTTGTTCCCTGATGAATCTCTCACTTGTGGCTGAGGGTCAAGAACATGGTAGGCATTTGTTTAATAGATATCAATTAGATAAATTAAGGAAGGAAGGGAGGAGTGAATGGTACATAGTAAGAATGTGACGTGCAGGGAGAACTCAGTACCAAAAGTGAGGCAAGAATTCAGACTTACCAAGGCCTCTTCTGCCAGCTTCCTCTTCTTGGCAGAGCACCTGTGCCACAGCTCATCCAGACAGTTGTGTTCATCCCTTTTGATCCAGATGAGATGCAGGTGCTCTCCTGAGTATCTCTGTCTCCACCATAGAATTGTTTGATTCCAGGTAACATCAGTGGCTCCAAACCCTCTCCTTGTGACCTTACTAGGTGGCATTTACCACACTCTACATCATGAGTGATGTGGGAATTATGCTTCTTGAGATGAGAAAGAAGCCCAGATCATCAACTTTGTAACCCTCTCGGCCCCATTTCAGTATCAGATACATAGAAGCTCAGTAAATATTTATTGTATTAAATTGAATCCTAAGTCCCTCTACATGATTCAAGATGTCAGTGAAATATCCTTCACCATTCCAAAAGGCAGAACAAGAGGAAACATCCTATGTTCCTGAAGCACGAGTAATTGGACTTAAGAAAAATTTTGATTTGGGTCCTCTAAGTTGTTTAAACAAACTCATTCATGTAATTTGTGTTTGGTAATTTTTGAAAACAGGAGACATTTTCAGTCTGAAATAATTTTGAACTCTTCCAAAGAAGAGACAGAGGCATGGATGAGACGACCTTTAAAAGTTGCTTGCAATGTGTTAAAGATGCAATGTGTCACTTGTTTATTTGTATGTGACATCCTCAGTGAGCTCAAATTCCAAGTCCACAGAGCTGCATGGGCCACTAGAGTCCTCCGAAGCCCCTGGAAAGCTGCAGATCCTGCCTCCCTGTCTCAAAGTTTACAGCCACTGCAAAGGTCAGGAATTGTGGTCCTCACATGGAAAAGATGAGACACCCAGGGAGCAGGCAGGTTTGCAACCCAAAGCTCCCTTGAGGAACACGGAGCAAAGCCACCAGCCAAGGCGTGTTGTTTCCATCATAATGTGTGCTGCACAGTGTGGAAGAGGTTTATGGTGGCCCTGGCCTAGAGCTGTAAAGTTTATTTCTGCACATTAGCCAGTCCATTGTCCCCTGCCCCCAATACCTCTTTCATCTTCTTTAGGTAGACTTGTCAGGATCCTCTTTTAAATACAAGCCAACTTGGGTGGGACAGAGTTCGTATATCAGCACCTTAATAAATGATCTTCTTTTAAACACAAACCAACTGGGGCAGGGCTGCTTGTGTATCAGAACCTTAAAGAAGGCACTAATGTGGCACCCATGGTTCCTAGCCTGTCTTCCTCATTATCTACTGTATTATGAGAATCTAAATAATCTCAGCCTCTCCTGCCTGTGCACTGACTCTGAGGATGCAGTGAACTAACAATAGGTAGAATCATTGCAGACGAAAGGTAGCATCTTTGTATTGCATGGTGTGTTCGGGAAAATGAAGCATTGTATCTGTGTTCACATTTTTACTTCTGCAAAATGCTGTGTTTCTCCCCAGGCCATGATCCCTGAATCTGAGGAAAAATATTTTAATGCAATTGGGAAGTAAGGGGGAGAGAAGAAAAAATATGGTGCAATATTCTCATCCAGAAGATGGGGATAAAATATCATCTTCTTTATGGGTATTTTGATGATTAAATTGTAAGATCGACATAAAGAGCTCAACACAGAAACTGGTACCTGGAAAGTGATCAATAAATGTTACATAGAATTATTATCTGCTATAACTGTTAGACCCAACTTTCTGGGAAGTCCACTGGACATGGAGGGAGGGAGAGGGAGATGAAATGATAGGAATAAAAATAATACAAGTGAGAACACATTTCTTGCTGAGAGGCAATGTAACGTAGCAGAGAAAGTGCTAATGTTGAGTGCTAGACGAGCCTGATATGTTGTGGGAATGAAAGGCAGGTGAAGAGGGAACACTCAATACATGTTGGTTCATTTTTCTTGCTTCCATCTTTCACTTCACTAATTTGTTCTCAATAGGGAATACTTTTTGTCTGAAATTACTTCACAATTCTTTCATAACTAGGTTCAAATCCACCACTATTGATTTTTTCTCTCTCTTAAGAGATAGGGCCTTATTCTGTCTCCCAGGTTGGAATGTAGTGGCACAATCCTAGCCTTGAACTCTTGGGTTCAAGTGATCCTCTCAACTCAGCCTCTCAAGTATCTGGGACTAAAGGTACATGCCCACTAGGCTGAGCTAATTTTTTAAATTCTTATTTTATTTATTTATTTTGTAGAGATGGATGCTTACTTTGTTGCCCAGGCTGGTCTCGAACTCCTGGCCTCCAGTGATCCTCCCACCTCAGCCTACCAAATAGCTGGGACTACAGGCATGAGCCACTGCCCCTGGCCCCTGATTCTCTTTTAATTAGGACAATCCTGGTTTCCAATGCCCGTTGTGCTGTTTATTAAGCATATGGTCTTGTGTATGTGACTTAACCACACAGGGGCTAAATACCTGATATATAAAATAGAGATTTTAACCCCTATACCAGAGGGTTATTAGGATGATCATATGAGATAACACATGGAGAGGGCTTATCATACAGTGGTACTCAATAAATGGTATCATTGGTAGATTTCCCTAAGCACAGCTGGCTTGCAGGAGTGACTGCTAAAACAATTACCTTGGCTAGCATTTATGGGATTTTTACTAACAAAGAGGAAAAATAATTTGCTTCATCTAAAATGTTGACAAGTGAGCTATAAATGAAAGAAGATGTGTGCACCCTAGAGAGGGAGGGCATTCAGTTTCTCTGTGCTCCTACAGAGGTTTGTCTCCATTCCTGAAAATCTCTTTCATTGCCTCTTTTGATGAAATGAACAACATTCCTAACAACTGACTGTATAATGCTACAGTTTCTCTCTGGCTTGCTTATTGCTTCCTATTGAACTCTCTGGGGGAATATCATGCCCCACTTTCAGATATGTTGTGCTCACTCTGGGTCATTAAGTCCTTCCCTCATCAATACCAACGGCACACAGAAGCAGTTCATGGCAGGTGTTTACTTCTTCTGAGATGTGTTAACCTCAGGTCTTGTTGGACTGGTATTTACCACAATGGCTCTATTTTGTAGATTTAAAAACCTGACGCTCATGGGTTAGAAATGAGTAGGCCAAAGCTCTAATGAGGAAAATAACATAGAAAGACAATGAATTTCAGGCTGTTTTCAAGCTGCACTGGATTTTGTTGAGTTTTTGTTTTTTTTTTTTTTCAAGTTGTGAAAGCAGTTTGTGTTTATTACTCTAAGACAAACAATACAGTTTCTTATAGGAGTTGGAAAGCAGGTACCAACCACCAGACCCATAGTACCTGCCTTACTTGGAAGACTAATTACAATTGCAAAAACTACTCTTTATTGTGCTCTAGCTGAATATAAGGGTTTAACATCTTAATCTCTTAGAATTAAAATCTGCATGATATTCTGGCCCTCATCAACCCATAGTAAGAAGGCTTGTTAAAACCTGGGCAGAATATGAGGTGAAGCAAGACGGTGTTAGAGAAGGGTTCCTGATCATCACCCCAGACAAGGACCAAGTTAACAGCTATCTACACAGAAAAAAACACCTTCATAAGAATCAATAAACAGATTAGCACTCATAGTACCTGGTTTTAACTTCTTAGTGCTGAAAAAGGCACTGAAGAGATAGAAAGAAACAGTCTTGAGTCACTGACGCCACCCTTCTCCGACCCCTGGCAGCAGTGGCCTCGTGCAGAGAGCCTCTTTGGGGGCTGGATCAGGGAGAACACAGCAATTCTGAGACATTGAACTCAGTGCTGCCTTGTTAGAGCAGAAAGGCGAACTGGGTCAAACTCAGCTGATGTCTGCCTACACAGGGAGCATTTAAACCAGCGCTAAACAGAAGCCAATCATGGATCCCAGCAGTCAGAACTTGTGCCTGCAAATCTTACCACAGAGGGCTACAGTGCTCTGTAACTCCAGGTAAACTTGAAAGGCAGTCTAAGCCATAAGGACTGCAATTCTCAGACTAGTCCTGTGTTGAATTAGGCCCAGAAGCAGTGGACTGGGGTGGAGGGCAGGTGGATGCAACCTACTAAGACATCAACTGGGGCAGCCAAGGGAGTGCTGGCATCACCCCTCCCCTAACCCCAGGCTCCACAGGTCGTGGCTCCAAAAGAGACCCCCTTCTTCCACTTGAGGAGAGGAGAGGGAAAAGTGGAAAGGACTTTGTCTTGCGTCTTGGATACCAGCTCAGCCACACAGGATTGGACACCAGTCAGAGTTGTGAGGCCACTATTCCAGGCCCTAGCTTCTGGACAACATTTCTAAACACATCCTGGGCCAGAAGGGAACCCACTGCCTTAAAAGAAAGGACCAAGTCCTGGGAGCATTCATCACCTGCTAACTGAAGAGCCCTTGGACCCTAAATAACGAGCAGCAATACCCAGGTACTACATCAAGGGCCTTGGTTCAGCCTCTGGGACTTGCTGGCTTCAAGTGAGACTCAGCCATTCCCAGCTATAATGACTATGGGGCAAAACTCCTCCTGCTTGAGAAAAGCGGAGGCAGAAGTAAAGGGGAATTTGTCCTGAACCTTAGATACCAGCACAGTCACAGAGGGGCAGAGCATCAGACAGGCACTTGGGATTCCTGATTCCAAGACTTGACTCTTGGACAGCATTTCTGGACCTGACTGAAGCCAGCAGGGATCCCACTGTCCTAGAGGGTGAGTTCCAGGCCAGGCAGCATTCACCATGAGCTGACTGAAGTGCCCTTGGACCTTAAGGAAACATGGGAGGTAGTCCAGCAGTACTCCTTGTGGCCTGGGGTGGCAGTGGCTACAGGGAGAGGCTCCTTTGTCCTTGGAAAGGGGAGGGAAGAGTGCGAAGGACTGTGTCTCATGGTTTGAGTGCCAGCTCAGCCATAATACAGTAACACCAGATGGACTTCTAAGGTCTTTGACTCTAGTTCCTGACTCTTGGATAGCACCTCTGGACCCATGTGGGGCCTGGGGGACCTCACTGTCCCGAAAATAAGAATACAAGCCTGGTTGGCTTTGCCACCTGATGATTGTAAAGCCCCAGGGACTTTAGAGAACACAGGCAGTAGCCAGGGAATGGTTACAGCAGGCCTTGGGCGAGACCCAGAGCTGTGTTAGATTCAGATCTGACCCAGCCCAGTCATATTGCTGGTGGTGATTGTGTCATTCCACCCCCAGCTTTATGTGGCTCAGAACAGAGAGAGAGATTTCATTTGTTTGGGAGAAAGTAAAGGAAGAGAACAAGAGTCTCTGCCTGGTAATCCAGAGAATTCTCCCAGATCTTGTCCAAGACGATCAAGTCGGTACCTCTATAAGTCTGCAAGAATCACAGCATTACTGGGCCTGGGGTGCCTCCTAAAGCACATACAGCTTAGATACACACAATTATTTTCAAATATCTAGAAAGCCTTCCCAATAAGGATGGCTACAAATAATCCCAGACAGTGAAGACTATAATAAATAACTAACTCTTCAATGCCCAGATACCAAAGAACATCTACTAGCATCAACACCATCCAGGAAAACATGACCTTACCAAATGAACTAAATAAGGGACCAGGGACCAATCCTGGAGAAACAGAGATATGTGACCTTTCAGACGGAGAATTCAGAATAACTGCATTGAGGTAACTCAAACAAACTCAAGATAACACAGAGAAGGAATTCAGAATTCTATCACATAAATTTAACAGAGATTGAAATAATTAAAAAGAATCAAGCAGAAATTCTGGAACTGAAAAATTCAGTTGGCATACTGAAGAATGCATCATATTTTCCTTTAATAGCAGAACTTATCAAGCAGAAGAAAGAGTTAGAGAGCTTGAAAACAGGCTATTTGAAAATACACAGTAAGAGGAGACAAAATTTAAAAAATAAAAAGCACTGAAGCATGCCTACAGGATCTAGAAAATAATCTCAAGGGCAAATCTAAGACTTATTGGTCTTAAAGAAGAGGTTGAGAAAGATATATTGGCAGAATGTTTTTTTCAAAGGAACAATACCAGAGAACTTCCCAAACCTAGAGAAAGATATCGATATCCAAGTACAAGAAGGTTATAGAACACCAAGCAGATTTAACCCAAAAAAGACTACCTCAAGGCATTTAATAATCAAACTCCCAAAAGTCAAGGATAAATAAAGGATCCTAAAAGCAGCAAGAGAAAAGAAACAAATAACATAAAATGGAACTCCAATATGTCTGGTAGCAAACTTCAGGGGAAACTTTACAAACCAGGAGAGAGTGACATGACATATTTAAAGTGCTGAAGGAAAACAAAAACAAAAACAAAAATATTTTACCCTAGAATAGTATATCAGGCAGAAACAGCCTTCAAACATGAAGGAGAAATAAGTATTTTCTCAGACAAACAAGAGCTGAGGGATTTCATCAATACCAGACCTTTCCTACCAGATGTGCTAAAGGGAGTACTTCCATCAGAAAGAAAAAGAAGACGTTAATGAGTGATAAATAATCACCTGAAGGTACAAAACTCATTGGTAATAGTAAGTAAACTAAAAAACAAAGAATATTATAACACTGTAACTGTGGTGTGTAAACTACTCTTATCCTAAATAAAAAGACTTAAAAATAAACCAATAAAAAATAATAACTACAAGAATTTTCAAGACATAATTAGTACAATAAAATATAAATGGAAACAACCAAAAGTTAAAAAGTGAGGAGATGAGTTAAAGCATAGAGTTTTTATTAGTTTTCTTTTTGCGTGTTTGCTTGTTTATGCAAATAATGCTAAGTTGTTATTCGGTAAAATAATAGGTTATTTATTAGATAATATTTGCAAGCCTCATGGTAACTTCAGACCAAAAAACATGCAATGGACACACAAAAAATAAAAGTAGGAAACTACATTATACGGCCAGAGAAAATCCCCTCCACTAGAGGAAGATAGAAAGGAAAGAAAGAAGAAAGAGAAGACCACAAAACACCAGAAATCAAATAACAAAATGACAGGAGTAAGTCCTTACTTACCAATAATAACACTGAATGTAAATAGACTAAACTCTCCCATCAAAAGACATAGACAAGTTGAATAGATTTAAAAAAAACAAGACCCATTGATCTGTTGCCTACAAGAAACACACTTAGCCTACAAACACACACAAAAACTTAGAATAAAGAGATAGAAAAAGAAACCCCATGCCAATGGAAACCGAAAAAGAGCAGAAGTCACTATATTATATCAGACTAAATAGATTTCAAGAAAAACCTATAAGAAGAGACAAAAAAGTCACTATATAATGATAAAGGGATAAATTCAGCAAGAAGATATAACAATTTTAAATATATGTGCTTCCAACTGTGAATCACCCAGATACATCAAAGAAATATTATTAGAGCTAAAGAGAGAGCTAGGCCCAAATAGCTGAAGATTTCAACACTCCATTTTCTGCACTGGGCAGATCTTCAAGACAGAAAATCAACAAGAAATATCAGACTTATTCTGTACTATAGACCAAATGTATCTAATAGATACTTACAGAACATTTCGTCCAACAGCTGCAGAATACATACACTTTTCCTCAGCATATGGATCATTATCAAAGATAAGCCATACATTAGGTCACAAAACAAGTTTTAAAACATTAAGATGATTAGGGTATCTTCTCTGACCACATGGAATAAAACTAGAAATTAATAATGAGAGGAGTTTTGGAAACTCTAAAAATGCATGAAAATTAAACAATATGTTCCTAAATAACCAGTGAGTCAATGGAGAAGTTAGGAAGAAAATTGAAAAATTTCTTGAAACAAATTATAATGGAAACACAGCATACCAAAACCAATGGGAAACAGCAAACTAAGAGGGAAGTTTATAGCTATAAGTACCTATATCAACAAAAAGGAAAAGCTTCAAATGAACAATATAACAATGCATCTTAAAGAACTAGAAAAGCAAAAGCAAATCTAACCCAAAAGTAGTAGAATAAAATAAATAATAAAGATCAGGGCAGAAATAAATTACATTGAAATGAGAAAAAATACAAAAGATCAATGAAACAAAAAGTTGTTTTTTTGAAAATTTAAACAAAATTGACAAATCTTTAGCCTGACTAAGAAAAAAAAAGAAAGAAGATCCAAATAAATAAAATCAGAAATGAAAAAGGAGGCATTACAATTGATGCTGCAGGAATTCAAAGGATCATTAATGGTTACTATGAGCAACTATATGCCAATAAGTTGGAAAATCTAGAAGAAATAGGCAAATTCATAGATATATACAACCTACCAAGATTAAACCAGGAAAAAAATCCAAAACTTGAACAGATCAATAACACGTAACAATATTGAAGCTGTAATTAAATCTCCCAATAGAGAATAACCAGGACCTGATAGCTTCAATGCTGAATTCTAACAAACATTTAAAGAACTAATACCAATCCTACTCAAACTATTCTGAAAAATAGAGTAGGGAGACACTACTTTTAAACTCATTCTGCAAAGCCAGTATTATCCCAATACCAAAATCAAACACACATCAAAAAAAAAAAAAGAAGAAGAAGAAGAAGAAGAAAACTACAGACCAATATCTCTGATGAATATCAATGCAAAAATCTCAACAAAATACTAGCAAACTCGCTTTGGGAGGCCGAGGTGGGCGGATCACAAGGTCAGGAGATCGAGACCATCCTGGCTAACACTGTGAAACCCCATCTCTACTAAAAATACAAAAAAGTAGCCGGGCATGGTGGTGGGTGCCTGTAGTCCCAGCTACTTGGGAGGCTGAGTCAGGAGAACAGCATGAACCTGGGAGGTGGAGCTTGCAGTGAGCCAAGATCATGCCACTGCACTCCAGCCTGGGCAAGAGGGCTAGACTCCATCTAAGGAAAACAAAAAACAAACAAACAAACAGAAAAAACTAGCAAACTCCATTCAACAATACATTAGAAAGATCATTCATTATGACCAATTGGGATTTTCTCTGGAATACAAGGATGGTTCAACATACGTGAATCAATCAGTGTGCTACATCATGTTAACAACATGAAGGATAAAAACTGTATGATCATTTCAACTGATGCTGAAAAAGCATTTGATAAAATTTAACATCCCTTCATAATAAAAACCCTCTAAAAACTGGGTGTAGAAGGAGCATACCCAAACATATTAACAGCCATATATGACAGACCCACAGTTAGTATCACACTGAATAGGAAAAAAATGAAAGCCTTTTCTCTAAGATCTGGAACACAGCATGGGTTCTCACTGTCACCACTGTTATTCAAAATAGTACTGGAAGTTCTAGCTAAGGCAATCAGGCAAGAGAAAGATATAAAGTGCATCCAAATTAAAGAGAAAGAAGTCAAATTATCCTTGTTTGCAGATGATATGATTTTATATTTTGAAAAACTTAAAGACTCCTCAAAATAACTATTGAACTGAAAAAAAATCAGTAAAGTTGCAGAATACAAAATCAACATACAAAAATCAGTAGCATATTTACATGTTAACAATGCAATCCCTATGAAAATACCAATAACATTCTTCACAGAAATAAAAAAAAATTCTAAAATTTATATGGAACCAATAAAGACCCAGAATTTCCAAAGCTATCTTAAGCAAAAAGAATAAAACAGAAGGAATCACATTATATGACTTCTAATTATGCTACAGAACTATAGTAACCACAATAGCATGGTACTGGTATAAAAACAGACTCATAGACAAATGGAACAGAATAGAGAACCCAGAAACAAATCCACACAGCTACACCGAACTCATTTTTGACAAAGATGCCAATAATATAAACTGGGTAAAATAAATGGTGCTGGGAAAACTGGATATTCATATGCAGAAGAATGAAACTAGACCCCCATCTCTTACCACATACAAAAATCAAACAAAAATGGATTAGAGACTAAAATCTGAGGCCTCAAATTATGAAACTACTATAAGAAAACATTGGAGAAAATCTCTGGGACATTGATCTGGGCAAAAATTTCTTGACCAATACCCCACAAGCACAAGCAACTAAAGCAAAAATAGACCAAAGGGGTCATATCAAGTTAAAAAGCTTTTGCACAGCAAAAGATACAATCAACAAAGTGAAGAGACAACCCACAGAAATGAGAGAAAGTATATTAATGACCAGAATATATAAGGAGCTTAAACAACTCTATAGGAAAAAATCTAAAAATTTGACCAAAAAATGAGCAGAAGATTTGAACAAACATTTCTGAAAAGAAGATGCACAAATGGCAAACAGGCATATGAAAAGATGGTCAATATCATTGATCATCAGAGAAATGCAAATCAAAAGTACAATGAGACATTATCTCATCCCAGTTAAAATGGCTCATACCAAAAGACAGGCAATAATGAATGCTGGTAAAGGTGTGGAGAAAAGGCAACTCTTGTATACTGTTGGTGGGAATGTAGATTTTTACAACCACTATGAGTAACAGTCTGAACATTCCTCAAAAAACTAAAACTAAAAATTGAGCTACCATATGATCCAGCAATCTCACTTCTTGGTATATAACCCTAAGAAAGGAAATCAGCATATGAAAGAGATATCTGCACTTCTGTGTTTGCTGCAACACTATTTACACTAGCTAAGATGTGGAAATAGCATAAGTGACCATCAATGGAAGAATGGGCAAATAAAATGTGGTACATATACACAATGGAGTACTATTCAGTCATAAAAAATGAGAACCAGTCATTTGCAACAATATGGATGGAACTGGAGATCATTATGTTAAGAGAAATAAGCCAAGCACATAAAGACAAAACTGCATGTTCTCACCTATTTGTGTTATCTAAAAATCAAAACAATTGAACTCATGGACATAGAGAGTAGAAGCATGGTCACAGAGGCTGGGAAGGGGAGTGGGAGGGTGGCAGAGGGAGGTAAGGATGGCTAAGGGGTACAAAATAATAGCTGGAAAGAATGAATAAGACCTACTATTTGATAGCACAACAGACAATAGTCAATACTCGCTTAATTGTGCCTTTTAAAATAACTTAGAGTGTAATTGAATTGTTTGCAACTTGAAGGATATATGCTTGAGGGGAGAGATACCCCATTCTCCATGATATGCTTATTTCACATTGCATGCCTGTTTCAAAACATCTCCTATACCCTATAAATAAATACACATACTGTGTACCTACAAAAATTGAAATTAAAAAACAAACGTGAGCAGAAGGCAAACAATTCTGCCTGAGGAGCAGTGGTTCAACCCAGTTTTCTCTCATAGAACCCCAGTTGCTGTCTTGGAGTTGGCTTGTCTCCAAACCCTCCACTTTGTTCCATTTGTTCTGCTTGTGTAGCCTGTCTTTGCTTTTGATCAGGCCCATGCCTAGCTGTATAGCTATCTGCTAACCTGGACTTACTGACCTGGAGTGCACACCATGCCTGCTCTCTCATGGCTGGCCTCACATGCTGAAGTCTGAACTGGCTTCCTTCCCTGGATTCATGGTACCAATGGGCACTTTCTGCTTTCCCTGGTGTTCCAGGGCCATTCTTCTGGCCTGGCTCTGGTTCCTGGCCTTTTCTGAGAGAAGTCCTACTTTGCTGCTGCTGCTACTGCTTCTGCCAGACTGGGTTAGATTCCCTTGTACTCTTGTCTGAGCAGCTCAGAGTTTTTGTCATTTTTTTATTCCCTCACATTACCAATAAGAAGTAATTGCAAGAAGGGTAGAAAGTAGAACAAGAGTATTGTTTCCATTTTACAGAAAGCTAGACTCAAATCCAAAACATTAAGGTGGCTATGTTCATCAAATTAAGATCAGCTTAATATAGTATCAGCTTCCCCTGACACTCATTCCTGCTCTCTTCTCTGCCAATATTCTCAAGACTTGGGAGAATCCTGTTGCAGTAACACAGAAGATGAGACCCAAAGCAGGATACACCACCTGCCAATGTCTTGTTCACCCTCAGCGCTCTGACAGGACCTTGGAAGAAAGTGGAAATCCTGTTTCTGTGTAAAGAAGGCCATCATGGGAAGGTTTACTGTATTAGTTTCCCAGTACTACCATAACAAAATATCACAAATTAGGTGGCTTAAAAAAAAAAAACAAAAATTTGTTGTTTTACAGTTCTGGAGGCTGGTAGTTTCAAATCAAGGTGTTCAAAGGGTAATGTTCCCTCATACCCCTATAAGAAAAAGTAGGGGACTTTTTTCTTCCTGCTTTCTAGCTGCTGGTGTTGCCTGCAGTGTTTGGCATTTCTCAGCTTGTAGATGTATTATTCTGATGCTCCACCTTCACGTGGCATTCTCCCAGTGTCTCTGTCTTCACCTGGCTGTCTTCATAGAGGATAACAGTCATATTGAATTAGGGGCTCACCCAACTCCACTATGATCTTAATTTAACTAGTCATATCTGCAACAACCCTATTTCCAAATGAGGTCACATTTTGAGTTACTGGGGCTTAGGACCTCAACATATCCTTTTTTCAGTGACACATAAAGTTCACTCATAAAGTGACTATCATAAATTCAGCTCATAAAGGTATTAAAATAAGTTGAATTCCCTTTTAGAGAAGAAGTGGTCCAAGGGCATGGGGATTACAGAGCATGAAAAGGCAAATGCACCTTAAAAATGCTTTTGAGGGCCAGGCACGGTGGCTCACGCCTGCAATCCCAGCACTTTGGGAGGCTGAGGCGGGTGGATCACGAGGTCAGGGGTTCAAGATCAGCCTGGCCAACATGGTGAAACCCCGTCTCTACTCAAAATACAAAAATTAGCTGGGTGTGGTGGTATGCACCTGTAATCCCAGCTACTTGGGAGGCTGAGGCAGGAGAATGGCTTGAACCTGGGAGGTGGAGGTTGTGGTGAGCTGAAATCATGCCACTGCACTCCAGCCTGAGTGATACAGCACAACTCTATCTCAACAACAACAAAATATATATATATATATATATATATATATATATATATATATATATATATATACTTTTGAGGTTTGCATCAAGAAGCAGGTATCCTATCTTCTAGGTCCCCTCCTCACAAGGCAGGAGAGGCTCACAGGCACCAGCTCCCCTGCAGGGCCTTGTAGGAAGACCCTGACAACAGCAAGATCTCCCCAACACGTATCATAAAGTGAGAGGCACAGGCGTTTGTCTCTTTGCTTCTGGGAAGAGTCCTGCATTCAAAACTTTTCTTAACAATTCAGTCTTGTCCTCAAATTTTCCACAATCTAGAGGCCAAAACTAAGGTTCAGTTCTTGAATTTGCCTCATGTTCAAGTGTTATCACATTTATTATACTGAGGACATGTGGTCCAGATGAGTATATTCTTTATACAGGTTGGAGAATCTGGAAAATCTAGAAATCAAACTACAGTCTCTGTTAAAAAAAGCCAGGCAGATTTATTCTGAAGAAGAGAATAAAGGATTGGGGAATGGAAATAATGACTACTTTCAAACAATTGAAGAGCTATTACTTAAGGAGACAAATGGTTCTTACATGTTATTTTTTCTTTTTGATAGAAACCCCTAGCAAACAAAAAATATTAACACAGAAGTATAAAGAAATTGAACAGGAAAAAGGACAGAGAAAGATGCTGAAATTGAAGCAGAATGTTCCAGGAGATAGGCCAAGCTCTCTCAAAATATAATTTTGAGCATGTCAAAGACTCAAAGAACCTGAGAGTTGTAAAGCAACTTGAGATAATGTCATCATTTTTTCTTTCTTTGTGCAGAAAATGCTTTTATTGCATTCCTGACAGTGGTCTTCTAGCTACCACCTGATTATTTCAAAGACACAGAAATCACTAACTATACCATAGAGCATCCCATTTCCTTTTGGATGGTCAGTTTTAATTATTAGAAGATTCTTCCTTATCTTGAGCCAAACTTTAACCCTTGATTTCAACCACCCTTTGGATAATCCTAGGCCTAGTTTGTAGTGTATGTCTTCCAGACAGGGTTCCATTCAGCTCTAGGGTTTCTGGAGACCCTCCTGTATCTGTCTACGATGGAATGAGGAAGAGACAGTGATAACACTTGAACGTGAAGACAGTGCAGAAATCATATAATTAATTTTCTCGTTTACTTGTGGTCCTGAGACGGAGGGCATAACCTGCAGAAGTCAAGTCTTGCCTATATATATATATGCCTATAAAATATATATAGATTTTAATTTAATTTTTTTCTTCTTGGAGGCGGTCTTACTCTGCCACATGGGCTGGAGTGCAGTGGCATGATCTTGGCTCACTGCAACTTCCACCTTCTAGGCTTAAGCAATTTTCATGCCTCAGCCTCCCAAGTAGCTGGAATTACAGGTGCACGCCATCACGCCTAGTTCATTTTTGTATTTTTAGTAGAGATGGGGTTTCATCATCTTGGCCAGGCTGGTAACTCCTGAGCTCTGGCAATCTGCCCACCTTGGCCTCTCAAAGTGCTGGGATTATAGGTGTGAGCCACACTGACCAGCCAAAAAATTTATGATGCTGAATTCCAATCCTCTCAGAAGCGATCATGAAGAAGGATTTCCTGGTTCTGAAAGTTTTCCTTTATTTGATCTTTGTATGTCATTTTACTGTCACAGAATTGCTGGGGAGTAGTCAGCCTACTCTAAACACACACTATGCTCATTCTTAAATCCATGAGTGTGGTACACTTTATCCCTCAACTAGTACTGATTGTATTTGGCAGGTTGCAGTCATTGAAGGCAAGGACTCTGTATTCACATGTAAAATGCTTGCCTTTTACTAGATGTTCTATAATGTGTGTTGAATGACTGAATGATGCATCTTTCTATGCTGTTATTCTTGGCTTCTTGTCTATCTTCCCTCTCCCTGCCAATCTAAATTGGATGATAAGCAACTTGAGGTGAGGTCTGATGCTCTATATGCTGCTGAAATGACAGAACCCTTAGGGAATGCTGGGCGCTGGAGAGTAACAGAGTAAATACTGTTGATTGATGATTAGAGAGTGAGTGGGTCAATTGTTGTCATGTAAGTCTGGGACTCATACGCATGGGCATGTACTTATATTTCTATTCATGTTTTATATAACTGGCTTTTGACTCACCTTGGTACCTTGATCCAGCTTCCTCCAGCACAGTCCTGTAGTCAATGCTCGGGTCATGGAAATACTTCACATAGATGCGACAGTGCACACATCTTTTATGAGCTCTGGTGACTTGGGTTGTACCTTGAAATTGCAAAAGTGAAGGTTTGTTTAATGATTTTTAATTAATTTTAATTACTTACATTTTGAATGGTGGCTTAGCATTCTGAATCCCAGCCCCTCAGATCACTCTGGGATGCATGCCAATTTCCTCATTACACACTGCTCCCCTAACACTATTTGATAATGAAAGGCTTTAAAGCAACCCCCATTCAAATATTCAATATGTAATGGGGAGCTCTTGGGAGACAGGAGTGGATTACAGTGTGGGGTATAGATAATATAGCTTATTGGACCTGAATTTATAAAAAGATATTTTCAGGAGGGAACATTCTGCTTTTGGCAATGTGGCAGAACTCTTCCTCCTTTTACCCTTGTCATTATGCTTCAGTGTCCTAACCCTAATGCTATCCTCATCAATGCCTGGAATGATGAGCTAATAGGAGCAATCGTCCTAAAGGGACTAGATGGCATTTCCCCTAAAGGTTGAAATGTCATTTAATTTTAAAAGATGTATTGGAGATAAATCAGAGGAGAGCGAGAAGTGAGAAGCATTAACTTGCTAACAGAGAGGATATAGGTGAGATACTTTTTTTTGTTTTAGATGGTAAAACACACACCAGCATAGACTTCCAAGCAAGGTTGAGAACTCCCTAGGGGGAAAGGCCATAGCATTTTGTAATGTACATGAACTTTGACACAATACCAGTGAAGTTCCAAACACTAAGATGTTTTAGCTGTGGGATCAGGGCAAATAATTTGGCTCTCAGAATTTAGTTTCCACAGTTCTAAACTCATTCCTGTCTCAACGACCAGAGAGAAAGTTCAATATAGTATTTGGCACATATTAGATGCCCCCAAGTAGTAATCCTTCCCTCCTTTATCTTATGTTTAAAAATATAAACAGGTCTTGTTGTTTTGAGACCATATAGGAAAAGTTCTACCTAGAGGCAAGGGAGGATAAAATGATTCCTGGAATTATATATAGTGCTAAAATATTCCAAGGATATGATAATTTAACAGGCATCATTTGTCTCTCTCCACTCTAATGTTGTCTAGAGACAAAAGCAGTAGTAGAAGAAAGAGTTATATCTGCTGGAGAATGTATGACAAACTTGATCCAATAGGTGATGGCCTATGGCCCTGGTTTCCTGAGGGTCCTGAGACTATGAATGAGTGTTGCTTGGAGTGCTTGTGCTAGTGACATAGCCTAAACCAGCTGAGCAGTCTTGGGCATCGGAGAACAATGTATACAGCTTCCCACTGTGGCTGAGACACTCAGCTTATTATCAGAGCTGAAATGGGAGGGGGTCAGGCTATAATATTTTTGTGGACAATGTGGCTCACTGAGGAGTAAGATATAGCCACTCACATTTATTCAAAGGATTTAGAAATACTACTTTCTGAGGTGGCAGTTGAATGTTACTCCAATTCCAGATGCTTATAAAAGATATATTTACTGGTCATCATATAAGATATTTTAATTTCTCTCTTTTTCTCTGTCTATTTCATTCTTAATTGGCTTCTTTTCCATTTTCCTTATTTTTCCCTTGACTAACAACTGAGAGTTGCCATTTGAAATCTCTGTCAGGAGTTGTGAAGTAGCAATTCATTAAGGTGATTAGAAATTGTTATCGAAGGAAAGAAATTTTAAGAGTTATATGAGGCCAGATGAGGTGGCTCATGCCTATAATCCCAGAACTTTGAGAGGCCAGGGCAGGCAGATCACTTGAGCTCATGAGTTCAAGACCAGTTTGAGCAACATGGCAAAGCCCTGTCTCTACAAAAATACAAACATTAGCCAAGGTTGGCAGTGTGTGCCTGTAGTCCCAGCTACTAGGGAAGCTGAGGTAGGAGGATTGCTTGAGCCTAGGAGGTTGAGGCTGCAGTGAGCTGTGATTGTGGCTTTGCACTACAGCCTGGGTAACAGAGTGAGACTCTGTCAAAAAAAAAAAAAAAAAAAAAAAAAAAAAACACGAATTACATGAGTTCACCAAGGATGTTTGATCTTAGCAGACTTCTTTTCCTGATCAATTTCTTGTCAATAGACTGAAGCGGACATGATGAGTGCTGCCACCCAGGGATGTTGGAAGCAAAGGTGAGTAGAGGTGAGTCAAGTGGGAAGTAGCTGACCTCTTTTCTGTCCACAGTCTGTGCATAATTCATAGCACAGAGATTACATACAATTTCTTATTCATGAACCTTTAAGCAGACTGGTTATTACTCTTGGCCAACTGGAAGGAGGTGACTCCCTCTACCAGCATCAAGGACACATAAATATTCTCAGACCCTTAAAAAACAGTCATCAGTTCCTTCAAAGTCCTTAGTTTTGAACTCTTGCTAAGCTGTTGCATATCCACTTTCAAAAGGACCTTTTGTATCAAAAGACTCCACTGTCGGCAGAGGTAAATACAAGTGTCACTCCTGGAATATGGAGGACTGAGGGACAGGAGGTCTACAGGGTGAAATGGACAGGAGTAAAGTCTACTCATTTTCTTCTTTATGGCAGTTGGAATTGAATTAAAAATAAGCCAGGGGCCCAACATAACTCGGTTCCAATTCTATTCCTTCCTCCCAGCCCCATTTCCCCTGTCTTCTCATCCACATCAGAAGACGGTCCAAGTGTCTGCAATCTTGAGATGAATCATAACGGGTGTTTGAAATAAGGGCTGAGAGTACTACTTCTGCTCTTGTGTTTTCCATGCAGCCAGAGTGAGTGAAGAGAGAAGAGCAGATGGGAGGGGGAGTCAGGGAAGAAGTGTGGGCATGCAAGCTTGGTGTCATGGGAACTTCCACCCAAGAATGGGGTGCATTGTCATCATGGTTCCACATAGGTTTGTGCTGCAAGACGCTGAGACTCACCTGCTTTCTTTACGCAATAGTTGAGAAAGCCAGCAAAATCCTTCTGTAGCCTGGATCAAATTCACTCCCGTGCTACCCTGCTCAAGGTCCCAGCCCAGAAGTATTTTTGTGTTCAATGCTATGGAGTAAAAGCTAAAAAGATATAGTTCCTGTCTTTGCAGTTTAACAAATTTTTATAGGCATTTCATCTCTGACAGCCATTTCATGCTTCTTTTACTAAAGCTTGGGAGGCTGCCGGGGCCAGTTCTCAACACCTTTGAGAAGAGAATTTCACTTCTCTGAAATTTTAGAGCAAGTTTTTTATAGCTTTGGCTCCTGTGTGGTCCTCGGCGCCTGTATGTGACGCATGTTGTGTTGCTTCCACATTTTTGTCAGTGTGTGGAAGTCTCCGAAGATTTGGCAATGTCTCTTGCTAGTCCCAGGGACTCACTTTTGTTTCTTCATTGACTGAGTTTGTTCTCTCTCTTTCTACTCTTTTCTTTTCTTCTCTCACTTAAAAAAATAGCAAAAGGCATTTTAAATGAGTGAGGCAGTGAGGTGCCAGAGTTGTGACTTCCATACCTCGGTGAGTAATGATAGGATTAAAAAACATTCCATATGTTTCATTCAGGTATCTGTCCAGGGACTTAGCCAGAAATAGAAAGCGATAGAAAGCAGGATATCACAGTGGAGCACAATACAGAGCCGTGTTCACAGAGTCCTGTTACACCTCTTTCTTCCCTTCCCATCCAGCTCCCCAGGGGCCGGAGGAGCTGGGATGAAAGAGCCTTTCATGGAATGAAAAGCCAAGAAAGCCACACAATTGCCAGTGTCTTGGAGACAACAGTAAATGGAGTGTGACGCTCAGTTAATTAAGTGATGAAGGCAACAGAGCTCTTCCTGAGTTCGGTTGCCCTGGTGCCTTCAGAAGCAGAGGCAAGTCTGAGTTCGAGCCCTTCTGGTCCTAACAACTTTGCCATCAGGGGTTTATCTGAGCTCTGCCTTGAGGCAGAGTGAAAAATAATCACCACCAACTCTAAAATTGACAAAAGTTCTTTTTCAAGGTTCTTCTCCTCCACTGCGGTGGCGTGTGGTGTGTGGAAATAGCATTGAATTTGCAATCCAGTAGTCTCAGATACCAGTCCTGGCTGAACTTCCTTCTTGCTACAACTTGATTTCTGCTCTGTAAAGTGAGTTAACAGTAATTCTTACATCACAGGGCCATTGAATGGATCAAGTAGCATAAATATGTGTTTTATAAACTAATAGGTATTATCGTGACATTGACATTGTAACTACTCCTAACTGGACTGAAAACATTCAAAGAAAGGCAGACTAGAGCTGATGAGAAAATGAAAGAGGTCCAAATGGAAGGGAGTGAATTGATACATATTTCTTTCTTTCTTTCTTTCTTTCTTTCTTTTTTTTTTTTTTTTTTGAGACAGAGTCTTACTCTGTCACCCAGGCTGCAGTGCAGTGATGTGATCTCATCTCACCACAACCTCCACCTCCTGGGTTCAAGCAATTCTGGGACTATAGGTGTGCGCCACCATCCCCGGCTAATTTCTGTATTTTTAGTAGAGATAGGTTTTTGCCATGCTGGCCAGGCTGGTCTCAAACTCCTGGTCTCAAGTGATCTGCCTGCCTGAGCCTCCCAAAATGCTGGGATTACAGGTGTGCACCACCGCGTCCAACCAATTGATAATATTTTTGTGAAGTCTTTAAATGTACAGACATATATATATATATATATTATTTTTATTTATTTAATTTTTTGAGATAGAGTTTCACTCTTATTGCTCAGGCTGGAGTGCAATGGTGCGATCTTGGCTCACTGCAACCTCTGCCTCCCAGATTCAAGCGACCCTCCTGCCTCAGCCTCCTGAGTGGCTGGGATTAAAGACATGAGCCACCATACCAGGCTAATTTTGTATTTTTAAGAGATGAGGTTTCACCATGTTGGTCAGGCTGGTCTCGAATTCCCAACCTCAGGTAATCTGCCCGCCTCGGCCTCCCAAAGTGCTGGGATTACAGGCATGAGCCACCATGCCCGGCTATATATTTTTATTTTTAACATTAGATTACACGTGCCATCTTAAAAATGAGCTCTTGTTTTTTCTTGTCTCCTCATTCTATTTTGTTTTATCTACCATTAGCCCACCCAGCTGGCTAGAGGAAAATTAAATCACAAAGGAATAATCATTTAATTGTGATTTTTGTACAGTAGTAGCTGCTCAGGATGGACATAAATTAACCAGAAAGTCCACATCTAGTAGGCAAAAAGAAGACTCCCTGGATGAAGCCTGGGTAGTTTCCTGGCCAGTGATCTGCTTGTTCCCACATGGGAGGTGGCCTGCCTCTCAGAGACTCTTGAGTCCCTCCTATGACTTCTGGATTTATTGGTGTTCACTTGACAAATGAACTTAGACATCTGAGTTTCTGAATTTGTCTGAACTATGTGAGTTTGGTCTCTCAGAGGTCTTTGCTCCTGGTGCCTATATCTGCTTCTCTCCAGAACATCATCTCAGCTTTTCATCTCCACATCCACACGCCTAGACTAATAAGTCAATCCTTCTCCCCAATTGTTCCCGACTTTATTGATTGATGTTGACACCACTAGCTTGTCAAAGTTGTTGAGTAGGTAAGTTTTGTATTCCTTTCCTTGACAGATTCAAAGTCTTCATTTATGTCTTTCCTAAGGTACAAACTTTCTCAGAATCTCAGGCATGTCGTATAATTTATAAAATAATACAAAACTCCAACCAAGTCTGATATGAAAGCATATATCAGCATTTCCAATGGTACCCTAATGCCCAACCCCAGTCTCTTCACATACAATAGGTGAGATTACATTAAAACAGTGACTCTCACATTCTCCTACAACCTGACATTCTCAGATTAGAAGAGATAGCTCAGTACAGAAGTGATTCTTGTGAGGACAGGAGGGGTGGTAAGGGGAAATACCTTTCCTCAGTTGGACCAGAAGCTTGGGGAGGAAGAGGAGGTGTGCTAGTTTAAATAGGACTCTCCAGTAGGAGCTGGAATGTGGTTAAAGCTAAACACATGAACTGACTATTGACGTTACTTCTTGAAACATGTTGCCATTCCTTGGCTTTCATCATCAGCTCTAGAACCACAATTTTTCCATATGTATCATATGATTATAATTTGACTTGTTCAGGCTCCTCCCACGACCAGAGCACAAACTCATGCCCTAGTTCTATTCAGATGTTTTGATATTGTTCCCTGGAGCCTCAGTCTCTTTTGGGAACCGTACTAGGTTACATAGTGTGCCTCCCTCATATTAGTGTTCACCCAGAACCTCAGACTTTATTTGGAAATAGAGACAGTGATGATGAATTTTATGTGTCAACTCAACTGGGTTAAAGGATAGACCAGATATCTGGTCAAACATTATTTCAGGGTGTGTTTGTGAATGTGTTTATGGAAGAGATTAGTATTTGAATTGGTAGACTGAGTGAAAAAGAACACTCTCACTAATGCAGGTGGGCAGCATCTAATATATTGAAGGCCCAGATAGAACACAAAGGCAGAGGAAGGATAAATTTGCTCTGTCTTCTAGAGCTGAAACGTCTTTCTTCTCCTGCCCTCAGACATCTGTGCTTCTGGTTCTTGGGCCTTCAGACCCAGAATGGGACTTACACCGTCATTCTCTCTGGTTCTCAGGCCATCAAACTCTAAAAGAATTCTATCACTGGCTTTCCTGGATCTCTAGCTCACAGATGGCAGACTGTGGGGCTTCTCAGCTTCCAAAATCACATGAGCTAATTCTTATGATAAATCTCTTTGTATATATATTTATAACTAAAGCAGATTGCCCTCTGTAATGTGGGTGACCTTAATCTAATCAGTTGAAGGCCTGGATAGAACAAAAAGGCAAACCCTACTGCAAATAAGAGGGAACTCCTCCTGCCTGGCTGCTTTGAACTGGGACATTGATCTTTCCTGGCATATGGACTCAAACTGAAACATCTGCTCTTTTTGGGTGTCAAGGCTCCTGGCTTTTGGACTGAAACTTATAGCACTGGCTTTCTTGGATTTCAGGCCTTCAGACTCAGATTGAATAGCACATCAGCACCCCCGGGTTTCTAGCTTGCCAACTGAAGATCTTGGGACCTCTCAGCCTTCATAATTGTGTGAGCCAGTTCCTTATAATAAATTGTGTGTGTGTGCCTGTGTGTGTGTGTGTGCGTGCACAATCTCCTATTGGCTCAATTTCTCTACAGAACCCCAGCTAATACAGGGCCTTTGAAGATGTAACCTATTTATCTAAGATAAGATCATACTGCATTAGGGTGGGCCCTGTTCCCATGACTGATGTCTTTATAAGAAGAGAAAACAGAGGCAGAGGCTCTTAGAGAGAACATCACATGATGTCAGAGGCAGAGATTAGGGTGATGCACCTGCATGCCCAGAGACACCAAGGATTGTCAGCAACCACCAGCAGCCAGCAGAGAAGCATGGAGCAGATTCTCACTCGGAGTCGCCAGAAGGAACCAACTTTGCTGGTATCTTGATTTCAGACTTCTAATCTTCAGAACAGTGAGAGGATACATTTCTGTAATTGTAAGTGACAAGTTTGTGGTACTTCGTTATGGCAGTAAGAAATTGCTACAGTTTCCTACTCAACAACCTGCCTCCAGTCAGTTCCTCTCTACCCTCTGTTGCCATCCAGGACTGAGGTGCTGGTTCCCAGGCCCACCTAATGTCACATTGCTCCAGCAATGTAATGAAGGCTCTCCTACTCTTACCCTCCCCATCTGCCTTCCCTGCTGACAAGCAGCTGTCTGTCTGGGTCTCTTCTAGTGCCTGCCCTGAGTCTTTCCCTGTTGTGGTCTGGAACAAGCAGTCACAGCCTTCTTGCTACTTTCACTGGCACCATCGGATGGCCTGGACTCCCACCTGCTGCCTGATGTTAGCCCTCTGACCACCAGGAGCCATCCACCTGGCTGCAGCAGGGTCTGTCTCCACAAAGCCTACTCCATCCCCACTGTGTTGGGAGGGGATAGTCTGTTCTAGGTCTGATTCCAGTCTATTTTACCCTCTTAGATATCCTTCTGTGCTAGGTTACCTGGTGAGGCAGGAAAGTCAGGGTCTGAATTCTCTTAAGTCTTGTTGTCGTCCCCTCAGAAAGTATTGCTTGCTGCAGGCTTCCCCCAGCCTCCGTTTTATTTACTATGCAGCAAGTAGAGTCCCTCTATCTGCCTGGCACTTGGCCTCGTTTAGATTCTTAAATGTGCTGGCAAAAGAGTCTCTCTTTCTATGGGGAGCTCCTTTTGTTTTTTCATCCTTTTGACTTTCTTCCTTCTTCCTCTTTCATTCTTCTAAAAATGAAAACAAAGGAATTTTAAATGAGCCAATTCATTGCTTACAAAAATGGTCTTATCCATATTTTCGTGAGTAATTAGTAGCATCGGAATCCTGCCTGAGCAATTTTTTTTTTGGCCTCCCATCCCACCCCAGTCAGCCTAAAAGTTATAATCTCTAAAATTAAAGTAAGAAGATACTTTGGCTGCTTTTTATGCACAAAAACTTGTATATATATACATATGTGTACATATATATGTCTTTGTGTGTATTTATAGAGTGTGTGAGACAGAGAAAGAGAGAGAGAGGTTAAATAATCAGTCACAGGAGGCATATGACACATGGATATAAGAGGCAACTACAAGGATTACTAGAAGCCAGTTGGGTGACAACCATGTACGCCTGCACAGGACAGATGCAGGAAACAAAGATACACTATCTCTGGGACCTTTTTATGGAAAAATAAATTTACCTTACTTTGGGGATATGTGACTGTGGAGAATGCGGCTTAGTATTTATGGAGTGTTAGTCTTGTAGTTAGTGGTTTGTCAGTTCGTAAAATTTTAGAGCTAGAGGACCTCTTACCTTAAAGATGAGGAAATGGAGCCCATGGAGGTTATCCATTCCATAAGCCACAAGCAATAAAGTGTGGCCACTCACATCTAGAAACACATCTTCAATGCAGAATCAGTGCCCAGCAATCACAGGACTGAAAGGAACTTTCATGACTTTTCTTCTCTGTCAACAGTAATAGGTGGTCTTTGGGATTTCTGATCATTTAGGCTACTCAGGAACTGGATCCCAGTTTCCCTAATAATGTGTTGCATTTGCAAAGTTGACCCCAGAATAATCTGCTTCTTCTAGTCCCACTGTCCAGTGTGCCATGGGATAGTTACCTGCTCTTCTTGTCCTTCTTTGTCTTCTTAGATAATGTTTTTGTATACACTGTATATAATAAAGGGAAATTTTACCAGTGGTTTAAGATTGCCACAGACCATGCTAAAACTCTTTCCATGATTTAGCAGATACTCTCAGAGCACCTCTCAGATGCCCTCAATCCTTTGCCGGTTACCATTCGTGCATACAGTTTCAGATGTGTTTCTTTTTGGGACAGTCAGTCCCCAACTCTGTCTGAGGACTTCCCTTGGGATACAGAACTTTAGCTTTTCTTGTGTATGCAGACAGCTGCAAGAGCTTAGGAATTTACATCCCTCAGGGGGTATCCCTTAATGACTGATGAGTGTGAGAGTATAAATAATCCAGCTACCCTGCTTCTAGTTTGGGATAACCCTAGTTTTGTGATTTACTCTCCAGTATTTCCTTGCACAACTGAGCTAAAGTTACACTCACAGAACTTTGCTTCATATTGCATCCTTGCTTGACTTCCTTCCCTTTCTATGTCCCACTTCTCTTCTCCCCTATGGATTTTGCCAGGGAACACTGTGTAATAAACCACCTCCATAAAGATCATCATCTCAGAGTCTGTTTTTCAGGGACCAGAACCCAAAACATATGGACTATCTTACTTAGTACTCCCAACAAGCCCATAATGTAAGTTTTTACAGAAGAAAAAACAGAGGCTCAGAATGGTGGAGCCAAGTTTCCTGTCCAGTTTCCCTGGCAGCCAAGTCCATGCTCTCAGCCCCTCCACTGTCTGAGGCTTAGTTCTGTGGTGCTCCTCTTCCCCTGACTCAGGGCTGGCTAACCCACTCTTCTTCCTGGGTAGGTGGAGCCAATGTCCTCTATCAAGTTTCTCTCAGCTGACCCCGGCATGTCCACTAGGGAACTTGACATTTTTCCCAAGCCTTTGTAGCTCCTTTGCTGAGTCTGGACTCTAGAAATCCCATACATCATCATCCCCTATGAGCACCAATGAATGATTTAGACTCCAAATGAATAAACATAGCATATATTGTACTCAAAACCTTCACCCCACATACATTTGAACTCTAGAGTTAGATTCCTTATGCCCTTGCTACTCAAAGTGTGGTCTATGGACTAGCAACATGGATATCATCTGGGAGCCTATGAGAAGTGCAGAAGCTCAGGACCCACCCCAGATCTGTTGAATCAGAATCCGTATTTTGAGAAGACCCCCTAGGAGTCATGTAGGTTGAAATTGAGCCCAGGAGGAACAGGACCTGATTTTGCCACGCACTCCCATGAATTCAGCCACCTGGATTCCAACCCAGTCCCTCTGCTCACCACCCCTCCCTGGCATGAGCTCCCAGCATTCCATTTAGCCAGGAACAGGCCTTCTGTGTATATTCAATTCATTGGATTGTCAGTCTCTCCTCTAGCTAAGGAATTCTGCCTCTCTTCTCACATCAATCTCCCTCTTGATCAATTTAAAGTGATTTTTCTTCCTGAACTAAAATGGACTCTCACCTTGGGTGGGAACAAGATGGTTATTTGCCTAAAAGACAGATAAACTACACATACTCTTAATATACAGGATACAGCCTGCAGGAAAGACTCAAGTAGAAAGTGTAAGATGAGTCCTGACTTTTAACTTGAATTAAAAAATACCTAGTGCCCTGACTAGAAAGATGCATTCTGAGAAAGGAGTACCTCTACATCAGATCATTTGTGAGAAGTGATTCCTTGAAACTTGGCTGTATTGAGGGCAAAGATTGCTGCATTCAGCTGTTCTTTATTAGAACTCCTGAAGATGCACCTTCTTGGAAATACAAACTTGCTCTGTGGAAAAGGGAGAGAAATTTGTGGAAAAACAGAAGGAAGTAGTGAGGAGGCTGCTCCATAGGTTTATTTTGCAATCTTCACAGACAGTTTTGTTAAAAAGCCTTCCAGTCATAATAGGGCTGTGCATGATGTTTGTTGAGAAAGGAAATAATTTGGTAGATGGCTAGTTCCCTGTGCAGAGCTATTGCAGCCACAAGGAAATCTGAAGGTATGCAGATTACTTTGGATATTTGTTATGGAAAACACCAGTGGGCCTGACTCCTTTCCACCGTCAGTAGCTCCTTTTAACTCCAGTAGCAATTCACCTTGGCTTTTTTCCCTACTCATTCAATTCTTCCGTGGTTCTTCTTAAGTCCTCCTTATTTGGCCTTAAGCTGGTCAAAAGAGAGATTTCCATTGTACATCAAAGAAGAGTTTAAAAAACAACTAAGCAAATCACAGAGCAGAGAGGCTGACTAGCTTCCACAATACATTGCATATCCTTTGAGGCTATTGTTTAGCTCATAACTCTGCAAAACATTTCCTAGAAGGGGTCAGAAAGTAAATAATTGGCTTAGCGGGCCATATGATCTCTGTGGTAACTATTTATCTCTCCCATTCAAGAGAGAAAGTGGCCATAGACAATATGGACATGACCGAGAGTAGTTGTGTAGCAATAAAACTTCACAAAAACAGGCAAAGGGTGCATTTTTACCTGAGCCCTGCTCTAGAGAGACTTTATGATCTTCTCCATCACACATCTTCACCCTGGTCCAAGCTACCTTTATTCCGTAGTAACGTAACAATAGTTTTCTAATTAGTCTCCTTCTGCTTCCATTCTTATCAGCCTCTAATCCTTTCTTCCCACAGCAAAATGAACTTTAAAACATAAGTCAGAACATGTCCCTCCTGTGTCAAAACGCTTTAGTAGGTTTCCTTTTCAGAAAGCTTTGGATATTATGCCATTGCCTCTTCTCCCCTCCCAGTCCCCAGCTTCATCTCTTATTGCTGTTCTCTTGGTGTCTCTGTCACAATGCCTTTCTTTCAGTCCCTAAAACACTCCAACTTCTTTCCTATCTCTGGGTTTCCCATAGGTGGGGCTCTGCCTGAAAGACCCCTCTCCCTCCTTTGCCTGGATGGTCCTGCTCCTGTTTTAAGTTCTAGAATTGGTGTCATGTCCTAGACTGGCTCCAAACTGAATTCTGTCTTCTTTGTTATTCTCTCGTATGGCAGCTTGTTTTTTTTGTTTTTTGTTTTTTGTTTTTTTTTAAGCACTTTGTGTAATTTGTAATTATAAGTATACCTTTGTTTGTTGGCCACCTCTCTATACCAATGCAGTAAGCTCTATGACAGCAGAGGCTATGCAGTTTGCCACCATGGACTCGGTGTCCAGAGCAGTGTTGTCACAAGGTAGGCTCAGGGTCTTGATTTTTGATAAATGAACAATTGGGCAAATGTGTAAATTAGGTGATTATGTGTGACAGGAAAAGGATTCTTTGGGTAGAAACAAAACAGGGTACAAAGTCAACATCAGATCAGTTGCAGACTGCTTTGTGGAAAATGAATGAGTCAACAGGAAAAGCCAAGTAAAGACTGAGATAGGGGCTGAGTAAGAACGAAGGAGTTAGCAGGCAGCAAGTGTTGGCAACATGCTATGGACTGAATGCGTCTCCCCAAAATTCATGTGTTAAAATCTCACACCTCAATATGACGGCATCAGGAGGTGGGGCCACTGGGAGGTGGTTAGGGTGTGAGGATTGAGCTCTCCTGAATGATATCTGTGCCTTATAAGAAGAAACACTAGAGAGCTTCCTCCTGTCTCTCTCTCTCTCCCCCGTCCCCCTCCCCTACCACCATGTAAGGATACAAGAAGACAGCCATCTGTAAAAACAAGAAAAAAGGACTTCAGCAAGAACCCAACCATGCTGGAACCCTAGTGCTGAACTTCCAACCTCCAGAACTATGAGAAAAAAGTGTGTTATTTAAGCCACCCAGTCTATGGCACTCTGTTATAGCAGCCTAAACTAAATCAATGACAGACAGAAGACCCTTGAAGGCAGAAATTAGATTTCTTTGTTTCTTTTTGTGCCAGCACATGACAGGACACTCCATAAATCCCAGTGTAAACTCAGAAAATGAAAAGAAGAGGTACTTGATTAAAGGATGGAAGCTTAGAGAGGGTTTTGGGGGTTCCCTACAGTTTTAAGGTTCAAAGACAAACACATTAGGCGTCAGGGGACATTCTACTTGGTTAAGTACTAAAGAGAATGGTAAATTAGAAAAAGAATATGATTGATTCCTTAGGGTAATAGAGATAGAAGATTTGGTTAGTGGAAGTATGGTAGAGAAAGGAATGAAAGAGCTAATTATCTCCCAGTATTCCTTTCTTTCTTCTTTTTAGTAATAGAATCTCAAACCTTTACTTGAGAACACAAATTTTTGCGAGATCCCATATTTTCCAGTCTCCTTTGCAGTTAGATATGCCTATGTTCCTAAGTTTTGGCCAATATATATGAGTGGAAGTGAAGCATGCATCATCTGAATCTTTACAATGTAACAAGTTTCCTTCTATTCTGCCTTTCCTTCTCTCTGTTCCACTACTTAGTGTGGTGACATCTGGAGTAGCCACCTTGACCCTAACATAGAAACCTCATGTTGACGATGGAAGTACTGAGCAACCAGCCTTGGTCCCTGTGTGACTTTGCGGAGCAGAGCTGCCTGTCCACTGTGTGCCTCCCACTAAATTTCTGCCTTATTTAATCTCCTGTATTTAAGGTTAGAGCAGGTTAGCATATTACATAGCTAAAGCAGTGTGGTAAAACTAGAAAAAAAAAAAAAGGGCCCTTATCAGGAGCCAGGTAACAAAGATCCCTGGGTCACGAAGGACTGAGAATGTGGTACTAAGTCAATAAACTCAGTTCCAATTTATCTATCAAAGTGGACAACATAGTTATTCTAAATGGGTGTGATTGATAGATCTTTAGATTAGTAGATCTCTCCACAGTAAGTTCTTATAACACTAAACATCTGGTGAAAATGGATTAATCTTACTAATGACTCATTCCCTGGATGAATATAGAAGGACTAGGATTGGGCTAAGGATGTGAAAAGATAGCAAAAAGCAGACAGTTTCTTCAGTGATTGTGACGAGTGTCTGCCTGACATTTGTGGATTGCTCTATGTGTGCATTCTATCTGCTCATCTAGGTTATAAGTTTCCTGAGAGGATGTTTAGGTCATATTTATGTCCTCCATGACATGAAGCCCAATGTTCTGCACATGGTAAGTGCTCAGCAGAAAATTTCTGACTGAATGATTAACTGAAAGTTATTTTCGTCTGTCATGAACACTTCCTTGTTTCCTGTGCTAACGTCACCCCTCTCAAGACTAGCCAAACTATTCTGACATAACCCTAAAAGTAGCAGAAGCAGGCACCCAGTAGTTCAGGAAATCCTGGGATTTCCTGGCAAGCTAAAAGCCAAACTAGGTTATTGGTATGAATCTGAAAACCAAGAACCTCCAAGGCTTTAGAAATAGAAAAGGATTGAATTCGCATCAATATCTGTCCCAAACTGTCTCTTGTGGAGAGGGAGAAATGAATGTCAGAATAGGTAAGATGAGACCCAGAGACCAAGAGATAGACAGAGAACAAGAGGTGGACTGAGAACAGCATATTCCAATTCCCTGAACTGTCAATCCAACACCTTTCACCCTACATCAAATTCTCTTCCAATTTCTCCTGTTAAATTGCAATTCAAAACACACTGCAGATGTGATATCATTTTCCCTGATAACTGGACCCTCTGAGTTAATGACTTTTCTTCCTTCCAGCGGGGAAACAATTTCGTTTTGCTTAATGTAATAATCTATTGTAGTATTTTTCTGTTCGCCACTCTGACCTGAGGAGGCCCAGTTTCAGAGGAGCTCAGCCTCTCCTCTCCAGCTGCACGTGGGAACACTATTATTACTGTAAGTCTACATTGTGAATTGTGGGGCAAAAGTCCACCTCAGCCTAGCTGATGACCTCTCATTGACAATAACCAGGGCCGACCAGGACACAAAACTGGTCAGTATGAAGGAGAGGTGTGTGCCCGAGAGGAAAATACAGACAAACTGCTTATGTTCTATGTTGTGACGTGGTTCACCTACAATTAAGTTCCCTGGTCTAGGGACAGAGTCTGGGAAATGTGAGTAGCTTGGTTCTGTCATTTACCTTTCCCTGAGCCCCAGGTGGGCTCTGGGACCCTCTTTTCCTTCAGTGCTCTGTACTTCTATCCAGAGGAAATTTAAAGCAGACAAGGGCTAGCAGCACTGAGCCCCAGCAGCCTTGAAGCAATTGAATGGAGACTACTGAGCTCTGTGAAAGATGTGTCAGGCTCCTGCGAGGAGCTCCCCGAAACCAGAGGCAACCACCTCAGCTTCTCCACTGCTGACTCAGGCGAAGGCTTAGCGCTTGCACCAACATAGTTGATGAATGGGAGTGAGACTAATTTGGTGTCATTTGTTTCCCATTTCCAAGCCCTCATTAAAATAATCTGCTCTGATTGTCTAGGGAAGTTATTTTTTGCACTTCCTTTCCCTTCACTGTACAATTTCACAGGCAGCAGATTTCTGTGTGGAGGGGTCCAGTCAGCTCTGAGGAGAGATGGGGGAGGAAAGGAGGGGCTCAGGAATTGCTGGGAGCACAGCCAGACCTCTTGGCAGCCAGTGAGGTGGGAATCCCAGACCCTCCACTGTCCTCTGGACTGGATCCCTGAAAAGCACTGGATTCCTGGTATTGAGGGATTCCACCTCCCTGGGAAATTCTTTTGATCAGAGGGTAAAAATAAAGGGAAATCTTGGTTTTGGTTAGCATAATCGGAAAAGGGTTCTCCAGGGAGGAAATGCAGCATCCCAAAATAGAATTCAGAGCTTCCATTCTCTCAGTCACCCATATGTGATATAGTTTAGCACAAGCTGAGATGGAAAAAGGAATGACTGTCCATTTACTCAACTCTTGCTGAGCACTTGTTATGAGACAGGCAGTGTCCAAGATAATGGGGACACAGAGATGAGTGGAACACAGGGCCTATCTCCTTTTCTATCTCGGACTATATTCTTGCTATCTGTCTCCATTAATTCAGAATACTTGTCTCTGCAAACAGGCCCGCATAGACAACTTCACACTCTTTTTGTGGATCCAAGTAATTTCCTGCGGGCTTTGTCTTGACTCATACCTCTGGCCCTCATCATTTTCTTGCCCTTGGGTAGAAATGCTTTGGTTTATATTTTACTGTTCCAAATCCAATCTCTGACACCTGCTCTTGGCTTGAGCCCAACCAGGCCCAGCCTCAGCCCCAGTCCTATTGAGGGTGGCCCTTGAGTAGCAGCCCTAGAGAGTATTACATTCAGCTGGGGGGACAGAATGCCCATGTTTGCACAGATCATTGAACCTGGCTGGACAGCACACGCCAGAAGTGTAATGCAGGGCTCATTCCTGTACTTCTTCACTCACAGTCACAGGTTTGTTCCTGGCCACTCTCTTCGAGTCACAAATGACAGCAGAATTCCCCAGGGTCTCCTGCCCCAGCCAGATTTCCCAGGACCATAGCAGCAGTCTCCTTCATTTGGCTTCTGTTTAAACCAGTAATAGGATTTACCCTTGGTTTGCATAACAGAAGAAGAGTTCTTTATTTTTTCTACTATTTATTATGACATATAAATTATGATAATACTGGTTAAACTATTTTTTCTTACTATAAATTGTCACTTACTATTTGCCAGGCTGTATGCAAGGCAATGAAACACAAAAGTCAACAAGGTACAATCACTGCCTTTAAGGAATCTATTCAAAAATGGGCCGAATAGCCCCTTTGGTTTCTGACTGCAAAAGAAGAGTCCTTTACATACAGGGTAGATATTCATTAAAATGTCTTCCTTCTCTAACATCTTTTTTTTTTTTCATTCTGGTGTCTGAATCTCATTGACTCACTCCTGCCTCTTTTCCCCCCTCCCTCCCCTAACAGCTCCCTCTTATTCCAAAGCAGAGATGCCTCTTGCATTCAAGTGTATTACATGGTCTTCAGGCACTTCATGTTTCTACAATCAACATATTTTAAAGTCTTGGGAAAGGTTTTTAATTGGCTGAAATGCTGATTGCCATAACAACTGGCTAATGAACCATCTGGTAGCACATGTAATATTTATTTATGAATTAAACAGCCAGGCACTATGAAGTCTAGTTTCCTCTCAAGGACAGCATGGGGGCCATCTTGGGAGAATGCAAGTTCTCTGCAGGGGTTTGCTTAATGGGTCTCCAAAAAGTCAAGAGAAGGGAAATGATGCTTCATTCCAGGGCAGGTGTATATTCATGTTGAGAGGAAAACAGCAGAGTCATAGGCAATGGGTAGGAAACCCAGAGAGGAGAGGACAGAGCAGGATGCCAAGGCCTAGAAACTGACCCTCCCTGTCTTCTGCCCCTAAAGATGTAAAGGACTCTCAACAGCAATTTACAGCTAAGAAGAATTTGTTCTTCCTAAATTTAAGTAAATTTCCCATTCTAGCTGTGATTGTCAGATACTGAATATATGGCAAAAAAGTTTTTATTTCCAACTGATGCCAGTCACTATGACTCTCCAATCTGAGGGTTTACTTTTAGGGGATCAGAAACTCTTTGAATATCTGATTCAAGCTATGGGCTTTTCCTAGAAAAATAAATATATTCATATTCACACAAAATATAATTGCAATATTGGGGCCCATACCCAGTTGCCTACACCCCAATCTCAGGATTTGAAAATTCCAGGTTCAGATCCTGGGTCACCCCCATGAGTGTTTTAAATATCCACAGGTAACTAAATGACAAGGTGAGTACTTTTTTCCCCCATAGTCACTAGATGAACTATTCCAAAATGAATTTAGCAAATATGAAAGTCTAGCACCATGATTGGATCAAAAGAAGATTTCAGTAAAGATTGGCATTGACATTTCAAGGGGTCTTATAGATAATACTTCTTTGTTTTCACCTGATTTTAAAGCAATTCAAGGACAGATTAGAGGCATGTAAATGGAGACCACAATGCCAGCTTTATTATTTGTTAATATATTTATTGGAAAGTATGACTTAGACTTGCCAAGACTGAACCCTAGAATTAAATAGACTTATCCTCATAGAGGGGAAAGACTGGTGTAAATAGTCAATTCAGTGTCAGGAAAAACTGAACCCTTTAACAGGATCTGGGCATGAGGAGAAGCCTAGATCTAGGGCTTTGGGATGTGACCAAAGAGATTCTCAGAACAAAAGTTTAGGAAAATGAGTTGAGTACACGCGCGCGCACACACACACACACACACACACACCCCAAAAACAAAAACAAAACATAACTGCAATCAGTGCACCAAGAAGATGGTAACAACCTAGACAGGGCATTGGGATCTCTCCCTTTTGTGCTGAGGTGGATTTTGACCATGCGTGGGTTTTGGAGTTGTTTGTTCATTGGTTTGTAGTTTTCTTCGCTCTAGGCAACACTTGCAAAGCATATAAACTAAAAGAGAAAAAATCTCTATACTTGCTGGCTACCTTAAAAATGATCCTACAGGACCCCATGAAACTGGACAGCACAGGATTCTTCAGACTCTTTCTTTACTTTCTTTCTTTTCCCCACCTTCCTCCCTCCCTTATTCTTCTCGCCAGTCCCTCCCTCCTCCCTCCCTGTCTGTCTTTTTTTCTTTCTTTCTCTTTCTCTCTTTCTTTCTTTCTTTCTTTCTTTCTTTCTTTCTTTCTTTCTTTCTTTCTTTCTCTTTCTTTCTTTCTCTTCCCCTTCCTTTCTTCTTCCCCTTCTTTATGTCTTTCTTTATTTTCTCTCCTCCCCTTCCATCGTCTCTCCCTCTTTCTTTCTTTTCTTTTTCTTTTCTTTCTTTCTTTCTTTCTTTCTTTCTTTCTTTCTTTCTTTCTTTTTTCTTTCTTTCTCTCTTTCTTTCTTTCTCTTTCTTTCCTCCCCTTCCTTTTCTTCCCCTTCTTTATGTCTTTCTTTATTTTCTCTCCTCCCCTCCCATCGTCTCTCCCTCTTTCTTTCTTTCTTTCTTTCTTTCTTTCTTTCTTTCTTTCTTTCTTTCTTTCTTTCTTTCTTTTCTTTCTTTCTTTTTCTTTCTCTCTCTCTTTCTTTTCCTTCCTTCCTTCCTTCCTTCCCTTCCCTTCCCCTTCCTTCCTTCCTTCCTTCCTTCCTTCCTTCCTTCCTTCCTCTCTCTCTCTCCCTCCTCCTCCTCTCCCTCTCCCTCTCTTTCTTTTGAGACAGAGTCCCAGGCTGCAGTGCAGTCACACAATCTCGGCTCACTGCAACGTCTGCCTCCCAGGTTCAAGTAATTCTTGTGCCTCAGCCTCCCCAAGTAAGCTGGGATTATGGGTGCATGCTTACCACACCTGGCCTAATTTTGTGATTTTTGAGTAGAGGTAGGTTTTTCCACCATATTGAACCCCAGATCTCCGCCTCCATGCTGATCCACCACCTTTCAAACCATCCCTGATCCACTATTTTCTTTCCTCTTTCCTTTCCTTCCTTCCACCTCCCCTCCTTCCTTTCTCTTCCTTCCTTCCTTTTCCTTCCCTTCCTTCCCATTCCTTCCTTCCTTCCTTCCTTCTTCCTTTCCTTTCCTTCCTTCTTCCTTCCTTCTTTTCCCCCTTCCCTCCCCCACCCTCTTTCTTTCTTTCTTTCTTTCTTTCTTTCTCTTTCTTTCTTTTCTTTTCTTTTCTTTTCTTTCCTTTACTTTTCTTTTCTTTTCTTTTCTTTTCTTTTCTTTCCTTTCCTTTCCTTTCCTTTTCTTTTCTTTTCTTTTCTTTTCTTTTCTTTTTCTTCTCTTTCTTTCCTCTGGTCTACCTGCCTGTCAGCCTCCCTTTCTTGGTTCTTTCTTTTTCTTTCCTTCTTTCTTCCTTTTTTCTTTTTTTCTTTTCTCTGTCTCCCTCTCCCTATACACACACACACACACACACACACACACACACACACACCCCTAGCCACAGTAAAAAAAAGAAACAAGGCAAACAAGACAGCCTCCATCTGTCCCAGGGAGCCAACCTCTTGCCCTGTGTAATTTTCCCTTTGCTGTCATCAAAAACCTCTTCCTCAGCCCCTGAAGATCCACACATCTCATCTGTTAACTTATAGGCAATGTCAATAAAGAAATGTAATTTCTTAGAGGATCCTGGGCATTTGTACCAACCAATCAGCAGCTCCTCCATGAATTGAATGGAATGAGGCCTCAGTTTGATGGGAATCAGATATATTTTTAGTTTGTGGTGGGGGAAGGGGACTGAAGGGGGTAACCAGAAAATAATAGAAAAAGCCCAACCCTATTTCATTAAGTCTTCATGAATATGCAAAAGAGGAGTAATTGCCCTCTTCAAAAACTAATCATTCTGAATTTTACAAGCTGAATTATAAAACCTGACACACATATTTTCCTCTTTTATTATATTTGTAAGCACTACTCCTTCTGCAAAGAAAATCAAGTCCTATTTTTATCAGTTGCCTCCATCTCCCCTTTTTTTGCTCCCGACCCTGTTTCTCCCTCCCTTTTGCTGAATGCTGCAGCATTGCCATGTGTATTAATTGCCCTGTGAAATGCACTTGAAGTCATTAGAATTTCCCATTCAAAACTATTATCTTGTGCCATTATGCCTTTGCATTATATTTATTTAAATGTGCCTCTTCTGAATTAGCTCATTTTTAACAGCTAGCCATGCCTGAAATATTGTTCCCATCCAAGCTGCTCTCGTATCATTTTTCTCTCTTCTATGGAAGAGATGTCTGCACTCTTACCCTTCCGCCTAGACAGGCACAGCTTTGTGGGAAGGCAGATGCTGGTTGTGTGTAACAGGCTTCCTTGAGAAGGAATCCCAGGCTCAGGGTATTTCTACGATGAGGGAACCCCAGGGTCTGGATTAGGTATATCCTGCCCAAGAGCAGGTTGCCTATTATCTGTCGTATTTGATCTTCATTTATTCTAGGGCATTGACTGAAGAAATGAAGAAATCAAACCCAAGCTTCTAGTATGTTCTTTGCCTTTTACTCTGAAGAATGCAACAGCGATGCCAATTATCACAGGTGTGACTTCCCAGGCACCATCCAATATCCACATGGTAATCCTGCCTTGAGGAGGAGGAATGAATTAAATGGCCATGCAAATTCCCTCCCAGATGCAGGCTTCTTGGGGCTGTAGGGAAATTCTGATATCACTTCTTTGACACTGAACTTTTTTCTTCCCTACTAAGACTTTCCCTACTGTGACAAGGAATAGCTATTCCTATTTATCAAACTGACCTTTCTATTTTCACTTGTCTGTTAGAGAATTGGCCTCCATTCCCATCTTCTTTCTAGTCAGAGGAGAAAACATACTTGATGTGGTTTCACTGTGTCCCCACCCAAATCTCATCTTGAATTGTAGCTCTCATAATTCCCACATGTTGAAGGAGGAACCCAGTGGGAGATAATTGAATCATGGGAGCAGTTTTCCCAATATTGTTCTCGTGGTAGTGATGAAGTCTCACGAGATCTGATGGTTTTATAAGAAGTTTCTCCTTTCACTTGGCTCTCATTCCCTCTTGTCTGCTGTCACGTAAGACGTGCCTTTCACCTTCCGCCATGATTGTGAGGCCTTCCCAGCTACATGGAATTATGAGTCCATTAAGCCTCTTTTTTTTTTTTTAAATAAATTACCCAGTCTCAGCAGCATGAGAACAGACTAATATGATACTTTATTCAATAACTGAGCTTAGAATGTATTATTCTTATATGTTTGTACCCCAGAAAGAATTCCACTGGATAGATTTTGCTGCTAAGCTCATGGGATCTCTATGTCACATCTGTGTAACACACAAAACCAGTAACACAGCATCTCCCTAAGTGTGGTCTCACAGAGTTCTTATTTTACCCTTATTATAACATTTTACTTATGAGAAAATTGGAATAAAGAGACTTGACTAAAGTTTACTGTCTAATGAGTGGTGGAGAATGAAGTTGAGCTCAGGTTCATTCGAGATTCTTTTTTCTTTCCATGACACCAAGCTGCCAACAGTAGAAAAAAACTCAAAGTGTAAACATAAATAGTTGGCAGAGAAAATCAAGAAAAACATTATGATTAGGTTTGTCAGAAGTTTGACTTGGAGATGGGGAGGAGTGCTTTATGATATGAGGAGCAGGACAAATAAGTTTATCCTTCTGTAAAAGAAAGTTTAGACCTCAGCACTCTTAGGATTCTTGCAAGACTTCAATAAGGTAAGTTTAGGCAAAAGCTTTTGTGAGCTAAATGTTAACCTTTTGTTCACTGATGAATCCCAAGTACCTAGAATGATGTCAGGGTAAATTCTTTCAAAAAGTCTTCAGCTAAATGAGTATGTGACATTATTATTATTGTCAGTACCCTTGGAGATTCCCTTGATGTTATTAGTAAAGCATCAGACACCTGAGCTGGGAGTCTCAAAATCTAAGGGACTAGTCAGCCTACCAACATCGCTGTCTGTGAACCAGCTCTGAACACCTCTAGCCTAAGTGCAATAGAGAGATTTCGCAGATGAGGGGACTCTGTAATTACTCTGGGGTACTTAAGACTAATGAACAGGTAAGACCAGCACAAATAAAGATATTAAGATACATGTTGGCCTTCCATTTACCCCTTCGATCTCTCACATCAGTCTGTCTGCTTAGACAGTGGAGACTTGTGCCCGTGGAGACTTACACTTCCTGAACTCTAAGAAGAAAAGGAAGTAACTGGGAATTAGGAAGTGCAGGGAATTGATTGAAATTCCCCCATGAGAAAGGCACTAGGCATCCTACGTAAGCCTTTGCACCTAGGCTGTGGGTTAGGGTTGGGCGTCACAGTGGTTGGGTTGTCCACCGGCTCCCATGGTGTTATAAGCAGGCTAGGGCATAGGAAAATGAGGTTGAGAATATACTGCATATTGTAGTTGGTGTACCTCGTAACCTCAGTACTGACAGAAACTACCATACAGTCTAGCTCTGTCTCTTGGATTTCTTTTTTCTTGTTAGGGAATGATAAGAGAAAATACCTTGTGGAGGTTACATCTGGCTTGATTTCCTCCTAAGGACTCATCTGCCACAACCAGCAGCCTCTTGCTGAAAGGAGAAATATCCCTTCCTGACCTTCACGTGGAGGACCTCGGCACATCCACGGCAGAGAGCTCAGAAAAGATGCTGTGTTGGTCCTGAGAGGTTTGCACCCCCATCTGGCTTGAATCTCTCAAAACTTCCTGTCCAGCCTTATCCCTTAGGAACATAGAGAGGGTTTTCTCTTATAAATATATTTTTTAAACAAGTAACATCCAGAAAAGGCAAACCCATCCTCCGTTTGCTATGTCAGCCCACAAGTCAAGACCTCCAACAACAATGCCTTGTTTCTAAAACAACCAAACCACAGAAGATTGCTTCTCTTTCAGAGGCTGTCCTGTGATTGTGCAAGCGGCTAAAGGCTGCCGTACTTGAATGTCCAAGTACCAAGAGATGTAGCAGGGAGGGATGACGGCAGCTTGGGCTAGGGTAGGAGTAGGTGAGGCAATAATACCTGAGAAATTCTATAAGAAATTAAAGGCTCTGTAGAGAGGGAGTGGCTAAGTGAGTGGATGGGGTAGAAGGTAGAACACATTTTTACTTTTCAAACACTTTTTAAAAAATTCTACTGTCAGATGACCCTACTCATTAATTCATTTTCTCCCTGAAGACTATTGAATATTTAAGCCAGGGTCCTGAGATGTGCCCAGCGATTTCATATCAGGGTTATATCCGGCTTAATTTCCTCTTACAAGGACTCTTCTGACACAACCAGCAGCCTCTTCCGTATTCCTGGATGACCCCATCGTTCACTGCCACAGGGACCCAGCAAGCCCCTCCTCCCTGCAGCCAGTCCATATCAAGCCGACTTCATTTCTTCCCACCGAGAAGGTTTGTTATTCTCATTTACAGAGAGGGAATTTAGAGATGAATTTTCAGGTGGAAGAAACTCTCTCCTGACTCAAAATATTCATGTAAAATTGGCTGCAAACACTAAGCCAATCTTTGCACAAGGGTTGGGGTCAAGCCTGGTGACAAACCAATCTCTTTTAAGTCTCAACATTTCCATGTCTTTTCCTAGAGTCAGTAAACAGTTGATCGCAAGTGGGAAGGTGAGGGCTGAGGGCCTGGCTCCTAGCTCCTACTTCATGGCTCACTAGCTGAGTGATTTTGCTCAAGAAGCCTAAATTATGACTGATCATCTCCTCATCTTTAAAAAAGAGATAATGATGTTACAAAATTCACAGGGCTGATGTGAGAATTAAACGTGATAATATTTGTAAAAGTGTTTTATACAACACTATAAGCGTAAGACATATTATTCGTGCTAGCTGGAGGCAGATGTCTTGACAGAAAATCTCTGGAGGTTGCTCCCAATATAAACATTCTATGATTCTTCCGGCCATTTAGTCAGAGTGGAGATAAATGGCTGCAGCTGCTACCCTTAGCAACCAGCCTTCTTTGCTGTAGGCTGCTGTTTGTCACAGTGACCACTAGGTGTCACCTCCTTTTAAACTCTCTCCAGCTTTCCCAAGCGAATCTGGATCCTTTCAGAAGCAAAAGGCATTGAAGACCGGAATTTAGTCTATACTGGGGGGACTTGGAGTACTGTCTCCTCCACAGTGACAGAGGTCTTTTGCAAGAACCAAAAGGACTCTTGAATTTAAGAAACATGGATATATTCAACACACCACCCTTTCTTGCTTGTTCTCAACTCTCTCTCAGGAGTAAGAATACGAGATTACACTGTTCATGCTAGTCTGTCCGAAAAACAACTGTGGAACCAGTTTGAGGGGTCTGGGAGAAGGAAACCAGCAAGTTTATCTGAACCCCTTGAGAAGAGAACAGCATGAAGAAAAGCACCTGCAAAGCCCCCTTTCTTTTTCCATAACTAGAAATGTGTCTAATCTCACTGCCAGGACCTCTTTATCAAGAAGATCCTACTCAGATTCCTCCACAACAAGCCTGAGCTCAGAGCAAGCAATTTGGTAAAAAGGCCATTGAGCTCTAAGGGTTTTCACTCAAAGTTAGACAGAAGGAGGCCTCAAGAGGTTCTAGAAAGAACACTCGACTGAGAATGGGGTCACTGAGGCTTTAGGCTTCAAGAGGTTCTAGAAAAAAACACTGTGCTGGCAATGGGGACACTGAGGCTTTGGTCCAGGCAGTCCACACGCTAGCTGCATGACCTCGGGTGAAATCACTTTTCCCCTCTGCATGTATTTCCTTCTCTGTAAAGGTAAAGATTTGAGTAAGAGGGTAATTGAAATCTCCTTCAGAGGCTAAAAATCTATAAAATCACAGAGTTACATGGGTGGGTAATGTATCAGATACATAACATTGACATTCATCTGCTTGTTGCCTTGTCAGGACACTTGATGAGGATTCTTGCCAGTTTAAGAAACATGCATCCATTTACTTATTAAACTCCATTCTTTCCCAAGGAGTTCGGATAAAGTCATCAGTTTTCTTTTCCTGAACCCTTCAGAACGGTTCAATGGCTTTTCTGGAAAGATTACAACAGACAGTGATGAAAATCCACTCATGTTCTTATTACTCAGAGGTAACTAAGGACAAGCAAAAAAGAGTGGTATGTTTAATTTATGCATGTTTCTTAAATTCAAAAGTCCTTTCATCCTTGCTAGTCTTTCCGTGTGCACTGTAAACTCCTGAAGGCAGAGGCCATGTCTTCAGTCTATCCTCCTTCCTCCTCCTCCTCCGTATAGACTCAAGCCAGGGCTCTGTACTCTGTAGTCGTGCAGTAACTACAAATGACTCACTGACATCAATTACAGGGGAAGAAAAGACTTAGTTTAGATAAAAAGTTCTAGAGTGTTCATGTTTAGTATAGCATATCAATAATAATGATGGCTAATATTTATTTAACACTAACTGATAAGCAAAATAAGGACAGAGATTTGCCATCTGCCTTGTCAATTGCTGTATCCAAGAGGCTATAACGGAATAATGCTTGGGACATCTAAGGAGCTTGCTAAATATTTGTGAAATAAATAAACGAATGAATATTTAGCATGGATTTGTTTTACACATTGCCTTGAGAGGCATTGCTATTATTTTCATCCATGTTAGGGGGGAAAGAACTGAAACTAAGAATATAAAAGTAACCTGCCAGTTCTCACACCTACCATGGGCAGTGGTGGGATTCATACCAGCTTGTCTGGTCCCCAAATCTACCTTATATATAAAGCTCAACACTATGAAAATAACTTATCATTTCCTTTGATAACACACCTGAGGTGAGAATATATACTTTTCTTTTGTGATGCATTAATAATTGTTTTCCCTCAAAAGAGGAGGATAGGGAAAGATGTTTTCCCAGGTCACCTAACTCCACAAAGTGAAGAGGGGTAACTTTCCATGTCTCTGGAAAGGAAGGCTAAGCAGGAGTCAATTTACAAATCTGGCACTAGGTGGCGAAAAGCAGATTAGTGTATGTGTCACTAAGGACCTGTACTAGGATTAAGCATGGATTAAGTGCTTTGTGTGTGTTGGTGGAAGGATGAAGAGGGAAACCCTGGAGGCATTCATACGAAAAAGAACTTTGGCTTATAAGAAGAGGATTGGAAATGGCCATGATGGAAGAACCCAGGCGTGATTCATTTTCTCTCTATAATTCATGTGCTTGTTCTATAGATATGTGTTGAACACCTATTTATGTCATTATTATTCTCAGTGCTGGGGATACAAGAGTGAACAAGACAAACATCCCTCTCCATATTATGGAGCTTATGTGCTCCTGGCACACCATGGATCCTAAGCAAACTCATATTTCTTCCTTAGTCCTGCTAACCAAGGTTCAGGGGAACCTACTGAAGGCTTTGCAGAGATCCCAAATCTGAAAATGAAAAACATAAGAGTTGAGTTATTTTTTCTTAATTATTTCCAATATATTAAACTTCCATAAATACATACATCTGATTTCATTCCACCTCTTTCCCCATAACTCCCATAAATTATATACTTCCTGATTTTATTCTACCTTTTTCTTTTCTAGTCTTCTCAAGGCTGGGTAAATTGGACCCTGTGAAGCACAAGAATGTGGAAACCAAATCAGATATTCTAAGACTATTTTATCAATGTTAACTGGCACGAGGAGAGTAATCCTGTGCTCGCTGCCGATGCTCTTCAAGAAACTGTAAACCTGGTGTTGAGAGAGAACTTAGAGATGATGGATTTTAATTCTTCTATTTTACAAAACTCTTCTATTTTACTCTACTGAAGCCTCGAGAGGGAACACGACTACCTTATGAAGGTCACAGAGACAGTTTGAGTAATAGGTCTAGATCTCAAGTCTCATGTTGCCTAACCCAGAATGACACAATTGCAAGGCTCCCAGGGGAGGCACAAAGACAGGAAGAAACTTTAGTGAGAGAAAGCAGTGTGGATGTCCTCAAGCATGCTGGATATTAACTGTATGATTTGCCACAGCTTAAACTGATTCTTCCACTAAAGTAGGCAGTGAGTATGTTCATGACATCTGTTCCCAGGGCTCTCCACTTCCACCTAGCAGGACCACAAGACCTCAAATGTGTCAGTTGGTATTCACTGTCCTCATCATCACATGCCTAGGTCGTAAGCACCACCTCCAGGAGTGTCTCAAAGCTTCCAACCTCTCTCTCCATAGTTGGATGAAGTTAGTTTTCAAAGCCCACCAGCTAGCCATTCTCCTTCTTCACACCCACAATGATACTATGTTGTCTCTCAAATCAAATACAGCCTTCAGAGTCTGACATCAAAGGGCTGGTTCAGAGTAAGCAGCCTTCGTCAAATACCTTCCCATCAGGTACTAGACACCAGGCTTCATGTCAGCAAGTTGCCTCTCATTTGCCCCCAAGCCCTATGAGTTCAGTGTGAGCTGTTCAGTGTGAGCTGTTGAGTGCTGTTTGCCAAGTATATCCAGCTCTTCTCCTTCTGAACAAATACAAGACTGTACTTCCCTGAATCCCTTGAAGTAAAGCACGACTGATTAGAGGAGACCAAGCACATGGTTCACAGAACATCCTACCCTTTTGACAAGGATAGGCTTGAAACAGGAGAGGAAAAGTAACCTTTTATAAGCCACAGAGATCTCGGGGATTGTTCCTGCAGCATGATCTATTCCAGCCTATCCTGACTAATTCAACTGTTCTTATTAACCCCATTTTACAAAGCAGGACACTGAGGCTCAGAAAAGTCTTATACGTTTCTCCATTTATGCATCTAGCAATTAACAGAATGAGGTTTTAACTTGGAGCCCTGGGATGCCTGATTTCACAGCTTGTGATGTATGGACCACAAAGAGGTGTCTACCCATCTAGGCTGGGACTCGCAATTGGCCCTTCTGCCTTTAATCTCTTATGCTTACAATATTGTATATTCAAATATTTATTGTTGTCTTTTCTAAGTACAACTTTGATCATGTTTTTCACTCACACAGAAACTTCCAAGGCTTTATTTTGCCTATATAATTAAAGGAAGAAAGTAATAGGAAGCCCGAAACAAGATCCTTCCTTTCTAAAACATCTGCTTGCTGCTCCCCTGACTGCCTGGACTCTGACATCACCTGTGAGGTTGCATCAATCAGGATGAGCTGAAAGAAGGGATGGGACAGTGCTGTAGATTTCCTTGCCTCTGGCTCCAGGGATCCTGTGGATGAAACAGATCTTTTGTAGTTATCTTATTTTCTATGCCCATACTCACTCTTCAGAACATATCAAGAGAAGTCATCTCCACCTCATTGTAGGGTAGATCAACTCTGGAATTTTCTCAGACTCCTTGGTTGCTCTAAAAATTGTTCTTCTTTTCTGTTTCTCATGAGACTCGAGATGACCCAGCTCTCACATGCAAAGAAGTGCCAAAAAGACAGATCAAATATACTTGGAAAGATTCGACCATGCAACCATATACCCTAGGTTAGGTTCTGATTTCCCATGGCACCTGCATGCTCCCTTCAACTATATCTCGGCACTGATATTTACAGAAAAATAATAAACATAATCCACATTGGCGCACATATTGATCCCCAGATTTCACTGACATTTACGAATAAATGATGGATTGCCTTTTTTGTGAGGCTAGCTGAGCTGGCCTACGTGGCCTGTACATAATTTACTTTTGATTAAAGGAGTGCTTCAACATCGAGATTCTGTTTGGGAGTGTGAGGCAGGATCGATGCGTTTATGATACAAACTTTCAAGCAATGTACTCTGAGCGAGAAGTCTCTGCACTCAGTTCATCTCAGATTTAGTTGGTGGGAGAGAAGGGAGAAGAAAGAGGAAAGGCCTGGGATTTCTAAGAATTTGTTGTGGGGTACCATTCAAGAGTCTGAAAATAGAATGGCTTTGTTTTCTGTGGCTTTGGGTCTATGCTATCATCAGGGAAGAGTGATAGAAGGGTTTTCAGGGGCCCAGGATCTCTCCCAAAGACCCCTAGAGAAATAGGAAGAAACAGTGACAGCAGTTATTAGGAAGGACAAGCCTTCCAAGAAAACTGGGAATTTTCTTATCCAGTGTTTTGCCTGCTTTTGCCCATCGTGCAAAGGCAAAATTTTGATTGCAGGCTGTATTGGTTGATCTCAAACGCTAGAAGCTGAATGCTTTTAGATAGATGGGGTACACATGCTCTGTTTTGCCACATTCCACACTATCCCTTGTTACATCACAATTGGCCTGTTTTAGTAACCTTTGCTTCTGCCTTATCCCCAAGTTAATTCATGTTGCCACTCCTGCTGAAGTTACTCTGCTTTGGTGATCTTTTTACTTTTCTCTTAAAGACAGGGCCTCACTATGTTGCTCAGGGTGCTCCTGAACTCCTGGGCTCAAGTGGTCCTCTTCCTCCTCAGCCCCCGGGGTAGCTGGGACTGCAGGCATATGCCACCACGCTTGGGTGGTGATTTTTTTTTTTTTCTGAATGTGCTAGTATAGAATGATGTCTCTATTTTCTTCATCATTACATTAGGTTGGTTATAGAATGACAATAATTATAGCAAAATGTATGAAACCTATACCTGTGTCTCATTTAAGGCTCACAACAGGCCTCTCAGGAAGGTAATGTCGTTACACTCATTTTCAAGATGAGAAAATGGAGGCTTTGAAAGGTAAAATGACTTACTCAAGGTAGCATAGCTGGCAAGTATGCTACCTTGTTCAAACCAGGTATGTCTCACTTCTAGGCCTTTTAACCAAATATTTGACTGATTAAACCACCTGAAGAAGCTACTATCTCTTCCTTTGTTGGAGAATAATTTCCATGAAGATGGGAGATTCACTTTACATACCACTATAGCCCCAGGACCCACACACTGTAAACACACTCTTCATAAGGTGTGCGGCTGTAGCTGAAGCTCAAGGGGCCCCGACCCAGCAGCTATAGTTGTACAGGTTATGCCTTGCACCTGGCTGAGGACCAACAGGAGGAAGGGGTTGGGGGAAGCTGAAATCCAGCCCCCACTCCATGGACCAGACCGAGCCTCTTAGCTTGTGGTTACATCCACCTGGAAAAATGGGCATCTTTTTCTATTTGTACAAAGGTGCTATTTGGGCAAATAGTGGCCTAGGTAGAGCTTCAGGAGGCCTCGGTAAACCCATTGCCAGTGACTGGAGGACACAAGGTCTCAACTTGGCATTTCAGGATGGGTGATGGAGGGGGAAACAGAAGCATGCAGCGATAGGGAATAGTCAAAAAGGATGCTAATTAAGGCCCAAAGTCAAAGGAGATATTCTGTCCCATTTGTATTCTTAGTTCCCCATATTTCCCAATTCTTTCCTTTTTGTTCTCCATGGTAGAGGCCTTACTCAAATCTCTTATTTCCTATTTAGCCTTCCCTATCTACCTTCAACAAATATTTATCACACTTCTGCTATGCACAGGGCACTGTAGTAATATAGATCTGGTCCCTGACTTTGTGAAATTTGCAATCTAGTGAGTGTGGGTGTATGACCACTGATTAGTTTTTGTTTTTGTTTTTGTCTTTTGAGACAGAGTCTCGCTCTGTCACCAGGCTGGAGTGCAGTGGCACAATCTCAGCTCACTGCAACCTCCACCTCCCGGGTTCAAGTGATTCTCCTGCCTCAGCCTCCTGAGTAGCTGGGACTACGGGTGCATGCCACCAGGCCCAGCTATTTTTTTGTGTGTATTTTTAGTAGAGGCAGAGTTTCACCATATTGGCCAGGATGGTCTCGATCTCTTGACCTCGTGATCTGCCCACCTCAGCCTCCCAAAGTGCTGGGATTACAGGCGTGAGCCACTGTGCCCAGCTGACCATTGATTAATTATAATAGAAATGCTTTTCAGGATGATAGTAACCAATAATTACATGTATTGAGAGGCTACTATGCATCTGGAATTTTGGTGAGCATCTTTAATGCATTATCTTATTAACCTTTACAAGATGCTATGAATTAGGTTTAATCTTTCTTTAAAGTCTTTTCTCTAGAAATTCTATCCTAAATGAGAAGATAAGTAGTTAAAACTTTTCCTCTCAGTCATATGCTGCACTCGCAATCACTTGGATATTTTATATATTTTTTGTATGTGCTTGAATTTTAATGTTAACATATCTACCTTAGTCTCTTCCATCTCCAAAGCTAAGGTCGAGAAACTTCAGCCTCCGAACCACCCACAGCTTTTTACGTCATAGCTCTGCACAGCTTTCCCAGGCTGCCTTTGGTGTTGCGGCCATTGACGACCCTTCTCAATGCTAAACCCCAACTCACAAGTCCTCAATGTGTAGAGCTCATCTGGGATTTACTCAATAGTAAACAAACTTCAATCCCCACTCTCTAAAACAGAGCCACCCTTCCTTGCCATTCTGTACTTAATGTTGCAGATATAGCAGTCATTAAACCAGAATTTAGACTTCTATTAGCATGGTTTATGGCTTTCTTTTTTGCATCTTCCATATGGAAGTATAATTTCTTTGGACTGAGCAAGAAAATGGTGACTGGCAGATGCTATATTCAAATAAAACATGTCAACATTACATGTAAACCATTTTCAATTCCATGTTATGGTCACTTGGTCACTAGACTGCCCCATTGACCATCTTAATGGAAGAACTAGTGCAGGACTACGTTCCTATATGAGAGTGTGGAAGACTCTAACTTGAATTAGGTCCAGCAGTAGGTGAGGAATGAGATAAGTTTTATTGATGTATCAGATCCTGTGCTAAGGACTTCATATTTGTTATCTTCTTTATTCCTTACAAAACACTTGAGAGAGATTATTGTTGCTTTTTTCTTTTTTTTAATTTGAAAACTGACGCCCAGTGAGGCGAGTAGTTTGTCCAAGATCACTGGGTTATTCCCTAAAAACCTATTGGAATAATAATAATGATAACAAGATCACTAGGTCAAATTTAAAAAGCCAGGCCTAAAAAGCTCTGAACTTCCCCCACCGGTGCACCCCTGGTTCACCCATATACTCCAGAAAAGGGTGGGGCTGGTGTCATAGGCCTACGTGGCCACATTTGTAGTTCTCAAAATGTGGGGAAGCAGCCATCAGCATCACCTGGGAACTTGCTAGAAATGCAAATTCTTGAGTCCCTTCTCAGAACACCCGAAGCAGAAACTCCAGCCGGTGGGGATCAGAGATCCAGATTTATTGAGTCCTCCAGGCAGGCTAATGTTTGAAAACCATTGGCTTATTCACTCTTTGAAGCTCAATGAATCATCATTCTTTGCATAAAAAGAGAGAAGTGGAAAACTTCCTCTCTGAAAATTGGAACTAGGCGGGCAGACTGTAGCTCATTTAGAAATTTGAACTGGAGTTCCTGAGATTTGTCCTGGCAGAAGAAAAATGTTGAGGTTGACCACGGTGTGAAGAATGGTGGCTCCCACCCTCATGAGCAGAAAACTCAGAGAGGAGGAACTAGGGAAGATTACATTCAATCATCAAGAGCTTTAGTGGTTTTCTTAGCATAAGAGGCATTGGACAGAGGAAATCTGGTCAGAATCCTATGGGATTCTCAGAATCAGAAAAGCGGTTTTGCTTCCCTCCTGTCCCCCAAGTCTTTTCTTCCTTAGTGTAAAATAAAGTTATCTTTCAAATGCCAGCTTTATCTTTCCAGTAAAGGGAGTTAAGTGAAAAGGCTTTGCCTACCTTTGGACTGGGTGTTGATTATAAATGCAAGATCCCTGAGTGCCTGGCATAAAGACAGTTGCCTGAATCAGAATGAGGAACCCCTAGAATCCTGCCTCTTTTCATATGGAGCTTCTTTCCACTAGTTTTTCTCTCTTCATATTGTATCCCTGTGATGAATGTGTGTATGTGTGTGTGTGCGTGTGTGTGTGCGTGCGTATGTTTGCGTGTGTGTGCGTATGTGTGTGCGCGTGCATGTGGGTGTGTGCATGCGTGCGTGTGGGCGTGTGTACGTGCGTGTGGGTGTGTGTACGTGCGTGTGTGTGTGTGCACGCATGTGTGTGTGAGTGCATGTGTGTGCATGTGTGCGTGTGTGTGTGCACGTGTGTGCGTGTGGGTGTGTGCATGTGCGTACGTGTGTGTGCACGTGCATGCGTGTGTGTGCATGCGTGTGTGTGCGCGTGTGTGTGTGCACGTGCGTGCGTGCGTGTGTGCGTGCATGTGTGCATGCACATGCACATGCGCATTTTGCAGGGTGGTTGGGGAAATGCCCATGTTTGTGCTTTATTTTCACAGTGGGCCCTGCTTCTTAGCAGCTAATCTGGGTCTGGAAAGTGAAAATCATTAATAAAATAAGAATGAAAACCCAGACAATGCAACTTTAAGAAATTTGGGTAGTGGAGCTTAAACTCACTTATGTGGGCAGTATCACCTCAGATATTAACAATTTAAATATCTGATTAAAATCATATCAAATATAGCCATAAATTCAGAAGTGTGTGTACACCGCCCCCCCCGCCCCCGCCAGCAAACACACATGCAATAAGTCTCCCTCTTCCTTGAAGCCTTGAAGGGGTAAAGACTTCACCGAGAGGCTGGCAGCTTTAAGGGTTATCTAACATCCTATAGGGGGTCAGGCAGCCTGTCCTAGGAATGTGCCCTGAGAACTTTTTACTGAATGATTTTTTTAAAGCAAGTTCTCACTCTGTTGTCTAAGCTGGAGTGCAGTGGTGCCATCATAGCTCACTGCAGTCTCAAACTGCTGGGCTCAAGCGATCCACCCACCTCGGTCTCTAAAAGTGCTGAATGAACTTTTAAAAGATCCAGGTGAGATCATATCCTTGCCTAGACGGTTTTAATGGTTCCACTATCTGCACAGTAAAGTTCAAAATACTTTAACATGACATACACTACACACCCCTACACAATCTGATTCTTCATTTTACCTCATGCAGCAACCACATAAGATCAGTGTTCTGTCCATTCCCCAGAATCTTGGCTCTTTCATGCTTCCTGGGCTTTGCTTATGCTGTTCCCTAAGGCTGCATGTTCTGTCTGCCTGTCTTCTCCTGTCTACTGAAATGCTGTTTGCTCATCAAGCCCATCTGAAATGCCACCCTTGTGGCATTGTTCCTTTCCTGATCTCTCTCAGGCAGAATGGATTGTCTTTACCATTCCATTCCCACTCGTGCTGTTTTATTTGACACCCAGCTTCTCTTCTTACTAGCTTGTAGGTGGGCACATCATTAAACTTGTCTGATACTCAGGTTAGGTCCTTTGCACAATTCTTGTCTCATTCAAGTTACTATGCTGATGAAATGAGATAATATATCCAACACACCTAACAGTGCAGTTTTGCTCTCCATCCTCCCTCTTTTTTATTCCTCTATAGTATTTTTTAACTCTGCACACTCATTTGCTTACCTCTTGGCCTGGCTATTATCCCTTCAAAATGGAGAGTTCCTGAATGGCAGAGGTCATCGTATTTAGCATTATTTCCCCTAAATGCATTGTACAGTGCCTGGCATTTAGAGTGGTATTTTAAAGATACTTGTAAGTTTGTATTTATATGAACTCTAAATCCACATTAGCACCACTGGTGATGATTTTCTTTGCTCACTTGCTGATTTACTGAATTGCCCCAATGAAGTTTCCCCAGTGATGATGGGTTGAAGCTATGGAATCACCCTGTGGTTGATTATATTGTTCACACTGTCAGCTTCCTCCCATAAGTGTGTAATATACATCTCCATCTTTGCAAAACCTTCCTGTTTTATTTACAGGCTTTTCCTATGACTTGCTTTGGATAGTGGATCGAGGGTGAATATGAAATGTGCACTTTCAAACAGAAGTAGTAAAAGCACTTGGGTGATTGGTCTCAAACTCTTTCATAGATGACAAGTATATCTCAGACTGTGGACACTGAATTCAGACTTGGTTTCTGAATAAGAGCTCAGCCAGTTCATGTTACTCACCGTCCTCACAGAACATGAAAACGCAAGAAATATTGTTGGTATAAGCCCCTTCGAAATTGGGATTGTTACTGCAGCAAAAGTTCACTAGTCCACAACCTTGAATTCTCATCTGCAATGTCTGCTCTGGTCCCAGGGGTTGAGACTTCCTAGGCCCTAGTTCCTGAATTCCCTTCTCTCTGAGATTTGCTTTTATAAAGCTCTATACCTAAATGGCAGCATGTACTGTAACTAAATGTGACCATAAAGAGGGAAAAGTTATAATGTTGTTTCAGAAAATTGTTGTTCTCATTACCTACCTTATTGCCATATGTTCTAATCTAAACTACTACAATATGGGAAATTATGGTGACACAAAGATGAAGTGATGTTCTGCCTAACGATACCCCCAAAATATTTATTCTGGTTCCCTCCCCAGCCGTGCCCACATGCATAATTGATGCCAGCTTCCTCAATTAGAAGCCCAGGGTATAAAGAAAATGAGGACGAGGCCGTATGCATTTCTGAAGCTTGACAAGGAAAGATTAAAATCTTTTATGAGTTCTCCCCCATCATTTGTGGAATGTGGCGCTCGCATATTTCATTTTCTCAGGAAAAAATAGTGTTTGCATTATTTGGAGAAAATCATTACGAATGCGACTAGTCAGCAGCCGTGGTGGGCCCTGTTACATTACCATTTCTGAGTTATGTTTTGTACTTGGCTTTCTCTACATACTCTTTCATTTTGTTAGAGTTTCTGCATCAGGAAAGGGATAAAACACAGCAGCTCAGTCACTGTGAGTGCACTGGACACACAACATGGAGAAGCACTTCTTGCAAACTAGAGAACACTGAGAAATGTGAACGGGGGCCTCCTGGAGTGGGAAGCCCAGCCATCAAAACCTACATTAAATTGCAGCCAAGTCTCCTCACCTTCTTTCCCTACAGATGCCTCTCACCCCTAATCTGAGTGAACTCTCAGGGAAAAGAAGGCAACCCAAGAGACTGGCTTTTCACATGGTTTGACCACATTATCTCAACTGTCTTTTGGTGACCTCTGTGTCATGTATGCTGGGTAACAAAGAGAAGGGCCCATACTTAGAAGAGAAGGCATTGTGACATTTTATGAAGAGCAAGTATGGGTGTTATAGTCACATAGAACTGGCTTCATACCCCAGTTCTTCCACTATGGCTGTGTAACCTGTAGAAAACTATATAATCTATCTGTACCTCAGTTACTGCATGCATAAAATGGGGCAATGATTTTTTAAAAACTTGTGAGGATTAGTGACATTGTGTGTAACTTACTAGGCACAATAGGCATTCACTAAATGTTATTTGCTGAGTGGCTTTCTAACATTATAATAAAGGGATTCTTGGGGGTTTTCTTTTTGTTGTTTTCATTTTTAGGTGTTCTTTTTTTTATTTTGAAAGAAAGAGACACCACTCTATTAGGCCACAGCATCTTGTGCTGACTTCAAAATTGGCACCGATCACATTGTAATATAAGCATAAAGCCCCCTGCCTCTCCTATTCAATGGTAATCGCTGGAAGATAGAAACTCTATTTTTATTTGCCACTGCCACTCCAGTGTCTGGTTAGCAGCATCTGGAGCACAGCAGCCACTCAGTAAATAATTGTGGAAAGAAAGAAAAAAAGAGAGAGAGAGAAAGGAAGAAAAAGAGGGAAAGACAGAAAGAGAAAGAAAGAAAGAAAGAAAGAAAGGAAGAAAAGAAGAAAAGGACTTAGCCGAATCACACTCCTTGGTAATGGTGAAGCTGAGATTTGAAACCACGTGGATTTGACAGCCAAATCCAAGCTGTTGCCATTGCGGCTCCCTGTATCTATTCCTTATTACAGCTCCCTGTATCTATTCCTTATTGCCTGAAACTCTTGCTGGGGGTGAAGGAAGGGACACTTAAGATCCCAAACAGGGCCAAGTACCATGTCCAAAAGGCATTTGGTTCATTTTCCTGCTTCAAGTGATTAACCATGCTATCCTAAAAGATAACCATGAAATGAAGTGTCCAAAATTGCATGGCAATTTTGAGCTGGTTAGCTCTTATTTAATCAGTTCTTGAGTACTCATGAGTTGATCCAATAGAAGTTATCTTCAGCTCCCTTCTTTTAAATTTATGACCTCTGACTCCAAGTGGACTTCAGAGTTGCTTTGATTTGATTTGCCCAAGTTTGCTTCAAATTTGCCATAAACTTTGTTCCAAATTTGAAGGCTATATCTCCAAATTATGTGCTATTTCTGCATACTACATAGCATGGCATAAGTCGATGTTGTAAGGACCATTCTGTAGGGAGGCTGTCAAGAAAAAATTTAGATCCAGAGATTATTACATTTGGAAGACAACTTAGAGTTCATCAGATCCAGCCCCCTCATTTTGCATATTGGGAAACAGATGCCCAGAGAAGGGAAGAAAGTTGCCTAAGGTCACAGAGCTGTGACTTCCAGTATAGGATATTTTTCACTATATGAGCTCATTTCTTGTTCTGTGATCCTGCAGCTTCTTCTTTCTCACATTCAAGATTGTCTTATAACCTGTTCTTTATTGGAGCCAACAACCTCCAGCACTCTTTTGGAGAAGCCAGAAAGGCAATCCCTCTTTACCTACTGACAATTGTTAACATTTAGACAATGGACCACAAAGTTTGTATACCAAGATTCATCAGTATCAATCCTAGGCACAGGCAAATTGTAAATATTTACCTCTTTCTCATCAGGTTTTGCAAATAGGAACAAAAAAAATTTGACATATTTCTTCATGGTATTTGAAGATAGACTGCCATACTCCTCAGATTCACTCTCAGCTGTCTTCCTTGGCTGCCCACTCTCCCCTTCTTGCTAGGAGATGAACCTCATAGCTGGGCTCAAGTTTCAGCTCCTTCACAATTGCTGTCCATCACAAGCTCCCAGTCCATGTTGATGTCAATGAATAGATAAATGGAGAATTACAAGTCGCTGGGCTGCACCTGTGTGTCTTAGAAGACCATTAATCAGGTCTTATCCTTGATGTCTTTAACATCACCAAAGGTAATGAAGGCATTTATAGCCAGAGCTTGACTGCTAATTTGGGTTTTAGTACAAGCCACTGAAGGGCATCTGGGTCATCTCTTCTTGGACCAGCTTGGGGTCTGCTGGGCTGATGGAAGCAAACACAATTTACGCGGGTAAGATCATCAACTGAAATTGCTGAAGGCAGAAGAAGCCCTGATGAGGTGGAGAAGTCATCCATTTGCAGGCCTATGATCAGTGTTTTAAATATTCTAAGAATGTCTGTTTTAGTAGTTCTAACTAAGAGAAAATATAACTCAGAGTTACTGCAGTATGTCTCAGCCAGATCCAAGTCACCGTGGATATAATTTATACACACATACTGGGCTGCCTGTGCCAAGCATTGGCATGTCTGGTTTATATGCTACCATCGTGAGGACCTCAATACATTTTTAATTAAAAAACAATTGATAGGACTGAAACTGTAAATCCCCTTTTGCTAAAGAGAAAACTTTCTAAGAGTTTCAGTTTTGCAGAAGGGAGGTAGAAAACATTCTTGGCTGATTATTATTATTATTCTTTTATTCTTCATCTCTGTGTAACTGATCCCAGATTTTCCAGTTGTTTTCTCTAAATGCAATGTTGATAACTTACTGCCTAGGTTAATCCTATGTGACTCAGCGCCAAAGAGTTTTAACTGATTAGTTAGCTTGCTAGGTTAGAGGCCTGCTTAGAACATGGTGGAGAGGGATAAAAAGCTTACCTGGGAATCTGAAGAATGAGATTTTATGGTAAATTGAGTCACCACAGTTGCTTCATTAGAATTATATATCTATATCTTTGGCCTAAGTGACTTAGAAGTACTTCCACGAGAATGAATGAAATTTGTTTTCCTGTCCCACTGCTTCTTTGATTTAGCTCATCTAACTTTATTTAGCCAATGGAATGTAGATGGAAGAGAGAATGTTTCAGTTCTGAGCTGAGGTCTCAGACATCTTATTTTTCTGCCTGTCCTCCTTCACACCTAAGCTCCACTATAACACAAACATGCCCCTGGCAATGGCTGATCCAAAAGGGTAAGAGACTCATGGAGCAGACCTAGATCCAAGGAGAAGCCTGGAGCCAAGACCAGCAGAGCCCAGCTGCCACAATTGACATGCAGGTCTGTGAGCGAAAAATAAATACTGGTTAGAAGCTACTGACTTTTGGGGTGGTTTGTTACACAGCAAAGACTGACTAATATAGGCTTTATCTAAACCCTGTCAATAACTAGTTAACACTAATCAAGTCATTTCTGCTCAAGGCCTCCGTTTTCTCCTCTGTAAAAGGCAAGAGTTAAACCAGGTAATTTCTAAATCCTCTTCAAAATCTCTTCAAATTCTATAAATTAGTGTCTGCAATGTATGGCATAAATTTCTAGGAAAACCTCTTGTAAATGGATGCTGCTGGTTACTAAGGAGTACTGAACTAAACAGTGAATTTTTGCTTGTTATTATTGTTTTCTCTTCCTCACGGATAAGATTAAATTAAATGTGAGGATACAAATGTTATAATTTATAGCTTATGATAATTGGTGTGTATTTTGCTAATTCAAAGTATAAAACCAATGTATTTACCACATTGGTTGTTAATTTCCTCCTCAGTGAATTGCTATACTTAATAGAAATATTGCTTTATGCAATAGGAAATTCATAAACAAAATATAAAATGATTGTGGTTAAAAGCACACTTCAAATTTGGTCAAAATAAAAATTATTCCCACTTATGAGAACAATGGTAATTTCCACTTTGACCTCCTGTTAACAATTAATAAATGTTCTAAACCATTACATATATTACCTCATTTAATTTCCAAAATAGTTTTTTGAAGATTGTTTTATTTTTCTAGATGAGGTACCTGAAACCCTAAAAGTTTAAATGCCCTTTCTCAAATAACCACCTTGCAAAAACTAGAAGCAGATATTTGAGCCCGGGTCTATCTGACTCCAGACCTGAAGCTTGTGCTTCAGATAGGGTTGCTACTTGCCTGTGAGCTCTCAGCCCAAGTTAGGTACAAGACAGGTGCCCTGTGAGGTAACTATACCTTTCATTGCTACACCATACAACCACTGACTGTATATTATCTCTGACGTTTCTGGACATCTTTCAAATATGCGTAATGTGTAATAATTTCATATCGAGAACTCAAGTGTGAAAAAAATACCATTTCCACCTGATGACAAAAAAATCTGCATATTTTCGTATAGTCTTACAAAATTGAAATGAAACATTTTTGGCATAAACTCAGCCGTATTAAGAGTTCATTCCTGTCTCCTTTCTGGCCAGGTCCCATCTAATGTTTGAAGGAGGGTCTTACAAGCAACCAAGGGGTGATGAGGGAAAAATGGCTAGAGACATTGCATTTGCCATTCTCTGCTCTCGCCCTTTGTTGGCCTAGGATGCCGTTTACTCTTTGACCATTAGCTTTGATCCCTAGGGCATGTACTGCCCTTGTCCATAGTCCTGCAGTTACCTCTCAGTACCAGAACTCATGGCTATCTCTGTGTCCTAATGCTATCAGGCCCCTTTAAATATATAAGGTATCCCTCAACCATTTCCACTTCTCTCCTGGAAGCTCCGAAAATTCTGTATGCTTCCCTTTGCTACTCCTAAAGAAATCTAGGAGGCTGTTTCAATTCAACTTTGCTAGACACACAATGCCACTTTACTATTTCAGTACTGCTGCCCCATGCTGGCATGTGGGAATTCTCTCCTGACTCTTCAGGTTTTGCCAGCATAGTGAAGCCTATATCATCTCTAATCTGAGACCCCTTGTTCCTTCAGGACCTGCCCCACTGGGTAGCTGGCAGGACACTGGGCCCCTTGTTAGCTATCATCTGGTGTCTCGTCACGTCCCCTCTGATCCTTGCCTACATGCTTCTCCTCTCCCTCCCCCTGCTACGGGCTCCATTTTTATCTTGTCTCCAGGGCTAAATAAAATGGCTCTTCTATTCTTTTTTAAGTCACTTGCTTATGTCATGCACTTTATGCCATGATTCCTTCAGGGCTTTACCTCTGATACTGAAAAGGGCCTGGCTCTTACAAATCAGAAGCAATAATTTTAAAAGATCTATTTAGAAACTCAAAAAGCCCAGAACTTACTGGGTTTTCTCTCTCTTTTCATTACTGCTCTAATAATCTTAATCTCCCCTGGGGCACAGGGTGCCTCTGATTTAATAGGAGAAGGATGGCAGGATAACTTGTGGAGGTGAGGAAGGCACAGGAGGTGGGGAGATTCTTGGGTAATATCTCAGAATAGTCATCAAGCAATAAAGGGATGCAGTTGATAGTGAAAGCCATAAACGCTCAATTTCTGAGGCTTCTCATTCGTTCATTCAATAAATATTTGTTAAACACTGACTACATGCTGTCTTAGGAGCTGCATAAACAGCAATAAACAAGGAAGACAAGGCTGCTGCTTTCATAAAGCTTTTATACTCTAGTTGGGAGAGACAAACAATGAACAAGAAAACAAATGTATAAGGTAATGAATTACATATAGTGCTAACTAAGAAAAGAACACATTGAGGATCTAAGAGTGTAGTGAAGAGGTGGGGCAGCTACTTTAGACTGGTCAGGTAAGGAAGGTCTTTATTAATGTTAATATCTGAAGTGAAACTGAATAGTGAGAAGGAACTAGAAATGGAAAGATCTGGGGATCAGATGCTCTATGGAGAAGGCACAGCAAACACAAAGGACTGCATAAACAGCAGCTAAGGACAGGAGGAAAATTGGAAGGATGTTTGGAAGCATCATGAGTGAAAAGAGAGGGTGGCGCAGAGGTCTGAAAGAAGCAGGGGCCCGATAAAGGTCTTTCATGGTGGCGTTTGAATTTTATTTTACGAGCAAGAGGAATCACATAGGATTATAAGCAAAAGAAAGACACAATCATTCACTTTTAAAAACATCCTATCTGCTGGATAGAGAATAGTATACAAAGAGGCAGGAGCAGAACAGGCAATAGCATTAAGAGTTCTGCGTAGAAAAAGTCCTATGAGTAGCTCTCCCTGGTGGTAGTGTTCCAGATTTCAGCCAATATCAGGGAAGTCCAAAACTCCCCTTCAAATAACCTCCCGATGAATGGTCACTAGGATGTAGTTCACTGAACTTCGGCAGCTTTTCCTGCCCCCTTCTCTGTCCAACTGGAGCCCTTTGGAGGAGACTCAGGGAATGTTGTGCTCTGTAGGCACCGGCTAGAGACAACCACGTATCTAATTATTTTCTCTTATCTAAATTGAGGCTTCCAAGGTGGTGGTGGTGGGGGTGCCTCTTTCTTTGCTTCATTGTTTCCCCTACAGCATTTATCATAGTGCTAGGCACATACCAAGGAATCAAAGAACATTTGTTGATTCAGAGATTGATTGATTCTGAGGCACTTGAGTACATTTGTAAATATCCTTTGAGGATCTTGCCTCCCATTGGAATAAAACACTTCATGTTTTATTCAGTTATTTCCCCACATGCAAATGTGCAGGTGCCCCGATGGCATATAGATAACATCATTACACACACACACACACACTCACACACCAAAGAAATGACTGCTCACATAGATGACACGATTAGAGGAAGATTGTGTTTGAGAAATCTATTGGGGTTTAGTGCAAGAATTATTGGATGTGTTCCCCAGATGCTGACGTCCTGCACTTGCAGGGCAGCCTTTCCTACAAGCTCCACGAAGCAAGAGAGAGTTAAGCTAGACAACCTGGGATAGAGCAATAAAAACTAGACAAGGAACCAGGATGTTTTTAGTTCTAAGTCTACAATTCGTAGCTATGTGACCTTGAGCAAGTCACGTAAGCAAGCCAAACTTCAGTTTCTGATCTGTAAAAATGAAATAAAAATAGTTGCTTTGAATAACTTTTATATTGGAATGAAACATCAAATAAAATCATGTAAATGAAAGTGATTTGTAAACTGTAAAGTGAAACGTGTGAGAGAGTTACAAGCTAATTTTACCACAGCCCCTGTCAAATGCTAATGGCCCAACCCTGCAGAGCTGGAAAAAAAGAATATGCCAATGTTTTTAAAACGGTGGAATCAGATCACTGGGTCCATTTCAAATTGCTATAAAAAGCATATAATTAACTTTCAGGATTTTACATTCCTTGACTATTCAGCAACAGCTGTTTCCATAGTTCTTCTGAGGTATTTGAGTTTTCCTCATATTTTATGCATTTTTTGCAATAATTGGATGTCCCCATCTTCATCACCAAGGAATATATTGATGCTTTTAAATACTATCTATGATATGAAGATGGGAGAAGTCACTTTTGTTCCTTATTCAAATTTTTCTATTTGTAATGTGTATGCTTTGATTATTTATTCCAGTGCTTTAAAATATCAAGATCATGTGTAGGTAGGTGTCCCAGACTCATAAATCAGAATGCACTATCTTTTTAATGGATTTTTTTCTTTCCATTTTGAAAACTAAATACATTAAACAAAAATGAAAAACAATATCTACTATTAACTATCACCATCATATTATAAAAGCAAGAACCTTTGAAATAAATGAATATTAAATTCATGGAAAATTCCTTCTTTTGATTAACAACTTTGTTTTCATTGATATTTTTAATAAATGATATATTCAATGTGGTTCTAACACTTAAAAGGTACAAAAGAAGGTTCTGTCCAAAGTTTTCCCATTTGGTCACTCATCTGCTCAGCTCCCTTTCTCACAGACAATTGTTTATCAGTTTTTTTGTGTATACTTCTAGAACTTCTATGCACACACAAATCTTTACGTGTTTGTGTGTACTTTTGTGTAGGTGTGTGTTAGTCTTTACTATACAAATGATAGCAAGCCATACAAATTTTTATTTGCTTTGCTTTCTTCACTTAATACATTTTGAGATTTCTCCATATCAGCTTGTAGAGAGTTTCCTGGTCTTATTCATGGCAGCATGGTATTCCACGGTGTGGATGCTCTGCTTACATACCTGCTGATAGACATTTGGATAGATTCCTGCTGACAGACATTTAGGGTGTTATCACTCATTTGCTATTGCAAACCATCTTTGCTAAATGATCTTGTGTATTCACCATCTTATTCATGTGCAATATATCTTTAGAAGACATTTCCAGGAGTGAACTTGATCAGTGTAAAGGTATGTTCAATACTGACAAAATGCCCTCCTTTGATATAGCTCCAATTTATATTCTCCCTAGGAGATCCTATTTCCCCATGTCTTTTTTATAATAAACTTTTGTATCTTTGACAAAGAGAGGTGAAAAATAGTGTCTCTCCTTGTAGTTTGATTTTTGTTTTCTTAATGTGAATGAAGTCAAGGACCTTTTTACATGACTAATAGCCAATTGTATCTCTTTTTTTGTGAACTGTATGTTCACGTCTTTCATCCCTTTTTTTGTTTCTTTTGGGATGTTTGTCTTTTTGTTAAAGGCTTATGTGAATTCTTTTTATATTACAGAAATTGGTCTTCTGTCCATAAGATGTTAAAGTATTTTTTCAGAGTTTATCACAAGCTTTTGATTGATTATGATTATTTTGCTTTAAATGTGTGTTTTCTAATTTACTGTAGTTTGGTGTATTACTTTTTTTTTTAACTCCGAGATTTGTGAAATGGTTAAAAAGGCCTTCTTTCTATACTATGAGATTATAATTTGTTCTCTTGGTTTCTTCTGGTAACTCTATGGTTTCACTTTTTACCCCTAATTCTTTTGATCCAGTTTTAATTTATTCTGATATGATACTTAAAGTATGAATTCAACTTAAATTTTTTTCCAGATGGTGACCCAGTTTTCCAACAAAATTTATTGAATAATCCATCTTTTCTCACTAATATGAAATGAAAATTTATCATATACTAAAGTCACATAAGTCTTCTGGCCTATTTCTAGACTTTCAATTCTGTCCCATTGGCTGCCAGTTTATTCATGTACCAGAACCAAAATTTTATTATTGCAGAATGATATTTTAATATCTGATAATGTATTTCTCACTCCATTTTACATATTTTTAAATTTTGTTCACTTTCTTTGTTTTTCCATTTGAATTTCAGAATAAGCTTGTATGCTTCCAGAAACAAATCTTATTGACATTTGTATTGGAATCATGTTAAATATAAAAGTTCCACTCAGGAATAATTGATATAGTCTTATGTTGTTGAGTCCTTTTATCTCACCATATGGTATGTCTAGCGATTTGTGTAGGTTGTAACATTTCCTCAGTAGAGTATTTTATGAGCGTGTGCACACATGCACAATTTCTTATTAAGTTTATTACCAGATATTTTATATTTTACACTTGATCTTAGCCAAAAGGCTGAGAAGCGACGATATTTTATATTTTGAAAATCAACTGTAAATGGTGTGTGTCCTTCTAGTAGAGCTTTAGCTGTTTATTGTTTTTACATAAGAAAGCTATTTTTCCTTTCCCTTTCACCTCATTGAATTTAGTTTGTAACAGTTTTTTAGTTACATGATATGCAAATAGGTAACTACAACTTCTAAGTTACATGCCTCTAATTCCTACCTTTCGTATGATCCCATTTGCTAGTAACTTCCAGATGATGTTGAATAGCACTGGTGATGTAGGCCATTCTTGCTCTATTCCTAATTTTAACACTTTCTGACTATTAATGCTTCTAGTGTTTTCTTAATAAGCATAACACTGACTTTGCAGTTGCAATACATTATATTAAAGAAATTTAATTTATTTCTATTTTATGGACTCTTCTCTTTTTTTTTCTTTTTTAAAAAAGCAAATCTAAAATGTAAAGTGCCTGTCTTCAGTACCTATGGAGAAACCTATCTGATAGTCTCCTTTCCTCCTAAAATATGGTGAAATATGGTAGTACGTTTCCTAAGGATCATCTTTTTATTTCCAGAATAAACCCCATTTTGTCAGAATGGTTTATAGTTTTAATTTATTTAGGACTTTTGCATCATATTTGCATCATATGGAATTCATCTGTAGTTTTATGTTTCTGTGCAATCTTTATCAGGTTTTGATGTACAGTTTTATATGAAGATTATCCCAAGAGTTTGGTAGTTTTCTTTCCTTCCACCATCACCACTCTGCCCACGCTCTGAAAGAGTTTAAATGAGTGTAATTCTGTTCTGTAAAGGTGTAGTAGAATTTCTGAAACTGGATTTTATGCCTTTGGTGTGTGGGAGAGGGAAGATATTAATAGCTTTCTTATTTCATTTATAGGAACTGGTCTGTTTAATATTTCTAGTATATTGTCTAGTATACTTTCCATTTCATCTATGTTTCCAAGTTTGTATAAAACTGAGCTAGGTAATTTATTTAAATTTCCTCTGTGCCTTTGGTGCTACTTCTTATCAATCAATTCTTACTTTGTGTGTTTGTGCTTCCTTTTCAAACTGTTTATATATTTTATTTTATTTTAAAATCAGCTTTTGAATGTATCTGCCTTCCTTTCAGTTTCAGCTTCCTTGCTGTGATGGATTTTTTCTGCCATTTAGTTTTTTGTTGTGTTCTATAGATCATGTCTCAGATCCTCCTTTTGCCTTGAGTTCTTGTATAACTTTTTTGTGCTATTTCACCAAGATGATTGCTTTAAGTTGTTTTTTTATTATTATTATTACTTGGGCAAAATACTTCGTCATCATTTTTAGGTCCTCTATCAGTTCCTTTTGAGACACTCATCTTTAAAGGAGGATTTTGTTTGTTTGTTTTTGCTTGTTTGTTTTTGTTTTTTACCTAAACCAGCAATTGCTGGAGGTTTCTGCTGGGAGAAGTCAGGACCATGTCTCAGGCTAGCCAGAATTTTCCTTATTCCCAGGAGCTGGTATGCAAATTATTTATCCTTGATTTCTCCACAGTCAAAGAAAACAAAGGTGGGCAGTTTTCCACAACTTATAGTCTGTTCTTCTGTCAAACTGCTTCAAACAAATCTGGCCTCCTTATATGATTCCCTGGATGGCCTTGCTGCTTCTCCCCGGGACCAGACTGTACTTTTGGTGCCAGCCTATGAGCTCTGGTCCCACTATTGCCTGTAGGAATTTAGCTTGCTCCTCAGCTGTTTTTAGATAATCTCTGAAAAGAAAAGGAGAAAATGCTCATTTGTGTTGCATCTTTAAACTGGAAATGTTTGAATATCTTACACAATAAATATTACATTATTTCTTTTACATTAAAAAAAAATTGAGCTGGGCACTTTGGCTCACGCCTGTAATCCCAGCACTTTGGGAGGCCAAGGCGGGTGGATCACCTGAGGTCAGGAGTTCGAGACCACCCTGGCCAATATGGTGAAACTCTGTCTCTACTAAAAATACAAAAATTAGCCGGGCGGGGTGGCAGGCGACCGTAATCCCAGCTACTCGGGAGGCTGAGGCAGGATAATCGCTTGAACCTGGGAGGCGGAGGTTGCAGTGAGCCGAGATCGCACCATTGCACTCCAGCCTGGGGAACAAGAGCGAGACTTTATCTCAAAAAACAACAACAACAACAACAACAACAACAACAAATTGATACTGCTTTGAATGAAGTAACTGGTAAATATGCATAAATAGTTTAAACTCCAGACCTCTATACTTCATTATTGTCTATCCGGTGTCTAGCCCAGCACTTGGCATATGACCCTTCAATACATATTTAGGTGTTGAACTAATGAATATATGCTATAAATGATATTCAACAATTACCTTAAACTAGGAATTGCACACCATTATAAACATGACCTGTCAATATGTTGTTTGGGCAGAATAGCATTTGTTAAGCAGGGTATGCACTCTGCAGTTCTTCCTACACTCTATTGTTTTTGCCTGGCTGCTTTATCCACATACTTTATTTACTTGACCTCTAAAGTTATTGGATGTTGAGACCTCTGCAAATACTTGATTAAATATGTCAGATTATATTATCTGGACATTCTTATTTTTTTAAAAAAATATTATCACACACAAACACAATCTAGAGTTTAGCAAAACTGTAGTCAGCCTGGAGCAAAATTTGGAAGTGAGCTTGAGAGATTATTTAACCCATCCATAGCCTCAGGGAAAACAGTGCTTCATTCATAATAGGAGTCTGCCTTCTGGACCGTATATTACACTTTGCATAGAATCCAGGAGGAATAAGTAAAATGAAGTGGCACCCAAGGGCTGTCAGTATCTAGTTACAACTTCTCAGCTTTCTAGAGGTCTGATCTTGTACCAGATATCCAAGGGCACATGCAGAAAGCAGCAGCTTTACATGGCCCTGGAGCTACCCATCTTTCTAACTAGTGATCCATACTCAACCTTTTCCACAAAGCTCAGCTGAATGGCAATGGGCTGTATTTGAGAGTGTGAAGATTTTCTCAAGGGTTTAGGTCCTCTGATACGTTTCTTTTGAAGTACTCTCCGGAGAAAATGTTCTGAAACAGAGTGAGGCATCCCTGCAGCTCTGGCCAGTGAACTCACATTTATCTTATTTCAGGTGAATCCATCTTAGTTTAACCTGTCAACTGAGTACATACAGAGACGTGAGGAAAAAAGGAGGTTCTACACAGGATAATCATCTAATTAATATTCTCTGATCATAATATGTGGATCTTTGCCTCTTCTAAGATCTGACTACTGAGATGCAGGAAGCTACGTCTCAATTCCTGTTCCCTCGGTCCTGACTCTACAAGAGTCAATTTCCATTCCCTTCAGCAAGTTAGAGTCAAAGAGCAAGGAGAATCACGGAGGCTGGAATAAAGCAACACCCTAGAAAAAAGCTTCATCAGAGCAATGATCGTTTCAGAGTACTGTGGAAGCCTCCTCCACTAAGGGCAGGGCAAACAGATTTCCAGCCCTACATGTCCTCTTCTTGGGAACTGCTAAGAGCTTTTCAGCTTCTGTGGAGTAAAAACCATGGAATGAATTGAGAACTTTAGAGTGCTAAAGGAACTTTAAAATTGTCTATCCCAATCTCCTTATTTTATGGAGCAGACAGCAGAACTCCAGGGAAGAACTGTTACTCACCCAAGGTTACAGAACTAGTCAGTCGCTCTTTCTGAGGCTCTACACTGCTTCACTTTGCCAATTTCACTGTACACATATTATATGCCAGGTATGATTAAGGCCTGTGAGACACATGGGCGTAAGACAAGTTCTTGCTTTTGAAGAACTTTAAGAGAAGTAGGAAAAAACGATCATTTCAGGAGGCAAAACATTTAAATTTAGGGCCATAGTTTCCCTTCTTAAAAGATTAAGAACAGATTATATTCTTAATATTTTGATTACAAAGAGACAAAGAGCATTCAAACAGCTGAGCTCTTATTGTATTGCCCACCAAATACAATAGCAAGAAATACATATAAACTGTCTATTACTGATGGTTCTCTTCAATAGTGTTAACAAATGTGGATCCCTGGATTCATGTGATTCCCTCAAGCCCACAGTCAAGTGTCTTCAAGGACAATGGGGTGACTGCTGCAATCAGGGAATTAGGTAGGAGAGAAGGCATTCTGGCCCTTGTGGCAGCACTGAGTGTTCTTGGTGGTGGTGTGTTGAATTACAGTTAATTTTTGCATTAATTGGAAATACAGAATAAGGATTCCAGTGTATATATAGAAACATATAAAGAAGAACAAAACTGTTAGGATTTCACACCAAAACCATTTACACAGGAATTTACTAGACATTAATTGTTCACTCTTTCAGTACAGAGACAGGACCTATGTTTTTGAAAATGCTCCCAAAATAGATAACGTGTTCATACCATTTGCTTCCCATATCCTCTTTTGAGATTTTCACAAGTTTCCTAAAATATGATAGCAATGCACATAAGGAGCTATCAGAACATAAACAGTACATCGAGCTCCCGGTAGCCATCAAGGTGATAGCTGAGCTGGGTCCTAAAAAGAGAAAGACTGTACCATGAAGAACAGTGGGAAGGCATATCCGCAAGAGGAAAGAATATGGGGAAACACACACACACACACACACACACACACACACACAGCCATACCAAAGAATGGCAAGTGAGGAGCTACATGCCAACAACCTCTTTAAAAAGGGGGAAGCTGGCCGGGCGCGGTGGCTCACGCCTGTAATCCCAGCACTTTGGGAGGCCGAGGTGGGTGGATAATGAGGTCAGGAGATCGAGACCATCCTGGCTAACACAGAGAAACCCCGTCTCTACTAAAAATACAAAAAATTAGCTGGGATCTACTAAAAATACAAAAAATTAGCCGGGAGTGGTTGCGGGTGCCTGTAGTCCCAGCTACTCAGGAGGCTGAAGCAGGAGAATGGCGTAAACCCAGGAGGCGGAGCTTGCAGTGAGCCGAGATTGCACCACTGCACTCTAGCCTGGGCAACAGAGCCAGACCCCATCTGAAAAAAAAAAAAGAAAAAAGAAAAAAAAAGCAGGGGGGAAGCTGAGACCCAAAGTAACCAGGGCAGGTCCAAGAGTAGTAGCTAGTTAGTAGCAAAGCAAATGGAGAGCCCCAGTCTTCTGACTCCCATGCCTGTTGTGCCTCTTCTTAGCATGTCTGCCTCTGACCTGACATCTCTAGAAGGCCACAACAAACAGGGGAGACAGGATGTACCTACAACATTCTTTTGTTTTTTCCAATACTCCACTAGTGTCTAAAATATCCTTGCTGTAGCAAGCTAGCTTGTATTTTTGGCAAGCTTGATTAGAGCAGGAGAAAGTGCTGAATTTCCAATATGCAAATTAAGTTAAAGGCTACCCAGGGATGAAGGAGCCCTACAGGAATGCTTTATTGACTGCCGCAAATTTACCCAAATAACTATTTTTTTAAAAAACAACAACAAATAAATTGAGTTCCAACCTCCTTTGTTCTTCCCCTTAGGAGTCACATGTTTTTCACCTCTAATTTCATATCATTGTTGAAGTGGTGCATTGTGCATTATTTATAAATGGAATATCAAATGAAGGTGGCTACACTAAGAAACTAGAATTAGATTAATCACAAAATGTATGGATAATAGCCATTTGTTCTTTAAGTGCTTCGTTTTAGTGGGTGTAAACAGGGAGTAGAATTTAATTTTCTTGGCTAGTATTAGCAGAAAATATATAAAATATTCTATGTTCTTTCTATAGTTATTCCAGGAGTATTTGTGCAATTATAGCCTTTTTGTCCCCAAGGAAATCTAAAATAGTGAGGGCTACTTAGAGGTATACTGATATTAGGGAGATTGTATTTTTAAAGAACGAGAAATTAGGTGGCTCAGAACAATTCTACGTTGGTATCATTGTACTACTTTGACTTGGTAAGATGACAAACCTCTTAATAAGTACCAAACTTATTAAGCCCCCTTGCATGGTGTCTAAAAGTGTTGGAGCCATTCCATAAAAATTTAAAATTTTAATCCAATTAGGCTCCTATTAACTCTAGAGGTGGTTAGAATTATGGCTTTATGGGTCTCCTCCCTGCTTCCTTCCTCAAAATGAGGGGTTACGACTTTCAACCAAGGAAACTGGCTTTGTCCATGAAGTTGAAAGAAGACCGGTACCTTCAGCAGAGGACCAGCTTCTTCCTACATTCCTGTGTTGACTTCAGGGAACTGACACATTGACCACAGCTCCTTTTGGTCCCCACGTGTCCCTCACCCTTTGGAAGGCCTGGGAAAGCTCCCCAGAATGAGGGACCATCAAGAAAATGGGCAGCATAGCTGTTGTAAACCCAAGCTCTGGAATCAAGCAAACTTGCATTTGATTTTTGACTTGATCCTCACAGGCAATAAGAGCTAGCATAAGGAGCTTGAGACACTCCTCAGTGGTATCTTCGGTAACATAGTGATAATATTGCCTACCTCCCAGGCTCCTTGAGAGGAGGAAATGATACTTATAAAGTTTTGGACACACGGCAATTGTTCAACTCTAAGAAGATTTTCTTACAAAACAGGATAAAACAAGATAGCTCAGGCTTTTGGAGTGTTTTCATGTGCCATGGGCTGTGTCGAGTGCCTTACTGTATTATTAGCAAAGTGATCCTTCTTCCATCTATTCAGTAGCAGAACCAGGATGAAATTCAGGCACCCTGGCTCCTGAATGTGAGTGTTTAATCACAAAGCTTTGCAATGGGCCCTCCCTGGAGCAGTGTGACCTGGCATAATGACCCAGAACATTCTGTGCCTCCATTTGCCCATTAAAAAATGAGAACATAAGGAAAGTAAGCCAGCCACCAAGGTCCTGAGTGTCTGGTATGCTTTCAGACTGCCGTGGGCATTAGGCAGCTGACAGATACATTCCATACCTCTCTTTAGGGTCCGTTGCCAGCCTGGCAGATATTTGTGGGTTTCTGATCAGCACCTTAAAGAAAACAAACAAAAATAAAAACAGAGATAAACCTGCAGTCACTGTCTTTATTGGAGCAATTTGTAATTCAAACAGTAAGTGCTTGTGACTAAATGAAAATACAATGGTAGTTAATAACTGTTATTCTCCTCTAATTTGAAAATAATATGAAATCAGTTTAGTAAGACTGGAGTGAACAAGTATGAGGTAAATAAACTCGTACAAATCTCTACCACAGTCAAAATGACAGCCTCAGAAACTCATTTACAACTCTAGACTATATCTTCTGAGCTTTCAGAATAAGGTGGGAGTTCAAGTTGATGGTCTTATGGTCCATTTAAGATATATCTTGAATCAGTCCTTTTTTTTTTTTTTTTTTTTTTTTTTTGCAGGGACCTCAATAACCCTTCAGTCTAAACCAAGGATCAGCAAGCTATCTCTAAAAAGTTAGATAGTACATATTTTAATCTCTGTGGGCCATAGAGTCTCTATAGCAACTACTCTACTCTGCTGTGTAGAGCAACAGCAGCCATAAATAATACAGAAATGAATGGACATGACTGCATCCCAACAGAGTTCTATTTACAAAAATGGGTGATAGGCTGAGTTTGGCCCATGATTGTAATTTGCCAGCCCATGGTCTCAACCACCGGGACCTTTCAACATTTTCTGTTACTGTTCTTACTCCTTCACTATGAACCCTTTCTAACTAAGGTTCTAAAAGGATATGCCACTTCCTTGCTTAAAACGCTTCAGTGCATTCTTACTGTACTTAAGTTAGAAGCTAAACTTCTTGGCACGACATCCAAGGTCCACATATTGGGAGCCACCTGTCAATCCAGTGTTTTCTCACATCGTACTCACTTCAGCTCACTTTATGTCCATGTTTTTCAGCTTGTCAATTCAGGGCCTTTGCACATGCCATTTCCTTCCCTTCAAAGTCCTCCTCCTCACTTTCTGCTTCCCAATCCTCCAATTCAAATTAGATCGCTTCTCATACGTCCCATAGTATTCTACACTCTCCCTTCAGAGCACTTAACTAATTTATAATTAAATACTTTTTTGTGCAAGTATTTATTTAATAACTGTCTTCTATACTAGACTTAGTGCCTTAAGAGCAGGAGTCAGTCATGTTTAGTTATCACATACTTCTGACAAACAGTAGGTGCTCAACAGCTGCATGTTAATTGCACAAACAAGTTGTTTAGTTCCAAGTGTTCAAATACTTTTATGAAATTCAGTCATCTTCCTTCCTTGGGAGAACAAAAAAATGTCTGGGACCAGGATGGTTTCTTTTCTATGTTACAAATGGAGAAATAGGCCCAGCAATGACTGTACAAGTCACCAGGAGGAGTTTGATTAAAAGTCCAAGCATGTTTTCCCAGCTTAGTAGTTTCCTGAGACACTTAGAAGTCCCATGGGTTCATGTTTGAGAAATGGCCATGTAATTTCAACCTTGCCCTTGCAGATGTCTTTGGAAACCTTCCAGTCAATTTTCCAAGGCTGATACCTTTTGTGCTGGAATGATGCTTATTCTGGGAGCCCCTCTGATGCCATTATCACCTTCATTTCGGATATTGACCCAGCACAAGAATTGTGCATTTACTATGTGCTAATTTTAAAAAGTTTACAGAGCTGGGCTCCTCTACAGATTTTCAAGAAGACATTTATGGTTCTAAGCACCTTCTCTGGAATCATTAGGCAACAAATTTGCTTGGAAATTTCTTTCATTGTGTCTCGGTGGAGATGAAATATGGTCACTTGCTGGGGAGAAAACAACAATAAAAAGAGAGAAAAATCTTTCTAAGTGCTCCCTAAAAACAAGGAAATCTGATATGCAGCCTGTGTGCTGATACAATTAGGAGACTTCTAGCTCAGAGCTGTAACAGATGGGCGTTTTCTCTCTGTCTTTGGTGATAAGGTGAATGGTTTCCCCCAGGGATGTGTGGGGAGAACTGCTGAGTTGGCCTTGTTGGTGCCAAGCAACTGGCTGCTGACAGGATTATAGGCAGAGATTGGCACTGTGGGGAGGGTGGGTTGATAACATGGAGATGGAAGATTGGAAAGCAAAAATAGCCCCTCTTTCTTATCCATCTGTAAAGCTGGAACTTTAAGCAACCCATTCTGAATAGTGAATGGGGCTGCCAAGAGAGGCTAAAGATGGGCACCCATTCACTCATTCCTTTATTCATTCAACAACCAGATTGAGTACCTGGTATGTGGCAGCTATTATGCTGGCTCCTGAGGAATGAATTCATAGCAGAAATGAATTGTTTTTACCCTCAGGAGGCTCCCAGCTTGGTGAAGGAGATGAATACTGAAAAAAAAAAAAGCTTGATAAAGTGTTATTGTGAGCAGAAAAGGCCTCACAGTGATAGGAATTCAAGATAAAAATTTGAAAAGCCAATGGGTATTTCCTGTGAGGATGTAAGGACTGGAACGGGGAGAAAGTATGATTTAGATAGAGAATGAAGCATGAACAAAGAAACAGGACCTCTCTAGTTCCCTCTCTCTCTCTCCACCCTCCATTGGTCCCTTGCTAATGTCATGCCCACCTGCTTGCAGTTTCCTTATGAAGCATCATCATTTTTTGTTTCTGCTCTTTTCCCATGGTGTAATTTCTACCTGGATTTCCTGTCCTTCTCCCTTGAGTGCTCCTGAAACAGTAGAGAGCTTTTTAGACCATGCTGGACAATTCGAACCTTATTTGAAGGCCCTGAGGAAATATTAAGGATGAATAAGCAGAATAGTTATGGTCATATTTGCATTTAGGAAACTTTGATTTTTTAAGGGAATGAGCTAGAATGTGAGACTGGAGCACATTTGGAGACAGATACAATTGTTCACCCAGAGGTATTGAAGACCTGAACTAAAACAGCAATAGTTGTCAGAGACGAGCCTGAGTGTGAAAAATGTTACAGAGATAAATGCAAACCCAGTACCTGATTGGTTACAAGATAATTTTTTATCCTTTGATTCGCTGGGTAAATAATAGTAACAACACTATATAGTTGATAAAAGTAAAGAAGCAGAGCTTGGGGAAAGATTATTGATTCATCATGCATTGGTGATATTGGTTTGGGATTCAATGTTAGAAGTACACATTTGACATCCAAATGGAAATGTTAGGAGGTGATGTCACGTAGAGATTTGGAACTCAAGAGACAGAAGTCATGGCTTTTATCAGTTAGGATGAACTAGGTTATGATGTAATAAAAATAAAAATCTCAGCAGCTTAAAAAAACCAAGGTTAATTTCTTCCTTACTCTACCGTCTACTGTAGGTCAGCAAGAGTGTTTTGCTCACTGTAGCCACTCACAGACTCAAGCTGACATAGTAGTCACCATTTTGAAAGTCATTGGCTCTTGGGCCAGAGGGAAAAGAGAGATCTGGAAGGGCTTGTCTTGGTGATTAAATGTTTGACCAGAAAGTGACACATGACATCTCTGCAAAGAACTAGTCAAAGGCCATGCCTAGTTTCAGGGAGCCAGGACTGCATTCCTCCTGGAAGGAAGGAGAGCTGGAAATATTTGGCAAATAGCAGTAATGACTATCACAGGACCAGAAATAAAGACCTAGGTATGATCAGCATGTAGACGGCAGAAAGGCTGTGGCAGTGGATAATCCCATAAAGCTACATAGAGATTAAAAAGAAGGAAGCTAAATGAGAGTCCTGGGAAAGTGTCTATATTTAAGGTACTTAGTGGGGGTAGGGGGGAGGGAGTGGGGAATAAAGTCACAGAGAGAGGATGAGAAGAAATAGTCAAAAAAGTATCAGGAAAACCAGAGTGGCATCACAAAAGATTAAGAGAACATTTCAGTAAGGGAGCATTTCAATAGTTACTGACTGAATCTTTTTTTTAAGTAGTAGCTAAGCTGTCCTGATACGATGATAGATAGATATCTTTGTCTTTTTTAAAAAAATTGGTGTATCATAGTCATTAATTCCTAGAGTTGACAGGGTCCTCAAAGGTCATCCAGCTTAGCTACCCACCAAATATGAGAACCCTCACAATGACAGGTTATAAATCTCTATCTTATATTAACCTGGAATCTTTCTCTTTTTACTTGTATCCATGGTTCTTCCCTCTACAATCACAGTTAAACAGAGGTTTCTATTTTTCTTCTCTAGTCAACCTTATAATATCATTGAATAGCAGATAGGGTTGACGACAGATTTCTAAGACATAATTAATCTGCATAAAAAGCAACTTTTTTTTTTTGGAGAGATGGGGTCTCACTCTGTTGCCCATGATGGTCTCCAACTCCTAGGCTCAAGTGATCCTCCCACCTCAGCCTCTGAAAGTGCTGGGATTACAGGTATGAAGCACCATGCCCAGGTAGGCTTGTCAGAATTTAGGTCTGATTTCCAGATGGAAGCTCGGTTATCCAAACTACATTTCCTCTTTTGATTTAAGCAGAAAAGACAGGAGGCAGGAAAGATAAGATGAGACGATATAGTATAATTTTTTTTAAAAAATTAAAGATTGACTGGACATGGTGGCTCATGCCTACAAACCCAGCAATTTGGGAGGCTCAGGTGAGAGGATCATTTAAGTCCAGGAGTTTGAGATCAGCCTAGGCAACACAGTGTGACCCCGTTTCTTAAAAAAAAAAAAAAAAAAAATTAAACATTATTAGCATAGAATAATGTATACTCTATTTGGCTTCTAACTGTGTGAGCAGACAAATCACTTAGCCTCTCTGAGCAGAAATTTTTCCATCAGTGAAATGAATGCCTGTTCTGTATTCCTCACCTGACTGGTTGTTATTAGAAAAGATGGAAGTAACAGCTATGAATAAAATGCATATCTTTAATACAAAAAGTGGAAGAGATAAAATAGAAAAGATGACAACACAAGATTCAGGTTGCACCAGTCATGGGCAGACATCAGCTACTCAGACCAAGAAACAAGCTGAGCTTGGAGGCCAGTAGTTGATTTAAGGAAACCCCCTCCTGTATTTATTGCCATAGTAAAATTGTATAACAATAACAACAAAAATAATAACCTCAAAACCCCTGGGTGCACAATGACAACATTTATTTTAACACATGAAGGTATGGGTCTGATGGATGTTCTTGTGTTATGAACCAGGTTTGGCTAATTTTGGTTTGCCTTAGTCATGTGTATATAGTCAACTGGCATGTTAGTTGTGGGCTGGCTGGTCTAGGATGGCTTAATGTAGAGAACCCTTCTCCATGTGGTCTCTGATGCTCCACAAGCAGGTTAGCCTGGAGATGTTCACAGGTGTCCAGGAGAAGCCCTCTTGAAGCTTAGCATCATAATTGACACACCCATCATTTCTGCTGCCTTGTATTGTCCAAAACAAATCACGAGACCAAGCCCATGTTTAAGGGGTATAAAAATTGGCCTTAATTTTTTAATGGCATACATTTTTGTAATCAGTCTATCACAATCTTTTCTATGGTAGCCTGTAAGCAAGTTGAGAAAGTTGTTCAAATTCATAAGGAATGCAACAGAAATGGAAAGACCTCTCCTCTTGCCACCAAGGGAAAAGCCAAGAGCCATGGAGAAGAATGAAATGAGGAGCCACTTCCAGGGAGCAGAAGTGAGATCTAATCAAGGAACTCTCCCCATGTCTAGAGTGAAAGGCCTAGAAACATTTACTCAGGAGGATATCAGAGTTGCTCTGAACCAATTCCTGGCTGTTTACCTTCTGTTATTTCCCTTTTTTGAGCGGAAGTATTTGTTGTAGTCATTTTATTCCTATTCTCCATTGTATCTTTTGTGTTTTGGGGATGTAACCTGTCTTTATATTCACAGGCTGTGGATTATAAGCAGCTGCATCCAGACATGATGTCAATCACCAGATATTGGTGGAGGTCCTGAAAGGGACTGAAACTTGAGAGAAATACTTGTGGCTGGAAGAAAGACTATGGTAGACTACAAAACTGGCTGCAAGTCATCGTTCCTCCCTGAATCTTGTATCCATTTCAATCAATAGGTGGAGCCTATTTTCCCATACCTTGAATCTTGGCTGGTCTTTGACTTGCTGTAGTCAATAGAATGCAAAAATGTGATGGTGTGCCATTTCTGAGGCTAGACCTCAAGAGGCCTTGACAAATAAATTCCTTTCTCTCTAGGGACTCCTGCCTAACCCATGAGAACAAGCTGGACTGGAATGCTGGATGATGAGAGACACATGGCCCAGTCACTCATCACACTAGCTGACAGCCAGACATGTGAGAAGCTAGTCCAGAGCTTCCCCACCAGGTGACCACAGATATATAAGCAAGCCCAGCTGAGCAAAGACTAGAGTAGATCAACAGGACCATCCAGCTGACATGTAGACCGATGAGAAATAATAAATGCTTAATTTTTAAGCTGCTAAGTTGTGCACGTGTGTGTTACTCGGCAATATCTAACTGATGCAACTTCAGTTTATTCCCCAGCATTTGGGAGACATTTCCAGAACACCATGCCTTGCAGATGAAGAAAACGCAAAAAAAGATAAAAGAAAGTTCTCATCTTGTCAGCTCTGTTGTTACCGTAAGTGCTAGCACATTGTGGCTGTCTCTTTTGAAATAGGCCTAAGCTTGTGTCATCCTTCAAACCACTGTTTTGCACTGCTCTCTTTCTTCTTCTTTCTCTTTATCTCTAAACCTCTGACAATCCTTCTCCCATCAGTATCTAGGGATATATCTAAAAGAGTGGAAAGCAAACAGAAAACCAGTGGATTTGAACTTTCAAAATAGTAAAATATTGTCATTCTGCTAGTTTTCCTTCTCTTGATAGAGAGAGAAGGAGAGAGTAAGTAATGACTATCTGGAGAATTCTCAGGAACGGGAAGTCCAGAAACACCATGCAAATGGCCTCTGGTGTAGACACATGGGTTGTTTTTCCTTTTCTGTTTTGTTTTGTACTTGCTTCTACTGGGAAAGCCAAGAATGAATCTAAAAAGACTCTGAAGCAATAGGTAGCATTAAATGTGCCATATCTTCAATGCTAACAAGTTAGGCATTTGGAGTATGGAGATTTGGGTATGGGGAGAAAACAGTGATAATGTCTAACTATAAGAAGTTAATAAATTGAAAGAGAGGCAGGGCTGCATAAAGGAAAAGGCATGGTTTGTGGTCTGGGATCAGAGTTGCTAGCTTTGACTCTTATACAACATGGCCTCTCTTTACCTAATTCGTTGTATAATCTTGGCCTGGTTACTTACCCTCAGAGTCTCTATGAGAAAATAGATATACTTGGTAAAGCTAAGAAAGAGTAATGTTGTGTTCATCAGATGAATCAATGTATGTGCCAGAAAAAAAACAGGGGGTTTCATTTTGCCTTAATTATTTTAGAAAGCAAGTCTCTGGGGGTCAATGATTTATATTATCTAGACAGTTTCAAAGGAATGCTTCATTTCACTTGAGTCAAAATAAATGTAGACACCCTTGAGAAAAAAAAAAAGACATTATTTGTGTCCTATTTTAATCAATGAGCTTGTGCTCAAGATCTGTGCTAGGGACACTACCATGACATAGAAGAGTAAGGTGTTCCTGTTCTTAGAGAAACAATTTGTAAAATACCCAAGCTAGGAAATTGCTAAGTGTATGTTTGTTGGTACAAACCACACGTGCTGCAGATATTTAAAGGAGGAAGAAACTAGAGTCCAGCACATCAGTCTTTACCCAATTAATAAGACATTCAAAAGGTAAAATATTACAATTAAAATTCCAATTTAAAAATACCAGCCATACAAAGAAATAGGAAAATGTGATTCATAATGAGGAGAGGATGCAATCAATAGAAACAGAAAGAAACTATATGGGTGATAAAATCAATAGACAAAGGCATTAAAAGTTATAACTATTACCTATATGTAATATAGGTTAATATATATTATGTACATATTAACCTATATGTAATATAGGTTACATATTAACCTATATTAGGGAGGTTATAGGAATTGGGCCTAGAGCTGGGTCTTAAAAGATGAAGGAGGGGGGCACACCGGGTCCCACTAAGACAAGAAGAGACTATGTGCTAGACATGGCGCTCAGTGATTTACACGTATACAATGCCTCTTTTAGTACTCAGAAGAACGGGAAGAAGATGTATTATTACCCTTGTTATAGTTTCACAGAGGTTAAGATGTTTACCAAAGTCACACGGTAAATGCTGATGGTAGGAAAACAAATGTCTTTGACTCTAGGGCTCATGTTCTTCTTACTGAGCCCTGCTGCCTTCCCAGGGACAAGAAGGAACATGCTGTGTTGCTTGACAATGAAGTGAACCACCAAGAAATACAAAGAATGTGTGTTGAGCAGTCCAGAGTTAATGCTGAATAGGTAAGGTGACGCCCTCATAGTTTGGATGGTTTGAAAAGAGTTGAAGCACCTAAGAATGATTTTGTGGGAGATAAAGCCATTGGTGTTTTTTTCTCAACCTGTCACTACAGAGAGATACAGTCAAGCCCCATTTTCCCAGGGGAAGACTCGTTTTTCCACTCTAGGTGGAGAAAAATTGTTAAAACGTCTTCATTATCAGAATTTGGCCCCCAGTTTTTCTCATCATAACACAGTCCAGTATGTATGTTCTGAAATACTCATGGGCCTGCCTGTTGACTGATGCAGACACAATGAAGATCTTATGGAAGAGAGAGAGATGACTGGAAGAGGTTGAATGGGGAATATGTCTGTTCCAGTTTTCCTAATACTTCATCATTGGAAGAGCCAGGGGTGTAGAAAATGGAATTAAAAGCCCCAAGTTAGAAAACAATGGCTCCCTTATTTTCTGTCAGGGAGTCAGACTGGTAGAGTGCCAATAGGTTTCATCATGCTTAGAATTTGATTATCCAGTACCCTGTCATTCTCAATCCATTATCCTGATTTCTTCTTTATAGCACTTATCACTTTACAACATTTTATTTTATGTGAATTTGTTTATTATATAGATGCCCCACTGAAATATAAGTCTGATAATGGCAGGGACTTTACTTGTCTTATTTACTGTTAGATTTCCAGTACCTGAAAATACTGCCTGGTACCAATGAGATATCAAGAAATATTTGTTAGTTAAATAAAGCTGATCATTGTATTAATCATTCCATTTACATTTATGGACTGATCACGGTAGTCGGACCCTGAGAAATAAAACAGAGCTCATAACCTGGCGCTTCCGATGATAAAGAAGTGTTGGAAAAGTTGGAACAGACAGATTTCTTACTCAGCCTCCTCTGGTCATATCTCTGTCTTGCATAAAGATAATCCTTCTGGAATCATCATCAAACAGGGACTCCTCAGGACTAAACACAAAGGGCCACAGATCTGAGGAGCTACTATACAGACACATGCTCAGATATAATCTGAAAAGTGCAATGCCGAGGTGTATGTAGAAAATCGCATGGGACTACAGAGAATGGTTTCTAACCAGAGGAATCACCTGACCCCAACTTTAAAGAATAAGTAAGCTCTGGGTTAGGTTAGAAATCAGTTGACCTATGTGCATTTTACCCCTTCTTTGAGAAATTCGGGGCACAGAGACAAGTAGAGAGTAAAGGGACCAGAGAGGTATAGAGAATAAAGTATGTATTTAGATAACAGAAGTCCAGAAAGATTTTTAAAAAGGCACATGACGGGCCACCAAACGTAAGTGCCAGAAGCAAATATTAAATACAAGGTGAAAGTCCAAAAATCCAGATTGATGGGCACAAGAACAACATAGAGTGGTGAAGGTAAGAACAAAAGAGGCAAAGAGGCCGGGCACAGTGGCTCACGCCTGTAATCCCAGCACTTTGGGAGGCCGAAGTGGGCAGATCCAGGTCAGGAGATCAAGACCATCCTGGCTAACGGTGGAAACTCCCCATCTCTACTAAAAAATACAAAAAAATTTAGCCAGACATGGTGGTGGGCACCTGTAGTCAGATGCTTAGGAGGCTGAGGCAGGAGAATGCTGTAGACCCAGGAGTGAGGCTTGCAGTGAGTCGAGATCACCCTGCACACTCCAACCTGGGCAACAGAGAGTGAGACTCTCCATCTCAAAAAAAAAAAAAAAGAAACAAAAGGTATTGAATAGTTTTGCAGAACAGGCACTAATAAGAGGATTGCTTGTAAGGTAAGACTGGGTGGGGGCTGGTCCAGCCAGGAGGAGAGGCTCAGAAAGAGACTCAAGCGTACCTGTAAGTATGCTACCTATTGTCCTGGGACCCTCAGCAGGAGAGCTGCATTCTGGATCTTTTTCCACCTCAATACAGTTTGCTTCTTTCATCCAATATGGATATAGAAAGTAATGTGAGGAAAGATGGGAGAAATAAGAAGCCAGAAATAGAGAGAGAGGATTAAGTATGTAAAAGATATGAAGGAGAGAGGAAAAACAATTTTTTTAAAGGTATAAGGGGAAGAAAGTTAAAAAATAAAACAAGAAACAAAGGAACTTTCCAGCCTTTATTAGGTTTGAGTGCTAGTGGTTATTTAAGTAGTCCCTTTGGATGGGTAGACACGTTGAACATTTCACTTCTGCTTTGTTTATATTTATAAACCATAAAGTCAAGCTCAGATTTCTGCTAGAAAAGCACTTTTAGAAGGCAGTGAGATCTTATCTTTCATTTTCTATAGATCAGTTTCACAGCTTCTTGAAGTATTTATAGTTTTAATACATAACCATAAATGCCCCCTAAACAAGGAATATTGCACCTTTCGATTACTATTATTGCTTTATTGCTCATCACAGCCATAAATTAGCAGCATCCTCCAGCATACTGAAAGAGCACTGAATTAGGTTACAACACAAATACACAAGAACCTATTAAAGTTTTGCTATTTCTTGAAAGTCTTTATAGTTTTCTAGTGTGCCCTATAAGTGTTTCAATTAAAGAACTACTTGCCTGCTCAGTTATAGCCTTCTTGTTTGAGATAGGATTGCATATCAGAAAAGCAAGATTAAAAGAAGGAAAATGGAATATAAAACATTAAAAATGAAATTGCTATAAAAATGAAGGCAAGAATTTAAATTACGCATATTAAAGCTATTTAAACCGTTTAACTCTATTTGATACAAGTTGATGTACGTACATATATTTCTATATTAAGTCTATAGCTAAAATTTTGTGTATGTCTGTATTTACATGCTTTATTCTCTCAATGACTCTAGTGCCATCTGACATTTTTATTGGAGTTCTTGACCACATGACCAATTATTGAAAAGGTATAACCAACAAGATGAGGATAATTATGTTGTTGATGATGATATAACAGCTTGGAGCTATATACCACATACAATATCATTATGATTACAAATCAAATACAATACAAGAGAAAAATTATTGAGAGCCAGGGGATCTACACCTTGATTATTGTTCTACTAGTAATCTCTGAGATTTGTCTTTCAGTTCTAGGTTTACTTGGGCACCAATAACTTGATAACACGTGAAGTATTCATTTTAAATATGTATGAAGTAACTACTAGGCATTATGGGAAATTTAAAAGATTAAAAATTACATTGCTTGTCTTCAAGGGGCTAATAGTTTATTTGGGTATAAGGAAAACATACATTTGAGTATATGCAATGCAAATGGTTCTGGTTCTGGCTAGTATGTAAAAAGTCACAAAGGACTATCACTCCTACTTTAACAAGGAGAACAAGCTACATATGCTACAAAAACATAGCTTGTGTGTGTGTGTGGGAGGGTTGTGGTTAAACACATTGTAGAGCTGAGAATGCAAAGAAACCTCCTGAAAGTGGTGACAAAAAGGTCCCACAATGGCTCTCATGCCTGGTGGAATGATAATCATGAGTGTCTTCCTCTCATCTTAATAATGAGAACAAGCCAGATAAGCCACAAAATTTGTGGGTTTTCTCCAGTCCATTAGAGAAACAAGAATGCAAAAAATACAAAAAAGGGAAAAAAACCCCACAAAATTTCAGAAGGTGGCAAGCTCTTTTTTTAAGAGGGAAGGAACTGATTTCATTTCTGGTAGAGCAGCAGGATGAGGGAGAATCCACAAGAAATGGAGATACAAAGAAATAAGTCAAACTTTTAGCAAACATTTAAATTTCTCTTGAGCTTTCATTGCATATGAGGGGAAATACTCTAAAAGATTAGGGCAAGGCAGGAAAGCTGAGAGTGGTCCTTCATTTTAGGCACGCAAGACCATCTTCAGGAATACTGTAGCAACCTTCAGAACAATGTGGATGGAAAAAGTGACCTGATAAAAATGCCTCCAAGGCATCTGGCCCCATACAGTATGTAAGACAGCTTCTCTTCAAAGGCTAGTGTAAAGATAGCTGAGTGGAAATAGATCTTTCAAGTTGCAGTGATCTGAGGGTAAGACTGGAAACCAAAGATAACTCCCTAGTCATGCAAAAAGTCTGGCAGCTTTCCCGAAAAGGAAATTTTCTCAAGGTTCAGAAAGCTGGCAATGAAATACAGTTTCTTAAGAGGTCAGATACTAAGTTTGCCAGAATTGTAGTCCCGATTCTGCTCTCAAAACATTCGAAGTTAGTGGTAAACTAAATCTAAGTTGCAACAAAGGCCAAACTTAGACCAGCTAGAGATTAAATTAGCTTAAGCATCACAAACTGCAATCTATCAGAAAAATAGAATGTCCAACTGGGGAGACAATATGTACTCCAGTCTCTACTGTTCTTTTACATATAATTCATGCATACCATTTTAAAATGCACAGAGAGGCAGGAAAATGAAATTCCCCAGTCAAGAGAGAAACCAAGAATAGAAGTAAACCCAGAGAGTACTTAGATATTGAAATCACAGAAAGGGACATTAATATATACATAAACAAATATTTTAATGAATCTAGGAGAAAAGATGGACATACACTCTAAAAGATGGATAATTTCACCAGAGAGAGAGAGACCATGAAAAGAGCCAAATGGGTCTACAGAGGCTTCCTCTCTAGTGTTCAGCTAAGTAATAATCAGCACATGTATGTGAGAAAATTACCTAAATGTATTTGTCAAGGTTTGCCAGAGAAACAGGCTGAGATCATCTGAAAGAGGCAAAGCTATCAATCTCTGGAACTTCCACAGAGCCAACACAAGATTATGCTCTTATTATCCAGAGAGGAAAAAAATCTTTATAAGTTGTGGGACTCCAGTAGAATACTCAAAAGGGTATTACTATATAGTAGGGCAAAATTAAGCTTAAAGGGTTCTGTGATCTCAACTATCAAACTTATAAATAAGTCTTGAAATAATCAGTTTATAAGAAACTTAACTGTACCCTAGAGAAAAATTTAAGAATATTTAAAAGAATTCAACAAGATATTCAAAAGGTAAAATGTTAAAATTAAAATTCCAATTAAAAAAGTCCCGCCATACAAAGAAATAGGAAACTGTGATTCATAATGAGGAGAGAATGCAATCAATAGAAACAAAGAGAAATGATATGGATGATAAAATCAATAAACAAAGGCATTAAAAGTTATAACTACTACCTATATGTTTAAAAAGATATAAAATTATTTAAACATGTTAGGAGAGACAAGAAAGATGTAAGAAGGAACAAAACAAGTTTAAAATGATTCTTTTAAAGTCTGAAATTAAAAATACACTGGATGGGATTAATAGCAAGTTAGAAATTGCAGAAGAAAAGATTAGTAAACTTGAAGACGTAGCAATAAAAATTATACAAAATGAATTACAAAGAAAAAAGCCTGAAAAGGGGAATAGAGCATTAGGGATCTGGGAGACAACCTGAAGTGGCCTATTTATGTGTAACTGGAATCACCTAAGGGGAGTAAGGGATGTACAGAATATTTGAAGAAACAATGGTCAATATTTTTCCAAATTTGACAAAAACTATAAACCCACAGATCTAAATGAGGCAGGATAGTTAGTCAAGCAAGTAACCGTTTCCTTGGGACATGGCAAATGTGGCAACCACATTATCAACACAAAGAGCCCCAGCATTCACTTTGTAGTTAAGCTCATCCAAGTAAGACTTGTCTTCAGACTGATCCTTTGCTGATTATAATAGTAAAAAACATACTCAGTGGATGCAGATTTAAAATGCTAGTAAGACATGTGATGTATGAACAAGCATGTACAGCAATTGAGCATATGCACCCAGAGGACCACCTCAAACATACTTACTAGAAAACCTCCTCTCTCCTCCTTGTGAATAACCATTTCAGACCCCAATAAAGGGAGTCTCCTCAGAGCTAGTCTTTGCTAACTTACCTCTTGAGCAGCCCTCTCTAACTTATCTTTTGGAGTGTATTTTCACTTAGCTTTCAGAGTGTTCTTTCTCTTTTGCAATAAACTGCTTTCTACTATTTCTCTACTGCAGTATGTCTCTTATTTAAATTAGTTTAAACTAAGAAAACAAGAACCGACAACTCTCAATCCCTGTCAGCATTAGAAGCTGGACAAAAATGTAGCACAATAAATATGAAGAGAATACACCAAGGAACAAGGCAATCACATTACTTAAAACCAGCAATAAAAAGAAAATCTTAAAAGCAGGTTGGAAAAAGACACATATGAACAGAAGAATTATAGTAAGGATAAAATAACATATCCTATCAGTAAAAAGTAAGCCAGAAAATAGTGAACAGAAGGTTTAAAATACTAAAAGAAAAATTTGTCAACCTAGGACCCTCTGCCCAGAGTAAATATTTTACAAATGTGAAGGTAAAAATTTTTTTTTAGCCAAAAAGTCTGTAAGAAGTAGTTGGTAGCAAAACTTCCATTACATGCAATTTTTAAACAAGTTTAAGGATGCTGGTAAAGCAGTGCTGCGGGTAAGATTTATACCACTAAGTGCTTACGGTTAGCTTTTAGGAGAAAATGTCTCAAATTAATAATCTAAGCTCTTACTTCTAGAAAATAAAAAATCAGAGCAAAATGAAACAAAAGCAAGCAGAGAAAAGAAAATAATAAAGAACAGAAATCTATGAAATTAAAAACAGAAAAAAATCCAAGGACTACTACTTTGAGATCAAAAATACTGGTAAACCTTTAGTCAGAATAATTTGTAAAAAAGACACAAATTATCCAGAAGAAAGAGAACATCACTACAGATCCTACAGTTAGGAAGAAAATAGGGAAATATTAAGAAGAACTTCATGGTAACAAATTTGGCAACCTAGATAAAATGAAAAAATTACTTGAAAAACACAAACTACAATGCTATCTAAAGATAAATTAGGTGAACAAAACGACTCCTTATTAAAGACATTGAATTTGTAGTTAAAAATCTTACCATCAAGAAAACTTCAGGCCCAGATAAATTCACTAGTAAATTCTATCAAACATTCAAGAAAAGAGTAATATAAATTCCATACAAATTCTTTGAGAAAACTGAAGAAAAATAAAACATCCCTACACAGTGAATAAGGCTAACACTTCTCTGACATAAAAATCAGAAAATGTAAGAAAACAAAAGACCAATGTTAACAATAATGATAAATGTGAAAATTATTAACAACTTTTAGCTAATAGAATCTAACAATATTTTTAAAAATAAACTATTGCCAGGCGGGGCCTACCTTTTTATCTTATTAGGAAATATTTGTTGAATTTTTAAAATATGATTAATATTATTCACCATATTAACAAAGTAGAAACAAATGATCATCTCTGCAGTTGAAGAGACCATTTGTCTTACTTTGCTTATAACAGAATACCTAAAACTGGGTAATTTGTTTTAAAAAGGAAATTTGTTTCTTACAGGTATACAGGTTGAAATTTCCAAAGGTAAAGCACCGTATCTGGTGAGGGCCTTCTTGTTCCTGTAGTTAAACTTTCTGTAGTATCCCAGGTTGATGCAGGGCATCACATGGCAAGGAGGCTGAGCATTCTAATGTATTATGCTCAGATTTCTGTTTCTCTTCTTAGAAAATCACTAGTTTCGGCCAGGCGTGGTGGCTCAAGCATATAATCCCAGCACTTTGGGAGGCCGAGACGGGCAGATCACGAGGTCAGGAGATCGAGACCATCCTGGCTAACACAGTGAAACCCCGTCTCTACTAAAAAATACAAAAAAAAACTAGCCGGGCAAGGTGGTGGGCACCTGTAGTCCCAGCTACTCAGGAGGCTGAGGCAGGAGAATGGCGTAAACCCGGAAGGCAGAGCTTGCAGTGAGCCGAGATCCGGCCACCGCACTCCAGCCTGGGCGACAGAGCGAGACTCCGTCTCAAAAGAAAAAAAAAAAAAGAAAAAAAAAAGAAAATCACTAGTTTCACTCTCACGATAACCCATTAATTCACAAACCCTTTAATCCATTAATCCACAAATAAATTAATACTTTCATGAGGGCAGAGCTCTCATAATTGAATCACCTCTTAAAGGCCATAACTCTCAATACTACTGTATTGGGGATTAAATTTCAACATGCATTTTAGAGGGATCATTCAAACCGTAGCACCATTTGACATAATCCATCATTTATTTCTGAAAACAAAAAACAAAAGAGCTCTTGGAAAACTTGGAAAATAAAAGAACTTGCCTAACCTGGTATAAGACATCCCTGAAAAAAGCCATAGCTAACATCACATAATTATGAAAGACTTAATTATTCCTTTCAATGGCAGGAGAAAGACAAATATATCCATACTCATCAATATTTTTCAATATTGTACCAAAGTTCTAATCAGTGAATAAGATGAAAAAAAGAAACAAAATTTATGCAAATTAGAAATGAAGAGACTAACATTATCCTCAGCCAGCATTCACCTATGTAGAAAATCCTACAGAATCAACAAAAATGCTAGTAGAACTAATAAGTGCCTTTAGATTGAAATAAATTGATATACCACGTTGGAGAATACCAAGCCCATATAAAAAATACTTAGGGTAAATATGACAGGAAATATGTAAGATTTATTACAAGTTTCAGCACATTTAGCATTAATCACTAAGTAAATCAGGTGCTCTCTGACCTGCTTCCTCAGAGTTGTTTGGTGCCTGTTGCCTCAAAATCATGGAGATCCTATTATAAGATTATAGTTCCCCTTATCTACTCTATAGATAATATCGTGAACATTATAAAACATTACCTTTTCCATATGAGACATTCTTTCAGGTCCTACATACCAATGAAACTACTGATGTCAGCTGGTCTGAAAGACCCCACAGGAGGTGACTCACAAAATAATGCAGTTTCCACATTCAGAGTATTTCATCTCCCTTATGCCAATCAATCAATAATCCAAATTTTCTAGTCCCTTGCCCTCCATGATCCTTTTAAAAACTCCAGCCCAGAAATCCTCAGGAAGCTGATTTGAGGGTCTTTTCCCATGTCCTCACTCATTGCCCTGTGATCATTAGACTTTTTCTTTGCTGTAAACCCTACTCTCAGTGTAATTGGTCTGTTACTGTGTGATAGGTATATGAACCTGTTGATCCTATAACAAATTCTCTCCCAAATTAATGTATAGGTTCAATACAATCTCAATCAAAATGTACAGCAGACTTTTTTCCCTTACAAATAAAAAAAAAATAGATTCTGTAAGTTACATGAAAATGTAGTGGGATTACATTAGCAAATCACCTTTCTAAAATAACCAAAACAGCTTTAAAAATAACAAGGAAAACCCAATTTAAAATTTTAATACTCATTATAAAGCTAGAATAATTGATTCTGCATGGTTTGGATAAACAAGATATATTCAGCAATGAAATAGAAAATCAAGTAATAGACACGCATATATGTGGTCAATTGATGTTCAACAAAGCTGCCAAAGCAATTCAGTAGAGTAAAAGCAACCTCTTCAAGATACATTGCTGGAACAATTGGAGAGCCATCTACAAAAGAATTTCAATCTTTATCTACCTCAACAAGAAACACAGAATAGATGAGAAAACAAATGTGGGAGCTCAAAATGTAAATATTCTAGAAGAATCAGGATGAAATCTTAATTATCTTATGTTTAGAAAATATTTAAGAATCAAAAAGCATGAAAAGAAAATTTCAATAAATTGGAATTCATAAAAATGTTAAACATTGCTTTTGAAGGCACCGTTAGTAGCCACAGTCTGGGAGAAAATAGTTCCAAAATATGCATCTGAGAAAAAGCTTATATCAAGAATGAATTAAGAACTGTTACAACTCAAAAATTAGAAGACAAAAAAATTTTAAATTTTAAAAATGGGGAAAGATTTGAATAGACACTTTTCAAAAAAGATATTCAAATGGCAAATGAGGTAAAAATGGCGTGAAAATATTCCACATCATTAATCATTAGGGAGCATGAAACTGAAAATGCTTTTTAAAGAAAGGACATGATAATTTAATTGAGAAATAAGAACTTTTTCTGCAAATAATTCTGGAACAACTGGTCCTTCCTAAGAAAACACAAGAATTTCAACCTTAGCCTCTCCTTGTAACCAAAAACAAATTCAAAATAAAGGATAGACCTAGAAGTAAAAGTAAAATTTTAGAAATTCTAGAAAAAAACTAATTAGAGAAAAAGTTTTGTGACATGTTACTCAAAAAGTATAAAGCATAAAAGTTGGATAAATTGTACTTCATTAAAATCATTAACTGCTCTTCCAAAGACACCATTAAGAAATGGTCAACTAACAAATGAAAATATGCTCAGCATCATTCATCACCTGAAAAATATAAGTTAAAACCACAATCATGGGCTGGGTGCAGTGGCTGACACCTATAATCCCATCACTTTGGGAGGGCCAGGTGGGCAGATCACTGGAGGTCAGGAGTTTGAGACCATCCTGCCAATGGGGGAAACCCTGTCTCTACTAAAACTACAAAAGTTAGCCAGGTGTGGTGCATATGTGTGGTCTCTGCTACTCCGGAGGCTGAGGCACAAGAATCGCTTGAACCTGACTGAGATGGAGGTTGCAGTGAGCCAAGATCACGCCACTGCACTCCAGCCTGGGTGATGGAGTGAGACGCTGTCACACACACACACACCATAAAAACCCCTCACAATGGTATACTATTGCATGCACGTTAGAATGGCTACAATTTTAAAAGACTGGCAAATCTAATTGTTGATGAGGTTGTGGAGCAACAAGAATTCACATGCATTATTGGTGGGATTGTAAAGTGGTAAAATCACTTAAAAAATAAATTGTGAGTTTCTAAAATGATCACACATATAAATACCACACAACTCAGCAATCTTATTCTTAGATATACACTCAAGAAAAATATAAACACGTATCTACACAAAAATTTCTACTCAAATATTCACAGTGGCTATATTCATAATAGCCCAAAACTAGAAACAGCCCAAATGTCCTCCAACTGTAGTATATCCATACAATGGAATACTACTAAGCAATAAAAAGAAACGAACAATGAATATGAGCGACAATGTGGATGCATCTCATAATTATAATCTATCTTATCATTATATTAAGTGCACTCTGTCTTATTAAGATACAGACAAGAGTACATATAATATGATTCCCTTTATACGAAACTCTATAAAAGTCAAATAGAGAAAAATCAAAATATTCAAAAGTTTATCCTTCTGAAAAATTAAAAAATTGGTAACCCCCTTGCAAAAATCAGCAATAAAAAACAAAACAGGCTGGGCGTGGTGGCTCATGCCTGTAATCCCAACACTTCAGGAGGCCGAGGCAGCCAGATCACTTGAAGTCAAGAGTTCGAGACTAGCCTGGCCAACATGGCAAAACCCTATCTGTACTAAAAATACAAAAATTAACCAGGCATGGTGGTGCATGCCTGTAATCTCAGCTACTCGGGAGGCTGAGGCATGAGAATCGCTTGAACCTGGAGGCGGAGGTTACAGTGAGCCAAGATCATGCCACTGCACTCTAACCTGGGCAACAGAGTGAGACTCCATCTCAAAAAAAGACCAAAAAAAAAAAAATTCTCACTCCATATCTGACTCCAGTGACTAATACTAATTTTAAGATAGATTATAAATTCCAACATTAGCTAGAACTCCAAACTTGTAAAAGAAAACAAAAGAGAATATCTTTGTAACGTAGGGATAGTTAAATAATTTTGTTTTTTAACCACTAAGTAGAAAAAAAAGGCAAGCCACAGACTGGAAAAAATATTGATAGGTAGGTAGGTAGGTAGATGATTGATTGATTGATTGATAGATAGATAGATAGATACATACATACATACATAGACAGCTAGGACAAACGACTTGCAAAAAGAACATATGGATATTCTCAATCTGTTATGAATGAATAACAAGAAAACAACCCAAGAGAAAGGTAGACAAAGTACTTAAAAAAAACCCTTTACCAGTGTTGATCACAAGATTGATCACCTGGAAAGAGGCTCAGCATCATTAGTTATCAGGAACACACAAATTAAAACCAAAATGAAACACCATTATGTGCCTACAATTTGTCAAAATAAAATTTTTTAAATATCAATAATACTAAATCTTGGCAAACATGTGGAACAATGAAAACTTTCATATATTGCTTATGGCAGAGTAAAATGGTAAAAGCACTTTGGTTAACTCTTTCTCTTTTTCTGATAATGTTAAGCATAGATCTATTCTATGACCCAGCAACCCACTCCCATATCACTCAAAAGAATTGAAAACATATGTCTACTGAAAGACAAGCACTACTATCACAAAGGCATTATTCAAAATAATTCAATATTGGAAGCAGCTCAAAATGTCCATCAACAAGAAAAAAGACAATGGCATTGTATGTTTAGACAATGAGTGCTATTCATCAATTAAAAAGGAGTGAATACTGACATATGCAACAGTATGGATCAATTTCCAAATATTATTTTAAGTGAAAAAAAGCAGATCCAGAAGGATACACACTGGATAATCCCATTATAAGAAATCCAAGAATAGGCAAAACTCACTACAATGAGAGCAATAAAAAGGATTTGCCTCCGGAGGGTGGAGGAATTGATAGAAAAGGGGAAGGATCAGTAGTATCTGTTAAATGTTTAGAACTAGCTGGGGTGGTGGGTGGGTGAAAGTTTTGATTTGTAGCATTTGTTGATTTTTATGCTGTGAATACTTCCAATTTCAAGATTTCTGGCTGCCAATGTGATGTGACTGAACTAGGAGTTAGGAATGCATGCGAACAGTTGACTCCCACAGTCACGGAGAGCTGGCTCCAGTATGCCACTGAAAGGAGATGAGGAAATATTCGTTGGCAATAGAAACATTCTAATTCTTCTTCTGGGATGTGGTTATATGGGTATATAAAATTGTCAAAAGTCATCATATTTATTAGAAATTTGAAATCTGTGCATTTTTGTATGTCAGTTGCGTTTCAGTTTTTTAAAAAGTGGTAAGTGCCATATGCTAGGTAAAAAGAAAGACTTGCCACTGGAATTGTCTTCAGGTCAACACTGTAACATGCCAGGATATCTCAGTATAACAAACAACCCCCAAATTTAATGGCTTGAAGCAATGACATCATTTATTTTGCTCAAGGGCTAAATATTTATTGTTATTATCAAATGAAATATCATTTATTTTGTGCAGGGTTTGGCAAGGATAACTCATCTCTCCTTAATGTAAGCTCCACTTACATTAGCAACATCAGTTCCAAGGCTGGACATTAGAATCATCTCTCACTAACTCAAATATCTGATGGTGGATACTGGGGCTTACATGTGACCTCTTAATGTGGCCTGGGCTTTCTTACAAACCTGAGCCCAGGTTCTAAGAGTGAATATCCAAGAGAAGGGAAACCAGACAGAAGCTATATCATCTTTTCTAACCTAGCCAGGGAAGTCATACTGCTTCCCTCCTAGTTCATTCTACTTGTCAGAGCAGTCACAAGCCTGCCCAGGTTTAAGAGATGGGGAAATAGACTTCAGCTCCTCATGGGGAATGCCAAAGTGCTAGAAGAATATATGAGACCAGAAATATTGTTGCAACTATTCTGAAAAATACATTCTGCCACAGACTGTCATCTGGCATCATACCCCTTCCTCTCACATACAAAACACTCAGCGCTCTTCTTAGAATCTTCCAAAACTCATCCTACCCCAAAAAGATGTATAGATATATTTTTTTTAAAAAGACATCCCATTTCAGCATTATATTTTAAATGTAGAGAAGATTTAGAATCCTATCATCTAAGTCAGATACAGGAATAGGGAAGGCTCCTTGAGTCTGATCTTCAAGAATTCCAAGTACGAAGAACTGGGAACTAAAGAGATGAGTTATCTGTGCCCTACACACCTAATAATCCAAATTGTGTGACAAGTATGAGATAATCATAACGGATGTCTCATTAGTGAAGTGGGAAAACTGGAAGCACCCAGTGACTACTGGTTGATAGCAAATGTGAAATACTTGCCAATCCTTGATTAGGGCTCTGTTCTACTTCCTGGGAGTGATTCACTGTTCCCCTTGGCTCCGTTCTCTGGGCTCTGTTCTCTGGGCTCCTGCTTGTGCCCTCTGTTTGGCTGGTTCTTGCCTGTAGTCATTCTAGAGTCCAAAGGCCTCTTTCTTTTTCTTTTTCTTTCTTTTTTTTTGTTTTTAACATAAAACTACAAACTTTGTTCATATTTTCCAAGTTTTTCCCTAAATTTTCCATGAATGCCCTAAAATTTCTGGATCCAATTAAGGATACCTCATTGCGTTTAGACATCTCTTCAGTCTCCTTCAATCTGTGACAGTTTTTCAGCCTTTCACAATCTTGACACTTTTTAAAATTGAAAATAAAGTTTTATTGAGATATAATTTGCATACCATACAGTTTACTCACTAAAGTGTACAATGAAATTATTTTTAAATAATTTCAAAGAGCTTTGCAATCTTTGCACAATCTGATTTTAAGACGTTTTCGCCACCCCAAAAAGAAACCTCAGACCCAATTGCATTCACTGCTCATTTCTCTGCCCCAAAAACCTCCCAGCTCTAGGCAACTACTAATCTACTTTCTAACTCTCGGGACTTGGTTTTTCTGGACATTTCGTATAAATAAAATGATAGCATAGGTGATCTTTTGTGTCCGGCTTCTTTCACTCGATGTATTGTTTTCATCGTTTATACATGTTGTAGCAGATACCTACTGAATGAACTACTGTTCCTTCTTTTCTATTACTAAATGAAATTCTATTGGGCCAGGACATCACATTTCACTTATCTATTCGTCAGTTGATGGACTTTTGGGCTGTTTCCACCCTTTGGCTATTATGAATAATGCTGCTATGAACATTTTTGTAGACATTTTTTCTGGTGGAAGTATGTTTCTGTTTTGGAGGAGTATACGCCAAGGAGTAGAATTGCTGGGCTGTACAGTAACTTTATGTTTAACATTTTGAGGGGCTGCCAAACTGTTCTTCAAAGCAGCTGCACCATTTTACATGCCATCAGCAATGTATGAAGGTTGCAATTTCTGCACATTCTTTCCTACACTTATTATCTGTCTTTTTGATTGCAGCTATCCTGATGGGTGTGATATGGCATCTCATTGTGGTTTGCATTTACATTTTTTTAATGGCAAATGATGTTGAGCATATTTTTATGTCCTTATTGGCCATTTGTGAATCTTTTTTGGAGAGATGTCTATTCAAATCCTTTGCCCATTTTTAAATTGGGTTATCTTTTTATTGTTGAGTACTAAAAGTTATTTATATAGTCTGGATACAATTCCCTTAACAGATCTATGACTTGCAAATACTTTCTCTAATTCTTTGGGGTTTCTTTCCCCTTTGTTGATGACATGGTTTATAGTATAAAAGTATTCAATTTCGATAAAATCCAATTTACCAATTTTTTAGTTTGTTACTTTTGCTTTTGGTGTCATATCTAAGAAACCATCACCCAAACCAAGATCACAAAGATTTACTTCTATGTTTTCTTCCACGAGTTTTCTACTTTCAATCCTTAAATTTAAGTCAACAATCCATTATGTGATAATTTTGTGTATGGTGTATTTTTGCATATGCATATCCAGTTGTTCCAATACCATTTCTCAAAAAGACTATTATTTCCCCATTGAATTGTCCTGATACCATTGTCACAAATCAATTGATCACAAATGTAAAGGCCTTGTTTCTGGGCTATCACTGCTATTCCATTGATCTATATGTCTATCCTTATGCCACTACAACATTGTCTTGATTACTGTATATTTGTGGTAAGTATAAAATTGGGAAGTGTTAACCTTTCAAATTTATTCTTATTTTTCAAGATTATTTTGACTATTCTTGGTCCATTGATTTGCATATACATTTCAGAAATATATTGTCAAGTACTATAAGACACCTATGATTTTGATAGGAATTGTATTGGATCTATAGATCAATTAGAGCATATCACCATCTTTACAATATTAAGACTTCAAATCCATGAACATATGATGTATTTCTATTTATTTAGATCTTCTTTAATTAATCAGTGTTGTTTTGCAGTTTTAAGAGTATAATTTTTGAACTTTTTCTGTTACATTTATTCCTAAGTATGTTAATCCCCTAGATGCAATTTTAATGGAATTTTATACTTAATTTCATTTTCAGATTATTTGTTGCTAGTGTATAGAAATACAATGAATTTTTGTACATTGATCCTGTATTTTGCTTTTATTTATTAGTTCTAAGAGGGTGAGTATGTGTGTGTATTCATTAGTATTTTCTATGTACGGCACTTGTGAAAATAGAGATAGCTTTATTTATTCATTTTCAATATCAATGTCTTTACTTTCTTCTTCTTTCCTACTTTCCTTGGCTAGAGATATCAGTATACTGTTGAGTAGAAGTGTTGAGAATGGACTACTTGACAGATTCCTGATTTTAGGGAGGAAAGCCTTTCCTTAAGAATGACAAAGCTGTAAACTTTTGTAGATGCCCTTTGCAAGTTGGAGCTTCCCTTCTATTCCTAGTTTGTGGAGCTCTTTCCATTTTATATCATCCTTTTTCTTCTAGTTAAATTTTATTAAAGTTTACTGCATCAGACAAAAGCCATTACCATTGAAATTCCTTTGAGGTACGGCCTCCTCCGTCTTGGGCTTCCCGCAGGGCTATTGTGAGACAACACCTTTAAGATTCTTAGAAGCTCTTTTTTTAATAAAATAGAAATTATCCTTGAGAAATAACCTTACAATAATTGGAGCAAGATTTTTTTTTTTTTTTTTTCAGTTTGAGATACCGTCTTAAATGTTTCTGATATCTCACCACAGGGTTTTCTGGTCACAATCTTGTCTTCATCTGTAGATAAAGCTCTATATTTGACCTTCCTGATAATAGCTCTCAATCTGACTTTTGCCGAGAAGCCATTTCCTTTTTTTTTTTTTTTTTTTTTGTGAGACGGAGTCTCGCTCTGTCACCCAGGCTGGAGTGCAGTGGTGTGATCTCGGCTCACTGCAACCTTTGCCTCCTGGGTTCAAGTGATTCTCCTGCCTCAGCCTCCTGAATATCTGGGATTATAGGTGCACACCACCACACCTGGCTAATTTTTTTTTTTTGTATTTTTAGTAGAGACGGGTTTCGTCATGTTGTCTAGGCTGGTCTCGAACTCCTGACCTCAGGTGATCCACCCACCTCAGCCTTCCAAAGTGCTGGGATTACAGGTGTGAGCCACCACACCCGGCGGCCATTTCTTAATTTTAGCGTTATTTGCTATATGGAGAGGCTGGTAATAAAAGGGAGTTGTAATTTTTGAACCCAGTACATCCTGGTTCCTTTCTATTTAACCATCCCTTCTTCAGTTATAGCTTTTCTCTTGCATTTTACTATGAACAACTAGAAGCTAGGAGACATCTTGAACACACTGCCTGGAAATCTCCTCAGCTAGATCATCCAGTTCATTAGGTAAACTTTCTATCTGCTATGTCATTACAGGTGACAGTGTTGCTAAATTTTCTGTCACTTTATGTCAAAGGTACCCTTTCCTCAAGCTCCCAATAACATTTTCCTCACCTTTTTAAGCCCTCACAGACAACTTCCTCAGGGCAATCAGGCCTCAGCTAACAATTTCTTCAGGGTTCATTCACTTCTGCCTTCTCCTTACTCCCAAAGCCACTTCCACATATTTTGGTTTTTGTTATGATAGTTTTCTACTTCACACAATAAAACCTGTTCTACTTACCAGGGCTGTACAACAAGCCACTCTAAATTTTAGTAGCTTAAAACAATGACAGCATTTATTATACTCAGGAATCTGGTGAGTGAGGCTCAGCAGGAATAGCTCACCTGCACCCCATAGCATCTGTTAACAGCTTGCAGAGTGAGCATCAAAGTTACCCGAAGGCTTGTTCACTCACATAATTGGGAGTCGATGTTGATTCTCAGCTGAAACCTTAAATAAGACTTTCAACCAGAGCAGATACAGGAACCTCTCCACGTGGCTTGGGCTTTCTTGCAACTTGATAACTTAGTTCCAAGGGCAAGCACATGAGCAAGAGAGATAGAGAGTGCACTGGGAAGAAGTTCTCTCATCTGTTCTACGACAGCTTCAGAAGTCACGTGACATCACGTCCACCACATTCTCTATGTGACACAGTCACAAGCCTGGTAAGGGTAAAAGGAAAGGAAATAACCTTTATCTCTTGATGGAGAGTGCCGAGGTTTGGGGAGATTATGTTGTATGGAAATATCGCTATGCCTTTATTTATTTAATTTTTTTAAGACACAGGGTCTTGCTCTGTTGCTCAGGCTGGTGTGCGGTAGCATGATATAGCTCACTACAGCCTTGAACTCCTGGGTGGAAGCAATCTTTCAGCCTCAGCCTCTTGAGTAGCTGGGACTGAAGGTGTGTGCCACCACTCCCAGCTATGTGCCATTTTTTATAATTAAAATCTGCCACAAAAGTCAACTCATTTTCCTTACAGAAATGATGCATTAAGATTATCCTTGAACAATAAAGTTGCATACGAATCGATGAGCTAAGTGAAAGATATATTTATCATATATATTTAACATCTATATGTATATATTTGATAAAATTGTTCACCTTTTAATACTCAGGTCGCCTGGGCTGAACGGAGCTTCCTTACTTTGAATTTCTTTTTATTTGTACATATTATGCCTCTGATTTTTGTCTTTATATCATTTCCCTGGATCTCCCTTACAGAAGAAAGAAGTTAGGCCCAGGCAAATCTCTGAACCAATCAAAGATAGTTCAGGCTTGGGATGTTAAATGAGATGGCTCAAGGAATCACAACTCTTTTACCACAAATATGGGCATTTGAACACCTGCCCTTGCTAGTGTAGAAGCGAAAAATAAGCTGTGTATGTATGGATGAAGACCAGATGGGGATGTGGCTCCATGCCTTCAGCGTGACTTGCTCCACACCATCCAGACTCATTGGCATGCATCTGCATTCTGCTCCCTGCCCATGGTCAGTTTTTCAAGAACTAAATATCAGTAAGAAGTTAAGCAATATACAATAACTGGTGGGGATTAATTAAGTCCACACTGGGCTGACTCCAGCAGAACACATGTCTAATGGCTACACAGAGAGGAGAGAATAAGAATCAATCTGATTAATGTTATTCTGGCCTCTGTCAAGGGATGAGGAAATGGACTTATCATGCTCTGAAATGTAATGCAAGCTTGGATATCAGGATGATAGACAGGATAAAATGCAGAGAGAACTCGTTTTCTCCCTGCTCCAAAGCTCCCTAAAAGAGCCAACTTCCCATTTGACAGACCAGGTCAATAAGGCTGTCTTTTTTACATTTTCATAGTGATAACTACAGTGTTAGTACTCCCATCACCACTGGACAGGAACAGGCATCCCTTGGCACTAGTACTGTGGCATGATTCTTGAGCACAAAAGTTGGCCCCAGTCAGAATAGAGGCAGTAGGCATGAAAACGATCATTCCAAGAAAGGCTAAGCAAACTTCCAGATGCCAATTATGTAGACAGCATCCAAGAGATCAGATCTCATAAGTGCCTCTTCCTACCTGGATCAGCAGAATGATTTTGGTAGTTGCGTGGGTTAAGGGAAACATCAAATGAGCAATCAGGAGGTTTCGTTTCTACTCTTGAACCTACTGCTAATTCAAGGCCTCCGTGTATGCATCTGTCACATGAGGAGGTTGGTTTTCATGCTCTCCGAATAATTCCCATCTCTGTCGTTCCCCTGTGACCTCTCCCATTTGGTCCCAACCCTGCTTTTGTGAAGTGGGTGACAGTTTTTACCCAGGCTCCCAAGCTAAAGTGAGACTGCGCAAGGTCCTGAATGTGGAGGTTTATTTTGCACCACGTGCTATATCTAATTTCTAGCTTTAGGAACTCTAATCTTGCCACTAGAAATAGACTCTCACAAAACATTTCTGCCAGCAGGCTAATGTCAAAATCATCTGAGGATAATCCACAGGCACACCTGAACAGACCGAGGAGGGGCTGGCTTTCCACAACAGAATCCTTCATGGAGAGAATGCTTGGTGAAGAAGCTGCCTACAGGAAGGTTTTTGGGACCTGGGACATGCCTGCCCTGAAAGAGATGGGAAGGTTTTAGAAATGCAGCCCTGTTGCGCAAGTCTCCCCTCCAGTGCCTGCATATTTTTATCAAATTTATTCCCACCCTCAGTGACTAAAATGTGTGAGATTATAGAGGAAACACTTGGTCAGTGATGCTTTCCTAGGACCCATTTCATTTTGTTTTTGGTTTTTTTCCCTAGCTAGCTTATTGTCTTAAAGAGGTGTCACCTACTTCTCTGTGTCTAGCGGCTTCCTCTGTTAAATGGGACTGCCTTTCTCAAAGAGTGTATCAGTCAGAGTTCTCCAGAGAAGTAGAACCAACAGAGATTATATACCTATTGAACATATACAATCTCTTATTGGCATTTATAATATGTTATAAATAAATATATATGTATATAAAGAGGTATATTTGTATTGGCTCACAAGATGATGAAGGCTGTAAAGTCCCACAGGCTGTCATCTGCAAGCTGGAGATGCAGGAAAGCTAGTGGTGTGGGCTGAAGGCCTGAGAGCTAGAGGCTGGAGGGACAGACTCAAGGCCAAGTCTGAGGACCTGAGACCAGGAATACTGGGGGCAAGAGATGAAAGTCCCAGCTCAAGTAGTCAAGCAAAGTCCAAGTTCAACCTTCCCTCTGCCTCCCTTTTGTTCTGTTCTGGCCGTGAATAGATTGGATGATGCCCACCAACATAGAAGAGGGGAGGTGGGCATCTGCTTAACTCAGTTCGCCAATTCAAATGTCAAGTGCCAGTTTTTTCCCAGACACCCTCACAGACACACCCAGAAATAATGTTCAACCAACTATCAGGGGATCCTATGTCCCCATTAAGTTGACACATAAAATTAACCATCACACAGAGTGAGATATTAATTTTACATTTTAAAATAAGATTTTGTATGCAAAATTCTTTGAAAATGGGATAGTAGAATACGATTTTAAGGTACTTTATTACTGAGATATTAGCTTGCTCTAGAAACCCCTGGAGTAGTTTGGATCAGCGTTTGGTGCTTTTCTGATACGAATGGAGAGATCAAAGTCAGAGATTTTTTGACTTCCAAAGCAACCTGAGCACTTAGGGCTGAACTATTTAAAGCCAGCACCACCGAGGGAACAGCAAAGGTGGAGACAACCTGCAGAGTCCAGCCTTTTCAAAGGAAATAATGAGCTATTCAGTTACCATTCTGTGGGCTTTAAAAAATGTGGGGGGGAAATGTTAGTTCAGCCACTGCTACTGAAAAATCCTCACTGTTCAACTTGCCTGCTGCAAATTAAGCCGCCAAATAATTCAGAGCTGCTACAGATGCTGGAGTCAAGAGTGTTTCAAAAAGCATCAGCTTCCCCAGCTCCTAATCACATTTTAAAATAAAATTGGAGCTTTCAACCCAGCCTGGGAGCTGTTCTTTATATTCTTCAAGGACTTAGACACACACCCTGGAGCTACTGGACCTTTGTCCATGTCTGGTTTTGAAACTTCTTCCTTTCCTTTGACACTTACAGCCTAGTAGGTGAAAGGTGGTGAGTTTAGCTGGTTTGGATTTTAGTGAGAGTCTCCCCTCTGCACTGAATTGGGAAAAAATCTAGTTATCAGATACAGAAACTGGGCTCAATGACCATACTGCAAGCACTTACTGAGAACCCCTATGACCCCAGCACTGTATTGTTGCATTAGTGGAGACACCCAAGAAGGTGCCATGGCTTTCATAGTAAGTAATAAGGGATCTTTAAGAGTAGAGAGGATTCACTGAAGGTTCTGGATGGATTCTTCCGGAGTTCCTTTTGGGAAGTTATGGCTTTAGGCCTCTGCTTCTCTGGCTATGCTGATACTTTTTTGTTCACAGTAGAAAATTGTCCTGGTATTATCTATACCCTGTCCTTATGATTTCAGCATCTGGTCTGGACTCTCCATCTCCCATTCCTTCTTTAGCCCATCTGCTAAATTTCCTAGCAATTTAACCTATTCATTTCCTCTTCTTTGCTTCTCCTGTTCATTCTAGTTTCACCTATGACTTGACTCGCTTTGAATTTCTTTCTCACCTTTTGGCCAGGGACTAAGTTCCAACCACTCCATGCAACTCTATCACATTGCCCATAGGGTAAGGGGCTTCTGTGCTCAGCCATTTCTTTGATATTAGTTCCTTCCTGGTAGTCAGGCATATGTTGGTTAGAGTAATCTCTGATAGCAAAAAGCTAAACCTTCGCTCATAACCATTTGTTGGTAGAAGTTAAAAGGTGATGACCTTTTCGGAAAGGAATTTGGGATTACATACAGAGTTTTATTAAAATTATCACAACCTTTGGCCTAAGACTTCTACATTTAAGACTGCATCTTAATACATTGTTTCATAATAAGTAACTATTTTACTAACACATAATCTAAAATAACACAAGTGTCTAAACATGATTAAACTTTTGAGCATGGTTAAGTAAACTTTTTGAAATATAATGTAACCTTTAAATAGGTACTGCATAAATATTTCTTTAATGAAGGAATAACACTAAAGGTTGTAAAAGAGGTCAGCTATTCATGCCTGATTTATTCCTTTTCAGTCTCCCATTGAAATAGCCATGAAAAGGCAGAAAACACAGTCTGAATGACACCAGAAACTAATGAAATCATTCAATGATAGCATTCAAACTAAAGTGAGTTTCATGAAGGAAATATTCTGGGAGGGAGAGTGTCTGAACAAGATAGAACAATCATTCAGACACATGAAACGAAACAACTGCATTACACCTACACTTGGGATATGGAGCCCAGGCTACAACCAGACAGCCTGATCATTCTTCCTCCTGCTAGAAGAGAACCGATTTTTAAGACACATAAAGACACTACTTCCACTGAAGCTCCTCTCATCAGTAATTATTGTGTTTCCAACTTCTAACTTTCAGCAATATAAAACTACTATAGCTGAAAGAGGAGCTTATGAATTGTAGCAGTGAAGTACATTTCTACGTAGGTAAGAGCCCAAAAAATATCCCACCCATGTATTCTTCCTGAAAAGGTTATTCTAAGGTACAACCTAACTGACAGATAATGTGAAGCAAGTGTGGGAACTCAAGAAAGATGAAGTTGGAGTAGAAAAGGATTGCAAGTACAATTATATCAGTTCACATACATAGTTCTGTTGAAATATTTATTTAATTATTGTTTTTTTAAAGTGCTAAAGTAAAAACAATCTGGAAAGTGATATACAACAAAAATAATATCTAGTTTTATAACTTTATATTATGTTATAAAGACTGTAACGGTGAGCAGAAAGAAGTAAAATTGTACTAAATTCCTTATTTCACATTATTATAGGCTAGCTTTTATCAAAACTATTAGAATTATGAGAACAAAGTGATAAAAACATGTTTGACCACTCAAGAATATAAAAATTGATACAAATTTTAAATAATATAATGAATAAAAATTAATAAGGACTTCAATCACTATCAATCAGACTTTAATCTATAAAATTAGTCACTTTAACTTAATCACTAATCACAAATTAGTACCCCTTTCCAAGTGTTCATGCAACATTTACAAAAGTTGGTCATACACTACTTTAAAAAGAATGCCAATAAATTCCAAAGGACTTATACCAAATGTTCTTTCAGCATTTATTTTCTCCTGTCAGCCTTAGTAACTCATATCCAAGTAAAATCACACCCACTGATGGTCTTCTGAAACTCAAAGGTCATATCTTGCCCCCTTTCTATACCTGCTATGATTCCCAACATTTATGGCTTGAGAAGCTTTGAGTATGGACACAATTTTGTTAAGAAGAATACATCAGAATATCCACTCAGAATGTAGAAAGTTGTAAAGAAAGTTGCTTCCAACCTAACAAGAAGAAGAAATGGACAATATATAAAATCACAACTTTTCTTGAACCCATCAGAGAGTTGACGTGGCAGGGAAACCAGTTAGTCTGAAGTCTAAAGAAAAAGAGGCACCTTTTAGCAGGTGCAGGATACAAGCTCTGGCTTATTTGGGTCAGAAGACAGAGGACTGAAAGTATGTGGTACAGCCATGGAAACAAATAAGATTTCAGCTAAACTTTTAACAAATAGCTAAAATCAGAGTGTGAGCTAGTGTGAGAGCATAGAGCCATAGATATGAGGGAGTTTCTAACTATTTGAAGTTTCCTTGTTTTAATTTTATTTTTTTGAGATGGAGTCTTGCCCTGTCGCCCAGGCTGGAGTTCAGTAGTGCGATCTCGGCTCACTGCAACCTCCACCTCCCGGGTTCAAGCAATTCTGTTGCCTCAGCCTCCCGGGTAGTTGGGATTACAGGCGTGTGCCACCATGCCTGGCTAATTTTTGTATTTTTAGTAAAGACAGGGTTTCACCATGTTGGTCAGGCTGGTCTGGAACTCCTGACCTCATGATCCACCCTCCTTGGCCTCCCAAAGTACTGGGATTACATGAAGTCTCTTTATTAACCTCATGGGGGGTTCATTAGAAAGATTGGGAACAGGGCATCAGATCTCAAAAAAAAGCTACTGTATTGTAGGCTTGGGGAAGGGGAGCAGCCATTGCTGCAGGAAAGAGGAAAGACAACAGAGCTCTGCCCAGGTCCTTCTCCCCCATGGAAAAACAAGCTTGTGTCACTAGGGGATGGCTGGCAAATACTATCATTCTCAAGTAAAGACCTATTGAGGCTAGGAGAAGAAAACAGAAAAACTGCCTACCCTCAGAGGAAAGACAGGAAACCATCCTGGGCCCAGATCACTGGAGATCTATTACTAGGGTGGGAAAGGGATCACTGAGAAAGTCCACCCCTGGAAGCCAGGAATGCTGGGCTTGCCCCAAACTGAGGCTGAACAGAGGTTATAGAGAATACCCTTCCAGCCCCCACCACACCCAGGCGATTAAGCATCAAATAAGAACAAGTAACAACAATTTGCTATGTGAAGGGACAAGATCATAGAAAAAGACCCTCTTTGAGGTATAGATTCATAGAGAAAACCTAAAGCTGAAGGCCATACAGGAATATTGAAAAAAAAATCCACCAGCAGCCCAGACCTCACACTAAGTACAAGGAAATGTTAGAGGAATGTGAAGCCAGTGTTATATTGAGGATAACTTTTACCACGAAACTGAAATCTTGACTAGCTCAACACATGATTAAATTGACTCAACTCTGCACACTAAAAGTCTAGCAGAAGTGTTGCATTTCCAGACACAAATACCACTGGCTTCAGTCTCAAGTGTTCTGTACTCAATGTCTGGCTTTTAACCCAGATTTACAACACAAAGAAGAGCAAAACAAAACAAAGCAAAACAACGACAACAAAAACACTGTCAAGAGGCACAGCAATTCAACAGAACCACACACAGAGATATATGATTCATATAATGGAACTATTAGAGAAATAATTTAAAATAATTCTAATTAATATGTTAAAGAAAATAGTGGAAAAGGAGGACAACATGCATAAACAGATGGAAAAATTTCAGCAGCAAGATGAAAATATAACAAGGAATCAAATAAAAACAGTAAAATAATATTAATAAAAATGGTGAGAATAAAGAATGCCTTCTATACTTATCAGTACTTACAAGCCATTTGATTTTTTTTCTCCAGCATGTCTACTAGGCTGGAGAAAAAAATCAAATAGCTTAATAGGAATTACCTAAACTGAAACATAAAAATAAAAAAAAGAAAAGAAAGTGTGTGAGAGACAGAACATTTAGGAGCAGTGAGAAAGTATCAAATTGTCTGATATGCATGCAATTGGGCTCCCAGAAACAAAGGAGAGAGACCACTGAAAATAGAAGAAAAATTTAAAAGACAATGGCTCGTAATTTTTCAAAATTAATGACATACATCATACCACAGTTTCAAGTTCAGAGAATACTAACATTATCAAAAACAAACAAAAAGCCTAAATGTATTATAGTCAAACTGCTGAAAACTAAAGAGAAAATCTGGAAGGCAGCCAGAGGGGAAAAAAAGGCATATAACATACAGGGGACAAACATAAGAACACATTAGATTTTTTTCAACAGAAGTTACACAAGTCAAGTGATATCTTTAAAATGCTGGGGAAAAAAAAAAAAGAAAAATTGTCAACACAGGACTTTATAAAGGTGAACCCTAATTCAATATGACTGGCATCCTTATGAGAAAAGCAAATTAGGACACAGACAACAGAGAAAAAAACATGTGAAGGGACAGGAAAAAGACAGACAGCTACAAGCCAAGGAGAGTCCTCAGAAGAAACCAACCCTGCTGATACCTTGATCTTGGACTTCTAGCTTCAAGGATTCTTAGAAAAAAAATTATGTTGTTTAAGTCATCCAGTTTGTGGACTTTGTTATGGTAGTCCTAGCAAACTAATACACATACATGCAAAGGGGTGATTGCCAGGTTTCTCTACACTTATTTTTCCATTTGTAGTTATAAGTATCATGTGGAGATACTTCAAAGCTATGTAAATACCTGTATCATACTTTTGCCCATGATCCAAAGCCAGGTCCTGCTACCCAATGGACTCCAGAAATAATAACGTTTGCACATAAATGAAGATCCAACTTCCTACATCAATGTTTCTTGCTTGCAACAGCTTTCCAGCATCAGTGCCCTCCTATTAAACCCAAGTCCTACTCCACCAGAAGACCATGTTCAAGGAAAATTAAGGGTGAATAGGCCTGCACTGCTGCCTGGCTAAGAGAGAGTTCAACCCTTATGAGGGAAAAAGTTAATACTCTGATGGGCCTTTATAATTCCAAACCTCAGTAGAAGTGAATGCGTATAACTAATTTCTAATTGTTCCTTTCATTACCGCAAATAGATCTGGTATTCTCTGAAGCACATCTCAATATTTTTCTGCACTTCCAGATCTTGATTCAGGTATTTTCATTCTCTTTCAGTTTATCTAGTATAAATCTTATACTGTTATTTGCTATCATTTTAGCCTAACCCATGCCAGAAAACATTTGCTAAATATGACCATTTATTCTAGAGAGAGGTAAGTTTATATAGCTTGTTTGCTATGTGTATCAGTTCTCTTTTTTTCCACCGAGACTAGTATAAGAATGAAGAAGTCTTTTACTTTTTAAGAATTGTGGCTGAGCAACAGAAAGAATGTACTATCAAAGCTGTGAGACTCTGTAATATATGAACAATACAGGACAATACAGATAAAAAAGCATTTCAATCAGAATTGAACCAGGAGTCACATATTTGAGTTCCAGCATTAACTTCACCATTATTAATTGTATAATGTTGGACCAATCACTACACCCCTCTAAGTCTCAGTTTCCAATCCATAAAACAGGAAAAGTAATAGCTCTGTTTGCTTTCCTGTAAAACATGTGATGGGAAGAAAGGGATCTACATCATGCCCAAGGTGGTTTCAGAGACAAAAATAATATCCCAGCAGTGCTTGGAAAACAGTTTAGTGCTATGTTTTTTAAAAATTTAGTTTTTACAGGTATATAGTGTTGCATTATGGGATATGTAAGATATTTTGCTACAGGCATACAATGTGTAATAATCACATCAAGGTAAATCAGGTATCCATCACCTCAAGCATTTATCATTTCTTTGTGTTACAAACATTCAAATTATATTCTTTTAGTTATTTTCAAATGTATAATAAATTATTGTTGATTTTAATCACCCTGTTGTGTTATCAAATACTAGATTTGATTCATCCTATCTAACCATATTTTTGTACTAATATACTAGTTCAGTGCTGTTTAAATTATAGAGTTTCTGTGTGAATTGTTGTTGCTGTTTTTGAAATAGAAAGCAGGGTCTCGCTGGTGTATAACCCAGCTTAGGGTCAGGGCATGGATTCAGGCTTTTCTTTGTCTCTTCTAATATCAGAACTCAAGAGGAGATAAGAGTCTCAGTATTTAAGAGAGACCCTGCCTTCTTCTATTTCCCTGTTCCTAGCCCACAGCCTCCAGCTCTCACACCAATGCTACAGGAGGTTTTTCTCCCCCGGGGCACAGTGGACAGTTACTATAGGGGTCCCCTCCCCAACTTCCTGAAGCATTACTCATTCTTGGGTGGGCTATTTTCCTTCCTGACTATTAAGCCTGATATCACAAACAAGCACAATTTGTAATTAATTTAAAGGTTAAAATCTTTAAACCAAGCAACAGGCAGTATTCACAGTATGTGAAGATGCTCAGGATTAAAATGATTTGTGTAACAGTTCCCCTACTCAATTAGCCCTGTTAGGTTGTAGTTACCACCTAATAAAAGTTGAAAGCAAGGGCTTTCCTAACACTGCCTTCACTTTCAGCCCAGCAGGAAAAGGTGTCTTTCAACTGGGAAGCTACTGAGTTACAGCGGTTGCTTTGGGTAATGTTATTCTAATACATTCTAACTCAGAGATGTTAGCTATCTTATGCTAAAAAAATGTTATAAGAGGATATTTAAGAAGTCTATAAATCAGTATTCATTGTGGCACTAAAGATGCTAATTTTTAAGGAGGATAATGTATGGCATTTTGCTAGAATTCTATATGACCATTTTACTGCAACAGAGTTGTGGGGATAAAAAAAGTTGTTGCATTCATTGACTCTAACTCTCATTTATGAAGGGAAATGCACTTGCATATCTTTTACCAGAGGAAATGTAATTGTTATTCATGTTGAGAAAGAGGTTTATTAGTAATTTTATCATAAAGATTCAGATAGAAATAAAGGCATTTGGGTTATTACAAGATATTAATTATGAATGTCAGCCAACTACAGTAGTAGGTTTCTTTATGGTATAAGGTGCAAAATTATCTGCTGATTTGGTGGGTGCTTTGGTCTGAGTTCACATTTTCATCACATGTATAAATACCCATACACTGTTCAGATTATGCCTGTATGTTTCTAAATAACTTATTTGAGGGATCCATAGCCAAGATTCCCTAATTATAAGCTGTTCCATAAAGTTACTTGTTATGTTTTTGTTTTCCTTCTAAGTGACAATAGCATTTTAGAGTGACTATTCACATTTATTCATTCAGCAGGCATTTATTGAGTGATTTCTGTTTCTAGGAACTCTGTTTAGATCTGGAAATAAATTTGTAAATAACAGAGACACAGTTTTAGCCCTCTTAGAGCAGGAAAGACAGACAAGGAAATTGCAACATGCTGTATTACATAGTATGATATGGCTGTGCAGAGCACTAGGAAGATTCTAGAAGGGGCATCAGACACAGGTTTGGGGTGGTCAGAAAACATTTCAAAGGAGGACATACGTCTAAGCTGAGACATAAAGGGTAGATAATAATTGGTCAGAGAAAGAGAGAGTAGAAAACTGTTCTAGGTGGGTATTAAAATGTGAAGAAGGGTATGAAAGGCAGAGAGAGCCAAGCAGCAGCTTAAAAACTGAGGTTCAATATGTTGGGAGCATCGCATTTGAGTACAGGAAGAAATGAGACTGATGGAGATAGGCAGGAGTTGGTCTAATAAGAGAGTACATATCCTGTTAGGGGGTCTGTGTTCCATCCTATGAGTTTGAAAGATTTTAGGCAGGGTAGTGAAATGATCAGATTAGCGGCAATGTGGGAAATGGATTGGAATGTGACAAAACTAGAAGTAGTTAGGAGGCTATTGCAATAACCCAGATGCAAGTGGGAAATTTTGTGGCATAAAAGATGATGGCTTTTATTTTCTGCATGAATTGGAAAGAGAATATCTGAGAATGAGTTGAAAGGAGAGGTGGTGTTCAAAGATTTGAGAATAGTAGGGAACAAATTCTAGCTAGGGAAACAGAAGGATTGCTGGGCAGTCCTGAGGGTCCTACTGGTGATGCAGAACATAAATTTATAGTGGCATCTGTATCATTGCATGATTTTCTTCATGATACTCAAAAGCACATATGGAATATGTTGCTAGTGAGCTGCTGAAATGATGGATCAAAAGACAGGATGAAGAGATGAACAATGGAATCTAAACTGAATAAGAAGCTAAAAAGATACAAAATGGGGCTAAATGATAGGATGGAAATAGTGAGGTCCAGGACTCAAGACCTGAGATCAGACAACATGGAAGGATTAAGAGGAGGGCCAGCTAAAGGAATGCATAAGGCATTGATCTATTACAAAGGTTAGCACATCACTGATGACTTAAATACCACTGGAAATACACTAGAGTAAAATTTTAAATTTTAGATTCTTTTCAGGGAGAATCCTAAATGGGTTTTGAACCTCTGCAAGTGAGAATTCTGAAGGGTGAAAAGGATACAATCCATTTCTGCTTATTTCCTGTGTCTCTCCTTTGTCTTTCGATCTCTTCCTGTCCGAGATGCTAATTACGGTTTATGAACTCTACATGACCAGCGCTGGTAGAGGGAAAAAAAGATAAGGGAGCAAAAAAGTCTTACTGGACTAGTACTATACTAAGATGACATTAGTACTCTCTGAGCTTGGCAGATAGATAGATAGAATGGATGGATGGATGGATAGATAGATAGATAGATAGATAGATAGATAGATAGATAGATAGATAGAAAGAAAGGCAGATAGACAGATGGATAGACAGATGGACTGATAGATGATAGATAGATAGATAGATAGATAGATAGATAGATAGATAGATAGATAGATATTGAGAGAGAGAAAGAGAGAGAGAAAGACATATATCTCTATATATGATACTGATTCCTTCTTCCGTGGGATGCTCTGTGGAATTTTCAAATATACTTCCTCCCCATCACAACACTGAGGATCTCTTACCTCCAGTTCTCTTAACATATCCTTATGTATCTCCTCTTGTTAGCCAATTAAGATTCCTTCCCTCCTCATCCATGAATATCCAGAGGTACACATTCAACCTCTTACTGCAGAGATCTCATTGCCCCTCCAGGAGTCTCCTGGGACATATCACCTATTGTTCATGTGGCCATATCTAGTTCATGAGCAAATGCACAATCTGGGTTGGGTGTGATAGCCATGGAGGTGTTCTACTCTGATTTCCCTTAAAAGAAACTGCTGTGACGAGCATAGCTGAGCTGCTGCAACTTTGTGTTCATCAAGGAATTTATCGCAGGCCACACTCTCCTGGGCTACTCCTGCATAAAGACTGAGCATGGCTGGGTTACTAGAAAACAACCAGTACTACCTGATGCAGGATTTGTCTAATGGACAACCTCAGCTCAAGGGATCTCCATCAGCCTGGCTGAGACTTTCTCAGAACTAAGCAGCAGCCTCAGGCTCTTCTTACTGAATTCTTCCTTCTCTCTCTCCTTTCACAGGTATTAGACATGGGGGAAGGCTCTTGTTCTCTGTTCCTTTGTCCTTCATAGGTGGTTCTTCCACAAATGTCTTGCACATTTGAGCCCATCTTGGCATCTGCTTCTTAGAAGACCTTAATGACACAGTTACTTCCCAATAGGAATTCTACTTATCCTTTAGAATTCACAGGCCCTACTGAATTCTTTTAGAATTCAATCCATTATGGACCCATTCTCCATACCAAACTCGACAAATAATCTTCTGTCTTAAGAGCACACAGGATTTGTTTTCATTAGTATGGTAAGACATGCAGACAAGGAAATGATGAAAGAAGAGTTTGTTATACTCACAGATCGCCAGACACAGGAGGCAAAGTAGGCCATGCAGGGCCACAGGGAAACACTAGGGTCTGTCAGAGGCAGAGGGAACGAAGTGGAGAAGTGTCCAAGAGCTTTATTGTGGTTTCTGCAGGAAAGAGCCATTAAGAAGGGTAAGTAGATTTAGGATTAACTAGTTTAAATAATTTCAGCAGGCTGGTGTGGAGAGGTTGTAGTTGTCTGGCTCAGGCATGATTAGGGCAGGGAAGTAGTGCCCCAGAAGATGAGAGTCTGATAAAGAAGGCACTTAAAGGCATGAGTTCTAGATTGGTGGGTTTGCATATGCAAGGCATAGTCCTAATTGAATTGTTTGCTACCTCTAGGAATTAGCTAGCCCTGGGAAAGGCAGTCCCTCCAGAGTTAGCAAGGCCACAAGATGTCAAAGATAAAAATGCAAAAATTAAAACTACATGATTAACACAACTTTGAAGTCCTTCTCACTTGTCTTTAGATGAGGGGTAAGTACTCTCCCACATCTATTCCATTATGTGCATATGAGCTCACGGCATTTCAACAAATTATCTCTCTATAAAAATCCCTTTCAATTTCTTTGGGCCTCTCCAATCTCTTTTATAGACTGAATGTACAGGTAATAAAAATATGTTGTTATTTTTTCCATGAAACTGATTCTTGGACAGCTTCTATGCAAATCACACATATGTGGTCTAGAACTACTCTTTGCTCTTGAGCCATACTTGACAGAATCCCATTTTTATATCCTATTAACACAGCTTTACTCTTGATTTCCCTACATCAGGAATGCTGTTTTCCACTTCTTTGTCTGAAAATCTGGCCTATTTTCAAAGTTTCAACTAAAATATCATTATATTTCTGAAGATTCCTTCAACTGCTCCAGCCAAATGTAATTTCACCTTCCTGCGAGTTCTCACAGATCTTTACTTCTCATTTTCATCTCTATATCAGCTTCTCTTAGTACTTGTACTGTTTGTATGCTTGATTTTGTTTTGGTTTTGTATTAGGCAGTATCATTGCAACAAGTCACACTTTGAGAACTCAGAGAATATGTTTGTTGAGAAAATCTGGGAATTATTGCCAACCCATGGTTGTCTCCATATGTCTTGGGAAAAATAGCAAAAGGATTTTTTGAGTTGGTGGTTAGAATCCAAGACACAAAGATTCAGGCTCTGGTAAAAAGATTGCATTGGCTATTTTGGCTGACAAAAAAGGTAAGAGCAAGAATGCAGAGGATTTATATCAACACAAAGAAGAGTCAAAGGTATGGGACCCGTTTGAGTACAAAGATTCTGAAGCAGAGGTACTGCAACTCCTCAGCATTTGCAAAAGCAAAGACTTGATAGTGAAAATTAATTGTCATAAAATTTTTTAAGGTAAAAAAGAATAGTGGAACACTCATAAAGGCAAAATTGCTATTTTAAATTTATCCTAAAAGATATCAAATATTTTGATAAAGATCTAGAAATTCAGATAATATGGTATAGGTGTAGTGATGGGAAAAAAAGTCAATGCAATACAATTAGGAGTTTAGAAAGAGAACTAAGCATATCTGAGACCTTGATATATGATTAGAGAAGATATATAAAATCAGTTGAGATCGAAATGATGTTGAAACACTTGTCTTTTCATATAAAAAATAAAGTCAAATTAGATTTTCATTTCAACCAAACTCAAAAACAAACTCCAAATGTCAATATGAATTGAATGTGAAAAAATCTTTTAAAGTATTAGAATACAATATAAGAATAAATAGCAAAAGCTTGAAATAAGAAAGCATTCTTAACTACAATAATAAAATAGAAGTCTTCAAAATGTAAAATTTCTGTGGAACAAAAGACGCCATAAACAAAATTAAGTTATACCACAGCCTAAGAGAAAATATTTACAGCATATATAGCAAGCAAAACATTAATATTCAAAATATAATAACTTTACAAATCAATTTAGAAAAAGACAAATGGGAAAATGAATGAAAGATACAAAAAGGCAATTCATAGAAGATGAAGCCCAAAGAGAAGATAAATATTTTAAAAGTCCCACCTACATTTAATCAGAATTCAAATACTAACAAGATACTCTTTAACCCCATCAGGTCGGCAAAGATATTTATGTCAGAGGTATCAGGCTTTGTCAGGGAAAAGGGAAAATGATAGCTCTCAAACACTACTGGTAAAAATATAAATTGGCACAACTGTTTTGAAGTACAGTTTGGAAATATCTAGTAAAATTGTATATTTGTATAACCTATGACCTGGCAATTCTACTTTTAAGTATATACCCCAGATAAATTCTTCCTCATACGCAAAAGAAGCTATCTTCAAAGATAGTCATTGAAACATTGTTGGTTATAGCAGAAACAAAACAAAACAAAAAGTAGAAAAAAGAAAATATCCATTAGGCAAAGAAAGGATAAATAAAGTGGTATGGGACATATTATTCAGTAATTAAAAGAGATAAGGTAGATTATACCTATCTATCCATCTATATAAAATGACACAGATCTGCTCATCATAATATTGAGAGAAAAGGCAAATTTCAATATGATGTTTACTGTATGATATAAATTTTATAAATTAAAAATTCTGTATGATGCTGTATATTTTTTATGAATAGATTCACATGCAGTTAAGGTTAAAAATGTGGATTTGATACATACACATCACTATCACATTCACTGTCAAGTTCATGATAGTGTTAACTTCTGTAAAGAAAGGAAGGACATTGGAAGACAAAGGAGAACTGAGAAAACTTTAATTTTAGCAGTGACATATTCTTTTAAAAATAAATTTCTTAATCAAATGTGAAAAATATTTTAGTGGTAAGCACATAAGTGTTATTGTATCATATGTAATTTTTTATATGTAACTTTTTAAAACAATAACTTTAAAAGCTAGGAAGAAAAAGAGAAAGAGGGAAGAAAATTAAAACAACTTCTAGGGAAAATTACAGAAAAGAGAAGTGGCTTAAGGATTGGAATCTATGCAAGAAAACTAGATAAATATTTAGGCACAAATATCACTAAAATTTTCTTGATTATTTCTAAGAGTAGTTGGTTATCTGCAGACATATCTAAACTGATTTCCTAAATGCATAGTTTGTGATTCACATATCTGTCACGCACAGCATCTAGCACAATGTTTTACACATAAAAGGTGATATCTAGAAGTATGTTGGCTGAATCAAATAAATCACCTTCTCATCAGGTTTCCCAAAAGGTGAAACGATAATTTCCCCAGTCACTTAGAGGATTCGTTGCCTTTTTTGAAAACAGAAAGACAAACAGGAGAACAGCCTGGAATGGTGGACATTTTCCCAGAATGCTTTGAGGAGTCCCCACCTGCATGACAGCTGCTCACACAATGGATCTTGCAGACAAATAAAGAAAATTAGCAAATGGGGAATGGGCCAAACCCTCTTCAATGAAAAGGCAGCAATAAAGATATCCTGTCCAACTCTTCCTGCCATAGATCAGTAACAAAATCTTATCTATGAATCACCAATCCTGGGTGGGAAATGCCAATCAACATTAATTTGGCGCTCTGAATGTCCTGGCAGGAGGGACAGGAGGCTATCCTGCTAAATCATATTTAAATTAGCCAAGGTGGGCAGCTGCCTCACAGATAATACTGGTGGAGAACAATGCAAGACAGATGATTTACCAATTAAATGAATCAAGCTTCCCAAACACTGATGGCCTGAGGACTAGGGTGCCATGTGTTTCTGCCAGACACAGATCTGTTTCCATAACCAAATTAGGCTTCAAGTATATAACTCATATGTCTAACCCTCCCTACTTTGTCTCCACCCCGTACACACATACAAAGTAGATTGCATGTTAATGAACAAAGCTCAGACTTTCTCCATTTCTCCACTTGTCAAAATCTTTCACCTTCGCAACCAACAGTAAATCACACGTTCTGCTTGAACAGGCACTCAGACAAAACCCCTGCCAAATGGCTATCATAGGAAAAAGGCCTTTGTCAGAGCATAGGCATTGTGTTTTTTAAAGGGAAAGATGGCCCACGTGGAAATAGGAAGGCTTGCTCTGGCTATCCTTTTAAAAATGCAACGTGTGGGGTGCAAACTAGAATTCAAAACTGAATTCAAGCACCAGCTTGCAAGGGAGAGCTAAGCCATTGAAAAGTTCAGGGGATTGTGTAATAATAATAACAAATAACATTTAGGTAGAAAAATTTGCAGTGTGCTTTATAGTATCTCTTGTTTAGTCTTCAGAAAAGTGTTTACTATTTTTATTATAATCTTTGTTTTGCATATGGAGAGTAAGAGAAGTTAAGTAGTTTTCCTAAGATCACATAATTAAGACTTTTTAATAAAAAATTTGGGCCGGGCGCGGTGGCTCACGCCTGTAATTCCAGCACTTTGGGAGGCTGAGGCGGGTAGATCTCGAGGTCAGGAGATCGAGACCATCATGGCTAACACTGTGAAACCCCGTCTCTACTAAAAAAAAAAAAATACAAAAAATTAGCCGGGCGTGGCGGCGGGCGCCTGTAGTTCCAACTGCTCAGAAGACTGAGGCAGGAGAATGGCGTGAACCAGGGAGGCGGAGCTTGCAGTGAGCCGAGATGGCGCCACCGCACTACAGCCTGGGCGACAGAGCCGGACTCTGTCTCAAAAAAAAAAAAAAAAAAAAAAAAAAGTTTGATGTTCTCTCTATTATAACATAGTGTCTCTCCAAAATGTTTTCTAATTCTGTGAGTATAAATATAAATAGCACGAAACAATGGAGAGGCTATTTGAAACCATTTATAGTTCCTACCACAAAAAAAAAAAAAAAGGAATGAGAAGAAAGGAGAGAGCAAAAAAGAAAACAAAAATTGAAACAAAAAATACCAACAGAAAAGAATAAAAAAAAAAACCAGAGCATTAAAAATGCATTCAGAGATTAAGAGAGATTTGTTCATCTTGATTTTTGCTCAAAAAGGCAGTCACAGGCCAATTCATTTCTTTTTCTTTTTTTTTTTTTTTTTTTTGTAGAGACATAAAAGGCACACAATGAAATCTTAATAAATGTACTGGATGTTGCAGCATTAACTGATGAGCCAGACAAGGTAAAGACCTCAGACTACCAAATGTTTTGAAAGATGAATAGCGAATGTGAAACTGTGAACCAAAATAGATTTTTAGAATCCTTAAAAAAATAAAGCTAGAGAAAGTCGTTGAGACAATTTATTACAAATATTTGAGTTTACAACGGAGCAAATGGAGAAAAGAGAAGTGACTCATCAGTCCAACAAGTGGCAGAATCAGAACCAGACCGCAATCCTTGGGTCTCCTGTCCTTCCTGGCACCAAAGGCACCTATCATAAGTAACTTGAGTTTCACAGGGGAAGGAAAAGACTACAATGCAGGCACTGCTCCAGACACTTTTTAGGGCACTCCAGGACACCTTGTGTAATTCCTATTTTAAGTAGCTGGAAGATTCTGTAGTATGGGAAAAGTCCACTGAAGGCAAAAGTAAACATTACCTATTGTGGTTCTGGAAAAGAAAATCACCTCTCATTTATCTACTAGAGCTGTTTGGCAAACTTGGTAAATATATGCACATGGAAAGCCAATGGGCATACTTTTACAAAAATCCTTGAAACTTTTGTCAATTTTCGAGATGTTTTAGAGCTTATTAAGCATAGAATGAACAAGGGAAGACAGCTTGTCTGTAAGCCAGTACCTTGCACTTATACCGTATATATACTCGTATAAGACATATAAAGTACCTTATACAAGAAACAAAAGGTAGATTTTTAAAAATGCTTTTCCTGTATGTTACATCAATAACAGAGAAACCTCCAGGATGTTAATTTGGGAATGTATCTAATATTATTTTTAAGAAATTATTTTGAAAATGGCACATAATGAAGGCAGGTGGAGCTAAACCATTCCACGTAGTAATACACCAAGCTGATGTGAGTAAATTACAGGCTGTGAGACTGAGCAGATATCTAGCCCATGAATTTCCATGTGAGCTTGTACAGGAAACGCATTCAAAGAAAGAAAAATAAATACACATGATACTACATGATGATGGATTCACTATTAGTTACAATGTGTAACAGGGTTGTTGGGGCCTTGCATTCATTCTCTGCAATATTTGCTCCACAGGCTGATATTACAGCCAAAAGACCAGCAATTACTTGGACATGATCAGAAAGGAGGCTGGGAATGTATAGACATTATTATCATTCCGTATACAAAATCATGATGTGGCTGCAGCTGGAATGCTCTGTGTAATCTCGATGCATACTGCAAGAGATACTGTGTGACAGGACTGAAGAAATTCCAGAGAAAAACATGGAAATAAAGAAAAGGAATTAGCTTGGACTAACCTAAAATAACAATTTGTTTACAAACATGAAGGTGACAGGGATTTAGCAAAAAACATGCAATGTGAAAGGGATAAGTAGGTCTCCTCTCGCACACTAATTTTTAAACTTGAATGAGAGCATTTCAAGAAATAAAAGCATTAGCTCTGTCTCTGCTACTAACTAGCTAATTGACCTTGAGTAGTTTCTTTAAGCTGTCTGGACTTCACTTTCTTCATCTCTCAGCTAAAGGGATCGGAATAAATTAAGTCAAATCAAATGCATCAAGGTTTTATTGAGCAGCTCCTATGAAAATACTGAGAGCTAGCAAACTATATGACACTTGGCCTGTGCCACTAAAAAGCTTACACCCTTGTCATAGGAATAGGATACATTCTAATTGCTGCATTAATACAGGTTAGGATGTATTAAACATCACCCAGAGTACTACACGCTGACTTGAAAACCTGGGGGAGAAGGTTTGCCTAATAAAGTGATTTCTAAACTCCAGAGCCATGAAGTCAACAGACAAGTCTTTGTTTTTATTTGCAATACCAAACTCAGTGACTGCTTCTTAGAAGGAACTTGATAAATAACTGTTGATCATAGAATGCAGCATCTAAAATAAAATTTGAAAGATGAGTAAGATTGTTTTTCTGTCAAAGATGAATTTGAGAAAATCACTTATGTTTGAGGGATTTACATAGAAAAATATTTAGATGCAAGGACGTGTAAAGTATTTCTAGAAGGAAGAATGGCATGATTTGCCTGTAGTATAAGGTATTGTGACAGAATTAGAGGCTGGTGCTGAAAGAAAATAGTCTGGGAACACATAAAAGAAGTACTTGAATTCCAAGGGCATACATTTATATCTGAATCCATTTAACCATTCTAACCGAAAGATCAAATTGATTAATATCTAGTTTTTTGAAGATTTTTCTGAAGATGGTTTAGAAAGACTGTGACCAAGAGGCTATTTAAATAGCAAAGTTAGTGCCTAGTAATCCCAAAATTAGTGTTGTGGAATTTATTTATTTAATTTATTCATTCATTAATTCACCAGGGATTGAATGAAAGCCCTCTATGTATTAGTCCCTAAGCTAAGGGTTGAGGATTCAGATATGAATGAGGAGTGGTTCTTGACTTTAAGGATCTCAAAATGCACAGATTTGTAGTGAACAAGTTTTATTGTTACCTATGTAACATCTATTCTCCTTTTCATTCTCAACAGTGCCCTGGTTTTGCTTTGGGAGCCACCTTTCTCTTTCAGATGCTGTCTCAGTGGGATGGTCAACCAATGTATCCTACATTTTGAGAACCAGCAGAAGGAAGTAATGATAATGAAAAACAAATAAGGAGAAGTGAGTTGGAGGGAGAAGGAGACTTTAGTATCTTCCTGAAATCAGGAAGAAAGTTTCAAGAATGAAGTAATCCATAGGGTCAAATACTGCAATAAGTTTGAGTAGGATGAAGACTGTAAAGATGGTATCAGTTTGGTAGTTAGGACATTGGTGACCTCCACAGGTGACCTTCAGAAGAATCACCTGGGGAACTTGTTGATTGAATTTACGAATCTCCACCTTTAGGGATTCTGATTTAGAAGGAGTAGGAGGAAGGCCTTAGGATCTCCATCTATAACAACCATTACTGATTATTTTGATGCAGGTAGTATACAGACCACATTTTAAAGAAACACTAGGTAAGTATGATTTTCATTCAAAAGACAAAAAACATAAAGTTACCTAATTCAGGGACCATTTCAAAGACCAAATCAAATCAATAGCCTGGCTGATCTGATCGACTGTGCAGAAACTAACCATTACCATGGCAAAGTGGGGAGGAACAGTCAATAAAAAGCAACTGATTTATTGTTCATATATAAGATGAATATAGACATGGATTTTATTTCAAGTGATTTGGATGAAAAATAAAAGCTATCTAAGCTCAAAGGAAATGTATGTTTTCATTTTTTTAAATAACTCGATTTCCGTTACTGTTTTAATAAAATGGGCATAAAACATAGATCATATATTATATCTCAGGTCTTTCTTCTGCCACATCCTTGATCGTACTGCTCCTCCATTAAGAAGAGTTGGAGAAAGAAAGACTGACTAATTCCTTATTTTCATTGTTGCCACACTCCCCTGCATGTCTTGATTGCTGTTGGGACTGGAACTAAGAAAATGACACCAGGACAAATGTTGTTGGGGCATTTCCAACCCATTAGAATTAGTAAATATTTGAAATCTTTCTTGACAGCTGGTTCTCAGGAGATAGCATCTCCCTTCCAGATTTATCTAAAAAAGTAATTTTTTTTACTCATGCCGAGACCTCATGCTTTCAGTGTTTCATCATTAAGGTTGACTTATTGAGGAGGAATTTTTCAGGAGTTCAGGTTATCTGGGAACACCTCATTAGACAGAACAAAATCCTTGTAAACTCAAGTACTAGAAAACCTTGGTTCTAGGCCCCGCTCTGTCCTGAATATAATATGTAATCTGGTAAAGAGTTTTAGCACTTCTGGTATCATAGGTGATTCTAGACTAGAGAATGTTAGTGCTAGATAGAACCTAAGAGATTAGATTATTCGGCCCACTCCTTTTGTTTTAAAGTTGAGAAAACAAAGGGGCTGACTGGGGAAATGACTTCCCTAAGGTCAGTTGGCGGATAGTGGCTCTTGCCAAAGCTGAAACCTAAGCACTCTGGCTTCCCAATTTTATCTTTTTTCCACTGCACCTTATAGTTTTAGGATATGCACCAGGAAGGCACAGAAATATCCATTTAAGAAATGAGGAAACATTTTAGAAATGAGGAAATTCACTCAAGGCAATTATCAATTTTCCCAGCATCACATATTGAAATGGGAAAAGTTCCCTTGTCCCCCTCACAGGGTGTGTGATGGGTGGAGTGGCTAGCTTCTTCAGTGCCCCACTGCTCGAACCTCTAGGGGGAGCATGCAGATGGGCAGGTGGTGGGGCTCCAACCACACAGCAGGGTCTAGGAGTGAACGTTTACAGCAGAAGCCCGGTGGGCGTGTGTTACAGTATGCACTTCTAGTTTTGCTGTCTATAGGCGGCTTGTGTTAATCAGCTCAATTAGATCCTCTGCCTTATCGCAAGGACAGAAGCCTCCCTGCATCTCAGGTTCTTGCCTTGGTTTACCAGAAAAACTGGATCCCACATGGGTTTGGAGAATGGGTGCAAGTTTTTATTGAATGGTGGACGTTCTCTCAGCAGATGGGTGGGGAGCCAGAAGGGAGATGGAGTGGGAAGATGGCTTTCCTCTGGAGTCAGGCAGCTCAGAGGTCAGACTGTCCTCTGCCTGCCCTTGCCAGATTCCCCGCAGCATCCACGTCATTCTGCCAATCGATGGCCTGCTGGTGTCTGCTGGTGTCTGTCGGTGTGCTCTTCCACTCCTCTACATGTCCAGCCACTCTTCTGTCAGTGTGATCCTCTCAAAGTCCAGCGGCTTGTGTCTCTGCCTACTAGGGTCTCAGGGGTTTTTATAGGCACAGGATGGGGGTGTGGTGGGCCAGGGTGGTCTTGGAAAATGCAACATTTAGGCACAAAAAACAGAAATGCCTGTTCTCACCTAGGTCCGTGGACACAGGCCTGGGGTTGGACTCCTAGCCAGGGACCAGCCCTTCTCTGCCCAGCACTTCCCAGCCCCCCTCCCAGATCAATATCTCATACGAATAGCAATGCAAAATTACATACTAATATTCTGCCAATAGAGCATTGCCAAACACTTGAGGTATTTTCTTCAATATTCCCAGTCCATTGTTCATTTATTTACTACCCAGCAGATAGAAAAGAAATCTACCATCTTCTGTGGATGGTACATTTAATAGTCTTAATATTTTTGAATAAAACCAGGACTGAAACCAGTATCTTCTAACATCCAGCCTAGTTTTTTATGCACAGTAACACACATTATGTTCCCTGAAATGATTTAACCAAGGAGAAGCTTTGGATTGTGACACAGAAGTCACACCATGGAGTCTAGCCATTGTATCTGCCCTTTCTTACCACTCCTGCAAAGAAAGCCTTTGGAAATGATCAGCGAAATAATTTGTTTTTAATTCAAAGAAGCATTTCTTGTCTATATTGAGGTCTCTGGGTTGTGTTTTATTTCTTCTAGAAGAAAAGTATCCAAGAAGGGCTGTTCCTCCATATTTGGCTAAAATTTCCTTCTTAGGGCCATGTCTCTGTGGATACATTAATAGAAAGAGCACTAGTGGACTTGTATGGGATTTGCAAATGCATCCAGAACACTGGATAACTTTATACAAGAAAACAGGATGGAGCCTGGTAACAAGAGAAGAAAAAGAAGAGACGGGCAGGTCCCAGGATTCAGAAACCTTCACAGTTAAGAGTCCTCTGTATAATAGTATTTGTTTGCTCCACGGCTTAAGCTTTGGTGAAGTAATATAAATAAAGGACTAAATAATTGAACAGAGCTAGTCTTGAGGAAAATTAGTAGAAAACATGAAATAATCTGTCAGCATAGTCAGTAAAATTTAAGTGACACTTTGAAAGTCTTCTGAATCACCTACAGTAGTAGTTCTCAAACCTCTTGGTCTCAAGGCCCCTTTGTTAGCTCCAAACAAAAAAATGAATGAGAAAATTGCATTGTTTTTGGCAAATCTTTTTTACTTATGGCTTAATAAGAAACAGCTATGTTATCAAATATTCTTCTGCAATCGATCTATTGTGATACATTGTTCTGGTTGAAGTATATGAAGCAAATCCAGGCTTATCCAGATATGTAGTTGGAAAGGGGAATATTTTAATAGCTTTTTAAATATAATTGTGAATATTCTTCTTTGACATTACACCAAAACTGAACAAATAGTTTCTCTTTTTTGTGTTTGTTTGTTTATTTGTGTGGTTTTTGTTTGTTTGTTTGTTTGTCTTTTTAGATAGGGTCTCGCTCTGTCACCCAGGTACAGCGGCATGATCAGGGGTCACTGTAGCCTCAATCTCCTGGGCTCAAGCGATCCTCCTACCTCAGCCTCCCCAGTAGCTGGGACTACAGATGCATGCCACCATGCCCGGCTAATTTTTAAATTTTTCCTTTGCAGAGACAAGGCCTTACTATATTGACCAGGCTGATTTCAAACTCCTGACCTCAAGCAATCCTCTTGCCTCAGCTTCCCAAAATGCGGGGCTTACAGACATGAGCCACTGTACTGGGCCAAAACTGAACAAATAATTTCTTGAAGATTTATTGCAATGTGGAATCTGAAACTGTATTAATTTTTACACTTTGCTGCATCAAATTCCTTTGGTCTATTTTGTACATCAAATGAATCTTTTACTCACATGACTCACGTATGATTTGTATCACCATGTATTGGTGATATGGAAAGTATTGGATCCTTGAATTGTTTAGATCTTCCAAATGTTGACATATTTCATTGTCCAATATCAAAAACATCTCATTCATTAATGTCATTACCAATCTCATCCAAAAAATGTCCTTAACTGTTGGGAAACTGTCAAGTTTATGGCATCAGATACAGTTTTCCAGTTTTCTAATTTTTGCTTGAAAGTATAAATATTGACCACGTACAGTGACTCAAGTCTGTAATTCCAGCACTTTGGGAGACTAAGGCAGGTGGATCACGTGAGGTCAGGAATTCGAGACCAGCCTGGTCAACACGGAGAAACCCCTTCTCTACTAAAAATACAAAAATTAGCTAGGTGTAGTGGTGGGTGCCTGTAGTCCCATCTACTCAGGAGGCTGAGGCAGGAGAATCTCATGAACCCAGGAGACGGAGGTTGCAGTGAGCCAAGATCATGCCATTGCACTCCAGCCTGGGTGACAAGAGCGAAACTCTGTTCCCCCAGCCAACCCCCACCCCCCAAAAAAGAGAAATCACAAATATTAGCATTGGTCGGGGAGAAATACTGTTAGTTGTTTTCTTTGAAGTAACAGGCTTAATTCATTCTCAAAGAAATGTCTGCCAAATATCCAAGTCTCAATAATCATTGCTTGTTGGTCAGTAGGTCATTCTAGTATAAATAATGACACATGAAAAGAGCAAGTAACTCAGCTCACAGTGTACACAGTTGCACAATTGCTTGGCCTGAGACAACCGTCATACTTTGCTATGCATTTATGTGTTTCATATGTACTTTCCATTTTGTCAAACTATTAAAAATATGTTAACTCTAGGCTCAAGATTTAGTAAAATTAGAAATTTTGCTTCTTCATCAAGAACATTTTAATATTAAACAGTTTTCCACTTTCTACGTTTCCTCCAACCTGCTTTCACTCCCTCGTTCTCTTCTTTTACACCTTTCTCCCTCCCTTCTTTCTTCCCATCTTCTGTGAGTGGGAAGTGAGAAAGAATACAATGACTGCCAGTGCAGCTTAGAGGCATTGCCTTGATGTAAGGCACCAACAATTGACCCACAATTTCTCTGTAACATCATTGCAAACGTCAAGACGGTGAAATATAATGCTTTTTATCATTATGAAAATCGTTTTGACAATAAAACGGGGAAAGATCATTGTTTCAACAAATTGTGCTGGAACAAACTGGACAACAACATGTAAAAGAATGAATCTAGACACAAACCTTACACCCTTCACAAAAATTGTCTCAATACGAATAACAGACCTAAGTGTAGAATGCAAGACTACAAAACTCCGAGAAGGTGACATAGAAAAAAAACTAGATGGCCTTTTTAGATATGACAACAAGGCATGATCCATGAAAATGAGAATCAATAAGCTGACCAAAATTTTAAAAATTCTGCTCTGTGAAAGACTGTCAAGAGAATACAAAGGATACACCACAGACTGGGCAAAAATATTTGCAAAATACATACCTGATAAAAAAAACTGTTACTCAAAATATACAAAGAACTATTAAAATCCAACAATAAGAAAACGAAAAACTCTATTAAAAACTAGACCAGGTCAGGCAGTGTGGCTCACATCTGTAATTCCAGCACTTTGGGAGGCCGAGGTGGGCAGATCACCTGAGATTAGGAGTTCGAGACCAAACTGGCCAACATGGCGAAACCCCATCTCTACTAAAAATGCAAAACATTATCTGGGTGTGATGGTGGGCACCTATAATGTCAGTTACTCCGGAGGCTGGGGTAGGAGAACCGCTTGAACCCAGGAGGTGGAAGTTGCAGTGAGCCGAGATTGTGCCTCTGCACTCTAGCCTGGGAGACAGAGCGAGACTCCATCTTAAAAAAAAAAAAAAAAAAAAAAAAAAAAAACTAGGCCAAAGACCTTAACAAGTACTTCACCAAAGAAGATATACAGCTGGCAAATAAGCATATAACACTTTGTATCGTATAGCACTAGGGAAATGAAAATTAAAATGACAATGAGATAACACTACATATCTCTCAGAATGGCCAAAATCTAGAACGCTGACAATATCAAATGCTGGTGAGGACGCAGAGCAACAGGAGCTCTCATTCATTGCTGGTGGGAATGCAAAATAGTGCTGCCACTTTGAAAGACGGTCTGGCAGTTTTTCACAAAACTAAACGTACTCTAATCATATAATCCAGCAGTCACACTTCTTGGTATTTACCCAAAGGAGTTGAAAATTTATGTCCATACAAAAATCTACATGCAGATGTTTATAGCAGCTTTATTCGTGATTGTCAAAACTTGGAAGCAACCGAGATGTTCTTAATCAGGTAGATGGATAAATAAACTATAGTACATCTGGACAATGGTTATTCAGAGCTAAAAGGATATGAACTATCCAGAAAACAGAAGACATTGAAGAAATTTAAATGCATATCACTAAGTATAATAAGCCAATCTGAAAAAAACTACATATTGTACAATTCCAACTACACAACACCCTGGAAAAGGCAAAACTCCGAAGACAGTAAAAAGGTCCAGGGTTGCCAGAAGGTAGTGAGAAGGCAGAGATGAACAGGTGGAGCATGGAGAATGATTAGAGCAGTGAAACCATTCTGTATACTATCATAATGGCAGATACATCTCATTATACATTTGTCTAAACCCATAGAATGTACAACACCAAGAGTGAACCCTCACGTAAACTGTGGACTCTGGGTGATGTGTCAATGAAGGTTCATCAGTTGTAACTAATGAACCATTCTAGTTGGGAATATTAATAAAGATGGAGGTTATGCATGTGTGGGGGCAGGGCGTATATGTAATATCTTGGTAACTTCCTCACAATCTTGTTGTGAAAGGAAAATGGCTCTTTAAAAAAGCCTTAAAAAACAATTTTGACTTCATAAAGCCTCTAAAAGTGTCTCAGAGACTCCAGAGAGTTCCACAGACCACACTTTAAGAACTGCTAACCTATACTATCTATTTTTAATATATTCCCTTGGCAAATGTGTCAGAACCATGTGTTATTTTTTTAACTGACAAAAAAATTTAAAATATTTACAGTATATATTTTGACATATGTATACATTGTGGACTAGCTAAATCAAGCTAATTAATATACGCATTACCTCACATGCATCACTTTTTGTGTTGAGAACACTTGAGATCTACTCTCTTAGCTATTTTCAAGTATCCAATATTTTGTTATTAACTATCGTCACCTAATGTACAATAGATCTCTTGAGCTTATTTCTCTTAATTGAAGTTTAATATCCTTTGGCTAATATCTCCCTAATCATCTCTACCCCCAGCCTCTGGTAACCACCCTTCTACTCTCTACTTCTATGAGTTCGACTTTTAGGAGTACAGATATAAGAGTGATCACATAGTATTTATCTTTCCATGCCTGGCTTACTTCACGTAACACGGTGTCCTCCAAATTCATCATACTGTCAGTTATGACAGAATTTCCTTCTTTTTTAAGTGTGAATAGTATTTCATTGTGTATATATACCACATTTTCTGTATTCATTCCAATGGACACAGCTTAATTCCATATCTTGGCTATTGTGAATAGTGCTACAATGAACATGGGTGTGCAGATATCTTTTTAACATATTAATTTCATTTCCTTTGGATATGTACCAAGTAGTGGGATTGCTGGATCATATGGTAATTCTATTTTTATTTTTTTTTAGGAAATCTCTATTCTGTTTTCCATATTAGCTATTACTCATTTACATTCCCACCAATGGTGTGCAAAGGATCTCTTTCCTCCTCATCCTCACCAACACTTGTTATCTTTCCTCTTTTTGATAACAGTCATTCTATCAGGTGTGAGGTGATATTCCATTATGGTTTTGATTTGCATTTCCCTGATGATTAGTGATGCTGATAATCTTTTAATACACCTGTTGGCCATTTGTATGTCTTCTTTTGAAAAATGTCTATTCAGGTTATTTGCCCATTTTAATTTAATTGTGTGTTCTTGGCATTTCTGCTATACCCTATTGATCATAAATGCATGGATTTATTTCTAGGCTCTCTATTTTTTTCCATTGGTCTGTGTGTCTGTTTCTATGTCAGTACCATGCTACTTTGATTACTATAGCTTTGTAGTATATTTTTAATCAGGTAGTGGATGTCTCCAGTTTTGCTCTTTTTGTTCAAAATTCCTTTGGATATTCAGGGTCTTTTGTGCGTCGATACAAATCTTAAGATTTTTTTTTTCTATTTCTGTGACAATGTCTTTGGAATTTTTACAGGAATTGCACTGAACCCACAGATCGTTTCAGGTAGTATAGACATTTTAACAATATGAATTCTTCCAATCCATGAACATGGATATTTTTTCCTTTACTTGTGTCTTCTTCCAGTTCTTTCATCAATGTTTTATAGTTTTCAATGTACAGATCTTTCACCTCTTTGGTTAAATTTATTCCTAAGTCTTTTATTTTATTGCAGCTATTGTAAATGGAATTGCTTTCTTAATTTCTTTTTCATTGTTAGTTTATAGAAACATTACTGAGCACCTGAGCAAACCCCACTTACCTTAAACAATTTAATTCCTGTCTTCAGACAGCCTGTTTCATCCTTAGCTTCCGTTCTCAACTCCATTTTCCTAAGCCCTCAGCACACAGTCCATATGCACAAACAAATTTCTCTTTTTTTTTTCTTTTCACATCATATAATCTGCAAAGGAGATGGGCATGTGTGGATTTAAAAAAAAAAAAGGATGCTTTGTTCAGCTTTGAAGGCACTAACTACAACTTGGGTAACATATATGGAATAATTAAAGCTGCTATGATCTTTTACGCTCCAAAAGCCTTAAAAATTCCTGTCATCATGGTCAACAGCTTTACAGTTCTAACAAGCAATTTTCACAAAGCACTATTAAAGGCTGTAAACTTTATTTTCTTCTAATTCTCCTTAAAAAATTTCTTAAGTTGCTCTGAGTTGAGAAGGGATGGGGACAATGTATCTTTAAATAATAAAGAAACAATTTTAATATTCTCATAAACATTATCCCCTCTGCTGGCTGCTACAAACTTTAACAGCCCAGCAGCCAAAGAAGCAAGTAGGGCAAACAATACAAGAAGAGTCATTATTGTAACTAAATTAGACCGTTTGTTTTCTTTCCCTCAAATCAAATTGTGTAGGAGCTGCTTTATTGCAAAACAGACATTAAAATTCCAGCAAGACCTCAGAGAGAAAGTAATTTCTATTTTATCAGTGCTGTAAAGCTGTCTTTATGTTCTGAAGCAGGAAATATTGCAAGGATATTTATAGCTTCGGCTCCAAAGCCAGTTTGAATAGAAATGTTACCGCGGTCGCTGGAGCTGTCATACTGCTCGGTGGAGCAGGGAATTTTAGTGAATTTGTGAATTACTGTTTCAGTCTTGACAAGTCTCTCAGTGAAGCTGGTGTGTGTGTCTGGAGCCGTTTGGTGTTTTGGGAGATAATGATTAAAGACTTGGATTTGCTTTAAGAAGAGATTTAAATGATATTCTACAGCTAATCAGTTTTGCTCGTCAAGTCCTCCTGGAACAAAGGCAAGGTTTCCAAACTTTGCCATCCTTAGTGATTGGTGACCCAGCAGGAAGCATTCTCCAGCCCTCTTCACCTTCCTTCTCCCTTGCAGCCCTCCCCTTTCTGTCCTTGACCTTCCCATCCTGGTGTCCCTACTCCTCTTCTGTCTGAACTGCTTACCAAGATTTGACAGTTATTTACAATCCTGCTCCTCCTCTGGGGTCTGAGGAAATGATTCGTTTTTGTATCTTGCATTTATTTTAACCTTCTTGTGAAATGCTCCAGAATTCCACAAACACTATCCTCACTATCAAAGTGGAAAGAGCTTTCTTTGTTTCACATGGGGAAGAACTGAAGTCTAGACATGGGAAGACTGAGGTCACACAGAGTTTCAGGAGAACAGATGGGATGTGCATCTTCTCTCATTTTAGTTCAATTTTTAGTTCCCCATTGCCACTTCCGTATCACACCCGCAAAAACAGAAGTTTCCTGACCGAGGTTTAAATAGACAACCATTTGAGCTAATTTATCTGAAAGTGGGGCAATGAATAAAGACTTTTCATAGCTCCAGGGCCACCCTAGGCTACGAGGGAAGACAGAGTTGTGCTGTGCCTGGGCATATTATTGCTCTGAAAGCCAGTGGCAATGGGGGTGGGGAATGGCTCCTCACAACTCCACCAGTCTTGGGATGAAAGAGACCATGGAAGTGTGCAGTGGTCTTTTCAATATAGCTGCTCAAAACTAATCAAAAGGGCTTTGCTTTCTGTTTGTGGGTCAAGGGTTTGATTTACGGCACACTGCTCATCGCCTGACCACTCAGGTCAATAGCAGAGTTTAATTCCCGGTTAGGCAATCTGTAGTGAGGTTTTCCCTAGAATCACATCCCAGAGAATCCTTTTGCTTTATGGGACAAAGAACTTACCCTCTGCTCAGAACCCGCTGTTTCCGTGAGAGATGTAGATGCTTTTTAAATCTTCCTAAGCTTAGATAGAAATAACAGGCCTTGACTTAGGGAATGTCCAGCTGCAGAGACTTGGCCATTCTTATCCAATTTTGCAGTGCACCCGCATCCTTAACTTGCCATTGAACCAGAAAACATAGGCGCTAAAAATGACACTAGAGGCCCTCTAAGACAATCCACCATTTAAAGGCAGATTAGAACTCAGGTCTTTTGTGCTCAGGGCCAGTTATCTTTCCTCTGCACATGTGCTAGCCAAAGCAGTAGCCAGCAGCCACATGTGACTGTTGAACCCCTGAATATGGCTAATCCGTTTGGTCTATTCCACGTTGGCTAATCCAAATGGAGATGAGCTATAAGTGAATAGACTATGACAGATTTCAAAGACCTACTAGAAAAACAAGAATGTAAAGCAGCTCAAAAATACTTTTCTATATTGATTACATATTGAAATTATAATAAATACTGAGTAAAATAACATATGTTAGCATTAATTTCACCTGTTTCTTTTAATGTGACTACTAGAAAATTTTGAAGTATGTATGTGGCTTGCATTATCTTTCTATTGGACTACACTGTTCTGCACATCTTCCCATCTTGACTATGGGCTCAGAAAGAAAGCAATGAGTACCCAGACTCTCAAACCCTCCTGTAAGGATCCAACGTATTTCTGATTGGGCTACTCTGCTCCATTCCTATTGGCTGTCTGACCTCATCTTCCTTAAAAAAAAAAAAAAAAAACAACCCAGGAAAAGTGTCCTGTTCTGCATCCCACGGCTGTGCAAAGTGGTCATCTCTCTGCGAAAGTTCAGAGGATAGTGAGTGGTTGAAATTCAAGTTTCCAATGAAAATATCCCAAATTAGAGAGAATTTAGACATAGAATTATTAATTTACTCATATCCCTGTCTAGATTTTCCTAATTTTTCCATTTCTGATTTTTAGGGTGACCTTGAAAAAGAATATATTCAAACCTAGGTTATATGGATACTCAGCTTAGGGAACACAGCTCTTCCATTGACTGAAGTCTACTACTGTGGTTTGGCTCTGTGTCCCCATCCAAATCTCATGTCGAATTGTAATCCCCACATGTTAGGTGAGGGACCTGGTGGGAGATGATTGGAATGTGGGGGCGGATTTCCCCCATGATGTTCTCATGAGAGTGAGTTCTCATGAGATCTGATGGTTTAGAAGGGTGGCACTTCCCCCCTTGTACCCTCTCTCCTGCTTCACCATGGTAAGACGTGTTTGCTTCCCCTTCACCTTCTGCTATAATTGTAAGTTTCCTGAGGCCTCCCAGCCCTGCTTCTGAACAGCCTGTGGAACTGAGTCAATTAAACCTGTTTTCTTCATAAATTACCCAGTCTCAGATAGTTATTTATAGCAGTTTGAGAATGAACTAATATCCCTGCTTTCTATTTTCTTTTATTTCCCTTCAGATAGCATCGTTGTAATGATAAAGTTGCTGCCCATAGATAACCTGTATTTCCCTTTTTTAACTTAAATGCTTTGGTTACTGGAGTGCTGCTAGGTAGATATAATCCTTCGCCTTTCAAAATTAGCTATTTGGGCCTTATTTATTGATATCAGACATTGGAGATGATACCTATGTCCTAAGCAATATCTCTGGCTTCATGAAATTAGAAATGCTTTGATTCAGAAGGATTCTAAATTGATAAATGACTGTTTCCTATCACAGACTGTGGAAGTGATTCCCAAACTTATCTGCACATTAAAATCACCTGGTGATCTCTTAAATCTTCCAAAGGTCAGACTATACCCCAGGCCAATCACATCATCATCTCCCAGGTGTCAGCAGTTGTTGAAGCTTCTCAGGTGACTCCAATGTGCAGTCAAGTTTGGCAAGAATATACCCCAGGCCAATCACATCATCATCTCTCAGGTGTCAGCAGTTGTTGAAGCTTCTCAGGTGATTCCAATGTGCAGTCAAGTTTGGCAATCACTGGCTTGTCAGAAAGCTAGATGAGAACCCAAACACCAAACACCTGCCAGAGCACAAGCCTATTTAAATTATACTATGTTATCTTCCAGGAGGGTCACTGTTTCTTCTTCCTTAATAAACCTTTACCACTTTTTTGTTGTTTTCCCTGTTATAACAAAGTAAAGGGTCTGAATTGGGAAGAAAATAGAGCAGATAATGTATGTGAATAAGAACAAGAGTTCTACCCACTGCTTGCTAAGAGATGGTGCTTGTGTTGCTGGGAAGGATTAAATTAGAAAAAATTTAAAATATAATATAATTTTTAAAAGTCAGTATTTATATAAATAAGTTTCCAATTTTATTCCTTTGAGTTAGGCTTCAATATCACATTGCTTACATCCATGGTACCTATGCATATCACGAGTTTAGTAAAATTTCTTAAGGTTGTGTTGGCCACACTTAACTTCGTCCCCACTAAAATGCTCTAAAACCACATAGATTCCAGAGGAGGTAATACTGCTGAATTCAGAAATAAAAGCTGAGAAAAGACACTTCCTATATATTTCCTCTTTAAAGGACTTCTGTGTTCAGCGTTTCAAGGACTGATTGTACAACCAGACTAAGATGATCACACTAGGGTGTGTGTCAGAACCACTTGTCAAGGTGAACATACCTGCTCAGGTCATGGTGGAGTTCTTGATTCCAGTTTATTTTAGCTGCCATAGATATCGTCTGAATTCTAGTCTGACTTCAAATGCAAAACAGAACTGGGATGACAATGAACAATTATCTGCAATATATACTTTAGGGGGAAGCATTAGGCCTATCAGCATGCTCTACAACAGCCCCTATGGATGCACCTGTGTCTTTTCAAAACATAGACCCCAGTTAGTTAAAGACATATGGGAAGTGACTAGTCCAGAAGCTGCAACCCTTAATTTCTGATGAAACACTAAGCTACACATCTCTGATTTCTGTCTATATCTGATCTTATTTCACAATTTAAAATATTTTAAGGAGCATGCCTTAAATGCCAATTATGTATATATAATTATAAAAAATATATATTATATAATTTGATCTTCATAATTACTCTATGAAGTAGGGTACTGCTTCATACTGTGAAGTACATACTACATACTGTTAAGTATGTTTTATTCTGCCTACACTACAAGTAAGCATTGAAGAGAAGAAGGGTCAAATAAATCAACCAAGATTTTGTGGCTAGCAAATAGTGTGACCACAATGTAAAGCCAAGTCTCTCTGATTCTAGGGTCCATGTTCTTTTTGGTAGGCTGTAATGTCTTCCAAAACTGGAGAGTGACATAATGAGGAAGGATTGTGTGGTATAGGTGAGATACAATAACATGGCAGTAAAGAATGCTTCTATGAAAATACAGTCGAATTATTCTTTTCCTTTTCATTTTCGATTTTTATTTTGCAATTGTGTGCCATCGCAAAGCTGATGGAATCAGGACTTATGTTCTGTATTTACACAGCTGATTACAAGTACTTTCATGGTTCATGATCTATCAAGTTTCTGAGAGTTAATGCATTTTCTCCTGGGGCATAGGAACACCACATTGGGATACTGGGGGGAATTATCTGATGAATGAACATGCTGGGCTGTGAACTAGTGCACACACTCCACAGAATCTCACTGAACCTGCTTAGGTTGCCTATATATCAGGGGTTATACTGAGCTCCGTGCCTCTTTCAATCTGTGCTGAATTCTTATGGCTCAGTCCTTTCCATTCATTCATTATTTAAACATTTTTTTGGTTTCTCCTATGTGCCAGGCATTTCTTCTATGTGCCATTCTCTTTGCTGGGGATGCAATAACAAGCAACATAGCAAAAATCCCTGCCTTCTTGGTGCTCACATTCTAACAGAAAGACAGGAGACAATTAAAAAGACAGCTAAGTTAAATATAGACTATGCTGAACAGTGATAAATGCTGTAGAAAAAAATAAAGTAGAGAAAAGGGTTAGTTGTATGTGTGGGGGTGGTGGGCAATTTAGACGGTGTGGCTAGAAAGGACCTAAAGAGGTGAAGGATCAAGCACTGCACATGTCTGGGGAAGTGTGTTTTGTGCAGAGGGAATAGCAAGGGCCAAGGCCTTGAGGTGGAAGCTTGTGCTTAATAAGGCCAGATCTGTAGGAACTTGTATATGATTAGAAAGATGTTGCCTTCTACTCTGAATGAAATGATTGTAAAGCTGAAGAATGCCATGATTTGACTCACCTTTTACATGGTTACTGTGGCTACTATATGCACAATAGACTAAAGGTGAGCAAATTCACATAAGAAAGATTCTTACAATAATCCAGGTAAGGGCTGACAGTGAACTGGGCCAAAAGGACAGCAATTGGAGTGGTAAGATGTGGTCAGATTCCAAATGTTTCTGAAGATCTAGCCAACAGGATTTGCCAACAGATTGGGAGTAGACTATGAGAGAGAGAGAGCATTAAAGATAAATCTGTGGTTTTGGACTTGAGCAATTGGAAGGTTGGAGTTGCTATAAACTAAGACGGAGAATACAGTAAGTGCAGCCAAGTTCTGGGGACTATCAGGAGTACAGCATTGAAGAGGTGGAGTTTGGGAAGCTTTCTGGACATTGAAGTAGAGCTGTGAAGAGCTAAGGAGAGTGCTCTGGGCTGGAGATCTACATTTTGGGGTCATTATGATGGCAATGAAAGCCATTAGACTAGATAATCACACTAAGGAAATGTGTGTAGACAGAAAAGAGAAGAAGTGTAAAGACTGAACTAGGAACACTCTAATATTCAGAAGTCAGCAGATAAGAAGGAACTGAGAGAAGTAACTGAGAAAGAGGTGCCAACAATTTGAAAAGAAAACAAGAAGAGGGGATGCTGTCCTCAGAATAACAGGAGAGTGCTGGAAGTCAAGTGATGCTGGATGTTGTTGACAGGCAAGTAAGAAGCCTGCTGAATATGGACTATGCTCATTATGTTAAGAGCACTGGAGTGAGTCAAGGGACCTGGATACAAACACTGACTTCACCACAGATTTGCATGTGGCCTTGGGAAAGTTAAGGAAACTCACCCCTCCTCAGCTGGGAAAAATGACCGTTGCAAAGGTGAAATAACATAAAGTGAAAACTACCTAGAAAAGTAAGAATGTAGCACAAAGCAGCTACTCAACAAATATCAGCTGACTCTAAACTGAATCCTAAATATTCAGAGCCCAGTTATTTGCTTACTCCTCTGCTTGACCGATTTCCTGTGCCTTCTGACGGGGTCTGTAGAATCAGATTATCGTTATTTGACCAGTGTGACACAGATGGGTTGAAAGTCTAAGCACTCCTTCTAGATTAAGCCTTGGGCTCACACTATTCTATTATTCTGTCACAATTGATTGCCCTAGATTCCCATGTCATTCATTTAATAGTATTTTTTGACTTCCTACTATGCATATGAGACCCTGTGCTAAAAACTGGCCATGGTCCCTTGCACCTCTGACCTTACCAAGCTATCCCTGAATCCTCTATGACAAACTTACACTCCCATATCTGCTTTCCAGAGGCTTAAATGGACTCCCCCCAATTACTACATAGGAGTCATGAAATATTGGAGAAATTATTTAATTTCTTGACCCTCTTGTCTATAAAATATAAATAAAAATTGCTATGCTGGAAGATAGGTAATCATTATCCACATTGTAAAAATAAATTATGCCAAATATGTGAGGTATCTAGGTCTTTGTCAGTAGTTACTGCGTGAATATTAATTTCCTCCCTCCATCTGACTCCATGCTGCTGCCTCCCAAGACGTGGTGCTAAGCATTTACAATTATCCAAATGAATCTTGGAGGGTGAAAAATGTGCACTACAAATTCTCACACACTCTGTTAGGTTGGGATTTACACTGTTGCATTAGCTGTATACATTGAGAACAAACATGCTCCTCAATTACTAAGTCTCATAGTCATGTGGATAGGCAGCCTACATGCACATGCATAAACCAACACATGCATACATACATACATACATGCATACATACATGCATGCATGCATAAATACACACAGACACCTGGTCCAGGTTGATATAGAAACAAAAATTTTAGAATAAAAATCAGCTAATAATTCTAACAGCTTTTCACTGGGATTTGAGTCAAAAGTCCTGAGGAGAAAACAGAAGAGAAAATACTACTCCATCCCTAGGTTAGCCTGGTGTTTTCCTATCTGTTTCTATTTTCTTTCTTCGACTCATGATCTTGATTAAAAGGAAGCTACAACTAAAACCCAGATGTTTATTCAGTCCCTGCCCACTGTGTATACATGTTCTGAAGATGATCTGAAGATCTCTCCAGAATGAAATGATGGTACTTCTGGGAAGAAACTGAAGGAAATACTTTTACTAAGTTATTTTTGCAGTGATGAAAGGTTGTATTATTTTCAAGAAAAGAACCCAAGTTTTATTTCAGTGTGTTTATATAAGGACATGCTAAGGAACTAAGAATAGGTAGAAATGTTTAAATAGCAAGATGCTAGTATTTTGAAAAATAAATCCTGATTTTTTTTTATTAATGATACTTGTGAATTCCTGGTTAGATTGACTACTCTTGATTGATTTGGTTTAGAAATGAACTTATGCAGACTTAATTATACCATGAGATCAGTGTATTCTTATTGATTGTGCCTTTGACATGATTAGCTATATTAGATTATGATGTCCTCATCTCCCAAAAATCAAAGCTAGGATGGGCTTTCTGTAAGGGACATTAGTTATATGTGCATGGCATACACTGTATTTTTTTTTCATTATATAATAGGCAGGGGAGAATGTAAAAAGAGCATTAGCTTTATGCCATTCAAAAATCTATCTTAGAAATATGTCTGATGGAAACAGATTATCTCTCTCCTCCACATGCAACAGATGCTTAGTTGGCATGAATTGCATTGAGGAGGGAGCATTCCTATCAAGTGCTGTACAGAGTGGACCTGCAGTCCCTTCACAGGTCATCCTAAGCGCCACATCACTATCCATGGTCTAAGTGCCCTAGTCAGTCACTGAAGATGAGGGCAAATGAGTTGTGGTGTTTCTGAGTCCAGGCTCCAATGGATTAAATCTTTGTGCCCTGCAGCCAACTTGGGACTCCATACATTTTAGGTAGTACAGCATTACTAATAACAAGAACAGCACAGAAAATATGAGACGCGGCAGCAGTGGCAGGGAGAATGAGATGCAGAGCTGTGCATGCTGGGAAGTGTTGGCCTTAATTAGAATGTGCATGTACAGTATTTATCTTTCTCCCAAACCTATAAATAAGGCCAGTGCTGTGGCGATTACTGATGTCTGCCGTCATTTCGCAAGGCCTCTGTTTTGATGGAGCACCAGTTGCTGCAAAGTAATATTTTTTTCCTCTCCACTCTGCATCTGCTCCTGTATGGAAACCTCTCAAAGGCTTTCAGAGCTGTGACTGGACAGGAGAGAAGGGGTGGACGTCATCTTCTGGGAATTCAAGTAAGAACTGCTCTTTGGGGAACCTTAACTGTAATCAGAGAGAGACCATAACATGTAGGAAGGAGCTTACAGGACAAAACAACAACAACAATAACAACAACGCTTTTATCCAAAAAGAGACCTTCATTGCCATCATCCCTGAAGGTATTTTTCCAGCTCCTCCTTGAATACTTTCAGTGTTGAGCCATTCACTATGTCCAATGGTAGTCAACTCCAGTTTTGGATGCACTAAAACCTCTGCTCCTGAATAAGTCTGTCTCTCTACCATTTGCCTCTGTTAATCTAAATATACAAACTTCAAATGGAAACTTTCTCAATTGTCCCAAGTATTTATCTGATTCTTCTATGTGTCCCAATCTTTTACGTAACACATAAAAATAATTATAAAAAGTACTCACTATTTTTTTTTTTTTTTTTGAGACAGAGTCTCGCTCTGTCTCTATTCTCCTGCCTCAGCCTCCCGAGCAGCTGGGACTACAGGTACCCGCCACCACGCCCAGCTAATTTTTTGTATTTTTAGTAGAGACGGGGTTTCACCATGTTAGCCAGGATGGTCTTGATCTCCTGACCTCGTGATCTGCCCACCTTGGCCTCCCAAAGTGCTGGGATTACAGGCATGAGCCACCGCGCCCGGCCAAAAAAGTACTCACTATTACAATTTTTAATCAATTCATCTATATTTTCCTTTCTCACAACAGGAGTATTGAAAAAGATTCTGATGTATACTTCAGCAGTGACCTAGAACAGTGTTGTTCCTCTTCCATAAAGGAGAATAAATATATCTGCCCTTGAAGGACTCTCATCTGTGAAGTGAAAATTCATAAAACTTAAATGGTCCATAGGAGGGTGATTTAAATTTTATCACACATGGGCATCCCCTGACCCCACTGAAAGGTTAAATGAAAACTACTATTGTTGTTTGCTGCTTAGTTTACCTCTGACTAAAACTAGATAGTAAACTCCTTAAGAGTAGAAGATGGTTTGGATGGGTTTTTTGGTTAATGTCAGTATTTCTCATTATATCTACATAGTAGAACTTCAATAAATAATTAATTGTAATTAAATCAATTCATTTCATGGAGTAGGAAGGTATTCCTCTTAAAACCTCACTTCCAGAGGTTCATGTTTTCTCAAAATGAGTACTTCTGCCCTCTAGCCTGTTCTCCACATGTGAGATTAAGGAAAAGTAAAAGGGGATGCATGAAATATACTCACCGATGAAGTCATCTTCAATGAATGTTTATTCATAAGGAAGCCACCCTGTTCCAAGCACCAAACCATCTCTCCACTTCCTGTGCCTGAGGAGACATCATCATTTCCTTCTTGGAAGATATTTCCTGTCCAGTGAGACTAGGACAATCTATCTGCCATCACCATTCTCCTTCCTTCAAAGAGAAAATAAATACCAACCAACGCACAACACACCGTCAGCCCCAAGCTCATTCCTAGTGAGTCTTTCATTCCCTGTCCCCATGTTTCCCTCAGCCAATGGATGCCTTGCGTGACAGACTATTGGCCTGCTATTGAACCCCAAAGAGTGGGAACCCTGCTAGCTCAGGAAATAGGAGAGTTTTCTTTTCCCCTTTCCTGCTGCCCAGGTAAAATGAGCCCCTTTGCCCAGATAAATGGGACCATAGATATATCCTCATAGGCTAGGAGAGGAGAGTTACAAAATTTGTATGGGAAAAAGTACATATCTGACAATGAAAGACAAATACTTATGTAAATAATCTCTACAGGAGAGCGGAAGAGTAGCATCTCCAAGCTTACACATAACATTAAATGCTTCTTCTGGGTCCCAAAATGCCAAACAAATGGGCATAAACTTCAGAAAACCTTGCAAAGTAGCTCTGGTGTGGCACAAAACATCTGGACTTGAAGTCAGGAGTTCTGGTTTTAATTATTCATTAGTTGTGTGCCCTTGAGCAAAAGTCTGAGGCAACTTGACTGAGACTTGTCTCCTCAGTTGCAAGATATAACATTTAAAATGGATTCATGGCAAATGGGTAGCAGCAAGGGTGTTTCCTTATCTCCAGTACTGTTCAGGAGCTGAGAAGCTGAGGTGTCGATGCTGAGGAAATAAACCCATGCACAGGGGTGGTTTTGCAGGAGGATGAACAAGTCATCCCATCATGGGTGCCATATAGTCCAATGGTGGTGCTTGAAATTGAACTTACTGTGAGACAATGCAGAAGTTCTGGATGAATGTGAGGCTATGGCATGGGTGAGGGGGGTAAAGAATGAAAATCTTGCAAGGGTGAGTCTCACAGCAAGCAGTGCTTTTTATGTGGGAGTGAAGGAGTAGTGGCTTAGAGAAGGAAATGCTTCACTGAGAAGATGCTGAAAACCTCCAACCAAACAAATACTGAAGTGCAAGGAATGCAAGCAGTCTTTGCAGGACCGACTAAATACTATTGTCTACTGAAGTCTCCCAATGTGTTAGGCATCGTTGTGCCTCCTATGTATACTCATTTAATCCTCATGATAATCATGAAGGAGTTGTTTCTCTCATTTTCAGATTCAGAAACTGAGGCTAAAAAATTTTTGGTAACTTGCCCAAACTTACTTAGTGATATACTTAGTGAGTGACAGAGCTGGGATATAAACACAGAAGATTTGAACACAGAGCCTAAGCTCTTAACACTAGGCCTGCAGTGTTCTTGAGGGATTGCCAGGATCCACTGAAAGCCAGAGAGAGAGGAATTGGGCTGTGGAGGAATTGTAGCTCTACAGGAGTTTGTTTACTTTTGAATTTAGGTTCTGGGTGGCATTTGGATGAAGGCAGAGGTAGGGAAAATTGGGAATAAAAAAATACAGAACAATTCATAATAAGAAGCCTGAAGTGGAAAAGTGAATGACCAGCGGGTCTTGGATTTTTTGGTAGTATCTCATGATGACAAGAATATGAAAGATAGTGAATTTAGCTGGCATCAAAGCTTGAATATAACTTCAATATAAAGATACTCTTCTGTTGACTCTGGCTTGCATTTTAGTACCCGTTCCAAATAGAACTCTAGTGAGAATTGGCCAAGATGCTGCAAAAAGACACTTTCTAGGAGTCTTTGAAAGAGGAGACCTCAGGTCTTTGCAGCCAAGGACAAGTCAGAGCTTTTCTGATGGGTGTGGTAGCATTCTACCAGAGTTAGGCCACCAGGCGCACTCAAAACTCGTTTCTTCCTATGCTATTGGACAGACAGAAAAACACAAATAGGATAGAAATCCAAAGAGGTAGAAGGACCAGCCAAATAAACTGTGTGCTTTGCAGTTTGTCTGTGATCTTGTAGCAGTGGTTGTTGCTACTCAAAAAAAAAAAAAAAAAAAAAAAAAAATCAATTCTGTGGTTTCATGATTATATCAAATATAGTATGGAAGGCTGAAAACCTCAACTTTCTCTGAGCCAGAATACTCTATCCAGTGCTATAATTGTTTTTAAATATCTTCAACTGGGAGAAATAGGGGAGAAAGGAAAAGAGAAAGGAAAGAGATGAAATGTGTAATGCGTACATTCTACCCTCTGTCCCCTTATCACACACGATGGTCCTACTGAGTATACACACACACACACACACACACAGTATAAACAGATACACACAGATTCTTTCATTCTCTCTGTATCTTTAGTTGAAAACAGAGCACTAGTTGGAGATGTTCCAATTTGTTGGAACTTGTTTATTATTATTATTATTAATTATTATTATTATTTGAGACGGAGCCTTGCTCTGTTGCCCAGGCTGGAGTGTAGTGGCACAATCTCCACTCACCGCAACCTCTGCCTCTCGGGTTCAAGCAATTCTCATGCCTCAGTCTCCCAAGTAGCTGGGGCTACAGGTATGTGCCACCACACCCAGCTAATTTTTTGTATTGTTAGTAGAAACGGAGTTTTGCCATGTTGCTCAGGTTGGTCTCAAACTCCTGAGCTCAGGCAATCTGCCCGCCTTGGCCTCCCAAAGTTTTAGAATTACAAGGCATGAGCCACCACGCCCAGGCTGTTGGAACTTGGGAAACTTCCAACATTTACTTTGGCATTGGTGTTTCACATAATGGGCAGTAAATTGTGGAGGAATTCTTATGTATTTACTTATTTAGAATATTGATTGCTTGATTTCTTACTTATTTGTAATCCATTACAGGCTATCGTAGTTAGAAATTTTAAATGAAATTTATGAATGAAACACCTATTATAAACTACCAACAGGACCCAGAATATTTGGTGGAGGTCCTCTAAAGCCAGTTACAAACTAGGCATTAAGGCCCTTCCCCAACACTGCTATGAGAGATACATCTAATCTTCCTCTCCTGGTGAGCAAGTTAAAAGGGTAAGGAGTTTGGCAAGGGAATTAGGTCTCAAAGAGAATAGAGTTCCACCTAAAGCCCACAATTAGCCATCAGGACCATTAGTGTTTGCAATGAGACTTGGGATCAAGATGCAAAGTCCAGTAGGGGTCAGAACTATGCAAGGTGTAAACATCAAGTACCAAATCAGAGCAGGTAAATTGGGAAGGGTCTGGTGGAGTCCTAGAGATGCAAGGACTTGTCAGACACCAGGATCATTTAAAGGAGGCCAAAACAGGATGTTCAGAAATAGATACTTTCCCAGAATGAATCACGAGTATGGCCCAACTTGTTAAATCCAATATTTTTAATGAAACTGAACCACGCAGTAGGTCTAGAAGGACAAGAACATCCCTGAGTATATTAGCCTGGAGTATCACTTCAATGAAAAAGCCCACTCCCTGTTAAGAATCATTAAGGAAGTTATAGAAGTATAAGATAAAAAATTTTCTCTGTGATCCCCTCAGGAGGCAGTGGGTAGCGATGATGGAGGAGAGAGAGAAATCAGAGTTCAGCTACAGAAGAGAACGCTGAAAGAGTGAATAGATCCAGACAAACAGGAGCCAGTCCTGAGAAGTCAGTTAAAGTATGACCAAGCAGGGAGATGTGGCTGGTGACCAGAACCTAACCTTTGTGCAACATTATGGTTTACAAAGCATTTCCACATGCAGTAACTACCACCCATCAGGATGAGCCAGTACAACTTAAGGGCACGGTAGAGTTGGAAATGCAATGAGATAAAGAGGCAGAAGGCTCAGTCCTTATCCCAGCCTTGCTACTGTGTTGTGTTAGACCTATTCCCTTCCTCCTTTTCTTTCTCAGTTTCTTCATTTCCTCATCCTCAGCACTATTGCCAATCTGAGGTGGATAATTATTTGTTGTACATGGTAGGATTTTAGCAGTATTTCTGGCCTCAACCCACTAGATGCTAGTACCCCACCCCAGCTGTGGTTTTGCCCCCTCCGGGGGACATGTGGCAATGTGTTGAGACATATTTCCCTGGGAAAATTGCCCCTTTTTGAGTACCATTGATCTAAATAAATAAATAAGAACACAAGCAACAAATCTTCCCTCATTGTTTTTGATGATCTCTGTGCTCTCTCCCGTCTTTTGGAAAAGCCCCTAGCAGGCCATGCTATTGTAATTGCATGGACTCTGGTTAGGTTCAGAGAGGCCTGAACTCATTCCTGGCTCTAAAATTATGCAACTTGCTAGATGCATAATCTTAGACAAGTCACCTACTCAATCTAAGTTGCAGTTGCCTTGTCTGTGAAATGGGGATAATGACAACACCATCTCAAAGGCTATAGTGAGAAAATGATGTAAGATAACTCATACAGTGCATATAGTGCATTCGGGGAGACAGGGACATGGTAAATGCTTAATCATTGTGAACTATCATTATTATGACCATTGTATGAGAAGGTGGCTGTCCTTGACCATTCAGTATGTCACCTTCTCTCTCTTGTGGGAATAGGAAGATGAATAAGACAATTCTCTTCCCCTCAGGAGTCTGCAGTCCATTAGGGAAGAGAGGCCTGTCCATGAATCACTGTAATGCAGGAAACCAAAATGATTGCCAGCAATAATGTATAAGTTGCTGCTGCTGGGTTGAGAAGCAGAGAAACAGATGCCAGGATCACCTCAATATGCACAACTGTGGTTCGGTGTCACCTGGAGCACTCTAGGAAGTTCTGGATGCCACATCTCAAGATCAAAGAGGTCTGGAGAAGGTCCAGGGAAGGGCACCCAAAATGATAGGAAATGTTAGTGCTCTTCTGTCTTGGTCTGGGAAGGAGAAAGCAGAAAGAATTCAGGATTGAAATCTGTGAAATCATGAAAAGTAGATATGCACTCATTCCTTCACTTGTTTCATTAATTAAAATATGACAATATCTTGGCTCTGTTACATGGTTATAGAACTGAGCAAATACAATCACTGCACTCAAGAAATTCAGATTTACTGAGGGAAAAAAGCCTGTAAGCAAGTAGTGTGCCTATAAGACATCAATAGAATATATAATGGTCTGGCAGGGCATGGTGGCTCATGCCTGTAATCTCAGCACTTTGGGAGGCTGAGGCGGGCAGATCACTTGAGGTTGGGAGTTTGAGACCAGCCTGGTCAACATGGAGAAACCTGTCTGTACTAAAAATATAAAAACAGCTGGGTGTGGTGATGCACACCTTTAATCCTAGCTACTCGGAGGCTGAGGCAGGAGAATCGCCTGAACCCAGGATGCAGAAGTTGCAGTGAGTCGAGATCAGGCCAGTGCACTCCAGCCTGGGCAACATAACAAGACGCTATCTCAAAAAATAATAAAAATAAAAATTTATAAAAAGGATAGTCTTATGACTGATCTGTAGTAGAAGGTTAGAGGGAGGAAGAGGCAGGGTCAAGTGCAGCTTCACAGATAACATGACACCTGATCAGTACCTTAAAGGGTGAATAGAATTTCTAGAGAAAAGAAAAGCAGGCCATTCAAGGGTGAAGAGAATTCCAACAGCACGAATGGTGTGATGATTGGAGAAGATGCCCTGGGAGCAGGTAATGCCACCTCTAGGATGAGTTCAGTCACGTCTTCTGCATTCCATCCAAGGGCTTCTCCAATGAGCATCCTGCTCGGTCTACACACAAGTGGATACCGGAAGTTCAGAGAGCTTCCAGGGGCAACCGTCAGCCAACAGAAAACATGTGCCAGTGGCAACTGCTCAGTCCTCCTCCACGGGGCAGATATTTGCAGGAGGCATTTTGTGTGCTTCCTGGAGTGAAGGCAGAATTGGGCCCCTCTTGCCTACAGCAGCAACCCGAATAGTTCTCCTTCCCTGCCTCCCTCTCTCAACTGCCTCACTCCATTTCCTTGGATATTAACCCACAAATGAATAGCCTGCAGCCAGGTTTTTTTTCAGGCTCTGCTCTTCGGAGAAACCCAAACTAAGACAGGACTAGAGTGCAATTAAGGAGAAACCAACATTTTTCACCAATACTTGAATTTCTAAATTTATAACAACAATACACTATGGTATACTTTGTGGTTAGAAAAACTTTCCAACATTGTTGAGCCACTAACTAGTTTTGCAATCTTGGGCAAATTAGTTAACCATTCTGAGACTCAGTTTCTTCATCTACTTCCTGTCTCCTAGAATTGGGAAAAGATGAGATACGGTATCTGATGTACTTAGCCTACATAAGGCAGTCAATACATGTTAATTACTATTAATATAAATAATAATAATAGGCTGGGCACAGTGACTCACGCCTGTAATCCCAGACTGTGGGAGGCCGAGGTGGGCGGATCACGAGGTCAAGAGATTGAGACCATCCTGGTCAACATGGTGAAACCCCATCTCTACTAAAAATACACAAATTAGCCTGGTATGGTGGCAGATACCTGTAGTCCCAGCTGTGCGGGAGGCTGAGGCAGGAGAATGGCTTGAAGCCAAGAGGCGGAGGTTGCAGTGAGACGAGATTATGCCACTGCACTCCAGCCTGGTGACAGAGCGAGACTGCATCTCAAAAAATAAATAAATAAATAAATAAATAAATAAATAAATAAATAAATATAATAAATTGAACAACAGACAACAATATCCTCTTTAAAATCAGAATATTATGGTAAAGAGATATGATTCTACTTTACGCAGTAACAGCTTTTTAACTTTAGTATCATAAGAAGCGTTTCTGGCTTGATACATTCAAAATGCAGCTTAAAAGTCTTAAAAGGTAATAAGACCATTTTGGTTTTGACCCAATATATAACAGCACGTTTGGCCAAATAAAGAATATTTTTTTCTTCAAAACAGTCTTCTTAAACTGTCAGTACTTGAATTGTTTTTAGAAGTCTTCTTTGGGATAGGCACTCAAAGTCAATTTTCATGACACATTGAGAAAACCAATCTTATTAAGTTGTAGTCACAGCTCATTTTTGACCTAAAATGCTCATAACCAGCTTGATCAAGCACTTCAATCCCTAGGCTCAGCTCTTGGTGATCTTTAGCTGTTTCAAATCAAATTTGCTTTCAATGGAAAAAAATTGCAACCACTGAGGAAATTCAAAATAACATATTATAAGGGACAGAAGAAATTTCCAAAAGTCCCCCAAGGTTTGGCACATGGAAGCTATGGACTCGTATGATTTTAGAGCTAGCAGAGATCATCAGCTCGTCCCCATTACAAATAGGAAAACTGAGAGGAGGGAAGGGGATATGTTTTGATAAAAGTCACAGGACTGTTCATTAGTAGTGGACTCACATAGGAGCCTGATTGTCTACCTCCTAATCCAGTGTTCTAGCTACACCATGAATTAAGAGCATCTTGGAAAAAAAGTATATAGGTTTTCAGAGTGACTGCTCTGAAATGGATAATGCCCATTTGAATATGCAAGTTCATAAAATATTATCACATATGGTCCTGACTTGGTAATGGGTTGATGAACCTAGACAAATTCGTCACCGATAAAATCATATCAAGCTGTAAAAAAAATAAATGAATGCTGTTTTTCTGGATTGAAATCGGGGATAACAATATCACACTCCCATAGCACATCTCTTAGGGTAAAAGTGGATGATGAACTACTCCAGCAGTTGGTTAGGAATCCGTTTCATTACAGAAATTCCTTTGTTCCTGTATCACTATATTTGTAACACACACACACACACACACACACACGTGCCACATACCCTGGACCTCTTCTCAATGGGGAGTGTTGTCTTGGCTTTGATAGGGAAGAAAAGAACAGTAATTACAGATTTTAAGTTTTAGACAAAGCTGCATGAAAGCCTGGATGCAGTGGTTCACACTTGTAATTCCAGGACTTTGGGAGGCCGAGGCAGGCAGATCACCTGATGTCAGCAGTTCAAGACCAGTCTGGCCAACATTGTGAAACCCCATCTCTACTAAAAATACAAAAATTACCCAGGTGTGGTGGTACGCGTCTGTGATCCCAGCTACTCAGGAGGCTGAGGCAGGAGAATCGCTTGAACCCCAGAGGCAGAGGTTGCGGTGAGCCGAGATCACACCACTGCACTCCAGCCTGGGTGACAGAGCGAGACTGTCTCAAAAAACAAACAAAAAAAGCTGCATGAAAGCTCAACCTTTGATTATTGTTCTAAGTAACAACTTGCTTAAAAGCTTAATCATATGCACACACAAACACACACACCTTTTTCGATATCATTTAAAGAAACCTCAATCCCATCTGCAAAGACACAGGCAAATAATTGATTATTTTAATTTTGATAGTCTAAGGTTGCTGATGCACAAGTTATAAAACAAATAGACAGTTGTGTTATTCTTCATGGGGATTCTCTAGGGTGAAAAAAAATGCTCTGGTAAAAGGTAGAGGTAGGAGAATGTTAATTACCAGCTAATTAGTTGGGGATATAAATCTGGCATCTCTGTTTTCCATTAATTGACCAGATTAAGTCAATCATCTTTTGATTTCCATGCTTTTTTTTTTTTTCAAACACAAGTCTTTTCTTTCAGGCGATAATTACCAGTTACTCAGGTCTCATTCAAGTTCATCAGAAATTACACCATGAGTTCAATTCAGCTCAGTGGAAAAAAATTAAAAAATAATTATTTTATAGTATAAAATATTTATATAACTACATAAATGTACATTATAAAAATATGACATTCACAACATACATTTAATGTGTATATAATTATATGTAAGATGGTCTACGCCACACATCATAATAGGTGCCAGGGATTCAAAATTAAAATGTCACCATCTAAAGGTCTGAGCTGGGTCTGCTCAGCTATAGACTGGTTTGTGAGCATTCCAGGCACCTCTGAAAACAGGCTGCCATCAAGAAAGGATGCACTTCCCTCCTCCACAACCCGTCCTCCCCCAACCACACGCTCTCTCCAAGCCATGAATTTCCTCTTGTCTAGTGGAGCCGTTTATGAAATAACTGGCTCTATTGATTTCTCTGTCCAATACAGGTATGCTTGCTCAGCTGCCCATCTGTTTCCTACTTTAGGCAGGACCATTGAGAAAAGTTAAGGAAAGAGAATACGTGTGTGTGTGTGTGTGTGTGTGTGTGTGTGTGTGTGTGTGGTCTGTGTGTCTGGTGATGTGTGCATGGAGGTGTGTATATAGAAGTGGTGTCAAGGGGAGGAGTAGGGGTTCAAATCATTCTTCTCTGTAGGAAACATACTCATCTACAGCATGGTCTGTGGTATTTCCCCCAAAGTCAAGTGGGAACTTCACTTCTTGTTTAGAGATTCTCAGGGAGCAGAGAGAGCATTGCAGAGTCTACTGGACTCATGGTCAAGAGACCAGGTGCTCCTCAAGTGCCTCCGTTTGCCAGTGCTGTAACCCTGACCAAAAAAAAAAAAAAAAAAAAAAAAAAGCTGACCCTTCATTACCATTTTTCTCATCTGTAAAATAGGTTAATGGCTCACCACTCCTACTTTATAGAAAGGTGTTCAGAGTCATGTGGTGGGACTTCCTGGAGAGTTATTTGGAAACAATAGAGCAATGTACAATTATAGGCTTTATAGCATTAGAATACTTGAGATAGAGGATATGGCTGGAGAAGACGATCATGGCAATACTCACAAGAGACCATCCATCAGATCATACGGTTCTTTGAACTGTCTCCAACCACTGCCCCGAGTTTTTCTAGGGGTTGTCCTCCCTTCTTTTTCAGGTGGCTACCACACTTGCAGGCTATTTATTTTACATTAGACCCTAGAAGCCTGTTGCCTCTGGCAGACTCCATAGACACTATCTCTCCAAAAGGCTTTGAAGAATGATCTATGAAGGACGCTACAAAACATCTCAAGATCAATTGCTGTAATTATCCTCTGAATAATTTTCTGCCATTATTCAGGCTGTACATATTGTACATGAAAGGCTGTGTTCAGCCAAACCAGAAGCTTGCTGGGTCCGAGATTTACAGCTCACTGTGCAAGAAGATTTAGAAGGCAACCCCTAGGAAATCCATCTGGAGATTGTTGAGAGGATAAAGGAAAATATAAGTTCTTTTAATCTTAATATTCTTTATACTCTGCTCATTATGATTAGATATATCTTCTAGTTAAGCCCTGAACAAAAATAGAGCTGGCAATGAAAAGACTATTTATTTTCTTTTCTACTGCTAAGGGAAAATAGCATGCATAAAAATAATAATAACAACATAAATGCTCCAATGCTTAGCTATTTAGAGAGCCATCCAACGTCTCTCATTTACTAACTTTAGAAAGAACAGAAAAGTATTCCTCTCTAGACTAAAGAATGGAAAAACGCTGCATGACTTGTCACTTCCTATACTTTGTAGTCACTCAAATACTTCTTTTCTTTTAAATATATAAGAGAAAGAAAATCATTGAGTTATGTATATCTGACTCCCTCAAGCTCTCAGGGGGAAAAGTTGCCTGAAACAGGGAGGAACACAGGGCTGCTGAGAAAGATGGTGAAAGCTTCTTTCCTTTTTCTTTTTTTTCTTTTTTTTTTTTTTTTTTTTTTTTTGAGACAGAGTTCCACTCTTGTTGCCCAGGCTGGAGTGCAGTGGCGCGATCTCTGCTCACTGCAACCTTGTCTTCCGGGTTCAAGAGATTCTCCTGCCTCAGCCTGCCGTGTAGTTGGGGTTACAGGTGCCCGCCACCATGCCCAGCTAATTTTTTGTATTTTTTTTTAGAGATGGGATTTTGCCACGTTAGGCAGGCTGGTCTCGAACTCAGGTGATTCACCTGCCTTGGTCTCCCAAAATGCTAGGATTACAGGCGTGAGCCACTGCGCCCGGCCATTCTTGTCCCATTATTAAGATTATTACGGAAGCAGGGTTAAAGGGGAGAATAAAATTCAATATATTTGCTGTTGCATTGATCGTTAATATAAACCAGCTTTGGTTCAGATGAGACAGTAAACACTCTTTTTCTGACCTATAGTACCTGGGTAATAGGCCATCAGTGGCGGGACAATAATGCATTTTAGCAAATTTCCTATGAGTCATGGCTGATGATTTTTTTCTCTGAAAGGGCTATAGAAAATCATATCAAGGCAAGAGTTTGAACATAACTAAGGTGCTTTCTGCTATTTTTTGCAACCAGACCCAAGGGGAAAAAAAATCAAACTCCAGGTTGTTTAGGCAATAACAAAGAATGATAAGTTTCATAATAGGACAATTCATTTTGAAGGTTCCATTAGTGTCCATAGGGGTTATTTAGTTGACAACATTGGTTTAGGCAAGGTTGCTAAAAATGCCCGAAATAAAATGGCTTAGATACAGCAGCTGAGGGGCATTGCTCTGCAGGCTGAGATATATGTTTTGGGTCTAAATTCAGCTGGGTGCTCTCTGTCAGTGGAGGAATGAAATGACCTGGCCTGTAGACACAGGTGCAGACTGAAGGCTTCAGTCTGTTTAAGAGGCATAGACGGCCTTCCTTGATTCCTTTCTTGGGGGCTCATGATGGATGGGGTTAAGAGTAACAATGGGAAGGCTGAAAAAGGGAAAGCACGATGAAACGTCCTAGCATTCCTATTCTTCTACAGAAGAACTTCCACCTGGATTGAAACATCTGGACAGCACCTAAATTCTCAATAGACTTACTTTTTCCTCCTTTCTTCCTGAGGGATTTTGGAAGGAAAAAAACAAAAAGGGAAGATTGGTTCATGGTAGAGTCATAAATCTGCTCGTTTGAAGGGATCTTAGGAATCACTGAATCCAACACGGTTAGACAACCAGCTTGGTAGGCCAAATCCTTCCTGTGGGCCCATGGTATCTCCTGGTGAGCACAGGCTTGGTTCACAATAGGAGCTTAAAACATATTTTAATATGACTGGCCTTTCTCATTTTATAAATACAAATATAAATTGAATACCACATAGGTGAAATGGCTTGCCCAAAGTCACAGGGCTAGATAGTGGCAGGATGAAATTACTTGCAATTAAAGCTCAGATCTCTTGGGTTCTATGCCAAAAGAAAATAGATCCTTAAAGGACCAAATGTTTAATATTACATCTATTATATCAGAAATATTTGTCATATGGAATTTTCTTTTCTTTCTGATTTGTTGTATTTGGCCAAATCCTAGTTAGAATTTTTATCATGAAATGTGGAGATTCTTGACTTTAGAAAAAATAAAAAGTTCTGGAAGTACTTGCAGATTTCATCAGTTGGATTGTGTCTGTATGTGTGAGGTGTGTGGTGTGTGTGTGTGTCTGTAGTGTGTGTGAGCACACAAGTGCATGCATGCTTGAGAAATTTCTGGCAGTAACAGGGTGCTTAGTAGACAGACTTCAGATAATTCCATTGCCAGGTAGGATGTCATGCTCTCTTGATACGAAAAGACTTGGGAATTTTGCTCAATCTCTCAAAGGGCCACGGCACTCCAAAGCATTAAATGCATACCAATGCTATCAAAGTGGAAAAAAAGCCCTAAAATCTGAGGATAATTGCACACATCAAGCTAATTACCCAGAAGCACTATTAGCTAATGAGATTAGCCAGAAGCCCTGTCCAGCATTGATTAATCAAAGAATAATGCCAACGCACCTGCAGTACAAAGGCACCTGATCTCTAACAAAAGAAAGATTTTCCCATGTTTGGAAATACTACTGCACACTTATTTTTTACCATCCTCTTGCTTTATAAGAATTTTTTAGATGAATGCTCCAGGGAGGGCTACGATGAACTATAAACCAACATTTCTGTCACTCTGGACAAAAAAACTCAGACTGTGACTCAATTCCTCCATTAAAAGAATGGAAACACTCATAATCTATGTCCCTCTAGTTCACAAGATTGTAAGAAATCATTGGCAGAGTTATACACAGTCTGAGCTCCAAGCAAAATCTTTAGTGCTTAAAAATAGCAAAGTAGTCAAATGCTCCAATTATGAAATTTGTAGCTGATAATCCCGTTGTCTTTCATTAGGAAAATGCTCACATTAAAGAGAAAAGCCATCAATCTATCAGTTTACAATATATAAACAACCTAAAATAAAATGGCAAATAATTTCTTTCTTTTTTTTTTTTTTTGAGACGGAGTCTCGCTCTGTCGCCCAGGCTGGAGTGCAGTGGTCGGATCTCAGCTCACTGCAAGCTCCACCTCCCGGGTTTACACCATTCTCCTGCCTCAGCCTCCTGAGTAGCTGGGACTACAGGCGCCCGCCACCTCGCCCAGCTAAGTTTTCGTATTTTTTAGTAGAGACGGGGTTTCACCATGTCAGCCAGGATGGTCTCGATCTCCTGACCTCGTGATCCGCCCGTCTCAGCCTCCCAAAGTGCTGGGATTACAGGCTTGAGCCACCGCGCCCGGCCTAATGGCAAATAATTTCATAGGAAAAAACACAAATAACAAATAATCATATAAGAAAATGTCACCTTACTCATAATTTTAAAAATGTAAATCAAAACAACAAAAATTCTTCTCTCATAGCTAAAGAATGTCATTCATTCAGGTATTTACTAGACACCAATATCACTGTAAAGATGCAATGATCTTTTTTGACAAAAATTACCAAAGAATCACCACATAATTTAAACATTCCTATACTAAATTGCATTTCATTTTTTTCTCTGGATGACTCTTCTTATCCTAGGCCTCATGCAGGGCTTTTTTGTGATATGCATTAAAAAAAAAAAAAATCATCAGGGTGACTCTCTTGTGGTGGTGTAGTATTGATGTACCAGCTAAAAGAATTCCAGATGGTAAAAGGCTGGGAGAAAGAGTTTATGTCACCACTTATTGCAAAGCAAATTCAAATGCTTTTGAACTTCAAAGATTCTTTGTAGGGAGAAATTAGCCAAGTTTCCTTCTTGTTGGGTGAGGAATTTTATTTTCTACTAGGAAGGGCATGGTAGAAAGGGCTGGTACAGCTCTAAGCTCTGTGGAGACATCATCAGAGGCAGATGTCTCTTAGAGTCCAAAAAGATGCCACAATGAACACCAGTGTTTCTCTCTTCTTTGGAATATAATTGCCATCTCAGAATAATTTTTCCCCCGAAGCCAACAATTATGAATGTATTCTCAGATTTTCTTATACACTGAATTTTATCCTAGGTAGAAGAATTATGGAAAATGTATTATAAAGCAGTTTCTTAAAGAAATAATTTGTGCATGCTTATATGGTGGTCCTCATTATACTGTTGTACAAGAAAAGGTTTACTTGTATCCCTGTCAGAAGGTAAGATTGTTGAGGGCCACAACCTGGTCCTATTTACTGGTGGGTTTCCAAGAGCATAGCACAGTGCCTGGCACAAAATTACTGCACAAAAAAATGTTGGACATGTGATTAATGTAGTCTAGAAGCTATCACTGAAGGTGTCAAATCCTCTTCCTTTAAGATACGACTTCATTTATGTATATTTCTTAGCAATCTCTAATAATTGATCTCTTCATTCAACAAATATTCACTGAGTGACAACTCTGAAATAGCCTCTATTCTAAGTTCTGAGAGTACAGCAATGAAGAAACAGAGCAAAAATCACTGTTTTTATGGATCTTATGTTCCAGTAGAGAGACAGATAGATGGAAATAAATGCTATAGAGAACAATAAAGTTGGACTAGAGGAGTATTGACATTGTGTGCATGGGGTTGCAGCATGGAATGAAAATTCACGGGTTTCAGTTAGTCTTCTTTTAAGAAAAACAAGGAAGACTTGGAAACCTAGATGTATAGAAACAAGTCCATACTTTTTTTGAAACAGAGTTTCACTCTTGTTGCCCAGGCTGGAGTGCAATGGGGCAATCTCGGCTCACTGGAGCCTCCGCCTCCTGGGTTCAAGCAATCCTCCTGCCTCAGCCTCCAGAGTAGCTGGGATTACAAGTACCTGCTACCACAGCCAGCTATTTTGTTTGTATTTTTAGTAGATACTAGGTTTTGCCATGTTGGTCAGGTTGGTCTCTAAATCCAGACCTCAGGTGATCTGCCCGCCTCGGCCTCCCAAAGTGCTGGGATTACAGGCATGAGCCACCACACCCAGTCAACAAGTCTATAGGTAAAAAAGGTGGCCAGGTCTAAAGACAGGAGCAGTAGAACAGTAATGTCCTAAAAAAAATGTGTGAGCTATCAAACTCCTGTCTCTCCTGCTGTTGTCACTATACTTAGCCACCTCCCTTCAGTCACAGACTTGATTTTACCCATTTGAACTTGCAAATTGCCTCTTTTCTGTGGAATGCTCTTGTTATCTGTTCACATGGCAGCCCCAGCCACGCTCATAACACATCTCCCTCATCACACTGTTCCTCAAGTGGAGAAAACTGTCTCTGCTGCTGGGTAAACTCCCACTGCTAATGTAGCGTGACCTTGGATGTCATTTTTGGCATGTTCCATCCTACCAGGAAATGACATCTGCCTCCCCCTGGGAAGCAGATCATATTAGTCGCACTTTTCCTAGATGTAGAATAAGTCATGAAGTTTAGCTTTGCAATCTGATGGTTGAAGAACGTATACTGAAATCCTAGTCATTTAATGTCATAGTTCACGCTCTTTCCATGGCACTGTACTTCTGCATCAGCAACTTTGAGGGGCAGTGGACGCATAAATCATGCAGAAAGGAAGTGGGGAGAGTAGAATGATCCTAAACACAAACTTGGCTGATGTACATTATGCCAAAGGCTAGGGCTGTGTGAACTTGTTTACTTCATTTCCACTTTCCTATCATAGAGGGCCCAATGACTTTCACAGTCCTAGGAACTTTTTGCTCATTCCCACACATCAGTGGATCCTTACTCTTTCTGATGAGATAAAAAAAAAAAAAGTACTTGATATCAACTTACTTCATGGCTTTTATTTATACTACAATGCTTTTTTTCTTAGGAAAAACATTTTAGCTAATATATTTTATAATGGGAACGTTTTTAAACTTAAAAAGGTGGACTCTTGCAAGTTGCATGGCTCCTCTGTATGGGGTCTAAGCTGTGAGGAAATCTACCTTCACAATTGTAAAAATAAAACTAAGGTACTTTTTTTTTTTTTTTTTTTTTTTGAGACGGAGTCTCACTCTGTCGCCCAGGCTGGAGTGCAGTGGCCGGATCTTGGCTCACTGCAAATTCTGCCTCCCGAGTTCACGCCATTCTTCTGCCTCAGCCTCCTGAGTAGCTGGGACTACAGGTGTCCACCACCATGCCCCGCTAATTTTTTTTGTATTTTGTTTAGTAGAGACGGGGTTTCACTGTGTTAGCCAGGATAGTCTTGATCTCCTGACCTCGTGATCTGCCCACCTCAGCCTCCCAAAGTGCTGGGATTACAGGCGTGAGCCACCGCACTTGGTTGGTACTTTCTATTATTTATTTGATTCCATCCTTCACATCTCTTTAGATATTTCACAGGAAAAAAATTGTCATGCACTTTTTAATCAGTCTCTTAACCCTGTTGTGTGTCTCTAATATCTACATTTACTGTACTTGAAGAAGAGGTTAAAAGATCAGAAATGTGGAAATTAACTTTTTAGAATTTTGTATTTACCTTAAGAACTTAAGGTAAGAACTTAAGGTAAATACAATCAGAACTGGTTAAAAAAAGAAAGTGAAAAAACAAAGTCAAACACCAAGAAAAGAACAGATTGTACTGGGACTTTATTGCTGCCTCCGAAAATTTGAAATTATTACTTGGAAATGTCTTCAACAAAGGCAATAAAAACATGTCAGAAATGTAAAACATCAGCCTGCTCCCCATACCTGCTTTTAAAAATTGCTGTTTGATTGACTCCACAGGGAATGGCAGAAGCAAGGCAATGGGCCTTACACAATGAAATACTTAAATATGATTGAGGAAAGGCCAGGGTCTGAGGCTATTGCAGTGAAGAATTTATTCACAGTGTTTTTAAAGGCAGATAAGGAGGTGAGGTTGTAGGGAAGGGGAAAGGAAGGAGAAGAAATTTGTTGGCAAAGGTGGAGTTGGGGGCATACAAGAGCAAAATATGGAGAAAAACATTTTTTAAATAAAATGAAATACCCTCAAGTCAGATTCCTTTATATAAACCTTTGGGGACCCAATAAAAAGCTACGACTAAATGAAAGTGTTACCAAAGCAGACGGAGAATAACATCAGAAAATCAAATGACACATTTAAAAGGGCAAAACATCAATATTACCTAAAGAACTGATCAAATGTGTCATTTTGAAATGTACACCAAAGCAAGAAGATCATGAAATGCATTAAAATGGTGAACTGGGGAATGGAGAGTGAGCGCTTGGTTAACTCCCGCCATGCAGAAAATCAGACGTTATGTGCTAGAATACATGAATATAAAGGGAGGCAGGTTGTTTCTATACACATTGAGAAATTGTCAAAAAAGTATCAAAATGACGGGCCATGCCCAGAGACACATTTGTTCCAGCCAAGGGGACTCCAGCAGGTTTCCTGGACAGACATCCTGATGCTCTGCTTTGTCAAGCATTCTCTGCCTCTGAACTTTGGTATCTCTTTGGAGGAGGATTCACAGGTGGGAAGAACCACAGCTAAACCTCTGAGCTCAGGACTAAGAACATGATGTGGTTTCTAATAGCAGAAGCTGTTTGAAGAGCAGCTTATCTATGAGCTGCTCACCCAGCCTTAGTAGACTTGTCTGTAGCAAAGTCCTAATCATGTTGGCCAGAAGAGCTCGTTCAGAGTGGCTAAACACAAGCTCTGTATGTGGATTAGGACAGTGACTGTGTGTTAAACCATCAAGCCCAGCAACTTATCACTAGGTATATACACATTCTCCAGTGATTTTAAAATATTGCCAGAAATTTCAGCTGAAGCTCTGAAAAACTTAGGAAACCCTTTGTTGGGTGCAGGGCTTGTGGAGAAGGAGTATGGCTCTCCTGTTCGACGTTTTGAAAATATGATGTGCCTTCCTCTGCTCAGAGTGTCGTGCATAAGGGTAAGGGCTTTATAATCGATTGACACGGAGTTTAATCCTGGTTTAGTCACTTATGAGCTATGAGACTGTAGGTAATTTACTAAATCCTTCTAAGCCTCAGTTTCCTCATCTCTGAAAGGGAGATAATAATGCTAAGTATCTCATGGGAGTCATTGGAAGGATTAAATAAAATAATGCAGTTAAAGGGCTTAATAAGTGTCTGGCATAGAGTAAACACTCAATAAATTGTTATTAAATTAAATCATAAGCTGTACAACTAAATGGACCTTTTTATCTCATATAAACCTCTTTATTTAATAAGGAATTAGTAAAAGGAGGCCCAGAAAGCTGAAACGCCTAGTAGCAGCACCACTGCTGTAATGAACCAGAGACTTTTGTGTCTCCTACTTTCCCCATCTTTATACGTTGACCGCCAAACTTACTGTCTGTCTTCAGGCTGTGGCTAGGGGCGCTTTCCGTATTGTTCATTAGCTCTTCCCCTGAATCTCCTTCTTTTCCAATTAGAGAACTTACTCTTATTTAGTGAGAATCAACTAGTAAACTTTGTGATGTTAATGACTGATACGAGATTAGAATATCCACGTGCATGCCTTCTTGAGGATATTTGTATTTCAGAGTAAACTGCAAAACTCAAGTGGAAAGAATCTCAAGCACTGACTGGGGTGGAGGGACTGGAGACATTTGTATTGCATATGGAAGGTCTTCTCATACCTCCTTCAAATGAGGTCATAGAGCCATTGCACAAGAAACTTCAAGACCATCGTTAACCTCTCTGTGAATGATGCCCTGATAAATGTGCAGTGTGTAGTCCACATGTAGGTCATGTAAACAGGAGACACTGTCTCTCAGATGATTAGCTCTCAAGTTATGAAAGATTGAAACAGCTGCCTTCAGTAATACTGAAATTAATTCAAGTCCCTAAGGAAGATCAATAGGTTCAAAGGGGAACAATGTGATAACCTTTGATATAAACTAGAAATATTTTTTTTAAAAGAGTCCTTTAAAATCTAGACCCCCAAAAATCAAATCTTTCTGATTTCTTAATGATAAGAGAGACTTGAAGAAGGGAAAGAGGAGAAAGAGAACAAACATACTTCAGAATTCTTTTCTAAAAGTAAAGAAAGAAAGCATATGGACTGATGTCTGTCAGATTTTAAGCTTCCCTACTTCAGAAATTGGCTGAGACACCAGAGCACTCAGGATTCCACAAGATCATTCTCATACGGTTCCTCTAAGACCTTACATCTGTAACACCGGATGCTCTGGATTCATCCAGATTGAGGAATATGGTCTGAGAAATCAAGACCAGATGCTGAACAACAGGCCAGTATATATTAGACAAGGATGACCTTAAGTTTCCAAGGGAGGTGGACAATGTGCCTCTAGTAATGTAGTGGCCTTGGCCAAAAGGCATCCTGCAGCCATCCATAGTGCTTGCTGTCTCCTTTCCTTCAGATTCCTGTTTCAATCAGCATTTCAGTGAGGCCTTTCCTGATACCATATCCGCAAGAGTAACTCCAGCCCACCCCAACGTAATAATCCCCCTTACACCTCTCCAGCACTGAACACCATCTGACTTATTATAGATCAATTTGCCTATCCATTAACTGTCACTCTCTGGCAGGTGGAAAGATAGCTCCCCCAAATCTATCCACTTTATATGGAGAAAGTGTTTTTGGAGGTGTGATTAAGCTAAGAACTTTGAGTTGGACAGTTTATTCTGGGTTATCAGGATAGACCCTAAATGCAGTCACATGTATAGGAGAAAGGTAGAGGGAGATTTAACACACATAAAAGAGAAAGTCAGGTAAAGACTGTACAGAGAGATGTGAAGATGTTGGCCTTGAAGATTCACATGATACGACCACAAGCTAAGGAATGCCCACAGTCACCAGAAACTAGAAGAGGCAAGGATTGGGTTCTCCCCTAGAACCTCTGGAGGAAGAGAGTGTGACCTGATCAACACCTTGACTTCAGACTTCTTGCCACCAGAACTGTGAGAGAACAGATTGTTGTTTTAAGCCACCAATTTGTTGTAATTTGTTACAGCCACCATGGCATACTAATACACTCTCCTTTAGTGAAATATAATCCCCAAGAGGATAAAGACTTTTCTCTCTTTTGTTATTTATTCTATCCCTAATCCTACAGCTGGGGCCTGATATAAACTAAATATTTAGTATTTACATTTGATAAATGAATAAATGGAAGAGAAAGAGTCCATACACCATTTGGATCTAAATTTCTGTTTATTTTCCCCTTTAAAATAAAACTATTGTCAGCAGTTTCAAGTCAACATCTGCCGACATAAGTCAACAACTCACTCATAATATAATTAGGCCTACTAGAAGAACCATGTCAGGTAATACTTTAACGGAAAGGTTTTGCCCAATTAGTAAGTGGCTGAGCTGGATCTAGAAACCAGGACATTCGCTATCAAGCCTAATATTCTGTCCAATCTGGCTCAGCTAGCTTCATCTAGACATCTGTTCTTTTGGAGGAGTTTACAGGACCCAGACAGAACCAAGACTAGTTTCCACAGGTAACACACACTAAACAGTCTCATTTCTTTACAACCATCTTCATCTATCATATCTCCAACAGATTTCTATCTTAATAGTCAAAGCCAGCTGCTACCACCCAAGGCTGATTCTGCCAATGTAGATTATTATAACGCATGTAGCTAATAGGGCTTATGTTGTCATAATGTGGCAGGACTAGATAAATCTCTGTAATAAAACTAAGAATCTCTTGCATTTATATATTGCTTTTACTTTCTAAGTGCATTCACATCTGTTCTGTCATTTTCTCATGCCAATACCCTTAGGAATGACGGATCCGTCGGAGATAATGCTCCTTTTATTTAGATGGAAAAAACTTGGAGGAGGACTGAAAAGTGCTTTCAATAATCCCTTCTGGCAAGTGGGCATAGTCATTGCCCTTCTTACCCACCAGAACCTTATTAGGATCAAATATGTAAGTTGGTGTCCTTAGAAAAGCATATAAAGGTTTACCCATCTGATGAGGCTCCTTTGATGAACCGGTCCTTGCTTTAGAATAAAAAATGAAATTCTGGCACTCTTACTCCATAAATTATAATTGCCTTTTTTACCTCCCCTTAAACCTAGCACCCTATCCCTCTTTTCTCCTCCCCTTAGCGTGTAAACTTAATGTTTCGACCAAATGAGTCAACCAGAACGGGAATGCTATATAGCAAATGTACGGAAGGTATTCATGTGCTATTGCAGTTAAACTGCCATTAAAACAAGAACAAAACAATAAAAATCTTGTGTTTATAGGATGATGCCATCATAAACAGAAAAAAATCATTCATCTTTGGTCATCAGCTGTTTTCTCCAGTCTGTCCATGATCTGCTCAGAGGAAGAAGACAAATGACAACCACTGAATGGGCCAGGATAACCAAACCCAGATTTGAGGGAGACAGTTTGTCCCACCTGTGCATGACAAAAGCATAGCTTTTGACACATGTTCAGTTTTGTTTGGGGAAATGTGAGGACCATGCCAATGGGAAAATCTTGGTGACCAAATGTGTTTAGAGCAACTATTTCAAAATTATATTTATCACTTCTTTTTTAGCTCTAATGGGAGCACGTTGAATAAAAGGAATACAGAACACTTATACCTTTTTAGAACAAAATAAGGTATCGCTCTTATAAGCCATTTATTCCTAATTACACAATTACTTTATCATGCAGCACTTGCTGGAAAAAAGACTATAAGGCAAAGAATGGGCTGATTTAAGGGTTTATTATTTTAAAAAGTTAACAATCTAGTTTCTTTTCCTTCTGGAACTCAAAAATGTTAAAGCATACTAACTATTTCTCATTTCTGGATAATAAAATAATGATGTAATTAACAATCAAATAGCATAACATCATATAAAATTGTTAAATCTACTTGTGAATAGAAGTAAAAGCCGTACCATTTTAAGAAATTTTAAAATGAGATAATTATCATGTAGTTTGAGATTGGAAGTCAAATTCTTCCAACATGCATGCTACTCTTGTTGAGTTCTTTTAAAAAGTTGCTTTGATGGTGGGACCCCTAAGGTTTTGAATGGAGCCAGTTACAGTTGCAGGGGCACTTGCTTCCAGAGCATTATTTTTACTCCTAGTGACCTGCTCCTCCAGCTATCTTACCCAGGACACAGTGTCTGCTGGCCACATGGTTTCTTCAGCCACTGCTCTGACTACAGACCAGAGAGAGCACCAACTGAGCTGGGGAGGAATGGACTGCACTTCTCCTGCAGAGAGGTCCAGCACCATCCCTCACCTAGACTGTTGAGTCTCCTAATGGTTTCCTTGTTTCCAGCCCTGTCTCCTTTTTTTTTTTTTTGAGACGGAGTCTGTCACCCAGGCTAGAGTGCAGTGGCACGATCTCGGCTCACTGCAGCCTCTGCTCCCTGGATTCAAGCAATTCTCCTGCCTCAGCCTCCCTAGTAACTGGGATTATAGGCACCCACCACCTCTGGCTAATTTTTTTTTTTTTTGTATTTTTGGTAGAGTCAGGGTTTCACCATGTTGGTCAAACTTGTCTTAAACTCCTGACTCCAAATGATTCAGCCTCCTTAGCCTCCCGAAGTGCTGGAATTACAGGCATGAGCCACCACACCCAGTCACTGTCTCCTTTCAATCAGTCTACCCCACAGTAGCTAGAGGTCCTTCTGAAATGAGAATTTGATTATCTCTTCCTTACAATCCTTCAAGAATTCACCGTTCCTTTAGGATCACATCCAAATGTCAATGGATAGCATTCAAGGACCTTCTCCATCCTTCCCAAACCTGTCTTTCCAGGTCCCCTCCTGCTATGTGTCACTTAATATCTTGCGCTCAAGCCTCATGGATGGAAAATATGTTTATGTCTCTTTTAAGGGAAGTAAGACAATTTTTCTTTCAACCTCCATAAGTTCTTTGTTGGAACAAACTCCTGTTACAAAAGACAGATGAACATGAGAAAAGTGAGGAAAAAATAAGTTTATTAACATGTATATTTCATATATACATGGCAGACATCCAGGGAATAAGTAGTTCTCAAAGAGGTAGCTTTGAATCCCAGCTTATGCAGCATCTTCAACAAAGAACAGTAAAATTTTAGAGAAGTGACAAGACAAAGGAAAAGGACTAAGTTTCTGGGGACAGCAATTTGTGGGAAGACAAATAAATGGCAGATAAAGGCTGTTAGTAAAGCTTATTAATGTAAATTCCTCTAGTACCATCTCTAGGCCAAGAAGCACACAAAGTGGTCTTCAGTGCTTAACCTTTGTTCTCTCCCCAGTAGGAGGAGGAGCAGGGAACCTTTTGTCTCTGTTTTTTAGGCAAATAGAGGGAGGGTAGAGAGCTTTTCTGCACCTGCCTCTTCCAAATTGCCTTCAGCTCAACAATCCTTCATGTTTTCAGGTGGCATATTCTGGCCTCCCACTGTTTTAGTCTGTTTGTGTCACTATAACAAAATACCTGAGACTGGGTAATTTATAAACCATAGAAATCTATTTCTCACTGTCCTGGAGGCTAGGATGTCCAAGAGCAAGGCGCCAGCAGGTTCAGTTATCTGGGGAGGGCTCTTCTCTGCTTCCAGGATGGTGCCTTGCAGAGGAATCCTGCAGAGGGACTGAGTGCTGTGTGAAGCCTCTTTTATAAAGGCCTAAATTCCATTCACAAGGGAGGAGTCCTCATGACCCAATCATCTCCCAAAGGCTTACTTTTTAATAACTACTGCATTGGAGATTGTTTCAACCTGACGCTCAGAGGTTCACAAACATTCAGACCATAACACCCACAATCTCTACTCTTTCTGTCTTCTTCCATGATTTATCCTAGTGATGCCCATTCATCCTTTTACTCAAATGTCACTCTGGATTCTAAGTCTCAAAAGGGCAAGCATGACATCCTGTGTACTTCACAATATATGCTTAGCTCACTGTGGCCTATGTGAAGTGCTTATCAGAAACTTCTAAACCAATTGTGAAAAGAAAAGAACTAGCATTTCTTCCAATAATATTCTTCCCCTGTTATTCACTTTTTCTGATCTTTCACTTATTTTCCTATTTCTTTGCTTCGTTTGTTTCTTTCTTTCTTTCATTTTCAGTTTCTCTCTAACAGGGGAAGCAACAGGATGGGAAAGGACTTGAGGTTGGGGAGCCTGTGGTGAAACCAGTTGCTGTATCTGCCTCTACTGGAGTTTCTTCTTAACACCCCATTGAATTCATCTGCCTCAGGGGCCTGGATTGTGACAGCTGTTTAATAAACCACATCAGCAGTGCACCAGGCTTAAGACAGAATGAAAGTGAGAATCTCATATTCCATTTCAACTCTGGTGATAACCTCTGAATTCCATTATTCACCATTTTAATACAACCTTTATTATTTTCCTAAATGTCCGCCCCCCACCTCTAGTTTCCTTCTTCCCTTTGGTGTAGTCAAATGGCCTTTGGCTCAGCGGTTGGTGGCTTTATACATGCAGCCTCTATTCATATGCATAAGCTTACAGCTGCTCAAATACTTCAGAAATCTGATCAGCCTCCCCTTTCTGCTCCCCCTCCTGAATGCTTTGTGAAATCTTTGCTAGGCAGAGAAAAAGGCCATGTCTCTTAGCTGCTTCTGCCCTGCCTGTCCCCATTCAATTGTGAGGATGCATTGTAGTGGAGTGGTGGTGGTTATCCTTTCAAATTCCTGACATATTCCATCCCACTGAATAGAAGTGAGAGGGGGAGGGATGGAGGAAAAAAGGATGCTGGTGCTCGCCATGATGGAACATCATGGAAAGTCAAGCTTCTAAAGAGGAGCTTGCGTACAACTGCACTATCTTCTAGGCAGTGAGACGCGCATCTTCACATTTCACGATAGAAGGGACGGCAGCTAATTTCAATGCATCATGCAACTCCCAAGAAGTGTCATTTTACCTGGATACTTAAAAGCAACTTCCCTGTCTCTCTCCGGTGGGGCTGACAACATGGAATCTCCCCCAGCAAACAATGTGTGCAGGAGTGACAGGCAACTTGAGGAAACACCTGTTTCACTTGCCTCACCCAAGCCCCAGTTATCTATCACTCAGCAGTTCAAAGCTGAACTGGCCAGGACAAAGCACCAAATTGCTGGCAGAGGCCAGGCTCCAGTCAAGTGCTGGCATCTCATCCAAACAGGTTGAAATTAGGTTTCAAAACTACCTGTGAGAAAGAAAGATGAGGTGGAAAGTCGCTGATGTGAGCAAAAATACTGCAGTAATAGCTGGTTGGGGAAGAGAGCGGTGGTGGGGGGAACTGAGCTGTGAAAACACTTAAAACATGCTACTCTGGAAGCCTGTGGCTCCCTTGTCTCCTCCAACTCTCTCTTTTATTAACTTAGCTTCTTTTATAAGTACTTTAATAAAACGAACTCTTTTCTACCCTGTGCAAGGAAGATCCATAAACACTCCTACATTGAAAAAACAAAACAAAAATAAAAGTAAAAAACTTACATGTCCTAGGATATCCGGAAGAAAGGAGCGGGTAGGAGACAGAAGAGCAATAAATGGTTATGCTAAGGGCTCCTGTTATACGGAGTCATACAGAAGCTGGGCACGAGGATGCCTTCTGAAAACCCGCGTGATGCCATGTGAAGGAAGGCATACTTTTTCAAGCCTTGGGAGGAAGATAATCCTTTATGACTCCTCATTTAACTTGTTTATATCTACTGATTTATCATCTAATCCCTGGACTTTGCCTGGGGTCACAAGAGTCCTCTTTTACTGTGTGTGTAGAGTGAGGGCTGAAGGGAGAAAGGGAGCCTCATCTACAAGCCCAGGACATGTTCTGAACTGACTGGCCACCTGGAAGCCTTGAGACCCCTTGGGAGAGCAAGGAAAGAAGATGTTTCTCTCTGACATCCCACATTGAATCCACATGCAAATCCTGTTGGTTCTACTTTCGAGATACATTCAATCCACTTCTGGCATCTCCTCTGTTATCACCTTGTATATGGTCCAAACTGCCCTCATCTGTCACCTATTACTACAATAACTTCTACCTGGTCTCCTTGCTCCCACCTTTGTCCCCACTTGTTCTGCATAAGACAGCCTAAGGTAGTGGGAGCAGTTCTCCACTCCACGCACTCACATCCTGCATGCACCAGCTCATTTACTGTGCTTCAGTTACTGTGGCTTCTTGGCGCTGTCCCTTGAAAATGGCAGGACTGTACTCACCTCAGTGCATTTGTCCTTAGCCATCCCTGTAACTAGAACACTCTCCAGATATCTCATTTCCCTTAAGACTGCTCAAATGTCCCCTTCTCAGCAATCAGCAATTTCTTTTCTTTCTTTTTTTTTTTTTTTTTGAGACTAAGTCTTGCTCTGTCACCCAAGCTGGAGTGCAGTGGCTCGATCTCGGCTCACTGCAACCTCTGCCTCCCAGATTCAAGAGAGAGATTATCGTGCCTCAGCTTCCCAAGTAGCTAGGATTACAGGCACCCGCCCCCATGCCCAGCTAATTTTTGTATTTTAGTAGAGACGGGGTTTCACCATGTTGGCCAGGCTGGTCTCAAACTCCTGACCTCAGGTGATCCACCTGTCTCGGTCTCCCAAAGCATTGGGATTACAGCTGTGAGCCACCACACCCAGCCTCCTTGTTTTCTTGATTATCCTGTTTAAACTTGCAATGACCCCCACTGCCTTCACTATCCACATTCCCTCTTTTATGTTTCTCTGTAGCGCTTATCATGGTCCCATACACTATGTTATACTCATTCTATATCTGCCAACCTGTATGTTCCATGAGGCCAGGATTTTTGTTTCTTTCATACCTGCATCCTCAGTGTCTAAAACACTGCCTGGTACGTAATAGGTCTTCAATAAATATTTGTTGGAAGAGTGAATATTATGCTCATTCTGAGGCCAAAATTCTTTAAAATTGGGGATAAAGGTTGTGTCAGCATTGGAGCTGTTGTGCCAAACCCCTACTAACCTCAGTAGGGAAGGTGCTAGGGTAAAGAGGCCAAAGAAAAGACCCAGGACCAACAAACAAGACATGAGGTTTATTAAGGGACTACATAGAGAGGAAAGATTCCAGTGGTGGTGAGCTGGACAAGAGATTTGCCTTACATACAGAGACAGATCAGTGGCAGCAGCTGGACAAAATATCTGCCTTACTGCCTTACCTACAGTCAACAAAGCCCAGTGGTGGTGGGGCTAGGCAGGAAAACCCCAACCACTTGCAAAGAGCATGCAATTTATATAACATTTCACTCAATACCCTGCCCTTAACAACCGCCACCTGGCAACCTTCATCCAACCCAAAACTCAAGGCTTCAATCCTCTATACAGCCCATGTTCCACAGGATGGGCTGGGGTGTGTGCATAGGGATGGGGCTCAGATGTTCCTCATCGACAAGGAACAAATCTCCAAGTTGGCCACACCCAAATTCCCTAGCTTGGAACACGCATTCAGGTGTGTCTGCCATATAGGGTATGCTTAAGTTATGGCTGTCAGATGCATCTACTGTACAAGGGTACAACTCCCCAGTGGGCTACAGGACACAGCTCCTCCAGGGACATGGGTGTGTAATGGTCAGGGCAGGATAGATCTGGAGAGCAAAGGCAGGAATGCCAGTCAACCGTAGGCCTAGACATTGAAAAACTGGTCTCTAAGTCTGAAAAGAGAATATATATATATATTCATATATATATATTCACATATATATTCATATATATATTCACATATATATTCATATATATATATTCACACATATATTCACATATATATTCACACATATATACATATATATTCACATATATTTGTGAATATATATGTATTCATATATATATATATACTATCAACCACAGCCCAGTCATTGATGTTTAGTGAGAGGGCAGCTCTCAGTGGTTGAAAGAACCCCCCTCACCTCCCCGTTAACCACGTGGCCTCATTCTGTAACAAAAGGCATCCAAACATAAAGAAACAGCACTGCCACTCTGCCTTCTCAGCTCTTATCTTTACTGCTCTTGTCATCATACGGGTCCTTAGAGTAGGCCACGCCAAGTGCAATGAGGGTAGAATTAGTTGCTACAGGATATCTGTGAAGTTCCTCAGAAGGAGATTTCATTCCCACTGGCTGAAGTGGAAGAGCTCAGGAGTCAAGGACTTTGTATTAATTACCCTGCCCTGGCTTCCTTCCCTTAATGCTCAGGTGGCCTGGTTAAAATGAATCCCATCCTCATTCTTCCATTTAAGCCCAATGATAGTCATCATAGTTCTAGCAAGGAGGGTGCAGTAGGGACATCCACACCCTGGACCTGCCCTGGATTAGGACAATACACTAGCTCCTCTCTGCTATTCTTATAATTGGAATAAAAAGGTAGAATGGTCCAAACTCCCTTTCCATGTCAAAACAAGACCTCAGTCTCTGATCCAGCCTGACTTCCAGAAGTCCACAGTAGACACAGGAGTGATATGGAACTGACCTTTTAGGGCAGGGCTTAAAACTAAGAATTATCTCAAAAACAGCATCCACGGCTAGGTATGGCAACCAAAGAGAAGCTCCAAATGTAAATGGTCTGGAGGTGACAACTGAGTAAAAGAAATCCCATAGTAAGAAGCAGCAAGCAGGTTTCAAAGGGAGTGAAGGCAGAAACCTAGACCCTTGGTTTTAGAGGCCTCTGCATCCCTCTCTTTTGGAGAGTTAGGAGGGTTCAGGACCTGTTAAAGGAACTGAGTCTTAAGACAGGAATAGACAACTCGTGGTTAAGTTCAGGACAGATTCAATGGGAGAGATAGAATTTTCATTACTTTAAAAAATAGGTAAAAGTAAGTGTCTGTAAATCTAACTCAGCCAGAATCTATCTCAATATCCTTGTTTTATTTTTTAAAGGCAAACAGACAAATTTATTATATTTGGAGCATAACCAACTTGTTTCTTATTCTTAGCTCTGCCTCCCTGCCAGGTCAGACATACTCATGGACACCAAAGCCATGGGTACCAGCCCTGTTTGTGGTGGATGAGTTATGAGTTAGAATGAATGTATTTGGAGACTGAAGCTAATGGAATTTGTAAACTATGCAAATAATTTCTTATCCTTCTTACTTTAAAAATGGACTATTCTGCTACTCTCAGCAGATTTCAGCCTATTCACTGAGTATTTTAGAGTTTACAAAATACTTTCATATACATCATCTCATCTTGTCCCTGTCCCTGCAGGAAGCAATGGTGTGGGAAAAAAAAAAAGAGTGGGGGGGATTACTTAAGATCAGTCTTAAAACATCAAAACGTGACTTAGCTGGTCCTAATCCCACTCTGTCATGGTTTGGTATTTAGCTCAAATAAACACATTCACTGATTTACAAAACTAGGAAATAAAACATTCATCCATATCTTTTTTTTTTTTTTCTTTTTGAGACAGTCTTGCTCGGTCACCCAGGCTGAAGTGCAGTGGTGTGATCTCGGCTCACTACAGCTTCCACCCCTCAGGTTTAAGCGAAACTCCTGCCTTAGCCTCCTGAATAGCTGGGATTACAGGCACCTGCCACCACACCCAGCTGATGTTTTGTATTTTTTAGTAGAGACAGGGTTTCGCCATGTTGGCCAGGCTGGTCTCTAACTCCTGACCTCAGGTGACCCACCCTCCTCAGCTTCCCAAAGTGCCGGGATTACAGGCATGAGCCACCACACCTGGCTGATTCGTCCCAGCCTTCTGACCATAGGATAGAACTCTTCTGTTAAATAGCAGATTCCTGGGGGCAGGAGGTGGGAAGAGTGTGTGACAAGTATAGCCTGTTTACTCCTGAAAACTCAACCTGCCTTCTTTTCCCCTCCCTGTGAACTGTTAGTTAATACTAAGCCCATACTCGTATAGTTCTTGTCTTTCCCTTTTATGCATCAGATAGAAGCTAATGAAGGGTTCTTCTGATTGAATTTTGTGCTTATAGTTTCCCAGGTGAGATTATAAGAAAGGAAAAACATGGTAGGTTGAACTAATACAACCTCAGGTGCATGTAGCACAATTTGATGGGATCTTAAAGGCCTTTCAGACTCTCAGTCTCCAATTCCAAGATGATCTCTCTAATTCCTGCCCCCTCCTTCTTTTTTCCCCACACCAAGACTTCCTATAACCCTCCCCACTCACTGCCACACCTAACAGGAGGAAGTGACTCAAATCTCCCCCAGGGCCCCCAGCTTGTAGGCACTGATGTGGCATCTGCTTTCCTAAGGTCCTCTCCTGGTTTATCGGGCAGACACAGGCTTCCCGACAGCTTCAGCCATCACACAATAGCCTCAGCGCTCCACCTTTCCTGCACCAATGACCCTTGTCAAGGTCCTCAGCGCAGAAATCAACTAGGAAGGCTGCCTCTCTGTGAGGTGCAGGCACACATGATGGAACACCAGCATCTGTGCCAGAGCCTGTCTCCCCGGAGTGGGGTTGAGGTCTGCAGGAGTCAGCAATCTGCCTCCCATTTACTGCCATTCTTTCTTAGCTGAAGAGGCTGAGTGCTTCTTGTCCTTCCCATGATTCTCAGAGCCCCTATTATCTCGTCTCTCTGAACTCAAGCATAGTCTATGGGACTGGGTGGAGGAAAGACATTACCTACCACTACTAGATTACCCGTGTCCCTTAACTCCAACCCCTGGTTCTAAAACAGCTTTCTTCTTACAGGCATCCTCCTTTCTCATCAAATCACTCATAGAAACAGCTGCCTGAGGAGCTGCCAGCCCCACACCCATCAGGGTGACAGCTTGCTGCCAGGCATTCTCAGTGGTTCCAGCAGTGGCTCACACCCTTCAAACTGCAAAGTGTTCTTTCCTCTCTCGGATGATCGACAGGTCTGCTAAGCGCTTGGTTCAGTTAGGTGACTGAAAAAGAGGACTCCAGATAAGCAGAACCCCCTACCCCTATACCTCACCAATGGGACATAAAGCAGTGGACTTCCAGACGTTAGCACCAGATCTCGCTCACCTGTGGTTTTCAGAGCTTTTGTTAATAACCTGAGTTACCCCGGCCTCCAGGCTTGTCTCTTTCCCCAAGAATAGACCCAGGGCTATTTAAGGCAGAGAGCTCCATTTCTTCTAATGAGCTGCTCTGAACCAAGACAAGTTCATGATCTCTGAGTCCTCATTTGTGGCCTGCTGTCTTGATAACAGCTCTCTTGACAGTCCTCCATAAGTTCTGGTCCAGGCTCCCCCTTGCAGGATATTTTTTCATCTTCAGAAGGTTCTAAGACTTTAGGAATGAATCATCGCTGGTATGCAAAGTTACATAAGAAAAGTCAGGGACAAACTAGGCAAGTAAGGAATTCTAGTTTTCCCAAAATGGAAATTGTAGAAAAAATATAAAAAACAATCTTATCAAAGTATGTGCTTCGTCTGGCAAAGCATACCTCTCCTATCCACAAGGAGCCTTGGGTGCAGGGGAAGATGAAATAATGATATTGCTCATTAGAGACCAAGAGGAAACTAGGTGGGTCTACAGGAAGGGCTCCTTCCTAGTGTTCCTTCAGAGAGGGATGCTTTCCTACTCTGTTGTGGCTTATCATGTGATTCATTCTTGCGTAGAAAGCAAATAAGAGAATTGAATGCCATCATTTCTGTGAGGAAGAAAAAAGAAATCAACATATCAACTGTTGTCCTATTTGCATCTCTTCCTTCTGCTTCCTTATAAAATTAGCAGCAAAATGACATTCCTTATTCCTCCATGCAAGTCGTACAACTGACAGCCTTAGAATCCCAAATAAAGCTCCTGTCCTTAAGTCCAATATTGAAGTCACTTAAGAACTCTCTGCCCTTGATTTTGATCCTTTCTCCTGTCAAAGTGAGGGTGATATTAACAAGTGTGCACAGGAGGGGGCTTTGTGCCAATTAACAGTTTCTCATTAGCTTAATTAGGGGACACATGTTTTTAATCACAGCTAAGAAAGTGGAATGATTGAAGAATTGATTCTGAGCTTTTGAAAGCATCCCTGTCAGTGCATGGAATTTAATTCTGCAGATGTGCTTTAAAAGACACAGTGGTAGAAAGAAATAGCTTTAAATGGCATGGCCTCACTGAGCATAATAGAAGAATAGGAATCTGAACCAGATAAACAGTGTTTCCATTTTGGATCTGAGACAGTCTTTTTCAGGCTATCTGCAGAATCGAGGGTCTTGCCCTCTTTGTTATATTATGTCAGATATCCAAGTGGGACAATTTTCTTTTCCTTTCCACTAACCCTATATCCCTAGGTTCCGAGTAAACAAACCTGATGGTTGTAGAGATGTTCAGATAATGTGGATAGTTTAGATGCAGCTTTGGGGGGTTGCTGATGGTTTTTCTAGCTGAAACAGCTGTTAAATTTGGACTTCATGGATTATTTGAGAAGTCTAAATTTGCGAGACCTGTTTACATCGGGAAATGGTTTGACTTATGGCCTTGCATGCTTGTAACCTGAAGTTGGGTAACTGTCACAGTCCGTATATCACCCAAAGGACCACTCATTCAGATCATGCAAATCTAAAGGTGATTGTTAAGCACTAAAAATTACATTTATTTAAATGTCTATATTGTTTTGGGCTCTACACAATGCAGCAAGGCCATGACCCGTTCCATTTAAAACCTTAGTAGGCTTATGTTTCACTAATTATGAAATTTTAATACAGTATGCACACAGATTTGTTCTTTGTAGAATGCAATTTTTACTGATATGTCCCTTTTGCAATTTATCTTTTATTTTTCTTGATTGCAAAAAGCAATAAACTTTAATTGTAAAGAACTGAAAAATACTGTAAAACACAAAGAAGAAAAAAGCAGTACATCATTCCACCTACTCAGATATAATCACCTACTCAGATATAATCACTATTTATATTTTAATGCATAGCATTTTTCACTATGGAAATTTCTTTTCTTTTCTTTTTTTTTTTTTTTGAGAGAGAGAGAGGGTATCACCATGTCGCCCAGGCTGGAATTCAGTGGCACCATCATGGCTCACTGCAGCCTCAACCTCCTGGGCTCAGGTGATCCTCCCACCTCAGCCTCATGGGTAGCTGAGACTATAGGCATGCACCACCACACTTGGCTAATTTTTGTAGAGACAGGGTTTCACCATGTTGCCCAGGCTGGCCTCAATCTCCTGAGCTCAAGAGATCCATCTGCCTTGGCCCCAAAATGCTAAGATTACAGGCATGAGCCAACACTCCCGGCCACACTATGCATCTTTTTAAATAAAATGGGATTATATTGTATTTCTGGTTTTACAACAGCTGTTTTACTTACTATATCATTATGACCTCCCCAGATCATTAAATATTCTTGTACAACATAATTTTTAATGACTGCATAGTATTCCGGCTCATGAATTTGTCGTATTTATTATAGAACATTACAAATAGTCCAATTTTTGGTATTATAAACAATGATGAAGTGGTCATGCTTGAATATAAATCTTTTCAAGCATCCTTGATCATCTCCTTTGAATCGATTTCTAGAGGTGAAATTGCTGAGTCAAAGATTATGTACATTTTTAAGACATTTAAACATACTGTCAAATTTCTCTCCAGAAGTTATAATCTACCACTTTATATTCCCATAACTAACAATATAGGATAGTGTTCTTTTTTTACTAAAGTCAAAACAATAAGTATAATCTCTAAAAATAAAGTTAAAAAAAATTGTGTCATTATTTTTATTTGTAATTTTGACTACCAGTGAAATCAGATATTATCTCTGATTATAAGTTATATTTCTTTTTGTGAATGGTCAAATCATGTATTTCTCTCATTTTACTCCTGGGATATTCACCTTTTATTATTATCATTATTTTTATTTTACCTGGGTTCCAGAAAAGGAAGAATCACCTTTTTGTTGGTCCATTTGTGAGAGTTGTCATATATGAAATATACTAAACCATTGTCACATGCATTTAAAAATATATCTTGTTCCCAGGTTGGTATTGGTACTTGCTTTTTTCACCCCCTCTAGTTATGCATTTTGTTGTTGTTATTATTTATATAAAATATTAATGTTAGGTAGGTTGACTCAATTATTCTGTTATGGTTCTTTTTTACTAGAATGTTTCGAAAAAATTCCCCCTTCTGAGATTTTTATATTCGCCATTATTTTCTATTTTCATTTTTTACTTTTAAAAATTCATTCATAATTTAGTTTTATATACTGCATAGGTAGCTATTTTGTTTTTCTTTGCAAACTGCCAACTGCTCTAATATGTTTATGGAATTATTCAGCATTTCCCTAAACGTGTTCCATGGTACACTACTGCCTCAGGATTCTGAAAAATAAAAAAGTTCTGGCAGATATACATATGTTTGAGAAATGCTTGGTAATCTAGTTCCTCATTAAGATTCATAGAGCATAGTTCCATTTTAAGGTTTCAAGAAGTCCTGCTGTACAGATACCTATTTTATCTTGCTTTACCTAGAATTACGATGTAACCATGTAGTTCTTTTACAAACAGCATCTGTTAACATAAAAAAAAAGACCCTAATATTCTGTAGACTAGCCAGTGAGTATCTAATCTGAAAGATTAAAAAAAAAAAAAAAAAAGTTTACCAAAATTATTGTTGGAGTGTCTGAAAAGGCTCAATATGGATATAGTACCCTCTGGCCTACTTGGGTTCTGAATAAATTGAGAAATAAAAATCAGTAAGGCAGATGGGTCAAAATATTACATTTGTTATTGTTAATAGAGGAGTTAGAAAATAGTGGGAGAGCCAAGTAGACTCTGTGAACTGAACCCCTAAATTAAATGTAGCTACTCAGTCCCAGGCAATTTCTCTCTCCAGGGTTGCCTTCTCAGGTAAGACTTACAGACTGGAGACTCAGAGGGAATCTCTGGCTGCCATATTTAGTACTCAAGGGAAAAAAAAAAAAAAGAGTGTGCTGAGTCTAGCAAGCTTGGTTTATTCCAAATGTGTTAGTCAACTAAGTTACTCCCTTCTCCCTTGGTTGAATGAATGAGAGGCCAAGAGTGGTTACAGACAATCTGTCCATAAACAATCCCAGGAATGGGAAAAAGACATTACTGTCTCGCATTGCTCAGGTTTATTTCTCTAAGTCTGTTTGGTTTAATCATTAAGAGTAATGGGTGTGGCTATCTCCCCAGGGGAGAACTGCAATCTATCAGGAGAGCTCTGTGTTTGCCTTCTTAAGGCTCCTTTCCCCAACCTGGTTGCTACTCTTTTGGGTACCCTGAGGGGAGTTGGGAGTTTGCTTCCAGAAGACTCTAAGATGGATCAAAACAGCACATTAATCAAATCAATTTCAAGGCTCTTCTACTGGAGTTGAAAACTCCTTATTCTATTTCCCATCCTAAATACGTCTACTTACATTGTCCAACATACAGTATCAGAGATTCTGCCGTGAGATTAAATACGACATAAAGGATGCTCCAATAGTAAGACAAATAAAAGGCTTCAATAATAAAATACCAACAACATTGAGATGGCCCAAATTTGATTGTAAACTTTCTCCAATTTTCAAATTTCCAAGAAGTTAGATTCCCTTGCAAATGAAAATCCAAAGATCTTAAAGTCTAAAATAATCTTCCATTGATCTTTCTATTCCCATGCCATTGTCATACTGCTTACGTATTAAATTTTATAACATATTTGGATATCAAATAGTGTAAACCTCCTTTACTCGTCTTCAAAAATAACTTAGCTTCTGGGAGGCCAAGGCAGGTGAATCACAAGGTCAGGAGATCGAGACCATCCTGGCTAACACAGTGAAACCCCATCTCTACTAAAAATACAAAAAATTAGCTGGGCGTGGTGGCAGCCACCTGTAGTCCCAGCTACTCAGGAGGCTGACACAGGAGAATGACGTGACCCCGGGAGGCGGAGCTTGCAGTGAGCCGAGATCGTACCACTGTACTCTAGCCTAGGTGAAAGTGCAAGACTCCGTCTAAAAAATAAATAAATACATAAAAATAAAAAAAAACCTACTTATCTTCATTTCTATTGGCTCTTCTAGAATAACATTAGAATTATTTTACCTAGACAAAAAGTACACTTTTGATCAGAACTGTATTCATTTTATAAATTAATTTGGGAAGGATGGACAATATTAGATCTTTTTATCCATAAACATGGATCAGCTCTCAGTGGAGAAATGTTCAGCTACCATCGGATGATCTGGTACACCAATACAGACAAATGTGTTTATGACAATATATCATTCCCAGGGCTAGTTTTGTTTGGTTTTAAGGATGGGTTAGGAGGTATAAAAGGAAGGCAGTAGGTAGTGACTGGCAGCTAGCAAAAGTTAAATTTGCAGCAATGTAGAACTAGGATAGCGATACTTAGGTAAAAAGGCCTTAGCAGCATTAGACAAAAAAATCAAATCACAGAGGTAACTGAATGGTCTGTCCCAATTATAAGGTTTTTTGTTTGTTTGTTTTGCCTTTGTTAACTAAATTTAATCCATTTACATATGAGAAATGAGCTACCTGCGTGAAGGTAAAGCAGTGACATGAATGTTGCATAATCTAGAACCTGACTAAAGCATCAATGTTCAGATTACAGAGAAAGACACGCTACAGGTTATCTGATCTGCTTTGCAGCATTGGTGGCTAGGTCCTCACAAACATCTGAACATCTGTTTGACAGATCTGTCAGATGTTGTGAGTATCTACAATATGGAAAGTTGGACTAGACAGCATCAAATGTGTTTCACTGTCTTTCGATGACACCAAATTAGGTGGCTACACATGGTGGGCTGGGGCCAGCAGTAAGAGCAGGCATGGGTTCTGAGCTATGATATCCTGAGCTCTGATCTCATCATGGCCACATGTTAGTTCTGTAACCTGTTGAAATTTATTCTGCCTTTCTGTGCCTCAGTTCCCTCATCTGTATAACTGTGTGTGTGTGGAGGGGAACACCACCTACTTTATAGGATTGCTTGGACGATTAAATGGGTCAATGAATATAATGTACTTATTTAGAATGCTGTTAGGCATGGAGTATGTGCTCAACAAATATGAGCTGTTATTTTTATTTTTATATTATTCTAGTCTCTCAAAGAGGGGCAAACTTTTTCTGCAGTGCAGTAATTGCTGAAACTTAGGGTAAAGTAGGTATGTGTTTTTTATTCTTTATTAACTCCTGTTGTATCCTTCCACACTCCCCACAGACAAAGGTGACTTCCCTTCTAGGCACCAGCTGCCTGTGAAGTATGACAGATGTATAGTAAACACCAGGCAGTATCTGGAATAGCTACCCACCTGCTTCCAATTAATCATGCAATGTGGAAATTGGAGAAAACTTTTGTATTTAGTGCAATGTTCCCCTTCACATACTTTGCACTAATCTGGGGTATGATGATTGCTGTCTGACAAGTGTAGACAGTGGAAAAGTCTGTGATGGGTCCATAACTCTTTAGTGGCTCGGTGTTAGCATTCTTCACAAAAATTTATGTCATCTGCTTTGTCAGGAAGTCTGATGTAAAGCTCAGAATTTTGAGAATTGCTAGAAATTCTAAGGGGCCGGGAGAGGATATTATACAGTGTTGCTAAATACTTCATCTGCATCACAGATCTTAACCCTGCCTGCACTTTAGAATTACCTGGGAAGACTGGCCGCTAGCTCAGGCCAGTTAAACCAACTCCCTGTAGGGCAGGGCAGATGCATGACTTTTAAATAATCTCTTATCCCACAGGACATGGCCTTGCTAATATCTTTGACAGTTCTTTTCAGGGCATTTCCCCCCAAATCCTGAATGCTTTCACTCTTCAGGTTAAATTAGAATTATTTAAGACTTTGAGAGCTGGAAAACTCTAAAAGTTCAACATATCTCACCTTCCACCCAGTGAAGTAAGCTGATCTATAGAATTATTGACAGTTGGCCATCGCTAGATGATTGTATGCCTTTGGTGACTGAGAACTCAGTACCTCTCAAACGAGACCATTTCATCCAGACTAGTACTGGATGGTGCCAATTATTTAAAAATATGTTCTTATGTTGATACAAAATATGTTCCTTCTGACTAAAATTCAGCTGGTTGAAATTTGCTCTCTAAAAATCTTATCTCTTGCATTGGCAGCCCTACAAACATTTAAAGGGATCTATCATATCCTTCCTGACTCTTTTTTAACTTTAACAAACTGAGATTCTACACCTATTTCCCCATAGGACAAAATTCATAGACAGCTCCTAAATCAGGTTAGCTTTCTTTAGACATACCGTTGTTGGTCAAAATTCTTTTTAAAACACAATATCCCAAATTAAAGAAAGCATTCTAAGTATTATCTCATATATATCTAATATTCACCTGAATGAGTACACCATCCTTTAGATAGATGAAAGACTTAAGATAGGCCTTAAAGGATATCAAAAGTGTATACCAAGAGTCTCATGTCTAGGAAAGAAGCGTGTTCATCCATGAAGGCAGAAAAAAAATGTGACATGCTTACAGAAAGCTGAAAAGACCAACTTAAACATAGATTTTAAAATATATGATTATATTAATTTTCTAACGCTGTCATAATGAAATGCCACGGACTGGATGGCTTAACAACAGTAATTTATTTTCTCAGTTCTGAAGGCTGGAAGTTCAAGATCAAGGTGTGTGCCGGTTAGGTTTCTTCTGAGACGTCTCTCCTTGGCTTACAGAAGGCTGCCTTCTTGCCAGGTCCTCACATGGCCTTTCCCCTGTGCACGTGTACCCCTGTCATCTCTTTGTGTGTCCAAATCTTCTCTTTTTATAAGGACGTAACTCAAATTTAATGGGAGCTCACCCTGACAGCCTCTTTTTAACTTAGTGATCTTTTTAGATGCCCTACTCCAAATGCTGTCACATCCTAAGGTACTGGGGATTAGGGCTTCAACATATGAAATGGGGTGGGGGTGGGACACAATTCAGCCCTAGCGATAGCTATCTAGCTAGCTAGCTATCTCCTATCTATCATCTGTCTATATATTTCCTATTTATCTATAATATATCTGTGTATCTTCTTTCTCTCTCTCTCTCCTATCTATCAAACTATCTATCCATCTATCTAATCTACCTATCTCCTATCTATTATCTATTATCTATCTATCTATCTATCTATCTATCTATCTATCTATCTGTCTGTCTGTCTGTCTGTCTGTCTGTCTATCTATCTATCTATCTATCTATCTATCTATCTATCTATCTATCCATCCATCTGTTCATCTCATATATATGTTCTTGGGGCTTCTTTCTCTATTCTCCTTGCCACAGGTCCCAGGATCTCAATCCAATTTTCTATCCTTTTCAAGGCTTTCAACCCAAGATTGACACAGTAAATTGGGACTCAGTTTCTGAGGCTTCCTCCAAAAAAAAACACAAAAGATTCTTAAGTCTTTGTTTAAAACACTTCTGATTTTGAAATAATTTTAGACCTACAGAAAAGTTAAAAAAAAAAAAAAAGTACAGAAAGCACTCCTTTATTCTCCACTCAGCTTTCCCCAATGTTAACATAACCATAGTGCAATGACTAAAACCAGGAAATCAACATCTATACACTATTAGTAACAACACTACAGATGGTAAAATTTCACCACGTTCTCCACTACTGTGTTTTTTGTATCATCGGAGCTAGTCCAATATCCCACATTGCTTTTAGTTGTCTCCTTCAATCTGAGCCATTTCATCAGTGAGTCCCTGTCTTCCATAACCTTCATACTTTCAAATAGCACCAGTATTTTGTAGAATGTTTCTCATTTGGGTTTGCTCAATGTTTTTTCATAAAAACTTTAAATAGAAAGAAGTTCATACATTTTTGGTGAGAATACTACAAAAGCGATGTTGTGCCCTTCTCACTGCATCCTATCAGATGGTGCGTGATGTCGATGTGTGTTACTGATGGTGATGGGTCTGCTTAAAGTTGCATTTGCCAGAGATTTAAAATGTAATTTATTTTTCTAATCACCAAGATAGTCAGATAAGGGGAAATTCAGACCAACTTGGAGCAGTCAAAAAGATTAAGACATCATATAAGCTACTTATGGTTTTTGCTTCTGGTCTAATAATGTTCCAGATTATTTCTAGATGACAATGGGAAATCCCACTAAACTGTGATTTTTAAGAAAAATTTTTGGGGGTTAGACTCTTCCAATCTGAAATCAAACTTCATCTCTGTAGAGTAATAGATGTTTGATAATAAGACCCCACGTAAGTAGGCAATTTGCTTTCCAAGCCTGGTGATTTGAGGGGTGGACTTTAGCCTTCACCGTAGTCTCCATCAATCCATGACTTCCACACCAAATAAGCACATGCTCTAATTACAAATGCTGTGCTTACTATACCAACACAGTTTCAAGACAAGTTCCATGTGATAAAAGTAAAACTTCAACCAAATTAAATTTAAAGGAGTTTAATTGAGCAATGAACAATTCATGAATCGGGCAGCCTCTTGAGCCACGGTAGGCTCAGAGACTCCAGTGAACCTATGTGGTGGAAGAAGATTTATGGACAGAAAAAGGAAAGTGATGTACAGAAAATGGAAGTGATGTACAGAAGCAGCTGGATTGGTTACAGCTCGGCATTTGCCTTATTTGAATGCAGTTTGAACAGTTGGCTACCCTTGATTGGCACAAGTCTAAGCTAGGGTCTATTTACACCTCCACTTGTTATAGTTCACGACATGCAGAGAAACCCTTAGGCTGAACTTAAAATATGTAAGGAGGCAGCTTTAGGCTAAATTTGATTTAACACATGGGACAACTACCTGTTTCTTTCCGACCAATTCATTCTTAGCCCCATTATATCTACATATAAGGGACTACTGCTTTCCCAGTCTCACTGATTTATTTTACGAGACTTATCTCAGATGGAACAGACATTTGAAATTTATATATATAGATATATGTATATACACACACATACACACACAAATCCTATGGGATTTCCTTTCTGTATTTTTTTGTATATTTTTCCTCTTCTAGGGTTGTGGGAAGCTTACATCAGGGAAATTAGCAAATTTCCTTAGGCAACCTACAAAGAAAAAGATCTTAAAACCACTCTCCAAATTTTGTTGTGTGGAGCCAGAAATTCTTTTGTGAAACCAGCTACCACATATTCTATCATTCTTCATTTCTGAATCTCAAGTTCAGAGCATTGGAAAAGCATGGACCTTAAGATCTACATCTCTAGATAGGAAGGTTGAGTCTTTAGTGGGCTCTGTCTAATATCTGGCAGGACACCTTATTTTGAGGTGCAACCCTTCCTTCAGACAAAGGAATGGAAATGTTAGTCTCTTTGCTGTCAACCAGTGCTTTGCAAACTCTGTCATTCGTTAGAATCCCCCAGTATCTTGTTAAAATGCAGATTCAGATGCAGTAGATCTGGATGGGGCTTGCAATTCTGCATTTCAAACATTCCAGAAGATGCTGATCTGCTGGTTTGTGGACCACATTTTTTTTTTTTTTGAGATGGAGTCTCCCTCTGTTGCCCAGGCTGGAGTGCAGTGACATGATCTCAGCTCACTGCCATCTCCGCTTCCTGGGTTCAAGTGATTCTCCTGCCTCAGCCTCCTGAGTGGCTGGGATTACAAGTGCACATCACCATGCCCAGCTAATTTTGTGTTTTTAATAGAGACAGAGTTTCATCATGTTGGCCAGGCTGGTCTCAAACTCCTGACCTTAGGTGGTCCACCTGTTTCGGCCTCCCAAAGCGCTGGGATTACAGGTGTGAGCCACTGCACCTACTGGACCACATTTTGAATAGTAAGCTGTAGAGTCTATTGGAGATATCTGGCCAGGTTAAAAGAGAGGCAAAGGACACCATTAGAAATGGAGGCCCTATCCAGCTGTGATGGCAATGTAGGTGGATCATCTAAGGTGAATCATCATCAAAGTAGACAAAATTTCTGTTAAAAAAATCTTTCTGGAGGTGCTTATTCTCAAGAGAAATTTAGGGAAATAGAACCACTTTAGACTAAGTCACTGCCTCTGAAATTGGATACTTAATGTGGTATACAAGAAATTCCCATCTAAAGGTGGTGTGATGAATGTGGAGGAAAGATTGAAGTTACAGCATATCATTTGAAAAGAATTATGTGCATATTGCTTTGCTCCATAGGGTTCAGGTAGGAAAGGGGTAGAGGTGAAGGCTGGGAATGTTGAGAACAGAACAACTAGTCAGGAATGACAGAGACAGATATAAACTATAAATGAAATGTCTTTTACTATGGGCTAGAGTGTTTTCAGCCCTGTCTACATGTTATCTCCAAGTATCAAAACAGCCCTATCAAGGAGAAAATATTCTTATTGTCATTTTATAGATGCGTAGTGAGATCGAGAGAGATTAGTATGCCAAGGGTGAAACAGCTAGCAAGTGATGGGGCTGAGATTCAAACTGAGGTCTTCTGACTTTAGAACTCAGTGGCATAACCTCTGCACCATAATAGTACTATGGAGCTGGAATCGTAAGAATGGAAACACCAGAACAAAGACATCTGAGCCAAGCTCCAGCAACCCACTTCTCTGATCAAAACCTGAATTTTGCCATCATCTGGTCTATAACACCTGTGAAATCATAAACTCCAATATCTTACTCTCTGGTCATAACTTCCTATATTTCCGTTTATATCGCTTTATTACTTATACTCCTGCTCTTAGATCGCATCAAAACCAACAGTCCCTTAACCCTGACATTTCCCCATCCATCCCACCCTCCTGACTTCAGTCCCTTTGCCACCAAGGCACGCCCCTATTACTGTAACCACTCTGTCAGTGTAACCCTTGCCTTGTGAGCCTGTTCTTCTGCTGCACCCACTCTGCGCAACCTTAGCCCCAGGCAAAAGCGGTGAGAAATAAGGCATGCCACTTTTAAGCCTGGCTTGTAAAATTCTCCAATAAATCCTTATTCACTCCTCCTTTCTGTCTGCCAGCTGGATATCCATGACCGTGGCAATGTGATGAGCAAGATGGCAGAAACTCTTTTGTCTTGATATCCTGAATGACTGTGGACTAGAGCCCCCGCCATGTCACTGTTACTTGGAAGTTATGAAAGAAAGAGAAAGAGAAATAAACATCCATTAAATTACTGAGATTTCAGGTTTATCTATTATAGAAGCTAGATTTACTTAACGAATGGAGAAATTGTTGTCAGAATTGGGGTATGATTGGATGAAAAACCTAAAATATGTGGCACTGACTTGGCAATGTGGGAGAAGGTGTCAAACAGACTGATCCTGGAGGCAGGGCAAGTGGTCATGTCCTTTCGAAGCCACAAACTATCAAAACATTTGATAAGACATGGAAGTAACATGACATGCATGCTGAGTCAGTGATCCTAAGGAAGATGGTTGAAAGGATCAAAAAGAAATGGTTATAATTGTTTGTCACTGGAAAGTTATTATAAGAAAGAGATAACCTCAGGACACAATTGGCTGATTTTCAACCAGATTGAAAAGAAATAGATGTCAGGAGTTTGGAGCCTCAAAAGTAGGAAAAGCCTACTGCCTGTAGACCCCAAACATTGAGAAGATATATTACTTTTGAGACAGACAAGTATAAATAGGTCCCTGGAGATCCTGTGCCAGCCTGTGCACTGGGGAGAGTGCGTACTAGAGTGGAGCCTCGCAAACTTCATGTTGTTTGCAGGGGGAAGGAGCCTGGCCTCTCCTGCCTTAATCTATGAGGCAGGAAGCTTACTAGCAGGAATCTTGCTTTGCCGAGAGTCCCTCTTTCCCTTTTTTCCCTTTTCACCAAATAAACCCTGCCTTCTCACCCTTCAAAGTGTCTGTGAGCCTAATTTTTCATAGCCATATGACAAGAACCCGGTTTTTACCTGAACTAAGGAGAAAGCCCTACACTTTTAATTGTAATTTGCCATTACTTTTAAATGGCAAAAACTGCAATTACGTTTGCACCAACCTAATAATTAAAAAAGAAACTTAGTGACAAAGGCTTCATAAAATGAGTCAGTCGAACAATGTGACTGATCCTTGCAGGAGAGATGAAATTAAGAAATAATATAAGAAAAGCTTAGGTAGGTGGGTTACCTGAGGTCAGGAGTTGAAGACCAGCCTGGGCAACATGGCAAAACCCCATCTCTACAAAAAATACAAAAATTAGCCCCAAAGTGGTGGTGTGCACCTGTAGTTCCAGCTACTTGGGAGGCTGAAGCAGGAGAATTGCTCCAGCCCAGGAGGTCAAGGCTGCAGTCAGCCATGTCCACTGCACTCCAGCCCAGGTGACAGAGCAAGACCTATCTCTGAAAAAAATAATGAAATGATATAAGAGAAAACTGTACATTCCTATATATATTTCAAGGGTCTCAAAATAAACTGTTATTAAGAAAGAGAGCATGAGGCAAGAAAGCAAAAAAAAAAAAAAAAAAAAAAAACAGATTAAGAACTTTGTCTAGAACGTAAGCAGTAAGCTTGGATTGGATTTCAGGCACAAGGAACTGACTGGAAAAAAGTAGATCAGAAGCTTCCTAAAACATTTAGGTTATTCCATTTATTGTTATTTAGGTTATGGTATTGTAATGTATTATAGCAAAGGTATGAGTTTAGACTAGAAAATCTTTGGCTATGTGAAGCTAAAAGCAACTACTGGGTCCTCAAACCTCACCAGCAAAAATCAGGCTGTAACCGAAATGATCGGTCTGCTTTTAGTTCCGTGTTTTTCCTTTCTTCAGACATTTTTTTGCCTATAAAGCCCACCTCACTGCTCAGCTCATTGAGCACCTTTATATTTTGTAGATGGGATGCTGCCTGATTCATGAAATGCTGACAACAGCCAATTAGATCTTTGAAATTTGATTTGTTAAAATTGTGTTGTTTGATAATGAAAACAGAATTTACTTAATAATGCACTGTGGGAAGAGCATTCCAGGCAAAGCAAAAACGTACATAGGTAACTATTTCCCCTGCTCCTCCGGTAGAGGCTAGTCTGTGCTGCAGCATAGGAATGCCATCTCTGTTCACAAGTGTTTGTTTGATCCCACTGCCCAAAGTAGATCCCACTGCCAACCTCTGTAACCAAAAAACATCAAATATGATTTTCTCTTCCATCCTACAGTGGGTCGGGTGATTATTTTTGTACTGACATACTTTCAGCAAGATCTGGGTTCATACACCAGTTTACCTCTTACCTGTGATGTGATGTGTAGTACTTGAAAATAATTATCTGAGGCTTAGTTTTTTTCATTTATAAAATGAAGTGTATTGCTGAAATTGGGTCTTACAGTGCTCTGCAGAAAGCTAAGATCTAAGTAGCTTAACATGACAAAGGTTTATTTCTATGCACAAATATCCATGTGGGTGTGGATGACTTTTAGGGCAACTTTCCTCCATTTGGCAGCTTAAAAGTCCAGGCTGATAAATGCTTCATGCTAAATCTCCACCATGTAAAACACATAGACTCCTTGATTAATGAATGGAAAGAGAGTCTAGAAAATCACCTATGGTCTTATTGCCAAAAAATAGCCCATGTTGCTGCTGCTGCTTTTTTTTTTTTTTTTTTTTTTTGAGACAGGGTCTCACTCTGTTGCCCAGGCTGGAGTACAGTGGCATGATCTTGGCTCACTGCAATATCAACCTCCCAGGTTCAAGCGATTCTCCTACCTCAGCCTCCCCAGTAGCTGGGATTACAGGCGCCTGCCACCAGATCCGGCTAACTTTTGTAGTTTTAGTAGAGATGGGGTTTCACCATGTTGGCCAGGCTGGTCTTGAATTCCTGACCTCGGGTGATCAGCCGCCTCGGCCTCCCAAGGTGCTGGGTTTACAGACATGAACCACCGCACTCAGCCCCCATGCCTCTTCTTTTAGCAGGCTTTTGGCCAGAACTCATCTGTTAGCCTGATCCAACTGTAAGGAGGTCTTCCGTGAGCTAGAAGGGCAGCAGTAACATCTACCTTGCTTGGATAACAGAATTTTTCTCATAGGAATGTTGTAAAATTTATGCAAGTTAAGTAAAAGAAAGTTGCTTTATAAACTCTGGAAAGCTATACCCATACTATAAAACTCTGGTCTCTTGATATCCATCTAGGAATATAGATTTGTGAAATCTTAGAAGATCTTTATTTTGGAGAACTACTTCCAAATGACATCCTCTCATTTGTTTTGCTTTTGAAACATAGGCACACTAAACTGTAATTCAATTCAGTAAACACATATTAAATACCTACTATTCAAGTCACTCTCCCTAATTCAGTGCAATCAGACCAGATTTTTGAGGCTAATTCTAACAACAGAGTGAATAAAGCCAAATAAACCCTTTGAAGGGTGCCTGACTTTTATTGGGCACCAACAAAGCCCAGATGCCATGTTTCTGCAAAGTCCGTCAAATGTTAGGGGAAAAGTAATTTAATGCTTCACACTGTACAAAGCATAACTTCATCTTGCCCCACACATTTTCCCCAAGAATAAGTGGCTATTTAATATCATAGGGGTTTCTAGTAGCTCAGCTCACCATGGGCTGAAATTTTCTCTGCGCAGTTTAATGGTGTGTGTGTGTGTATGTGTCTGTGTGTGTGGGTATGCGCATGTGTGTGTCTTTACGTAGCTCAAACTTTTCTAAAAGGAAGTCAAATTGTCCTCTCTCTGCCTTATCCCCTTTACTCTAATCCATCTGTTATTATTCCCCTGACTTCTCTGAGGAATAAATGTCCCTAATTTAATTTTGTTGAAGTTAATGATATGGTGATAAGAAAAAAGACAGAGGGAGAAAATGGTAGGATGTAGATTGCCATTAGTCTATACATATATAATTGAAGATTTCAAGTGGGGGAAAGTTTGCTGCAGTGTTGTTAGAACTGCTCTTCAGGGTGCAATTGCCAACCAGGTTTCAAAATTGTAGAGTGGGAGAGCAGCCTGACATCAGGGAGGTGGGTAACAGGCTGCTGAGCCTCTTGCCAAGATGTAATAATTATGATGAAAATGCAATAGTCTCACTGCAAGAGGCAGAGGCTATTTAGAGCAACCCCCCACCCCCACCTCGCTGTCTTTACTGATCAAGGCTCATTGTTCTCTCACTTAATGTAACCACAGCTTTCAGATTTCGAAGTGCTTCTTAACTTATCCTTCTTTGTCATTCTGCTTGAATGTTATCTTTGGAAAATGGAACACAACCCACAGTCATAACATGTGCCCCTTGTGAAGGAGGATGACACTTAAGGCACTGGAACACAGGCTAATAAGTGCTTTCAGGGCTGGGTATAGGCGGTAGGCTTTATGAAAGTTCTCTAACCCCCCAAGAACTTAGATCAACAAAGACACAGGTCAAAAATCTACCCTGGATGTTCTTTATTTTCCTGGAGAAGTGGATGTACTTTTAAAATCTTTGCTACAAGTTGCCTGTAGCAACTACCCTCAGAAACCACTCTCATCCCAAATATTACTATTTAAAAAAAAAACACATTTATTTTAGGTTTGGGTGTACATGCAAAGGTTTATTACAGAGGTAAACATGTGTCACGGGGGGTTGTTGTACATATTATTTCATCACCCAGGTGTTGAATCCAGTACCCAATAGTCATCATTTCTGCTCTTCTCCATCCTCTACACTACCCTCAAGTAGATCCCAGTGTCTGTAGTTCCCTTCTTTGTGTTCATGAGTTTTCATCATTTCACCCTCACTTTTAAGTGAGAACATGCGGTATTTGATTTTCTGTTCCTGTGTTACTTTGCTAAGGATAATAGCCTCCAGCTCTACCCATGTTCCCTAAAAGACAGGATCTCCTCCCTTTTTTTTTTTTTGAAACGGAGTCTTGCTCTGTCTGCTCTGTCACCCAGTGCAGTGGTGCAATCTCGGCTCATTGCAAGCTCTGTCTCCTGGGTTCAGGCCATTCTCCTGCCTCAGCCACCCGAGTAGCTGGGACTACAGACGCCCGCCACCACACCCCGCTAATTTTTTGTATTTTTAGTAGAGACGGGGTTTCACCGCATTAGCCAGGATGGTCTCCATCTCCTGACCTCGTGACCCACCCACCTTGGCCTCCTAAAGTTCTGGGATTACAGTCATGAGCCACCATGCCCGGCCAGGATCTCATTCCTTTATATGGCTGCATGGTATTCCATGGTGTATATGTACCTTTTTCTTTATCCAATCGGTCATTGATGGGCATTTAGGTTGATTCTATGTCTTTGCTATTGTGAATAGTGCTTTGATGAACATTCTGGGGCATGTGTCTTTATGGTAGAATGGATTTCTATTCCTCTGGGTATATACCCAGTAATGGGATTGGTGGGTTGAATGGTAGCTCTGTTTTAGCTCTTTGAGGAATTGGCACACTGCTTTCCACAATGGATGAACTAATTTATACTCCCACCACCAGTGTATAAGTGGTCTCTTTTCTCCACAATCTTGCCAGCATCTATTATTTTTTGACTTTTTAATAATAGCCATTCTGACTGATGTCAGGTTTTATCTCATTGTGGTTTTGATTTGCATTTCTCTAATGATCAGTGATATTGAGCTTTTTTCCATGTTTGTTGGCTGTGTGTATGTCTTCTTTTGAAAAATGTTTGTTCATGTCCTTTGCCCACCTTTTAATGGGTTTGTTTGTTTATCTCTTATAAATTTGTTTAAGTTCTTTGTAGACTCTGGATATTAGACCTTTGTCAGATGAAGAGATTGCAAAAATTTTCTCCCATTCTGTAGGTTGTCTGTTTCCTCTGTTGATAGTTTTGTGTGGGTGTGTGTGTGGTGCATTGCAGAAGCTCTTCAGCTTAATTAGATCCCATTTGTCAATTTTTGCTTTTGTTGCAATTGCTTTTGGTGTCTGTGTCATGAAATCTTTGCCAGTTCTTATGTCCAAGATGGTATTGCCTAGATTGTCTTCCAGGGTTTCTATAGTTTTGGGTTTTCCATTTAAGTCTTTAATCCATCTTGAGTTGACTTTCATATATGGTGTAAGGAAGGGGTTCAACTTCAATCTTCTGTATATGGCTAGCCAGTTATCCTCAGCACCATTTGTTGAATAGGGGGTCCTTTTCCCATTGCTCTTTTTGGCCACTTCTGTCAAAGATCAGATAGTTGTAGGTGTGTGGCCTTATTTCTGGGTTCTGTATTCTGTTCCATTGGTCTATGTGTCTGTTTTTTTACTAGTACCACACTGTTTTGGTTACTGAAGCCCTGTAGTATAGTTTGAAGTAAGGTAATGTGATGCCTCCAGCTTTATTCTTTTTGCTTAGGATTGCCTTGGCTATGCAGGCTCTTTTTTGGTTCCATATGAATTTAAAATCATTTTTCTCTATTTCTGTGAAGAATGTCTTTGGTAGTTTGATAGAAATAGCATTGAATCTGTGAATTGCTTTGGGCAGTATGGTCATTTCAATGATGTTGATTCTTCCTATTCATGAGCATGTGATATTTTTCTGTTTGTTGTGTCTTCTCTGATTTCTTTGAGCAGTGTTTTGTAATTCTCATTGTAAGGATTTCAATGGTTATCTATATTTCTAGATATTTTATTATTTTTGTAGCAATTGTGAATGGGATTGCCTTCCTGATTTGGATCTTGGCTTGACTGTTGGTGTATAGGAATGCTAGTGATTTTTGTACATTAATTTTGTATGCTGAAATTTGCTGAAGTTGTTTATCAGGTGAAGGAGCTTTTGAGCCAAGGCTATGGGGTTTTCTAGATATAGAATCATGTCATCTGCAAACAGGGATAGTATGACTTTCTCTCTTCCTATTTGGATGCCCTTTATTTCTTTTTTTCTTTTTTTTTCTTTTTTTTTTTTTTTTGAGATGGAATCTCACCTGTCTCTCAGGCTTGAGTACAATGGCATGATCTCAGCTCACTGCAACCGCCGCCTCCTGGGTTCTAGTGATTCTCCTGCCTCAGCCTCCCAAGTGGTTGGGATTACAGGTACACACCACCACATCTGGCTAATTTTTTTGTATTTTTTAGTAAAGACGGGTTTTCACCATGTTGGCCAGGCTAGTCTTGAACTCATGACCTCATGTTATCTGCCCACCTTGGTCTCCCAAAGTACTGGGATTACAGGCATAAGCCACCATGCCCAGCCTCTTTATTTCTTTCTCTTGCCTGATTGCTCTGGTCAGGATTGAATAGGAGGGGTGAGAGAGGGCATCTTTGCCTTGTGCTGGTTTTCAAGTGAAATGTTTCCAGATTTTGCTCATTCAGTATGATGTTGGCTGTGGGTTTGTCATACATGGCTCTTATTATTTTTAGGTATGTTCATTCAATACCTAGTTTATTGAGAGCTTTTAAAGTAAAAGGGCGTTGGATTTTATTGGAAGCCTTTGCTCTTACACTTCAGAGCACTTAGACATTGCAAACAGCTGTCCCATGCAGTGCCTCACTTTTCCATCTCACCATGAAGAAAGGAAACTTCTATGTATCAGATGTCTTCTGCATGCCAGGCCCCATGCTGGGTACTTGATGATATTAGTTTCAAACATATTTAAGGTATTTTAAAAGAATACATAAAATGTAAAATAACTCAAATAAAAACTGAGACAAAATGGAAATGAAAAACAAAGGCAGGAACTTAAAATATAGTCAGGAATAAGGCTAAAATGAATATTCTACAAACTTGTGGTAAGCCACAAATTTGGTTTTCAAGTTCCATAGGAGCCAATGCCACAAAAAAGGGGGAAACAATGTAATAACAATCAATGCAAAAAGGAAAACAAAAGATTACACCATTTACAACATTCATCAGATAAAAGCAAACTAGTGACTTAGGAAAAACATGTCTATTCTCTGGCCAAAAAATGGGCAGGATCTCTCCTGGGTTTTCTCATAAACAAAACCCTGTGTTTCATAAAGAGCAGTATCTTTAACACATCCTTGAACAAAAAACAACTACAAGTAGAATGTTTATTTTTGTTGAAATATGGACTACTACTACACTGTCAGTTATTGGGAGAGCCCAGTGAGGCTCCGAACGCACAAAATTTAAGGAGAAATCCACTGTCATGGTTGTGCACGTGCATCCTGAAATTCTGTGCCCTAGGTACCTCCCTTGCCTCCCACTAGCCCTACCCTGTCATTATGTAACTCATAGCCATATTCAGCAGGAGGAATTCTCTAAGGCTGTGGTTTACAATAGGGATGACTTTTCCTTCCAGGGAACATTTGGCAAAGACTGGAGACTTTGTCATTGCTGGGCAGGCACTACTGGCATTGAGTGGATAGAGGTCAGGGAGACTGTCGAACATCCTACAGTGCACTTGATAGCCACCCACAGCAAAGAATTATCCAGTCCAAAATATCACTAAGGCTAAGTTCAGAAACTCCACTTTCAGCAGAGCCATACTCCTTACCTGTGCTCATGTGGTAACTTGCTGCATAGGATGATTCTGCTTTCTTATCCTCATGGTAAATTAATCATGAGCTCTGCTGTTGTAACTTCCTAAATATCACCCCATCTTGCATTTGGACTACTGCCATGGCCCCAGTGGTAGACACTTTTAATAGCCTACAATAGCATCCCCGCAGCAACAGCATCTTTGCTTAGAAAAGTCATATTTCACCTTGGAATAAAAATAAGAGAGCTCTTGATTTAGACCAACCATGTTGATCTATTCTTCTTTGCCAAGGATTGACTTAAGTATGAGCATTTGCCCTCTTTCTGGCCAGTGATATAAAAGGGAAGCCTGCTGGGGGACTTCTAGAAAAGATTTTGACTTCTGATAAAAGGGACAGATAGAGCTAGTGTTGCTCTCCTTTCCCTTTTTCCTGACTTGAATGTGGACACTCCATGTCTGGAGCTGTGGTAGCCATTTTGATACCATGAGGTAACAAGGAAAAGGAAGGAAAGGTAAGAAGCAAAGAACACTGGAGCAAAAAGAATACACTCTTGCCACAGAGCTTTTCTGAGCTTGCAGTTCCTTTTGTCTGCAATGCTCCCCCTCTCTACCTCCCATGGTTAATTCCTAGTCATTCTTGACATCTCAGCTTAAGCCTCATCTGTGGGAGAGCCACCTTGACCTCCCTGACTCTTTCTGAACCTGTTAGAGGTTCATAGCATCATGTAAGCGTCCTTCACAGCATTTGCCAAAGTTGCGATTTCTCATGTGTTTGCGGTATGACTTGATTTTTTTTGTCTTCCTGACTAGACTCCAAGCTACATGACAACTAAAACTATCACAATATCTCTAGTCCCTGATATTTAGATGCTAGATAAGCAATTCTATTTTCTTATTTTTTTCTTTTCCTTTTTTGAACAAAAAAAGCTTAAATTATCTGGAAGTTAGAATGTCTTCAATATTTTAAGCCATCTTCCCAGAAAGTTATTTTGCCGACAGACTGTTTAATAAATAGTGAATGAGTATGAGTTCAAAATGGTTCTTCCTGGAAAATAACTAGAACCCAGATATTCTGTGTGGCCAATTAAATAGAAATTTTTATGACATAAGAGCACATTGAGCTGGGGCAGGCAGGAGTAACTTCCCTTCCGAAAGCTGAGGGGCCTGCAAGGAGAATACCTAAAAGGAAGTCATTCCACCTGTCATCAGGTGAGCTGAGAGAATGCCACAGGCAGGACCAAGATTCTCAGCAGAAAGTCATTTTGAATGCTTCAATCACCAGGCTAATGGGTGAATGAAGCCCTGAAGACATACAGCATATAACATGGCTAAAAATCCCAGTGCTTAACATGGAGGATTTTGTTTAATCTTCACAAAATGTAACATAATCATATGAGGTAGGTATGCTTATCTCTATTTTACAGAAGAGCAGGCTCTGCTGATAAGACAAAGAGGCAGCTTTGGAACTGAGGCTTGTCTTACTCCTCAGTTAATATTCTTTCCTCTCTACCAGTGGTTCTGAAACTTGACTAACATTGGGATCACTTGGGGAATTTTGGGTTCTATGCTAAAAAATTTGTGTTTAACTTTTTGGGAATTTAAAAAGATCCCTCCACGTGATTCTACTGTGCAGCCAGGGATGAGAAACACTGCACTCCAGCCTGGGCAACATAGCAAAATATCATCTCAGAAAACAAAACAAAAAATACTCAGAGTACTACAATCGTTCGTAGTGGGTTGAATAATGGCCCCTAAAAATACATGTACAAGTCCTAACCCCTAGAACTTGTAAATTTGACCTTATTGGAAAAAGAGTCTTTGTAGATATAATTAAGGATCTTGAAATGAAACTACAGTGAATTTAGGACGAGCCCGTACTCCAATGACAAGCATCTTTGTAAAAGAAAAGCCAAGGGAGATTTGAGACGAAGAGATACAGAGGAGAAGGCTGGATGGAGATGGAGGTAGATATTGACATTATGCTGTCATAAACCAAGCAACATCTGGAACCACCAGAAGCTGTAAGAGGCAAGCAAGGATGCTCCCTCATGTTTTCAGAGGAAACATGGACTGTTGACACCTCGATCTCAGACTTCCAGCCTCTAGAACTATGAGACAACAAATTTCTGTTGTTTTAAGCCACCGTGTTTGTGGCAATTAGCTACAGAAAACTTGGGAGATTAATACAAAGCTCCACCTCCAGAACTTCTGAGTCAGTTAATCTCGGACAGGACCTACACATTTGCATGCCTGACAAGTCCCCAGGTAATGCTGATCCTGCTGGTTCAGGGACCATACTTTGAGAACCACTGCTCTGTATCATGCAGTCTTTACCCAGCTGTTCAGCTTTCATAGCCTCTGCTTGTAACCTTTCTATTCAGGGATGTGAAAAATAACTAAGGAAAAAGAAATCTGTAAGCCTTCTAAATTTCAACTAACATTGTTGCTGATTCACTGTGTTATTGATCTTTATGAAATGGAGGTGATGCTCTCAGAAACTAGTGCGGTTCCTGAAAGTGGACCAGGAGTTCAATATGGAATACTTTTGTTCTTCCTTTACAATATCACAGGAATTATATAAGCAATTGTGTAATGCACAAAACACCAGAAGCCCTTCAGCTTCCTGCTAGCAGACCTATCTATGTGAGTTTCTGCCCGTTTTCTCTGCCTGTCTTTTGATTGGTTGCAGAGAATGAGGTGCCTCTTCGCCTGCTCAGCGTTCTTACCTCCTGCTATGTTGGGCATCCTATTGACTCACCTCTTCAGAGATGTTGCTCCACCAGTATCTAGTATCTAGTGTTCTGTGGCTCTTATCCATTTCCATTAACAGATACTCAAGATTTTAATCTCTTAAAATGAGTCTTTCTTTAGCCCCCGGTCTTTCAGACACCCCCATAATATTTCCTTTCCATCTTGCCTGCAAATTTAGTGTTGAAATACGCTGCATTTTCTTTCTTCATCCTGCTCACTTTTCTACCCCAGTAAGCTGCACAGCACCGTTCTAGGCACTCTTTTATCATGGCTTTGAGATCTACCTTCCTTTTCCTACTCCTTACATCTGGTTGTTCCTCAGTTGTCTTCTCTGGGCCTTCCTCTACTCATGCAACTCTCTTCCCGATTTATTCATCTACTTACAGGGTTTCGTCTTTGCTGATAACTCTCTGATCTTTATTTGCAGCTTAGATCTTTTTCTCTTGAGCTCTAGTCTCTAGCATCCAAAATGTCTCCATGGACACTTTAAAGGCAACATGTCCATGCCCCAATTCCTCCTCCCTCTTACTATCTCCCAATCTGTTCCTACTCCTGTGTATTGCTCTCTCAGGGTTGCACCTTGTACCTAGTTTCTCCAATGACATAACTTGCAGACAATAACACCAACAAATACTTATGGAGTGCCTCCCACCTGCCAGGCACTGTTCTATGAGCAAGAAATAAGCGGTGAACAAAGAAGTTGTGATCCTTGCCTTAGTCTTGGATTCCTGTCTCACCTTCTCCACCTCTTCCCATACCCAGTCAATCATCAAGGCTGGCCAACTCTCCTCTTTGACATCATCTGAATCCACCTACACTTTCAATCTCAGTCTAACCAACTGCCATCTCTTGCCTGGATGAATGTAAGTGCCTCCTAAATACTAGATATTGGTGAAGCAATATCTCTGAGGAGGCAAGAGTTAATAGGATGTCTAACATAGCTCTCCCTGCCCTGCCTGTCTCTCTTCCCCAATACGTCCTCCACATTGAAGAAACAATGGCCTTTGAAATTGTAACTATGATTATACCACCCTCTTGCTTAAAAGCTGGCGATGTTTCAACATTGCCTTTAGGGAACAGTCCATCATCCTTACGAGGGTTTATCAGGCCCATTGTGATATGGTACCAGCTTGTTATCCAGGCCTCAAATCTTGCTACAACTCCCCCTGTGCCCACCACATTTGTGTTCCAGTCATATTGAAACGCCTTCAGTTCTACAAACATACCACATTCTCTTTCATTTCAGGAAACTTTCAGGTGTGTTTGTCTCTAATTCTTCCCTTCCTGCATTTATCTTCTCCTCACTGCATTCATCACCCATATTTTACCAGTCATCCTGTAGATCTCTGCTCGCAAGTCATTTACTCAGGGAAGCCTTTCTTGATTCTTAAAGTCTGAGTCAGTCCCGTTTCTTGGTACTACTATAGTCCCCTGAGTAGCCTCAATGGTGCAAAAGCTCCTTGCAGACTGCTTGGTAATTACCTGTTTACTCATCTTTATTCCCCATTAGCAGGCATTATGTCATTTTGTTGTTGTTGTTGTTGTTGTTGTTTGAGATGAAGTCTCACTCTGTCGCTAGGCTGGAGTGCAGTGGCATGATCTCGGCTCACTGCAACCTCTGCTCCTGGGTTCAAATGATTTTTCTGCCTCAGTCTCCTGAGTAGCTGGGACTACAGGCGAGCGCCACCACACCTAGCTAATTTTTGTATTTTTAGTAGAGATGGGGTTTCACCATGTTGGTCAGGATGGTCTCCCTCTCTTGACTTCGTGATCTGCCTGCCTCGGCCTCCCAAAGTGCTGGGATTACAGGCATGAGCCACCGTGCCCGGCTGATGTCTACATTTTATTTCGCACACCTAGCACAGTGGGTGGCACATAGTAAATAATAAATACTTGTTACCTAGATCAGGGTTTCACGGCCTCAACACTACTGACATTCTGGGCTGGATAATCCTTGTTGTGATGGCTGTCCTGTGCACTGTAGGATATTTAGCAGCATCCCTGTGTCCTCTACCCACTAGAAAGCAGTAGCTCCTCGTTTTGCAGTTGTGACAACCAAAAATATCCCTAGACACTACCAAAGGTGTCCTGAGAAGCAAAATAACTCCTGGTAAGAGCATTTGGCCTAGATGGATAAGCTTACTGTTGGCAGATTTTGAGCTTAGAAGTGAGGAGGCAATGGCATAGGCAAAACATGGACACACTGGTCTTATAGACTGGACATAGGCTCTGAGGTGGGATGATACTACAAGACCCAAGTTAGGGGCATACTCAGGAGTAAATAGTCATGTAAGTGAAACATGGCCTAGGGTGTGTGGACACAGCCACAGCAGGAATTGAACACAGAGAGACAGAATAGCATTAATTGTACCTAGCTTTCAACTAGACACATTGGGCTTGAGTTTAAGCAGCTCCTGTTACCAACTGTATGACATTCGATGAATTATTTAACCTTTGTGAATTTTGGTTCTCGCATGCATAGAATGAAGACAAGAATATTACTGTATGGATTAAATAAGATAATATATCTATGAAATGTTGGCCCAGAGCACTATACATAATAAATACATGACAAAAGTTTATTGTTATTACTATTATCATTGCTGTGATTCTTGTTATTAATATCAGGAAGTCCAGTAAAGTGGAGAGTTCTGGCATGAGGGTCTGGTGTCTAGAAGTAGGTAACATGAGGAACAATTGGTAAGCAGATGGGAAGTCAGTAAGAGAGAGATGCTGACCTGGGGTCGGGGAACGATTCACTTGTAGGGAGAGGAGAAGCATGGGGCACAGCTTCTGCCATGGTAAAATCCTGGTACCTTTAAGGAGAGTGCAGACACACTGGAAAAATCGTTAAAAATGGATCTTGATGCAAACTGGGGAATCCCAAGTACTCTATATTTACTTTTAAAAACAGGAGCACTTATTCAACCAAAGGAAAATAATCCCAATAGTGAGAGGTGACAATGTGCTTGCAGCCCTCATTCTCAGCGCCTCCTCGGCCTCCTCGTCCACTCTGGCAGCGCTTGAGGAGCCCTTCAGTCCTCCACGGCACCGTGGGAACCCCTCTCTGGGCTGGCTGAGGCCAGAGCCTCCTCCCTCTGCTTGCGGGAAGGTGCGGAGGGAGAGGCGCAGGTGGGAACCGGGGCTGTGCTCGCGGGCCAGTGTGAGTTCAGGGGGGCACGGGGGTGGGCTCCCGGGCCGCACACGGAGCGGCCAGCCGGCGCTGCTGACCCAGGGCAGTGAGGGGCTTGGCACCTGGGCCAGCAGCTGCGGAAGTTGCACCCGTTCCCCCAGCAGTGCCGGCCCGCCAGGGCATCACTCAAATTCTGGGGGTCCTTAGCTGCCTCCCTGCGGGACAGGGCTCAGGACCTGCAGCCTGCCATGTCTGAGTGGCCCCCTCTGCAGTGGGCTCCCAAGTGGCCTGAGCCTCCCCCACCGGTGCCGCCACTGCTCCCTGGCGCCTGGTCCCATCCACAGCCCAAGAGCTGAGGAGTGCAGGCGCAGCTCAAAACTGGCGGGCAGCTCTGCCTGCAGCCCCAGTGCAGGATCCCCTGGGTGAAACCAGCTGGGCTCCTGAACCAGATGGGGACTTGGAGAACTTTTATATCTAACCTGAGGACTGTCTGTGCACCAATCAGCACTCTGTATCTAGCTAACCTAGTGGAGACTTGGAGGACTAGCACTCTGTGACTCTGTGTCTAGCTCAAGGATTGTAAATGCACCAATCGGCACTCTATGTCTAGCTCAGGGTTTGTAAATACACCAATCAGTACTCTGTGTCTAGCTCAAGGTTTGTAAATACACCTATTGGTACTCTGTGTCTAGCTAACTCTGTATCTAGCTAACTAGCACTCTGTGACTCTGTCTAGCGCAAGGATTGTAAATGCACCAATCAGCACTTTGTCAAAATGGACCAATCAGTTCTCTGTAAAATGAACCAATCAGCTCTCTGTAAAATAGACCAATCAGCAGGATGTGGGTGGGGTCAGATAAGGGAATAAAAGCAGGCTGCCAGAGTCAGCCAGCAGGGGCAACGCGGTCGGGTCCCCGTCCAAATTGTGGAAGCTTTGTTTTTTTGCTATTTGCAATAAATCTTGCCGGGCTGGTCCACGCTGGCTTGATGAGCTGTGACGCTCACCGAGAAGGTCTGCAGCTTCACTCCTGAAGCCAAGGAGACCAGGAACCCACTGGGAAGAACGAACAACTCCAGATGTGCTGCCTTTAAGAGCTGTAATGCTCACCACTAAGGTCTCAAGCTTCACTCCTGACAGGGAGACCACGAACCCACCAGAAGGAAGCAGCTCCAGACACATCTGAACATCTGAAGGAACAAACTCCGGACACACCATCTTTAAGAACTGTTAACACTCACCGCGAGGGTCCCTGGCTTCATTGAGTTCAGCAAGACCAAGAACCCACCAATTCTGGACACAATAGGAAGCATAACAATGTTTAATAAAATAAATTTTACTAAAACACCAGGGGTTTGGTCTAGGTCCTGCTGCCCACTGCACAGATAGCCAATAACTAAGACAACAACGATTACAGCCAAGGAAGAAGGCTTTAATTGGATGCTGCAGCCGAGGAGATAGATCAGTCTGAAATTAACCTCCTTGGCTGACTAAAATTAGGGGTTTATATAGCAGGGAAGAAATGTAACTATGTATGGGAAAATAGGAACCACATAGGGTAAGGAAGCAATTATGATGGAGGGGCTTGACCTCTCATTGTGTAGCTGAGATAATTTTGTGGATTTCAGTTCTTTGATACTTTTTGAGAGGCCTGGGGGTTCATTCCGAAGGAAGAAACTCAGTTAAAACAAATGTGAGTTTCAAGATTTAAGACCAGAAGGGTCAATTTCTATGTTTAACCAAGAAAACTAGCCAGGGGACTATTGTGTTGGTTTTAGGAAGAGCATCAGAAAAAATAAAAGTAAATCTAAATAAATACTGAAAAAGTAAAACAATAATAATGTCTTTAGGAGATTAAAATATATATGCATTAAAATACCTAACAAATACAGCATAAAATTAAGGAGTAATAGGCTCAACTACAGGTTCTCAGCTTCTAGAATTGTTTGGGGTATGGTAAAGGTATTCATTTATATCGTACTCTAATAAGTCAAGTATGCATCTGTTAAGAGTAATCCCTAAATGAAGAGTGAAATAATATATTACTAACAGGCTAATAGAAGGATACAATGTAATAATACATGTATTTTTTGTGAATCCAAGAAATGGCTTAAAAAGAAGAAACACACACACACGCACATACACACAGAGAGAGAGAGAAAATAGATTAAATTTTTGATAAAACATGTTATCAAAATCTATAAAATGCAGCCAAAGTTATCTTCAAGGGAAATTTGTTGCTTTATATGCACATACTAGAACAGAAAATATTCTAAAAATTAATCTTTTAGGTACTTGAGTAATTTCTCAGGAAGTTAGATAAAACTTTAGTGAATTGAAAGGAGATAGATGGAAATAATAAACAAGAGTAATAAAACAAACATATAATAAAGAAAATAAAACCATATGTTTTTTTGAGAAGACCAATAACATTTGTTTCTCATAAGAATTGATTAAAATTTTTACAAGGTATGCATTATTAATAACAAGACAGAAAAAGGTGATATTACCACTGATCCAATAGATGATATTAGGAACAATTACTTGATATAAATATAGTGTAAATAAGATGAACAAATTTGTGGAAAAATAACAGGAAAGGCAACACAAAAAGACATAAAAAATGTGAAACACTCTATATAAGAAATTGAATCTGTAATTAAAACCTCCCTGTTTAAGAAATATCCAGGTCTAGATGTCTTAACAAGTGAATTCTTCCAAACATTAAAAAATACATTAATTAAACAAAAAATTATTGATTAAGGTAAACATAAAAGAATTCTTAGAGAAAATGCTTCTTCAGCTTAATTTAAAGAAATTGACTTACATGGATTGAAGATGGAACGTGGGATGTTATTCAAAGAAAAAGAAAACACGTATAAGTGCACATAGCTGGGAAATGGTGGGGGCTGGGAGAAATCACATACAGCAGTCCCCCTTATGTAAAGTTTCATTTTCTGCAGTTCCAGTTTCTGGCAGTTGCACTGTCTGAAAATATTAACTGGAAAATTCCAGAAATAAACAATTTATAAAATTTAAATTGCACACTGTTCTGAATGGTGTGATGAAATCTCACACCTTCCTGCTCTGTCCCACAAATCATTCCTTGGTTCAGCATATTCATGCTGTATATACTACTTGCCCATTTAGTCACTAAGTAGCCCCCTAGGTTATGAGATCAAGAAACAAACAGCATACATACATACATAAGGTGCCATACTATTCTGTTTCAGGCATCCACTGGGGGTCTTGGAACGTATTTCCTGAGGATAAGGAGGGACAGCTGTATTTGGGACATAGTGAGAGATGAATCTTACTGAAGGGGAGAAACCAGATTGCAGAACTCCCTGAAATAAATTAGTTAGAAAGTTGGAAGGCTAATGGATAGAAGACTGAAAGCAGTAGAATGAAAACTATTGATCTGGACCAATAAGTAAGAGCAAATCTCTGAGATTCATAATATGAGAAGCAGCCAAATGAACGCACTATGTAAGATAAATATTATTGGAAGCTTTATGTGGGAAAGATTGTGAGCAAGGTGGAGCAAGGAAAGGCACTCAGAGATGGTTGCAGGAATCAAGGTGTGAGGTGGAGAGATCCCGGCCTGGAGTGATATCTCCAGGAACTGCAAAGAAGGTTTGAATCTATGGATATTTTCAGGGAGTGAGAGACAAAGGAGTAAGTAACCAAGATGACAGAAAGGCAAAAGGGAAGAAGGAGAGTGAGGTAGGAGCCCTGCCCCTGGGAATCAAGGTGGATTTCTATTAAATCTTGATGCAACAGACCAATTGTTCCAAGGTCACCTTGAATATTTTTATTTGATCCGCACAGGGCTGGTGGAGTGTCTCTCCCTCTGGACAATCCTCCCTGCTTCTCCTTTTTCTCATCCCATGGCTGCAATCCGAGCTAAAACAAAAAGACATCTGTAGGGCATTCTGCTAAGTCTGCAGTGACCTTGTTTTGACTGATTCGCCTGACTAGGTTTGGGACAGATTTTCCAAAATGAAGCACAGTTTTGTGTATAATAAATGCATGCACAGATATCTTTATTACTCTGTGGATTGTTTTTTTCTAATCCAATAAATATTACGCAAAGGTCAGGGTCAGAGTGAGATGGATTCTCCTCAGCAGCAGACTGTAAACACTCACACGATGAAACTAGAAAAGGCAAAAGGAGCGCTAATGGTGTTCATCCTTAATATCTGCATTTTTTTCGCTAATGCTCACATTTTATAAAACTGAAGTTCAAGACAACTTTTTCAATTTATGAGCAATAAGGAGCAAATGGAGAAGATCATTCATGAAAATGAGAAAGTTTTCCAATTATCAGTGACATTCATCTTTAAACCCCCAAAAGCATGGTTTTCCAGAAATGTTGCAGTCAATGTGAAAATGTAACTATTGATTTTACTTTTATGGCAACATTGTAGGACAGAACTTTAGAAACTGAGCATCAAAAAAGGTTTTAGAGATTAGTTTTTTCAAGCCATTCATTTTTACAAATGATTCCTAGATGACTTCAGTGACTTGCCCAAGGTCATGCAGGTTGGGATATTTATAAAAGTAATAGTACAGGTATTTCTGATGGCCTCTGAGAGAGAGAGCAAGAGATTTCTAATTCAGTCTCTGGAGATGTTTCTCATTTGTTACTATCAGCCCACAAACATGTGACTCTGCTTTCTAGAATTGCTTTTTAGACCAAAAGAAGACCAAGAAGTTGTTTAAATTATAGTGATTATGTCTGAAAGACTCTCTTTCTCCTCTTCTGCCATTTGAGAAAAAGAGAAAATCTAAATCAGGATAAAGACCAGAAAGAAGTGCAACTGTCATCTTTTTTTTTTTTTTTTTTTTTTTTTTTTTTTTTTTTTCTGTCTCTCTTTTGAAATTTTTTTAAACCGAGTAACACCTCTGGATCTCAGATCCTTCCCCTGTAAAAATGAAGCTGCAGGACTAAGTTGGGGCTAAGGGCTCATCCTCTATCCCAAACTTTGTAATGCCTTTTCTCATTGGTTTCACCAGGAGGATAGAAATGTGCTTTGCATAAAGCAGCCAATTTTCTGTCAACTTAGATGGCTTTTGTTTGCAGAAATGTTGGAGCAGGGCAGTGGTCGAGGCCCGTGATTTTACAGGCAGGGCTTTCTTTTCCACTGTATGTGGATCATGTGTTTTAGCCTACAGTTTTGCAATGCCTGGGTTGTCCTATAAGATTGCCTCAAGTCTCCTCCTCCCCACAGCTAACCAACAGGGTCTCAGGGGCAAACACCCCCACCCCAGGCTGTGAGATAAATCCAGCCTTAGCCTCCAATCTCTTAGTCTGAGTTTGGCTGACCTTTTCCCCACATTATAAATGGGGAGTTGCTTTGTTTCCCAAACCTGAACCCATCTATGTTCAGGTCTCTAAACTGACTCTCCACCCTGTTTCCCTGTGTCAGTATCCTGGTCTAGTAACCAGCAGAATATACATCACACTTAGAACATGCCCTGCTTGTTCTTACCGTTCTCTTACTGATCATGCGCCTCCATCACCTCCCCCCACACCATCTCCATGGAATGGAGTCATTCCCCTGCATATCAGTGACTTGGGGCCCAGCTATTGTTAAGATGTTTTCCAGATGTCCCTCTGGTTTCTCTGGATCACCCAGCACTTCCTAGAATCTTCTCTGCCATGCTGTGTTTTCAAGTCACATACTGTATTTCAACTTCCATAATTCTGGAAGCCCTCATTCTGGCTGCTGGCCTAAACAACTTACTACCTGGGCTGCCCATAATACATTCTCCAGGTACCGTGTTCCTCCTGCCTCATGGTTTCTCCAAAACCAGAGAAGAGTGAAGGATCTCCTTCTGTGTGTTTTCCTTTTTGATCATACATATTGGGAATTATTTGTGGATAAGACCAGATGTGTTAACTTTTTAATATCTGGTGTTTAACCTAGTGTCTGCCATTTAGTGCATGCTCAATAAATATAAGTCAAATGAATGAAGTAATGTCCTAGCATTCATTATCTTGCCCAACCCACTGCAGTTAACACTTCTATGCCATTTTCTGTCTTGAGAGCTGCATCTCCTTTCTGCTATCACTTCTCTTTTATATCACTCACTCAACAATAACCCAGGCATCTCTAGCAACCAAAGACACTCCAATCAAAGACTAAATTTTTATCTTATTTTCCAAAACTTACTTATTTCTTCAGAAATGGTCAACTAGCCTTGTGGAAACCAATTGAAGTTCATTATCTTTCTAAAGAAAAGCAAAATAAATGCATATGCAAGGCAGAATTAAAACTGAATAAACATATACATCTAAATGAATCATCCTTTTTCGCATTAGACCTGGATAAATGACATTTATGTGGTGTGGGTGTAGTGCAGTTATCTGTCACTGGAGACGTCTAAGGATGGCAATCAGTGTGAGTACAAGTTCTCAACAGCACATAGCACAGGAACAGCTGCAGAAATAATAAATACTAAAAACATTGCCTTCTTCACCCTCAAACCCATATTTATCAGAAGTGAAGTAGGTTGAAGGAGAAAAAATAATAATTGCCAATCAGGAGGCACTTTACATACATAATTTTATAATGTAAGTCAGAGCATGTTCCTCCTGACTGCCAATGGCTTTTCTCATCATGCAGAGTAAAGGCACAGACCTGAAGGTGGCCTCAAAGGCCATGCAGAGTCTGCAACGGCTTGCCTCCCTCACCTCATCTTCCATTACTTGCTCCTCCTGCTTGCGCCTCTCCAAACACACTGGTCTCTGCTGATTCTCGAATGTTCTGGTACACGCCTGGCTCAGGGCCTTCCTACTTGCTGTTCCGTCAGCCAAACATTTATTGTATTAGTTTGTTAGAGTTGCCACAACAAAGTACCAAAAGCAGATGCGTAAGATCACAGAAATTTATTGCTTCATGATTCTGGAGGCCAGAAGTCTGAAGTCAAGACATCAGCAGGGGCATCCTTCCTCTGAAGCCTCTAGGAGAAGATCCTTCCTCGCCTCTCCTGGATCCTGGTATTTGCCAGCAATCCTTGGTGTTCCCTGGCTTGTAGTCACATCACTCCAGGCACACTGCAGGCATTCTTTGTGTCTTCACATCATCTACCCTGTGTACCTGTTTCTGTGTCTAAATTTCTACTTTTTATAAGGTCACCAGCATATTCTATTAGGGCCCACCCTAATGACCATATTAAACTCGATGACCTCTGTAAAGACCCTGTTTCCCAACAAGGTTACACTCGGAATTACTGGTCTTCGGAACTTTCACCTATCTCTTCAAGGAGACACAGTTCAACCCAAACCACTCTTCTCCCAAATATCCCTACAACCTACTCTCTCATCTCTTTATTGATCACCTTCTCAGTGAAGCCTTCTCCAACACCACATCACAATTCCACCTCTCCCTGCACTGTTGTCATTCCCTGCCCCACCCTCACATGGTTTATGTTTCTTCCCTGGTTCTTAAAACCATCTTACCTACTATTTATTCTCCTTAATAATCTTGTTTTTGTTTATCTCCCCTGATAAATTATCAACTCCCCAAAGGCAGTGTTTCTGTCTGCTCGGTTCACTGCCATTTCTCCAGTGCCCAGAACAGTGCCTGATCCAGTGTAGGCAATCAACAGATATGCAATAAATACATAAACTTTCATCCTCAAGTCAGCCTTGAAGTTATCGAAATGGTTGTCATCCCCATTTTATAAATAAGACAAGTGATGCTGGAAAAGATTAGGTATCTTGCTCAAGATAATATAGCTAATGAGTTTTGGAGCTGGGATTTGAACCAGGTCAAATTGACTCTAAAGTTTGTGGTGTATCCATTATGCTGTGCTGCCCAAGGCAGAAGGAGGGACTTCCTGCAGATGTGTGAGGAATTCTGCAGCTGCTTAAATTATTGCTTTTTTTCCTCTGGATAAAACAGCACTTGAAAAACATCATCAAAATGTAAATCTTCAAGTCTAGGTAAGTGGTCTGGCTCAGCTAGCAATGTCGCTCAGACAACTGCGACATTAGAACACACTGTGTGTGTCTCTAAATTTTTTTGTTTTAAATCCAATTAGACAAACTATTCTTTGGCTCAGGTGATGGTTTTATTTCTCTGGGCAGATTAGAAAACCAAGAACCATATGCAGTCTGAGTTCCCAGACAGCTGGGAGTTAGGTGTGTATTGCTGCTTTTAAATTGTAGGCACAAGGGCTTCCAAACCAGAGTGAAACTTGAATGTCAAATGAACAGATGCTGTGGTTATAACCCCCAAACCCTCACTTAACCAGCAAACACATGTACTACATTTCCACAGGCAAAGAAAGTTAAACAATGATCTCACTAAATCAAGCCCCAAACCTGCCAGTGAGGCAAAAGAAGTTGTTTCTATTTGAATTATCCAGATTGCCTGTCAGCATGGATCACATCCACTGGATAATTGCTGATCTTTTCTCTTTGCTCTGCTTGCATGGCCACAGTCTACAAGTCATTGTTCAGTGGAAATCACCCATTGCTGACATGTTTCTGTCATGGCAATGATCCTGAAATAAGCCAGGGACATTAACCAGAGCTGATAGTCATGTGTGGCTGTGTCTGCCGTCATCAAAGGTGGGTCTAATCAATGGTGCAGAGGCAGAAAGAGATGGTCAGGCTAGAAACAAAACAGGTTTGCAATATATAGTTCCATATCTGGATAATATTAATAAAAAGAAAATTGTAAAACAACAAAAAAAATGTACAAGAAAAACCAGAAAACAAGGAAAGTGACCCAAGTCCTAGAATTCAATATTATTATCCAACAAAGTTAGAAAAAAAAATGGGATAAAAATGTCCAGTCTTTGGCTATAGAGGTTGGAAGAACTCTGGATCTGAGTGCTCTGGATCTGAGTGCTATAGATTGGCTATGTTGATCAGATTTTTTGGATATTCTTTATGCAGGTCTGGTTAACTTGTCTCACAGTAAATTGCACATGGTAAACATTACAACATGGGAAAGCGTTCACTCTCCTGTATTCTAAACTAGAATTCATAGAAAGGAAGTTCCTTGGGCTGTGCTGTACAGACCTTCTAGCCTAGAGAAGTCCCGCGTACCTGGGAATGACTACAGATCTTGTTTTGCACAGCAGATGGAATCCAGGGAAGGGAAGGCAGGCTGCTGCTGGAGAGACATGGAACATTGTGTTAAGCCCGTGCTGACCTGTCATTGATTCAACTAACAATGGGCCATTGCTTTTCTCCCCGACATACTCCTTTTTAACTCCCCCACCCCCCACCCCCAGGGAATCAGGCCTTGATATTAGTCATATTTCCCAATTCCGTGTGAAATTGGTCAGAGGCTGAAAATGACTCTTAGTATGGTGGGTGTTAAATTTTGGTTTATAGCTCTCACTTTGCACCTCTCTAGCTTGGGTAGGCCTTAGAGATTACTGTACATTTTAGTACAGTTTCATCATTCCCATATATTGCAGTTCCAGGGAATATTGCTTTCTTAAGCCTACAAACTTTTATTACTCTATCCAAAGATGAGGATAAAGTTTCAAAATTTATTGCCCAACCTGCTTCTGTGAAATACATCCACATCCGCAAGCACGCAGCTGAATGCGCCAAATTGCATGGACATGCACGAATCAGTCAATCACCACCTGTGAATATACAAGCAATTGATGTGTTGTGAAGATGCAGATGGTTATGCGTGGATGCATATTACAACCTCCTTTTACCAGAGAAAACACTTTCAAGACGACGAGTGCTGTGTTACAAACAAAACATTTGGACTAGCGTTTCTACCTACAAAGGAGTTTCCTACCATTGCCCTTAACGGATAGAAATGTTTTAAAACTCTTTCAGGCTACTCTTAAGATGTGGAAAGCACTGTTAAGACAAAACCAAATAAAATGTTACAGTTCCAAAACTTATAGCAATTGCTTCTGTTTCTTTGTCATACGGAATGGTTTAGAAAAAAACCATGTTATTCATGAAAATGTTTTGTTTGGAAAACACCTGTTTGGATTTAAAACAGCCATATCTTGTCAACAAAGAGAACTTCCAGTGACTCACTTTGTGGTTGCAAATACTATCCTCAAATGTGGAAAATTTTTAAAGAAAAATGTGAGTTCTACAGGGAATATTAAATAGAGGACTTATTAGATGAAAAACACCATGAAATACTAGCTACTACAAAATCTAATGTTTCAGAAAACAGGAGATATGGAATCACAAAGCGTTTTAAATATTGTTTTAAGTAAATACCTATTGGGCAAGGGCAACAGTTCTGTATCACTCCCCTATTCAGGAAAAACTCAATCCTTTACAAAGTACAGGCAGTGAGCCAAGGGGTTGGGACTTACTCCACAGAGCAGGTGACCATGGTGGTGGCTCTTGTGGATTTTTTGCTTTTTTTAACCCCGTGAGAAGTAAGAAATCTGGCTACATCTAAATAGAGGTCTGGCCTGTGCCCTTGGTTTATGGGGAGATAACCTTGAAACCCTTAGAATTTCCCAAGCTTTAAAAAGATATATAAAATGTAAGTATTTGTTTTTCATGGTGGGCCACTGAGACCACACCTAAGAGTTGGTTTAATAAGATGACTCAGGATGAGGCTGGCCACACTTGACAGTCTTTGAGAGAGCGGGTAGGAGGTTGGCAATGCCAGAAAGGCCAACTGTATGATTCGAGGGTGGAAGCTTTTTGTAAGGAAGTATCAGTAGACCCGGAGACTGAGTTCAACCCATGTCATGAGACCTCAATAAACACTATGGATTCAAAGCTTGTGTGAGCTTCACAGGTGAGCAATACTCTGTGTGTATTGTCACACATCAATGCCAAGCAGGCCAGTGCATCCTGAAGATGATGGAGGATTGGTGTTGAGAACTATGTTAGACTCCACCCTATGTGTCTCTTTCTTTGTCTGGTCCTCATTTGTATTCTTTCCCTGTAATATACATGACTGTGAGTATAATAGCTTTTAGTGACTCTTTTTAGTGGATTATTTAGCTTGAGGGTAGTTTGGGACAACTCCTGAACTTGCAGGTGTCAGAAATCTTGGGCAGACTTGTCAGTCTGGAGGACTGGGCCATTCACCTCAAAGTATGGCTCGTTCCCAGGTACCCCTACCTATGTGGATGTCTAGAACCGAGCCAGACTAACAAAACCTATTCATGAAATGTTAATTTGAGGACTGAGGAGGAAGGTCATATCTCAGACTCATAGTGGAGATGACCCCTGCTAGTGAGGTTCCCATGCCCATATGAACCTTGTAGGAGTAGAGCTAGAAAGAAAAAATATAGTAAGCCTTTCATATCCATGGAAATCAGTTCTAGAACTTCCAGTGGACACCCAAATTTGCAGATGCTCAAGTCCCTTATATAAAATGATCTAGTAGGCCAGGCATGGTGGCTCATGCTTGTAATCTCAGCACTTTGGGAGGCCAACGTGGGTGAATCACCAGAGCCCAGGAGTTTGAGACCAGCTTGGGCTACACAGTGAAACCTCATCTCTACAAAAAGATACAGAAATTAGCCAGGCGTGGTGGTGTGTGCCTGTGGTCCCAACTACTTGGGATGCTGAGGTGGGAAAATCGCCTGAGCCTCAGAAGTCAAGGCTGCAGTAAGCAAAGATTGCACCGCTGCACACCAGCCTGGGTAACAGAGCAAGATCCTGTCTCAAGTAAGTAAGTAAGTAATAAAATAAAACAAAAGTAAAATAAAGTGGTATAGTACATACTCTTTACTGTTTGTTTCCTACCCAAGGCCCAGGGAGCATGGAAGGACTAGCCAAACCTTGGTTACATGGGAAAAGGACGAGGAAGGAGACTAGCATAGGAAGACAAAGGAAAAGTCAGAAAGGAAATATAAAGAAGAGACAGAAAGATGTTGCAAGTCACTGCATTGAGTGATTCTTGTATTGCCAAATCCACCATGCAGCTAGAGAGATTTCAGCTAGAGAGATTTTAGCTGAGACATTTCAGCTAGAGAGATTTCATATTTGGACATCCACTCATTACATTATAGAAGTTTTATTTTTAATAATATTTTTACTGAAACATTTCAGAGAATCATGTTGATGGAAATACTATTATACTTCTAAGTGTTGAAGGAAGGAGCAGAAATTACACATTTTTTGGCAGATATGGAAATTGAAGTCTAGGAAAATTAAATCGCCTGTGGTCATATTCTCCTTTGCAGACAAATATTTTAGAGAATAAAGTCTCAGAAGAAATTCCTCATCACTGACAGTAACAACAACAACAACAATTCCAAGAAGAAACTAGCAAATGGGAAATGAAATGATGTGGAGAAACCAATGAGTAACAACAGTGTTTTTTTTAAATTAAAAACTGAAATATATACCTGCTAAAAAAGGGGAAATTAAACAAACACTGTATGATGGAGGGTAATAAAAGAAAATATTTCCCCAAGAAAAAATTTCAGGATTGTATCAAAGGGTTCCTTTGAAATTGATAAAAATGCTTTTCTTCATTTCTTCTCTCTCGGAAACTTTATCCTTTCATTAGAAGTCAGCCATGTGCAGGAATTATTGATAGCTGCAATATTTCATCTTGTCTTTTTAAATAAGTCACTGCAATGCATGCGCAGCCTGTGAACTGTGCTGAGGTTTCTAAGAAATGTTCTCCATTGCTTGGTGCAGCTGTTCCATGGGTTGACCCCAGTTGCATTAGTGATATTAGGAGAGGTTGAGTTGTTAAAGGATTAGCTTGAGTTGTTAAAGGATTAGCTTGGTTTGCTGGTCACCGATGATGAAGACAAAAGCTGAGGAAATATTTTTAGACAAAATTTTAGCCCATGTACTTTGTTATTTGTTTAGATGGCAACCCATGAGTGAGATAGTATTGTAGTGACTACTGGACAAATGAAGGCTTGAAAGATTTACTGAAAGTCATACTCGTATCAAATGGCAGAGTTGAAACTTAAACATGCTGCCCATATCCACTGTTTGCTAGAACTCTCAAGTCCCTGTATCTGCAATTGAGGAAAGAATAGTATTACACAATCTTGCACTGCCCACTGCCAGCCCTGAGCACAGTAGATACTACTGCCTTTCATTTTATTGTAGAATAAAAGTCTCTTGGTCTATGCCAAGGACATCAGTGTAAAAACTAGATGCATAGGAAAAGTAGGTCATAGAAAGTTAAGCATGTCAAGTGTCCCTGCCCTCCTTGTCATCCTCTGAACCAACCCTCTCCATTCCTCTACTGAAGCCCCTCTCTGCTCTTCTTTTTTTCTGTATCTGGATGGCTCTCCTCCTGCCTGGCTTCATTTCCAAATCTTTCCCCTAATGCCCAACTGAAATCCCACCTTTTCCATGAAATTCTTCCTGAATCATTCAATCTTTATCTTTTCCACTTTTCTCTGAACCCCTGTCACATAAAATGTAGCCATTGTGCAGTGGAAATTGCATGAGGCTGGGAATCAGAAGTCTCTGGTTCTAGTCCTTCTGTAACCAATAAGCTCAGCTCCTTAAACAAGTCATGTAACTTCTTGAGGTCTGTTTCTCCCGCTGTAAAATGGGGTGGGGAACATCAGAATAAATGTTCTTTAAGGGCCATAATCAAAATGAATAATATGCAACTTTTTCACATAGTTAGGTACACATGGTTAGATACATGGTTAGAACATTTATGAGGACTACTTCATTTGTAAGTTTTGTTTCTACAGTAAAATTTATAAGCCATATTATAAATTTCCTTTATAACCCCACAAGGCCTAGTTCATTGATAAATTTGGTTATACTGGCAGGGTGCAGTGGCTCACACCTGTAATCCTGGCATTTTGGGAGGCTGAGGCAGGTGGATCACCTGAGGTCGGGAGTTCAAGACCAGCCTAACCAACATGGAGAAACCCTGTCTGTACTAAAAATACAAAACTAGCCAGGCATGGTAGCACACGCCTGTAATCCCAGCTACTCCGGAGGCTGAGGAAGGAGAATCACTTGAATCCAGGAGGTGGAGGTTACGGTGAGCCGAGATTGCACAATTGCACTCCAGCCTGGGCAACGAGAGAGAAACTCAGCCTCAAAAAAAAAAAAAAAAAGAAAAGAAAAGAAATTGGTTATTCTTTGATTGATTGAAAAATCACTTTGTGGGCCAGGAGCAGTGGCTCACGCCTGTAATCCCAGCACTTTGAGAGGTTGGGGCAGACGGATCACGAGGTCAAGAGATCAAAACCATCCTGGCCAACGTGATGAAACCCCTGTCTCTACTAAAAATACAAAAATTAGCTGGGCATGGTGGCACGTGTCTGTAGTCCCAGCTACTCGGTAGGCTGAGGCAGGAGAATCGCTTGAACCCGGGAGGCGGAGGTTGCAGTGAGCCGAGATTATGCCAATGCACTCCAGCCTGGGACAGAGCGAGACTCCATCTCAAAGAAAAAAAAAAAGAAAGAAAAATCACTTTGTTGACATATACATTCAGTCTTTTGAGGGGGTCTCTGGATGTAATTCAAGATGATCATGAACTTGTAAATATATTTCTTCCTAGGTACAGGCAGTATATGTATTTATAATGATAATAGCTTACACTGACTGAGCACATGCTCACTACCAGTTTCTGGTCAAAGTGCATTTCAGTATTTATTCATTTATTTTCTACAACACTAATCTGAGATATGAGCACTGTTATCTCTCTTTTTATTAATGAGGGAACAGTAACATATAGGATTTGAGTATGTTGCTCAATATTGCAAAACCAATAAGTGTCAGACTCAGAATTTGAACAGACATCTGACTCCAAAACCAGTACTTTCCCTCATTGGTCTACATTTACATTGTGTTGGGCACAAAGGAGCACCGTGCCCACAAGAAGAAGGACATGTGATGTTAGCAAATAGTTTGTTTTTCTAATCTATGGAGGCAGAAAGAGAAGTGAGGTTTAAATAAGTGATTTCCAGGCTACTCTTGAATTTTAGGAATATCTCAGTCTAAGTTGGCAAAGGCAGCATCTCTGTTATTGGATAAATTTGTTTTAACTTCATGCAGACTTTTGTTATCAATTAATCCAGGTGAAAAAAGTAGAAGAAAAAATGGCAGTAGTATGGCCATACTTTTCTATAAAATACATTTACATATATCTGCATGTGTGTGTGTGTGCATTTAGATATATAAAATGGAAAGAAATACAAAATATAAACAGTGGCTACATCTGGGTGGGGTGGGATTGTGATGTGAAACATTTTCTCTCGTTATAATTTTCTCTAATTTTCAAATTTTCTAAATGTTATTGCATTTTCAATAAGCCTCATTTTGAATCATATAAAAACTACAGTCCCATTAAGCCTGAGTTTAGTTTTAGCAACTCACATATGGCAGGTTGTTACTTTGGCTCCTTAAAAGTCATTTCCAATCTCTTCCTGAGTTGAATGTGCTCAGAAAAGTAAATCATCTTCCATGCCTAAATCATGTCTTAATCCTCTTAGAATTGGGGACGTCAGGGCTCTGGGAAGGGTCTTGTAGTTTCTAGAGTTTGAAGAAGCAGACAAGGCAGAGAGTGGGACCATAGCCTGGTTGCATGTACATTTAAAATGCAAGACACATATGTCACCCAGGGCTTCCCTCCCCTGCCTCATGACAGTTTTGCATAAAGGGATATTGAGAATTTAGAAGAAACACTGTTGGCATTTGAAGACCAATTAGTCTCATGGATCTCCACCCCAAGTTGTACAACACAAAGGTCCTCTCACTCAGCAATCTCTTCTCCCTGGGAAGAGAACCTGGGGTCACAGCTTGAATTCAGGGTTCTCCTCTCAGCAAAGGTATCCTTTGCTAATAAGCTCCAATGCCTGAAACTGCAGCTCTCCAGTTAATAATGGTTACTTTAAAATGTCTGTCTGATTCTTTAAGGCTAGCGCAACTGAAAAAGCCATTCATTATAATAAATACACTATCCCTACACAACTGCTATAGTTTTAATGTCTCCTCCAAAAATCATGTTGAAATTTAATTGCCATTGTAACATGTTACAAGGTGGGAACTTTAAGAGGTGATTAGGCCATGAGGGAATTGGTACCATTATAAAGGAGTGAGTTTGTCCCCTTCTTCCTCTCTTGCTCTTCTGCCTTCCATTATGGTCTGACACAGCAAGAAGGCCCTTGCCAAATGCCAACCTCTTGATCTTGAACTTCCCAGCCTCCACAACTGTGAGGAAAGAGACGTTTGGTGGTTTGTTTTTTTTTTTTTTTTTCATAAATTACCCAGTCTCGGGTATTCTGCTATAGTGTCACAAAACAGACTAAGACACCAACTTATTCACATTTGTGATTAGAGGATAGGGCAACGGATTTCAGTTATGCTTCACTCATTCATTATTTCATTTCCATATTTAGTAAGCGTTATTATTAATTGTTTACTATGTGTCCTACCCTGAGACAGGCATTGAACACATGACAAAAAAAACAATGTATTCAGCCTGATTCATGAGTTGAGAGTCTAATGAAGGCTACCATTAAGTACACAGGCAATTATAGGGCAACAGACAATTAGAGTGCTGGATTTGTGAACCAATTTCTCAGATAGATATCAAAATATTTCAAGGTGTACAAGACTTTGCATGAAAGTACTTGCATAGAAGTACAAATTAGTTTGCTTAAATGAGGGCTGACTACTGTTGAGACCAGTATATTGATCTAAAATGAAGTGCTTTTCTGTTTAAAAGAGGTCAAATGTGTCACCTATCTAAGCTCAGTAAGCTCAGTCATCAGATGCACCTTCTAAATAATAGCAACTTTATTTGCAAAGCATCTTTTATCTTGTTAGTCTATAACACGCTTTATAAACTCAATAAATGACTATAATATATTTTTATAAACACTGGTTAAAACACTGACATTTTAATATATTTCATGTCATAAAGTATATTAGTTTTCTAAAAAAGCCCTCCAACAGTAATTTTGTTAGTACTTACATTAAAAGATGCCACTTGTACTTCATAAAACATATCAACCTGCTGACAGAGGAGAGCATTTTTTTTTCTCTTGATAGGAACATAGTTTCCTAACAAACTACTGGGTCTGCTTTATGCTTCTCTCTTCATTTTCCCTGACCTAATTTTATAAAAGTAAAAACTGAAGAGTTGATAACAACAGAAGATACACACACAATCACCTTTCTGGTTGATAATCCTGCTGTGATCTTAGTGTAATGTTAATGGGCCAAAAATGTGTGTGTTGTTAATTTAGTGACTTGTGAGAAAGCATCTGGAGTTTAATGTAGCAACGCTGACTATGCAAAAAAATGTAATCATAATGCCGGCAAGGCTCAGTGCTCTGGATGAAGCCCAACTTGTTAGTCAGCGCCACGAGGGCGTTTAAACCCAAGTTGGGGACAGGGTAGTTCACAGGAAATGCCACAACATGTTGCCTCAGATCGTCTACCATTTGGTTATAACAGAAAAACAATTTGAGGGAGAGTTTTGCATAAACAGATGAAAAAGAAGCACATTTTGGGAAAAGAGAAGAGAATAAGGAAATGCTTTGTTCTTGCTTTTGTTTTGCTTTGTTTCATGTCACTTTACATGTCCTTCATCTGATAAGTCATTAAGATATATCAATAAGTACTTTTCTATAGAATATATACTCAATTGCCACAATGACATCACATTTAGAGATATCTCTAGACATTTGGTAATATTGAGTCCTCTGTGGAGGAACAATAGTGGATGCTTGTTTCCTGGAAAGCAAGTTGGATGAGGAGAAGACAGAAACAAATACATAAGTGTTTGGAGCTGTGTTTCATTCTCTTCAGAAGGCAAAGAAGCTGGTAGCAAGTGTTTTGATCATTTGCCTATTTAAGCAATGTCTGTGATATTTTGACATCATCATTTTCAGTGCAGATAAGTAATTTGATGTCTAAAATGTGTATATATTAATGTTAGAATTCTCTGGAGCTAATAACTGAGCATTATGAGAATGTATATCATCAAAAGGATTTACTTGGCCTAAATTTTATTGCAGTTATATAGGGAATAACTTCACAAACCACTCTTCTGGGGTGGTTTGTATGAAGACAGTGGAACGGGTCCCTTCACATTGGGGTTTATATTCACGTGTGGTCGGGCCCAACATTCTATTCAGCATAGATGTAACATTCCAAGTCCTACTTCTATCTCCAAGTTTATTTAGTGACTGAGGCAAGTCACTCTGTCCCTTTGCAGGACTTTTTTTTTTCTGTTTGTAAATCGGGGACAAATAGTATCCACCTTATATGTTTTTTGCAAGATTACAAATAGCACCAAAGGGAAAAAAAGTATGCAAAGTTATTGTGGAAAGCATAAGGAGATATGTACATTTAGTAGTTTGTTGTTATACTAAAATAATTTTAGTATACCAGCTGCTTGTCCTAAGAGTTCTAAGGGGTACAGAAGCTTTATAGAGGAGCTGCTTTCAATGATTTAGACTCTCTGTATGGAAACTAGACATCCCTGGGAGGGACTGGGAGAAGTATATAAATACGTATATGGGCAGAGTTACCAGCAGCCAGAACAGACTTCATGATAATTCATTCCCTCCCTGTAAACTCCAGGAACGTATGGGAAGAAAACTGATTTTAATGTGAGTGCCTCCCTTTTAACCTTACTGGACACATGATGACATTATTTCATCGTATGTAATAATATGTCTGTGTGCAGGTGATGGTTTCTAGGCTATTTTAAGTATCTCTGCCTACATACATAGTTAGACATCCTTCAATTTGTCAGAATCTTAATGGCAACAAAAATTGACCTCCAGTCACATGTTCATTCTCATGATCCCATACAGACAATATGTAATTGAAATATAGAAGAGATAAAGTGAATAAAAACGAACCTCAAACTTTTATCTTTATTCTTCCCTTCTAGTCCCTATCCACTCCTGTTTTCCTCCAATAATGAAAAAGTATAATAGAAGACATCTAAAGTAGAAGACAGATTGTCAAATGGTTATTTATCGTCTCAGAAGTTATTATAGAAGGAACTCCCAGTTCTCTGTAAAAGAGTCAGCATTTCCTCCTACCTGTTGACATCCTTCCTCAAGCCCTCACTACACAAAGAGGAAGCACCTTCTCTCTAGGAAGAAGTGATGGGTCATGGCAAGTTGACAGATAATTACAGGAGAAACAGAGAGCACAATTACCAGTGTTTGAAATGGTTGATGTAAAGTGAAAAATTGAGACTTAACTGAACGACTTTCACAAAACAAAATGGAATTCCCAAATACTCTGTAGGGGTGTAGCAGAGAGGGCTCTAAACTAACCCCAACCCACTTCTATTTTCTCTTAGGCCACCTGCTAGACTACATTCTCCACTCTCCTTTCAGTGACATGAGCTCTTTCTGCAAAGAAGTAGTTAAGAAGGGGAGCATGCTTTCCCCCTATTCTCTGCCCCTCATCAACCAGCTGAACAGAAAAGACTTCAAGGAAATAGAAGAGGACAGGGATGATATAAGGTAGGATATTAAACAGGAATTTATATGAGTAAGAATATAGCCTACATTAACAGATAAAAAGAGAAAGACATTGTCTTTCCAAACTGAATGTATAGAGCAATTCCACTGACCAGTGAAATCACTGACTTAAAGCTGTGACCTAATGACCCTCTAGAGTCTACACTAGTAGTCTTCCAGCCATGGTCTCCAAGTGAGCAGCATCAACATTACCTGGTAACATGTTAGAAATGCAATTTCGGGCCTGGTGCAGTGGCTCATGCCAGTTATCCCAGCACATTGGGAGGCCGAGGAGGGAGGACCACGAGGTCAGGAGATGGAGACCATCCTGGCTAATGCAGTGTGAAACCCCATCTCTACTAAAAATACAAAAAAATTAGCTGGGGGTGGTGCCGGGTGCCTGTAGTCCCAGCTACTCTGAAGGCTGAGGCAGGAGAATGTCATGAACCTGGGAGGTGGAGCTTGCAGTGAGCCGAGATCAGCGCCACTGCACTCCAGCCTGGGAAACAGAACGAGACTCCATCTCAAAAAAAAGAAAGAAAGAAAAAAGAAAGAAATTAAATTTCTTGGATCCCACTCCAGACCTACTGAATCAGAAACTCTGAGGGTGGGGTCCAACAATTTTAATAAGCCTGTCTGGTGGTTCTGAGGCATGCTGAAGTTTGAGGACCATCGTTCTAGAGACTTCAGCACCAGGACAGATCTTAAAACACGTTTTCAGAGGTAAACGGCCCAATGCTTCAAACTTTGACATTTTGATATATTCTTCAGGCATATTTGTAAACGTTGGAAGAATACACTGAAACAAAGGCATTTCTGACACTTTGCTTCAAGACAGAATCAACTTGGGAAGAAACAAGACTTGCATCAGGTTAATGAGCATCAGGTTTGCTTAGTGCCTTGAATGATCCCAAGCCTGTACATTGCCTGTTTTTGATCATGAGGGCAGGTAGGAGGATTTGTGTGGGGTGAGAAGAGATAGAGTCGTCTCAACATTAAATAAAAAGTAGCTTTTTTGTTGTTGTTCTAGTACACATTTAAAGGAGCTGAGACCCCCCAGAACCTCAAAGCTTGGAAAGTTTTGCATACTTTTCCAGCAGTGTCCTGAGTGCTCAGAAGAAGTAGATGTAGTGCTGTGTTAGATGGTCCTATCAGCAAGTGAGCCTAGGAGGCCACACAGTCAGCCTCTTCTTTAACCAACAGTTACCCTTTTGTTCTCAAGCCAAAAGAACTGTAAGGGACAAATACTATGCCATCCCTGCTTTATCATGGGGCACAGCAGAAGAACCCCACAAAAATGCTTAATCCCAGGGGCAGAGTCTTACCCACTTGGATGGCAGTGAAAAAGGGAAAGCTATACCATTTGCATTCTGCTGTCTGACCCTTCTATGGTACCATGTTGAACCCAGAAGGTCAGGTTCATAAATAATCCCACCTCCAGACTGGCCCCTATCCACATCCTATCAAGGAAGGCAAGACGAGATTTCATGGGTCAGCTAGGGGAGATTTGAAGACCTAACCTGTAGGTCACATCAATCTCAAATGGGTTTCCTTGCCTGCTTTTTGTTTCATGCTCAGCCCAGAGAGATTCACTCTTCTGGGTGAAATGGACTCTCCCTTCCCTTCCCCTGCCATGACCAATACCAGGAGGGTGGTCCTTTATCAAGACAGTATATACTGTCACAAGGGTCCACACACAGCCTAAGAGGATGGGAGGACTAGAACAAGACTGATTTCTGTGATAGCCAGGCCTGAGGCTAAGGTAAGGCAAGCAAAGCCCACAATGCACTTTCCTCAGACACAATACTAAAGTGTTGCCCCCCAAAAAATAAATAATCATCATAAATAATATTTTAACGCAACAGTTTTTGAAAACTGACAATCATGCAAAAAATTCATGATGAGCAAAATACCAAACTTTTCAATAAAGACAGGATCAGTATCACTGAGTTTTCCTCTTGCTTTGGGCTCCAAAGGTTTTACACAGCATTGTTGGTGACAGTCACCGACAACAGTGGAAATAAGTTCAGTTACATATAGAATAGACAGGTGGGTGATTAGTAAAAGCTCATTCTCTGAGGTCAGAATTACTAGTGTAAAAAAAAAGAAGAGAGAGAGAAAAAAAAGACAGAAGAAGAAAGGGAAGGGGAAGAAAATCTACTGAGCACTTATCGTGTGAGGTATTGCATTAAGTACATTACATGTATTCATTCATTTGGTCCTCAAAACACTATGAATAAAATACCATCATCAGCACTTTATCAACAAGGACATATTCACAGAGAGGTTAAATTAGTTGTCCAAGTTCACATAGTAAGTGGCAGAGCTGGGATACAAACCAAGGCTTGAGAGTCCTTGTTTTTAAGCAGTATGAAGACAAGAAATAGAGAAAAGAGCCAGGGAGGAAATGAAAGGGAGAGAAAGCAGTAGAGAGTTCTTTGTATTTGCCAATAGCAAAGGAAACATGAAGAAATGCTGGCTGTTTGATGAAGACCGTTTTAGCATCTTTGAACAGGAGACAAAAGCATATTTGAGGCCCTTGCTGTCATGCTGGCACAAAATATCTACTTAATGTTGGTTGTTTTCACATCCTGACATCTCCCAATTGACAAGGAAATGCTTAGCATGCCATGAAATGAACAGGAGCCAGAGCTGAGCAGACGTGGCTGCCGGGCGATGGCGGGGATTGCCGCCTGTCTGCTTATTCGTCCTGCTCCCTTCAAAACAGGTCTCACTCTGCCTCGCTGTCTCTAAATTGTTTTCCATAGAACTTAGAAATAACACACAGATGTGGGCATGTATTATTTATTCACTTATTTATAGGTTATATCTGTGCGTATTGTGTAAGTATTTAAAACCTGACTTGACCCAGTGCAAAAAGAATGATGTCTCAATTGCAGGAGGGGACACATTGTACAGGTTTAAGTATGATAGATGGGACGACCTCCATTGCTTAGTAAACTGCAGTGAGAGAAACTGAATAACCCTGAAATTAGAAGGAGGGTGGGAGGGGGAGGGTCATGCTGGTGTAATATTACTGGAACAAGATGCAGAGAAAAGTAATTTACTCTGAAGTGACAGTCTGAAGGCGAAAAATAAACTAACAGGAGGGAGTTTAGGCTCATTAGCAGCCTGGTCTCAATATTTCATTATTAATGATAATAAAAAGAAGAAAGGAGGGAGAAAAGGCATATGAGCGTGTATGCTCCCCCCAGCCTCTCCCTACACACACAGCGAGCTCAGAGGCTCACAATAGCACAGGCTCCTGGACTCCCTCTTAGGGCACAATAAAGGCACCTCCAGGAGAAAGGAAACACCAGGCAGGATGAAGAATGGGTTTGCTCTGGTTCTTGTTGGCTCTTGTCTAAATGCCTGAATTGGTGGGGCCTCTCTGCAAGATTCTGGCTGATTTATTAGAACCTCTGCCTCAGGCAACGAAGCCCCCAATTATTGCTCTGCAGCTCGGCCTGGGTGAGCAACACTGAAAAGGGAGACCACACTGAGCTGCCCCTGGGATTTCTCAGGCAATGCTCCTCTGGGTGGTAGGCAATCACTTTTGCCTGAAATTATATATTGTCTGCACCTAGGCAGGGAAGGAACAAAGATACTGGGATCAATAGCTATGATCTGGCTATAAAAGAAAACAGGATACATCCCAGAGATTGTGGCTAAAACCTAAAAATAAAATTCTCCAGTAAGCAATCATGTTGAATTCGATTTAATTTAAAATGGCAAAAAAAAAAAAAAAAAAAAAAAAAAAGCCATCAGGCTTTACCCTGTTCCCCTAAAAAAAAAAAAAAAAAAAAAAAACAAACCCCCCACCTGCCCCTCCTAACAAGTAGTTTTCTGGGAATAAGTAACACATTTTCTTCTTGACAATGATCCTTGTAGCTCAGCCAGTCTGGCCTGGCCCATTTTTTCTGGTTTCTTGGACCATTTCTGAACACATTAATATGGTTGTATTAATGTTAATACTATTGGACAAAACAGTAACTTCCTTCTGCTCCTCTCACCCAATGGCCTTGAGCAATTGAAAACATATTCAAGGTCATTTTTTTCTATGGTTTATATGCTCGCAGTGTATTAACATGACAGAATTATCCAGGTGACTAATAGCTATGTGAAGGTCTACTGCTGTGCTGGGCAGTATGCTGGGTTAGGCTGAATACCAAAATGAACCAAATATGTGGTCCTTTTCCTCTTGTTACTGATAGACTACTGAGGCAGGCCAATATGAAGCCGTGCACACACAAATGACCATGTCATGACAAATTGTGTTAAGTATCGTGAAGAAAATGATCCAGGTGCTATAAAGAAGACTGTGGGTTATGAAGGCTGCTTTCCTTAGGGAGGTCCAGTTAGTTGCCTTGGAGGAAGAGGCATTTAAACTGATACCTGAAGGAAGAAGCAGCCAGCCAGAAAAATCAGAGGAGGAAGAGAACTCTAAGCAGGGGTCCACTGGTGTGAAGGTCAGAGTCAGAAAAAAGCTTATCCATTTTTTGTTCAAAAACGAGAAAGAGGCCAATGTCTCTGGAGCAAGCTGCTAAGGGGAGATCAGTCCCCTGTGTGACGAGAGATTGGGCAGGGAGTGTCATGAAATGTCTTCAAGGTCAGCAAATCAGGTTGGATTTTATTCTGAAGGTAAGAGACAGTTTATTATGGATAATTTAAATCAGAGGGGAGACATGAACAGATTTACATTTTAAAAAGATCTTTCTGGCTGCAGTGTGCAGAATGAATTGAGGGTGGGACAAGCCTGGAAGCAGGGAAACCTATGAGACCTCCTCATTGGGACAGGAGGGAGGTGGGATGGAGATAGAAAGACAGGAGGAGATTCAAGGTAGTTTTCAAAGAAGACGTAGGATGAGGTAAGCGATTATGTGAGGAAGCATTCAGTAGGCCCCCAGATATCTGGCTACACCCCCTAAGATAATTGTTAGTATAACAATGGCATTGCAATCAGTGAGTCTAGACCTGGGCACACATTCTTCATAAACAATGGAAACATGTGGATGGATCTGCCTGCGGACAACTGTATGTAGTAGCCCCAGAGGCCAGCCTACCCTACTCCATTTGGTAGCTCAAGATGCCTATGTCCTTCTGGTTGGGATTTTATTTCCTTCCTTCATGTCTGAGTGCTGTTTCTCTCCTCTAAATCCAGAACCTTATGATGTCTCAGATGGGGCAGAGGAGCCTCTGGAGCAGTAGCATCAAGGTATTGTCCTAGGACCAGCTTCCTCAGCATCATCTGGGAACTTGTTGGAAATGTAAATATTTGGATCTCAACCCCAGATCTACTGAATCAGTAACCTTGGAGGTGGACACTCAGCCACCTGCACCTGTGTTTTAAAAGTCCTCCAAGTGATTTGATCCATGCGAATGTTTAAGAACCACTGCTGTGGAGCTACATTGTCCTATAGGGCAGTCACTCAGCACACGTGGTTACTGAGTCCTTGAAGTGTGTCTAGTCTGAATTGGATGCACAACACAAGCGTAACACACACATCAGGTTGCACAGACTTAGTACAAAAAAAATGTAAAAGTTCTCGTTAATCATTTTTATATTGACATGTTGAAATGATAATATTTTTGATATTTGGGGTTAAAATGTATAATTAAAATTATCCATTGTTTCTTTTTACCTTTTTAATGTGGCTACAAGAAAACTTAAAGTTACATATGTACCATGTATTAGGTTGGTGCAAAAGTTATTGTGGTTTTTGCCATTGCGGTCAATGGCAAAAACTGCAATTGTTTTGCACCAACCTAAATACTGTATTGTAATTGGACAGTGCTCTGGAGCATTACTGTCCCAATTCCAATACATGCGGGAATCTGCTAAAGGGCAGATTCTGATTCAGTGGGTCTGGGGTGAGAGCTGAAATTCTGCATTTCTAGCAAGCTCCCAGGTGATACCCCTGCTGCCGACCTGTGGACCACACTTTTGAGTAGCAAGGCACCAATATATGTTGGTAATGTTTCTGAAAGTAGTTCTGGTGCCAAGGTTACACCAGGTTTTATGTCCCAAGTCTGCTTCTTATTAGCTCTATGACCTTAGACAATTTTTTTTTTTTTTTTTTTTTTTTTGTAGACAGGGTCTCCCTCTGTCACTCAGGCTGGAGTGCAGTGGCATGGCCATGGCTGACTGTAGCCTCAATCTCCTGGGCTCAAGTGATTCTCCTGCCTCAGCTTCCCCAGCAGCTGGGACTATAGGCATGTGCCAACACACCTGGCTAATTTTTGTATTTTTAGTAGAGATGGGGTTTTGCCATGTTTCCCAGACTGGTCTCAAACTCCTGGGCTGAAGGGATCCACCCACTTTGGCCTCCCAAAGTGTTAGGATTACAGGCGTGAGTCGCTGTGCTCAGCTGAACAAATCATGTTTTAATGAAAAATGGAGATAACAGAAATAACCTGACAGGGTTACTGCAACGTTTAAACAAAATGTCATTGATGAAATTAGTTTTGTTTTATCAAAGCCAAATAAATCTAAATTTTTATTCTACATCTCTCCCCACCTCTCACCCTTACAACACACATAGAGATATACTGGGTGAATGATGTGCGGAAACAATTTCCCTAGTTTCTGAGATGATTCAGGGCTACCAAAAAGTAGCCCAATTACTCACCTATTCCAAATCATCTCTAAATTATTTCTGCATGGATTATCTGAATCACTGCAACCAAAAAGTCATCTGAGAAGGAGAATAGTATTTGGCAAGCATTTCTCTCAGAAGCACTTGGGGACGGGGGTCAGTGCTGACTGTTACCTTCCCGAAGGGTGAGGCTTCAACGAAGACAGTACCCTGAACATTCAGCTCCAGGTCTCAGAGAATCAGAGCATTGTCAAGGCTAGGGAGCTCCATTAGATCAGGCTTCATCTGCAATTAGCAAGAAACCAGACTCCTAGAAAGAGCCGCTGTATGACCCGAGGGAAAAGAGAACAGTACTGACCATGTGACTGTGTCATCATTAGGAGATGGGGAAGGCGGAGAAAGATGCACAAAGCAATAGTCCCTTAAAGCATAATTATCATGCATGTTGGCATCACCCATATGGTGAAGATGAGCCCAGCTTTCTCTCTAGGGCTGCAGTGCTGGGAATACAAGATGGCAGGAGAGGACAAGGAGATTCTCGGAAACTAAGTTTGCACCAAGCACTATGCTAGGTCTCTCAGATGAAAACTGTTGCAATTTGCTTTGTTAAAGGAAAGAAAAAGAGAAAGTGTTTTGTTACACACTAGCACCAAGCAACCCCTCATTTATACACACACACACACACACACACACACACACACACACACACACACAGAGTTTACTTATTCCATCCCCAGTCCAGCAAAAGGGGAGTGGAATACAAAGAGTGTCTTCTTTCAGGAGGTTTACTAAATGGAATTCCTGGACAAAGTAGGGCAGATCATCCCTGAGTATTCTCCAAGCAGTTTTCTCTAGAAAGGGAAAGACCATGTTGTACAGTGGAAGACTCTTGCCCTGCAACATCCATTTCTAGCTTTGTTGGTGGCACGTGTCATGTACAGTCCAGAATGCTACATAAAACCAGACCCATAGCACTGAGTAGCAATGGATTCAAAAGACGAAATCTATTTACAAGCTACACTAACCCACAGAGAGCAGATTAGTTTTCCTCTTCCTGGGCCTTATGTGAAACATCTTTGAAATGAGAGGGTTTGACAAAGTGGTCTACAAGGTCCCGTCAAGCCATAGTATTCTGCTATTGTAAAGGGTATTTGCTTTTATAAAATGTCTCCCCTAGTAAGGAACCTCTTTGCAGACAGGGTACATGTGGTTGCCCTGTGAAAGGCAGGTGCAACTGGAGAAGGGCTGGGAGAACACAAACACCATGAACATGTATCTGAGAATTCACCAGAATTAGTATCTGAGAGGCCCAGGAAATAAGCCTCCCTGGGACAGCAGATACATTTGTTCTCCACTCCACTGAAGCAAGACCTCCACTGTGTGAGGAGGAGAAATCGGGTTCCAGAGCAGGGGCTAGACGTGAAGTGAGTGGGGCAAAGGAGGGTCTAAGCAAATCGTGACGTTTGTCATCAGGGCCTCCTAATTTCCTCACACCTCCCTCACACCCCAATCCAAAGGGTCTTTGTGGTGTCTTCTCTCTTTTGTTGCTCCACAGGAAAGATCCGATGTTAGTCTCAAGAAAAATAATGAAATTAGTATTTAAGAAACCGCTATATGCCAGGCACTTACATAAAGGATCTCATTTAACTTTTGCTAGTAGGGCCAAGGCTAAGATGAGGCTAGGAAGGCATCTACTGTTCAGGGTACAAAGCAAAAGTGCTCCCAGGTTTGTAAGCGCAGTGAATACTATTGTACAACTCTGAGCGTGGGCATCACCTTAAATTTTGCATCCAGCCACTTCCTCTGCCTCACCACACCTGCCCCTCTTGGCCCTATTTGTACTTGTATTTTAATGCCTTAAATATGGAATTTGCCATAAAAAGACCAAAAGTCATGTGGCCACAGGATTAAATTAAGACCCGTCTGACTGGTCTACTCCAGAAACTTGGTGGTTAATGACTCAGACCCTGGAGAGGTTAGAAAAGCCTGCTAGTTTAGAATTCTGGACCTACACTTGCTAGCTGGTAGTCTCAACCAACATACTTAAATACTAAGGTGCAGTTTTCTCATCTGTAAGAAGGGAATAATAGCAGTACCTACTTCAGAGCCTTGTAATGAAGATTAAACAAGAAATGCACGTAAAGTGTTTTAAGCGGTGCCTGGGACAAATTTCTCAATACATATTAACTATAGTGACATGTTGGTGATGATGGTGATGGCAGGGGTGTTGGCAGTGATGGTGATGGTAATGATGATAATGATATGAAAAATATTGGGCTTTGATATTACTATTATTCTGATCACAATAATTTATAATGCATGGTAAGCTATCCTTTCCATGTGGTCTTTGAATTCTAGCAGGAATTAATATCTTAAATATCAGATGTCCAACAATAAATTACTAGATATTATCACTGAATCCAGGCAAATTATCTTTGGAGGGATTATAGGAGTTGCCCAAAATCACACAATGAATGTCATTTCCAGCTCTAATGTCTGGCCCATGCACTTGTAGTTTTGCACATTAAAGAAATGACTCTCCCTTTAGGATCATGAGCTAAATCCAGCAGGGAGAATTTGCCAGGCAATGCAATTTGGGAACCTGTACACTCCAGCAATCAGGCCAACATTTCTTAAATTTTTGCCCCATAGAAGCCAAGATGTGTCTTCTCCTCAGCTCACTGATTGCTAGCCCAGGATAGAGTCTACTCCCTTGAGATACCCTGGCCCCAGGAATGTAAGGTTGGATTGTCCCTGCCACCACAACTGGCCTCCTTTCACAGTCGATTACTCCCCCATTAATTGTTGTTGTTAACAATCTGCAAAGCACCTTCCACTGGCAGTGTCAAGCGCTGTGGGGAAGGAAAGCCTCGTCTGGCATTATTTAATTGACCTCCCCATTAGCAGCGCTTGCAAGTATGGTCATGGAGCCAGATCGCGCACAGACTAAATGCCGGTCCCTGTGCACAGCTCGCGTCAATCAGAATCAACTCGTGAAAGGGTGCTCTGCAGAGCTGCACAGGATGTGAAAAGCTGGCTAAGCCAAAGAGGGGGCCTGATGGTGATGTGTGAACTTGATGTCCAGCCTGCAGAGGGGTGGCCGTCTTGTTCCTCTGTCACTGGACCACCTTTAGGGAGGACAGAAATAAAGCAGTGGTGACAAATAAAAAGTGAAGGCTGAATCACTGCCCTTGGGGCGCCAGTCTTGGCGCCCAGTGAGGCTGCCAAGAAGAAACCATGAGCTATGGCTTTACTTCCTCTAGCTGGCCTCCCTGGTCACTGTTACTGCTATGCTGCTTATCTCCACATCGACAACTCTAATTTCATCAGCCCAAAGAGAAGCCCAAAGGGGCTCTTGATGGATGTCACTCTAGATGTCACATTGGACAATAATGTCCAAACACCCACTGAACCTCAGAGCTGAAAGGACCTTGAAAGAATCTGACATTAGAAACGCAAATTCAAGGATAGGATATTAAAGCCTTGGGGCCACCGGCACCAATGCCATGGGTCTCCCTGGTCCAAGCTCCTGCCCTTTTTTCTTCTACTCTCTCTTTCTCTTTCTCTGCTTCTTCATTATTTGTTTATGTCTCATTTTTTCTCCTGTGATGAATTGCACCACCTCCCCAGCACACACATATTCATGCTATCATAAACCCATGAAAATGTGATCCCTTGTATGCAGTTATGTTTATGCTACATACCTGAAAGAGGAGAGTAGCACAAATAATGCATCTGATTATGACTTAGAAAAACAAGAGCCTTTTCTCTGCCTTCCTGAAAAGAGCCTTCAATACCGACAGCTCCTTTTGTGAGAAGAACAAAGATATCGCATGTGGTGGGTTTATGGGGAGCAAAGAGAATAGTTATAGACCATAGCGGAGGAGGAAAGTGATGAAACGAGGCTTTCCTGCAACCAGAGGAAGACAAGTTGAAGACCAAAACAGAGAGAGATGACATGGAGCTTGGACGGGGAACAAGCAGAGACCCACATAGATGGTGTTAGACTGAGGAAAAACTGTTGCGCTACCTCAAGTTCGCACGTGTCCTACTAGTGCTTTCTACCATTAATAGGCACCTTCTCCCCTAACAGAAATCATGAGTGTGGTTGCAGGCCAGATGATTGGCTAACAGTTTATGATGGTCTGATACCTTACAATCAAAAGGAGAGCAAGCTTTAAGGAAATAATGGCTGGATTTGGGGTTTCAGGGGCTGAGATCATAAAGGAAGTTCCTTTGCACAATTATAAATCCAGGGAGGCAGCAGTTGACCAACAGTGAGCTGTTTTATTACATTTGCACTTTGCCTACTACATTGATCTGTCTCATGCTCCCCACTACTGCCTGCACCACCAACCCTATCCACACTCTCATCTTTGTCTTCCTGGGTACTTTTTTTTCCAGGTGTGACTGTTACTTGTAGGTGCTACAATGGCCAACAGTTCAACTGAGTGGGAGAAGAGAGTATTGCAGAGGAAACTCCTAAGCACTGAAGACCTGCCATGTGGCTAAGTGCAGTGGCTCACACCTGTAAGCCCAGCATTTTGGGAGGCCGAGGTGGGTGGATCACGAGGTGAAGAGATCAAGACCATCCTGGCCAACATGGTGAAACCCTGTCTCTACTGAAAATACAAAAATTAGCTGCGCACGGTGGTGCACGCCTGTAATCCCAGCTGCTTGGGAGGCCGAGGCAGGAGAATCACTTGAACTCGGGAAGCGAGGTGAAGGTTGCAGTGAGCCGAGATCACACCACTGCAGCACTCCAGCCTGGTAAAAGAGTGAGACTCTGTCTCAAAAACAAACAAACAAACAAAAACCCTGCCATGCACATAACCCTCCTGAGGAAAACTGACCCAGCTAATAGGGAACTAGTCTCTTATCTGATCAGCAGCCTGTTAGGTAGCCTGCCTGAAGAGCTTCACTCACTAGCAATGATAAGGCCAGCTGAAGAGTGAGGCTCTGTCTCAGGGAGTTTGCATGTGAGCAATACAGAGACAAAGAAGAAAAAGGAATAAAAAGCATAAGGAAAAGGGACTTTGAGTAACTCTAATAGGAAAACCGTAATGTAGGATGTACAACTTCTCCATCAAATCACCAGGCTTCTGTTGGACTATTAGAGCTACTTAGGGCCTGTGCCCAGGCTGATTCCTCTTCTGGGACATGTTTTCCTCATTTGCCTAGCCAATTTCAATCATTCCCAAAGCACATGTAGCTTGAGAAATTATGAGGGCTGCAGGAGGGAACACCTAGAGAATACTCACAGAATATTGTCTGGGAAATGTGGCTGCAAACCAGCCAAGAAAAGTTTGGGAGGATAAAGAGAAGGCAATGCCTAACCTGAAGACAGCAGCCTAAAAAACCGTTTCAGTCGCTGCATGGTGGCACTTCATCCCAGCTATGCCAGAGAAGACTTTGCCTTGACATACCTTCTCCCAAGGCCAAGGCCTAGCCACTGGGTGGCCGCCACCCAGTGGTAGTGCAGAAATAGCTGATCTCCAATCTAAACAAGCTTCAGTCTTGTTTTAAATCTTTTAAGAAAGTGGTTGAGCTAGTTTCAGATAAGAAAGAAATAACAGGCCAGGCATGGTGGCTCCTGCCTGTAATCCCAGAACTTGGAGAGGCCAAGACGGGTAGATCCCTTGAGGTCAGGAGTTTGAGACCAGCTTGACCAACATGGTGAAACCCTGTCTTTACTAAAAACACAAAAATTAGCCGAGATTGCAGTGAGCTGAGATTGTGCCACTCCACTCCAGCCTGGGCAACAGAACAAGACTCTGTCAAAAACAAAAGGAAAGAAAGAAAGAAAGAAAAAAAAGAAAGAAAGAAGGAAGGAAGGAAGGAAAGAAAGAGGGAGAAAATGTAGATGAAACAGTTAATTAACAATTTATTGCTTGGACTCTACCTTGAGAGATACAGTGCTGGGATGAAAATATTATGGGTTATATTGTCACACAAACCTGGTGCTAAACCTATCCTGGGCAACTTACTGATGTAAAGCACTGGATATGTATTTTAACTTACCTGAGCCTAATTGCCTCAAGTAAATATATAAATGAATACCAGCTTCATAGATGGTAAGTAATAAACATAATAACCTGTAGAAAACCTTAAGCATATTTGGTTGTAAATAAATGTTAGTTTTATTTGCTAATATATTGAGCTATGAAAATATGTCCCTGCCACCTTCTATTTCCTCATTCCCATTCCATATTCCCACAAGTAATTGTCCTTGAGTTTCTTCATTCAATGAATATTTATTGAGAGTCTACTCCAAGACAGGTGCCATTCGAAATGCTGGGAATATTGTATGTATTATATACACACACACACATTATTGCCTCAGAGGAGACGCACTAAAGAGTGGGAAATATAACCACTTGTTTCTCTTGTTTATTTTTCTCTTGAAAAATAAACAAACAAAAAGCATCACGGCTTTTGCTTTCAAAAGCCTAAGCCACTGTTAAGATAAAGGATTTGAAATGGACACCGGAGACTCAGAAGCAGGAAGTGTGGCAGTCGGATGAGGGATAAAAAACTACATACTGGGTACAAGGTACGGTACTCGAGTGACGAGTGCACTACAACTTTAGACTTCACCCCTGTACAATTCATCTATGTAACCAAAGACACTTGTACCCTTAAAGCTATTGAGATGACAGATAGATAGATAGATAGATAGATAGATAGATAGATAGATAGATGATAGATAGACAGACAGAAAGATAGATAGATAGATAGATAGATAGATAGATAGATAGATAGATAGATAGATAGATGATAGACAAATAGATAGACAGACAAGCAGATAGATAAAGGATTTGGGTCTAGACACAATGCCCTGGCAGAAACAGTAGGGTAAGCATGGCTTCCAGGTTAAAAAGAGACTGTGAAGGCAAGAAACTGAGAAGACAGAGATCCATGGGGAGTCTGTGCTGTCTTCCTTGTTCCTGGGAGGCAGCAGAACTCCAGAGGTACACAGCTATGTGGTTCATCTGGGACAGTTTGCCAACTGGCCACCTGCATCTGTGTTTTGTTTGGACTTCAGGGTTGGTCCATGCTTCAAAAAAGAATCACGGCCTAAAACGTTTAAGAAGTAATTGAGTCCCCCTCTTATTTTATCAATGAGGAACATAAGGCTGACAAAAGTGAAGTGACTTACCCTATTCACAGAGTAAGACAGTGGTCACTGTGTGTGTAGACGCTGATAGTGCTGACCATAAGAAGCCAGGCTCAGAAAGATGGTCTAACTCTGTGTGCCTAAAAACCATCCAGAAAATAAAGGCTGGGTGTTGTGGCACACGCCTGTAATCCCGGCACTTTGGGAGGCCAAGGCGGGTTGATTACCTGAGGTCAGGAGTTCAAGACCAGCCTGGTCAATAGTGAAACCCCATCTCTACTAAAAATACAAAAATTAGCTGGGTATGGTGGCATGTGCCTGTAATCTCAGCTACTTAAGAGACTGAGGCAGGAGAATCGCTTGAGCCCAGGAGGTGGAGGTTGCAGTGAACGGAGATTGCACCATTGCACTCCAGCCTGGGTGACGGAGTGAGACTCCATCTCCAAAAAAAAAAAAAAAAAAAAAAATTTCGGAAAATAAAACTGCTGAAAATGCAGATTCTTAGGCCCTGCTCTAAGGGCTTCTGATGCAATGGATCTGTGTTAGAGTCCTTGGAAACTGCATTGAATAAGTACCCTGCAATGATTCTGATACAGGTGGTCTGAAGACTAATTGCCACCCTAGTCCTCTCCAGTGCTAATTGGTATGGAAACCCACAACCTCTGAGATGTAATGAGGTGTTATCAGTTCCATAAAATCCTTGGCTAGTGCAGCTCCCTTCCGTAGGTGTAGGCTGAACCTCTTCAGATGAGTTATGGCGTGTATTTGCATAAATTACCATGTGAAACTTGTTAATATTTCCTAGATATCCTTTTTCATTGCTCCATTAGACAAGGCTTTGAGCTTTTGTTTGGAGCTGAATGTCAACCAATCCAGATCCACCACTGCTATGGCATAGAACTTGAAGTGGAAATTTATTCCCCTCGTGGAGCCATGGTGTCACCTCCCTGTCCTGAGAAATGCTATCTGAAATCAGTTGAATTTTATCATGCAAATTATAGGAAGTGTTATCATTATAAGAAGCAGGAGGTTACTGATTTGCTATCATTTACGTGTTAAATGAGTTCAACCTGCTAGTAGTATAGGGGATGAGTTTGGAAAGAAGAAATGAAGGGGCAATGAGGGGAAGGATTCCATCAGGGGTTGAGGCCCCCAGAGCTTTGTGCCTCCAGTAAAGCCAGGCTTCAAAAAGATACTTGGATTTGTTTGATAGAAAAAGGCTCAAAAACAGCTTGCTTTTTGGAGGAGAGGCATACGAGAGAAGAGAAAGCACATGACTTAACTACCTTATGATGATGCCAAGAGAAAGTTACACCTGGATGAATTGTTCAAAGCGGAACTGGAATGTGAGAATTTTGGCTTCAGAAGAGTTTGAAGATGTCAGGACCTTGAGATAATCAAGTGTAACCACTTTATTTTACAGTTAAGGAGACTGAGGCCAGGAGAAGAGAAGTCACATATTCAAAATCAAATAAGTAATTTGAAAGTAAAAACTAGCCCCCATCGCCCAATTCTGCATTGTTCTATGTCCTCTTGCTTTTTGTCTCTCTATAACTTTTGAAATCACCACCACAGACAGCATTTACAGCTCCTGTATTTACCCTGGTTCCTAGGGCACCTATTACCTACCACATGTCTCTAGTCCATTTCTGTTCTTTTTCTTGAACCCAAACTTCCTTACCTGCATTCTCTTGTATCTATACTAGAACACTGAATGAAAGTGAAAATGTCCTTCCCTCTAAGAAGTGTGGTCCACTCATCCCATCCACAAATTATTTAGCCCTCCCTCTTGTTTATCCTCTGTGCTCATTTCTATTTACCCCTTTCCATCTGCCCATCTGCATCTCTTTTCAGACTTCTAGAGTCCAAAATAGTACATTTAGATGGCTCACCACTCTGCAATGTAATCTGAGTTAGGAAGTACTGCACTGAGGGTTCCTGCATGAATATATTCTCTTCCCAAGGATAATTGCAAATAAAAGAAATTGTAAAGAAAACCATGATGCTGGCCGGGCACAGTGGCTCATGCCTGTAATCCCAGTATTTTGGAAGGCTGAGGCAAACAGATCACCTGAGGTCAGGAGTTTGAGACCAGCCTGGCCAGTATGGTGAAACCCTGTTTCTACTTTAAAAAAAAAAAAAAAAATGAGTTAGGTGTGGTGGTGGGCACCTGTAGTCCCAGCTACTTGGGAGGCTGAGGCGTAGAATCACTTGAATCCAGGAGGCAGAGGTTGCAGTGAGCCAGGATCATGCTACTGCACTCCAGCCTGGGTAAAAGAGCAAGACGCCATCTCAAAAAAAAAAAAAAAAAAAAAAGAAAGAAAAGAAAACCATGATGCTTTAACCTTTGATATTGACATTTCAACTACAATTATAGCAGGTGTATTAGCAATATCTCTAGGAAAAGCTGCTTCTTAATGAATTCCCTCTGGCCACTTTGGCAAAGAAAGTAGAATTTATTTTCTATTCACCCAATTCTATGGGTCTTCTCGAAGATGACTGAACAGCATAGAGTCCTATCATGGGGGAGTGGAGAGAAGAAAATATAGTAGAAGAAGGCACAGAAATTGTAGAAAACAATATGGATAAAAAATAAGTTGTAATATACTCAAGCAAGTGAACATAGTAAGGCAGGAGAAGTTTAATCATGGAGTTTGGAGTAGAAGCATAGAAAGGACTGGTAGGAAAATGACCAGTACAATCAGTAATCTGAGAGTCAGAATAGCTAGATTCTCATTCCTGTTTAGCCACAATTATCCATTCGAACTTGGGTAATCTATTAGATTACCTGTGTCCCGTTCTGTTAAAGTAAAAATATCGAATGATCTCTATCATTGTATGATCCTTAATGACTTTATATCCCCAGGAGTCACTGGCAACAGTCCTGTACTAACACAAGGATTTCTGGAAGAGACATAGCTCCTGTGGTGGCTAAAGATTTCAGGAAACTGGCCAAAATGAGGAGAGGATCATTAATAACCACCAGCAGGAAGGGCAGTGCTGGGTAGTCAGATGGCAGGAACAGAGAGAGAAGGTGTGTGCTGGTTTCACAGCTCAGCCTCTCTCAGAGTGATCCATGTCTTTGCCCAAGAAAAGCAAGGATGTCACCTTCTGCCTGCCCAGCAAGGTGATAGAGCACATGGGAACAGAATTCACTAAAGGCCTAAATTATGGTGATCAAGGTCCATCTGAACCGGACCGATTACTTCAATCCCCCAAGACCGTCATTTCCTATTATCAGCTTTAATAATAGTGATCAGAATTTTTCTTTAGATAGCACCATTTCTTGTCCTCCTGAAGAACTGTGAGCCCAGTCGGCAGATGGAAAAGGAATACTTATTTGGTGACTGCAAGGCTATGGGGGGCGGTAGTAGAATTGGAAAGGGGGATGTTAATAAGAGAAATAAGACCTCCTTTCACCCCAGACCTGTAGGATACTTCTAACTCCAGCTTGTTGTGTTGTTCTAAAAATTAATGAGATTGGCCAGGTGCAGTTCCAGCAATTTGGGAGGCTGAGGTGGGAGGATCGCTTGAGCTCAGGAGTTCAAGACCAGCTTGAGCAACATAGAGAGACACTGTCACTATTTAACAACAACAAAAAAAAGAACTGAGTGTGGTGGCATGTGCCTGCAGTCCCAGATGCTCAGATGCTTAGGAGACTGAGTTGGGTGGATCACTTAAGCCTGGGGGATTGAGGCTGCAGTGAGCCATGATGGTACCACTGCACTCCAGCCTGGGTGACAGAGAAAGACCCTGACTCGAAAAAAAAAAAAAAAAAAAAAAATTAATGAGATCCACAAAAGATCTGAAAGGCCTTTTTCTCCAACCTAGCTCCATTTGTGACTTTATCATAATGGAGGAACGGGAAAAATCTTTCTTTTAGTTATAAGCAGAGAAAATCAAATTGCAACCTGTATTTTTCTTGGAAGCCTTAATATTCATTATTAACTAAGCCTTACAAATGCAAGTCAAGAGTTCCTGAGAATAAAACATTCATCTGAATCTAACTTGTTGAGTGGTAAGAAACTATGTATTAATCCCACTTAAGAAGCCAGTGGGCTGATTCTTCCCTGTTGGTGGCCAAACCCCGTAGTGTTTTGATAGTTCCAAAAGCTGCATACATTCAGGTACCGTTCTGATTCCTTGTTCCTCAAATTTCCTGTCGACCATTTGGTTCAGGAAGTGTAAACCCCAGACCTAGATGAGAGGTGTTATATGTCTACAAGGCATCCAGCTGGGTTTTTGGGGTATAACATATTTAATTACTGGATAAACACCACTCACAATAAAGGAGGTGGGACAGATGGAGTTCTTTGCCTCCCACCAACATCTTCTTGGCCAGAAAGACAGAAGGGAGGAACAACTCTGTAGCAGTAGGGAGCCCATGGAAGCTGGCCTGCAAATGGACCTTGGTGCTTTTTGTCTGTGATTCTTTCCATGCACAGGAGGCATCAGTGCCTGGTAGCCAGTCCCCTGGCTGCCATGTCTGACAGTATCTCAGACACACATCCTGAACATAGGCTGTCCCTGGAGAAGCTTCAGTGCTTAATCTTGTCACTGTGAAGCATCCATGCACAGCCAGGCTACAGGCAGACCCGATGTTCTCAGGGAATGGCTGTCAGTCATCAGTAATCCTACAGCCTGCAAGATTACATACCAAACCAGGATATAGATGGACTTGCACAGACATGGGAGAGGATTCAGGCTATGAAGGGCACATCCAGCACAGCCAATGTGAGAATCTGACGCCCTTTGAGGAGTTTCCGTTGGAAATGATTTCCAGGATGATGTCCTTCCAGGCAGTTTGCTACTGTCATGCTTGGAAGAGGTCACCTCCATCGTCTCTGAGACATAACCTGTTATGGTTGAGCAGGCCATCACTTTGGGGAAAATATCTAGTGGCTCCTTAAGCGAGTCAGTCATTCATCCATCCATTTATCTCCTACATAACCTTTAGTGAGCAACTGTTACATGCATAGCACGGACCATATAAAGTTGAGCTTGGAACGATGCATCTCATGAAAGATGTCTGGGCTGCCAAAATAAAAAGACTATTGCTCGGGGTCTGAGTCACTGTCCCGAAGCTATCACTCAGTTCTCTATTTTCCCTGGCCCAATCCCTCCCTACAAATACCTTCCTCCTTGAAAAATGGGAGACATAAATTTAACCACTATTCCTCAAAATATGCTATTTTCCTGATATGCTCAGAAATAGAATAACTTAAATATCGCAACAGACTTGTGGGTATATGCCACGATATTACTGGCACCATTTATAGATAATGTGTCTGCAAGTGAATGAGCTTAAACAACAACAGCAAATCCCCTGCTGATACTCTGCTTCTCATGCTTCAGAGTCCAGCACTGGAGTCCTCTTTCCACTTGGGTGTGACTGTAGGTCTTGCCTGCTGCCTGTTTGTCCTTTACAAAAGCCTCCTAAACTCTTCAACTGGATGAGTCACATGCTTGGCTGGCCAAGGGTCCCTAGGTAGCAGCCTGGGCTGGGAACTATTCTCCTTATCACAAAATAGCATGCACCTAGAGAGGGGAACTAAAGGCACCTGAGAAAATTTCTAACATCCTCTAACAGAGAACACGAATCAAAGGTTGTTTGCAGTTTCTTCATAGGAAGTTCTCTTCTGGCAACTAGATGTCTTGAACTTATCAGGTGACATTAAGAAGGGACACAAAAGTGACTCCAAATAGCTCACCATGAAACACATATTCTGAAAGCTGTCTAGGAGATATAATTTCTCAAGATTATCATGTCTGTTTTTCTTCTCTCTGTCACATTTGATTCGAGATAGAGGGCATTTATGATGGACTAACCTTTTGGTCTCCTAGGATTTCTGTGTGACATTTGACTGAAGGGTATGCGTATTTTTCCACAGCCGTGAACTTTTCACCAGGTTTGGTCCCTGCCAGGATGGTGAAGTAGGTAAAATTTGCTTCAGGGCTCTCCATCTACATTTTGCTGATTTTGCTTTTCAGGTTTCTTGCATTTCTTTCCCAATTCCTTTTCTCAGCCCACCAGTAGTAATCTCACGATCTCCCACCCTTGCTCCCTCATCTTGACCCATAAACACATTCTTAGGTCTTTACAGGTAGCTTAGGAGATTGTATACTATGGGAGCCAGAGGTTGCCTAAGACTGTCTGCAAAGGTGAACTTCCCCTAGATGGGAAGGATGAATCTGGGTGCTAAGAAGGTGCTGGAGGAGTTTCCACGTGTCTCCTCCCTACCCTGCACCCCGTTCCCAAGTCTAACACAGGCTTAGGTGTAAGCTGATTATGCCCACCAACTCCAAGATCTACATGAAAACATCTGTGGATATATTCCCTCTACTCAGAGATTCCAGAACAACACAGTGGTTTTTTGTTATTTCCTATGAGTTGTTTCATGGTCTAAGGGAAAGGCTCAGCTCACACATGAACTGAAAGGACAGACTTTCTTATTTATTTGTTTATTTATTTATTTAGAGACGGAGTCTGGCTCTGTTGCCAGGCTGGAGTGCAGTGGCACAACCTTGGCTCACTGCAACCTCCACCTCCTGTGTTCAAGCGATTCTCCTGCCTCAGCCTCCCAAGTAGCCGGGATTATAGGCACACACCACCACACCCAGCTAATTTTTGCATTTTTAGTAGAGACGGGGTTTCACCATGTTGGCCAGGATAGTCTCTATCTCTTGACCCCGTGATCTGCCCGCCTCCGTCTCCCAAAGTGCTGGGATAACAGGTTTAAGCCACCATGCCTGGCCTAGGATAGACTTTCTTAACCCATACTGTTGAATTTTCAGATGCCAACATTTCTAAGAAACATGGAAAAGGGGAAGAAGAGACAAGGAAATGCTGAAAGGATTGGGGAGTAATATTCCCAAGGAAAAATTAAAAGGTTTATCCTAAACAAGGAATTCCTGAAGGGCTTAATGATAAGCTTTAAATAAATGACGGCATATTATGCAGAGAAATGACCATCTGCTCCTCATTTCTCTCTCATCTGAAATCCTACATCACATATTGTCTGTAACATTCTTTCAGCCATTCATCATCTCCCGCTTCATTGGCATGTCTTCTATTGTTGCTTTGAAAAGCCATTTAACTTTATCATGAGCTTCTCTTTCTTATTCCCAATTAAGACCATTACTCCTTGAGGGCAGGCACCAGTTCCTATTATTCTTTCTATCTCTTTCAGGTCTGAGCACTAGACTTTATACATAGTGGATACTCAAAAATCACAATAAATAGGATTTTTTGTTTCATAAATGATACTAGGAAAAATAAGATCACCTTTCTATCAGGGAATCTAAGTTAGACAGAGGAACATAAAACTGATTGGAAAGGGTCTGAGAGGCAGTATGACGAAGGAGAAAGCGAGTACCCCGAGGAGTGAGGTACTTTATAAACCTGAGCATACATACAAAATTACCACTTTTCAGCTGCATTATCTTAGTCAAAATAAAATTTAACTTTTTTTCTTTCTTTGAGACAGGGTCTCACTCTGTGTTCAGTCTGGAGTGCAGTGGCGCAATCTCGGCTCACTGCAACCTCTGCCTCCCAGGTTCAAGTGATTCTCCCACCTCAGCCTCCCAGATTGGCTGGGACTATAGTCACGCATCACTGTGCCTGGCTAATTTTTGTATTTTTCTTAGAGACATGGTGGTTTTGCCATATTGCCCAGGCTGGTCTTGAACTCCTGGCCTCAATTGATCCATCTGCATCAGCCTCCCAAAGAGATGGGATTACAGGCGTAAGCCACTGTGCCTGGTCTAAAATTTAACTTCTTCTTTTGTTTGTTTGTTTTTTGGTTTGTTTTATTGAGACGGAGTTTCACTCTTGTTGCCCAGGCTGGAGTGCAATGGCGCGATCTCAGCTCACCACAACCTCTGCCTCCCGGGTTCAGGCGATTCTCCTGCCTCAGCCTCCCGAGTAGCTGGGATTACAGGTATGTGCCACCATGCCCAGCTAATTTTGTATTTTTAGTAGAGAGGGGTTTCTCCATGTTGGTCAGGCTGGTCTTGAACTCCAGACCTCAGATGATCTGCCCGCCTCAGCCTCCCAAAGTGCTGGGATTACAGGCGTGAGCTACCGCGTCCGGCCCTAAAATTTAACTTCTCAACCTCAGTTTCCTTACTGACAAAATTGAGATGATAATGACTACTATGAATAACTGCTTAGAGACTAAATAAGGTGAATATATGCAAAGCACCTGCTCACAGTAGCCATGTAGTCACATGGACTTTGGAGTCAGCAGCTTAGATTTGAATCATGGTTTTGTCCCTTACAAACTGTGGGACTTTGACGAAGTTAGTTTATACTAAGCCCTCTCCATAGGTTGTATGACAAGTAAATGGCTTTTCAACTTTACTTCATCCTCTTTATTTACATAGGGTGTACACCAAGCAACCCACGGAATCCTCTAGAGGATATTTAAACTCTAGAGAGTATTCTGTAACAGGGTCCTTGAACAGCGGGCTCCAGCCCGCTGCCACACTGTGGAATGTACTTTCATTTTCAATAACTCTCTCCTTCTGTTACTTCATTCTTTCTTTGCTTTGTTTGTGCATCTTGTCCAATTCTTTGTTCAAGATGCCAAGAACCTGGATACCCTCCACCAGTAACAGAGACTATGGAATAAAGGGCTTAGGTTTTGGTGTATTTTTCTGTGGTCTGGCATAATGTCTTACAAAATAGGCACTAAATTATTACTTCATTAAAGTGTGGAGGATTACATGGCCACTGGAACCGAGTATAAACCAGTTCCGAGGTAGAAGGCAGGGCTGCAGGCAGACACATGGATAGAACAGCCGAAAATAAAGGTGAAAAGAAACAAAATCAGAGAAGAAGATGGAAGTGGGAATAGGGAAAGATAAAGAGACATATAGAGGGAAGGCAGCTAATGCTTTTATTTTAAGATATGCAGTTCCCTTCTACATGTAAGTCCTTCTCTGAAAATTTCATTTCTGTTCTGTTTTCATTGCTGAAATTCTTTTAAGCAATGCCTTACTTGTAAGCTAGCCCCAACATATCTCCTGCACATATCCTTCTGAGAGAGAACGTGGGAACTTGCTGGTTAGTTTAGAGTCTTTGCCTGAAGCCCATTAGAGCCATAATTGCACTCACTGTAATCTTCTCACAAGGTGCAGTGTGCTATTATGTCAGCCTACAAGGTCACAGTCCTCATTGTAAACAAACCTGTTTATGACAATTGCTGAAAAGCAATCTCTGTCTCTCAAAGGTCCATCGCTTCATTAATGAACTTGTAATCCCAAGCACACCTGTTTATCTGATTTATGGATATTTCTGTCTCCTCAACAGACCCATACATTTATATGCCAGTCTCAGGGATCTTCTGGCTTGTCTGACAACAATAAGATTGAGAATGGCTCATCATTGTTCTTCAGTTCCACACCCTGAAACCCACAAGACCCTCTCTGGGGAACTAAAAAGTAAAAGTCATGCTCTGTTGCTTTCGAATGTTTTTAAAACACACAACCATTCATGGCAGACACCAAGTGTCCAACAATATGAGTAAGACTCCCTGAGGGAGGTCACACTGAGTCAAGATTCTGCATTAACCCTATCAGCTGCTTTATTCTAGAACAGCACAAATAAAGAATGTGTAGATAATTTTTTTTTTTACTTCTGAGATTATTAAATCTAGTAAAGCTAATTATATACCCATTGTCTCCAAGACAAATGTTTCCACTGTTTCAACCCAATTTAAGTGACCGTCAACATTATCTTTCTCAGGAAGATGGCAATATCTTTCTAACAGGTGTCCCTGAATTCACTTTTTCCTCATTCTGATCATTTCTCCACTCAGCAGCCTAAGTGATCTTAAAAATGTAACCTGGAATATGTCACTTACTTGCTTACAAATTGTTAGTGGCTTCTCATTCAGGCCAGTAGCCCGTAGGTCCCTTCTGGATCCTCACATGTGCTGTTCCATCTTCCTTCCACTCTTCACCCAACTAATATTTACCCTTCAGAACTTAGTTTAAAGTTTGCCTCCTCAGAGGTTGCAGTGGGCCGAGATCACGCCACTGCACTCCAGCCTGGGTGATAGAGCAAGACTCTATTTCAAAAATAAATAAATAAACAAGCAATAAAATTTGCCTTTGTACAGCTTTCCTGATTAAGCACTTCTTCCTCATTTATTCTCTCTCACATTCATCTGAAGCTGAGACTGTATATATATTTGCATGTTTATTTATTTATGGTGTATTTTTCCAAACAAAATATAAGTTCTATGAGGACAAAGAATGTGTCTATTTGTTCACTGTATACCAAGAGCTGATTATAGTACCTGGCACTAGCAGATGTTTGATAAGTATTTATTGAAAAAAAAAATAAGTAAACAAATGCAGCCATTAGTAATCAGGGCTTTGGAAATATTAACTAGTATGAATAAATGTTCGTATATAATATCTAATGGATAAATATCAGGTAAAAATTTATATGTAGACAGTAATTACAAATTTAAAATGTGTGTATGCATAAATACCTATCTTAGAAAAACAACTAGACAAACACATCAAATATAATAATTTTTCTCTTTGCAGTGAATAATGAGTAATTCTACTTACTTAACTTACCCTTTTTTAGTATTTCCAGATTTTTTACATTAAACATGTATTACTTTAATAGAAATACTATTTTTAATCAGCTATAATCCTTTCACAGCTCCCAGTCTCCTCCCACCAGGCTCACTTCTTCATTAGTTCCTTTTTACCAAACACCATCTGCTCTCTTCTGGCTTTCCACCTTGGCTCCTGCTAATCTTCTTGCCTGGAGTAGCCTTTCCATCCACCTGAATACACCTTTCACAGAAACCGCTCCTGCTCACCGAACCATCTAGCCCCCATGCATATGTGTGAGGCCTGGTGTCCAATTCTGACCAATTAGATGAAGGTAGAAGTCATGACTGCTACTTCCAGGACTAGACATAAAATCATCCCATAGAATCTTCCAGCCCTCTCTTCCCCTTGGTCATCTTGGAGGCCAGGTATTATAGCTTGCATACTTACAAGATCCCGTACAGTATTACTTGCGTGAGTACTGACCAGAAAGAGCCCCTCAATTTCCACCAAACTGTGACACAAGCAACAAATAAACACTTATTTTGTTAAGTTCATATTATTAGGGGTTTGTTCGTTGCCGCAGTTAACATTAATTACTTGAAACCTTCAGGGTTAAGATCAAGTATTACCACTCCCAAGAGATTTTCCCTAATTTGTAATCATTAAAATATTCATTCTTGCACGTACTTGACACTAGATCTGAGTCATTCGTGCTTCATATCTGACTGTGCATTTCAGCTTTTTTTTTTTTTTTTTTTTGAGACAGAGTCTCACTCTTGCCACCCAGGCTGGAGTGCAATGACACGATCTCGGCTCACTGCAACCTCTATCTCCCAGTGTTTCTCCTGCCTCAGCCTCCCAAGCAGCTAGGACTACAGGCCTGCACCACCACGCCCAGCTAATTTTTGTATTATTAATAGAGACAGGGTTTCAACATGTTGGCCAGTCTGGTCTCGAACTCCTGATCTCAGGTGATCCACCCATCTCAGCCTTCAAAAGTGCTGTGATTACAGGCGTGAGCCACTACTCCCGGCCGCGTTTTAGCTTCACAATTAAAATTTAAGCTCTTGGGAAAGTTTCATTGAAGTCTGTTAAGTCTTTTACATTATCTACATACTGTCAATTAGGTGAACAATAAAGACAAGAAAGGAAGAAGGAACTGATTGTTTGACACTGGAAAATAATCCATTTGTGTTGATCAATTGAGCAGCCCAGGGTAAATGATTGTTTTTGGCATAGAAAAATTCATGAAAAATAGGACACAGAGGTGGAAATATCTGAGGGCAAGCAGAGAATGGGAAATATGGGAGAAATAAATTTTGTAATTTTAAAGAAATTTTAGTAACCTCTGGGGAAAATTGATTCCGTGAGTATTTATTGAACGTAAAATCTATGCCAAGTGTTGCAGTAGGATGTTTGTTTTGCATACATTAGTCCTCACAACAGTACCATAAATTTGGTTTCGCTATACTGGTTATATAGACTGTTCAATGTTCAAGAGACTTTTCAAGAGATCAAGAGACTTTTCCAAGATCACACAGCTAGTAAATAACAAGAGACTTTTCCAAGATCACACAGCTAGTAAATAACAGACCTATTCGTAACACCAGACCAGTTCCTCATTCAATCAACTCCTCAAAAAATATTTATTGAAAACAATCTATATGCCAAGTACTTTTCTTGGCACTGAGAAACAGACAAAATCTTTCCTCTTATAAAGCCTTCATTTTTAGACAACGAGACATAAAATAAATACATGCATTTTTAAATATCATAATATTTAAAACATAATATTGTGTTTATAAGTGCTATGGTGAAAAATAAAGTTCAGAAGAGGCTGGGGTGGGAGGATATGGGCCAGTGGAGATTACAGTATTAAATAAGGTGGTCAGGAGTGACCTGTGACAGTGAAATTTGAGTAACTTCCTTAACTAGATAAGAAAGTGAACTATGTAGATAACCAGCAAGGGCAAAAATGCTTAGGTGGGAACCTGTGGGTCTCAACTGAGGAATAATGAGGTCAGTGTGGTTGGAGCAAAGTGGGAAACAGGGCAAAGAGGAGGAGATTATGAGGTTATAGAGATTATGTGAACTCAGACCATGCCAAGTCTTGTAAGCTTTAACTGAGTGAGAGCTAAAGATACTCCCAGGTTTTCTTTTATTTTCCCCTCATAAAAAGAAACAGATGGCCGGGCATGGTGGCTCATGCCTGTAATCTCAATACTTTGGGAGGCTGAGGCAGGTGGATCACCTGAGGTCAGGAGTTCAAGACCAGCCTGGCCAACATGGTGAAACCCTGTTTCTACTAAAAATGCAAAAATTAGTTGGGTGCAGTGGCAGGCGCCTGTAATCCCAGCTACTTGGGAGGCTGAGGTAGGAGAATTGCTTGAACCTAGTCGGTGGAAGTTGCAGTGAGCTGAGATCGTGTCACTGCACTCCAGCCTGAGCAACAGAGCAAGACTCCATCAAAAAGAAAAGAAAAGAAGAAGAAAGAAAGAAAAAGAAAAGAAAGAAAAGAAAGAAAGAAAGAAGAAGAAAAGAAAAGAAGAAAAGAGAAGAAAAGAAAGAAGAAAGAAAGAAAGAAGAAAAGAAAGAAGAAAAGAAAGAAAGAAAAGAAAAAGAAGAAGAAAGAAGAAGAAAAAGAAAGAACTATTCCTGAAAGCACCTAAACAAATAACAAATGACCTGGTTCAGATCTTGAAAGAGCAACTTTATTTGTTGAATTTATTTAACATTTAGTAATGTTATTATTTATTTTTATTTTTGAGATGGGTGTCTTAACTCTGTCATGAGCTGGAGGTCACAGTGGCATCATCTTCCACTTCACTACCTTCCTCCACCTCCTGGGTTCAGCGATTCCTCCTCTCAGCCCCAAGTTAGCTGGGATTACAGGCACTGCCACCACACCAGCTAATTTTTGTATTTTTGGTAGAGACAGGGTTTCACTATGTTGGCCAGGCTCATCTTGAACTCCTGTGCTCAGGCAATCTGCCCGCCTTGGCCTCCCAGTGTTTTAGGATTACAGGCGTGAGCCGCTGCGCCCAGCCTGGAAAGAAGCACTTTAGATTTGCTGTTGAGATTAAACTTCACAAGAGGAAAGGCCAGAAATAAAAGATCAGTTAAGAGGTTACAACACTAATCCAGGTAAGAAATGATAGCAACCTGAACCACCTGGTTGTTGACTTTGTACATAGTTGGAGTGCTGGAGCTTTTAAGATTTGTTGGTGGATCTATTAGAGTATGTGAGAAAAAGGCGTAAGGATGGCTCCAAGATTTTGAGGTTGATCAACTGGAACAATGGGGTTGCTGTTTACTGAAACATAAAGACTGAGGAAAGAACAGGTTTGAATAAGAAGTTCAGGTGTTTCCTGAAACTCTCAGATCATAAAAAAATTATTGCTAGACCTAAGAAATGAAATAGCAACACAACAATAGTAGGGGACTTCAATACTCCACTGACAGCACTAGACAGGTCATCAAGACAGTAAGTCAACAAAGAAACAGTGGACTTAAACTGTACCCTAGAACAGATGCACTTAACAGTTATTTACAAAACATTCTTCCCAACAACTGCAGAAAATACATTTTTCTCATCAGCATATGGAACATTCTCCTAGATAGACCATACGATAGGCCACAAAACAAGTCTCAATAAATTTAAGAAAATCAAAATTTTACCAAGAATCTTCTCAGGCCACAGTGGAATAAAACTGGAAATTAATTCCAAAGGGAACCCTAAAACTATACAAATACATGGAAATTAAAATCTGCTCTTGAATGTTTGTTGCATTAACAATGCAATCAAGATGGAAATTTATAAATTGTTTGAAATGAATAATAACGGTGACACAACTTATCAAAACCACTGGGATACAGCAAATGTGGTGCTAAGAGGAAAGTTCATAATGTTAAATGCCTACACCAAAAAGTCTGAAAGACGACAAACTGACAACCTAATGTCACTCCTCAAGGAACTAGAGAAGCAAGAACAAACTAAACTCAAACCCAGCAGACAAAAAGAAATAACAAAGATCAGAGCAGAACTAAATAAAATGGAAACAAACAACAAAATACAATAAAAAAATAAATGAAATGAAAAGTTGGTTTTTTGAAAAGATAAACAAAATTGATAGACCATTGATGAGATTAACCAAGAAAAGAAGAGAGAAGATCCAAATAAGCTCAATCAGAAATGAAACTGGAGCTATTACAATAGATGCCACAGAAATGCAAATGATCATTCAAAGCTACTATAAGCACTTTTATGCACACAAACTAGAAAATCTAGAGGAAATGGATAGATTTCTGGAAATATACAACCCTCTAGATTAAATCAGGAAGAAATACAAAGCCTGAACAGACCAATAACAAGCAGCAAGACTGATTCAGTAATTATTAAAAATTGCCAACAAAAAAAATGTCTAGGACCAGATGTACTCACAGCTGAATTCTACCATACATTCAAAGAAGAATTGGTACCAATCCTACTGAAACTATTCCAAAATATAGAGAAAGAGGGAATCCTCCCTAAATCATTCTATGAAGCCAGTATCAACCTAACACCAAAACCAGTAAAGCGCATAACAACAATAACAACAAACTACAGACCAATATCTCTGATGAACATAGATGTAAAAATCCTCAACAAAATACCGTACTAACCGAATTCAACAGCACAACAAAAAGATAATACATCATGATCACGTGGGTTTCATCCCAAAAATGCAGGGATTATTTAATGTATGCAAGCCAATAAATGTGATACATCACATAAACAGAATGGTTTTTTTTAAAAAACCATATGATTGTCTCAATAGATGCAGAAGAAGCATTTGATAATATCCAGCATCCCTTTGATAAAAACCCTTAACAAAATAGGAATAGAAGGGACTCACCTCAAAGTAAAAAAAGCCATATATGACAAACCCATAGCCAACATCTACTGAATGGGGAAAAGTTTAAAGCATTCCCCCTGAGAACTGGAACAAGACAAGGATACCCACTTTCACGACTTCTATTCAACACAGGACTTGAAGTCCTAGTCAGAGCAATTAGACAGGAGAAAGAAATAAAGGGCATCCAAATTGGAAAACAGAAAGTCAAACTGTCACTGTTTGCTGATGATATAATCATATACCTAGAAAACCCTAAAGACTCATCCTAAAAGCTCCTAGATCTGACAAACAAATTCAATAAAGTCTCAGGATACAAAATCGATATACATAAATCAGTAGCACAGCTGTACACCAACAATGGCCAAGCTGAGAATCAAATCAAGAACTCAATCCCCTTTACAACAGCTGCAAAAATAAAATAAATAAAATAAAATAAAATAACTTAGGAATCTACTTAACCAAGGAGGTGAAATATTTCTACAAGGAGAAATACAAAACACTGCTGAAAGAAATCATGGATGACACAAACAAATGAAAACACATCCCATGCTCATGGATGGGAAGAATCAATATTGTGAAAATGACCATACTGTCCAAAGCAATTTACAGATTCAGTGCAATTCTGATCAAAATACCATCATCATTCTTCACAGAACCAGAAAAAGCAATCCCAAAATTCACATGGAATCAAAAAATAGTTTGCACAGTCAAACAACACTAAGCAGAAAGAACAAATCTGAAGGCATCACATTATCTGACTTCAAATTATACTACATGGCTATAGTTACCAAAACAGCATGGTACTGGTATAAAACTAGGTAAGTTGACCAATGGAACAGAATGAGAACCTGAAAATAAAGCCAAAAACTTAGCAGCCATCTGATCTTTGACAAAGCATACAAAAACATAAATTGGATATAGGAGAATAAACCTGGATCCCCATCTCTCACCCTATGCAAAAATCAACTCAAGATGAATCAAAGACAAAATCTAAGATCTGAAACCATAAAAATTTGAAAAGATAACATCAGAGAAACTTCTGAACATTCGTTTAGGGGAAAAAATTCATGACTAAGATCCCCAAAACAAATGCAACAAAAACAAAAGTAAGTAAATGAAAGTAAATGGGGCCTAATTAAAGTAAAATGCTTCTGCACAGTAAAAGAAGTAGTCAGCAGAGTAAACAGACAACCCATAGAGTGGGAGAAAATATTTGCAAACTATGCATCTGACAAAGGGCTAGTATTCAGAATCTACAATGAACTCAAACAAATCAGAAAAAAAAAAAATCCCATTATTCTAAGTGAAGTAACTCAGGAATGGAAAACTAAGTATCATATGTTCTCACTTATAAGTGAGAGCTAAGCTATGAGGATGCAAAGGCATAAGAATGATATAATGGACTTTAGGGGTTCAGGGAAGAAGGTTGGGATGGGGCCATAGGGGTGGGTACAGTATACACTGTTTGGGTGACAGGTGCACTAAATTCTCATTAATCACCACTAAAGAGCTTATCCATGTAACCAAAAGCAACCTGTATCCCCAAAACTATTGAAATAAAAAATTTTAAATTAGAATTAAAAAATTACAAAAAAGAAGTTCAGGTATCTGGTTTGGACATCATAGATTTTTGCTATCTAAATGGAGTCATTGAATAGGAGTCAGACATATGACTCCAGATATCAAGGAGAGGTTTAGACTAAAGATATAAATTTGGGCTTGCAGCAGATATATGGTGCTTCAAGCCATGAGCCTGATTAAAGGCAAGAGTGTAAATATAGGGTAGGTTGTTAGAATCAAGTGTAAATACAGACTAATGATGGTGCAGAATTGAGCCTAGTGTGTTTCCAACCTTAGAGTCTATGGAGATAAGAAGGGAGACTGAGAAGGAGCTGTCAATGAAATAAGAGGATAACCAGAAAAATCATAGTGTCCCCAAAGCCAAGTGAGGAATATACATCAAGGAAAAGAAAGTGATCAACTGGCTCAAATGCAGCTAATAGTCACAAGACGCAGAGGGAAAATTAGCTATTATATTTAGTAACGTGAATGTCATTGTTGGCACTTAAAAGAGGTGTGTTGATGGAGTAGTTGAAATGGAAGCTTGATTGACTGTGATTTAAGAGACAATATAAGAAGAAAATCTTGCAGGCAGTAAATGTAGTGACTATTTTGAAGTGTTTTGCTATAAAGGGGAGCAAAAAAATGAGACAGAAGTTACAGAGGCATGTGGTCTCAAGAAGATATTTTTTAGATGGGAGAAATACTATGTTTGCATTCTGATGAAAATGCTCTGTGGAAGAAGAAAAAAAACTGATGATGTAGGGGAAAGCAAAGAATTGATCAAGTATATTCTCAAGTGGGCAAGAAGGGATGGGATCTAGCACACAGCTCAGCCCTTGAGATAGAATACTGAACTGTGTATCCAGAATAACTGTAACAGGAGGGCACAGATACAGTCGAGAGATGGTTGTTGTGATGGGAGCTTGGTAAAGTTATCTTCCAAGTGATTCAGTTTCTTAAAAAAATTGGAAGTAAGGTAATCAGCAGTGTGAGCATGGGGATGAATATTGGAGATTTAAAAGAGAGAAGATGGTATGAAATAGTTGTCCAGAAGACAGCACAGATACATTGCCCAGAGTTGACAGAAGTTTGGATTTAACTAAGGAATAGGGTTTTGCCCAGGTTAGTTCAGTTTGAAGAGAGATAGGCAATGGAATTGAGGAAATATGCAAGGGGGTGATCATGATGTGGCTAAGAATTGAAATGATGACTTGAAGGTGATGAGTGACAAAAAAAATGGGGTTGTAGCAATGTATTGCAGGTTCTAATGTGGTAAAGAATTGTGCTGGGGTAACAGAGGCAGTAAAAAAGACAGGAGAAAGTTGGAGAGGGGGATATTATGGAGGCAATGTAGATATTGGTAACAACAGGTGCTGTAACAGGTGGAACCCAAGATCATCAGAGAAGAGAGAGGCAAGGAAGTGAGCAGACGGTGAAGCAGATATTGTGGGTGTCCTCCTAGATCTCCTTGGTCCACTCTGGAGGTCACACTAGACAGTTCTCATAAATGCTGATGGCTTCCTATATCTCTCTGTCTGGCGAGTATTTTCTGGCCACAGGCATTTACTTGGTTTGCAGGGTGTGGAGGATTCATGTTCCAGAAGAGAACCTTAAACAATTAGGAAAATGAATAAATACACCAACTGTCTTGCTCCTCTGGCATGGAGTTCGGCAGAATGTTCTACAATCTCTCAGAAGGTGCTAGTGGGATTCAGCCTCAGTTCTCACACCAGAAACTCATTCATTAATCCATCTGTTTTTGGCTTTTCTTTCTTTGTCTTGCTTTCTTAACTGGACTTACCAAATGAATCACCTACACCAAATACTTGTCTCAGGTACGATTTAGGAAAACCCTATTTATTTATTTATTTATTTATTTAAATTTAATTCTTTTTTTTTTGAGACGGAGTTTCGCTCTTGTCGCCAGGCCGGGATGCAGTGGTGTGATCCCAGCTCACTGCAACCTCCGCCTCCTGGGTTCAAGTGATTCTCCTGCCTCAGTCTCCTGAGTAGCTAGGATTACAGGTGTGCACCACTATGCCCAGCTAATTTTTGTATTTTTAATAGAGACGAGGTTTTGCCATGTTGGCCAGGCTGGTCTCAAACTCGTGATCTCAGGTGATTCACCCGCCTCAGCCTCCCAAACTGCTGGGATTGCAGGCATGAGCCACTTCACCTGGCCAGAAAACCCAATTTAAGGTAGTTGAAATTTTGGAATGATAAGTTTTGTGGATGTTGAAATTGCCAAGGAATAATCAAACAATTCTCAATTATATATGAAGATGGTATTATTCACAGCTCTATATTTTAGAAGTAAAAATCTTGTTTTTGTGTATATTGGTGGTGGGGGGAGCAAACTTCTATTATATTACCATTGCAGATTGGTTGAATACAGCATAGAATAGTTTTAATGAAACCCAATGTAATTTTTCACAATTATTATAGCTATAGATACAGTACAGTCATTAAAAGACATTCATATTATATGCACATCTCTCTATATATATACACACACACGCACACACACGTATGTGTTTTTTAAGAAAATTATTTAGCAAGCGTGTGTTATTTGTGTAATACAAGTTTAAAAAACAATAACAGAGTTTTTTACCCCCAGTCTGGGGAAGGCCCTTCACTGTGTGATCTTGGAACTCAGTCATCTCACGTATAATAATAGGAGAAATTACAGTAACCAGTTGTCACAGTTTCCCCTTAATCTGAGAGGTTCCCTGGAATGCTACTAGATTTTCAGTGCTAAAACCAGGCAAACTGAAATGGTCCATCTCATGTGGAAATATTTATGCTCTTTTCCTTGTCCCTTCCAATAAATGGACAAATGATAAAATAGAATGGAGTTTTGGACAGAAAAGCATGATAGAAACAGAAGAGATCATTATTATTCAGGAAACATGCTTTTTATCTTCTGGCTGTAAAGATCCAGGGATGAAATCAACACATTTGGTTGATAATCCCCTTCACATGTGCATGCTAGTTTGACTTTCATTTTCATCTGCAGGGAGTCTTTAACAGCTGTCACTGTCAGGCCTTTGCACTTGGCTTCCAAACTATAAGAACCACACACGAGCAGGCATATTCTGAGAATATAGTTGCAAGGGCAAGGACAAATAGCTCACCAGCATTATTATATAGAAATTCACAGCCTCCCTTTTCTTTCTTTCTCAGTCTCTTGCTCTCTTGGGAGAGAACATGGGTACCAGGCAGAGATTCCAGAATGAGCACCGCTGCGCCTGTTTGGTATGCACACCATGCAGACAGTCCAGACAGAAGCCTCTCATTTCATTGTTCATTAGTGCTCTCTGTTAAATAATGTTTAATGTTATCTAAGAAGTTTAATGGCATCATTATTGGAAATATTACAAAGACAAAAGGGAAAAAAAGTCATCCTTCTTGTATTTTCTGGACGTGTCACAAGGCTGCACGTCTCAAGACCCGAGACCGTTAGCTACAGAAATAACACCTGTGCAATTTTCTTTCATTTACTCCAATTATATATGCTCTCCTTCTGTCCTGAAAGAATGAGTTGACCACATCTTCATTTAAAGCAGGCTTTCCAGACCCTTCTGAAACATACTTGTATGGGGATTCAACTTTGAATGAGGGAAGTCTAAGGGTGCTAAACTTTGCCATGTTTAGAAGAACCCAAAGCAAATAGAAAAAAACTGCCCGAGCAATCTCAGAGCAATTAAGTGAAAATCTCTTGTGTGGCTCCTGGGCATTGGTATGGTTAAACATTTCACCAGATGGTTATACTGTGCAGTTTGTTCCAGTCCCTTCTCATATCTCAGCTCAATACTTGCTGCATTCATTCATTCACCCATTCATTCATTCACTCATTCATTACTAATTTATTGAGTATCCTCTATGAGTCTAGCACTCTTCTATGCCCTATAGAAGATAGAAAAGAAGTGGAAGATACAATTCCTACCCTTAGGAGAGTTATAAGCCAGAGACAGAAACAAGATAACAACACAGGTGAAGTGCCCTATAAAAGATAAAATTGGAATGAGTGAGAGTAATCAGGGAATACTTTATAGAGTTGGTTGTATTTAACAATGAGAATTTAATTCCTAAAGCCAATAGACCTTGGCCTGAGTCCTGGTTCCACAGTATCTAGATCTATAATCTATGCAAGTTATTTTCTTCTTTGAGGCTTGTTTTTTTCCCCCGTTTACAAACTATCTTCCAAAGTTCACAAAGATCATCTTAGATAATGTATGGGAACAAGCTTTTGTGAACTCTCAAGTGCTACCAGAGGTTTTATTAGTGATTGTATACTAAATATAGGGCCACATTTCCTATAATCTGTTGTCATCCGAGCTTTCAAAACTTATTTTCATTTCTAACTTTAAAACGTAAGCCCTTTTCTTTATTTGAGTGTTCATCTATAACTGGACTCATCTAATGTGCTTTCCTAAAACCTGTCATGTATATTCCCATCATCACATCTTTGCTGATGCCGCTTCTCCTAGAAATATCTTTTGCCCCCAACTCCTTAATTCTTATTCAAATTGCTCCATTCAATTCATTGAGAAACTTGAACATCACATATTTTTTTAACTATGCTAACTCACATTGATGTCACTCTCCTGAAAACTTACAGTCATTATTATACTGCATCATAATATGTCTTGGTTGTTTTATTTTTTCATGTTTCTGTCATGTCTTATCAACTGGTTTATAAGTTCCTTGAAGAACATGTACCATCGGCTGCACTGCTTTGCTCAACTACAAAAACTTACGCCTAATAGAGGTTCAGTACATACTTGGATGGATAGAAAGAAGACAGGAAGGGAAGAAGGAAGAAAAGAAGGAAAGGAAGAAGGGAAAGTGTAAGGGAGGGAGGGAGGGGGAACAAATGAGGGAAGATACAAGAATTCTTCTACTTGAGCTGATATTTCCAAAATGTTTAACCCTTGATTTAGTGGCTTTAGCACCCACACAGTTTTAGGTGCCGATCTCATCAAGAGGAATGTCTACTCGTCGCCCTTCACATAAAACTGCAATAGCCTCTTGCTCTAAACATATTTTACCTATTTTTTCCCTGAAATTTTGCCTCTTCCTCTTCCTCTAGTTTGATATTTTAAGCTTCACTTGTACAAAGGGCTAAATGAGGCTTATTTCTTCTACCTCTACTTCTCTCCCTTATTTTGAGAATGAGAGGGAAGTCTGATGATAGCTTCCTGGTAGGAATATTTGAGATGCCTGATCTTTGACCCATACTACACTCAAAATTTGATGAAATCCAAAATATGATTTTTTTATGCTTCAGAAATTTTGTGCCTTGTCTAAAAAAATTGCCTACATCAAGGTTACAAATATTTTCCTTTATGCCTTCTTTCCTACAAGTTTTATAATTTTAGTATTTATATTTAAGTCTACAATCTATTTTGAATTTTTATCTTTTTTTAGACGGAGCCTCGCTCTGTCGCCCAGGCTGGAGTGCAGTGGCACAATCTCGGCTCACTGCAAGCTCCGCCTCCCAGGTTCACGCCATTCTTCTGCCTTAGCCTCCCAAGTAGCTGGGACTACAGGTGCCCACCACCGTGCCCAGATAATTTTTTGTATTTTTAGTAGAGATGGGGTTTCACCATGTTAGCCAGGATGGTCTCAATCTCCTGACCTTGCGACCTTCCTGCCTCGGCCTCCCAAAGTGCTGGGATTACAAGCATGAGCCACTGTGCGCAGCCTGAATTAGTTTTTATGTATGGTGTGAGGTAGAAGTTGCAATTTATTTTTTGTTTGTTTTTTCCCTAGGGATATCAAGTTGCTCCAGCACTGTTTGTTGAAAACATTCTTTTTTAAATTGATTTGCTTGGCAGTCTGGTTAAAAATAAGTTGACCTGGCCGGGTGTGGTGGCTCACATCTGTAATCCCAGCACTTTGGGAGGCTGAGGCAGGTAGATCACGAGGTCAAGAGATCGAGACCATCCTGGCCAACATGGTGAAACCCCATCTCTACTAAAAATACAAAAAATTAGCTGGGCGTGGTGGTGCATGCCTGTAGTCCCAGCTACCTGGGAGGCTAAGGCAGGAGAATAACTTGAATCTGGGAGGCAGAGGTTGCAGTGAGCTGAGATCATACCACTGTGCTCCAGCCCGGGTTACAGAGTCAGGCTCCGTCTCAAAAAAAAAAAAAAAAAAAAAAAAAAAAGTTGGCCCTATATCTTTAGTTATAGTTCTAGATTCTCTGTTCTATTTCATTGGTTAATGCCTCTATAGTTATACTTCTATCACCCTGTCTTGACTACTTTATAGTGAGTCTTAAAATCGGGTACTTTGAGTCCTGAAACTTTATTATTTTTTAAAATGGTTTGAATATTCTGGAGTTTTTACATCCATATAAATATTAGAATCAGCTTGTAAATTGTTACTTAAAAATCTTAGTGGAAATTTTGAATAAAGTACAGTTGAATTTTTAGATCAATATGGAGAGAACTAATATCTGAACAACGTTGAGTTTTCTAGTTCATAAACATGTCTCTTCGATTTTAGATCCTTTATAATTTTTCTCAGCAATGTTTTATGTTTTTCAGGGTAGGTTCTTGCACTTATTTTGTTAAATGGATCTTTGACTATTTTACATTTTTCATGCTATTGTTAATAATATCAGTTTTTCAATTTTTTTCATTATTCATTGCTAGTATTTAGAAATAACATTGATTTTTCTACACTGATTTTGAATCTTGAAACCTTGGCGAGCTTATTAATTAATGCCAGTAATGTTTTTACAAATACCTAAGAGTTCTTTGTTCATAATCATGTCATTTGTGGATTAAGACAACCTCACTTCTTTTTTCCAATCTATATTCCTTTATTGCTTTGTTTATTATTTCCACTGTGATGTTGAATAAAATTGGTGAGAGCAGATATTCTTGATCTTAGGTAAAAATTTATCAACATTATACCATTAAGTATGATTCCAGCTTTCATAGATATATTTATCAGATTAAGTTAGTTTCCTCATAAGTTTGCTGAGAAGCTTTTATTTTTTCAACATGTCATGAATTGGTGTTGACTTTTTCTGAATCTACTGAGATATTCACATGATTGTTACCTTTCATTCTGTTAATATGTTAAATTACATTGATCCTCAAATGTTAAACCAACCTTGTATTTCCAGTATAAATTTCATTTTATGGTTTATAATCTTTATATCTTGTAGAATCAGTTTGCTACTATTTTGTTAAGAATATTTGCAGCTGTATTTAGGAAAGAGTGTGTTTTGCAATCTCTTTGCCTGGCTTTGGTGTAGTAATAATATTGGCTTCATATCTGAGGAGGAAAGTCTTCTAAACTGTTTGTGTTGGATTGGTATTATTTCTATTTTATATAGTTGATAAAATTTAACCAATTTAGACCTGGTGTGTTCTTTGTAAAAATATTTTTGACTATGAATTCAATTTCTTAAGTAGATATAGGGCTTTTCAGTGTTCTATTTCTTCTTGTATCAGTTTTCATAATATGAGTCTTCCAGAGTGTTTTTTCATTTAAACTGAGTTGTTTAATTTATTGAAATAAGGTTGTTCTAATATTTTTTATTTTTATTTTTCAAAGGGAAATGTTTAGGATTTATTAAGTGAAAAAAACAATGCACCTGATTGTCTTTTTAATGTTTGGAGAGTCTCTATGATGATACATGCTCATTCATTTTTGGTATTGGTGATTTGCCTTTTCTCATGTTTTTTCATGGTTATTCTAGCAAGACATTTCATAATTTTATTATGTTTTAAAAGAATCAGCTTTTACCTTTACTGATTGTTTTCTTTCTCTTTTTTTTTTTTTTTTTGAGATGGAGTCTCGCTGCTCTGTCACCCAGCCTGGACTACAGTGGCGCAATCTCAGCTTACTGCAAGCTCCGCCTCCCAGGTTCACGCCATTCTCCTGCCTCACTCTCCCGAGTAGCTGGGACTACGGGTGCCAGCCACCAAGCCCTGCTAATTTTTTTGTATTTTAAGTAGAGACGGGGTTTCACCATGTCAGCCAGGATGGTCTTGATCTCCTGACCTGGTGATCCGCCTGCCTCAGCCTCCCAAAGTGTTGGGATTACAGGCGTGAGCCACCGCGCCCAGCCTACTGATTGTTTTCTATTATTTTATTCCTGTTTTATTTATTTCAATTATTATTTTTGTCCTTCCTTATACTGAATTTTGTCCTTCCTTTTATTTGAAATTAGTTCTTTTTTTTTAGTTTCACAGCAGATCATTAACATTAGACATTTCTTTTCTAATATAAACATTTATATGTTTCTTTGAAGCAGTGGTTTAAGTCTTTCCCACAAATTGTAATATATTATGATGTATTATTATTAAGTTAAAAATATTTTCTAATTGCTTCTCTGATTTCTTCTTTGACACGCGGGTTTTTTGAGGTTTCCTTTGTTCTTTTGAGATTTTTACTTTCCAAATATTAGGGGATTTTCCAGAATTTTTAAAAATTTATTTGTAATTTAACTATGTTGTGGTCAGAGAATATACTCCTAATTATTCCAATTTATTTAAATTTATGAAGACTATTATTACTGTCTTGTGTTATGCCCTATCTTAAAGTTTATCTGTACTTTAAAAGAATATATATGCATCCATTTTGTGTACAGTATGCTAGAAGATTCAATTATGTTAAGGTAGTCGATAATGGTGTTCAGATCTTTTATAGGATTACAGATGTTCTTTTTACTTGGTCTATCAATTGCCAAGTGAGGGGTTTAGAAATTTTCAATTATAATTATGCAAGTGTCAAGTTTTCCAACCACATTTGGAAGTATTAAACTTTCCTCTTTAATTGACTCTTTTATCATTGTAAAATATTTCCTTTTCTCTTTAATAACATTTCTTGCTCTCACATCTACTTTGCCTTCATTCACACAGCCCCTGTAGTTTCCTATGATTCCAGTTTGCATGGTATACATTCTCCATTTTTTCCTTTTACCCTATCTCTACTTTTGTATTTAAAGGGAGTCTTTTATATTTAAAGGGAGTTTTCTATAGGTGGGATTAGGTTTTGCTTTTCCATACAATCTATCAATTTCTGTCTTTCCCTTAGAGTATTTAATTTAATGTTATTTATTGATTTAAGTCAGTCAGATTTATATTTGTTTTCTATTTATTCTACCCTTTCTATTCTTTTTTCTTCTTTTCTTGTCTTTTATGGTTCTAAAAATATATTTTAGTATTTCCTATTATCTTCTTTATTAACTGATAACCTCTTAAAATAGTGGTTGCTACAGGAATTACAATACGCATCACTATCTTATCACAATCTATGTTACATTTGAATAATATGTCAGCTTCTGCACAAAATTTTAAAAATTACTAAAGAGTAACTCTCTGTCCCTATTTTTCCTTTGTAGTAGTATGGTCATAGATTTTACTCGTGTGTCTGCTATGAACCCCACAGGCATTGTTATTAATTTTGCTTTAAATAGGTAATTATCTTTTAAGAAAGTTAAAAATAAATATACATGTGTGTATATGTACACAAACATAATTACTCATATATATGTGCACACAAACACATGTAATTACTCCTGTATTTACCATTTTTGGCACTGCTCATTCCTTTGTGTTGATCTAGGTTGCCATTATCATTTTTTGAAGCAAATGCCATTATCATTTGCTGATTTTAGACTTCTAGTTTAAGAGGTTAACTTCTTGGGTTTTTCTTTTTTTTTTCCAGAACTTTAAAGATATTTATGCACTATCTTTTGGCTTCCATTATTTCTGATCGGAAGTCTTCTGTTCATTATTTGTTTATTTTTCTGTACCTATTGTTTCTTTTTTCCCTTAGGTGCTTTTTAGCTTTTCCTTCATTGTTGGTTTGCAGTAATTTTTTTCTTTATAACCTTGAGTATATTTATAATAGCTGTTTCATGTTTATAATAGCTGTTTTTTTATCTTTTTGTCATTTATGGATCTTCTTTTGTAAATTGATTTGTCTCTTTATTATGGGTCATATTTTCTGCCTTTTTTACATTCTGGCAATTTTTATTAGATGTTTGACATCATAAATATTATATTTTTGAATGCTGGATTTTTGTTGCTTCCTTTAAATACTAATGAGTTTTGTTTTGGCAAATAATTAAAATATATGGGATAATCTTAATCCCATTAAACAAGCCTTTCATCTTTGTTAAGGTGTGTTTAGATTAGTTTTCACTCTATATTTATTTTATCTTTACTATTAAAGTGTGACCCTTCTCACACAGTTCTCTCTAATCTGACTGGTTGGAACTTGAACACATCTTAGTCTTATCTCTGGGAATTGTTCAGCTTATAGCTCCTCATTAGTTGTTCTTCATTATTGCTCTTTGTTCACCTTTGTGAAGTCTTACCCAATATGTGCACAACTTAGTATTCAGCAACCAACTCAAACGAGCTCCCGTGCTGGTTTCCAAAATTCTTTGCGCAGTTCTCTCCAAGAAATGTGAGACTCCTTATCCTCACTAAACTCTGCTCTATCTTCAGCTCAGCAAGAATACTGTGCTCATCTTGTATTCCCATTTCTGCACTGTGCTCCAATAATTACCTTTATGCAGAAAGGCAGTACAATTGTAGGGCTCAACTAATTTGTTTCCCTTCCCTCAGGGATCCTCGTTCTGTATTGCTTTTCACCTAATGTTTGAAAACAGCTGTTTTATATATTTTATCAAGTTTTTAGAAAATTGTATCAAGTTTTCTAGAATTTTTGCTTTGTTTTGTTTTTGTTTCTTTGTTTGTTTGTTTGTTTGTTTTAATGCCAGGGAGGGAAGCCCAGTACTAGTAATTACATCATGGCTGACAACAGAGTCATCTGACTTAGTGTTTAGTCCTTCACCTTTCTGATAGTATCTGTGGTCTGGCAGTACCTAATACTTCTTTTACGGAAATCTTTTAAATTGCCTCCCCCAATTGTGACAGAGAAGGAGATTACATGGAGTGAACAGACATGTCTTATACTTTGATGAGAATATTTGGTAACTTTGATGAAAGTGATTGGTAGACATCTTTGATGAAAGTGATTGGTAACTACTTATTTCCAAGATATAGGAAATAGATATTCATGACTTAGAGAAATATAGAAAATATCTGGGGATGGGGAATACAGGTTACCAGCTTTGTATTAAGTATCATAAAGTTAGGGAAAAACTGATCAGTGATGCTGTCAACTTCTGAGATTTTTCTGGCACATCTTTTCTTATGAATTCAAAGACCTAGTATACTTGGACTCTTCTTATCTTTTTGGCTCAAATTCTGTTATCTAGTAAGCATGAAATAAATTTCCTATGAGATGCAAATGGCTTGTAAAACACAATATGCTATTTTACTAAAAATTTTAGAAAACCCAAAACCTTACATTGAAAAAAAAAATTACTAATTGTGAGAACTTAGGTCTCAGCCAAGGGTATGGAAAATAAATATAGAAAGACTAGGTCCTTCCCAGCACTCCTTACATGGAGCACAATATGGGTTACTCTTATATGCTTCCTAAATCAGGCTAGTGTGGGAAAGAAACAACAAATATTACAGCATTTTAAGAACGATTTAAGAGGAAGGGAAGAACACCCACTATTTCACCTCTTTAATAACCCCACAGTCACTACAAAGCATGGCTCTAGCCTTGCAATAACCTCCACCCCTCCCCCAGCACCCATTAGCTGGAGCCAGTGAATTATGGGGAATGGCAGGAGCCCTCCAGCCTCTAGGGGGAAAATGACTTTAATCTCATCAGAGCCCTGAAGAAGAAGGGACTATTAAAAGAGTTAATGGAACGAACTTCTGAATAGATGGGTCAGGCCATGACAAACTAAAGTCATTTTTTGATTTAAGGAGAAAAAAAGAAAAAGAAAACTGGTGATATGGATGCTGTGGCTCCGATGGCCTCCAAGCCCCCCATCAAATCAATTCTAAATGCAGTAGAGTTCAGATAATTTAACGAAGAACTCCAGAGGTGATGTGAATTTGGTCACAAAGGTGAAATAGGAAAAAGGTATAGTTCACTACAAGAAGGATTCCTCCCACAGTGTTACCTGAATTACAAGTGGGAGAAAATGAGGGATTAAGCTATTTTAAAATGTTGACACCAGAATACAGGTTGTTGGAGTTTCAAAGGAGTCCAGTTAGGAAGTTCCCTTTGAAGGTACACTTATATATAAGAATAAAGTTCAACTATGGTTTACCAAACAAAATAACCAGGCTTAGCAAGAGGCAACAGAGGATAAAAGTAGACTATTAGAGTCCAATCAACAATGAAAATATGCTCACAAAATGAGTTTTCCCAGTCGCTCCAGGAGAAACAGTGAAATTATCACAGTTGTTTGAATTTGCCAAACTCTTTCAGATATTTGTAGATTTAGTCTGTAGTCAGCAGAGATAAAAGAGGGTACAAGGTTTTTTTTGGCCATGCTTATTCTGAAAAGATCTATCCTAGGATGCATATTTTAGTGAACAAAAATGTGGCCATATAACTAATTTTCTTTTAAAAAGGTCCCAAATGTAAATCATCAATAATGTTTTGGAAACAATGATGTATCTAGCCATAGGTCCTTGGATGCCACCAAAAAAGTTAATTGGGCTGAGATACTTTATCTCAGCTACCTCTATGGGTCCTGGTTTTGAGAAACTGCATCTTTGGAAGCCCTTGCATCCTTGTTGGAGGAGTTGCTATCCAAAGTTCCTTTGTGAGTGAATACTGTGTTCTCATTCCAAAGAAATGAAAAACTACTGCGATCTGGACTTCTGAGACTCTTAAAAATTACTGGGCTAATATCAAAACACTGCAAGTTAACGCCTGTAACTCAAAGTCAGCTCCACCTAGTGTGAAACATCTCATTGCCTTAAATGAGGTCAGAAGGTGAGATTAAAGTATACTGAGTACCAGCATGGTGGCTCACACCTGTAATCCCAGAATTTTGGCAGGCTGAAGTGGGTGGATCACTTGAACCCAGGAATTTGAAACCAGCCTGGGCAATATGGCGAAATCTCATCTCTACTAAAAATACAAAAAAAAAAAAATGCCTGGTGTAGTGGCATGTGCTTGTGGCCCAGCTACTCTGAAGGTCGAGGTGGGAGGATTGCTTGAACTCAAGAAGTTGCAGCTGCAGTGAGCCATGACCCTGCCACTGCACTCTATACTGGGTGGCAGAGCAAGACCCTGTCAAATAAATAAAGTAATTAAATAAAGTATACTGACTACCTGCTAGGTATCAAGCGGTCTGCCTACTTCATCTGTAAAAGACATGCATGTTTTGGAATATTTGGCTTTCATTTCTCCTTTCCGATAATTCTCATTTTTATTCGTGTGAATACTTCTTCCTCACTGAATATAGTCTTATGGGGATACAGCAATCAGAGATGCCCCTTACTCCTAATAAAGTGACCTCATGAACCAATCTAGGCTGATTGGATGTTCCCTCTCTGATACTTCAGACATGATCAGAGAGTCAAAGAAGCTAACAGTGGTAGAGTTCTATTGCATTTGATCAAGCATGATCACACCAGAGTTTCGTTACAAAGCTATTGGAAACGTTTGTGCTTCTGGGCCTGCTGAATTGCTTTGGTTCAGTCCCATTTCCATGCCTGATTCTTGGGTATCTCCTGGATTGTGTAAAGCCTTAATGTCTTTCCAGCAACGTAACTTTGGCTTAATGTAGCCCAAATGTATTTATTTTTTTGCTCAAAATCACAAAATCCATAATGATATACAATCTCACTTAACACTAACACAATTCTAAGATGTTAGAATTAGATTATAACCGTTTCTCAGAGGAGAAAGGTATAGCAAAGAACGGTTAAATAACATGCATACACGCAGCTAGTAATGGATGCAGCCAGGACTCAAGTCAGGTGAGTTCGACCCAGAGTTTTGAATTTTTAAGCTACATTATCCCAATTCCTATATTTAATTCTCAAACTACTTTCCCAAAGATCATTGATGTTCTGCATGCTGATCCAAGGATTTTCACTGCTGAAATTGAATAATGGCAGTCTTGCCAATTTAGAGAAAATAATAACTTAATGGAAAGAATGTTTTCCATTTTAAATTTTTCTTCCATAAATTTTTCTAAAACCTTTAGTGGTTTCTACTGCTTGTCTGTGAGGCAGACAGAAAAACAAATGAACAAGCAGGCGATGAATATTAATGGCAAAACTCAGAAACAACAGATCGTGCTTCTCTCATGAGCCTGTTTTTTGCATGCACATGTGTTGTGATTTCATGTTGCATACCTATAACATAGTCATTTTCTGCTAGTAAAATTGTTCCTAGTTCAAATGCTGGAATTAAATACATCCATATTTCATAGTGTTATGCAAAGTACACTATGATTTTCAAGCTGTCTACCATCTCATAAAGTTTAAGAAAAATAGTCCCAAATAAGCTGGAGACAATAGTGGCAAAACATCTTGGATGGTATTGCTTATATCACCTTTAGGAAACTCAGACCTTTATCTAAATCCAAAGTCATCAGATTTTTAGGATAAGGACCTTGGCACTTGCTGGATTCTACAAGAATAATATTATTTGTTAGCCTAACTGCAAGACCCGGAATTCGTTTAAGGGGCTTGAAATTTTATTTTAATTCTTGGCCTGGACACCAAGTAAAATGCCTCGGGCCTTGAGAAAGGCCAGTGTATGGTGTATTTATGGGCTGTGACTACAAATCTGGTTAACTTGATGGGAATGTATAAAAAATGAATAAAGCAATGCCAGATTTTGCTTTTGGCCACAGATGCATCAGGTTAATGAGACACAGGATAGTAGCTTGGTCTTAAGTCAGAATAGTGGCCCAGGCACAGTCAGGGATTGAGGATTCCTATAATGGGAATGGAAATCAGACCCCTGGACCTTTTTTCCCAACTTGTCCTATAGTAAGATCAGCTACCACTTCCCATTTCACGTTGTTTTTCCCCTCAAGATATTTCTCTTCCAAATTTTATACTGCTTCTGAAATTTCCTAAGAAGCCAGACCAAATCTATCTATCTGTCTGTCTGTCTATCTCTCTATCTATCTATCTATCTATCTATCATCTACCTTTCTATTTAAACATATATATTTAAAACCTACTTTGGGTCAGGGGTGGTGGAAGGGACAAAGTTATGCTAGTGATCCTGCCCATGTAGAGCTTATTTTCCAGCAGATTAAAAAAAATCCTGATTTACCAGAAGAGGAACTGATGATCTACCACTCTCCCCTTCTCAATATAAAACTTTTGCCATCTTTGATTGTGCTGATGTGCTTTCTTTAGAATACTAGACAGAATATTGTAAATATTGCGTTAGTCTGCTGACTCTCTGTACTAATTTTAATCAAATCTGCATTGCTATTGCCTTTCCAGGAAGTCTCAGACTGAAATCTCCCAGGTTGTAACAGATTGGATCTCATTGATTTAGATGAAGAAAAGGTTCGAATAAATACACAGGTAAGTGAGGCCCCAGGGAAGAGTCCAGGTACCATGCTCCCTCCATAGTCATTCCTTTAAAGAGGCAAAGCTGGTCTTCATCTTTCCTTTCATGAAGCTGTATTGATTTCCATATGGCTTGAATGTTCCTCTATTTTCCAGACTGATACCACCCACAGAGTTTAAAATCTACTTCTTTGACATCTAGAGATGGCAAGGGAGCCCTTCCATCCCTCATTGCTGATCTTTATTACCACATGTCACCAGGCAGTGCACTGGGCTCATTTTGTTTACTTCTATCAGCCATTTATATTGAGATGTAATCCTGGATCCTAAAAAGAGGAGCACTTTATGTCCCAAGTGAGCGATTCACACTCAACGCTATGTTGACACATTCTATGGGATGTAAAAATCTCTGTTCCGGTGATTTCAGCTCCATCAGCATAATTTTCCTCCACAAGGTACAGGTAAATCATGGTTAAATATTGAATCATTTATCAACCAGTGCTTCGTAAGCCAGATCTCATAAAATCTCAGGAATAGATTGTGCTAACAAAGCAGCTAGCAACCTACTATGATTATCAAAATTTTCATTCCACAATCTGTTCCTCATTTAGAGAGAAAGTGCTAAGGAAATTAAAAATTAGTAAGCTTTACCCATTTATTGATAACAATATATGAAGTACTACGGTTTTCTTTAGAATAAAAGTCTTATCTGGAGACTTCATAATAAAGGAGGAAATTTGGAATCTCTGGCTCTTCTGGAAGATGTATTATAGTTCTCTGTGAAAATGTATTTCAGAAAGTCTATACCCATCTTGAGTTCCCTCAGTGCTTAGGCTTAAATCCACAGGGATAGCACATTGCATTAAAAAAAAAACTTTATGATTAGATGAAAGGGTTCAGTAACAACCAGGGAAGTCAACGTTTACATATTCTAGGAAGGGAAAATAGTGCCTGGGTAAAGATGTTCCATCTGCAATCAAACCTCATTTACTTCTAAAATGGTATTACCAATTGCTTTGCTAGGAAATGAGATAAAATCAAGAAAGCATTTTCCAAAGGCCTTCAATTTGACTTGTGCATTGCATGGTTCTGTATATTTACATACAGGGGCACACAGAGAGAGTAGTTAAAGGACAAAGGAGATAATGGTTTCCCACCTTAGATTCCTCTGTCCATACTTGAGCGCCACACACTTGATTATGAAAAGGAAGACCATAAACTTCTATCCATAGAGAGCACAGAAAATGATAAGCAGAGATGACCTCAGACGGAAATTGAAAAGAGCCTGGATATGTAAATGGTTTGATATGATTTTAAAAGATGAGATTAAGGAACTTTAATTCCTCTCATTCCAATCATTCTTCTTCTCTTAGAAATGAAAAATTAAATACTGTTTGTGCAAAGCAGTAATTTTTTCTATTTCAAAACATCGAGATCATTGTTATTTTAATAAATGGTGACCCAAGAAACAAGGTTGAATAAACAGTTCTCTCATTTAGAATGCAGAATGCCCAAACTTACCCATCCTTGAACTTGGGGATTGTTTTAGGAATAAAACAACTTATCTCTATATCCCTAAAATAAAATATTTGCTCTTAGCAGTCCAAAGGTAGTATGGTAAACCCTAAGCTCTGTTCAGGGTAAAACAAGCTCTAAGCAGTCTAGGAGGTAAGTGTTCATTTGTCATAAAAGGAATTAGACTACAGGCAGGATAGGTCGACAGAAGTAATGTGGGAATACAAGTAGACCCAAAAGTCAGGCTTAAGCCAGAGGCAACACATGGGAGTGCAGCCACTAATCTGTTATCTTTGGCAATTTAGGCAGAGATGGGAGTCTAGAAAGTAGGTTCCCCAAAGAGGTAATTAATTTGAGCCACAGAAAGAAAAATAAGTGGGGAGGAAACACCAGAGTATTTCTCTTAGCAAGAATGAGGGAAGCAAATCGCAATGTTCCCAGTAGGCTGGAAATCTGCACTGGATAAAGTAAGAAGATAGAGGGAAGGGCAAGAAACTGCCTCTGGAGAACCAAGTTCCCCAGATGATTTGGTGGTTTGGCACATGAACCTATTTTTTATTTATTTATTTTTTTTTTTTTGAGAACAAGGAGAATCCAATGACTAGGTTCTTGGCACGTCGGAAGCCACCTGCTGCCAACCCCATAAGCAACTGAGAAAAGGTGCCTCATGTCACCTTCCTAAAGCCAGAATTTGTGCCAGATTCTAGGGCAACGTAGAACCTACAGGGCAAAATTAGTAAAGGGAGACTTAGCAATCAGGGTTAAAGAGATAAGGTTTTTGGAAATCTAGAAGGGAAATACAGTACTTCCTCATTTATCCAGGTCGGGAACCAGGCAGGCACAGTGGAAGGAGCCCTGGCATTAGCATCCTATGCCTTAGTGTGAATGTCACCTCTTTCTCTGGCCAGTATGCACTGTAGTCAGGAGTGCAGGGTGCTAAACCCCAGTATATGAGTTGAAGCCCAGCTCCATTGTACTGAGTACATTTCATAATCTCTTGTTTCTTCATCTATAGAATTGTCAATAATTGCAGTACTTTTCTCAACAGCTGTTAGGAGGATTAGGTGATTGCGTACATGTAGACACATCAACCTGTGTCAGAACCTACTAAGTACACAATAAACATTAACCATCAGTTTTATGAGGCATTGAGAAAGGTACTTAGTTTCTTTGAATTTTCATTCTTCTTATCTGAAAACAGGCACAATAACATCCATGTCATAAAGTGGTTAAAATATTTAAATGAGGTAAGGTATAGGAAAGTACATGTTTGGGCTGGGCACGGTGGCTCATGCCTGTAATCCCAGCACTTTGGGAAGCCAAGGAGGGAGGATCACGAGGTCAGAAGATCGAGACCATCCTGGCTAACACAGTGAAACCCCGTCTCTACTGAAAAAAAAAAAAATACAAAAAAAAAATAGCCCGGCGTGGTGGCAGTCACCTGTAGTCCCAGCTACTCGGGAGGCTGAGGCAGGAGAATAGCGTAAACCCGGGAGGCAGAGCTTGCAGTGAGCCAAGATCACGCCACTGCACTCCAGCCTGGACGACAGAGCGAGACAAAAAAAAAAAAAAGAAAGTACGTGTTTGGCACAAAATAAGGATGTCAGTTAAGAATGCTTCTGTATCCCAGTAGTAGAAAACCCTATTAACAATGACTTAAACTTATAAAGGGTTTATTTCTGTCACAAAGCAAGTACTCCAGAGTTTAGACAATGTTTACGGTCAGAGGTTTCATGACGTGTGAGTGCACAGTCAGCACCTCTGAGATCACTTTGACTATCATAATCCTTGTATAAGACACAGGCTGGGCACAGTGGCTCATACCCATAAACCCAGCACTTTTGGAGGCCGAGGCAGGTGGATCACAAGGTCAAGAGATCAAGACCATCCTGGCCAACATGGTTTAACCCTGTCTCTACCAAAAATACAAAAATTAGGTAGGCGTGGTGGTGCGTGCCTGTAGTCCCAGCTTCTTGGGAGGCTGAGGCAGGAGAATCGCTTGAACCTGGGAGATGGAGGTTGCAGTGAGCCAAGATCGCACCACTGCATTCCAGCCTGGCAACAGAGGGAGATTCCATCTTAAAAAAAAAAAAAAGAAGAGAGGATGCTGTAAGCTACAAGCTATGCAAATATATATATTTATGAACAGGATTGCCAGATAAAACACAGGGCATTCAGTTAAATTTAAATTTCAGATAAACAATGAAGGCAATTTTAGAATACATATTTCGTAAGCAATATTTGGGACCTACTTACACTAAATATTTATGGCTTATTGAAATTCAACTTTAACAGGGTGTTCTGTTTTTTCTGCCAAATCTGGTAGCCATGAACCAGGAGATCCAAGCAGATTGCTTCTTACACTGTAACCTTTGTCTGCAAAGGAGGTTGGAAAACTAGTTGATTTTTTTAGCCTTGTAGTTGTCAAAGGACAAAGGGATAGGCAATAGCTAGACCAGTCGACTAGTAACAGTGCCTTGCTTAGTAGATGCTCCATATTCATTTCCTCCACTGTCCCTCTTCTCAAGGGCTTGATTGTCCCTTTACACAGAGGAAAGTACATATAAGCCTTACTACCTTAAAGTGTGACATAATTAATGCCAACACATAAAATTAGCAAGTTCGTATTTTAAAAAAGGGAACTGAAGCTTAGTTGGCAAATCCAGGGGTTAACTAAATAAAACGTACAGATTATATCCCTTTGGTTCTATCAATGCTAACAGGCCTCCCTGGCCCATGGGGCAGTTTCTTTTCTATATTTGAAAGCATTGTTGAGACTAAGGTGAGGCAAGTGAGATACCTAGGGAGCAAAAAGTAGGAAGTTACTCCTTTTCACTCACTCACTTTTACAGGATCTCCTTCAGTTATGTACCCTACGCATCTCCCCTTTCTCACCCTAGACCCAGCCTTGCACATGTTACCGAAACACGAGGGGTTCAGTCTAGGCCCTGCCGCTTGCAGCACAGGAAGCCAGTCAGTGATGACAAGTTATCGTCAAGGAAAAAGGCTTTTCTCAGGTGCTGCAGACAAGGAGATGGGAGTTCAGTCTCGAATCCATCTCCCTGACTGACAAAAACTAGGGCTTTTTACAGCGGGGAAGAAATGTAACAACATGTAAGAAAACAGGAACTAGGGAGGGCAAGGAAGCAATCATGATGAATGAGGGGTCCTCATCTCATTATCAGGTTATGGTGATCTGGTGAGTTTCAGTTCTTTGATTCTTTCTTTCAGAGGCCCAAAGGTCCTTTCCTGAGGAAGGAACTCAGATAAAACAAATATAAGTTTCAAGCTTTAAGACCAGAAAAGTCCATTTCTATGTTTATCGAAAAGACCAGTCTATGAGATTTTGGGATGGGTTTCACATGAAGTTTGCTATCTCTTTGCCTAAGCCAAAGGATGACACACTAATAATTGTTAGTTTCTAACTCCCAAATGAGTCACAGAGGAGGAGTGATTGACTGTTTGGGCTATTTCTGTAGGAAAAGCTTCAGATGACTTACGTGATCTAATTTAGCTTAGTGAAGCTAGGAGAACCTCCATGCATGCTGGATGCATTCTTTTCTGACATTCTCTTTCCAGTGCACAGGAATATATATGGCTTTAACTCCTCAGAAGATAACTCTATGTCAGAGTGTATTAGTACCCATCAAAACACTATAACCTGGCTGCAACATCCCTTCAATTATAGACAGCCTCTTGCTTTCTACCAGACAAGGGTACAAGTTCAAGTTTCTGATATGATTTGACTCAATTTTCTTTATCTGCCTCAAGGCACTGTAAAATTATTACTTCTTTTATTAAAAAAATCTTCATTGTATTTCCCTTCTCTTTTCCCAACCTCCACTTCCGTCTTTTACAATTACTACCAATAAGGAGGCAGCAGGATTAACTGATAGCATATCATCCACCTGCATCCAAAGTCAGAGGAGAAATTTGAGGCAGAGAGCAACTATTTGGGATAGTACCAACCATCAAAGATGGCTTAGACAGAGGCATTCTGAGCTACAATAGAGACCATATAAGGATAATAAACTTAAGAAAGAAGCAGTATGCTACTTTAGAAAAATGTAGATGGCATTATAATTTTACATAGAGCAAAATTATCTCAATAGAAGGAATGGATGCATCTATGTGAGACTAGACTGTGAGTCTTTAGAAAGAATTCATATTCATTGTCGTGAGAGTGCTGCCTTATTCTGAAGAAATCTAGCAAAAGCAATTTCTGGTGGAGGACCAAGCTTAGGTAGAAAGAAACACTATCTTTCTCATATGTCCCATCAGGAAAAAAAAAAAAAACAACTCACTCACATCCTTCCTTTTTGAGACCAGAAAAACCCCAGGAAGAAAACAATCTCACCTCCTACCATTAACGTCAGGGTGAAGACTACAGTCAGTGGATATTAGTAAAAGCTTCTAAAAGGGTTTATTAGAAGAAAGCGAGTAGGACTGGGAAGGGTTGGCAGTTAGAGAAAAGGGTTTGTCCATGTGGGGCGCCTCCCAAAGGTGTGGCCTAGAGGGTCCTGGTTCCTTGTGTGGCATGAGGAAACTGGTTAGCTGAATCAAGTTGCAACTGAAAATCCTCTGACTCAACTTCCTTGGAACACTTAAAGCTTTCATGAGTAGCTCAGATTAATCCTGATTGGAGTCTTCATGTATTTAATTCTTGTATGCTGTGCAAGGTGATACTCAAAACGAGGCAGGTTCTGCTACCTTGTTGTCATGCCCACCCTAGAAGGTGGCTTTAACAAGCTGGTAACTTTCCAGTGTGACAAACTGTAGACTTGTTTAGCTGGCCTTCCCCGCGAGCTTACACTTTCCTTAAAGAAGAACCAGATTCATTCTTGTGCAGGAAAGAAGGGAGGAGCCCGGCTAGATGAATTTTTCTGCTAACTGAGACATGGGGAAAGGAGAAAGATTTTAGAGTGGTAGTGGAATGAGGGAAATACCGTGAAGGCCTTCAGATTAAAAACACGAAACACAGTCTAACAGTACTTATAAGGTCAACTTTGACTGAGAGGCGGAAAACCAAGAGCTGAGAAAAAGCAAACCTACACTTTGTTATTTGAGATCAAATGTTTTTGCCTTTCCTCTTTCAACATCTTCTCTTTCTGTCTTCTCAGCAAATAAACTAATGTTTGGAAGAGAAATAGATTTACAAACAAATCATCTTTCTATTTGGATACATGGTCATACAAAGGAAAGGTTTTGTTCCTATACACACACAAAATCCTGCACAGAAAATGCATACAAATGATTGCAGCTGTCACTATCACAACTTAGAGAAAATGCAGATGGTATAAAATAATATTCACAAATGGCTAATAGAATTTTAATAGCTACAAGAAAGAAGAGAAAATGAAGGCACTGAATCTACTTGGGATGTGAAGAGAATGAGATGGTCCCAGGAAGAGTCTGAAGGCAGAGCTATCCTTGATTTTCCTCATGTTTAGAAGTGGCATTCCCTGGTGCATTGATTTATGTGAGGATTAGGCAGCAATCATAGTCTCTAGAGTAGCCTGGAAGGCATGTGCATAAAGTATGATATTTGCAATATGCAAATGTCATGTATGATGAATGAAATGTTCAGTATGTCTCGAGGACACCCAGATGCTAACCAGCCACTGCTTCTGTGCTGCAAATGGGAAAGGAACTTGGAGCAAAGTTATCTTTCTATAGCTAATTGATTTCTTTAATAACATGGTTTCTGAATCTAAATATCAGTACTAAACCGTAAGTCATTCTACCTATGTTAGCTTTCTATGACTTTGGATATTTCTTAATGATAATAACTGTTAGAACTGGGGACTGAGCAATAGGAAGGTGGGTCAACCTACGTACATATAGCACATATAAGGCAAAGCCACAAGGGCATATAAAGATTTTACGAAGGAGTGGATGCCATTTTAAGTCCAAATAGTTTGAATGAAACTTGGGAGCTATTCTTCAGGGAAGGAAGTGGATAGGTCACGAATGTCCTAAGCCAAGTTCACAACTAAGTGCAATATTCAGGATGATTCTTAAAGAGGAACAATTACAGTAAAACATAGAGGTCCCGTGGAAAAAAAAAGACCAACATCTAGATGGTTTGGTAGTTAGCACCAAAAGAAGACAGCTCCTAGAGCAATAGTCCAGTCTCCAGGCAGAGATGATATCATTGGGGAAGAAGAATGAAATCCAGTCAATGCAGATCTGGGAATTCAAAGTAAGACCAGGAGCAATACCGGCTCAGGGCTGAACTGGGAGTAGCCTATAGAGCTATGGATTTTTTTTGTTTTCTTCTTCTAGAAGGGATCCCTAGAGTCTTTAGAATTTAAGAATGAGATGGTTCCAACTGTACAAAATAAAGACAATATACAGATACTGGCTGATCATCCACCTAGCACCCATGCCTGAATGCCTGACACCTTGTAGAGGCTCAAAATGGTTTGCTGAACTACATATCTGAGATCTTGTGGGTAAGAGTATGTTTCTTTTTACCAATTGTTGCCTTTAATGTTTCTGTCTTTTCCTTACCAGAACTAAAGTGTTTAATTCTGGAAGGTTGCTTGAAACTGAATGCAGGGGTCCTGGTGAGTCAGAATGTTTCTGAAGCTTAGAGGTAACTAAGGAACTTTCTATAGAGCAATGGTGAAACCTCAAAGGGATTAGAGTCAGTAAATGTGGTAGCAGTGACAACTCTAGAGCTGCATTGCTCAGTATGGTAGTCACTAGCAATATGTGCTATTGCGACTTATCCAAATGGAGCTGTGCTTTAGGTAGCAATACACACCAGATTTCAAAGACTTAGTGCAAAATAAAAGAATTATAAAATAGCTTATTCATTATTTTTATATTAATTGCATATTGAAATAATAATATTTTGGATATATTGGGCTAAATATAGTATTTGAATTAGTATCTCCTGTTTCTTCTTACCTTTATTAATGCAGCTCCTAGAACATTTAAAATCTTACATGTGACTTGCATTCCATTTCTATTAGACACTACTCCAGAGAGAAAATCAGAATTTCATGGTTTATGCTGATGCTCCTTCAAGTGTGGCCTATGGACCAGCATCAATCCACATACTGTTACTAGTCATAAAGGGTTTAAGTAAAGAAATTGAGAGAAAGGATCTAGAAACTTGTTATATCAGTTTGATATTGTCATAACATCCAAGTGTGTGATGTTTTATTTTCCATAAGTATCAGTTTATGACAAATTGGGAGAAAAACTCTTTTCTTTTTCACCAGAGATAGTTTAAGGAACACTGAGGATTTATCACAAGACAACTTCAGTGGGTCAGAAGAAGCTGTCACATGCTTTAGAAACTTACGGATCTTGGAAGCAGCTGTCAGAGGTTTGCTCAATGTGCTCCCAGAGGAAGCTTGCTTCTGAGGCCACATGAAGGAGAAAATAGGGAAGAAGTTTCCATCATTTTCAGAGAGCCCCAGGTGTGGGTCTTTTCTTGGAGTGCTAAGTTTATTGCTGGACTAGGGAAGCAGGAAAGGTATGGTTAATGAGGTTGAGGGGTATCAAACTCAGAGAATTCAGGATCCAGATGGCTCCATACAAGTGAACATCTACTTTTCAAGGAAACATTTCAAAACTTCATCCTTCACAGACCTGCAGCAGATGTAGTTACTCATTCGTTCAGGTATTCAATTAGCATTTATTGAGTAGTTACTATGTTCCAGGGACATTGCTGGGTTCTGGAGCTCCAAGGATAAGTGAGATATTGTGTACTCTGCCCACAAAGAGTACACAATGTAGTAAGGGGCAGAGACACACACCCTGTATGACAACACATGATTTATGGGCTTGGCAGAATGACAAGTAAGATATGGTCACCATTAGCCAAAGGACTAAAGGAGCTCTTTGCTGGATCTTAGAAAGATAGGTAATGCTGCTCTCATAGGCAGCTCCTAGTAGGAAAAGGCAACACTCAATTTAAGACAAAGAACAATGGTTTCAGATTCAGAGAAAACTAGGTTTGAATCCTGGTTTCTTTGCTTGTAGTTATGCAGCCTTGGACCTCAGTTCCCATTCCTCTAAAGTGAAGATGGCTACATCCGCTCAAGGGATGCTATACACATTAAATGAAATAATATAAAAGTTAAGCACCAGGCACATTGTAAGCGCTCAGTAATGGTAAATGAGTGCATAAACTTGACATTTAACATTACTTAGGGAAAGATTTTTCTGAATTTTCTATAAGGCTGAAACTACAAGTAGGGCTAAGTGTGTCCTGCTCTGAAGATTGAAGAATCACAGGGTCAGGGTGTTACACAAACCATTGAAGAAACAATGGACTGACACACTTTTAGGATAGACTCAAGGGAAAGTTATTTCAGCTGAATGTCAGCAAAATGAAAAAGGATTATTTTCTGTCACTGAGGGCCTTGAGTTTGTGGTGACAGAGCTCAGAACATTCTACCCCCAAATGTGGCACCTTGATACATCGAGGTGTTTTGTTTTGTTTTGTTTTGTTTTATTTTTGAGATGGAGTCTCACTGTGTTGCCCAGGCTGGAGTTGCAGTGGCGCAATCTTGGCTCACTGCAACCTCCGTCTCCCAGTTTCAAGAGATTATCCTGCCTCAGCCTCCCAGGTAGCTGCGATTACAGGCATGCACCCCCACACCCAGCTAATTTTTGTACTTTTAGTAGAGATGGGGTTTCACCATGTTGGCCAGGCTGGTCTCAAACTCCTGACCTCAAGTGATGCACCCTCCTGGGTCTCCCAAAGTGTCAGGATTACAGGCGTGAGCCACTGCGCCCAGCCCAATACATTGAGTATTTTAAGCTACAGGAAATTAAGAAAACTGCAGAAGCAGGAAGTTCTCTGTAATCTTTTCTGACTCTTCTCTCCTCAAGCAGGTCATAGACCCCATTGTGAGAGGTGCACTCCCTATACCGGGAGGAAGGGGAAATCCTTATCCCTGAAGGTAAAGTGTCACAGAGAAGCAACTGAACCAACAGGCCTGGCAAAGTTTCCCCAGTTTATTACCATTAGATCATACTCTGCCAATTATATTTTCCCATGACTGTCTACTCTCCATCAAATCTAGTACAAACATACACAATTTTAACCATTTCTTCAAGGCTTTATTTCATTATGAAGTCTCCTGTGTGGTGTAAAACTTATACTAAATAAATATATACGCTTTTCCCCTGTTAATTTGTCTTTGTAGCTTCCCTTTTAGACCCAGCAAACACCCTAAGAAAATCAAGGAAATCTTTTCCTACTCTGCAAGGTCTATGAGAAGTTACTAGTCCACAAGTCCAGATCACCAGCATGTCACAGAATTACATGTAAGTTGCAAAGACTAGTGTCCATTACAACCTACAGTAATAGATAAAGTGGCCGGGCATGGTGGCTCACACCTGTAATCCCAGCCCTTGGGAAGCCAAGGCAGGCGGATCATGAGGTCAGGAGATCTAGAATAGCCTGATAACATGGTGAAACCCCATCTCTACTAAAAATACAAAAAATTAGCCGGGCGTGGTGGTGCACACCTGTAATCCCAGCTACTCAGGAGGCTGAGGCAGGAGAATTGCTTGAATCCAGGAGGTGGAGGTTGCAGTGAGCTGGGATTGTGCCTCTGCACTCCAGCCTGGGTGACAGAGCCAGACTAAGTCTCAAAAAAATAAAATAATAATAATAATAATAGTTGAAGTGAGATAGTGGATGTGCAAGTGCTCAGGAAGTGAAAAGAGCTAGTTAAGTAAGGTGTTATTTTTATTAATAAGAGCTGTCTATCTGAAAAGTCTTGGGCGGGGAAAAATGGTCAACATGTAAGTTCGAAGAGTTTGTTTTACACATAGCCAAACAAATGGTGGTCCCTGCTTGAAGAAACTGGCATCTGATTAGTTGTGGAACCCTGTTCCCTAGCTCTGGGAGCCAATCCAGGTCTAGAATGGACAGTTGCCAGTCCTGGCAGAAGAGCCAGCTGACTCAAGGTAACATCAGGCATTCGTTCATTCCCCACAGACAGAAAGTGGGGAAATGAAACGCTCCTCTGCATCAATAGCTCCTGGTTAATCAAAAACAAAATCAAGTACCTTTGCATTTTTCTTGCAGTGCTGTGCAGTTAGCTGGGAGGCCATATTCAATCCCATTGACAACATCTTTAAAAATACACCATTATGGATGACCATATCTTTATGCAAATGTGGTGACAGTCTCTCCAGACCTCTAATTGATGTGTATTCTGTGTGTGTGTGTGTGTGTGTGCGCACACACAATCAACCATACCTGAGGTAACACTGTAACCAAAATGATTTTGTTTTAATTTGATACAATGACTGTTAACTGGACCTAAAAACTTAACATGAGAAAACCATATTATTTGACTTTACTCTGTCACTAGAGAGTTCAAATAAGAAGGATGCCTCTGCAGCTGTACAGTGGCATCCTCAGTATAACCTGATTCAACTCTCTTGACTAGTATCCATGATACATACCAATTAACAGGTTTTTAAAATCTTCCCAAATGGCTCATTCAGTCAATCCCAAATTTGATTAACTTGTGATTTTTCACTAAATTAACTGAATTTACCAAACAGTAGTGGAACCATGTATGTGTAGACTCCTCCTTGCTGGTGTGAATGTAGACATGTGTATGTATCTGTGAGAAAGGGACAGGATTAAGTTGGTATTCTGACAGACACTGGGCTTTGTTATTTGGATATTGAAAATCATATCCCAAAGTGAAAAGTACAGAGTTTAAAGATATTTTTGTGAGAAAGAATCAGATATAGACATGACTGTAAAATGTTTTCAGGGAAAATTATACAGAAAGCAGAGTACTCTTTTGGAATAAGCTTTGAGTGACCAATATGAATATAATGCAGACCAGATGAGATGGCCTGCCTGACAACTCCACACCAGATAAGCAAATCTGGGAGAACTCGGTTAGGTTAGGGGAGGATTGGGTTTTATATCGTATTGTATTGTATTGTATTTATTCATTTACTTATTTCAGGAGGTCTAAAGTGGGGTTCATGCATCCACATTTTTAAAGAGCTCCCTAGGTGATTCTAATGCACAGCAAAAATAGAAATTCTTTCACGCAAATACACACACAATGTACATATATTCACCATTATAAAAATAATATCATTGCATTAGAAACAAATTTAGAGAAAAGTTATAAAAGACAATGATTACCTATAATTTTACTATCCTAACTCAACCTCTTATAGCATTTTGAGATACTTAATTCCAGATTTTTGTTTTCCCTATGTATATGATTTGTTGCTATTTTATCAACAAACGTATAGCCATATGATTACCATCTACTAGTTTTTTTGTTTTTTTTTTTTTTTTTTTTTTTTAGAGACAGAGTCTCGCTCTGTCGCCCAGGCTGGAGTACAGTAGTGCGATCTTGACTCACTGCCACCTCTGCCTCCCCGGTTCTAGCAATTCTCCTACCTCACCCTCCCTGGGACTACAAGTGCATGCCACCATGCCCAGCTAATTTTTTGTATTTTAGTAGAGATGGGGTTTCACCCATGTTGCCCAGGCTGGTCTCAAATTCCTGAGCTCAGGCAATCCACCCACCTCGGCCTCCCAAAGTGCTAGGATTACAGGCGTGAGCCACTGCCCCTGGCCACCATCTACTAGATTTTAAATGAAACTTGAGGTGGAGTTTCTAGTAACTTCCTTTGTGAGGCTCTTCCCTATTGAATATGTCTGCCAATCAGAAGCATCTATCTTCTCCCTTGACACTTGTGGCCAAATCACCCTCTGGATTAAGTCTGGGATTAAGCTCAGGGTGCCTGACTACCTTTGTATTAATTCAGCTGTTCTCTTGGTGAGAGTGCCACCCCTTTGTCAGAAAGGCTTGAACTTAAAGTAGCAACATGGGGGAGGAGGCGGAGATCTTAACCTGGATTTATCCATATTTTCCACTGCAGTTCTATGTTTATACATACGAGGAGATATCAAAGCACTGCTTGGAATCTCTTGCCTCCCAGGAGTTCATAAATCTCTCCCTTTCACTTACACTGCAGGGATATTAAACACATTATTCTGTTTTGATTGAACGCCAGTAAAATTAAATTCCATCTTTCCATCTGCGGCACCATGTGGGGCCACTGCTTTATGGAAAAGGGGAGAGTGGCAATGGTGGAGGGACCCCTTCAGGACGCACGGGAGCATGCCACTTTTTGCTAGACAAAATGAATTTTTCTCTTCCATGGCACAAATCTCAACATCTGCTCTGTCTTTACCTCCCAGACACCCTGACAGGTGTAGCCGTCTTTAAAACATTGCTAGGAAGCAACATATGGACTGCCAACAGTGTATAAAGGATAAACACACACAGGGCGGGGGCAGGGCTATGTTTCTGATCTTTTGGCCTTATTATTATTTCTTAATTTGGCTTTAATTTCTCCAGACTTTCCTGGGTGTCCATCTTTCACCGTCCCATTGAAATGCTTGGCACAGAATTCTGATTTTCACCCTTGGCTTTTCCAGCTGTTTCTCACCATTTAGCTACATCCCTGTCTCTTCCCCGCCCCCAGGGAGAGGAAAGTTAAATGATGTTAATCTGCCAAATATTTCTAATCATTAGGAAGCCATAAAAATTAACATAACCATCAGAGGAAATTAATTGTCAAAGAAGACAGGGTTAGAACTGGAGAGTGAGGATGGGGGAGAGGAGGCAGGCAGAAAGGTGCTTTGTTTCTCCTTTGTGGCTTTGAAAGAGGGGTTACAGCTGGAGGACAGGAGGAGGCTAAGCACAGAGCTGCTTCCTACTCTTAATTATGTGAACAGCCCCAGAATTTCAAGTGGTGCCAGTGGTGAAAGACTAGCAGAGGGATTCCCTCGATTCCTTTCTCTTTTTCCTCTCCCTGCTCCACTGGGGGAGATTTCTGGTTATTTTTTAATTCCGGTTCAAAATAGAGGTTGGGGGAAAAGAAGCCCACACAGGCCTCCTGCAGGAAATACCATTAATAATTAATATCCAGTAATAATCAAATCCATGGGAGACTCATTACAAGTAAAGTCTTGACAGACTCACCGATGGATGCCCTTAGCTTTGCTTCTTCATCAGCTTGCAGGATTTGTTCAGCGGGGATTTGAGCACACATAAGCAGTGACAAAAAAAAAAAGGATAAATAGCAGGTTTGTTCACGGAAGAGGCTTATTCATCCCTATAGGGTTTTTTTCATTTTAGGTTTATGGCTTGGTGGGGAATTTCCCTTTAATTGGGATTGTAATATAATGATGGAACCTGTCGACATTTACAAGAGAGATGGGAGGGTAATTCTTCCTAACTTGTTTGTTGTTATTATTACAACACTGTCTCCTTTAGGAGATTCTGTATAAAGGAAGCAGACAATCAGGCTGATCAGAGACAAAGCAGTCAGTAAGAGAAGAAAGAGAAGAGAGACTACGAGCCACAGGATTGATCTGGGGCTAGCAACTGCTTGGAAGTCAGGCTATTCAGAGAGCACTTTGCACACAGAATATGCGCTTTAATTTTCACACTAAGGTCAGGGTTACAGCCCCATTTTCTAGATGAGGAAACTGAGGAAAAGGGAGGTTAGGTAATTTCCCCAACATTTCAATCCATAAATGGCAGGGTTGGGATTATATCCCTGGAACCTGGCTGAGAAGTCAGCTCTGATTTGCTACTCCTTTCTGGCTTTTTGAGGTGTGAGAAAATGACGTTCTCCAAAGTCAGGTATACAAGGTGGGAAGAGAAGCTCTTTTCTAAGCCTGTTTTTCTTAGGGGCAGAATTTTCTAGTGATTCTACCCTATGTTCTGTAAAATATATGAAAATAGTAAGGCCTCTTTCTTTAACACCCTCACAGAGAAAGCAAATGGAGTCATGGTAAGAAATCAGATTTCACTCAGATGGTTCAGCCAAGGGGAATTTAATGCAGAGATTGTTTACAGAGGTGTGAGTATGGCTAATGAAGCCTAATGCGGACTTAAGGAACCCAGAAACAAGCAACAGCAGCCATTACCACCAACACCAAATTCTAGGACAAAGATCCAACCCTCAACTCACTGGAAACCATAGAGCACTTCCATAACATTGAACCAAAACTTCAGCTACACCAGGCTGCGCAGATATTTAAAGGACCTCCTCAGTTGGGAATTTTGTTTATTTAATTAAGAAAAAATTTGAGGCCAGGCGTGGTGGTTCACACCTGTAATCCCAGCACTTTGGGAGACCAAGGCGAGCAGATCACAAGATCAGGAGATTGAGACCATTCTGGCTAACATGGTGAAACCTCGTCCCTACTAAAATGCAAAAAGTTAGCCAGGTGTGGTGGCATGCACCTGTAGTCCTGGCTACTCGGGAGGCTGAGGTGGGGGAATTGCTTGAACCCGGGAGGTAGAGGTTACAGTGAGCTGAGATTGTGCCACTGCACTCCAGCCTGGTGACAGAGCAAGATTCCATCTCAAAATAAATAAATAAATAAAAATAAAAGTAAATAGAAAAGAAAAGAAAGAGAAAAAATTTGGAATGAACAAAGAATCCAAAAATAATAAAAGAAACCCAATAAACACAATATCAAAATTTGTCAAGAGCTAACCTAGTCGCCAACCTAGTCACTTCACATTTCTTTTCAAAGCACTTTAAAGCTACAATGTAACTAAAGTCTTCCCACACTCCTTCCCTTCCTCTTCATTCTGACTTATCTTCCCTCTCATGGTGAGTGATTGCTATTCTGGATTTGGTGACATATCATTAGCATGCTTTCATATTTTTACTGCATATTGATATATCTATAATCGATAGATATTGCTTTGTATAATTTAAATGCATATAAATTGCATTTGTAAATACAGTTTATATATAAAATGTATTTGTAAACAACTTGCTTTTTTTCACTTAACATTTTTAAGTTAATTCCTATTGCTATAGACACATCAAATTAATTATCTGCCTGGTATTCCATTGTATAACTAAACTATAGTTTGTCCCTTTTTTCTTGATAATATTTAAGTTGTTTTCAATTTTTCTGTTTAAAACAATGCTGGAATAAGCATTTGTGTACATATCTATGTGAATACATAATGCAGGAAATTGTCTAGAAGTGGAGTCATTGGGTTATAAAGCATTCCTATCCTTGATTATGCTAATAATACCAGACTGCTGTCCACAGTGCCAATTTTATAGTCACCATCACTGAATGATAATTTACATTCTTCACATTCTGGTTTTAATTTACACCTTCTGGTTCTATTTTATATTTCCTTTATTCCAAATGAAATTGAACTTAGACTTTCATGTGTTTACAGGACATTCATGTTTCTGCTCTTATGAGTCTGTTTAAATAAATGTTCTATCTTTTTCTTCAATTGTCTTTATCTTACTCTTTAAAGGAGCGTTTTATATATTCTGGTCACTAATTTTTATGTATGTAACGAATACTTACCTATTAATTTTTGAATGTAGAATGTCTTCAAGGTATAGTTTTTTTCTATTATTTTACTTTAATTTTTTTTATATTTTTCTGTTTAAAATGAGGGTCTTACACACAACACTTCATTGTGTGTTATCTTAGACCATTTACATTTAATGTAATTATTCATATGGTTAACCATTAAATCTACTATGTTATGATTTGTTTTCTAGTTGAGCCCTATCCATTTTTGTTGTGTTTTCTATCTTCTTTTAGATTGATCATAATTTAAATTCTACTTCATCTTATTATTGGCTTATTAGCTAAAACTTTTTGTTTCAGTGGTTGCTCTAGGGTTTACAGTGTTTACTTTTTATATACAATAGTCGACCTTCAAAAATATTATACTGCTTCTTGCACAATGTATGAACCTTACAACTGAATGCATCCATTTTTCCTTCTATCCTTTGCTGTATAGTTGTTATACATTTTACTTTTATATATGTTATAAACCCTATAATACATTATTGGTGTTTTTGTTTTAAATAGTAAATTATCTTTTTAAAAAAATAAATTTTTTATTTTGGAATAATTTTAGATTTGCAAGAAAGTGGCAATGAAACAGATTTCTTGCATAAACTTTACCCAATTTCTCCTAATGCTAGCATCTCACACATTTATAGTACATTTGTCAAAATTAACAACTAACATTGATACACTACTCTTAACTAAATATAGATCTTATTCAGATTATGCAAATTTTCCATTAATGTTCCTTTTCCAAAAAGACGATTATCGTTTTAATTTTTTTAGATAATTGAAGATTCACTTACATTTTTAAGAAATAATAAAGAGAGATCTTATGTATCCTTTATTCATCTTCCTTCAATGGTAACATCTTGTGAAACTATAGTACAATATCACAGCGATGATGTCAATAGGATCAAGAGACAAAACATTTTCGTCATCACAGTGATCCCTCACATTGCCCTTTTATACCTACTCCCACTTTTCTCTCACCTCCCTTGTTCCTAGTTCCTAGTCTTTTATCTCTGGCAACCACTAATGTGTTCTCCATTTCCATAATTTGTTATTTCAAGGTTGTTACGTAAGTGAAATCATAAAATAGACAATCATCTGTAATTGGTTTTCTCCACTAAGTATAATTCTTTGGAGACTTTTTCAATTTGCTCCATATACAATATTTTGTAATTTGTTCCTTTACATTGCTGAGTAGTAGTCTATAGTATGGATGGATGTACCACAGTTTTGTTAATTATTCATTTGTCAAGAGACATCTGAATTGTTTCCAGTCTTGTGATCTTATGAATGAAGCTACTATAAACATTCATGTATATGTTTTAATTATCTTTATGTGAAAATATGTTTACATTTCTATGAAATAAGTCGAGTATTTGCTGGGATATATGGAAATTACATGTTTAATTTTTAAAGAAACTGACAAACTTTTTTTCAGAGTGGCTGTGCCATTTTACACTCTCACCAGCAATGTGTGAGTGATCCAGTCTGTCTATCTCCTCACTGTCACTATTTTTTAATCTTGCCATTTTGATTTTTGTGTTGCAATATCTCATTGTGGTTTTAATTTGCATTTCCCTAATGCATAGTAATAATTAACATCTTTTTATGTGTTTATTTGCCACCTATACAGTCTTTTCAGTGAAATGTCTTCATGTCTTTTACCCATTTTCTAACTGGATTATTTGGGGTTTTCTTTTTTTTTTTTTTTTTAATGTTGAGTTTTGAGAGTATTTTCTACATACTAGGTATTAGCCTTTTGATGGCTATATGCTTTGAAATTATTTTCTTCCCATCTATTGCTCCTCTTTTCATCCTCTTAACAATATCTTCTGCAGAACAAAAGTTTGTAGTTTTGAAGAAGTATAGTTTTTTTTTTTTCTTTTGTAGACTGTGGTTTGGTGTTAAGTCTAAAATCTTTTTGCCTAGTTCTAGATCTCAAATATTTTCTGCTATATTTATTTTTAAAAGTTTTATAGTCTTATAACCACTTTTAAGTCTGTGATATATTGAGTTAATTTTTGTAAAAGGTGTGAGGTTCAGGTCAAGGTCATTTTTTGTGTATATTCAATTTCCCAGCACTATTCATTGAAAGGACTATCTTCTACCATTAAATTGCTTTTGCACTTTGTAAAAGGTTTGTTGGTTACATTTGTCTATTTTGGAGTTTTCTATTCTGTTCCACTGATTTATGCTCCTATACCTCTGTCACTCTCTCTTGATTACTTTAACTTGAAGTCAGTTTCATCTTGCCTTAGTCTTCATTTACAAAATTGTTTGTTAGTATCCTTTTTTTTGTTTTTTTTTTCTTTGTGTCTGTTTTTATCTTTCCACACACATTTTAGAATAATCTTGTCTATATCTGTAAAACATTCTTCTAGAATCTTGATAGGAATTATGTTAAACCTGTATATAAGTTTGGGGAGAATTGACATCTTTACTATCTTGTATCTTCCAACCCATGAACATGGTATGTCTTGCCATGTATTTAAATCTTTGATGTCTTTCATCAGTAGTAATAATTTACAGCATATGAGTCCTGTATATGTTTTGTTATATTTATACTTATGTATTTTTATTATGTTTATCTTGTATTCTATGGCCTCATTATTAGTTCTAGGATTTTAAAAATAGATTCCTTAGGATGTTGATATCATGTTATCTGCAAATAGGGACAGTTTGTTTTCTTCCTTTCTAATGTGTATGACTTTTGCCTCTTTTTCTGCATTTATCTGTGTTACATGCACATTTTTTTGAATTAAATTTGGATTTCTCTATAGTGTCTTTTAGTTTGTCTAATTTTTAGGTTTTTTAGTGGCTGCTCCAGGTATTATATTATATACAAATAACTTATCCCAACTTACTGGTGTTGACATTTTACCAATGCAAGTAAGGTGTAGAAATCTTATTCCCTTCATGTTTTTTTATCTTCTCCCAGTTATAATTGTCTTAAATAGTTCCTCTATACATATTTAAAATTACCTCAGACTGTTAAATTGTTGCTTGAATTGTTAATATTTAGAAAACTAAATGGAAGAAAAATGTATTTGCCCATGTTTTTACTCTTTCTGTTATTCTTTTTTTCTTTCTAATGTTTTAAGATTCGTTCTTTTATCATTTCATTTCTGTTTAGAAAACTTCCTTTATCATTCTCTTAGGGTAGGCTTACTGGTGAAAATTTCTCTTAGTTTTCCTTCATCTGAGAATATTTTGATTTTCCCTTTCTTCTGGAAAGATATTTTTGCTGAATATAGAATTCTGACGTCACGGGGTTTTTTTTGTTGTTGTTGTTGCTGTTGTTTTTTTTTCTGTTAGTACTTGAAAATTGTGCAAATTCTTTCTGACCTCCATGGTTTCTGAAGAGAGATCCACTATTATCCAAATTGTTTTTCCCTTAAAAGTAAAATGTCACTTCTCACTCGCTGTTTCCAATATTTTATTTCTTTGATTTTCGGAAATTTGACCATCATATATCTGGGTTAGACTACTTTTTAGTTATCTTGTTTGGAGCTCACTCTGCTTCTTGAATCTGTCATTGTTGTTTTACCAAATTTGTGAAGCATTCAGTCATTATTTCTTCTAGTCTCCTAGTAATTTTTCAGCTCTGTTAAGTTTCTCCTCTTTTCAGGATTCTGATACCAAAGTTAGAGCATTTGTTATAGTGCCACAGTTCCCTGAAAATTTATTTACTATTTTTTCCGGTTTATTTTCTCTGATATTCTGATAGGATAACGATAATTTCTACTATATTCTCTTCAAGTTCATTTTTTTCTCTGTCCTCTCAATTCTGCTATTGAGTACATCTATTGAGCTGTTTTTATTATTATTTTGGCTATTTTATTTCTCAGGGTGCTGAGCAAGAGACCACCATGACCTTAATTATGTATTCAGAAGATCACTCTGAGTGCTACAATGTGAAACAAAAATAGAAACAAGAAATGGTGAAGGTTCAAACCTGGGTGGTAGCAGCAGAGATGGTATTAAGTGGTAGAGTTTAAGATAAATGATAGAATTTTTGATGGATTGAAAATGTAGTATAACAGGAAGGGAGGAATCAAGGATAACATCTAAGTGCTTGGCCTGAGCAACTCGTGAGTGGTGATATAATTTTTTAATATTGAGAGCAAGTGGGTGGGATTGAAAACTAGGAATCCCACATAGTATACTCTATGGACAGCTTAATTTTAAGATGTTTACCAGGCCAGGCACAGTGGCTCACGCCTGTAATCCCAGCACTTTGGGAGGCCAAGGTGGGCGGATCACGAGGTCAGGAGTTCAAGACCAGCCTGATATGGTGAAACCGCGTCTCTACTGAAAATACAAAAATTAGCCAAGCGTGGTGGCATGCACCTGTAATCCCAGCTACTCAGAAGGCTAAGGCAGGAGAATCACTTGAACCCATGAGGCGGAGGTTGCAGTGAGCCAAGATCATGCCACTGTACTCCAGCCTGGGTGACAGAGTAAGACTCTGGCTCAAAAATAAATAAATAAATAAATAAAAATAAAAAGATATTTACCAGACATCCAAGTGAATATACTGAGAATAGAGCTAAATGTATACAACTAAAGCACAGGAAAACGTTAATTTTTGATATTTTAAATACAGGACTCATCAGTATATGTCATGTTTCATCAAATCAAGGTCGCCATTGATTATAGGATATAGCCTAAAGGGGGAACTACCAATTGAACTATGACATAGTGCCTTAATGGTTTTTCATGGTACATTAATTGGTCATATCTATAAATTGATTTGGTTATTTTTTTCTACCATATTTGACAAATTCTTCCACCTCCTTTTACATCAATAAGCGTGTGATAGGTAATCATTTTGCATATATCTTAGTAACAAAATATAAAAAAGCCTCTTTTGACGGTATCTTTTTCTCTTTAGGTCCTTTAAGCACTTGATTGTTGTTTTTAAAGAAAAAAATGAAATTTCATCATTCCATATTCCTTCATATTTCCTATTTCCATGTTTTCTGCATACATAATAATAATCTTCTTTTTTTTTTTCTTTGAGATGGAGTCTTGCTCTGTCACCCAGGCTGGAGTACAGTGGCATGATCTCGGCTCACTGCAACCTCCGCCTCCCGAGTTCAAACAATTCTCCTGTCTCAGCCTCCCGAGTAGCTGGAACCACAGGCATGTGCCGCCGTGCCCAGCTAATTTTTGTATTTTAGTAGAGACAGGGTTTCACCATATTGGCCAGGCTGGTCTCAAATTCCTGACCTTGAGATCCGCCTGTCTCAGCCTCCCAAAATGCTGGGATTATAGGCGTGAGCCACCATGTCCAGCCGTGGAATAATAATCTTTAAATGCCAAATCACAGTACTAGTTTTTAGATTTATTTTAAACACTATTAAAACGAACATGTATAGTACTGATTTTCCATAAATTTCGATTGAAGTTAAGATAATATTAACAACAATGACCAAGTTATCGTAATGCATTCAAAGAAAACTAAATCAAGACCACTGCCTGGATGACAGCTATTTTTGGATGCATCCTGATTAAGAGATGTAAAAAGGTGAAACCATTTGTGTCTGAGATTGATGAAATGTGGCAAGTACTTCCACCATGAGAAACATTGAGAAGACATAGTAAAAGTGTCAAAAGAGTAGAGAAGAGGTCTGAGGTCTGAATTCTGGCACGTTTTAGCAGAGAAAGCTAAAACAGAGTATCCAGTGAGGTAGGAGGGAAATTAGTGGAGTGTAGTTTCTACCAAGGCAAGAAAGAAAGTACTTTGAGAAGGATAGAGTGATCTGCTATGTCAAATGCTACAGAGGAGATACACAGGAGAACTAAGAATTGACCACTAGAATTGGAAACATGGTAATCTTTGGTGACCTCAACAAGCGGTGTTTCTTAAGCTGGTAGGGAGAGTAACTTGATTAAAATGGATTTAAAAGGGAATGGGAAATGAGATAGTAAAGGCAACCCTTCCCAGGCTGTTGTTTTTTACTTTTTGGCTTGTTCTTTTTTGTTTTGTTTGTTTGTTTGTTTGTTTGTTTGAGATGGAGTCTCACTCTGTCACCCAGGCTGGAGTGTAGGGGCACAATCTTGTTTCACTGCAACCTCCGCCTCCCAGGTTCAAATGAGTCTCATGCCTCAGCCTCCCCAGTAACTGGGACTACAGCTGTGTGCCACCACGCCTGGCTACTTTTTGTATTTTTAGTAGAGATAGGGTTTCACTATGTTGGCCAGGCTGGTTTCGAACTCCTGACCTCAGGTGATTCATCTGCCTCGGCCTCCAAAAGTGCTGGGATTACAGGCATGAGCCACTGTGCCTGGCCTTGTTTTGTTTTTATAAGGCGAAGCAGAAAAACAGGATCAACAGCTAGAAGCAAACAGAGGATTAAAAGATTTTATTTTAAATTGGGAGATTTTATAGTGTAGTTTTATGCCAGTAAGAATACTGGTAGAGAAAGAAAACTTGATCATGAGGATAAAGAAAGAGCAACACTCCTTAGACATAAACAGTAGGATATAGCTTTTTTTTTTTTTTTTTTTTTTTTTTTTTTTTTTTTTTTTTGAGATAGCGTCTCACTCTGTCACTCACGCTAGAATACAGTGAAGCAATCTTGGTTCACTACAGACTCAGCCTCCCAGGCTCAAGCAATCCTCCCACCTTAGCCCCCAAAGTAGCTGGGACTACAAGCGTGTGCCACCTTGCATAGCTAATTTTTCTACTTTTTGTAGAAATGGGGTTTCACCATGTTGCCCAGGCTGGTCTCAAACTCCTGAACTCAGGCAGTCCACCCACCTCAGCCTCCTAAAGTGTTGGGATAACAGGGGTAAGCCACTGCACCCAGCCTCCATTTACTTTTTAATATTGAGTTGAGGCAGAATAACATGGTGTTCATTAGTGTGTACTAATTAGTGTGGGCCATCTGGATTTGGAACCTGAGTTCCAAAGACACTTGGATACTCGGACACTTGCTAGCTGCTTTCCTAACCAAATTATGTATTAGATTTTCTATGCTGCATTTTCCTCATCCATAAAATGGGGATAATATTTCTTACGTGTTATGCAAATCAAAGTATAAATACATGCAAAGTGTTTAGAACACTATCTGACATGTTACAAATACACAACCGTTAGCAACAGTTAGTATAGAACTTGGCACACTATGTGCATTCATGAGTGAATGAATAAATATTATTTTAAAATATCTTTATAGGTTAATTATTTCCTAGTATAGCTCTTTCTTTTTTTTTTTTTTTTTTTTTTTTGAGACGGAGTCTCGCTCTGTCGCCCAGGCTGGAATGCAGTGGCTGGATCTCAGCTCACTGCAAGCTCCGCCTCCCAGATTCACGCCATTCTCCTGCCTCAGCCTCCCGAGTAGCTGGGACTACAGACGCCCGCCACCGCGCCCGGCTAGTTTTTTGTATTTTTTAGTAGAGAAGGGGTTTCACCGTGTTAGCCAGGACGGTCTTGATGTATAGCTCTTTCTTGATTCCAGCCTTAAATTCTATTGTCCCTTCAGCTAAGGTTGTTCAACCCTCCACCTGCAGACAGCCTCATGCCAGTTTCTTGAGACCAATTCTACCTTAGAGGAGATTTCAGTGGCTGCTGGCTAATGTGTAAGTTCTAACCTTGAGCCCCACATGTGCAAAATGACATGGGCATCTGCCTTTTTTCTTGTGCTCAAGCCTCCTCCTTTCTTAGTCATCCTTGCCCCTCTGCTTATTTCTATGTCTGTTTCTGTCCTTCTTGACTCCATGGAATCTGGATTTGCCTTGCTGTGCTTCCTAGACTGTAAACTCTGCTTAACTTCACTCACTTAATGCCATTCACTTTGGAATGGGCATTAAGCTCCCAGGGCTCCCCTGTAATTAATGTTCATAATTAGTGTAAATACGTTGCAGAGATTTGCAGCACAATATGCCACTCGTGGACCTCATTGGGACCAAAAGATTTTAGTCCCAATTCTAAGGCCTTCAGGATATGGGAATTAGAGGCATATGAAGAGTTGTAAGAGGACTAATAAGGCATGCGTGAGATTAGGTAATTAATGGATCTAGTGCCATCCTGGAAAATTGTGTAAAAGGATTTCTCATTAGTCCTGCTCCTCTGAAGGCAAATTTCTTAATGTAAGATGATTCATTTCTTTCTAGTTTGTGGGGGGTTTCCCTCTTGGGGAACATCTAGGGAGGGTATAGCTTTAGTTTGCATTTTCTTACACCTGTGGTCTTGGAATATAATTAAAGTTTTATCAGCAAGGTGCCATGGAGGGAAGTGTTGAAGCAATTATCTGGATAATCCACATTGAGGAAAAAGGAAATGTTCACATCTTGGTTTAAATTATTCTACGTGGCTTTGTCTTTGTGCATCAGTCAATAAGGTAACCATGCGGAGGATAGAAAGCACATAATATAAATTCATTAAATATTTGCTGGGTGGATAAATCTTTTATTCAAAATACTAATTATTATTAGTAGTTCTTAATAGTTCTGGCTTGCATTTAAGTTTTATATGTGCTCTCATTGGTTGGCTTGGCAAGTTAAGATATAGGAATAAGAAGATCAATTTCATTCCCCAAATGTGCCTTAGTTTACTTAGCTGTGGAAGAGAATATATATTTTACTGGATGGTTTATTGTAAAATATTATTTTTGTGATTTACCAAACAATGTTGCACTTTTTCTCTTTTCTTAACTTGAACAGTAGAAACCTGATACCACAATGGCCTTTGAATTTGGGGAGAAAAATCAATTGGCAAAGCCATTGCTTTGCCTCTCTATAGATGAATTATTGAGTTGACTGATTGACTTGTTTCACTAATCTAATAATTCCCTGAAGGAATGTTAATGCTTGGGGGCAGAACATGGGTTCTATGTCTTCTGTGACATTTGTGACTATGAAGTGTATTTCTCATCACAAGACTTTCAATCCTCGACCAATAACTTTCACAGCTTGAAAGCTAGAGACATCCAAACCAAGAATAAGAAATAGAAAAGAAGAAAAAGAGGACAAATTTGATGGGCACATATCTTGATTTTGAGTTTATCTTTTTCTTTATTTCCTATTGTTCTTGGGAAAAAATGTTAGAAGTTTCAGAAACCAGAAGACTTGATTGACTTTCTTTGTAATTTTACGTAGTCCCCTTAACTACCCTGTATCTTGTTTTTGTCCATCTGTTTAAAGGGAATGATTGGCCGGGTGTGGTGACTCATGCCTGTAATCCCAGCACTTTGGGAGGCCGAGGCGGGTGGATCACCAGAGGTCGCGAGTTCAAGACCAACCTGAACAACATGGAGGAACCCCGTATCTACTAAAAATACAAAATTAGCCAGGTGTGGTGGCGCATGCCTGTAGTCCCAGCTACTCAGGAGGCTGAGGCAGGAGAACCCGGGAGACAGAGGTTACAGTGAGCCGAGATTGCACCATTGCACTCCAGCCTGGGCAACAAGAATGAAACTCCATCTCTAAAAAAAAAAAAAAAAAGAAGGGGTGATTGTATCCACTCACAAGACATTAATGAGAACCATACGAAATGCATGTAGAAAACTGAAAATTACTGAACTGCCTACAAACATAAGGGTAGTGTCAGAAATGTCTGTGATATGAAGAAACCTTGGTTTTCATATTGTGGGTATATCCCACAATCAGAAACGTAGAAAACTAATTCCATCAAATAACTTATTATGTCGGCCGGGCGCGGTGGCTCAAGCCTGTAATCCCAGCACTTTGGGAGGCCGAGACGGGCGGATCACGAGGTCAGGAGATCGAGACCATCCTGGCTAACACGGTGAAACCCCGTCTCTATTAAGAAATACAAAAAACTAGCCGGGCGACGTGGCGGGCGTCTGTAGTCCCAGCTACTCGGGAGGCTGAGGCCGGAGAATGGCGTGAACCCGGGAGGCGGAGCTTGCAGTGAGCTGAGATCGGGCCACTGCACTCCAGCCTGGGCAACAGAGCGAGACTCCATCTCAAAAAAAAAAAAAAAAAAAAACTTATTATGTCAATGTTCATGCCCTAACTTAAACATAAACTAATAAGAAAGAAGGTTGCATCCTGTGCTAGAAAGAATTCTGTACCAGACAGGCCCCTAAGACCATGTCCTGGATTAGTCTGCAGTGTAGTTAACAACTAAATAACACAAAAAGCATTTTACAAAATCAACAAACTATATTTTACAACAGGTAAAGGTAATTTCCTCCCTCTTTCTTCCTGAATGACACTTTCCTGAGTAGCCCAGGGGCTGGCAGAAGAAGTAGCCCTATGCCTGAGAATGCCCTTCAAACTTGTGCAAATACTATTTCTTTGTCACAGAGCATAGAAATGGACGGCTAGATTCCCTGCTAGGACCATCTTTTCCATATAGAGCTTAAATCTCCAGTCCACCCAATTTTTGCAAAGTCCTCTGCAGTAATAGAAAGAGTTTCTGTGCTTAAAGGGGAATAGGACTAGTTATAAAATGTCAGCTCTGCTTCTTACTACCAGATTTGTCACCTTGCACAAATCACCTTACCTTTCTGAATCTTAAATCCTAATTTTCTCTAAAATGTGGAAAATAGGGCTGGGCGCAGTGGCTCACCCCTGTAAACCCAGCACTTTGAGGCTGAGACAGGTGGATCACCTGAGGTCAGGAGTTTGAGAGCAGCCTGGCCAACATGATGAAACTCTGTCTCTACAAAAATACAAAAATTAGCTGGGCACGTTGGCGCATGCCTGTAATCCCAGATACTCGGGAGGCTGAGGCCAGAGAACTGCTTGAACCCAGAAGGCAGAGGTTCCAGTGAGTCGAGACAATGCCATTGCACTCCAGCCTGGGCGACAGAGAGAGACTCTGTCTCAAAAAGAGAAAAAAAAAATAGTGGAAAATAAAATCTACCTCATCTGATTGCTGTGAGATACCTGGACCATTGAGGGGCTTCATCCATGTTGGTTTTCTTTATAGTTCTCTTCCCTGTTTGATTAAGGAGAGCCAAATGAGTGAATCTTTGTTCAATTATCCCAATGTCTCCCCATTTTCCTCTCTTTTCCTCCTATATGGCAGAATCAGACATCCAAAGTAAATGTTCACAGTTATTCCACCACCACAGCCCTCTGATTTTATTGTCACCAAGTAGAACAATCACATTCTCTAGCCCTCTCTTAGAGCTCAGTAACAGTTCAAAGCACCCTGTCCTAGGCCAAACAAGTCTAGAAAGAGGGAAAGAGAAAGAATGAAAGAGAAAGAGACAGAGAGAGGGAAGGAAGGGAGATAGTGAGAGGGAGGTGGAAAGAAACCAATGAGGTCATTGTGCCTGCTGCCCAAATAGAGTGGATTTATTGAGACAGAGGAATTGAAATGGGGAAAGAGCTTAATACACATACAGCCCGTTAAATGGGAGACCAGAATTTTATTACTACTCAAATCAATTTCCCTGAAAATTCAGAGGCTAGGACTTTTCAAGGATAGTTTAGTGGGCAGGGGTCTAGGGAATGGGTACTGCTGATCAGCTGGGGATGCCATCACAGGGGTGTGGAAAACTGTCCTTTGTTGCTAAGTCCGCTTCTGGATGGGGGCACAGAGCAGTCACTGGTTTGGATGGAGCCATCCGGTCATCAGAAATGCAAAAGCGTGAAGAAACATCTCAAAAGACCAATGTTAGGTTATAGTAACACAATAGTGATGTTATTTACAGGAGTAACTGGGGAAATTTACAAACCTTGTGACTTCCAGAACAAAGGCTGGTTATTGCCTAACTACATCTGCATCTTAGCAGAATTCAGGCTCCTCTTATCCTCCTAACCTGGTGGACTTTCATTAATTTTACCAAGGCAATTTAGTTTTGGGAAAGGCTGTTATCATTTAAACTATAAACTAAATTTCTTTCCAATTTAGCCTGGCCCACACCCAGGAAGGACTAGGGCAGTTTGGAGGCTAAAGGCAGAATACAGTTGATTAGGTCGGAATTCTTTCACTGTTATAATTTTTGCAAAGATGATTTCAGAGGGAAAAGTCATTTTCAACTCTGCACTTGGAGGCATTCCTTTAGTTTGTGTATAAGCAGCTGGGAAGGAAGCCTGAGGTACAGGTCACCTAGGGATGGAGAAAGAGGCAAGTAGGAAACATTTGAGCTCAGAATTCTTGTCCAGCTGAGCAGATGTATAGTAGTAGGCAGTCAACAGACTGTCCTTAGGTGCTAGGTACTGGAGTACAAACATGAATGACACTCAGTCTAATTCAGTGCTATCTAATAGTATGTTCTATGATAATGGAAATGTGCTCTCCTGCACCTTCCGGTATGCTAATTACTAGCCACTGTGGCTATTGAGCATTTGAAATGTGGCCAGTGTGACTGATGAACTGAATTCTTAATGTCACTTTATTTAACTTAGTTTAAATTTACATAGCCACATATAGCTTGCAACAATATTGGACAGCTCAGTTCTAATTTGTTGTTATTGGAAATATAGATTTGTGAGTGCTGGAATAGCTAACAGAAGATGACTTTAATCTATATACTCTCTCTTCTGACATTAGCAGAGGTACCAAAGCTGTTAATGTTATGCAACTGGATTGTGGAGAGAGTAGGAAGACATTCAATGTATCCAAATCCAGCCAAATGAGTAATACACCAAGCAAACCTCCATTTATAACTGCCTGTCAAGGATGCTGACTAGGTTTCATTGGGACATGGTATATCAGCTTCTGTTTTTAGGACGGCTGTTCAGATTGTGTCTGCCAGTTGTCATTTGAGAAGTAGACATAGAAGAAATTCCTGCTGAAGTGGCAGTAAAAATGATCCATAAACCTGCTGCTGATCCTTAACCTTCTGCATCCTTTCTAAGAGGATTCCTCGCACAGAGCTAATCCTTCAAAATCTTCTTTTTATGTGCTTTTGAAACACACCAACAACCATTTGAGACTGAGCCTATTATTTCCAGAAAAATTTTCAAGAACAAAGTGGTTCAGACTTAAAGTAAGTTTGTAAAGACAAAGAGATTTAATTGAATATACACTTTGTTCTCAGAGTGATGTTAATTATCCTGTGGGATATACTAAAATAAGGTTATATTCTACGTTAAAGAACTAGACATCTACATTAAGGAAAATAAAAAGAAAATAAACACTGACAGCATACAAGGCAGCGTTTGCAAATGCTATCCACTGCTGCCTTCTATAGAACCACATTGACATTCTTCATCCTTATATTCTGTCTTCACTGTTTCTACCCAAACCACCACTGAGCAGGGCAAGCTCTATTCCACCTACAGGTTGGGTCTATAATGAATCTTATTGCCACAGATCCTGCAGTTAATGTGCTTGGTGCCTTCTCTACAAACAGTTCTCTATGCCACTGTTCTCCCAACTCCACTTGTATTAAACTCTTGTTAAACAAATTTCAGTATTCTAGTTTCCTAGAAGAATCCCAAATTTTTTGGTGAGCCTGTACCTCTGCTTAGTTTTACTCACCTCCTCCCCTGATAGACTGAACTGTTTCTTTTTCTCCCAGCTGAAAGCTGAGAATTCTCTCCAACTCGAGCCATCCTGTTCCTACGCATTTGACTTAAAGTTTTCCCACATCCTGGCCACTCTCACCATAGTCCACAAGCTGTGAGTCCAGTATGGACTCCCTAGAATGTAGATTGTGGCACCAGCTACAGTCAAGCCTGGCTTTACCAGCCCCCTCCTCTACTTCCCTTCACCCCGTTATTACCCACACACAACATGCTCTAGCTTGGAATTGGCTCCTTCTTCATGTAGGGCTTCCTCCTCCTCCCACCAACACTGACCACCCTGATCCTAACCTTCCCTGCAGCAAACCCACCTGACTGATGACAAACCCCTGGTGCTAAGTATTTCAGGGATTCTTGGGAGCCAACTTCAAGTTGTGCTAATGCGTGATGTTTGGTGGTTTGGCACACATTATAGTTAGCTAAAAAAAAAAAAAAAAAAAAAGCCCCAATTCCTTATCCCAGAGACTGACCAATGTCAAATACTTCAGCATTTGGAGTGTCTGTGACATTGAATCAGTAAAAGTCACTATCAGAAATAAAATGAATCATCTCCCTTGCCTTTACGACACACTTTCCAGCTCATTATTATAAGATGCCTGTTAAATTTTCTGGCCCCCTGCAAAAAGATTAAGCCTCGTGTGTTGCAGCGCTAATGAACCACTTGCTCTTGTATCTTTTTTCTAGATGGTTTGTCACCAGGGCTGTCCTGTCCTGTAAAGCCCCAGTGACAGTGAGCTGTTGACAGAGTATTAGAAAGAGCTCAGATCTTTAAAACCAGGGATGTGACAGAGAATTTTTTCAGTTTCCCAATCTTTACAGTCTCTGTGCTCTAACACGATTCCATTAAATCATAAAGATTAGAGCTTGTCAGGGCCTCAGCATCTTTCCTGTGATTTGCAAAAACGAGTGGGGGATTTGTTATTAATTCCCGTTGTTGCAGCTACAGAGCAGGTACCATTAACTATATCTAAGCCATTAACCTGATTTGTATTAATCAGAAGTGTCCCATGAGTCATATTGGTGCCAGAGGCCTGGATGTTTTTCAGTAGAGGGGCTTTGTGGAATCAAATGAGAATTGATTGATGATCCCAGAGTGCATGTATCCAACTCAGGAACCAGCCACATTGTGGGTGCTTTGCTTTAATGAAAACACTGTCCTCTCTGCATGCAAAGAAAGCAAGTTGGTTTAACTGACCCACCACAGAGATGGTCTGTGCTTTGAGTTACTTCTTCAGCAGGGAGATTGGACTACACAGATTTATTCACGGTCTCACCTAGCTCTTCCTGAGGCTGATGTTGTGTAACTTGAGAAAGAAGGTACTGTGTTTTTCAGAGAGAAAGAGAGAGAAGGAGAGAGAGAAGTGAACTGGCAGAAGTGAACCATTGGCATCTTGTGCCCTTCAAAGATTATTCTTTGGAAGACTGGCCTAGAGATGCTATTCAGCACTAGCTCTTCAGAGTCTCTCCAATGGCTCCCATACATGGCACAACCGACATGTTTGAGGCAGATGTCAAAGAGTACAGTCCTCAGTCAAGGCACAGAAACAAATTCAAGGAGTCCACTAGGGGATTAAGCCTGTGACCTTGGTGTCATCAGTATCTTGCTCTAATTAACTGAGCTAACCAGACACAGATGCTCTGGACAGCTGAGCTAACTCTCTATAGAAAATGCCAAAACAGAAAATCATTCCCCACAGCTTTCATAATCTATTATTTACCAGCAACCTTCTTAAACACTTTCTTCTGAATGGCTGCCCTCAAAACCTACAGTCATGTCTATGTCAACAAAAGAACCCAAATATTTGGGTGACTACCCAGATTACTAAATAACATTTACATTGGATAGCATACCACAAAAAGTTATTTTGAATAAGTAATATTTATCAGTTGGAAAAATGAAATTATGTTCACAAAGTGGTTTCTAGTAACTTAATCCCAATTAATTTGTCATCCCCCACACTGTCCAAATACAGACGGTGAAAATCCAGAGGGGACCCAGGCAAAATGTGGTTATAAGACCTCTTCTGGCCTTGCCTCTTATGAACTCTATAATACAAAATTTTGTTGTTGTTGTTGTTGTTGTTTATCACTTGGTTATATCCTGGTTCAAAAACAGACTTGAGAAAGTTATAGAAAAATATTTCACAATATATGGAAATATACATACCAGCACTACAGTATAAAAACCTTAACTGGAAATTCAATGAAGTAGCAAACAAGTATAGGAAAATAAAATGAAATAAGGCATACAGTTGGCAGGTGTACTACAAACCAGAAGGTCCTGCACCATTGTTAAAGGTGTTCTCAAAATTTGGTTGTTTAGTTGAATGGAGAACACAATATTTGTAAAATACAAACAGTCATAGCCCAGGAGTTGCATAGCGGTTCCTAACAAAAAGACCTATAATGAAAATATGCCAAAATTTCCACTAAAGGGAGTGAGTCCCTCTTGTAAAACAGTAGATAAGGTCTTTACTCCTGACACCTCCATATAATATCCAGAGAGGATATTATAATGAATGTCTTATGGCTGCTGCTTTTAGGGTTGATGTTACAAGTTACATAATGCTAGCATTCATTCTACTCACTGACACTGGCCATGCACTACTTGGACTGTAGATTCAGTTTCTTATGCTCAGATCCTGACTGTAACTAAACTCTGTTTCTCCTTAGAGCAAAGGTTAAATCCCATTTATTTGTATTACCTGAAGCTTGTACCTCAGACCACTGCACAAAGTAGGTTTCTCAAAAATGTTTAATTAATCAAGATATAAGACATCTATTATTTTGTGTGTTTAATACCTCTCAGTAACTTCTAGCTCAGTGCCACCTTCCCTTATCCACATGGTTATAATGAGTCGGGGCAGCCACGTTCAAACAATGAGATCCCAGACCCTTGACCAAATCCAAAGATGATTTGGGGGAAGGCACTAATCCAAGCTGCACAAACCAGAATCATGGCTTACCTTTGGGCATTTGGAGTTGAGACTAAGCTAGTGTAGTTAACCTGACTTAACTCTCCAATGGTGGATTTTAATAACAGGCATTCTTGATGTTATTGAGAGCATTTTAATGCTCTGGAGATATGGAAACTGGTCACTTCTGTGGGAACTAGAGAAGAAAGATTCACAAATGCAAGAAAAAGAAGGAAATGAGAGGCACAGAGAGACTTAACAGTTTCTCCTCACACTTTATTTCCTGAATGAAGTTCCTTGGTTCTATAAGACATCTGTGTATCCACACAATAAATGTCTTTTTCTTAAGCTGGTTCAGTGTGTTTCTGCCATTCCCAACCAAAATTGTTACTACTACAATGGACCATGGTAATCTAATTTGCCAATAATTTTTTCAGTCATTGAATAAATATTTATTGGACACATACAATAAGCCAGGCACCATTCTAAGAGTTTGAAAAGCATCATGGAAAAAACAGACAAGATTTTTTCCCTGTTCTGTGCCATACTACTCCTCCCTATGCTTTGCCTAAGGAACTGGTGATGTTTATCAAGAACATAGTGTTAGGTGTATGAGCATAGTTGTTTTCAAACATGTGAAGGTTAAACAAATCACAAAGGGACTTGACCCAAAAGAATTAGAGAAGGAGAAGCTACCAAAGCTACTATAGTCTGGTAGGAAGTAGAACACTGAAAGTTTTCTAAAGTGTGTTTCTCAAAGTTTACTATGCATTACAGTCACCTAAAGGGGTTGTTAAAACATAGCCTCACCCACTCCCTGAGATTCTCACTTAATATATTTGGGGTGTGGCTTGAGGATTTGCATTTCTAACCATCTCCCAGGGAATGCAGATGCTGCTGCTCCACACATCACTCTTCAAGTTATTAGTGGTTTACGGCGTGAAGGAGCCTGACTACACGGTAGATTCTTCCATGTGTTTAAAGAATGAACACCAACCCTTCACAAGTGCTTTCAAAAGCAGAAGAGGAACAAACACCCAAATGTCTGTCAACTGATGAATGGATAAACAAAAGGTGGTATGTGTATGTGTGTGTGTGTGTGTGTGTATATATATATATAATGAAATATTATTCAGACCTAAAAAGAAATTAGATACTGGCTGGGCGCAGTGGCTCACGCCTGTAATCCCAGCACTTTGGAAGGCCAAGATGGGTGGATCACGAGGTCAGGAGATCGAGACCATCCTGGCTAACACGGTGAAACCCTGTCTCTACTAAAAATACAAAAAAATTAGCCGGGCATGGTGGCAGGGGCCTGTAGTCTCAGCTAATGGGGAGACTGAGGCAGGAGAATGGCATGAACCCAGGAGGCGGAGCTTGCAGTGAGCCAAGTTCGCGCCCCTGCACTCCAGCCTGGGCAACAGAGTGAGACTCTGTTTCAAAAAATAAATAAATAAATAAGAAAGAAAAGAAAAGAAAAGAAATGAGATCCTTCGGGTATATACTGAGTAATGGGGCAAATGTATCTTTGTTTTAAGTTCTTTGAAAAAATCTCCAAACTGCTTTCTACACTGGCTGAAATAATTTACCTTCCCACCAACATTGTATAAGCATTTCTTTTTCTCTGCAGCCTCTCCAGCACTTGTGATATTTTGACTTTTTAATATTAGCCATGCTGACTAGTATGAGATCTCATCGTGGTTTTGATTTGCATTTATCTGACGATTAGTGATGATAAGCATTTTTACTGCATATATACCCAAAGGAATATAAATTATTCTACCAAAATAAATCATTATCAAATAAATCATTCTACCAAAAAGATATCAGCCCTCTTTTGGTCACTGCAGTGCTATTTGCAGTAGCTAAGATGTAAAATAAATCTAGGTGCCCATCAACAGTGAATTGGCTAAAGAAAATATGCTACATATACAACATGAATACTATCCAGTGTAAAAAAATGAAATCATGTCCTTTACAGCAACACAGATGCATCTAGAAGCCATAATCCTAAACAAATTACACAGAACAGAAAACCAAATACTGCATGTTCTCACTTATAAGTGGAAGCTAAACATTGAGTACACATGGACATAAAGATGGGAACAACAGATACTGCAGACAACTAGAGTGGAGGTAAAAGAGCGGTGTGGGTTGAAGAACTACCTATTGGGTGCTATGCTCATCACTTGGGTGATGGGATCCATACTCCAAAGCTCAGCAACATGCAATATACCCATGTAACAAGCTTGCATTTTTTATATTTTTTATATTACATAATGCCCCTGAACCTAAAATGAAATTTGAAATTATTTTAAAAAATGAGTTATGGCATCTTGAGTTATGGGATCCATACCCCAAGTCTCAGCACCATGCAATATACCCTCTAACAAACTTGCTTTTTTTTTTTTTTTTTTTGAAATGGGGTCTGGCTCCGTTGCCCAGGCTGGAGTGCAGTGGTGTGATCTCAGCTCACTGCAAGCTCCGCCTCCTGGGCTCATGCCATTTTCCTACCTCGGCCTCCCAAGTAGCTGGGACTATAGGCACCTGCCTCCACGCCTGGCTAATTTTTTGTATTTTTAGTAGAGGTGGGGTTTCACTATGTTAACCAGGATGGTCTCGATCTCCTGACCTCATCATCTACCTGTCTCGGCCTCCCAAAGTGCTGGGATTACAGGCATGAGCCACCGTGCCCGGCCCAAACTTGCATTTTTTATATTATATTTTTTTATATGATATATTGCTCCTGAATCTAAAATGAAATTTGAGGTCAAACACGGTGGCTCACACCTGCAATCCCAGCACTTTGGAAGGCCGAGGCAGGCAGATTACCTGAGGTCAGGAGTTTGAAACTGGCCTGGCCAACATGATGAAACCCCAGCCAGTTTTTTTTTTTTTTTTTTTTTTGAGACGAGTCTCGCTCTGTCACCCAGGCTGTAGTGCAGTGGCATGATCGCGGCTCACTGCAAGCTCCACCTCCCAGGTTCACGCCATTCTCCTGCCTCAGCCTCCCAAGTAGCTGGGACTACAGGTGCCTGACACCAAGCCTGGCTAATTTTTTGTATTTTTTTAGTAGAGACGGGGTTTCACCATGTTAGCCAGGATAGTCTCAATCTCCTGACTTCATGATCTGCCCGCCTCGGCCTCCCAAAGTGCTGGGACTACAGGCATGAGCCACTGTGCCCAGCAGTGAAACCCCGTCTCTACTAAAAATACAAAAATTAGCCAGATGTGATGGCACACACCTGTAATCCAAGCTACTCGAGAGGCTGAGGCATGAGAATTGCTTGAACCCAGGAGGCAGAGGTTGCAGTGAGCCGAAGCCGGACCACTGCTCTTCGGCCTGGGTGACAGAGTGAGACCCTGTCTAAAAAATGATAATAATAAATAAAAATAAAATGAAATTCGAAATTTAAAATAAGTGAAATTTTGACATATGTTGCAAAACCAATGAACCATGAAAACATAATACTCAGTAAAAGAAGACAGTTACGAAAGGTCAAATATTGTGTGATTCCATTTATATGAAATGTCCAGAATAGGCAAATTTACAGAGACAGAAAGCAGATTGGTGTTTGTCAGGGGCTGGAGGGAGTGAAGGACAGGGAGTAATTGTTAATGGGTTTCTCTTGGAGTGATAAAAATGCCCTGAAATTAGATAGTATGAAGGTTATATAGGAGACAAAAGATTTATTTCCTCACCTATTGTTAGGTTCATGGCAGATATCCCTATAAAAAAAAAAGAAAGATCAGCAAGAGAAAAGCATACAAATTTATTTACTAAGTTTTAGATGACATGGAGCCTTCAGAAAGGAAGACCTAAAGAGATGGGGAAAGCTATGGTTTTTTTTTTTGTTTTTTGAGATGGAGTCTCACTCTGTCACCCAGGTTGGAGTGCAGTGGTGCACTCTCGACTCACTGCAACCTCCACCTCCTGGGTTCAAGCAGTTCTCCTGCCTTGGCCTCCCAAGTAGCTGGGATTACAGGTGTGTGCCACCACGCATGGCTAGGTTTTTTGTATTTTTAGTAGAAACAGGGTTTTACCATGTTGGCCAGGCTGGTCCCAAACTCCTGACCTCAAGTGATCCACCCGCCTTGGCCTCCCAGAGTGCTGGAATTACAGACATGAACCACTGCACCCGGCAGCTGTGTATTTTTATGCATGGGTTTGATGAAGAGTGGACAGTCATGGAGATGTATGATTAAAGAATGAAAAGGCGTGGTCTAACAGCAATAAATGGGGGCAATCTCACTGAGGCCTGTTGGTTCAGATTCTTTCTAGTGTCCCTGCGCGACATCCCTTCCCTCTGGTATAGGGCAGGACACCTGTTGCATGAAGGTCTATGGGGAAGAAGAAAGGGAGCTCAGAGTGACTTTCCTAGGTTTTATGATCTGCTTCAGAGAAGAAGGGCCAGGAAAATTCTAGTTTCTATGACCTACTTTCGGGGAAGGGGTTCAGAAGAAAGCCAGAATTCTTTCCTGTTTCTGTAGCTCAATTTCTTTCAGCTTAAAATATTCAGTATGCCAAGTTGCTATATTTTGGGGTAGCATCTACTGAACCTCAGTTGTATAACTCTGTGAATACACTAGAAACCACTGAATTGCATACTTTAAAAGAATATGTGAATTCTGTCTTGATAAAGCCGTTACTAGTTTTTTTTTTATAAAGGAATGCATAAGCCACCTTGGGGCTAATGATGGACAGGCATTTCCAGTAAACTTACAGTTACTGGAGTGGCCTAACCCTAATTGGAGATTCCTTGAAATAGATGTTGAAGTAAGGAAATATAATGAAGAACTTTACATTCTAAAGTCCTTTCTGATCCTCAGATTCTCTAGTGAATAAATCAATAAAGAGATTGTGATTTTAAGGTCATACTTATGCTACAGAATTGTAGACGATTGACACATACCATGTATTTGTCTCATGAATTGTTTGGGTATTGTCTTCTTAATGTCGCTTTTAGGCAATGAATGACCCCACTACTTTGTACAGGATAAAAATGTAACTAATGTTCTTTATGTGGACCCTGCTGAATTGAACTCCTAATATAGCATGTCTACTTCAGTGGCTCATGTACAGATCAATACCTAGTATTATAGAAACATGGCACATTTAGACTCTTGTAGACTTAAACTCTGGTAGACTGTGATACAAATCCTTTACCACAGAGCAGTAGTATTAATGCAAAAGATACAGCACAGCCTACGGGTTAGTTATGGCCTCTGGAGCCAGACTCCCTGAGTATAAAACCTGGCTCTGCCACTTATTTGCTGTGTGATCTTGTTCAATTTACATAACCTCTTAGCTCTTCAGTTCTCTTATCTGCAAAATGGGAATAATAGGTAATTATCTACCTACATACAGTTTAGTTTTATTTTGAGAATTAAATGGCTTAATATTTGTAAAGCACTTTAAACAGATGTCTGACACACAGTAAACCATATAAGAGTTTGTTAAGTAAATCTACTGGGTCCAGTTTGGATAATTTTCCCATAAGGATGCCTATTTGGGAGGTAGATACTTATGAAAATGGGACGACCTTCCAAATTGCCCTCTTTTCTTGAATATTTCTGTTTTGTTAACTACATAAACAAATTCTCAATTAGGCTATTCTCAATTTAAGACTTAAAAGTGGAACTTAGGAATGTGATTTGGATACATAAAAATTAATCATTGATATTGTCATGCACGTCCGTGTAAAGAGACCACCAAACAGGCTTTGTGTGAGCAACATGGCTGTTTATTTCACCTGGGTGCAGGTGGGCTGAGTCCGAAAAGAGAGTCAGCGAAGGGAGATAAGGGTGGGGCCGTTTTATAGGATTTGGGTAGGTAAAGGAAAATTACAGTCAAAGGGGGGTTGTTCTCTGGTGGGCAGAAGTGGGGGTCACAAGGTGCTCAGTGGGGGAGCTTTTTGAGCCAGGATGAGCCAGGAAAAGGAATTTCACAAGATAATGTCATCACTTAAGGCAAGGACCAGCCATTTTCACTTCTTTTGTGGTGGAATGTCATGGGTTAAGGCGAGGCAGGGCATTTGCACTTCTTTTGTGATTCTTCAGTTACTTTAGGCCATCTGGGCTTATACATGGAAGTCACAGGGGATGCGATGGCTTGACTCGGGCTCAGAGGCCTGACAGATATGTCGGTTTCAATATAAAATATATTGTGCATTGTGTTCTAGCTCTTAAAAAGCCAACAAGGGATATGAAAGATTTGTCTTTTCTCTGATGTAAACTAAAAAATTTTTCTCACCATAAAAATATGCCTCTTTAAGATCTATGTGTACAAAACTCTAACTCATTTAATCATCATATAGGCGTTATAATCTCCATTTTACAGATGAGGGCACCTAGTCTCGGAGGTTTTAAGCGACTTCTGTGAGGCCACACAGCTAGCAAAGAGGGATAGAGACAGGATTTAAACCCAAGGCAATATAACTTCAATAGCAAGGCTCTTTCCACTTTCCCACACTCCTCACTGTACCTACAGTAATCTATGAAGCATACATTTTTCCCTTTTAAACTTATTTATATTTTCATGCTGCAATAATTTTTGGTTGTGAATTCTCTAAAATAATAAAATGTTTTATAGGTTTGCCTCCTTCAAACTACAGAAAGAAAAGACCATAAGAGAGAGGCTAAAAAGTTGGGTCCTAAAATTAGCCAGCCCATGTGCCAGGTAAAAAGAATGGATAATCAGTGATTCCCAGTGTTGTCCTCTGAAGCTTTTGCAAACCAACCAGCAAGAGCCACTGCCTAAATACTCACTTCTCTTGACTGCCTTTGAGGACCAGCTGGATCCTCATCAAGCCCCAGTGATTGACCCCCAGTCATTCATTAGCCTCTCCTCAAGGATGCAAGACCCTTCTTGCCTTATCCAGAGACATTAAAGGAAGCTCCTTGACATTGGACATCAAATTGATTTCATGCCAAGATTTCACTCAACCACAGGTGACAACCATTGACGTGTCAAAGCCTTACAAGAAAAATAAACACGTCTGATGCAAAGAGTCCTTTGTTTTTGATGCCGTGTTGAATTATGCACCTTTGCACTGATCTGACACTGGCTGTGACTATTTGCTAGAAGGCAGAGTGGAGGCATGTAGGGTCTCAAATTGTAACGGCAATGGTGAATTCAAAGGGGACTGCAAATTTAGAGCTGAGGGAGAAGGCTCTTTCAGTGCCCCTCATCTTCCTTTCTCATTCAATCTTGTGGAATCCATCTCATCATTCTCTGTCTCCTGCTTCTGAATGCTTTAAGTCACTTATTTGTCTATCTTCCCCAGAGAGAAAGCCTGCTGCTTAGAAAGAGCTTGAAACCACCTGCAATATTTCTCCCCTCAGTCATGTCTACTCAAGGTGACATAAGTCTTTGGATAAGCATACTTAGTAGGCATCCAAGCTTTTTTGGCTTGGCTAAAGCTGGGGGCTGCCCACAGTTAAGACCTTTGTCTGTGGCTATTTCCTCTTCACCTGCCTAGTCTGAGGGGTGCATAATCACTTCTCTGAGGAGTTTCCTAGCTTCAGCTGTTTCCCTGGAATCTTTTCTTCCAGCTGTGTTTACTCTTTTTATTTTTTTGTATTCTGTCTGAAGAAGACAGAATTTGCATAATTAAGAATGACCTGAGCAATCTCTGCTAATGCCTCCACTAAAACCTCTGACTATCCCTGTTAACTAATTACATCTATCATTGTGTCAGACAGGTAAAAGACTCCTTCAGTCTGTTGAGACAACATTATTCACCTGGGATTATCAAAGGTTTCAATTCTGGCCATTAGCTGAAATTGCTTGGGTCATTCATTATGGCAAATTCTGCATCCTTTCTAGACAGAGTAAAGTAAATGCAGAATCAGGAATAGATTAAATAGCCATGCATCAGAAGCCTAGTTCAGAACCTCAGCCCTTTCTTTTCCTTAGAGCTAAAGGATGAAAAATGAACAGAAAAACCTTGTGGTTTCCTCTTCTTACAGCAGTGAGTATGTGAGCTTTTGCTTCAAGAAATTGCAGGTGATTATCCTTTCCCCAATTTTATTCAGCCTTTTAAATATCTGGTTTAACAAAGCCATGAAGAAAAAAAAAATAAGTCCTTAGACTTGAAATTAAATCTCCCCATTCTCAGCTTTCCCTCATTAACCATGGATTATAGGTAGGGACTTGAGTCACTAGCGGGGCAGGGGAGTGTGGAGTATAGGTAGACTTTAAGTTAAAATTACTTCATCTAAACTGAAAGCAGAACCCAAAGAGGTGGATTAAAGATTAAACTTAGACATTAACAACAAGTGGGGGGATGATGAAAACATCTCTGGAAGATTCAAAACATAGGCATGGTAGTTATTAGGATGAGTAGTAGCGAGGCCAGGCAGTATCCTCAGTTCCTTCTGTATGTGTCTTTCATTTTCCGGGGATATGGTTTTATCTGTCCTGTTCTGACACAAAATTCAGCATCCTTGTCACAACTCAGTGAATATATTTTTATATTGATTCGGAGTCCATTATATACAACTACTATGGGCTTGGTAAAAGGATATCAAATGATACACTAAAATGTAAGCAGGTGGTGTTCAAATTGGGAAAAAACGTCATATAAAAATAAAGATAACCAGCAATTAAAGTTAGTTAATAATATTATTCACTAATGTTATGATAGTATGACTTCTTGGAAAAAACTCGCTATCCAATCATAGTGTCCAATTTATCTTTTTTAGACACATTTTCATGGATAATGCACATGGGCACTATACTCATTAAATGTGTGCTTGCCTTGCAGAAAGAGTGAGCTCAGCGATCATAGACCAAATCATTAGAGAACCCAAAGCATTGTTTAGTGAAAACATCTATATAAGTTACTAAAATCTATTTTTTCTTCAGTTTTTTGGAAATCTTATTATAAAGCCTATTTTATTGCTTAGAAAAGTTTTCAATCAGAGGAAAAAAAAGAAAGTAGAAATGTGGAGTGAGCAGGATGCTTCCTTGCGATTATTCACTTAACAAATATGTCCTGAATCCCTATTATGAGTCAGGCAGTGAACAACATGCTAGGGATATATTGTATACAAAACAAACAGTAATCCCTGCACTTGTGGACTTTTTCTATTGTGAAGAGACAGACATCAAACCTTAAACATAATAAATGAAGAAAATATGCAGTGTATTAGAAGGTGGCAAATCTCATGGAAGTAAGAGAGCCGGGTAAGGGGGCCTGGAAGTACTGGGAGGCATAAATAAATAGTTATGGGGAAGAAAATCATCGATATGATGGCATTTGATTAAAAAGCTTGAATGAAGGGAGGAGGTGGGCCATGTGGATGTCTGGAAGAAAGGTATTTCTGGCAGAAGAAACAGCCAGTAAGAAAAATCCTGAGGTAGGAGTGTGTCTGACCTATTCATGAACACCAAGCAGGCTGAGATAAGGGAAGGAGGGAAAGATTTGTAGTAGGACCTGAAGTCAAGAGGTAACTAGGAGAGTCAGATCATGTGGATCCATTTACACCATTGTAAGAACTTGCCTTTTACTCTAAGTGAAATGGGAAGACTTTGATAAACATTGAGCAAAGGAGTAAAATGCACTGATATTTTCATTTTTAAAGACTTACTCTGGCAGCTGTCCTGAGTGTAACCTGTACGGAGAATATGGGGAGGCAAGAAGAAAAGTAAAGCAACTACTCTGGAGAGCATGGCAGGAGAGAGATTACTGTGATTTGAATCCAGGCGGTAGCTGTAAGAGAGGAAAGAAGCAGTTGGATGATAGACGCTTTCTGAACATGGTGCTAACAGGACTTGCTTAGAGATTGAAAGACCAATAATAGAAAAAAAGAGAAGTCGATGATGACTCTAATTGTTTTTTCCTAAGCAGCTAGAAGCATGGGGATGTCATTAACTGAGCCATGAAAAAGACTGGAGATGCAACTGTCTTGGAGAGGAAAATAAGAAGTTTGCTTGGGTACCTGGTAAACCCGAGATTCTATTAGGCACCCGTGTAAAGATGTTGAGTAGGGTATTGGGTATTCTAGTCTGAAGTTCTAGGATGAAGAGACACACATTTGAGGACTGTCAGTATGTAGATATTATTTAAAGTCATTGGGATGGTAATTTTGATAATTTTGGATAAGATTTCCAAGGGATTGCATGTCAGTAGAGAAGAGAAGGAGCCAAACACTGAAGCTTTGGGTATTTTAACTTTGTAAAGTGATGGAGAAGAAAATGAATCAGAAAAGGAGACTAAAAAAACGAGCGAGTATGGTGCTACAGGAGCCCAGTGAAGAAAGTATTTTAAGCAAGAGGGATTGAGCACCTATGTCACAAGCTGGGCAGGCAAAATGAGGCTTGAGACTTGGCCATGAATTTAGCAATTGGAAGCAATCGATGACTTACACAAGAGCAATTTCATGGAAGTGGTGGGGGCAAAAGCTGATTTGATTTAGTTTAATAGAGAATGGGCACTGTGGAACTAGAGACAGAAAGAACAGTAAATTTTACTGTGAAATAAAAGAGGGATAAAGAAATCCCAGAAAATAAATATATGACTTAATGAGTTCTTATAAGGTGAACATTCTTTTAGTCACAACCCAGAACAAGAAATAGAACTATGCCAGCCAGTCCAGAAGGCTCTCCATGTGTCACATCCCTATTTCAATCCCCAACCTCACCCAATTTCCTGATCTTGTAGTAACCACCTCCTTGTGTTTCTTTATGGTTGTATCAGTCAAATGTGCATTCCCAGACACCACAGTTCACTTTTGCTCACTTAAAACAAATGTATGTCTTTGACTGGGCGCTGTGGCTCATGCCTGTAATCCCAGCACTTTGGGAGGCCAAGGCGGGTGGATCACCTGAGGTCAGGAGTTTGAGACCAGCCTGACCAACATGGGGAAACCCCATCTCTACTAAAAATACAAAACTTAGCTGGGCATGGTGGCGCATGCCTGTAATCCCAGCTACTCGGGAGGCTGAGGCAGGAGAATCACTTGAACCTGAGAGGCGGAGGTTGCAGTGAGCCAAGATCATGCTACTGTGCTCCAGTCTGAGCGACAGAGTGAGACTCCATCTCAAAAAGAAAAAAAAAAAGTATGTCTTTTAAGTGTCTTCTAATTTATAGGTTTTTCCCTCCCTCTCTGTATCTATGAATTCATACATCTGGACTTTAAACATCAGTATTGCTTACATCACCAAAAAGATACAAATAGACATTATATACCTCCTGATGAAAGAATACACCACCACCTAGAGCCTTGTTGAAGGGATCAGACATAAGTCTAATCAAGCCAATAGATCTAGCTGCCAATTTGCAGGAAAAGAGAACAAAGAAAATGTTGAACTTCACCATATATATACTGTAACAAAATCCAGACGGTGGAAAACTGTAAGTCAAATGCCCTGACTGATTCAATGGATATATTGTATGGCAAAGAAAGTTTTATTTTATCAAGAAGAGGTAGTAATAGCCTATTTATAAGTTGATGACAATGATCAAGTAGAGAGGGAAAAGAACTAATGATGCAAGTGACATGGGAAAAATTGTTGGAGCCTTATGTATGCAAGAGAGAGAATCAGGAGGTAATGCTGGTTTCATAATAAGGATGAATATACAAATGGAAGGCAGTAGATGGGGGCAGATGTGCTTAGGAAACTAGTTATGGTAGTGGGAGTCTGGTATGTTCAGACTACTTCAGTTTCCTCAGTGAAGCAGGAATCAGTCCTTAGCTGAGGGTGGAGAGGAGATAAAGGGGAGAATAAATGAAATAGGCATCAAAGAAAGTGAAAGACTTCGTGGGCTAGGGAAATACTGTATGGTAAAGTGAAAGAGTTCATGGGCTAGGAAAATACTGTATGGTTTCTAAAATAATTTTTTTTTCTATTTTAGTAAAGTTCACTGGGCATGGGTAGTCATGGGTACCTTACAATATTTACTGAAAGCATAATTCTTTCAGCCTAAATTTTCCCAGCATCTCTTAAGAATTGGGTCTTCATTGAGTGACACTTATCTCTTCTCTGTATCTCAGAGATTACCACTGCTATCAAGTCATTCTCTTTTGTGTATATTGCTTAGGACTGACTGTGGCAGCTCTGTGCTATGTCAAATCAGCTACATCAGAACAGTCTCCAGAGTTCCCTTCCCTGTATGGTTCTTGGTTGGGTTGGCCATAGAGAATCATGAGATTTGGAAGACGGAGATGGAGTGACCATTTTGACCCTCTGAAGTGTAGTGCAGGGTATCAGGCACTGTGGCGGCTTCCATGTTGCTGCTGGTCAGTTGGTTCACCTGCTTTAGCATGGGGCAGCTCCTGGAAAAGCACCTGAATCTTCTTCTTCAATTTCGCTGAGTCTTGGGTCAATCGTGTACAAGTTTCCATAGTGAAGGGCATGGGCATCTCCACTGGTCAGCCATGACATCAAGGCTGTAGGTAGTAAAAAACGGAGAGGGATTCCAGTGTGTCCACATCCCACTTTCCTTTTTGACTGCTGGTCTGGCTGACCTGGAGCAACTTCAGACCCCACACCAGACACAGCAGTAGGCTGCTCAGCCAGCTCCTATGATAGCACAGAATCTAGTCCCTGTAATGACCCCCTTTTCTATGTCACTCACAGCATTTTTGCTTTCTTCAAAGCCTGATTCATGTGGTGGCTGCTGCCTACTCTATGGAGTCAGCTCTCTTTGTGATGAACCAGCTCTGCTGGCCTCCAATAAGGTTGTCCCAGTTCAAATGCTGAGAGTTTCTTACCACAGCCAATGAGATGTGGGAGCCAGCTGGTCTTCCCAGGCCTCTCATTTGTGGCAGCAAGAGGTCAGGGCCTTTGTCCCTGCAGATGTTTCTTTTCTCAGGTGAATTCAACTTGCAATTCCTAATATCAGAACAATGTGGTTGCCACACGCCTGAGATGAAATGCTTTTTATAAGAGCTAATCAGATTCTACATTAATGAGAGAAATATGAAGCTAATCAACACCACAGAAGGTCTCTAGGCTCAGGCCTATTAAACTTCATAAAAAATTAATGACTGAAAGAGCAGACTCTTTTGTAAGAGGTCTCTTGTGGTTGGATAAGGGCCTGAAGTCCCATTCACCTCTCATTACATTGAATTAGCCTCACTTTCTAACCCAAAATATAATCCATCAAGTGGCATTTTCCTCTGGGTGTTAGACGGCCAGTGTTTGAAAACACTTGTAAAATATTTATTGCTTTTTCTCCCTCCTTTTCTTCCCTTCATTCCCATCCCCCTTCCACTCTCAGCCAATCTCCTCACACCTCGCTCACTATGGCTTTTCCCATTTTAATTAAAGAGATTTGTACTTCTAAAGCCTTCTGGGAAATGTCTTCAATGCTGTGGTTTGTAGATGCCTCTTTGGAGCTGCTTGGCAGGAAACCCCTAGCCCTTTGTTCAAAGCATGCTCAGCATCTGCTTGCAGAAACCAAGAAGAGTGAGGCAAGAATTTAGACCAACTGGGTTGAAAAATAATCCTAGCACTCCCCTTCCTGAACTCAGGTGCACTTTTCTTCATGTGAATGTTGGCTGTAATCATTGAATCACTTCAGAATAAAAAACATTTATCTACAGAGCTGGTGGCCTCAACTCCAATTAAATCCAAATGCCCACCTACCTCTCCTGCCACCTTTGCCCCAAACTATAATTCACCTTAGTCGTGTTGTCGTTTGAGGTTAGATAAACTCAACTCCATTACTCGACCAGCAGGATATCACAGGTTGCACTTGGCTCTGGGAGTGAGAAGTAGGTAATTATATACAGTGGGATGGGAGGGGGGCTTCTATGTGGGTTCTAGCCAGAAAATTAACCATTAAAGTAAGTGCTTGAAATACAGAAATATTTTTCATGTTTAAGGAGCTGCTGTAAAAATGGCACTGTCATTGGAGGCATCCTACCTTAGGAGGCTAGACCACAGGGCACTGTCACTGGAGTGGTGAGGACAGAGTCTTAGAGCAACAGTCTGGGAACCCTGGAGAGAAGCATGCTGGCCAGAGATAACTGAAATGGGTAGAAGGGGAATGAAGGAAAAAATGGAAGCAAATCAAAGGAAATCTTCTCATACAGTTTGCCTGGCAAGCCAACCCTGGATCCATAGCTTATTGAAGTCTTCCCCCATTTATCCACCTCTCTCCTAGCTCACCAACCTCCAGGTTATAGCAATGCACCAGGCTGCCCAGCACCCTCCTCTATGTTTTTAAATCTTGCTTCTCCTTCTGAAGAGTCTAAACCTGGACGCAGCTCTGGGGATTCTTGTAATACAAGCTATTAACAGGTCCCGGCAGCATGTGCCAGAAGAGGTGTGAAAACGGGGGTCAGGCTCCACTGGCAGAAGTTTTGTCGGGGTGTGTGTTTTCCTGATTGCCATGTCGGTTCATATTTCTGTTTCTCTGCTGACATGTGCAGGAGGTCAGGAGCAAGGGTAGTGCAACACATGAGTTCATACCCATGATTCAGGAAACTCTGGTTTGCACTAAAGTTCAGTAGGTCTCTCAAAGGGGCTCTGGGAATAAACTGAATATATCGATGTATGAAATAGACAACCTGCTATGGCAGCCCCAAACATTATGCTTAGTTGTTCTGTTTGCCATGTGATTGTTTTATTACCAAGGCTTATTCATGAAGTATAATCATGCCCTATTTACTCAATGGTCAGCTTTCTTCCTCTTTTTTTTTTTTTCCTTGAGACGGAGTTTCACTCTTGTCACCCAGGCTGGAGTTCAATGGCACGATCTTGGCTCACTGCAACCTCTGCCTCCTGGATTCAAGCCATTTTCCTACCTCAGACTCCCGAATAGCTGGGATTACAGGCACCCGCCATCACACTCGACTATTTTTTGTACTTTTAGTAGACACGGGGTTTCACCATGTTGGCCAGAGTGGTCTCAAACTCCTGACCTCAGGTGATCTGCCTGCCAAAGTGCTGGGATTACAGGTGTGAGCCACCGCTACCGCCCCACAGTGGTCAGCTTTCTAGCAACTAAAATTAGCCAGAATATAGCTGTTAACCTAGACATAGCAGAAAACATACACAAAAAGAGTTATAAAATTTATGAACTTTATGGGAGAGACATTGGGCCATCTTCAGGAGGATTGACTTAAAAGTCATATAATAAGCATTTGAAATTTGATTTGCTCCAACAATATGTGATTTCTTTTAAGCTATCATCTACAACAGATGTAAAGTAGTTAAGTTTGGAGAGTGGTAGGCTCCCAGAAGCCAATGCATTATGAAATGACATCTGAAAAGAGTAAGGGAAACACTGAAAGAATAACCAAAAGTTACTGGATATACAAGTGAATTTGGGGGAAATTAAGGAAGAAGATAAGCTATGTCCTCTACCACTAAAATAATTCTAAGAAATCTCTACACTAAGGCACAGCACATTTAACTGGTGTGTGTGTTCATGACCCTCTCTCATCAAAAAAGTTTAAATTGTTTTCTGTCTTCTGTCCTCAGTAAGGCAAGAGATTTTGTTAAAGTTGTCTTTTGTTAAAGTTTTTTGTTAAAGTTATCTTTTATTAAACTTTTGTTAAAGTTGTCCATAAATTGTCCATAAATATGCATACACACAGGTACACACACACACAGTGGCATTTTGAAATCATTGTCATGTACATAAATACTATGGAGCCTCTGGGCCACTCTTGAGAAAATTATTCCTGTTTTACTCTGTCTATTGTCTAACGTTCTCTGGCATGATCTCCAACCTGACTTCACCCCCTCAGTGTTTTTCCATGATAATTGCAGCCATGCATAAGAGGCATGCACAAGCCTTACCGTATTTGAGTATAAAGTTAAGTTACATTTGCTACTAACCAAATTACAATGACTTAGCCACTCTTGTCATCTTTGGTGACTCCTCTTCCTCTGGTATTTCTGAGAAAATTGACCAGGCAGAGGTGGCTCATCTCACTGCTGCATCAGTGTCTGTTACTGCTTCTGCGTTGGTCAGTTGAGTCCTTCAATATCAGGACACTACTGTAGCTTGGGATGTGACTTATATGATCACATTGTCCTTGTGGACAAGGGTGGAAGTATTAAGCTCCCTTAATTCCCACAGCAAAGCGGAGGCCCAACTACACTTCTAATGAGATTCCCAAAGATTTGAGAGGTGATGGAAGGAAATTACTGCACTCTAAAGAGTGACTGACTTACTTCTTGACTACTGGCTACTACACTGGAAGGCTGTCAGAGCCCACCCCATAATATTCTTACAGGTTGCCCAATTTCCTGGATGCCTCCAACTAGCAGAGAGCTTCCTTCTTCCTCGACTAATAGGATTGCCTTTGTCCTAAAATAATGGTCTACTCTCCCTTTACAGAAATTCTAATTTCCATCCACAGTAATGAGACTCTTTCTGCTTGCTGAGGAACACAATGTTTCAATAGAAGTGCATTTCTCAGCTGGGCGCAGTGACTCACTCCGATAATCCCAGCACTCTGGGAAGCCAAGGTGGGCGGATCACGAAGTTAGGAGATTGAGACCATCCTGGCTAACACGGTGAAACCCCGTCTCTATTAAAAATACAAAAATTAGCCAGGCGTGGTCGAGGGTGCCTGTAGTCCCAGCTACTCGCGAGACTGAGGCAGGAGAATGGCGTGAACCCGGGAGGCGGAGCTTGCATTGAGCCGAGATAAAAAGAAAAAAAGAAAAAGTAGTATAATTATAAGACAGTCTCAGATCCTTTCACTTTTCAAAACTGAACAATTAGCCTCAATAGTATCTTGAAATTTATAGTCCAGTACAGTCTCAAATCTATATAGAAAAAGAAAGTTTTTCTCTTTCCCACTCTTTTTAAAGTAGTAATAGGCATATCTCTGAATAGGTGATCAAGATCATTGTGATAGCTCTTCTCTAAAGATGCCCAATGAACCACACCCCTGACATCCAAACCCATATGTAGTCCCCTCTCTCACTGAATCAGGATGGTTCTTTGACTATGACCAACAGAATGCAAAGCCAAGGGCCATGGTCCTCCTCTCAGGAAGCAAGACTTTTTTATTATTATTATTATTATTATTTTGAGACAGTGTCTCACTCTGCCACCCAGTCTGGAGTGCAGTGGTGCCCTCTCGGCTCACTGCAACCTCTGCCTCCCAGGTTCAAGCAATTCTCCGTCTCAGCCTCCTGAGTAGCTGAGATTACAGGCACCCGCCACCAAGCCTGGCTAATTTTTTTGTACTTTTAATAGAGACAGGGTTTCACTATCTTGGCCAGGCTGGTCTTGAACTCCCGACTTGTGATCCTCCCACCTTGGCCTCCCAAAGTGCTGGGATTACAGATGTGAGCCACCACGCCTGTCCTCATGTCTTGTTTTTTAGATTTCCTTTTGTTGTTGTTGTTGCCTGCAGTCTCATTGCCACTAAGGAAAAAAAAAAAACATTACCAATAAAGCAGCCATATCTGTGTCCAGCTTCAACTAGTTCTATCTCAGTTCTCTGTTTATCCAAAAGGGTTGGAAATCTAATGATTTTGGAACTCTTCTATCTACCTGACTTCTCATTTCTATGTTATCTGGGCTCACAGAATTCTCTGCTAGCCCTTTTGGGCTTCATCCATCATGAGCAATACCACCAACTGATCATCAATAATATTATAAAGAGAAACTAGAATCACAGCTATGATGGATGAAACAATCTCTGCAAGCTGAAGTCACTATTAGTCAGCCCTCTGTCATTTTTCTGGTGACCAAAGAAGCTGCAAGGGCTGGACGATAGCTTGTAAGACTTATTGAGCCCTGATGGCCATGACTTTCTTTCTTCAGTTAAATATCAATAATTGACTTGCCATGAATTCTGTCTTTCAGTCTTAATTTTACATGGCATTCAAGTTCAAACATTATAATTTCCTGTGCTGAAAATAAGAGGGCTTGTTGCAGACTGCCAGCCACATGTTTCCTGTCTCTAATACATAGACAATAAAATCACTGTAGACATGATATTGCAGTGTTTCTGCTTAGAAGTCCTTAATCTTTGTATCATCTGCTCTGGCTTCCCCAAGAACAATCTCTTGGGGAAATTCCATAGCTCGAAATCTGGCTCATTGAATATCCTAGTGAGCCAGGACACTGCAGACTAAGTGCAGTATTTCATTTGTAACTATTCTTAAAAAATTAATTTCATTAGTTGCTAAACAGTGGAGGCCAATAAACAGTCTTTGCCTCCAACCAGGCCCATATCATTTAAATTGAGAAACAGTGTTTTCTTTCTGTGAATCTCCATAATCATCAACTAGGAACCATCCCCAGGGTCAAACGGGGAACAGGGACTAGTTGAGGAGATATCAGTTGGAGATGTAAACCAATAGTCTCATTCCAGTCTCTGAAACAGGCTTTGCTTCCAAAAACTGCCTTTAATTTTTTCTCCCTCAAAATTCAGGCCTGAGATCAGAAGCCCTTGGGAAACAATTCCATTGCACTGTAAGACACTTACCTTGAGAGAGATGCCAGTATGAGTTTTGGCATTAGAAATAGAGGTGGCACAGCTTCCTGTGGTTAGGTCATTTCTAAAAGGAAAAGTGTTAGACTTTGCTGACCAATGTCAGGATTTCAAAAACTACTGCATATTTCACTGGTATGTCTCACATTTTAGTAGAGTTGGAATATTATCAATGAGATTGCAAGGGTCTGTCGATTACCTCCCACATTCCTCTTAACAAAGTACCAATGACTTGAGGAGAAGAGTGATGCTCTACCTTTAGTGTGGCAAACAGTGGCCTAAAATAGGAGCCTGCATCCAAAGGCAACAATATGTAATTTAACTCCTGATGTTCTTGAGGATTGTGGTAGAAGATCATCATGAATCCATGATGTAGCAAATATGCCAATATCAGGAGTTGCTAGTCGTGACAGTGAGTGGAAAACAGCACATCTAAATGATCCACAGGAGTCAGCTGGGCTTGGCCATTAGCTGTAGTGACTCCACCCTGCTCATTAATCATTTTACACGATACACAATGGGGGTTGAGCCCAAATTAAAAATTACTAATAACATGGAATTTGGAGATCATTTACAAGTAGTCAAAACTGAGATTTAAAAATATAGAAAGTCAATGGTTTACTGCAACTATAATTTCAATATGCTGAAAAAACAGTGTTTTCCTTCTGTGAATCTCCATAATCATCAAGTAGGAGCCATCCCCAGAGTCAAACAAGGAATAGGGACTAGTCGAGGAGATATCAGTTGGAGACATGAACAGACATTGTCCATAAAAAGGGAGGGGATAAAATAATCTTAGAAAATTCTCCAGTAAACAGATTTAAAGGCTTCTTCACTCTGAGACATATTGTGTCTTTAATTTACTGAAATATTTTAGGAACTTACAACTTCATATGGAAAATGACTGAAAATAATACATCTATTATTGACACATGTATACATATATGTATATACACATGCTTACACATATCTAAGCACGTCTTTGTAAATTATGAATATAGCATTTGTTGTAGAAGAGTAACATAGCGTTTTGCAGAAGTTTGGAATCCTACAGGAAAATCATGTTAGGCTTCCAGAAGGCTTGTTTTAAATTTCCCAATTTCTCCTTCTTATATGTAAAAAAATTCTGAAGTTAAATGATTTCTCCAAGGAGTTGCAGATACTTGATAACACAACTAGGACTCACATTGTTCTATATAATATTGATTTTTAAATTATATCCAAAATTCAGTTTAGTCAGTATTTATAAAGTAGCAATATTTACATTTAACTCCTGATTAGATGCAAGACATAAGAAGCCTGTGTCCTGGTCATTACATCAAAGGTGTTTATAATCTCAGTTTTAAGAGAAGGATTGTTGCCCAGAAACAATGAGGCTTGTAGAGTTCAAGAAACTCGCCTGTGTATCTTCAAAACCACCAGAAAACGTCAAAGTTGGAATTCACATCGAGCCCACTTTGGTCATAAAGCCCACACTCATTTCATTATTCTACACTGAGATGCAAATTGTCAGGATTCTGTCTTATTTGTCTATGTATTTGGAAGAACTAAGACAGAAGCTAGCACCCCACTAGAGTTCAGTTAATATTTGAAAGAATACATGCAATGAATCTCAGACAGGGCTTTGATCATGGTTAGAATGTGACTAGAGGAAGAAATGAAGCAACTATTCCACACATGGGATCTTGATGGCTAAGAAGGTGGGAGATCAGCAAGGCGGAAAAAAGGGAAAGGAGCACACACATTTAACTTCGGATGAGCTCCTCCGCTCTGTGTTTTTCTCCAGTGCTTGTGAGCCTCTGCATTCTACAATGCCTTTTCACCAGATCTGCCCATGGGTCCTGCTCCCTGCTGTACCAGCTTCTTGTGGACAAAGAAAGAGGATAGGGCAATGCGCTTGTCTCTGCCTCTTGGCATTTCAAAATCCTCCCTTGGAGTAGGATGTCAGACAGGGAGTGAGGCAGGGATGGCTGCAGAAGGGTTGGTGAGAATAGGCAGAAACAGGTGGTGATGAGCACAGAGAGGTTAAGGCAACTTTAACTAGACAGTTCGGCTCTCTTCTTCTAATTCATTAGAATTTGCTCTGTCTTTTCACAGAGCATGTGCCTGTGGCAAAGAGCCCCATAATTTTTTCAAGAACTGAAAGGAAGGGGATGCTACAGAGAGATGAAGCATGTTACCATATCAAAAAAATCACCTAACACTGTGTAGAATGCTCAGCTTTATGTGGGCAGCACACACACACACGCATACACATTCCTATGCTCAAACAATTCAGTTGAGCCCTGGAAATAACACTGATCCTGAATCTGGAAGGAATCAGGTATCAAACGTAAAAGAAATTGAATGTTCCTTGCATTTCCTTTCTATTAGATTTATGTTTGGTTTCCCTGGGAAACTACAACTGGGAGGTGGAGGGAGTTGATGTTCTTCTCTTAGGTAATACCATTCAGCTGAATTTACTGAAAAAGTTCATATTTGAAAATATATAAAGCAAAGTTGCTGCTGTTTTTGTAAGTGATAGCAGCAACATCTATGGACTTTTTCTCCTGTAAAACTGCATATTTAGAGAATCATATACGACTAATGGGCATAAAATCGTCTGAAAATCTTGTGAAAATACGGTCTGTGATTCTCGAGGTCCTAGGTAGGGACTGATATTCTACATTTCTAACGAGCCCCCAGGTGATATGGAGGCTGCTGATTTGCTGACTGTGCTTTGGATAACAAGAAAACACGACAGCCTCTCTACAGGCAAACATGTGTTGTGAGATCTACAGAGAGAGAGAGACACACAGAATCAGAGCTACCAGTTTCCAACATTCCTAAAAAGGTGATTGGATAGGAATCCATCAACTGCCTTAGGAGCAGATTTTCTTTACTGACTCAGAAAGAGCTCATTCCTCCACAAGGTCTGTGCAAACCATCCTGACAAAGGTAGTTCTGTGAGGGTTCCTCCTTCCACTTTTCTTCTTCCTCAGGTGACATGGATGTATCTAATGGCAGTTTGTGCTTCATTGCCCATCACTGACAGGGCTGTGAGCTTGTCACTGCCCAGAGTGACAACCGATGGGTTCCTCCATTTGGCCCTGCTGTGAACAACCAGATTAAATTTATATACTCCTTCACCCTGTGAAGGGTGTCCTGACATCCGGGGAAAATTGAGGGTAAAGAGGTCACTGCCACTTTATTTGAGCCCCAAAGCCTTTTCTCGATGCTGTTTGACATTATCCCAGTTACATTTTTAAATCTATAACAGGAGTGAAGAGTTGTAATTGGTTTTAGGTACCCAGAGACTTCTGGCCAAGGAGGATCTAAGTCGTTGCCCCTGTAAATTACCAACAGTTGAAGGTACAGAGAATAGAAAATGAAGCTCTCCACATTGGCCAGTGAAACCAACTTCTGCCTTTGAGGGAGACTCAGAGTTTCAAATCCAGGGTCCCCTAGGAGCAAAACAATCTTTGCCTTCTGTGCAGACCAAGTCTACTAACACCCCAAGGAGCCCATCCCCTCTCCTTTTAATTCTTTTCAGTGTTCCCCTCCCCTACTGAAGGGAATGCAAATCCCCCTCTAAATCCTTCCTGTGTAGGACAAGGAGTTTCTCTTTTACAGCATTAAGAGTCTGGAGTCCAAGCTTTACTAAGTTCAACAGGTTTGAAGTCTATGCTGCATGTAAAGCATTCAGTTCCTTCCTAGCCTGAAAAGTCTATTTTGTCTTCTTTGGGCTGCTGGTCACCCATAAGCTAGCCACAACCTCTTTTCACAGCATTCTTTTTTTGTGTTTAAAATAAGACCCTTCGGAAGCTGCTTTTTTGGTATCAGGCACCAAGATATCCAAAATTTTTCAAAGGACTATTCTTCCTTATGGTATATCCTGAAATCTCCACAACCTCTTTCCTAAAGACTGCATTACACTGGCAATCTCTACTTTCCAAGATCTAGCACTTCCCTTAAAGTACTAATTCTTTTCAGTTCCTAAGTATTTTTTCTCCTAGGCTTCTTCCTTCCCTCACTGTCTCTCTTTCTCTTTATCCTTTCCACTCTCCCCTTACACACACACACACACACACACACACACTCATACACACATGCACACACATTCTCTGTCTCCCCATCCTTTCCTTTACTCTCTGCTGCAGAAGAGAAAGATACTCTAAAGATGCCAAGGATGATTTGAACTTGCCGTCAGGAGAATGGACATGTGCTATCTTGAACTCAAGAAGTATATGAGCCATATAATCGATAAAATGCATTAAATAAATTGCTTTTAGTTTTCTTCCTCCTATGAGAAAGTCTTAATTTCTCAGCTGCATACAGCATGGGCCCAGCTGCTAGTCTTACAGCACAGTATTAGGAATAGGCAGGAAAACAGAATTAGTTTTTACGAAGTGATAATCTCTCTAGACCTCCATCATCTGCCCCTCCCCTTCTTATTCTAGTCCTAATTTCTAAGAGTGTCTATAGTCACCATTAATACACTCATGAGTATTCTCTTCTGGAATAAGAAAGCGTAGATTTCAGGTTAGAGGAACTCCCAGACTGCACATGCAACTGGATTGCATGAAAGTGTACCTTTGTCATCCCACTGTGGTGTATAACCTCAGGTTTGAGCCACTTGCTCCAACCACATCCCATCAGATTCCCATTCTTCCGATTTCTGGCTTCATACGTGTCCTCAGAAATGACACCCGGTTCCAAATTTGTAGATACAACGTGGCTCTCCTCACCTTGATTATAATTTGCATTTTTCCTCCAGATACCATTCACAGATAACCAGCAGAATTGTTCAGCCTGGCTTTCAAGTTGCTGCCTCAGTGCTCATTCTGTACCTTTAATGAGAACCAGACACAGACTGTTTACATAATTTGAGTACCATTAAACATATGTTTTGATTTTTACAAATACAGGCAACTTTTATATGCAGTACAATTGGTTTTATAAATGATTGCTCGCTTATTCACGGTTATGCATTCCCAATATCAGGTATCTTGTTAAATTTAGTTCTACAATCTGGACATTTTTACTGCCTCTTACCAAAGCTGGCCTTCCAAGAGCTGTCGTAGAGAAGGCCCAAGGGAGACATCTTCAAGGACACTGCCATGAAAGATGATACAGATGAGAGAAAGAGAGGGAAACAAAGCAGAATCCCTCATGAGGAGCCAATGCTTTTTAGCTGATGGCCTTATAGTCATATTTTCATTCAATTTTGAATTTCCATAAAGATGCCATAAGTGATTTGGACTTGCCTTCAAGAGAACGGATACATAGTATCTTGAACCCATGGAGTAAATGTGCCTTACAATCGATAAAACGCATTAAGCGAATTGCTTCTAATTTCCCCTCCCCATGAGAAAGTTTTAATTCTGTTTTCTGCATGCTATAGAGTCCCAGCTGTTGGTGTTAAAGGAAGGGAATAAGGAGTGAAGAAAATGGAATTTGTAACGGAGCGATTATCACAAGACTAGACCTCTATTCAGCAAGTTGTAAAAATGAGGGACATTTCTCCCTCTTTTGAGAGAAAAAGATGCCTTGGTTGTGGATAGATAGATTATGGACCTCATGCTTACTGAGGGCACATAAGAAGTAATGATTAAAGAAGTGCTCTTCTGAAGTTAAGTGTCTTTTCTGTTGCAAAGGTAGCTCTGAGCTCCTTGATTGCTCAGGTCAGGAGTTAGGGCATCCCAGAGTGGTGAGGAAGTGTTGAGAAGAGGGTTTCCCCAATACTTTGCTAAATAATCATTCAAGAACAGTAGGATCTTATAGAAGTCATGACAAAGTGGGTGGGTAGAAATGAACTGCTGCTGAGCTCCTAAAAAATGACTGGGTTGGGCAGGGCACGGTGGCTCACACCCGTAATCCCAGCAGTTTGGCAGGCCGAGGCAGGCAGATCACAAGGTCAGGAGTTCAAGGCCAGCCTGGCCAACATGGTGAAACCCCGTCTCTACAAAAAGTACAAAAAATAACTGGACATGGTGGTGCATGCTTATAATCTCAGCTACTCAGGAGGCTGAGGCAAGAGAATTGCTTGAACCAGGACCAGGAGCCGGAAGTTGCAGTGAGCCAAGATTGTGCCACCGCACTCCAGCCTGGCCTACAGAGTGAGACTCCGTCTCAAAAAATAAAAAATAAAAAATAAATGACTAGTTGACCAGTTGAAAGGAGACATTGCAAATGTTGGTTGGCAAAAAATAATGTTAAATATCATAATTTTGGTATTAAAGACTATCACGTTAAACACTACACCAATTAACATGCATCATTTCACTTAATCTTAAATTAAATGAAAATTAAATGAGGTTGGTACTTTTATTTACGAACCCCATTTTACAGATAAGGAAACAGAACCAGAGAAAGCAGATTTCTCTCTGCCATATGGCTGACTCAGTAGCAAATAAAGATTCAAAGCAAGGCAGTTGTCCTCCAGAATGTGTGCTCTTAAACCATACATAATATGGGAACAAATAGGAAAGAGTACCTTCTTTTGTTTTCCTTCTTGAATTTTAATCTTTCTCAGCAGATGGTTTCAAGTTGGCCTAGTACATTCACAAATATCACACAGCATAGAAAGCCATTCTCTTTTATGAGATTTCTCAAATGAGCACACATCCAGATGACACAGAAACCACAGACAATACAGTCAGGATAGACTGATAGATATCAGAAGAGGGTCAGAAGCTGAAGGCACATCCCATCCCCGCCTCGCATAGGAGAATTAAGAGAGTTCTAAGCAAAGAGACCCTTTGGGCTCCCTTTGACATTGATGGAAAGATGCCAATTAGTCTGGGACCGACGTTTTCTTCTAGACAGAAGTCTCTGAAAATGCCATTAATGCAGACAGGCAGGGGGTAGAGAGTGGGGGCAGGGAGTTGATTGCTGGAATTCCATAATTAATTGTGTGGCATATGGAGTAGTGTGACACAAGGTCTCCATTCAGCCCTCACTCTCTAGGGAGAGATGTCATTGTTAGAATTCATAGAATGCAAGAAGAGTTGAAGAACTATAAAGATCATACGGTTCAGACACCCCAATTAACAGGTGAGGAAATGGAGACCCCAAGAGGGGACATGACAAGCCCAAGGCCACAGAGCTAGTTAGTGTCAAGAGCTGGGCATGACCTTAGATTGCCTGACTTCTATTCCAGTGCCCTTTCCATTCTACATCTGTGTAACAACTGCACATGAGAGAATGCCTCAGAAGCCTACTCACCAAATGGCAGTGCAGAGTTTCATTATAGCAGAGGAGAGCAGAAAGGTCAAAAGAATATAAACAACCTCCCACTCCCACACAATTATTTTAATGATGAAAAAATTCCTAAACAATAGGGGGTGGGGAATTCATCTGCTAAGAACAGGCATTAATTGGATTGTTAACTCTGGTGTTTCATAGATATGGAGACTCCTAACATTGTAAGACTATTGTTGGAGTTGGAAGTAGTATTTGGACATCATTGAACTCAAGCCTCTCAGGCATAGATGATGAACCCGAGCCCCAGAGAAGGAGCAACTTAGCCAAATAACTCAGCTAATTAATGGCAAATCTGGGCAGAGGACTTTAGGCCTCAGGCTTCCAACTCAAGTATCCTCTTACCTACATCACAGTTTCCTTTTAAGAGCTGGGCATGCTGAGGGTGAAGAGGTCAATGAGAGATCATCGAGGCCAGCCCCGCATCTTTTCTTTCAAGAATGACTTGAAGTAGTCCTTTCTCCAACAAGTAGCTTTAGAAGGGTAAAGTGCAAGGTGAAATTTCCAAACTTGAACTTCTATGAAGGAAAAGACTTCCCAGTTGTTGCTTAAGAGCCAGGGCAGAATGGGCTTTATATGAAATCTCTTTCGCAGGATTACTTTTCAAAAGGCAAACTGGAAATATTTCAAAGAGGAGCAGAGATGCAGTCAATCTTGTAAAGTACCTAGGAGCCAGGCGTTGTGTTATGGACTATGTTATAAAGAGGCCTAAAACAACATCTCTGAAGAAGCACACAGTCCATTTAGCCAAAGTGAGGCAGACCTTTGAGGAGGGCTTAATGTGCTTGACAGAGAAAGTGATGTTTGAGCAGGAGGAATTTGTTTAACAGATATGGGAAAAGGGGCATTCTGGGCAGGAGCAACATGTATAAGCACTGAGAGTGCCCTACATTCATGTCATGTTCAAAATTGTCTTCAATAAATCCACCTAGGAGGTAAAAAGGCACAAATCACCACCCTTTACTTGAACTGACAAACAGTATTTCACCTGATCCTAAGAAGCTGGTATCTGTGATTGGCTTTGGTGAGCCAAGACCATGACTTGTTTGCCCGGCAGTTTGATTTCGTTTCTCCAGAGACCCCGCACTCAATTGCGCTGCACACCAGGTTGCTGCTAGCCTCAGGGGAAGTCATGGTTTAGTCTTGTAAATCCTATCAGAGCCATGGGGGAAATCCTATTCTAAAAGAGTCAATTCTTAAATGCTAGGATGATGTTTCAGCATCAACCTGTTCTACTTATACAAGATACAGGTTCCTTCTATTCATGTCCAATGTAATGTGACTCTGGGGAGCTGCTATTTGAAGAAAGTAAATGTAAGTTTTGAGTTCAAAATTACTTTTCAAATCACCCACCCTACACTAACCAATCCTTGTGCTCTCAGCCCAGCAGTCTGATGGCACTGTGATTTTTCTGGGCACTTTGGCCTGCTCTAAGCATGTTCAAAATCAAGAATATAGGTTGCTGCTGGGGTGCTTTCTTTCATTTCTCCTAATTTTATTTCCTACACTTAAACAACCACCAACATGAAAGAGATTTGAAGGGAATTATTTTTCCCCAGAAAGAATTATGGAAAAAAAGGAGAAGAAATCTAATGAGGAATACATTTCCACTTGCAACCTGCCATCTTTCCGTAGTGAATGAATATGTTGCAAGGGATATAACTCAAGAAAAGTCTGCTGAGGTCAGGAAAGACACCTTACCCAAAAGGCCAATGGCCATAGCCATGTTTAAACTTTCTCCCTCCTCCTACGTCTCATCCTCAGTTCCCATTTGTGGGTGACTTATTAGGATTTGCAAAAAGGGTAACTACTTGTGGCTCTGTAATGATTTCTTACTGTAGGATGATTCTCATTGATTGTATTAAAGAGAGAAAAGGAAGAGGTAGAGTATAACACCCAAATTGAGACGGTTAAAAATAAAATGGGAATCAGAGAGTCAGTGTGTGTTCTAGCCCCTAATTTTGGTTCCAGTCTGAGCCTTAGGGCAAGTTCTTATTTTTTTTATCTATTTACCCAGACCAAAATGGGTTTCCACATTACCCTTTATGTCCCTGGGGTATTTCTTAGGCTAAAGAAAGATCTAAGAGACAGCTGCAGAAATGCCTGCTGTATCTTCACGTTTTGCATGAAATGGACAGCCTGGAGGAATATGGAGTAGCTCAAACCCTGACACATCCCATGCCAACTCTGGAAAAGGCAACCAAAAATATACACAGGGTCAATTTCATGGGTCATGCTTTCTCATCCAAGGAGTAAAATATTTAATAAAAGAATGGCATGCCGCTGATGATAAAAGATAGAGTGATTTATTCATAAAGAGCATGTCTCCTGGAAGTAAAAATGGACTCAGACCAGGAAGTCTTAGGACCGTTTGGTAAAGAGTCTCCACCAGGCGTCTGTAAGATGGCTGGCTATATTATGCTTCTCAGCATCTACGGGAAACAGGGACAAAGTCCAACTAGTATGTAGCTGGTTGTGTGGATGACAAAAAGTGGGGAGGTTTGTTCAGCATCTGACTTCTATAAAAAATAAAGAAATGAGAAGAGAGCCCTACTTTAACACCTGGAAACATTTTCTGGAGCTTATTGATTGGCTCCTTATGGAAAACAGTTTGTTTAATAAAGACCATTGGAAAAGAGCAAAATGCATGAAGAAAAGGATATGTACAATACTTATAAGTATTATCCCTTAGCAAATACTGGATGTTCCAGTACCTAACTCCTGTTTTTTCCATGAAATATGTTCACCCAACAGAACTGAAACAGAAGACACAATTTGCAGAACTATACTGTAATTCATAAAACAGATCAACTGCGCCAAATCATAAATATGGAAGAAAACTATATATACTCAAATTCTGTTTTTTAACATCAGCCTATTGTGACCCAGACGTTGTATCTGACTGCAGAAAAGCTGACCTTACAGTAACCCTGCACACACTCAGATGTTCTAAAGATTAGACCACTTAGCAAGCAACTCCATTAGAATTTATGCATTCTAACTAATCCCTGCCAAGATCATCTTATGATTAACTCTAGTCCCTTGAAAATCTGTAGGAATGTTTCCCTAACTTCTTCCTTTTGAGGTTCTCCACAGTTTCCCAGTGTGTGTTTCTACCTTGCTACAGTAAAATTGAAGTTTGACTGCAGGAGTGTTCCTGGGGCTCATTGGCTGGTAGACTTAAACACTAATGGCTCTAGAAACTGACTCAGAGGCTGTTCTTGGAGAGAGATGAATGGCCCCAATCAATTCTCTTCCTTTTCTCTCATTAGCTCAGTCTGCCTTTGCATCTGGTCTTTGTCATATCAGGAGAAGTTTCCATGCCCAGTTTTATTTGGCTCAGCCAAGTTCTTCTGTCAATTATTCCTTAGCTAAAGTCAAGAGACTTTACCACCTCACTAATTTTCTAGTCTGAGGACACATTACCTATCTCATTTTTAATTCCATCTTTTCTTTTTATATTTGGAAGATGGGTTGATATTTGCAAAAGAAAAGAAAAAAACACGAAAGGTCTCTTTGAAACCTCTGAGTTCTGACAGACAGAAGCTTAGCCTCTGAAATGGCCCCATGGTCTACTCAGTTCAAGAGTGCATTCAGAAGGCCAGGCCAGGCCACATGGGCCTGACTCTTCAGGATTCTTGGATGTGGCTTTTCTTGACCAACATCTGAAAACTCTGATTTATAGCCCTGATCCCCCAGCTGACTACCAGTAATGTCAGCTGAAACACTCCATTTATTCAACAATTACATAAAAGCCTCGGATGAGGTTCTTTGAAAAGTAACTTTCATTGTTTTACGTTCATAATATGTGCTCCTGAATATTTAGAATAAACAGATATTAGTATCTATATCTTGCATGAAAAGAACAATAAAAATAACTGCATTTATGTAAATAAAGAAAAAAATAAAATCTTATCATCAAACTATAACCAGTAGCTTTCTTTTGACATATTAATTTCCAGACTTTGTAAATGTGTCTAGTATCTACACACATAGTTTTAAAATAAAATTATGCTTACCTACAAGAAACATTGAATCCAGTCTGTTTATGGTAAAGACAACATGGCTTTAACAGATTTCTGACTCTCAGTTTACCTAGATAGAGTCTTATCTTTATTAATAAAAATAATGCTATATTTTACACACCATTTTAGCATTTAAAATAACTTTCACATATGTTATCAGATCTGATTTTCACATTACCTGTAAGAGACAGATAAGCGATTAGGTATTGTTTTCATTTGTACTGTGAAAAAACAGCTGCCAAGCAAGATAGGGACTGAATGGAGTGTTGTTGGATGTAAAAGGTGAATGTCACATGGCAATGCAAAGTCAGCTGTTAGAGAAATAGGCCAAGAGCTTCAGAGTCACACAAAGGGACATTTGCATTGTCCAAACTTTACTGTCCAAAATTCACAGGTTCAGGGGCCTTACCTTCTCAGTATTTAACTCTGGAATGATCTGACTCAGGGATAGTGGCTTATACAAAGGTCACTTAGACCAATATCTAGAATCCCAATTGTAATGTCTTAACTTATCATAAGAAATAAGATACAGGTGGGCTACACATTCACCTTGGCTGATCAACACTGCCATTCCCTGTAAGCTAGACATATTAGAAGGCTTCTCTTTTTTAGTTAGCTTGGAGAACACTGAATGAGAAGGATGATTGTCAGTTATGTATTCCAGGGTTTAATGCGTGCCTATCGTGACCTGCCACAACCCATGGACATCCCTCCACCCTACTTCAGCTCCTATCCATGCACAGAGGACTGCTCTCACTCTTGCTTCCCCTGCCTTATTTTGTTCTCTAGATTGATCTACCTTGTCTTCCTACCTCCTTTCATCAAACAGGCCAAACTGGAATTCATTCTATATCAGTTTATCAAATTACTATCATATCCATGCCTGCATCCTTAACATTGCAGCAGATCATGCTGGGTTGGGTTCAAAGTATTCTCAAAGTCTTTAGTCACACATTTATATACAGTCTTTTGGTTCATTTCTACAAATAGTTCATCTTCTACCTAGAGTGCGGATTTTAGTAGTTTAGACAAACAGTGTATATATACTCTATGTTCGCCCCCTGGCTTTTCTTGGGATCGATATGCTCCTACCTCAAGACCTAGCATTTGCTCTTCCCTCTGCCTGGAGACATTTTCCCTACCTCTTTCAGATCCTCATGCAAACGTCACCTTCTCATGAGTCCTCCCCTGATGCCTCATAATATTGCCAAACCTCCCCCATCATAAAAGTGATGTCCTCCTTCCTTGATTTATTTTTCTCCTTAGCACTAATCATTAACTTATATACCATGAATGCTATTTATTTATTAATCTTGTGTTGTCAGTGAAAATCCACTAGCATATTTGCTCTGTGAAGGCAGGGATTTTTGTCTGATTTGTTCACTGCTACATTTCCAGCTTCTAGAAAAATGCCTAGCATATAATAAATGATGAGTATATATTTATGAAAATCAATGGATTGTTCTCAACTCTGACTGACGTTAAAATCATCTGGGAAACTTTGGGGATATCTTGACCCCATCTCCCAGAGATACCAACTTAACTCGTCTGAAGTGGGACTCAGGCATTGAAAGTTAAAAAAAAAAAAAAAAGAAAAAAAAATACCTTGCTCGATGAATCTAATGTGTAGCAGGGTTGGAAATCAATCATTTAAACTCTCAGAATACTTTAAATTCCCTTCAGTTTTTGGAGGAAGTACATACCATTACCCTTATGTACCCATAACCTTGAACTCTACCCTGAATTTTCTGACTTCTCTTCATGCCTGACCAGACAAAGAACATAGAACAACATTTGGAAAATGTATGCATTTTATTTTGAGTAACTGACTCCTATAATATAATAAAATGAAATAAAATGCCAGAAAAAAGAAAATTTTCCAGAAATTTCTGATCTGATAAAAATGACTAACACTTATGCATAGGGAATTGCAAAGAGAGGAAGTAAAATTCACTAGGGCTGAAAATGTTTCGTATTACAAGGCTCTCCATGGACATATTCAGGCTCATAAAAAAAAATAATAATAAAGTTGCACTTGTAGGCTGGGTAAACACATGGAATTTCAGAACCTCTTGTTTCTGAGATGTAGGCCTCCTACTGGTCCCCCCCAGAGTACCCTTCTAGCTGTCCTAATTGATGTAAAACTCATTAAGCCATAATTGCTGTGTAGCCTGGTGCTTGAGAAGGTGCTTGAATTCGCACCAAGAAGTAATTTTGATGCTCACCAGTGCTCCCTTCTGGATGGAGAAAATCATTTCTTGGCCACTTCATGCTGAGCACAGTCCATGAGCTAAAATTAGGATTAGAGTTGCCAACACGTGGCATCATTCTTTCATTCATCAGTTATTTGCTCTCAGAGATCTGACAATGTCGTCAGAGCAATTTTGTTCTTGGCACATTTCAGAGGCAAAAGGGGGCACAGGGGACCCTACCAAGGTAGTAATTTTCTAGGTAATCATCCTAATGTCTTCATCCTGAATGCATTTGTATGAGTAAGTTAATTAGGGAAGTTAATTTTCACAAATGGCACCAAAATGCCTATTTGTTGGTGATGCTGCCTTGTGCCAACGCCTGGCTCAAGGTATCCAGAAAAGATAAGTTGATGTTCTGCATCCATTACTGAACCCCAGCTTGGACCAGGAAGAACCACATCTGCCAGCTTGGCAGATGTGACCAGGGTTTGGCGTTTTCTAAAAGTTGAGAAAGAGAAATTCTAACCTTGCCACCAGCAGAAAAGTATGGAGGATGCCTTCTGTCTATCCTTGACATTTCTGCTTATAAAGAAGGACAAGAGGAATGGCTCCATGTGGGAGTGACCCCAGACAGAGAAGGCCTCAGCATGTTGCTAAATCAAGTCAGTGACAGGCTCCGGCTGCCTGGATTCTTCCTGAGCAGTGGCTTTCTCTCCCAGTCACTCTGAGGCTGCGGGGATAAGAGCTACGCATCACAGCACGTGGGATCTTTAGGAGCTCGTGCTTTTCATGTCTGCAATCTGGTGACTCTGGAATAGGACCAGAGTGACAAAGCTACCTCTTCTCTCCAGGAGAAAATACGTTTTTCTCATGTGAAGTTAGAGGAGAGAAAGAAGAAATGGAAAAACTCCCACACTGTTAGTAAACTGTGGGCGCAACTCAGCTCTCAAAAAAGAGGAGAAACGGGGTGGTGAGGTGAAGCCGGTTCTCAGGGACAGCAGGAGCCAGTCAGCTGCAGGGATAACGGAAAGCTGGAGTTCACACCTAACTAGAAACATTGGTTTGGGGTATTCTCTGTGGATCTTCTGGGCCAACTCACTCTGAAAGAAAACATAGTATAGTCAGAAAAGAACAGTCTGAGTTTCTATATTGATCCCTAATGAGTTCTATCACCTTATGTAAATTTCCACTTTGCTGACCTATTTTTTTATTTTGGAAATGAAAGTATGAACATTTATCTCTGAAGACCAGTGGAAAGATTACATCAAATAGCTTCTGCTCTGCACCTTGCACATAGTAGGTATTTATAAACACTGCTTCTCTTCTGCTGCATCTGGAATCAAAAGACATTTTATCCTTCCCTTTGTACATTTTCATCCTAGTAAATTATTAGAATGAAGAATCTCTGGCTTCTGCCTCAATTCTGATGGGCTTTGCTATGAAGTAACATTTCATTTCTGCCACATCTAAATGTCTGATTATCTTGACTTTGAGACAAAAAGGTGGATAAATCTATTAGTAATTAGCATTAACTGGTAGAAATCTGGCAAGGTAGATTTTCCTGAGACAGACAAAGAGTTTTATGAAAAGAGAAGAATCAGGCCGGGCGCGATGGCTCACGCCTGTAATCCCAGCACTTTGGGAGGCTGAGGTGGGCAGATCACGAGGTCAGGAGATCGAGACCATCCTGGCTAACACAGTGAAACCCTGTCTCTACTAAAAATACCAAAACTAGCCAGGCGTGGTGGCGGGCACCTGTAGTCCCAGCTACTCGGGAAACTGAGGCAGGAGAATGACGTGAACCCGGGAGGCGGAGCTTGCAGTGAACCGAGATTGCATCTCTGCACTCCAGCCTGGGCGACAGAGCCAGAGATTCTGTCTCAAAAAAAAAAAAAAAGAAGAAGAATCAATTTTACCTTTGTGCAGGGAAAAACATATATACCAGAACACATGACTGGCAACTGTATGAAAACATTTTGGAGGACAGGAGGAAAACTGCCTGGCAGAGATAATTGGAAGCCAGATGTATCTTGTCAAACACTACATTCCCAAACACTCTAGCACTCTGTGAAGTGTTTGAAATAGCTGGTCTCCAGGACTCCAATGCCCACACTCCCGTCTTCTGATTGATACAAAGTTTTCCTTTCCTCCTCCATCATTTGGAGACTCACCAACTTCAAACAAACAAACAAACAAACAGAGAAGAACTGCCCTTTGAATAGATGCCCTGAAAACACACTTTTTTTTTTTTTAATGTATATTATATGATAGGAGAAACTTTGAAAGTGGAACAAAGGCAGGAAACAAAAGTTTTCCTGTTCATGCCAAAATTTACTGAAAGAATTCCAAGCAAGAAAGGTCAATTTTTTTTTCTGTTTATATGCTTTGTTTTTTATTGTTTTGCCTTACTTCAACTCTCTGAACAATATTTCCCGAAATATTTTCTCTCTTGATGATTGGAGTCATGGAAATTGGTTCCATAGTTCTGGGTGCTTTAACATGGGATGTTTTACAAAGCTTCCAAAAGTCCTTGATCCAAACATTATGAAAAATTATTAAACTCTCACCAGGGTAGTTTCCTTTTGAGGTAAGCATTGCTCTTTTCCTATATGTATTTTTTAAATGCCCATATTGCTGGAAAAATTCAGTGACTGTTTTAAGAAAGAGGAAATACAAAGACAATCCATTCTGTGTCTTTTCTTTTCTAAGGATGTTCCATATGCTTTTTATTTTACCTTCATGGCATCCTTGTGGAGAATATTTTCTCCATTTTACACAAAAGGATGTTTAGGTGAAGAATGATTTGCTAACTTGGCAACACTGTCCAGCTCAAAAGTTATGGAGGCAACATTCAAACCTAGGTCTGCTCAACTTACATATCATACTTATTACCATTATTTAGCTGGACCTCCCAGTGAGGTTCTAGGTACTTGATCACTGGGAAAAGTGGAGGAAGAGAGTCAAGCAAGAAGACAATAAAGGCACATTTTGCCTACAGCACCTTTACAGAAGCTGCCCAGCTCCTTGATGTAATTATTCCTAAGAAGGTAATAACCCCAGATCAGAACTTTGGAGGATATCTGTGATAGAGTAAAATAGGGGACCTTAAAATGGGCTTTCTATTTTTTCCAGGAGCAAGAATTGTTATAGCCTATATCTATTCACATATTTGTTCAACATTTTTTAGTACATGCTCTTTTCCAGCATATACTAGGAGTTAGGAGCAATTCAAAGATGAGTAAGATGTTCATCAAATCCTCAAGAGAAAGGGACTAATAATTTAGTGAGAAAATGTTCCTGTTGGAGACATGCACACAGAATGACAAGCCTGGATATAAAACGAATAACCACCATAATAAAATGATAGATCAAATGCCATCTATTAATAGTTAAGGGAATGGAGAGATTATTATAATTATCAGGGTTGGCTTCATGGAGGAGATGGCATTTTATCAGGGATTTGAAATACAGGTAAAAGTCATATACATAACGATGGGGTACAGAGCAAAGGCACAGAGAGAAAAACATTATCACATGAAGTCATTAATCACTCTATTCTCTGCCTAGATTCTTTCTAAGGTCTAGTGTTATGGACCATGAGGCCTGACTCAAAAATGTCTTCTCAATAGATTTCTTTCTTCCCTTTGCAAAATCCTTAAAAAGTAGGGGCACGTTTTAGATTTAAATGGATAAAGATGTCAAATGTCGACACACACACAAAAAACCAAACAGGAAACTGACACATAAATTCTGTATTCAGTAAATGCAGGACATCTGTAATTTACAATCAGAATATGTGAAAAAGAAAAGTAAATGAAAGTAGTAATAAATTTGAAACTCAATTACACAGAGGAGACAGGGGTACCAATGAGAGGCAAGTCACCTCACCCAACAGAAACCCAGAAAAATGCAGAATGGTAAACAATAGATAAAATGAACTATAATAAGGTGTCAGATATAAATCAGGGAAATTCACTGAAATTCTGTTTGCATGCTAGGTCCCCATCCTAACCCTATCCAGCCAATCAACGATTTCTTCTTCATCCACGACAGATCAGAAGACCCTTCTTTTAAGTAAATCTGCAGACTTGGAATAAAGACCTCTAGATGCTAATATTTGAGGTTCCTTAATATAGGATACCCTATAGTAGAGCCTATCACCAGTGTGCAGGAAGGTTTTTGACAGTTACTTTTAAACCTATCATTTTTAAATAAGCTTTTTAATACTTCAGTCATAAGTAGGAAAAGATGGCTAAGTGTCATCTATCATGAGAGGCATGACCAAATAAGCAGGAAATAAGGAACTTGGTAGAAAGAGAGAGAAATCAGGAAACAGAAGAAAATGTTAAAATAAGTTATGATTAATATTCCCAGAGAAATAAAGGAAGATATTGCTTCCATGACAATGGAATAGCTGCCATAGCAAAGAAAAAGAAGGAAGGAGGGTGGGGAGGGAGAAAAAGAAAAAGGAGAAAGAGGAAGAAAAAGAATAGGAAAGAGAAGAATCCTGGAACAAGAAAGGCTCCTGGATATTAACAAAACAATAGTTAATTTAAAATAAAAACACTTAAACAGAAGGATTGGAGGATAGAGTTCAGACAATATATAAGAAAGTAGGACAGGCTGGGCATGGTGGCTCACGCCTGTAATCCCAGCACTTTGGGAGACCCAGGTGGGCAGAGCACAAGGTCAAGAGATAGAGACCATCCTGGCCAACATGGGGAAACTCCATCTCTACTAAAAATACAAAAATTAGCTGAGCATGGTGGCTCGTGCCTGTAATCCCAGCTACTCGAGAGGCTGAGGCAGGAGAATCGCTTGAACCCGTGGGCAGATGTTGCAGTGAGCTGAGATAGCGCCACTGCACTCCAGCCTGACAGCAGAGCAAGAGACTTCATCTCAAAAAAAAAAAAAAAAAAAAGAAGAAAGTAGGACAAAAAGATAAAAATATTGTCTATAGAAGTAATAAATTTTTTTCAAATGAGGTAAGTAAATAGGGAACTCTAGAAAACAAAGGAAATCAGAGGGAATAAATAAGTAATATAATTTATTCCAGAATTCAAGCATTTTTATTTATATTGAAAAATATATTAAGACCAATGAATGAAAAAGCATATCACAGAGTCACAGTAGCATCATGACATTTTACAACATTACCGAAAAAAAGACCCTATAAACTTGAAGCGATGGAGAAAAAATTATATTCAAAGGATTCAGGACCTGAATGACATCAGACTTCCGAATTTTAACAGAAGTCCGAAGATACTGAGCAGTACTTTCAAAATTCGAAGGGATAATGACTCTCCACTCAAAACGCTCAATGTAGCTAAATGAGAAATCAAGTGTAAAGGTAGAATAAAGCCATTACCAAACATGCAAGGTCTTAAAAATGTGTTTCTCATGCATCCTTTCTCTCAGGAACATTCGAGAAGATGGGCTCTTTGAAAGCAGGAAAGGAAATTTGGAAAGAAGGATATACGGAAGCTAGGAAATAGAGACTTTCATATAGAGTAGACGTGAAGGAAAGTCCCAGAAAGAAAGTGAGCAGAATTTCCAGGATGGCTGTTGCAGAGCAGGCTTGGTGACTAAATAATCCAGATTACAGCAGGAGTCCAGAGAGACCCAGAAGGGGTATTTCCAGGAGACAAATAAGAGTAAAGGAACTTATGGATCATCTCATACATTTAGTGGCAGAAAATTGCATTCAGAGGCTAGTGGAGGTTATTCAAAGACATAGTCAAAATTTCAAGGAAAAACAAGCAAATGAAGGGAAAAAATCAGACAATTCGTCACTGTGATATGACTGTACTGGTAAGATGGAAGAACAGGAGGCATTCTAAGAATGCTATATTCTCTATACCCTAAAACCAGGAAGGGGAGAAGAGAGAAGAGGAAAAGGGATGGTGAAAAGAAAGAGGAAACAGAGGAGAAGAAAAGAAAAAGAAAACCCTAAAAACAACAACAAAAAAAGACAACTTAGAAGTTATTGCCTCTCGAGAGCAGAAAAAGATGGATGGTGGGGAGACACTGGCCCCCCAAAAAAACCTTTAAATTATGTCTATGTTTTGATAAAATAAATTAAAATGTCCAAAAACTAAGATTTAGAGTTAGGTTTATATAAGCATGAAGATGTGAGGTTAGTCTAAAAATTCCCCATTCCTTCCCACTCCAAATAAACAGTTAAAACATGGTTTAAAGAAGTACCTAATAAAGTGCTATCTACCCATGGGGAACAATAATTTCTGGTTTAAGAACTGAATTGAGGCTCTTTTAATTTCTAAAATTTAGCACACAGATTTTAAAATGTTACTGTATGTTTCATACTAGCTCATTCTCATGCGTACTTACAGTTGAAAAACATCTATTAGCATTGAGGAAAGCTCAAAATTGATTGAATGCTAAGCAAATACATATAATTGAACATTGTGTGAAACTAAGTACTTATCCAGTGAATAAAATCCACAGTTACGACAACAACGTTAGACTGGTTCATGATGCGATTTCTGTGTACTTTTCTTCTCAGATTGTTTAGTAACGCATAAGAAATAATGTTTACGTAAGTAAGGATGTTCTTAAAGATTTAGGTCTAAGTATAATCATCCTGGCACTGTTTATAACAGTTAAAGATTGAAAACTACTTAAAAGACAGTCAGTGGAGTATTGGTTGAATTATGTGATGTATTTTTATAATGGAATATACCCATCTGATACTTACAAACACTACTGGTTACTAAAACAAAAAATATGTTTATGATATTTTTAAAAGAAATAAGCAGAACACCAAACTCTGATTCAATGTGTTCCTATATTCAATATCCTTTGTTTTATTTACATATTTTTACTATATTTTACCTCAATTAGAATCCTACTCTATAACCTACTGACTATGTGTTTGAAAGTTACTTAAGGCTTAAATTTTTTGCCTTCAATTCTTTATGTGTAAAGTAGGAATACTAATAGTACCTACACCATAAGGTTGTTGTGTAGAGTAAATGAATGAATATACATTAAATGCTTTGAACGTTTCCTGGCATATGGTAATCACGATCTGTCAGTTGCTGATGGTCTTATTAGTAGCAATAGAAGGAGATGAAGTACTATTATATGGGCCATCAATGGTAATCTCTGGAAGGTGGAATTCTAGGGATCTTAATTTCTTTCCTTGGCTAACAAACTTTTTACAATAAGTGTGTTGCTTTCTTGTAAGGAAAAAAACCAGAGTTTAGTAATAATTTTAAAAACATAGATTTAATAATAGAAAAAATAAGATGATGCTTCTCTCACTGATAGTCTCATAAAAAGTGGGAGAACAATTCTATTTTTTTCTTCTTTAAACAATTCTCCCATTAGTGTGTTGACAGTGTTACTCAACAGATTTCCAGGGATCTACAGATAGATTTTTGATGGTCCAAAAGTTTTCTTAAAGAATATTTTAATTTAGATTAGTTTAATTATAAAAAATTACCATGAGCATATCTCGATCTTCTGGATGCTACACATACACACAAACACTGCCAAGTGATTGCAGCACATCATGACTGTCTCAGGGTAAGAAAAGAACAGTCTTAATTATAATGACGTCATTTTGCCAAATAGGGTTCCATTGACCTAATACCACATTGAAGGAATGAAGATTTTGCTGTGTTGTATACTGAACAGAAGAAAGTGGTGTAAGAAATGAATCATGCCAAGCTCAGAATCTCAAAGGAACTGAGATCACAGCACTCCCATATCTGTGATGTGGTTTGCTTTGGCAAACATCATACATCACAATAAATGTAAACGATTAATTCCAATTTTACAGCGTTTATACTATTTTTACATTTAATTTTATAAATTCATTTGCGATTTATAGTGGTTTAAGGACCTGAAGCTTTTATTAGGAATTTATACTTAGTTTTATGTTTATATGCTTAAGTGACATAATAAAAATAAACAGTGTTTATGAGAAATATTTTTTCTCTAAAGGGGGTACATGCATTCAAGTTGATAAATAATATACTGTGTAAGCTTTGACTACAATAGAATTTTAATTTAAATTAATTCAAATATTTAAAAATTCTTATTATAGTTCTAACACTGGGCTAGCACTCTGGGTATGACAGAAAGCATTTACGCTATATTCTGGTTCTTGATGGTTTCACAATTTTTAAGACATTATTCATGAAACTATTAATATTAAGTAGCAAAATAAGATAGCATGTGGTGAAGTACCTGGAGTTGTTCAGACAGTAAGTGTCTAAGAGTTTAGCTCAGGGAAAAAGCCCAGAGGGTTGGAATGGTGAGGGAAGGCTGCCAGGCGGAGTTGGGACTTTAACTTCTGGTCTTGAGGAAGGAGCAGGAGGGATTCCAGTCAGAGGACTCTCATAGAAAAAGATAAGGGGTAGCAGTGAAGGTGTCACATCCGGCATGGGTTTGTGAAGGAATAGAGTGGGAACCATGTGCATGACCTTGGAGCAGGACACAGGGAGCCCTTAAAAGTTTATCAAGAGAGTAATACAGTAAAAGTGACATTTTGAAAATCACTCTTCTGAGAGAAGCGTTTAATAAACTCTTGCAACATGCCAAGCACTATGCTAAGCATAAACATGTTGCCTCAATGCAAGATGGACTTAGAATGGAGGCAGAAAAGACCCCAGCTGTGACAAGAATCCACATTTGAGAATCTGGGCCATGTCTGATTGCCTGTCTTGCTTTTGTTGCCCCAAACAAACAAAGAAAAAACAAAAGCAGGGAAAACTGTAATAGCCAAAGTAATAACTGGCAGCTGCACAAGCCCTCAGTCAGGTCCATGTCATTACAGGAGTCCCTGGTGCCCTGCACTTCCTAAAGGCAGAAGAGCCACAGAATGGCAATGAATGTGTAAAGGTGAGCCTGGGTGGTTAGGTCATCTCTTCAGCAAGGCAAGACAGAAATAAAATCAGAACAGGGGGAATGTGTGTGTGTATGTGTGTGTTGTGTGTGTGTGTCCAGAGGAGTTGGTGGGACGTGTCCAGCTTGTCTTTAGACAGGCATCCTGTATGGTATAATCTTTACTTTAACAGGCTTACCTAGGCCATATCTTGTGGCAGCAAAGTCCTACAGTTGGAATTAGGGGAGTTTGGGGTTAAATTCCACCCTGCCTTTTACTAGCTCTATGACCTTCTACAAGTCATTTAGACTATTTTTACCTTATCTTCCTGAATCATAAAATGTAGGTCATAATAGTTCACAGAATTGGCAGGAAAAGGAAGCAAGGAATATTTTGTCAGTGCATCATATATACAACCCTTACCCTTGCTCTGATGTTTTGCTTTATCACAGTTCATCAGCAGTTGTTGCAGGATCCCTGCTCTGGCTCCCAGAGAGCAACACACTTGGGTTGTGTGAGAGCCTCCTGTGTAAACAACTGGGCCATAAAACAGTGCTCACCAGCTTCCACTCATGGTTCCTTCAGAGTCAGCAGAGGTGACTAAGCCCAGATTCACTAAGAAAATGACCAGCGATTGGAGTAGGATTGTGAGTGGGGAAGCAGGCTTGGAGCAGCCACATAGAACAGCCATTCTTAGCTCAGACCCTTGGCGATGGCTGCTCGGTCCCTCCATGCCTTTTCCCACAAGCCACTGGACTGAAAAAAGCATAGACAAGGCAGTCTGAGGTCTGGGAGTGAGGTTGCAGGGACACGTTGTATAATACTTGCCCACAGTGGAGATGAGACTGAAGCAAGAGCTCCCAGGTTGCCCAGAGAAATGAACTCGTAAGTGTGTACTGAACCCAGACATCACTCTCTGAGGCTAAGCATAGAACTGCCATAGTATGGGAAATCTCTTTTCTTTCCGTCCACCTTACAGTTTTCTCTCCTATAAGCAGCAACTTAGAACAGATATGTATTCCTTTTGCCCAGCTCACAGCCTTTCATTCTCCTGACTTCGCCTATCTAGGAAAGGTCATTGATTTTATGTTCTATAGTTCTTCATTTGGCCCTTGAATCAGACTGATAAAAGACTAATTTTCTAGCACCAGAGATAGAGCCTAGAGCAGGTTCTTCTGTTTGAAAACAAGTAGAATTTTACACACACACTTGGACTTACAGAATACAATTAAAACATAAGAAAGCTTTCATGGCCACTCCAGATTTCTTTTGGAAATCTAATGGGGAAGAAATAGGTAGAACTTCCAACCACAGAAGCAGGTTGAGGGTTTCTACTCCAGTGGGTCACTTTCTTTTTTTTCTTTTTAACCACCCCTTTTAATTCACAATCCTTATCAAGCATAGACTGAAAAAACTAATTATCCTGAAAGGGACCCAGGAATTCAGAGTTGGGCTCCCCAAGTACATCAAGAATGGCCAGACACCCCAAGCAGGGCCTCCCTATCAAAAGCAATTAACTAATCTTTTAAATATACATGACTGAGATTAAGTCACAAAACTTAGATTTCCAACATATCTTTGGAATTTGAATTCAAACTACCGAATTATGAGAAAGTTGCACCAGCCAGCTTTGTAAGAGCCCTAGAGGCTTCAACTACACAGTGGCCTACTGGTGACCAAATTAAAAAAAAAAAAAAAATTAACTTCCTTGTAAAGTAAGTTTAAGTTAGAAAACTCTAGATCCCCAAAGGAGATTTTTATCTATAGTCTTTAATTCAACCAACATTAATTGGACATCTCCTGGTACCTGAGCAACACTGAGATATGTTACTGATTAAGAGTAACTTAGTTCAGCAGTTAGTGTAAGATAAGCTTGAATCATCTCAACTAGTTCAGTTTAAGCAGTTCACCTAAACCCTTTTAATTATCCATCTTTATCAAGCACTGGATATATTAAACCAGCTCTTTACTGCATAGTACATATGCCTCCTTTCTTTCTACCTAGAGGAAAGATGAATAAATGGTCATCTCCAGGTTATTTGAGTACCTCATTGTTCTATTTCCTTACGAATCTTCTAGAAGAATGCATATGAATTTCTCCTATATATATTGGTCTGAGAGGCTCCATCCACTTCTTCAATGCCCACATAGAGGTAAGAGATCAGCAGGACTTGTTTTCTGCACACCACTCAAGACTCTGATAATCCAAACAGGATATAGCAAAGAAACCAATCAAAAACAGTCAAGACTTGGAATTATAATGCATTTGCATAAAACACTCCCACCAGCACCATGATGGTTTAAAACTGCCATAGCAATGACCTGGAAGTTATCTTATATGGTTCTAGGAACGCTCTGACTCTTTTCTAGAAAATTTGTAAGTAATCCACCCCTTAATTAGCATATAATTCGAAGCAGGTATAAATGTAGTTAGCCAACCATCCACAAATGCTACTTTGCCTGTGGGATAGCCCTGCTCTGTCTATTGAGCAGTCATTTTGCTACACACTGCTGCTCAAATAAACTTGCTTTCTTTCACTGCCAGCCCACTCTTGAATTCTTTCCTGAGGAAAGCCAAGAACCCTCCTGGACTAAGCTCCAATTTTGGGGATAACCTGCCTCAACATGACCCACTTTCTTACTGCCCTCCACGCTGTTGGGGCCAGAAATAGAAGACATGCTTTCTTACCTCTACTTTTGTAGGATTGAATGGGCTGGGGAGGCAGTAAGTGACAAACCTTAGAAAAGAAACAGAGTGAATCAGAATCTAAACTCTACTTTGTCTTCATTCCGAGAGTAGCATCTGCTGACATATCCTTCTCCTTTTCCAGATGTAGTGGTGAGGGCTTCTGCTTACACAGGAGCCCTGGGAGAGCCAAAACTCCACTGGCTGTTTATAGTTTGTTATAGGCTCCTAAAGTCAGCATTGATTCAAACCCCTTAGCTTAGCTCTCTGCTGCCTACATTTCTTAGGGAAGTGACTCTGGGGAACAGGGGAGGAATGAGCATGGAGGGAGGTAACAAAGTTATTTTAAAGTATGACTTGGAATATATTAAGCTAGTTTATTCTGCATGGAAGAAATCTGAGAAGCATAAGTAATAAAGGAACGGGGGTGAGGATGTTATAGAAAAAAACACATAGGCTATGAACTCTAGAAAATCTGTTCTCTAATTTAACTAGGAGAGTTAATGATTTTAATGATTTGTTGTGATCTCAAAACAACAGTTGAGATAAATCCACATCATTAAGTCTATTATGGTGTTTTGCTTCATTAAGCAAATGGTGGTGGGTTGAGGGGCTTGGGTTGAATTTTTTAGGTTGTTTTGCTGTGAAGACACCCACATTTAAATAATAAGAACAAACTCCTGGGTCTCAGGAGCAATTGGCTCTTAAATCCTTTGTGGTGAGAAATGGAAGGATGCCCTGAAAACTTAACCCAAAAGTTTGCTCAAATGTCTTTTCTGTGTATTCAGGGCAGAAAGCAAACAAGCACAGAAAATTGAAAGTTGTTCCTCTTCTTGACTTGAGGCCCTAGTTCAGGGGAAAAGACACACGGTTCCCAGCACATTGATGCTCTGGGGAAAAGTCTGAACATACTACCAGAATAAAGTCAAAGACCATTCCCATTGTCATGTGCAGAGAGATGTCTTATGTTTATAATGTTATTTATGTGATAAGGACACAGAACTGTCAAAATAATAACATAGTAAACTTGGTTGTTCAGAGTTCTCTATAAAATGCCATTTAAGCATATCTACAGTATCATGATTATCAAAATGTAAACAAAAATTCTGAGGCACAAAATATATTCTGAAATACTTCTGAGGTCATCAGAAACCTCTATGTACATAATCTCTTCTTTGAAATTTGTTGCTTTGACTGACACCTGACTCTTTCCAAAAGGTACTGCCTTTCCTGCAGCCCTTGCAAGTGATTTAACTTAGAAAATTCTAGAAAACTCAAGGCCTCCATACCACTGATAACACTGTCTATAGGCAGGCCATCTGAAGTCCATGTTTCCTATTGCCACTTCTAGACCTTTAGCCCTTATATCTACATAACTCCCTCTTTCTCCTCTCCGGCTTTGATGGCAACACCATCAAATTATATTATCACCCCATCCTCCTTTTCATCTAGTGATCCCAAGATGGATAAAGCCTCTTTATTCCTTCTTGGTTTTAGCCCCTGGTTTACCAATACTCTCTCTAAACAACTCCTGTCACAATTCTTCCTGATTTGAATATGCCTGAAGATGTTCCTTTCAATACTGGACTCTCAGTTCCATGACTTAATCTCTTTCATTTTCTCAGCCAACCAATCCCATGGTCATTCCCTAGACCTTGCTATTATCAATAATAATGCACTCATATCAATTTTAAGCATCATCTTTATCTTACCAGCATATCTTGTCTTTCCAACTCATTCTAAGTGCCTCACCTCCAGTATTTCTTCCCAATTCCATGGTCATTCCCTAGATCTTGTCATTACCAATAACATCACCTTAATATCAATTTTAAGCATCCTCTAATCTTGCCAGCATCTCTTGTCTTTCTGATTCAAGTGCCTCATCTCCAGTATTTCTTTTGTGCAAACTTGCCAAACTATATCTAAAAATCTATCCTTCACATAAGCTTTTCAATATATCTCACTCCCTTCATGACATCATTTCCTTTATGTGGGCATATATGCCATGGTGAATAACTATAATCATTCCCTTTTGCACAATTTTGACACCCTTGACTTTCTCTCATCTTTTTTCTCTTCACCAAAATCACCCAGCAAAATTCCCACCCAAGCATTTAAATGTGTCTAGAAAAACCTAGAAGAAATGAATAAATTTCTGGACATATAACCACCCAAAATTGAACCAGGAAGAAATGGAAGTCCTGAACAGATGAATAATGAGTAGCAAGATTGAATCAGTAATTTTTTAAAAATCTCCCAACAAAAAAAGAGTCCAGGACCAGATGGATTTACAGTCAAATTCTACCAAACATACATACCTATTCTCCTGAAACTATTTCAAACATAAAGGAGGAGAGAACACTACCTAACTCATTCTCTGAGACCAGTATACCTTGATACAAAAACCAGACAAGGGCACAACATAAAAAGAAAACTACAGACAAACATCCCTGATGAACACAGATGCAAAATTCCTCAACAAAATCCTACCAAATTGAATCCAACAGCACATCAAAAAGATGCAATCCTAAGATCAATTGGGATATATCACAGGGATGCAAGGATGGTTCACCATATGCAAATCAATAAATGTGGTACATCACATAAACATAATTAAAGACAAAAATCATATGATCATCTCAATAGATGTTGAAAACCCCTTTGATAAAATTCAGGATCCCTTCATGATAAAAATCTTCAACATAGAAGGAACATACCTCAACATAATAAAGGCCGACATGACAAATCCCCTGCAAACATAATATTCAGGGGGGAAAAAATTCATAGCATTCCCTCTAAGAACTGAAACAAGACAAGGATGCCCACTTTTACCACTCTTATTTACCATAGTACTGGAAGTTCTTGCTAGATCAATCAGGCAAGAGAAAAAAAGAAAAATGCTGAAATCGGAAAAGGAAAAGTCAAATTATCCCTGTTTCCTGATGATACCATCTTATATCCAGAAAACCCTAATGACCACCATAAAACTCTTAGATTTGATAAATGAATTAAGTAAAACTTCAAGATGCAAAATCAACAGGCAAAAATCAGTAGCATTTTCATATACCCATAATGATATAGTTGATGAACATATCAAGAAGGCAATCCCATTTACTTAGAAGTGTATTTAACCAAAATACCTAGGAGTAAACTTAACAAGGAGGTGAAAGATCTCTACAAGGAAAAGTACAAAATACTGATAAAACGAATTGTAGATGATAGAAATGGAAAAACTTCCCATGCTAATGTAGTTTGGATATTTGTCCCAAACCAAATCTCATGTTCAATTGTAATCCCCAGTGCTGGAGGTGGGGCCTGGTGGAAGGTGTTTGGATCATGGGACAGAATCCCTCATGACTTGGTGCTATCTTTGTGATAGTGAGTTCTCATGAGATCTGTTCTTTTAAAAGTGTATGGCACATCCCACCCCACTCTCTCTGTTGATTTTGCTCTGGCCATGTGATGTGTCTGCTTCCCCTTCAACTTCCACCATGATTTTAAGTTTCCTGAGGCCTCCCTAGAAGCCAAGCAGATGCCAGCACCAGGCTCCCTATAAACCCTGTAGAACCATGCATGAGTCAATTAAACCTCTTTCTTTTAAAAACTACCCAGTGTCAGGTATTTCTTCATAGTAATGTAAGAACAGCCTAAAACAGAAAATTGGTACCAAGAAAAGGGCATTGCTGTGAAGACACCTGGAAATGTGGAAATGGCTTTGAAACTGGGTAATGGGCAAATGTTGGAAGAGTTTGGAGGGCTCAGAAGAAGACAGAAAGATGAGGAAAAGTTTGGAACTTCTTAGAGACTGGTTTAGTAGTTGTGACCAAAATGCTGACAGTGATATGGACAGTAAAGTATAGGCTGACAAGGTCTCAGATGGAGATGTGGAACTTATTGGGAACTGGAGCAATGGTAATGTGTGTTATCCCTTAGCAAAAAACCTGGCTCTGTTGGAACTTTGAATTTCATGTTGATGATTTAGGGTGTCTGGGAAAATAATTATCTAAGAAGCAAAGCATTCAAGATGTGGCCTGGCTGCTTTTAACAGCCTCAGTTGTGGGAGCAAAGAAATGACTCATACTTGAAATTTATATTTAAACAGGAAGCAGGGCATAAAAGTTTAGAAAAGTTTCAGCCTGGTCATGTGGCAGAGGAAGAAAAAGCTTTTTTGGGAGAGGGATTCAAGCAGGCTGTGGAGCAGCCGCTAGCTAGAGATATTTGCATAACTAAAAGGGATTCAAGTGCTACTATTCAAGAAAATGGAGAAAAGGCCTCAAAGGCATTTTATAGACCCTGTGGCAGTCCCTCCCATCACAGGCCCATATGCCTAGGAGGGAAGAATGGTTTCATGGATCAGGCACAGGGCCCCACTGTCCTGCACAGCCTTGGGACACTGCCCCCCACATCCTGGCCACTCTAGCTCCAGCTGTGACTAAAGGGGGCCCAGATGCAGCTTGGGCTGCTGCTCTGGAGAATGCAAACTGTAAGCCTTGGGAGCTTCTACACGGTGTTAAGCCTTCAGGTACACTGAGTACAAAGTGGTAAATTCTTGGCAGCCTCTGCCTAGTTTTCAGAGGATGCATAAGAAAGCCTGGGTGTCCACCCAGTCTCAGGTATTTCTTTATATCAATGTAAGAACAGTCTAATAAACATGCTCATGGATTGGAATAATTAATATCATTAAAGTAGCCATACTGCTCAAAGTATGGAATCTAGAGTTTCAATGCCATCCCTACCCAAATACCAATGCCATTTTTTCACAGAATTAGAAAAAACAATTCTAATGTTCATATGGCACCAAAAATGAGCCTGAATAGCCAATGCAATTATAAGCAAAAACGAATAAAGCTGTAGGCATCATATTCTCTAACTTTAAATTATACTACAGGGCTATAATAACCAAAACAGCATGGTACTAGAATTAAGAATAGACACATTGATCAATGGAACAGATGAAAACCCAGAAATAAAGCCACATACTTACAGCTAACTGATTTTTGAAAAGTCAACAAGACTATACACTGGGAAAATAACACTCCTTTCAATTAATGGTGCTGGGAAAAGTGGATTGTCATAATCATAAGAATGAAATCAGGCCACATGCAGTGGTTCAGGCCTGTAATCCCAGCATTTTGGGAGCCTGGGGCAGGTGGATCACGAGGTCAAGAGATTGAGACCATACTGGCGAACACGTTGAAACCCCATGTCTACTAAAAATACAAAAAAAAAATAGCCAGGCATGGTGGCGAGCACCTGTAGTCCCAGCTACTTGGGAGACTGAGGCAGGAGAATGGCATGAATCTGGGGGGCAGAGCTTGCAGTGAACGGAGATCGTGCCACTGCTCTCCAATCTGGGCAACAGAATGAGACACCGTCTCAAAAGAAAAAAAAAAAAAGAATGAAACTGGACCCCTATGTCATTATATATAAAAATCAACTCAAGATGGATTAAAGACTTGAATGTAAATCTTGAAATTATAATAATAATGGAAAAAATCCTAGAGAAAGATTTCTAGACATTGGTCTTTGCAAAGAATTCATGACTAAGACCTCAAAAGCACAAGTAACAAAAAAAAAAAAGTAGACAAATGGGACTATATTAAACTAAACAGCTTCTGCACAGAAAAATAAATAATCATCAGAGTGAATTGGCAACCTGTGGAATGGAAGAAAATATTTGCAAGCTATTCATCTGATAGCAGACTAATATCCAAAATTTACAAGGAACTCAAACAACTCAACGACAACAGAACTCGAAATAATCTTTAAAAAGGGGGTTAAGGACATAAATAGATATTTTTCAAAAGAAACAAAAGGCCAACAAGCGTATTTTAAAATGTCCAACATTGTTAATCATCAGAGAAATGCAAATTAAAGCCAGAATGAGATATTATCTTACACTAATCAGAATAGCTATTACTAAAAAGACAAAAACAAAACAAAAAAACATGTTGTAGAGGATGCAGAGAAAAAGGAACACTTATACACTGTTGGTGGGAATTAAATTAGTACAACCTCTGTGGAAAAAGTATGGCGATTTCTCAAAGAACTAAACGTAGAACTACCATATGATCCAGCAATCTCACTACTGTATATCTTACCCAAAGTAAAATACATCAATGTATCAAAAAGATACTTGCAGTCATATGCTTATCAAAGCACTATTCACAATAGTCAACATATGGAATCAACCTCAGTGTCCATCAGTGGAGTAATGGATAAAGAAAATATGGTGTATATACACAATGGAATACATTCCACCATAAAAAGAATGAAATCCTGTCATTTGCAGCAACATGGATAGAATTAGAGGTCATTATCTTAAATGAACAATTCAGACATAGAAAGACAAGGACCACATGTTCTCGCTTATAAGTGGGAGTTAAATAATGTGTAAACATGGAAACAGAGCATGGAATGATGGACAATAGAAACTTGGATGTGTGTTGGGGAGTGCAAGGGAGGTGGATGATGGGAAGTTGCTTGCTGGGTTCAATGTGTGTTGCTCCAGATGCACTAAAGGCTCTTACCTTAGCACAATGCAATATATCAATATAGCAAAAGTGCAGTTGTGCCCCCATGGATATATTCAAATAAAAATAATAAATAAATGTGTCTAGATAAAATTACACAATTTTGCAGAATACATTTGTGATCTTAAGTAAGCCAGTAAGCCACTGGTTTTGTAAGGCAGTATTTCCCAAATCCTTTCATCCTCTCACTTGTAGTTGACCACTTCACACCTTTTCCACTCTCTTCAAACTTCTATTATCTCCTCCCCAATTATCACTGTGGAGTAATGGCCTTGCTTCCCATTTGACTAAGATAACAGGGTAACCAGAAATGCATTCCCAACCACCTACCCACATCTATCACTGAATGCTTGCCCTATCCTTCTGTTTTCATGGATGAATAGTCTGTGCTTGCTAAGGTTTTCCACTCCTTGTCTACTCCAGCAATTCTTCATCTCCCTCTCACATCATCAATTTTTCTCTCATGACTGATGATTCTTACAATTGTACAATCATGCTATAATTGGCAATCATTTTTGGCTCAGGTTGAAAAACTTGGGAGTCATTTTGACTCTGCTCCTTTTCTTGTACCCCTCCTCTGATCCATTGACAAATATAGTAAGTTCTATTTTCAACATATCTTCAGAATCCAACAACTTTTTACCACCTCCCCAGGTACCCACTCTTGTCCAAGCTATGCCATCTCTTGCTGGGATTATTACAATAGTTTATTAACTAATCTCCCTGTTTCTTCCCTTATGCTTTCTCATTTATTTCCAACAAATCATTGAGAATGATTCTTTTAAAATGTAAGTTAGTAAAGTCAATTCCCTGTCTAGAACTTACAAATTTCTTTGTTTCCTTCATATCTGTTTCCCCCGGTACCTTGATGATTTTATCTCTAATACTCTCCACCTTGCTCACTCCATTCTGGCCACAGTAGCTTCCTGGATTTTCCCTGGACTCAAGAAACACATCTCCACCTAAAGACCCTTGCATTTGTTCCTCCATCTCCCTAGAACACGGTTTCCCTCAGATATCCTAATTGCTTGCACCTATACATCCTCAGATCTCTCCTTACATGTTGTGAGATTTTTAAAAAATTGATTTTTGTTTGTTTGTTTTTCAGAGATGGAGTTTTGCTCTGTTGCCCAGAGCTGGAGTACAATGGCACAATCTCGGCTCGCTGCAACTTGACCCTCCCAGGTTCAAGCAATTCTCCTGCCACAGCCTCCCAAGTAGCTGGGATTACAAGCACGCACCACCACACCTGGCTAATTTTTGTATTTTTAGTAGAGACGGGGTTTCACCATGTTGGCCAGGCTGTTCTTGAACTCTTGACCTTGTGATCTGCTTGACTCGGCCTCCCAAAGTGCTGGGATTACAGGCGTGAGCCACCGTGCCCAGCCAAAAAAAAAAATTGATTTATGTTTATTGATACATAATAATTGTATATTTGTGGGATACATGTGATATTTTGATACTTGCATACAATGTGTAATAATTAAATCAGGGTATTTAGGATATCCATCACCTCAAACAGTTATAATTTCTTTGTGTTGGAACAATTTAAATCTTTTCTAGCTATTTCAAACTATGCTATATATTATAGTTAACTATGGTTACCACACTGTGCTATCAAACACTAGATCTTATTGCCTCTATCTAACCAAATGATCGTACCCATTAACCAACCTCTCTTTTTCCCCCTAACCATGTTTCCAGGCTCTGGTAACTACCATTCTACTTTCTATCTGTATGAGATCCACTTTTTTAGCACTAACACATGGGTGAGAACATATGATATTTGTCTTTCTGTGCCTGGATCCATCCACTTAACATAATGACTCCCAGTACCATCCATGTTGCTGCAAACGACAAGAGTCTATTCTTTACTATTTTTCATGGCTAAATTTGTTGTGTATATATATCTCATTTCCATTCATTTGTTGATGAACACTTAGGCTGATTCCATGTCATGGCTATTGTGAAAAGTGCTGCAATAAACATGGTGGTGCAGATATCCCTTTGTTATAATGATTTCCTTTCCTGTGGATAAATACCCAGAAGTAGGATTGCTGAATTTTATGGTAGTTCTATTTTTAGTTTTTTGAGAAATCCCCATACTGTTTTCCATAGTGATTATACTAATTTACATTCCCGCCAACAGTGTACAAGTTACCTCTACTCTGTATCCTTGCCAGCATTTGTTAACTTTTGTCTTTTTGACATTGGCCATTTTAACTAGGATAAGATGGTATCTCATTATGGCTTTGATTTGCATTTCTCTGATGATTAGTGATGTTGAGCATTTTTTCACGTCTCTGTTGGCCATTTTTATGTCTTCTTTTGGGAAATGTCTGTTCAGATTCTTTGCCCACTTTTTAATGAGATTATTTGGTTTTTCACTGTTGAGTTGTATGAATTCCACATATATTCTGGATATTAGTTCCTTGTCATATGAATAGTTTGCAAATATTTTCTTCCATTCTCCAGCTTTTCTCTTCCCTTTATTGTTTTCTTTGCTGTACAGAAGCTTTTTTAGTTTCATATGGTCTGATTTGTCTATTTTTTGGTTTTGTTGCCTTGCTTTTAAAGTCTTAGCCATAAAATCTTTGCCTAGACCCATTTCCTGAAGCATTCCCCCTGTTTTCATCTAGTGATTTTATAATTTCAGATCTTACGTTTGTCTTTAATCCATTTTGAGTTGATTTTTGTATATAGTGAGATTGGGGGTCTAGTTTTATTCTTCGGCATGTAGATATCTAGTTTTTCCAGCACTATTTCTTGAAGAGGGTGACCTTTTACTAAAATATGTTTTTGGCTCCTTTGTCAAAGATCAGTTGGCTATAAATACATTGATTTATTTCTGGGTTCTCTATTCTGTTCTATTGGTCCATGTGTCTCAATACCACCCTATTTTGATTCCTATTGTTTTGGAGGTTTTTTGTTTGTTTATTCATTTGATTTTTGAGACAGGGTGTCACTGTGTCATCCAGGCTAGAGTGAATAGCACAAGCATAGCGCACTGCAGCCTCAAACTCCTGGCCTCAAGTAATCCTCCAGCCTCAAACTCAGTAGCTGGGACTCTAGGCACACATCATGACACCCAGCTAATTTTTTATTTTTTTTGTAGAGATGGCTCTTGCTATGTTGTCCAAGCTGGTCTCAAACTCCTGGTCTCAAGTGATCTTCCTGCCTTCACCTCCCAAAATGCCAGGATTATAGGCAGGAGCACCATGCCTGGCCTACTATCACTTTGTAGTATATTTTAAAGTCAAGTAGTGTGAAGCCTCCAGCTTTGTTTTTGTTTGGTATTGCTTTGGCTATTCGTGGTCTTTTGTGGTTGCATATATATACATTTTAGGATTGTTTTTGCTATGTCTGTAAAGAATGTCATTGGTATTGTGATAGGGATTGCATTGAAATATAGATTGTCTGTGGATAGTATGCTCATTTTAATGATATTAATCCTTTCAATCTCTGAGCATGGGATGTCTTTTCATTTGCTTGTGTCTTCTTTAATTTCTTTCTTTCTTTTTCTTTTTCTTTTTTTTTTTTTTTTTTGAGACGGAATCTGGCTGTGTCCCTCAGGCTAGAGTGCAGTGGCACGGTCTCGGCTCACTGCAACCTCAGCCTCCCAGGTTCACGCGATTCTGCTTCTGTCTTCCAGGTAGCTGGGAATACAGGCGCATGACACCATGCCCGGCTAATTTTTTTTTTTTTTTTCCCAGTAGAGGTGGGGTTTCACCATGTTAGTCAGATGGTCTTGATCTCCTGACCTGGTGATCCACCTGCTTCGGCCTCCCAAAGTGCTGGGATTACAGGCATGAACCACTGCACCTGGCCCTCTATTTAATTTCTTTAATCAATTTTTTTTTTTGAGATGGAGTCTCACTTTGTCGCCCAGGCTGGGGTACAGTGGCACGATCTCTGCTCACTGCAAGCTCTGCCTCCCAGGTTCACGCCATTCTCCTGCCTCAGCCTCTGGAGTAGCTGGGACTACAGGCGCCCTCTAATACGCCCGGCTAAATTTTTTTGTTTGTTTGTTTGTTTTGTTTTGTTTTCGAGACAGAGTCTTGCTCCATCGCCCAGGCTGGAGTGCAGTGGCGTGATCTCTGCCCGCTGCAACCTCCTCCTCCCGGGTTCAAGCAATTCTCCTGCCTCAGTCTCCTGAGTGGCTGGGATTACAGGCATGCGCCACTACACCCCGCTAATTTTTGTATTCTTAGTAGAAACGGGGTTTCACCATGTTGGCCAGGCTGGTCTCAAACTCTTGACCTCGTGATCTGCCCGCCTCGGCCTCCCAAAGTGCTGGCATTACAGGCATGAGCCACCTCACCTGGCCTTTTTAATCAATTTTTTTGTAGTTGTTGGTGTAACCTTCTTGGGTAAATTTATTACTAAGCATTTTAATTATTTTTGGAGCTATTGTAAATGGGATTGTTTTCTTGATTTCCATCTCAGCTAGTTTGTTATTGGTGTATAGAAACAGTACTGATTTTTGTATGTTGATTTTGTGTTTTCAACTTTACTGAATTCGCTTATCAGTTTTGAGAGTTTGTTGGTGGATTTTTTAAGTTTTTCTATATATAAGATAAGGCTGTCTGAAAGGAAGGACAATTTTACTTCCTCTTTTCCAATTTTGGTGCCTTTTCTTTCTTTCTCTTGCCTAATTGCTCTGGCTGGGACTTCCAGTACTATGTTGAATAAGAGTAGTGACAGTGGATATTCTTGTCTTGTTCCAGTTCTCACAGGAAAGACTTTCAGCTTTTCCCATTCACTATGATGTTAGCTGTGGGTTTGCCATATATGGCCTTTCAATTCTCCCTTTCCAAGCACTCCCTATTTCTGTGACTCAATTCAGTTTTCTTCCTAGCACTGATCACTATTTGATGTATTGCATATTCACTTATTTGCCCATTGTCTGCCTCCCTCTCCTGGAGTGAAAAACTCTGACAGCAGAGATTCAAGTCTGTTTCTTAAGTGCTGTATCCCCAGTAATAGAAGAATGCCTGGCATATGGTGAGCCCACACATACTTGTTAAATGAAAACAGACCTGACCAATGGAAAGAATAAGTTAAACAAGTACTTATTAGGAACTGATGATGTACCCAACTATACTAAGTGCTATGAGAAAACAGATATTTGCTCCCAAGTCCTTAGGGAACCTATAATTAGTTGGGTAACAAGATTAACATCAAACTATGTATTAATATCTTTTAGCCCACAGGACTGGGGTCAAGCTTAGATCACAGCAATAGCCTACGACTTTGGCAGACAGAAAGATGTTTTATGAGGCTACATAGGAGAATCTTCTTTCACCTTGGATATTAACAAGCAAATAACTCTTCTCACTAAAGGAAGCAAAATAAAACTTTTACCTTCCTTGTAAAGTATCAGAGAAAATGCAGAGAATGTAGTAGGGAGAGAATACTGAAGGTCTGGCAGGAGCCACAGTGTGTAGATAAAAATGTATGCAGATGACAGAGGGAGACATGGAGAGTGAGAGAGAGGGCACATACCAAAGGGAATATATCAAACAGGCAGCAAGTGCTATGCAAAGTTGCTGAGGAAATATAAAGCTTCCATAAAAATTTATATAAACCAACTGTGTAAACCAACATAACAAAACTTTGTAATCAAGTCCTCAAAGGAAGGCATCAGTCATTACAATCCCAGATGTACCAGGACTATTCTCACTGGGACACATATAGAGAGAAACATTTTTTAAAAATAGACATGCATACCCAAGACAGGGAAAAAGCAGCATCCAATTTATCCAAATCCGAGACTTTTCTCTTGGCCACAATAGTGAATGATTCTTAAGTTAGACCAGGCACAGTGGCTCATGCCTATAATCCGAGCACTTTGGGAGGCCGAGGTTGGTGGATCACCTGAGCTTCAGGAGTTCAAAACCAGCCTGGCCAACATGGTGAAATTCCATATCTATAAAAATACAAAAATTAGCTGGGCATAATGGCAGGTGCTTATAATCCCAGCTACTCGGGAGGCTGAGGCAGGAGAATTGCTTGAACCCGGGAGGTGGAGGTTGCAGTGAGCCAAGATCACACCATTGCACTCCAGCTTGGGTAACAGAGCATTCCATCGCAAAAAAAAAAAAAAAATTCTTAAGTTAATATGCTTACTGTAGAGAGACTACAAGTTGTTATTAAAATTACACACTTTAGTTTTTATAGACTCCTTAAAAATTTATGTCAAAGTTAACTATGTAGAAAATTCCATGATTTCTTTCTTATAGAAACATACAGGTTAATCTATTCTCAAATAATACTTGGCCCTATCCTTTCATTTATTCATGAATTCATATATTTAAGAACTATTAATTCAGTTCCTATTGTTCCCCAGGCTCTATTTTCATCTCTGCTGTCATGGAGCTTACATTCTAATGGGAGGAGACAGACAAAAAATAAATAACCTAGCATTTCTATAGTATGGCAGACAGTAAGAAGTGCTATGGAGAAAATTAGAAGACAGAAGACTGGGGAAAGGTAAATAGGGTTCTGGTTAAATAGGTTAGTTTGAGAAGGTCTCACTGAAATGGTAACATAAGAGCAAAACCCAAAGGAAGGAAAGAAGTGGTTATTTGGAAACGTGGATAGGAAGCATTCCAAATAAAAGAACAAGCAAGGATAAACACTCTGAAGTATCATCAGGCTTTCTTTAGCTGAGGAGCAGCAGAGATGCTGACATGGTTGGAACACTGAGCTTGGGAGAGTGAGAGATGAGGTTAGGAAGGTAGCCATGAGCTTCATCATACAAGATCTTCTCAGCTGTTGTAGGGACTTTTGCTTTCACTCTGATTGACATGGGAAACCAATTGACGCTTTAGAAGAGAGGAGTTTCATGACATGGCATAAAGTCTGAAAGTTTTATTTCGAGGATTGTGTTGAGAATGTGCTGAGGCTTAAGGCAGGGGGCAGGAGCAGAATTGGGAGTGCCAGATGTGCCAGGACTATTCTCATAGGAGGCAATTGCAATAATCGGGAAGCGATGACGGTAGTCTGGAGCTGGCAGGAAGTGATTGCACTTTAGATACAGTTAAAGGTTGAGCCTATGAAATTTACAAGTGGATTAAATATGTTTGGCAGAGAAAGAGAGGAACAGAGGATAAGTCCAAGGCTTTTATTTATTTATTTTGAGACAGGGTCTCATTCTGTCACCCAAGCTGGAGTGCAGTGGTGCAATTATAGCTCACTGCAACCTCAAAATTCCTGGGCTCAAGCAATCCTCCTGCTCCAACCTCCCAGAATGCTTGGATTACAGACATGAGCCACCACACCTGGCCAAGTCCAAGGCTTTTAGCCAGAGCTACTAAGAAGGACTATGTTGCCATTTATGGAGATGGGGAGATCACATAAGGAGCAGCTTTGGGGGAAAAAGTATTTCAGTTTTGGACATATTGTGTCAAGATGCCTATTAGACCCCAAAGGAAATACACAAATCTAGAGTTCTAAGAAGAAACAAGCTCCTTTATGCTATTTTTATTGTAATATATGACACTAGGCTGAACTGACTCTTTTTATCTATAATAATAAAGATTCTGAATTCTAGTTGGGGGAAAATGGAGAAACTGCATTTCTTAGCATACTCTCTCTTAAGGTTTATTTCTGCCAAAGTGTGATACATATCGCAATGATTAAGTGCTAAAGTGTGTGACACTTACTCTAAATGTTAAACCAGGTACCGGGGAGGGAATTCACTGGGAATCAGTGTCATCAAGAGAAACTGCACTGTGGAGGGTGAGTGGTTTGGGAAGCATCATCCTGGGTGTGGCTAGGATTTCCTAGGGAGAGGACCGGCAGAAGCAAAAGCGCAGCAACGAGGAAGAACATATAGCAGGGATGCACTTGTAATGAAACGTCCCAAAGGAAGAAGACCTTTCACCCCATCTGGCATTCCTAAAACATGCAAATGATCCTTGGACTGTGGGATGTGAATTATCTATACCATTGAATTTTTCAGAAAATACCCAGAGAAATGGGGTCTCCCTGGGGAAAAAGATAAGCATAATTTTCCCAGAAAGCATATTTAATGGGGCCATGTTCTTTTAAATATTAAATTGATGCATTTTAATATTATTCTCAAATACTTTTCCCTTGCAACTTTCTATCTCCAAACTACTCTGGAGTAATGATTTACATTTACATAGCATAATGGGAACCTAACTCCTGGCAAGACTAAACTTGACAAACAGATATTTGTAAACTTCCAGTTAGCATATATCAAGGATCAAAATAGGCCCATATGTTTTATGTTAACAGTGGTCCAGGCAAGAAAGTCAGTGCGTGTGTGAGGATGAAAGGGTATTATATTAGTATTTAGAGTGAAAATGCTCTGGCCACTTGAAGCAGAAGTATTAAAGAATATTAGCTAGTTTATGAAATTGTCCGACAAGCCAGAGAATCAGGCTCAGAAGCAGCATCTCCACCAACAACTTTTAAATCATACCACCGGAATGCACACTAAGAGTGATCCTGCTGCCATGGAGCAGAAGAGCCAGCAAGTACACCAGCACCTCTGTGACTCAGTAGCTCTCTGCTGTGTCGCCCATATTCACCAGGAAACCATGGCAGACAGCACCTCCTTCTCCACACCTGTCTTCTAAATCCAGGTTTCACACTGATGGTGACTCTAATAACTGAGTCTAGGTCACGGGCCATAAGGGGGACTGGAAAACCAAGTTCTGGCTTCTACTTTTGAGGACAGAAGATGGGTAATGTAGAGGGGGGTGAGCAAGGAAACAAAGAAGCAATGCTGTTCAAAGATGCTGGGCATCCATAAAAGGTATAAATGTCCAAAAAGGGGGAAAGTTCCCCACATTAGGCCACTGAATGGCAAAGGGATAGCAAAGAGAAGGGGGAAGAAGGAGGGAAGCAGGGTGACCATGGGCGTCTTCGTGTTTCCACTCTCTGAACTTAGGCTTGGAATGCACAGACACATCAGATCTTGAGGATGGGGCATATACAGGGAGCAGCAGGACCCTCTGCCTCTAGTCCCTCTTTTCCTTAAATTGCCCCTGCAACAATCAGCGTCCTAGCCATACTAACAGAGTGGGAAACTTGGTCAAGGAGCCATAGTCCTGGCGCTGTTGCTTTTCTAGACCACCTTAGACTGAAAAGAATTAATTTTTTTCTTCCTATTCTGCAAGTTGGAGGCTAGAGAGGGAAATTGCAGGAGTTATAGATGAAATAAAGAAGATTAATTTTTCCAAGTTGTCATGAGAGTTGATTTTATGACTCTATCTGCACAACCAAAGAGGGAGGTTTGCACACAGCGCTTTCAGAAATCATAACAAAGAAATAATCACAGACAGAGAAGTGATGGATCAGAGAGCACGCCTCGGAAAACACTGTCTAACTTTGTACTTCCCAGAGAGAGGGTGTTGTTCTTAAAAGATGAAAAAAATTCCACCTGAGTCCCCAGAACCAGCAGCATGAAAGGAAAGTGGTGGCAAAGAAAGCAGCACAGGCCTGAGAGGCAGTTCTGGGATACCGTATTGGACCAGACCAAAAAGTTATGAGGGAGAGAGGTGGAAAATTGTTCTGAAAAGAGAAGTGGTACTGCAGTAGCTGGGGAGCAGGGTGTGGCTGAATTGTTAAAAGCCTGGGGTGAAGACGCTGCAGAGGTCCTTAGGAGTCAGGGAGAGAAAATGAGACTTGATGCAAGAGGAAATAGAAAGTAACTGGGCGCGGTGGTTCACATCTGTAATCTCAGCACTTTGGGAGGCTGAGGAGGGCGGATCACCTGAGGTCAGGGGTTCAAGACCAGCCTGGCCAACATGGTGAAACCCGGTCTCTACTAAAAATACAAAAATTAAGTGGGCGTGGTGGTGGGCACCTGCAATCCAGCTACGCAGGAGGCTGAGGCATGAGAATCGCTTGAACCCAGGAGGCAGAAGTTGCAGTTAGCCAAGACCGTGCCACTGCATTCCAGTCTGGGTGACAAAAGCAAAACTCCATCACACACACACACACACACACACACACATACACAAAAGTGAAAAATGAGCAGAGTTTTTACTATCAGAAAACAACCAGGACAAAATAAGCATTAAGGAAGTGTATGCTGCTGTGGGTCGAAGAGAGGAAAATACAGAGCGTAGGGTCTCTGACAGAATTCCTGGGGAGAATTGATATGACCTCCAGGAGGGTAAAAATGGTGGAAGGGGAAAAGAGGCCACATACATTTCAGAAAATGATGTCAGATGCTGTAGGAAGGTAGCGATCAGGAAGCAAAATGAGTAGACAATGACTTTGTGGGTTTAAGTGTCCTCAGTAGACAGGATGCTGGAGAAGGAACTGATTGTGATTTTTTTTTGGTGAGGGTAGAGGCCTGGAAAATGATTGTGCTGAATTTGAAGTGATGGCCAAAAACCAAACTTTGTTTAATGAGGTAAATATGTTTAGAGTGCATGGATGTAGTCCAGGTCAGAGATCAGCAAACATGTGCAGACCACCCTGGTGTGCAGATCTGCGGGACTACAGATTCCATAGCATTCTTCTTCCTCCGAGCTCACCAGGCTTCCTGCAGTGTTCTCCTTTCTTCCTTGCGGAATTATTTGTGGACGGGAATCTTGTGGAATTATTAAAACCAATGAAAACATGAAAATTGGAAAACAGAAAACTTCAACTATATGTCCCCAAATCACACAGCGTCTCCGGGGGAGAGAGACTAAAATTAGACTTCCTTGATCTCCTATTACATTCTTTCATAAGATCACTTGCCAATCAAAAAAAAAACCTTTATTATGCAAACAGTGAGAACAGAGTTAGAGAAAAAACTATTCTTTTGGTCAGTTTAATGTGGATGAAGTACTTCTGACTAGAACTAAAGTCACTGCTACAAAGAGAATAGTCCCAAATTGCAGACAAAGCTAGGTCAATGAGACATGGATTTAATTGTCTATATTTTGTTAACTGCACATTTTGCCTCTATAAATGCTGTTGTTGCCTCGCTTACAGGGTGCAGCACTCTCTCCTGTGAATTTCTCACTGGATTAAGGAAGACAGTGTCTGAATCTCTAATCTCTGATAGGTCATACAGTCACCCACTGTAGGCCATAGTCCTCTAAGGGGTCCCAGTCTCTCAGCATTGTATTCACAAACTATGTGACTGCAATTTAGCCATAAAAGTGATCCTGACTTTTTCATGAGCACAGAGCAGTCTGTGTGAAGGGGTAAACTGGATCAACTGGCTACATGTCCCAGTTAGCCTGGTATATGGTAGGTGTCCAAGGTTTGTTAAACTGAAGAAGAGGATTCTGTATGGCAGATAGTAAACTGAGTGTGTTACACAGATTATCTCATTGATTCTTTATAAGAATCACATAAGGTAGTGATTTGCCTCCAAATTTCTCAGATGAGATCGAGACCTAGAAAGATTACCTAACTTGTCCATGGTCCTAAATAAACTGAGGTTGTCTACCACAAAGACTCCATCTTTCCACCATCCCAAGTTGCCTCACATGCTCCTAGTCACACAGATCATCCTACATTCAAATGAATGTAGATAAAAATGTCTCTGATATGTTTTTTTCTTGAGTGAGGATTTAGAAAAAGTGCAGGTTTGTGCTCAAAAATACCTTTGTGAACAAACAGGAAGCAATAAAATGGGACTCTGTAGCCAATCCATGGTTGGTCATGTAATAATCGCCTTGGTAAATTTACAGATTCCTTTATTTGGACAAACAATTGTTTGACAATGGGAAGATATGCTCCCAACATGTAGTTGGCCTCACCAGAAGGTGAAAATTGAAGAAAAAATCGTTCAAACACCCATATACTAGATCTTTCTCATTTAATCTTGAGGTTTCCATATTGAGAGGAGTGAAAGGAGATTTCTGTACCCTTTAGCCAAGATTGTCTGACACAAATCCCAGGAAGATATTTTGAAAGAAGAATCCATCAGCCTTATGACTCAGTTCTCAGTAGCTTCTTCAGGATCTTTCTTTTAAAGTATCATTTTAAAGTCATGCATTATAGCACTAAAAAAGCTAAAAGAATGCTAAAATTGCACTAAATCCAACCACGCCAGTAAGTACAGCTATTTCCATTTATTCCTTTTCAGAACTTGTCCATTCAAAAACATAATTTTATATAATTTAAACCATAGTATAGGTACAATTTGATTGTTTAACCTAAAATTACACAATAAATATTTTCTGTATTACAAAATAAGCCTCAAATCTATCATTTTAATGGCTACATAATATAGTATTATAGTGCATGATATTGTCATCTATTTAACTATTCCTGCACTGTTCAAATTGTTCCCAATTTCTCAGTATTGTAAACAATGCTAAAATGAAGACTCTTCATGTATACAGCTTTTTCCTTCTTTAAGACTATTTTCTTAGGTTATATTGCCAGAAGTACGATTATAGATTCAGTTTGGTATACTATAGAGTTTTTTATTCCAATTGATGTATTTCTTTCTAAAAATATCCTACTTTTATAATATTGCTGTTTTCTGAGTGTATGTAAAACTTTCACCAAGATCTCACTGTTACTGTCACTGTGCAAAATTCCCATTTTGAAGCCCTAAACCCCAATGTGATAGTATTTGGAAATGAGGTCTTTGGGAGGTAATTAGGTTTAGATGAGGTCATGAGGATTGGGTCCCTATAATGGGAGTAGTGCCCTTACTTCTAAAAACAAACAAACAAACAAACAAACAAAAGACACCAAACAGCTTGTTTCTCTGTCTCCAATATGTGAAGATACAATGAACGAGCAGACAGCCTTCTGCAAGCCAACAAGAGAGCCCTCACCAGAAACAGAATCTGCTGCCACGATGATCTTGGACTTCCAAGACTCCAGAACTGTGATAAATATCTGTTGTTTAAGCCACCTGGTCTATGGCATTTTATTACAGCAGCCTGAGCTGACTAATATGCATTATATTTTCTGTTTTCACTTCTAGTTGGTGTAAAACCTAACTCCCTTTTCATTATTTGACAAATCCATTTGAACTCTAATCACATATTTACCTATTAATTCAATTTACATATAACGTTTCAATGTCTCTATTTGTAAGTGCAATTGAAAGTTGACAGAGGATTCCGTGGGGATAAAATGAACAGTGGTACAGACTGGCCATTACGAATAGAGATAGTATCTGTGGGAAAAAAATAAAAAAAAAGAGTATCTGTGAGGTGGGGGAGCAGGAGTGGGACAAAGGATCTACCTTACATTTTCTTACCTTATTAATTCATAATTTTTGAGCATCTGCAATGTGGTAGGCATTGTATTAGGTGCATAGAAACAGAACAGCAGAGAAACATGGGTTTCCTGCTCTCAGATACCTTATAATCTAGTGAGGGAATCAAATAAGAAAAAAAGGAAATTATAATACCACATCAGAAGTTTGTGTTGAAAATAAGTTCAGGGACTAAAGAAGCACAATGAGGGAGGGGCCAAATCAAATATTAATGGGGAAAGGAAGGCATTCAGTTAGAGGTGACATCAAAATGGAAATTGGGCAAGCTAAAGTTGGAAAGATGAAGAGGAAAGCAGGCTGTGGTGGCTTACACCTATAATTTTACCTACTCAGGGGGCTGAGGTAGGAGGAACCCTTGAACCCAGGAGTTTGAGGCCAGCCTGAGCAACATAGCAAGAGTCATCTCTAAAAACATGGTGTGAAACCCCGTCTCTACTAAAAAATACAAAAAACTAGCCGGGCGAGGTGGCATATGCCTGTAGTCCCAGCTACTAGGGAGGTTGAGGTGGAAGGCTTGAGTCCAGGAGTTTGAGGCTTCAGTGAGCCATGATCATGCCACTGCACTCAGACTGGGTGAAAGGATGAGACCCTATCTCTAAAAAAATAAGAAAGAAAGATGAAACAGGAGCGTGGAAGAAGACGGGCTATAATGGGGGGACTGAAGAGAGTTATAAGTAGAGGCAGATAACATGGGCAAATGCTCAGAAGCAAAAGAGAGCTAGCCTAAGCGCAGAAAGGAATAGCATAATATGGCTTGCTAGAGCTTCCAGCAATCAAATATGGGTGAGACGATTCCCAGATCCTTTATCCCACTCTCGCCCCAAACCTCATGGATGCTATCTCTATCTGTAGAGGCCAAACTGCACCACTGTTCATTTTATCCCTACATAGCAACCTCTGCCAATTTTCAATTGCACTTGCAAATGGAGAAATTGAAAACCTGTGTTGCTTCCGGGTTGATATGGAGTGATAAGCTGGGAGCATCTGACTGGGCATGTTTTTCTTTATGTGTTGGAACAGAAAAGAATCTGCATAGATAGGCAGCACACAACAAATCGCAAACCCAGCAGTGACTATAAAAGCATGGTCTGTCTTGTGTCTCCACCCCAGGCAAGCCGGCTCAATTCATTTCTTCAGACACCACTCCGAAATTGCCAGAGTGGTTTCCCACTGACAGACTTCATCGCTGTACTGTACATCTCTTCACTACAAAGGGGGAGATGAGACAGAGACAAAAAGAGAAATGGATTTACTGTGCCGGGGAAGTTAAGCACACACTGGGCTGGAATTTCATTTCCACTGAATTAGAAGCTCTGGCTCAGCACGGATGACAATGCTCCTTTAATAACACAAAATAAATAAAACATGGAAAATATTTTCCAGTTTGCTTTGGGGGACGTTCATGCACACATTCTCTGCCTCTCTCCTCTCTAGGAACATTGAACACTTTCTTAATGCCTTTGTGCTACTTCAAAGCTGCAAAGATTGACCTTAGCCTTAAATAAAGTCTGAAAATGCTTGAATCCCTGGGGAAACAACCCCTGAAGCCTCAACAAATCCATCATTTTATCAAGTCCCCAGACCTGGGGAGAACAGACAACACATCAAGCTTATAGCAACTTGGGTTGGGTGATCCTTGGACACAGCTGCTCTGTGAGACTAGAGATGTGCCTGAGAGAGGACAAGTAAGTCCTGTCTGAGCAGCATCCTCCTGCTGGCCCATCACAGCTTCAGGAGCTCCTATGCAGGTCAAGGGTTGTTGTGGTGATGTGAGTTGGCAAAAATTACAATGTAATTTCTAATCCTGCCCTTTGCTCATTCCAGCCCCAGGGAAGTCACCATTTTTCAGGTGTTCTCATCTTATCTCATGCTCATTCCCCAACTAGCAAAGGGATTTTGAAAGGCATTGGAGAATACAGTGGCTTTCTGGGTTTTGGGTGTTATTTTTTTTTCTTTAACATAATACATGTTTTAAGTACTGTATATGTGTTACTGATAAAAGGGTGTTTTGTGTAAGTTACTCCTTCCATAACAACTTCCACCAAGAGGTGTACCACTATCACTTACCAACTTTGAGCCACTTCCTCTTTTAACCTTTTTCTGACCTCATTTTCTCCTGATATGATTGACCAGGTATTTTGCTGTACTCAACAAGTCCTTTCTTTTTAATAGCACTATAACCCTTTCTTGAATTGATCCATTTACATGTCTAACTTTCCTACTAAACTATAAGCTACTTGTGGCTGGTTGCATTTTCCAATGATGGTGGTGAAAGTATCTCCTATTATACATGTTATTCTACAGTGTGACCTGACACACCTTCTATTAAGAGATAGGATCTATGTCCTCTTCCTTGGACTCTAGCTGGTGACTTGCATGTAACCAATACAATGCAGTGGATGATTCTGTCTGACTTCTAAGAAAAAGTCAGAAAAGATTCTACAACTTTCTTACAGCTAGGACATCCTCCTTTGGAATCACATAGGAAGTTCAACTTCTGCAAGGCCACCATGCAGCAAGGAAGCCCGAGCACATATGAGGCCACATGAACACTGACAAACAGCCCCAGCTGATGTCCCAGCCACCGAGTTAATCTACTGCCAGAAATATGACTGCCAACTATACCTTTACATGGTGTTAGCTCTCAGCCATCTGGTCACCCTCAGCCTTGAGTTTTGTCAGCTGAGGCCACAGGCATTGTGAAGGAGAGCCACCCTATCCTCACCACACCCTCTCTGAATTCCTGATCTACAGAATCTGTGAGCAAAATTTATAAAGTGTGGCACTTTAAGGAGGTTCATTATAAAGCAATAGTTAACTAGGATACTACCAAGATAGAAACTATACCATTTATGTTTGTGTTCTTAAAGTAAGGGTTCAATAAATGTTGATTGTATGACTGAATGCATATTGTTAAACAAACAAAAAAGCATGTGCAATCATGAACCCAGATGTTACATGTGCTAAGAGTAAACCTCACAACAAAGAACATCTTCTATAGTGCTAAGTCTTAGGGGAACTGGGAATAAAAGCTAAAATATTATTAGAACTTATCAAACAAATCTGCCTACTGCTGGTCAGAAATAGGCCTTGCTTTAGGGTGATACACATTTGCAAGCTTCAAAAGAATGTTCTTTGTTGATATTTAATAATTTATAGATTCCTCACTTTGCAGTTTATCTTATAGTTTCTTCAATTTGGGTTGGGATCACAAAGGAGCAGAGTGAAAATCAGGTGTAATACATTTCTCATCTCTTTTGGATACATTCCCAGAGGTTCAGACTGAAATGACTCAAGGTCTTTTTCTATAAAAACAATTTTGAAACAGATGGTTAACTGTTTTGTATTCACTGATTGAACAATAAAAATATAAGTTTTCTTTTAAGGTGTGAGAGGGATAAAGGAAGAGAAGAAAGAAAGAGATCCAGTTAATTACATTAGTTTCTGTATACATTCCTGTGAAGTGATAGGAACTGAGGATGAAGAGAAACAAAAATGGAAAAAAACACAACCACCACAAGCATTGTTAGGTCTATGGTTTTGTTTTGTTCTGTTTAAATTTTTTTTCTCATCCCCCCTACCCTGGGGTAATTAGACACTGGAATGTATCTAGTGAGAATGGGCTAGGAGACGTTGTACTTGGGATTCTGAGTTGGACCACTGCTCCTATATAAACTTCTGTAACTGGGGCTATGAATTCTGTGATGTTGGAGAACTATTCCCCTAGGTAGAACAAAGGTTTTATTTGCTGCATGGCAGGCGTTTCATTAAATAAATCATACATTCATGGAGGTAAAGGAAATTAACAAGAAACTTTGCCTAGGAGGTTGGACATATTGTGCAGGACTTCAAATAAACTGGAGTGCACTTTGCAATTCAGAAGATGTATATATGCTGGAATGTGCAAAGGCAACACTCTTTTATTTACACATATATATGGTTATAGCTGTATACAAATATTTGTGTACATATATGCATATGAATACAAATGTAATGTTTATGTGTGTATACATTTTTAATCTTCTTTACAATAGAGAGTTTAAAAAAATCTGTATTTCTTATGCTTGCAACACACTATATGCCTGTGAATCATTTTTGTTCCTTTAACAATCATCTGAGTGATGATGGGAATTGTATGTGGTACTAGCAAAGCAAGGAAAACAAAACATGATTCCTGTTCTTGGGCACCTCAATTCTAATTGGAGAATGGAGAACACTCAAGTTGGCCTTAAGGCAAATTGTATCTGTACAAAATATCCAGTGATCTCAGAGTTGCAGTTAACTTAGGAAGCATTTTATTAAGCACCTACTGTGTGCCAGTACTGGGCTTAATGTTGGAATTACAAAAAGGATTAACAAAAGCCCTTCCCTTCAATACATTATAATACAAAAGAGGGAACTAGAAATGCAAACAAATAATTGTAATCCAGTGGGAGATGTGCAAGAATAGAAGTTAGCATAACACGGAAGTCAGCATGCAGGAGGAAGGGATTAACTTTGACTGGAGTGTAAAAGAGGAGAAGGAGATGGCTGAAGGCATAGGAAAGCCTCAGTAGACAGTGACATTGAAGCTGAGTTTTGAAGAATAAATGGAAGTTTCCAGGGGGAAATCATTAGTGAGATATTTCCTGTGGAGAAAGCAGGATATGAAGTGACATAGTGATACTATTTTATATAACATGCTTTGTTCAGAGAACTTCAAATATTGTTCATGATTGCTGGAGTGAAAACAACGTGTGAATATGGCACAGGCTGAAGGCAAAGAGAAGAAAGGAGAAAAGAAAATGAAGTGAAGTAAGTGGGAAAAGGGCTGGAGAAGTAGGGAGGAAGCCATACATTCTTCTGAACGTAAGTAGATGAATGGTAAAGCAGTGGATGAAAAGTGTTGACTCTGATACCCATTGATATGGTTTGGCTCTGTGTTCCCAACCAAATCTCATCTCAAATGGTAATTCCTGTGTGTCGAGGGAGGGAACTGTAATCCCCAGGTGTTGAGGAAGGGAGGTGACTGGATCATGGGGGCAGGTTCCCCCATTCTGTTCTCATGATAGTGAGTGAATTCACACAAGACCTGATAATTTTGTAAGTGTTTGGAAGTTCCTCCTTTGTTCTTTCCTGCTGCCTTGTGAAGCAGGTGCCTGCTTCCCCTTCTGCCATGACTGTGAGTATCCTGAGGCCTTCCCAGCCATGCCGAATTGTGAGTCAAACTTTTTTCCTTTATAAACGACCCAGTCTTAGGGAAGTTCTTTATAGGAGTGTGAAAATGGACTAATACATCTATAACCAATATTTCCCTCACCTTCAGGTAGCAAGGAGTTGGAACGCATCACTAAGAGTTTGAAAACCAGTAACTCTAGAAGAGTGAGAAGAAGCAAAAGTGTTTATCCTGAAGAAGAAATGATTTAGTTCAACAATGTTAGCTGTCTTCAGATATTTTCGGAAGAGCAATTAGATTTATTTCAGGCACCTTTAGAGGACTGGACTAAGAATAATGAGTGAGAAGGAAGTCAGACACACTTTGACTCCACAAAAGGCAGAACTTTCTAACAGAGCTGTTCAAAGATTTTCCGGGCGATGTTGAGAGTTGGTAAGCATCCTATAGCTGAAGTGTACAAGCAGAGACATGTTCCAACTGTCAGGGATGTCGTCGAGGCAATTACTACTTTGAGAACATGTCACCTTTCTTCCCTAAGGTTTCTTCCATGTCAAAGGTTCCATGATGAAGGTCACAAACACAAATATATTTAAATATACTTAAGGGTAACATCAATGAGTAAAGTGTTCACATGAGAAAATAGGGATTTCAAGAGGTTGTGGCTAACTATACACAGTATATAATAGTGTGCACATTTCTTTAAAAAAAAATACAAGAAACTACATAGAAGTCTGTGGACCTAATTTGACCTGCTGGCCTTCAATTTGTACTTTCTATTTTATAAATCTTGAGGTCTAGGTTCTGGTCTAAGTCCTGTGATTTATTGGCTTTCTATAATCCTTGATCCTAGGCCAGTTCTCCCATTGTAGCTCAGTTTCCTCATCTCTTCCATGAGGGCCATAGATGATCTTTGTGTCCTGCCTCAGCTCTGATTTTTCTCCCAGCTGCAGGCAAAAGCAGATACTCAGGAGGACAGAGCACAAGCTAGGTAGGCAGGAAGCGTTACTCTTGTGTGTGTCTTTACTGTTTAAAGGATACTGTTTACTTATAGAGCATTGTGTCAGAATGAATAGAGATGAGATCTTTGTAAGTATCGACTATGTCTTAATCATCTTTCTTGTTCCTTTATTCTATTTTTATTATTAAAAATATAGTAAAATATGCAGACAATAATCAACCCATGTACCTACCACCAGAATATATTGTCATATGTGCATTATCTTTATATAATAAATATTAAATATGTGACTAAATCCTAGTATGTCTCTGAAGTCATATTCACCTCCCTCGCTCTCCAGAAGCAACCATTATTAAGTAAGTTTATGCCCTAGATTCACGTATTTCTACTTTAAGTACCATAAACAACACATAGTTTTTTTATATTCTAAAAACTGACATAAATGGTGTAATATTCCACATATGTATTAGGACTACATAGTACTTCTTTCATTCAATAGTACAATCTTAGAGATCCATCCAATTTGATGCATACAAACTTAACTCATTAATTTTAATTGCTAAAGAGCATTATATCCTACTATTACACTGCAATTTATTTTTCTTGTTCCCTAAACTCTTTCCAGTTCTCTATTTACAGTTCAAAATCGCATTGAATATCCTTATACATGTTTCCTTTGCACGTGACTATACCTGGAGAGTGAAATCGCTGAATCATTAGGCATATGCTGTGCCAATTTTACTAGATACAGCCAACTCACTTCCAAAAGTGTGTGTACCAATTTACACTCCCTTCAGCAGGATATATGAATCTCCCTTTTTTGTCATATCTGGTCAACATTTGGTATTTCTTAGACTTTTAAAAATGTTGCCCATCTGATGGTTGAGAAACCTCACTGAGGTTTTAAATTGCATTTCCCTGATTAGTGAGGATGGGCATATTTTCATCTTTATTGGCAGTTCTGGCTTTCTCTTCCGTGGATAACCTGCTCAAATCTTTCGCCTTCTGTTCAATTGAATGATCTGTCTTTTTCTTCTCTCTCTCTCTCTTTTTTTTTTTTTTTTTTTGGAGCTAACATTCTGGAGCCAATCATCATGAATTCCCATTATAAATATGTCACTTAATAGGCATGTGTACTTGGGGATGTGACTTAACCTCTCCTTGGCTCACTTTCTTCAGCTCTAAAATGGAAAAAAAAAAAAAAAAAAGTAGTATCTCATAGGATTTTTGTGGTGGTTAAGAGAGTTAATACATGTTAACCTGTTAGAAGAGATCCTGGAATATAGTAACTGCTTAATAAATGGTAGCTATTATTATCATCTTCAAGGAGGAAAAGTGTTCTCTATGTATTCCAGACTGATTCTTTGTCTATTAAGTATGTTACAAAAATCTTCTTTGTCTTTTAACTTTGTAAACTTTTGTCATGAATGTATTTGAAATTTTAGTGTAAATTTATCAATTTTCTTTATAATTTGTTCTTTTTTTCTATGCAAACAAATTTTTCTTCGTAGGATCATAAAGTTGTGCTCCTATTTTAACTTTTACAACCTTTTTTTTAAATTTAAACTTTTGTCTACTTTTAATTTGTTTTTATATAGAGGTAATTCTCTAATTTTCTTTTCACACAGATAACTTTTTTGGATTTGTTTGTTTGTTTGTTTTGTTTTTGTTTTTGTTTTTTTGAGATAGAGTCTCTCTCAGTCACTCAGGCTGGAGTGTAGTGGTGCAGTCTTGGCTCACTGCAACCTCTGCCTCCCAGGTTCAAGTTATTCTCTGGCTTCAGCCTTCCAAGCAGCTGGGACTATAGGATAGAGCCACCATACCCAAATAATTTTTCTACTTTTAGTAGAGATGAGGTTTTACCATGTTAGCCAGGCTGAGCTTGAACTCCTGACCTCAAGTGATCTGCCCACATCAGCCTCCCAAAGTGCTGGGATTACAGGTGTGAGCCACCACCCCTGGTGTCATGCAGATAACCATTTAAATAAATTTTGATTTGTGAAGCCACTTCTCTCATAAATCAAGTTCCTATATACCCCAGCATCTATTCCTAAGCCCTTGAGTCTGTCGAATTAACATATTTTTAACCCTGTAAAATACCACACTGCTTTAATTACTACAGCTTTAAACCTCTTCTTGAAATTCAGGAAAATAACTCCTCTTAGTTCTTGTTCTTTACTGTCCTGCCTATTCTTGAACATTCACTCATAAACAGGAATTTTAAAATAAGTCCATCATGGCTGGGCACGGTGGCTCACACCTGTAATCCCAGCACTTTGGGAGGCTGAGGTGGGAGGATCACTTGAGACCAGGAGCTTGAGGCCAGCCTGGCCAACATGGTGAAACCCCATCTCTACTAAAAATAGAAAAATTAGCTGAGCATGGTGGCGCCCGCCTGTAATCCCATCTACTTGGGTGGCTGAGGCATGAGAATTACTTGAGCCTGGGAGGCAGAGGTTGCAGTGAGCTGAGATCGTGCCCCTGCACTCTAGCTTGGGTGATAGAGAGAGAGACACTCTGTAAATAAAAAAATAAATAAATAAATAATAAAAAATAAATAAATAAAATAAGTCCATCAAATCCATGGAAAATAATTTCATTACAATTTTTGTTTGAATTACATTGAATATATAGATCAATGTGGGAAATAATTTATAGCATATATTCATGATGTTGAACTTGCATATTCATAACCAAGCTCCTTTTTGACCTTGTATAGTTGTGTAATTTTCTTTATAAAAGTATTAAATACTATTTGTTAGATTATTTTTGCCCTAGGCACTGTGTAAATTTGAATGCAATTGTGAATGAGATCTTTAAAAAATAACGTTTTCTATTTTCCAATTATTGTTAAATAAAACCTCACTAATTATTTTTGTATGTTGATCTTATTTCTGGCATTCTTCCTGAACTTTTTAAATTCTAAATAGTTAGTCTGTGAATTCTTTTTGCATTTTATATGCAAACAATGATACCATCTGCAAATAACAATTGTGCTTCTTTTTTGCAAATAATTATATCACTTATTTCTTTTTATTGCATTTTTGAATGGGTTAAAATTTCCAGTAATTGCTACATAGAAGTGGTTTTAGTGAATAATTTCTTGTCTTGAGTTTAATGTGAATGCTTCTAAAATCTGACCATAAAGTATGGCATTTTCTGTGGGTTTGGGATAGATGCTCTTTATAAGGTTAAGGAAGTTTTTTTCTTATGTACTGGTCTTTTCCTTAATTTGTGAATGAATATTGACCTTATAAAATATTTTTCTACATTCATTGAGATGCTCACATGTTTTTGTCTTTTTTTGTTAATGTGTTGAATGAAGATTTATAGATCTTTTAAATGTTGACATATCTTTGCATACTTGGGATAATCTGTTTTATCCTGATGTACTATCAATCCAATTCTGGGTTTGTTATAATTTGTTCAACTATGCTATAGTGTGATTGGACAATATATCTCATTTCTTATATTTCCTGTGCCTAATTTGGTATCAAATAATAGGTAGTTTACTCTCTTTGTTCATTTGCTGAAAGAGACTGTATCAGAAAGGAATTATGAGCTTCTGATTTGTGGTAAAAACTTCTCTATAAAATTATGTGGGATTGGTGCCTTTTAAGGGAGAATTTTTGATTACTAATTAATTTTTGTTATAGATCATTATTTTTCTAATACAGGTTTGTGAAGGCCCAACTGTATTAATTCTATTTTACTGTGTCTTATACTTTGGTAAGATGAAATGTTCTATATGATATCAATTATTTGGATATTTTTGAGACCTTTTATAAACTAACACATGACCAGCTTTTTAAAATGATACACGTATATTTAAAAAAACATATGTGCTCCTCACTCCTTACATAAGAATACAGTTATGTTGTATCATGGTATGTTACATTACATTACCTGAGAGAAAATAGCTATTTTATTCAAATCTTTAGCATCTTTACTAATATTGACTTCCTGATCTATCAGTTTCTAAAATAGGTGTTAAAATCTTTACACAAGTATTGTATACTTCTAAATTCCTTCATGTAATTCTATCAGCATTTATTTTATAAATTTATAAATGGTTTGGCTGTGTCCCCGCCCAAATCTCATCTTGAATTGTAATAGTCTCCACATGTCAAGGGCAGGGCCAGGGAGAGATAATTGAACCATGGGGGGAGTTTCCCCCATACTGTTCTCATGGTAGTGAATACATCTCATGATCTGATGGTTTTATAAACGGGCGGTCCCCTGCACAAGTTCTCTTGACTGCTGCCATGTAAGACATGACTTTGCTTCTCCATCAGCTTCTGCCGTGATTGTGAGACCTCCCTAGCCATGTAGAACTGTGTGAGTCAATTAAACCTCTTTCCTTTATAAATTACCCAGTCTAGGGTATGTCTTTATTAGCAGCATGAGAAGAGTAAGACAATGTATATATATAAATTCATGATAGTTATGGTTTCAGTTATAGTATCAGTATATAATGTTTGATACAGCTTAAGTTCTCTGAGAGGCAACCATGAGATAGTGATTAACAGGTAAGATGTTTATTAGGTGGCACTCCTGGGATCAAAACCTGTAGAAGAAAAGGAAAAAAAAAACAACCACAATTGGGCAGAGGGAGAAGTTGAGCTGTGATGCAGTCTCAACAGAGACCTAAGATGACCACATGAAGAGCTCTGGAGCTGGGATGGTCCTTTAGAGTTTGCCCAGTTAAGGTAAGGGTGCCAGGACTTTATAACCTCTGGATGATCAGTCACCAGATGTGGACTTCCCTGAAAGAAGTGTGATTTGAGGTGAGACAGTTTTTTAGTAAAGGCAATCTCTCAGGAGAAGTTTACAGCTGAAGACTGTCTTTCATCAGTACTTCTAGAAGCTGGGGGAGTATGTCCTTAATTAGTAAAGAGGAATCTGGAGGCATATTATAGTTCTCACCACAGACTATACCTTAAGCCGCCTGGGTTCACTTCCTCTTATAGGTCCTGGGAGTGACTCTTCTAACATTCCAGAGGAAAAACTTAGAAAAGAAACAAAAATATAATGATAAACTACAGTCCCCATCACTTTTGCTTATCTCAAGTCCATACATGGTCTTCACTATCTCCCTTCTCTACCACTTATTATAAATTCCCCTTACCCTCAGCTAGCACCTCTGGTGGTCTTGGAGACTTGCCTGGTGATGTGAACTAGATCTTCAACCCTGTGCGGTCTAATTCCCTTCCTCATTACCATTACCTTCTCAAACCAGAGTTACTGTATTTGTGCAATTATTGTCAAAACTTGATATAGAAACACTAAAAGACACTTAAGGGTATTATCTGGCTGCTAAATATATTCCTAATGTTCTCATTGTGTAACAGCATCCTGACTTACTCCTGCCAAGATGGTGATTCATTTCCTTATCTGCTGACCCTTTGGCATGAGTTGCCCAAAGTGCTAGACAGGAGCCATAGCTGGGCCCTATTAAAATCTGGCAGCCTTTCATATCATCTGGTGTTTAGGTCACATTAGTATTGCCAGATATGGTTCCCATCATGTGGAATATGCTGCCTTTGTAGCCCAAAGAAACCTGCTAGGCATTTTACTTCCTTCTTCAGGCTGATAATACAAATTTTGATAATTTTTTCTTTATTTGGGGAGGATGAGTGACTCTTATCATGCCATAAACACCACACATCCATAATTTTACTAATGCGCCAGGCCCTGAATATTCATAGGGTTTAACTCCAACTCTCCAGGGAATATGCTTCTTAGCAAATCCTCCAACTAGCATCTATATTTGGCTCATCTGGTTCCATTAGCATGTTGTCAATATAGTGAACAAATGTGATATTCTGTATGGATGTCTAAATGGTCTGTATCTCTTCATACTGTCTTTAAACAAAGGACAGAGGAGTTAACACAGCCTTGAAACAAACATGTAATTAATTCAGTTGTCCACTTTAAATGAAATTATTTTCATTTCCTCTTCCTAATGATGAAAAAATATATTTTCCAGAGCAATGGAAATATGGCTGCATACCATATATCTGATGACATGTTAATCTGCTCTAGCAAAGATACCACATCTGCCACTGGGTCCAATGCCTGGCTGTGTTTGCAGTAGTCCACAGTAAAAATATGTCTTGTTTTTGAAGAAATCAGATTGGTGAATTAAACAGAGACTGATGGGGACCATCATTCCTGTATCCTTTAAAAAACTCTAAAAGTGGCACTAAGTTCAACCATTCATATTGGACAATATTTTTTTGAAGTAACTATCTTGAAACAAGTATGGGGGGATGAGCTGTTTTCATAGACTTCTTCTTAACTTTTCCCCTAATCCTGTAGGGTGAAAATTCAATGTGGAGATTGTGCCAACTACCAAGCATGTCTGTTACAATTATTAATTGGGGTCTGCAGAAATGACCACTGGATGAGTTCACAGATATGGTAAACATACTGTGGGCTGGACTTGGCCATCCCAGGTTCCCACTCTGACAGAAAAATAATGATGACACTTTGACATCAATATCAACTTGGAATCTGTTTCCACAGTCTTTAAAGTGTTTGGATATTCCACTTTCCCTAGGATACAATTACCCAATAGAAGGCAGTAGTTCCCTTTGAGAAAAGTCTGAAGTAGCCACTACCACATACATTTGCCATGATTTTGCAGGGTTCCTCTAAAAGGGTCTCTTCTCAAGTCAATGGGTTCTGGGTTTAAAAACTGGATATTGGACAGGGGATTGTAATTTTTATTGGAATGATTGCTCTCAGCCTTGTCATTATCATCCTTGAATTTGTTGTCTGATTTTACAGATAGAAAAGCACTCCTGTTAGCTGTTGCTGTAGTTTGAATGTGTTCCCCAAAGTTCATTTGTTGGTAACTTAATTCCCAATCCCATTGTTGACAGGCAGGACCTTTAAGAGGTGAACGGTCCTGAAGACTCTCCCCTCAAGATGGATCAAGGCTGTTATTGCAGGAGTGGGTTTGTTATTGTGGGAGTGGATTCCTGATTAAAGGATGAGTTCATTCCCATACCTCTTCCCACACCCTCTCTTTCATGCATGTGTATGCACAAGTACTCTTTTTTTTTTTTTTTTCTTTTTTTTTTTGGAGATAAAGTCTTACCCTGTTGCCCAGGCTGGAGTGCAGTGGTGTAATCTTGGCTCACTGCAACCTCCACCTCCTGATTTCAAGCACTTCTCCTGCCTCAGCCTCCTGAGTAGCTGGGATTATAGGCATGCGCCATCATGCCCAGCTAATTTTTGTATTTTTGGTGAAGCTGGGGTTTCACCATATTGGTCAGGCTGGTGTTGAACTCCTGACCTCAGGTGATCTGCTTCCTCCACCTCCCAAAGCACTGGGATTACAGGCATGAGCCACCGTGCCCAGCCCATATTTCCTTTATTTCCTTTTTTTCTCCTTTCTACTGGTTTAGGAATTAAACATTGCATTCTTTCCTCCCTTTTTTGGTATTTGCCTTTATAATGCTAATGCACAAAGTTAGCTAAATCTGTGACTAATCAATATCTCTCTTATACGACTGAATTAGAGGAATATAGAGTAATTAAAGTCAATATCTCGCTATCATCTATGATATTGTGTCATAGTTTGATTCTACTTAGGACTGATACATGTCCCCACCCTTAGGTACAAATGTGATTCGTATATGCCCACAAACATTCATCATTCTACCACTGTGGCTTTGAGTTTCTTGTTCATTTCTGGGACTTTGTGATATTTCCTTCTTCCTGCTTTCAATTTCAGCTATATAGTTTAAGAAAAGGTTTGTGTTCTATCTAAGTCAGCATTTCTATATATTTGGAGCAGAATGAAATGTTGATTACTTCTGCTGGGGCCACCATATTGATCAGAAGTTTCCTCTTATTAATCTTTGCTTTTTTTCAATTCTTGAAAGCTCTCTGGCACATAGAGAATCATCCACGACATTCATTCATTCAAGAATTGTTTAGTGAGCATCTCCTGGTGGCTGGTGCTAAGCCCTGGAGTTAGGAAAATTCACTTCAGTGTGTCTGGAAAATGTTTATTCTGTGGTTGAAAAGATGATAAGAGGGTGTGTTTTTCATTGGGTGCTGTTATAATTATCTCTTTTAGTAAAATATTCCTAGGGACTAATTCACTCCTAAAACGAAGTAGACTGTGTAAGGATTTCCACTCTGTTAGGAATGACAGTAGAGTTTTGATCCCAGTAACCCGCCTCAGGGAAAGCCTGTGTAATTGAAATTTACCAATAAATTTAAAATTCATTTTAGCCGAGACCACCTCACTTTTCACCCACTCTCCCCTCTCTCCTATGCTCTGACACACCCATACACTGTTCAGGGATCTCTGCTTGATCTGGCATGAAGTCAGCTCAGGTGCTATTTTACTTTCGTTTTCTATTTCTCATTGTTCACAGTGTTTGTCTCTCCCTCCCAGAAGCCTTCCATCACAAAGTAAGAACATGCAGGAAATCAGTGTGTCTTGAGCAATATTCTAAGCCTCTCTGGGAGGTGCAGCAAAGCAATAGAAAAACAAGGAAAGTCAGTCTCCCAAGTTTTCATCTCACCATACCTTCCTCCAGAAGCACTTGACCGCCTCCATCAGCCTCCCAGAGATGGCCCTCTGACTCTCTGGAGCTCCCTGACAGGTCCCAGGTGGTGAATATCATCTGCTTCTTGTTAGAATTCTGCTCTGTGTGAGCAGGTTTTGGAAGCAGCCTTTGAGAGCTTGTTTGCCATCAGCCCTCTGACACTTCTGTCTCCTTCACAGACACCCAGTAATTGGGTCCTCTTGGGTCATGAGCTACAAACACTTCTCCACTTACTCTACAAATTTTTTTTAGTTCTTTTGTAAAACATAGATTTGCAGCTAAACTGTTCCCTTGTCATGCCCAAGAAGGTGTAAAAACCCATCTTATTTTCTTTCTGGTCTTTGGCTCAGAAAGAGAAGTTTTTCTTTTTGAGTGGTCCAAGCCCAGATGGCAAAATGAACTTTAAATTTACCAAGTTAATTATTCCCTTGTGCTATGTTGTTTGAAAAAAGCCTATACATTTAAAATTATGAAATGAAATGTCATTGTAACTCTCCTTGCAGACTGTAATTTGATATTGTGATTAATAATGATATTGTGATGTCAAAGGTGGATTGGATAAAGCAAATAAGATACATATACACCATGGAATACTATGCAGCCATATAAAAGAATGAAATAATGTCTTTTGCAGCAACATGGATGCTGGAGTGCAATGGCACAATCTCAGCTCACTGCAACCTCTGCCTCCCGGGTTCAAGCAATTCTCCTGCCTTAGCCTCCCTGGGATTACCCGTGCACACTGAAAGAAATCAGGCACATTCCTCAGCCCCGGGCTCAACACAAACAGGCCCAGTACAAACACATCCCACCATATATCTCTCAATTTCCTGAGCCCAGTACAAACACCATATATCTCTCAATTTCCTGAGCCCAGTACAAACACCACCTGGAAAATCCCCGATAAGGACACAGCCGTTTGAGGTTTTACTGAAAGCGTGGGAACCAATAGAAAAACTACTAAATGTATAACTTAAAATGTAAACCAATTGTAATGCTGTAACCAAAAGAATTCCCTTGTTCCTCTGTAACTTTACGTATCCTACTTACATCGGGCTATAAAAAGCAAGCACTCGCATTGTTCGGGGCCCTCTTGTACGCTGTGGAATGGAGGGACCAAGTTCGAACTTGCAGTAAAAGATCCTTGCCACTTGGCTTTGACTCTGGACTCTGGTGGTCTTCTTTGGGGAACAAACGGTCTGGGCATTACAACACTACCAGGCCCAGATAATTTTTGTGTTTTTAGTAGAGACGGGGTTTCACCATGTTGGCCAGGATGTTCTCAATGTCTTGACCTTATGATCCACCCGCCTTGGTCTCCCAAAGTGCCGGGATTATAGGTGTGAGCCACCATGCCTGACCGGAAGTCTTTATCTTAAGCAAACTAACACAGAAACAGAAAACCAAATACCACATGTTCTCATTTATATGAGGGAGCTAAACTTTGGGTACACATGGACATAAAGATGAGAACAACAGACACTAGGGAATACAAGAGGGGAAACAGAGGGAGGGGGGAAAGGGTTGGAAAACTACCTATTAAGTACCTTGCTCACTACCTGGGTGATAGATTCAGTTGTACCTGAAACCTCAGCATCATCCAATACACCCATGTAACAAACCTACACATGTACCCCCAAATCTGAAAGAAAAATACAAAAAGAAAAATAAATAAATGAATAAATCATGATGGCAATCATGATATAATAGCAATGGGATAATAATGGCTACAGTTATTGTGTGTGTGGCAGGCACTTGCTAGATGCTTCCTATGCTTTATCTATGTTCACACTAACAACATTATGAGGTCATTTCTGTTAATTTCACCTTTTTACAAATAGGAAAAATGAGGCTTAGGGAAATAAATTACCTTACCAAAAGCCACAGATAGTATGTAGTGAAGCTGGAATTTGAGCCCCATAGCCTGGATCCGTAACCACCACGTTGTGCTACTTTCTGAATATCCAACAAATATTTTGTTAGGTTTGGCACCATTTCAGTGCCACTCACCACAATTAGTAAGTAATACACCATCATTTCTGGCAAAGAGTTCACATAAAAACCAACCACTGAGTCACAGAAGGAGAAAAAATTCACCAGGCAAAAGTTGTCAAAGTATTTCTGGTAGAAGAGGCTGAATGCACAAAGACAAAGATCAAAAACCAATAGAGATAATTCTGCTAACCACAAGGAGTTTATCGTCATAAGGCTGGAGATTTGGATGAAGGAGTAGACAGGAGCAACACAAGAAAGAGCCTGGCATGCCATGATGGTCCTCGGGAAGTCTTTGAATATAATCAAGATGTAAGAGTCATCCTGATTTGCATCCTATAGAAGAAAGAGCTATAGACAATTCAGAAGTGAATGCAATTAAGCCCTGATATGCTTCTATTGTTCCTGAAATAGCTCTGATTTCCATGGACGAGAAGTTTAAATTCTAACTCTGAGATTGTGTAACTTCCTTCCAGAGGCTGGTCGCTTGTATTTCATAAGCATTAAATGATCTGAAGAACAGAGTTCTGGACTGGAACAAAAATTGGGGACTTTTCACTCAACAAACTTTTTTAAAAACATGGTTATAATGTCTCATGCTCTATGATAGTTGCTAAGGATACCAAGTCAAATAAGAATGGAAGCTACCACTCATGCAGGTAATAGCAACTTGAGAAGCTTGAAGCTGGGGGATCACTTGAGCCCAGGGGTTGAACGCAGCCTGGGCAATATGGTAAGATCCTGTCTCTTAAAAAACCATTAGGAGGGAGGTTCCAAAATTGCCAAATAGAAAGAGCTCCAGTCTACAGGTCCCAGCATGAGCGATGCAGAAGACGGGTGATTTCTGCATTTCTAACTGAGGTACCAGGTTCCTCTCACTGGGGCTTGTTGGACAGTGGGTGCAGCCCATGGAGTGTGAACCAAAGCAGCGTGGGGCATCGTCTCACCCAGAAAGCACAAGAGATCTGGGAATTCCCTTTCCTAGCCAAGGGAAGCCGTGACAGATGGTACCTGGAAAATTGGGACACCCCCACCCTAATACTGTACTTTTACAATGGTCTTAGCAAACGGCACACCAGGAGATTATATCCCGTGCCTGGCTCAGAGGGTCCCACACCCACGGAGCATCGCTCATGGCTAGCACAGCAGTCAGAGATCTAACTGCAAGGTGGCAGTGAGGCTGGGGAGGGGCATCCACCATTGCTGAGGCTTGAGTAGGTAAACAAAGCGGCCAGGAAGCTCAAACGGGGTAGAGCCCACCACAGCTCAAGGAGGACTGCCTGCCTTTGAAGACTTCTTTTGAGACAATTCTCACAAGAAGACATTTATGCAGCCAACAGACACATGAAAAAATGCTCATCATCACTGGCCATCAGAGAAATGCAAATCAAAACCATGATGAGATACCATCTCACACGAGTTAGAATGGCGATCATTAAAAGTCAGGAAACAACAGGTGCTGGAGAGGATGTGGAGAAATAGGAACACTTTTACACTGTTGGTGGGACTGTAAATTAGGTCAACCATTGTGGAAGACAGTGTGGTGATTCCTCAAGGATCTAGAACTAGAAATACCATTTGACCCAGTCATCCCATTATTGGATATATACCCAAAGGAATATAAATCATGCTGTTATAAAGACACATGTACACGTATGTTTACTGCGGCACTATTTGCAATAGCAAAGACTTGGAACCAACCCAGATGTCCATCAATGATAGACTGGATTAAGAAAATGTGGCACATATACCCCATGGAATAGTATGCAGCCATACAAAATGATGAGTTCATGTCCTTCATCCATGTAGGACATGGATGAAGCTGGAAACCATCATTCTGAGCAAACTATCACAAGGACAGAAAATGAAACACCGCATGTTCTCACTCATAGGTGGGAATTGAACAAGGAAAACACTTGGACACAGGGTGGGGAATGTCATATACCAGGACCTGTCATGGGGTGGGAGGACTAGGGAGGGATAGCATTAGGAGATTTACCTAATGTCAATGACAAGTTAAAGGGTGCAGCACACCAACATGGCACATGTATACATATGTAACAAACCTGCGCATTGTGCACATGTACCCCAGAACTTAAAGTATAATATTTTAAAAAAGAAATAACCATAAAAATAGGCAACCAGCCCTTGGGGCTGCTCCGTCTGTGGAGTAGCCATTCTTTTATTCCTTTACTTTCTGAATAAACTTGCTTTCACTTAAATAAATAAAGTACAAAAAATAAACAAATAAAATAAAAAACCATTAATAGGGGATGCAAATATGTAAAAGAACAAATAGCCCCCAGTGTGATGATATGTTCAGTGATAAGAAGTATGCATAAAACCGTATAAGAGCACAGAGGAGGTGGATAGCAGAGCTTTGGGGAGGGAGCACCATAATGGGTTTAACTTCTGGCTCTGTTACTAATTATTAGCCAAAAAATGTAATTTCTTGGGGGCATCATTCCCCTTATCAGCAAAATCAGAACACTGGATGATATCCAAGTATGCTCTCAGTTTTAAAATTAGGTGATTAGAAAGTATCATTTTATGATACCACTGACTTAAAAATACTTGATTTACAAAATTCAGTATGTAGAAATGTAAGCTAAGCATCAATTTCTTTCCCCATCCCCCACTCCCTCTAGAGGTCAACTTCCTGTAGCATATTTGGGAAAAATGCCCTCAAATGATGTTTTGTAAGTTGAAAGTCTAGGTATTAAAATTCTAAATGGCAGTTTTCTAGGCTAGCACATAGTGGCATAACACAATGCTTTTAAGTATTAGCTCTGGAGTCTGACCAGTCTTCTTGTGATCATGGGAACATGACTTTATCATGGTAAATAACTTCCAGGCTTCAATTTCAATTCCTTTATCCATAAAATGGGGTTAACAATTGGATCCACTTTTTAGTGTTGCTAAGAGCAATAAATCAGTTAATACATGTAAGTGTTTAGAATTATATCTGGACTATGATAGACATGAAGTAAATATTAATTATATCAATCTATAATGAAGCTCAGTGATTTTGCATCCTTTTTGCTTGTTTGTTTTAGGCCTGGGATACTTTCTACAGACAAGAGCTTATCTAATTACAGTTGTATATTGTAAACCCTAGGGCAAACACTAAAAACATTTTTTAAGTAGTATAAATAATGTCAATTAGGAAATAAAATGGAATCATAAAAATGCTCAATTAACCCAAGAGAAAAGAGAAAAAGAGTTAAAAAGAAATAAGGAACATATGGAAGAAATACAAAACAGCTAACATGATGGTAGATGTTAATCCAACCATATCAACAATCACATTAAATATGAATGCCTGAATGCACCAGTTAAAAAAGGGAGATTGTCAGATAGGATCAAAAAGCAAACCCCAACAATATGCTGTCCTCAATAAATCAATTTTAAATAAAAGACATTTATAAAGTAAAACTTAAAAGAAAGAAAAAATAAACCATGTAAATACTAACCCAAAAAGACTGAAATAGCTATTTTGATAAGAAACAAAATAGACTTCAGAAAAACGAACATTATCAAGGGTAAAGAGAGACATGACATAATGATAAAATAATCAATTTTACAGGAAGACATAACAATGCTAAACGTTTATGCACATAACATCAGAGTTTCAAAATACATTAGACAAAACCAACTAGAACTGAAAGGAAATAAAGGCAGAGCCAGAATTGTAGTTGGAGACTTTATTACTTTTCTTTCAGTAACTGATAGAACATGTAGAGAGAAAATCAGCAGGAATATGGAAGTCCTTAACAACATCATTAACCAGTTACACCTAATAGACATTTCTGGAGCACACCATGCAACAGCAAAATACACTTTCTTTTATAAGTGCATTATAACCCTCACCAGGATAGCCTTTATCCAGGCTCAAAATAAAGCTCAACAAATTAAAAAGAGCAGAAATCATACAAACTATGTTCTCAGACCATAACAGAATTAGCCTAGAGAAAAATAACAGAACTCCAATTAGAAGATCTCCAAATATTTGGAAATTAAACAGCACAATTCTAAATAATCCATAGATCAAAGAGGAAGTCTTAAAAAAAATTAAAGTATTTTGAAGTGAATGAAAATGAACCTGCAAAACTTCAACAAATGTGAGATGACTAAAACAGTGATTACACAGAAGTGTACAGTATAAAATGGTTACTATAGAAATAAAAAGATCTCAGACCCACAAGATACGTTTTTACCTTACAAAACTAGAAATAAAAGAGCAACTATGTCCAAAGCAAGCAGACAAAATTAAATATAAATAAAACCAGAAATCAATGAACTTGAAAGAAGAAAAAACATATGATCATCAATAAATGCAGAAAAATTATTTGACAAAATTAAACTTCCATTTATGGTAAAAACTCTGAGCAAACTAGAAATAAAAGAGCTTCCTTAATCTGAGAAAGTGCACAATGAACATTAAATGATGAAAGACTGATTTGTTTCATACTACTTGACTAAGTCAAGAATAAGGTAAGGATGTTCTCTGTCTCTCTCAATATCATTATGGAAGCCCTAGCCAGTGCAATAAAACAAGAAAATTAAGAAAAAAGAAGAGAAAAAATATTTATTTATCAACGACATAAGTATCTATGTAGAAAATCCCAAAAGAAGTCTACAACAACACTTCTAGAACTAATAAAAGAGCTTAGCAAGGTCACAGAATACAAAGTTAACAATTGGAATTCAAAGTTAATGAAAAAAAGCCACTTACTATAATGCCAAAAAATTCTGAGGTATATAAATCTTCAAAATTACATGTAGGATCTGTATGCTAACAACTGCAAAATACTGATGAAAGAAATTAAAGTCCTAAATAAATTTAGAGACACATCATATTAATAGATTGTAAGACTCAATATTGCTAAGATATCAATTCTTCTCTATTCAGTCTAAAGATGAAACAAAATCCCAGAAGGCTCTTTTGTAAATATTGATGAGGTGATTCTAAAATATATGTGAAAAGACAAAGAAACTAGAATACCCAGAACAGTTTTGAAAGAGAATACATCCAGGGGACTTCCTTTCTTTATTTCAAGACTTAAAGTTACAGTAATCAAGACAATTGTGGTATTGATGAAAGGATAAATGCATAAATCAATGGATCAGATAGCAAAAAATAAGAAATAGATTCACACCAATAAAATATAGTCAACTGATTTTTTTTTTTTTTTTTTTTTTTTTTTTTGAGACGGAGTCTTGCTCTGTGCCCCAGGCTGGAGTGCAGTGGCGCGATCTCGGCTCACTGTAAGCTCCGCCTCCCCGGGTTCATGCCATTCTCCTGCCTCAGCCTCCCGAGTAGCTGGGACTACAGGCGCCCGCCACCTCGCCCGGCTAATTTTCTTGTATTTTTAGTAGAGACGGGGTTTCACTGTGTTAGCCAGGATGGTCTCGATCTCCTGACCTCGTGATCCGCCTGTCTCGGCCTCCCAAAGTGCTGGGATTAGTCAACTGATTTTTTATAAAGGTACAAATGCAATTCAGTGGAGAAACTACAGTGTCTTCAACAAGCAGTGCTGCAACAATTGGAAGTCTATATGTAAAAGAAAAGATAATAATCTCAGCCTATTTCTCACAGTTTCTACAAAGATTAGCCCTAAATAGATTATAGATATAAAACATAAAGCTATAACACTTTTAGAAAAAAATAGAAAATGTGTGCCAACTTAAAGAGTTTTCGTTACATCACCAAAAGTATGATCCATAAGTGCAAAAGCTTAATAAATTGTACTTAATTAAAAAGAAAAATGTTTGCTCTTCAAAAGACACAGCCTCAGACTAGAGAAAATATTTGCAAATCACGTTTCTGGCAAAGCACTTCTGTCCAGGATATATAAAAACTCTCAAAATCTGGCAATGGGAAATCAACCCAATTAAAAAGTGGTTAGATTTTATTCTTTGTGCCACACCAGTCTGCATTATCCACTGAACTGGCCTCACTCTGAAGACTAACACTTCTACTAGAAGCAGCACCTGACTTACAGCTCCTTGTTTAACCCAGATATGTTAGTGGGAGAGATTTTGCTCCTTTAAGGGGTTTTTAGAAGGAAGAGTTTTTATCCCCTAAAAAGAGTTCACAGGATTTCAAGAGCTCTCTGACTATTGTATTATAACGCTCTTCCTATCTAATCCTTGCTTTTTAAGTCCAGATGGGAGAAATCTGGTTGTCCTGGATGTTGAAAAACTTCGTTGTTATGATGGTGCGTGACTTCATCCTATCATCAATTCCATGGCACAAAGTGATGCCAAAGTAATCCAGCAGCAGTTAAACTCAGAGGAGAAAACTAAATAAGCAGAGTAAGCATTTAGTTGCAGAAATTAGAATAGATGGGTTCTGCTTTAAATTGGGAGGACTCCAATACAGGAAGGAAATGTCCCTTTTCCAATTTGAAAGACTTTTTTTTTTTCCCTGAAGTCAGTTTAGCTCATATTTTGCACTTACATACTTTTCTTTGCGTATTAAGGTAGCAGCCTTCAACTCAATCCATGCTGCATTTTATTAAGGTGGAATGTGTTGTTCATCAGAAAACTTAACAGAAATTGGCTGTAAGCTCTGCCTCCCGGGTTCACGCCATTCTCTTGCCTCAGCCTCCCGAGTAGCTGGGACTACAGATGCCCACCACCATGCCCGGCTAATTTTTTGTATTTTTAGTAGAGACGGGGTTTCACCGTGTTAGTGAGGATGGTCTCGATCTCCCGACCTAGTGATCTGCCCGCCTCGGCCTCCCAAAGTGCTGGGATTATAGGTCTGAGTCACTGCACCAGGCCTTATTTGTTACTTTCAAAAGATCCACATGGTACAACTGGAGAAGTCCCTGTTTGTTTTTCTAAGTCACCAAAATGTATATAAATTATCTAGATTGGATAACAGTCTTGCACATCTATCATGGTACAATTTATTATGCATCTTTCCCAGTCCTTCTTCTCCCACCCTAAAAAAATGAAACCATTTTATGATGCATTGCACACCTTCTAGGGAAACTCATCTTTAAATTTTGAGACAGTATAAAGAAAATCTGGTTTTTGTCTCGCAATTTAACTGACACCATTTTTTATTCTGTATATTTAGAATAGAATTGTGAGAAATCTTTATAAAGTCATCTTTGATGTCTTCAAAAAAGAAAAAAAAAGTGGCCAGACCCAGTGGCTCATGCTTGTAATCCCAGCACTTTGGGAGGACAAGGTGAGAGGACAAGACAAGACTGTCAGTTGAGCCCAGGAATTCGAGCAGACCGGGCAACATAGTGAAGACCTTGTCTCTACAAAAAATCAGAAAATTAGTCAGGCATGGTGGCACACACCTGTGGTCCCAATTACTCAGAAGGGTGAAGTGGAAGGATCACTGAGCCCGGGGGGCAAGGCTGCAGTGAGCTATGACTACACCACTCCACTCCAGCCTGAGTGACAGAGCAAGATCTTGTCTCAATAAAAACGAAAGAAAAGAAAAGAAAAGAAAAGAAAAGTAGTTAAAAGATCTAAACCATTTAACCAAAGAAAACATGTGTATGGAAAATAAAACTACAAAAGGATGCCCAACAACATAAATGATAGGCAAACACAAATTAAAGTTACCATGATGTATTACTACATACCTATTAGAATGGTTAATTTTTTAAAAAAATAGCAATACCAAGAACTGACAAAGGTATAAACCAACTAGAACTCATACATAGCTGGTGGAAATGCAAAATATTACAGTCTCTTTGGGAAACACTTCAACAATTCTTACAAAGGTAAACATACACCTATGCTATGATCCATTAATCCCACTTCTAGCTATCAAACTAAAAGACATAAAAACTTATGTTCCTACAAAAACATGTACTTTGTATGAACATTTATAGGAGCTTTATTTATATTCTTCGAAAGTTGGAAACGTTCCAGATGTCCTTCAGCCAGAGAATCGATGAACAAGCTGTGGTAGATTTGTATAAGGGAATAATACTATAAAGCAATGAGTAGGAAGAGACTATTGATTCACAAGCAACATGGATGATCTTCTTTTAATTTAATTTTTTTTTTTTTTTTTTTTTTTGAGACAGAGTCTCATTCTATCACCCAGGCTAGAGTGCAGTGGCATGATTTTGGCTCACTGCAATCTCTGCCTTCTGGGTTCAAGCAATTCTTGTGCCTCAGCCTCCTGAGTGGCTGGAATTACAGGTGCACGCCACCACACCCAGCTAATTTTTGTATTTTTAGTAGAGACAGGGTTTCACCATGTTAGCCAAGTTGGTCTCGAATGCCTGGCCTCAAGTGATCTGCCCACCTTGGCCTCCCAAAATGCTGGGATTACAGGCATGAGCCCGTCCTATGTGGATGAATCTTACATGCATTTTGGTAAGTGAAAGAAGCTAGATTCAAAATGATACATGTATATGATTCAATTTATATGATACTCTGAGAATAGGAAAACCCTAAGGAAGAAAAATAGAACAGTGGTTTCCAGGCATTCCATAGCAGGAGGAACAGTTGCCTATGAAGAGGCAGCACCAGTGGATTTCAGGGCTGATGGAGCTATCCTACATGCAATTGTGGTGACAGACACATGGATCTATGCATTTGTCAAAACCCATAGAGCTGTTCACCAAAAAGAATAAATTTTACCATGTTTGTTTCTTTGTTTTTCAGAAAATCCATCAAGACAATGGGGAGGGCAGGTGGATTCCAGACTGTGACAGAATTTAATTTATGACAAAAGAATCACATAACACATGACCTCACTGAAGGAGATGGAGAAGAAAGGAAGTCCCCTGGATGTTATTCTTCATAATGTATATAAGGCTATGATATTGGATCCAACTACGGAAATGACTTAAGAAGTAAGTAAAGTGAATTGCAAGATGAGAGAGTGAGAAGAAGAAAAATATCTGTTTCCATAGTCCAAGTGAAAACACAAAAACATTTGATAGAAGGTCTAGGCAGGTTCCATCCCCATTCTCAGCCTTGCTTCCCTTATCCTCGAATCTGCCCTCCTTTCAAAAATGCCTCCTCCTTCAAATATTCACAGTGCAAATCCTCACCATTCTTCTAAGGTCAACCTCACAGGAATTAATCTTATACAAGAATTCATTTCTTTATCTCTTGGTGAAGGTCATTCATAACAATACAATTCCTCTATCTAGATGAACTCTACGAGCATCAACTGTTCATAGGAAATGCTTCTTCTGTTTATCTGGATATCATTCCCCTAAATACAACATAATTTACAGAGATCCTTGCCTAAACAGAGAATTATGTTTTAAGTTATGTTAACCAAAATAGTGCCACCTGTCCCTTGAACAATCTTGACCCACAGCTGCCACCCAACAACCCCCATTTATGTATAAGTTATTTATTTTCTGATTTTAAAGTTCACCCCCAAGTCTTGAGGAACAAAGAAAAAGACCCTATGAGTGTACCTTTTTCAAGTCACCCAAATCTCTGTCTCCAGGAAACTGCCCAGTAAAAGTTTCAAAATGACTTTTTAATGTTCCTTGATCTGTGGTTATCTGTGGTTAGTGGAAGAAAGTGCTAGAGTATTTTTTCCTCATATCTGACATTCCAAGCGGTAAGAAATAGGGATTAGGAAGCCATCATTGTTTGTTCTTGATACAATAGCTGAAGTTCCTGATATTGCTCACCTGAAAATTTGAGGAGTGGGAGTGGGGTGAAGACCTGATGTCTTAGATAATTTCCAGGTTCAGACGTAAAGTGCCAGTAATATCAACTTATGAAAAATGATCCTATGAAAATCCTCACATGTGGTACTAAATCCACTAAACATTTATCTCAATAATTTGAAAACTCTTATTTCCATTAGTTTGACTGACTGCAATTCCATAAAGTAGACATCTATTTATCAGACCTATATAGTGCCACTCAACCAGGGATCCCTCTCTTGATGTAACTTTGTTCAGATGGGTCCTCTGCCCCATCCTGTACCAGTGATTCCTTTGCACTCAAGAAATGGGAATACTATTTGGAGGCTAGGTTAAAAATGAGAATGAGGTAGCACAGAACAGGAAAAGGCTCAAGAACTCTAGGAAGATGTTAAGAATGGAACTGAAGCTGATTTAGGGTAGTATGAACTTTCAAGAGATCCTGAACTAGGCTGTGGCCCAGATTCCTGACTCTGGTTCAAAACCTGTGAAATAAGAAGTGCTTGTTTTAAGACACTAAGTTTTGGAGTAATCTGTTACATAGCAATAGAAACTAATACGATAATCTATGAATCTTATGGCCTTTTATATGTGCATATGTTTAAATGTTATATATATATTTAAATAAACTATTACAGGTTGGCCTGAAAATCTTCAATCCAGTTATAATGTCATTCTTGTGGAAGAGCAGACTCTGAATTCTAAACTTTTTCCTTAAAAGCTATTGAAGCATTGAAACACAATATATTTGTAAGTTGAGGATTTTCTATATTTAAAGGATACTCTTTTAAAACATTTTATCAGTATTTTCATAATCTTCTTAGGGTCTCAGTTGAAGGATTGTGTGTGATTTGATGTTCCTTTTATACTTCCTTCTGCATTTTCAAAGTTTTTCCACAATAAATATATTCTACTTTTTCCCCCTGGTAAACTCATATTAATTATTTTAAGACTAACCTGGCCAGGTGCAGTGGCTCACACCTATAATCCCAGCACTTTGGGAGGCCAAGGCAGGTGGATCACCTGAGGTCAGGAGTTCAAGACCAGTCTGGCCAAAATGATGAAACCCTGTCTCTACAAAAATACAAAAATTAGCCAGGCATGATGGCGGGTGCCTGTAATTCCAGCTACTTGGGACGCTAAGGTGGGGGAATTGGTTGAACCCAAGAGACAGAGGTTGCAGTGAGCTGAGACTGTGCCACTGCACCCCAACCTGGGCAACAGAGTGAGACGCCATCTCAGAAAAAAAAAAAAAAAAGACTAACCCAAATATTACTTCACCCGAGGCTTGCCCTCTTCCAAAGCAAGATTAAATGGCTCCTTTCAGTTCTGTTTTGAAGTTCCCTCTCTCCCACCAATGATCACACTATCGTAATTTACCTTTTTATCCTGTGTTCCCTGATGGACCATGTGCTAACTAATTGTATTCATGTGCTGTGAGTCTAGCAAAGTGTTCATACACAGTGCAGGAGCTCAATAGCCAATAATAACTATTCATAATAATAGCTTGTGAAAGAATGAATGCATACACAATGGAACTTGAAAAAGAACTTTAGACATTTGGAGATGCTACAGTTGTGCACTTAAATGGGTGACTATGGGTGTGATGAACACTGGATTAAAAGAGGCAAAATGATGTCTAAATGAAAAAATCTGATACCTCATTTTTGCTCAAACTCTTTCAATGGTTCCCATTGTTCTCAGGGGATGAAAAAGGATTGAAATATTTTGGCCTAGCTGCTGCCTACAGCTATAGCATCTCATCTTTTCCAAACTGTCTCTATCCCTTCTTCTCTTTCTGTCTGCACTTCACCTACCTGGCCATCTTCTATTTCTTATCATGTTTTCTCCACCGTTTTAACACAGGCTGCTCTTTTCACCAGGAATGACATTTCCTTCACCTACTATAATTTCATGTTGTTAAATTTGCCACAGTTATAATTTCCCCCTTATTTGTGTGATCATGTATTCGTCTGCCTGCTACTAGAGAGCACCCTTCATGAGAGAAGAAGGTGGCCTGTTTTTGCTCACCAGAATTCATGAATGATTGGATAACTTTCAGTCACAGGAGTTTATCTCTTGAATATATTCTCCAGTTGTATGATGAAAGGCTTGGGTTCTCCATTATAGGAATTAACATGTAAGTGAGCTGGCAGGAGAGTATATAAGGACAAGAGGGTATGGTCTGAAGGTAAAACCGATTAAACCAGGGTAATCAGAAAGGAATGAAACCTTAAAAACTGTGCCTGTCATGCCCCACCATCACTTCAAGGCTCTTGCTTCTGATTCTGGAAACACAAAAGAAGACATGTTGACTAGATGAACCTCCCTGAGAGGCCTTTGTAAAAGCATTATAAATCATATTAATATTCATAGACCAAGCACTAAGCATTGTTCTAAGCAGGCTACATGCACCAACTCAATCCTCAGCGCAAGCCTTTGAGACACATGGGAACTAAGGTGACATAAGGAGAAAGTGGTAGACCAAGATTTCAGACTCAAGCAGTCCAGCTTAGTGCTGGACTGAGAGCTGATAAAGCCTGCCATAAGAAAGGGGACTTAGAACATTCAGGGTTGCTCAGGGCAGAAAAATAAATAAACATCTCCTCCACTTCCACGCACTACATGCATGACACTGGTTCTCCTCTATTGGAAGTAAAGGAGGTTGAAGGTCCAGCAAACATTTCTTCCAAGAACTGGGGCCACTTCTGTGTCTAAGATTAAGATTTCCCAGCCACTGCCATGTGTTTCCTCTCCTACCCTAAGTACTCCAAGACGTATATTTCATGTTCTCTATTATGTTAGAGAACACTCAGTACGGATTCTGGGGTCAAACTAGCTAGATTAGAATCCTAGCTCTGATACTGGTTGTGCAAACTTGGGAAAGTTGTTCAAACTCTCTGTGCCCGTCTGGAAAATGAAATCAACAGCTGTATCATGCTACTGGGAGTATTAGTTAATGCACAGAAAGAGCTTAGCACAACATCTGTCCCATAATAGGCACTGAATTACCTGCAGGTACTATATTTAGTTAGCATTCAATGGCATTTTTTTATCCTATGAACAAACTTATCTGGTTTATAACATACCTCTTTATTATTTCTATATCCAGTAATAAGATTTTGGTAACATCCCATTGTTGAGAACATGCCTGTTTCATGAACATAAAGGTCACTGTGATGGAACAGACGTGTGTCGAATAACAGAAATAATTTTCACTGTAAGTTATTGGGTTCAGCTGAATCCAATCAGCTTTGATCAGCTGAATCACTGAAGAACAAAGCACAATGCTCGTATTACAATTTCTTATTTTGAATTTTTATAAGCATATTTGCAGTTTAGAAGTACAATTATTTTCTTGATCATTGGTGTTGAGTGCTGCAGTCAACTGTTTGAGTTCTCTTTTCTCCACCATGGTCAACTGGGGAGGTTGCCTGGTCCATTCCCTTTCCATCCATCATTTTCCAGTTTTCTGATGCATGAACCCTTCCAGGAGCTAGAAAGCAGCATCAAAGAAAGGTTGTGAAGCTTATTACTGTGTGTAAAGTACCTTGCAATCCCTGACTGAAAGAAGCTATAGAAATGCAAAGAATTCAGTGTGATTTTATCTGCAAAATAAGTTCAGGTCAGAACATCAGGCAGGATTTAAGCTCTATCTCTTGCCTCTTTTGCTATTGTGGATTAAAGTCAGTCCATTTTAATGTTCCTAAAATGTAATTTTTTTCTGAGGATAGCTAGACATGCGATGCTGAAAAGGATTTAATTCATTGCGTTGTCACAGGGATGATGATGTTGGCTCAATTTTGGATGTTAGGAGAAAGCTGTAGGATGCTAAACTCTCCCCCTGTTGCAATTCTCACAATGCAATAGAATTAAGGGGAAGCAGGAGGGCACCTAAGCAAAATGTTAGGATGCTGGACAGTTTGAGAGACGGGTCAGAGAAGGTTGAACTTGGCAGAACGGCTCCCTGGTGTGGGGCGTTATCAGGCCAGAATAGATGAGGATGAGAAGAGAGACACAATCAGCCAGAGGATTGCTGAGTGCAGTTAACTGCTGGAGGGTAATTCTGAACAAACCACAAAGTATTAAAATTAAAAAAAAAAGACACCCTGGGATTAATTGTCATTCCACTGGCCTGTGAGGCAAGTGATACCAAATATAATTGAATTACTTTGTAATTATTTCTTTTAGAGTATTTAACCTAAGCTAGGCTTTGGAGATGGAATTTTTTCTCTCTCTCTCTCTTTTGCTTTGCACTGCAAATGGTTTTGCATTACGGATGTTTTTCTGCTTTACTATATTATCTTGTGCAAACTACTCTGGTTTGTTTTCCCCCCTCTTTCTTGCCAATGGGGTTGTTTACTTATCGGAATTAAAGTCAGAAGTGAGCGTCTCTTGCCAGCAGGACAGAATTTCTAATAAATATGTAAATAACACCTCTCTCAGCTGTGGTTGCGGGCGCTGCTCTCACGTGGCCCACCAGGCTACAGTCTGGGGCTCAAGCAGGCTTAGAAAAGAGAAGTGATTTCATCAATCTGCAGATCAGAAAGAAATCAAATTAAATCAAAGCTGAGATGGCAAAGGAACAAAGGTGAGGTGGTAATAAAGGGCATATGTTCTTGTGGTTGTAGAGTTGGGTCATTTTATTTGGCCCATGAGTGAAAGCGTCTGAGGGCCAACAAAGCCTGCCATAAGAAAGGGGACTTAGAACATTCAGGGTTGCTCAGGGTAGAAAAATAAATAAATGTCTCCTCCACAGGCAGGCCATGATCATTTCAATATAATAGTGGCAATGCCTTTATCAATCACCTGCTACACCTGTCTAATGCCCCGCTTTGTGCCAGTGATAATTAACATCTGGTGTCTACATTACATCTTGAACTCAAAAATACATCTTGAGGGCCGTGGGTGGTGGCTTATGCCTGTAATCCCGGCACTTTGTGAGGCGGAGGCGGGTGGATCACCTGAGGTCTGGAGTTCGAGACCAGCCTGGCCAACATGGTGAAACCCTCTCTCTACTAAAAATACAAAAATTAGCTGGGTGTGGTGGCAGGCGCCTATCATTCCAGCTACTTGGGAGGCTGAGGCAAGAGAATCTCTTGGACCCAGGGGGCGGAGGTTGCAGTGAAATGAGATCGTGCCATTGCACTCCAGCCTAAGCAACAAGAGTGAAACTCCATCTCAAAAAAAAACAAAAAACAAAAAACAGAACAAATCTTAAGGACATTTGTTGCATTTATCCCTCAGCAAACAAGGAAATGAAATCAAACTCCTGCAGAAGTTATGCACACACCATTAAGTGATGTTTGAAAGCATGAGCTCGGCCGGGTGTGGTGGCTCACACCTGTAATCCCAGCACTTTGGGAGGCTGAGGCGGGTGGATCAGGTCAGGAGATCGAGATCATCGTAATTAACATGGTGAAACCCTGTCTCTACTAAAACTACAAAAAGTTAGCCGGGCATGGTGGTGGGTGCCTGTAATCCCAGCTACTCAGGAGGCTGAGGCAGGAGAATGGTGTGAACCCGGGAGGTGAAGCTTGCAGTGAGCCGAGATCTCACCACTGTACTCCAGCCTGGGTGACAGAGCAAGACTCTGTCTCAAAAAAAAAAAAAAAAAAAAAAATGCGTGAGCTCTGGATTTCACTTTGCTGCTTACTTGTTCTCTGCCTCAGTTTTCTCATCTGTCAAATGAGTATTCATCCATTGAACAAAAATATTGATTGAGTACCACTCTACACCAGACCAGTTTCAGGGTATGGGGATACTGCAGGGAACCAAACCAAGGCCCTGCTGTCAGGAATGTCTGCTCTAGTTAACAATAGTACCTACCTCTGTGAGTTGCTGTGAGCATTAAATAAATTAATAAACCCCGGTATACAATAAGTCTTTAATAAACATGAACTAGTATACTTCATCAAAAAAGGTAGAGTACGGACTAGCAGGCTCCTTGGCCCATTGTCTAATGACAGAAAATGTTCAGTCTTTGGTTACACAGGGATCCAGCCAGATTATAAACAAGAGCCTTCCTTAAAGTTCTAAAACACTTGGATCCACTTGAATCAGGTCAGCAGGTTCTAAGAGAGCCAGAGAGGTGTGTTACATGCAAGAGATTTGATTTTCACACTCTTGCCTCTTCCTGTTGGGAACCCGGCTCAAAGCCTAGAAGTCTAGAATATCTGTTTGGTGATCTTGCTCTGGCTGCAATTACGCTTTATTTACTATCAGGCTCAAGCTGGTTCTCCTGAAGGAGGTGTGGTCTCAGTTAAATGGCACAGTCAGCTTTGTTTTCTGTTAGTCTGTTTCTTCCTGGAATAAAGTAGAATGGGGTGATGGTGGGTAGAGGGGGATGGGGTGCCTCCCTTTCTAGTGCTCTGGATCTTTTGCCAGCTTAATGGGTTTTGCCAAATGAGTTCCCAGCAAGGAAATCCAGGGCTTCACTGGAACCTGGTATTGGAGCTTTGTCAGAGTGGCATGCTTGGGTGAGTCTCTCTCCATGATAAAGGGAAGAATTAATTAGAACCATAAATTATGGATTACTAATCACTGTACATTGTAAGGAAAAAATATGCAGCTAGGTGTGGGTATTTTAAGGGCCAAATGCATGTTTGCGTACTTAGCACAGCTCCTCTGGGTTTTCTTGCCTTCCTCTCTTCCCCTCTCTCAGGGTGTCTGACCCAAATGACATCCCAGAGGCTTTATTGGCTTATCCACTAGAAAACCAAATGTGCCTTAGCTTTACAAGCCTCAAGGAGTAAATACTGTTAGAAAGTGCTGGAATCAGCAAGCAGATTGGATGCTACCTTTTGGACTGAGGCAGTAGCTAAAGAGAGAGATGCAATTTTGTAACATATTTAAACAGCAACCTTTGAGTATCATCAAGCCATGGAGATAGACCTCCCACCACCACCACCTACCTCCATCAAAAGTAAAATTATTCGTTTAGACACTGGGCAAAAGACAAATTTCAAAATGAAATTTCTAATATCATAGAATGTTAAGTAGCTATTAAAATGATATTTACATAGAGTTTTTAATGATATGGAAAAAATCTTATAACCTTAAGCACAAAAAGCGAAATAGAAAACCGCATTAATATACAGAATGATCTTAATAAGGTTTTAAAAGCATGAGGCAAACGTTTGAAAGAAATAAGCCAAAATTTCTGGATGATGGAATTAGAAATGCTTTTTCTTGCTCTTTTTAAAATATATGCATTTTCCAAATTTTCTAAACATGAGCACATATTACATTAAAAAGTAATGTGAAAGTATGAAAAGTTATAAAAATCCTCCAAATCAGCAAGTTGATCAAGGACCACTCATCCATCCCCAAATGGTGGCCTTTAAGAATGTTTAGGGCAGAGGCAATGAATAGCCTGGTGAAGACACTTTTCTTTCTTTTTTTTTTTTTTTTTTGAGATGGAGTCTCGCTCTGTCGCCCAGGCTGGAGTGCAGTGGCCGGATCTCAAGCTCACTGCAAGCTCTGCCTCCCGGGTTCACACCATTCTCCTGCCTCAGCCTCCCGAGTAACTGGGACTACAGGCGCCTGCCACCATGCCCGGCTAATTTTTTTGTATTTTTTAGTAGAGATGGGGTTTCACTGTGTTAGCCAGGATGGTCTTGATCTCCCGATCTCGTGATCCACCTGGCTCGGTCTCCCAAAGTGCTGGGATTACAGGCCTGAGCCACCGCGCCTGGCCTCAACACTTTTCCATTAGGGCATTTTCTTTGTTGTTTCTGCCCTTGGGAGTGTTCTGGTTGTCCAGGGACCCATGGCAGTATATCTAGCTTAGAATCGGTGATTAGTAAGTGTTTTTGAAAAGATTATCCTGACAACAATGTGAAGAGTGTATCAGAGAGGTACCAGAGTCGAGAGCCTAATACAAGGCTATATAGGCAAAAAATAACAGTAGAGTGGACCAGTATGGAGGGAACGATGATAGAGATAAGTGAACAGATTTGAGAGATAATTGGGAACCTAAATCAATAGGTCTTAATAATGGATTTCAGTTGGGAAATCAGTAAGAGAGTTAGTTGTCAAGAGTGATGCCTCTGTTCTCACTTAGAAGTGGTAACTAAATATTGGGTACATATGGTTATAAAAATGGGAGCAATAGACACTGAGGAATACAAGAGGGCAGAGAGAGAAAGACGGGGAAAGTTTGAAAAAACTACCTGTTGGGTACTATGTGTATTACCTGGGTGATGGATTCATTAGTACTCTAAACCTCAGCACCACACAATATACCTTTGTAACAAACCTGCACATGTACCCCCTGAATCTATTAATAAAATGAAAGTCGAGAAAAGAAAAAAAAAGAGAGTGATGCCTCTTTTCCTGGCTGTGTAATAAATGGGATAGTGAGTAATTCACTAAAAACAGCAAAATTGAAATATGATCTGGTTGTTTATGGGGGAGAAAGGAATATCAATTATCTTTTATTGTATAACAGTTTGTCCTACACTTAATGGTGTAAAATAACAACAGTATCTCGATTTCTGAGTATCAGGTGCTGTGTGGCTCTGGCTCAGGGTGTCCCATTAGGTTGTAATCAAGATGTTGGTCAGAGTTGCATTCACCTGAAGGCTTGGGTAGGACTAGACAATCTATTTCCAAACTTTCTCATGTAGCTGTTAGCTGGAGGCCTTCCTTTCTTATCACATGGGCTTCTTAAGGGAAAACGGCATCAGGCTTCCCCAGAGTGAGTGATCCAAGAGAGAAGCTGCAAGAAATGAAATGCTTCTCATGACCTAGTCCCCAAATTCATACACTGTCATTTCTGCTTTTATTCTATTCATTAGGAGTTACTAAGTCCAACTCACACTCAGGGTGGAATTAGGCCCCACCTTTTGAAAGGCAGGTTGATTAAACTGTGGATATGGTTTAAACCACCATGGGATGGGGTGCCAGATCATGAGCTTAGTTTTTGACTTGCTAAGGTTGAGGATCCATTAAGAAATGCAAATCTCAAGTATACATACATATGGAGCTCAGATAAGAAACTGGGTCTTGAGACAGAAGATTGCAAGTCTTGCAGATTTACATGGTAATAGAAGATCTGAGCATCAATAAGATTACTTAAGTACAATGTAAGAGAGTAAGATAAAAAGGATAAATAGTTAAAGAATTCTAACACTTCATATCTGGTTAGAGAATGAATTTTCCAAGGAGACAGAGAAGAAAAAACCAGGAGAGTGTTGTATCATGGAAGCCAAGCAAACAGGACTATGAACAGGAGGTGATAAGGAACTAATTTGGTGAAACACGAGGCTGGAGAACAAGGTGGAATAGGTTGAGTGTCTAAAAGTAGGCACTCCTTACATATTATTTTAAATTTTTATTTTGAACTAAATTTATACTTACAAAGTATTTACCAAATAATACAGATTGTCTCTGTGTATTCCTCATGAAGCTTCTCATGTTAACCACTTACATAATTATGGGATAATTATCAACTCCATAAAGTTAACCTTGAAATAAAACTGTTAACTAAACTTTAGGCTTTGTAAAAGTTTTACCAGTTTTTCCATTATCCTTTTTCTGTTGCAAGATTCAATTTTATTTAGTTGTGCTTCCTTAGTCTCCTCTAATCTATGACACTGCCTCAGTCTTTCCTTGTTTTTCATGAACTTAACACTTTTGATCAGTACTGCTCAGGTATTTTATAGACTGTATCTCAGTGTGGATTTATCTGATAGTTTGTCATGATTTGAATAAGATTATGCTTTTTTGGCAAGAATAACATGGAAAGATGTGTATTTCTCAAGGGCCCCATTACATCGATATATCTTGTAACTGATGATATTAACCTTGATCACTTGGTTACTGTGGTGTCTGTAGGTTTGTCCTCTGTAATGTTACATTTTTCCCTTTGTAATTAATAAATATGTGTGGACATACTTTGAGGCTATGCAAATATCCTGTTTCTTCTCAAATTTTCTCCTACAATTTTCAACATCCATCAGGGGATCTTGCTTTCAAAAATCATTGCTTTGGTGTTTGCCTGACAGTGCTTTTTTTCTATTTTCCTCTTTCCCTCTACTTTTATCATCAGATTATTTCTGTAAGAAAGAGCTGGGAGGCTGAGGTGGACGGATCATGAGGTCAGGAGATCGAGACCATCCTGGCTAACATGGTGAAACCCTGTCTCTACTAAAAGTACAAAAGATTAGCCAGGTGTGGTGGCAGGCACCTATAGTCCCAGCTACCCGGGAGGCTGAGGCAGAAGAATAACATGAACCTGGGAGGTGGAGTTTGCAATGAGTGGAGATTGTGCCACTGCACTCCAGCCTGGGCAACACAGCAAGACTCCATCTCAAAAAAAAAAAGAGCTGTCCTTTTCCCCCATTTATTTATTTATTCAACTATTTATATCCATATTACTCATGGATATTTATTATGTAGGTTAGAATCCAGACTGTCATTATTTTTAGGCTCAAATATTAATATTTCCAATCTTAACTATTAGGATATATTTTTAGATACTTTTTTTTTAAGCACTTCCTTACTTCCTTACTTTGTGACAACATAAGATGGTACAAGCACATCTTGTTTTTTCCTGTCTCAGATTTCATATCAACCATTTCTCAGATAATGGTGTTTAGAAACCAAAATCTGGACACTAAGTATGCTCATTGCAATTGGTGTGTCATTACTTTTAGACACTTCAGCAGACATAGCAAGGACAAACATCTATACATGCTAACCCATGTATACACATACATCTGTATTTCTGTTCTCTTTGTGTGTGTATATATATACACACACATATATATTCATATTTATATATATATGTGCATGAGCACATGTATATGGTGTATGTGGGTTGGAATACACACACACATACACACACACATATATATGTATTGTGTGTACATAAACCATAGGTTTATACTGATACCTCTCAGTTCAATCTGACTCCACAGAATTCATTTTAGTCCTCCCCTATTCTTTATTTGTATAGATAAAATACAAATGCAAAAAAGCTAGCCCTTATTTGTACAATATATTTACATATTTGATTGATACTGGTATACAGAAAAACTATATTAACACACTCCTGTGAAAAACAAATTAAATGACTAGATTCAGCTCTTGTGGTCAATTCTTTTTGCCTATAGCGTTATTAGAGTATCCAGTCAAGATGATGTTTTGATGTTTTCCAAAGTTACTTCATTGGTTCTTCCCTTCTCTGTCCCCTTCAGTTTGATTATGTTATTCATCTTCTATAGAGTTAAGTTCATTTGTTACTTTTTCTATTTTGTGTTGGGTCTCCCATCCAAATCCTGATTGGTTTGTTTATTTTGGTGGAATTCAAAGGGTGTGTGAAACCTCATTGTGATTTCAAGAGCCAGAAGCTGTACTCAGAGAAGGAAACTCCTTCGCCATTCCTGCAAAGCACTCCGACTCGCCTTCATTTCACTCCTTTCCCACAGACCTCCCACTCCAGAAAGTAACCAATTTCCTTAATTTGTGGTTTATCTTTTATTCATTTTTTGTACAAATGAGCAGATACATGTGCATTTTCTTATAGTCTTTCTTACATGAAGGGTAGTATGCCATAGATACCATTTTGCACTTTGCTTTTTCATTAATAGCATATTCTGGAAATCACTTTATATCAGTTCCTAGATATATTTCTCATTGTTTTTCTTAATGGCTGTGTAGGACTCCATTGTGTGGATGTAGCATAGTTTATACAATGGGTATGAAAGAGTGAATACAATTTCAGAGGGTACTTGGGACATTTTCAATATTTTACAATTACAAACAATCTACAATGAATAACCTTGAACATATGAATTTTTATATTATTAGATGTAAATATTCAGAACACATTCCTAGCTAAGGGGTATGGGTCAGAAAGTACTTACATACATAATTTTATTAGGTATTGACAAATTTCACTCCAGAGTGCTTGTTTCCTTACAGCCTCACTAGCATATTGTGTTGCCATATTTTTAAATGTTTTTTAATTTGATAGGTGAGAAATAGCATCTCTGAGCTATTTTAATTAGTATATCACTCATTGTAAGCAATCTTGAACATTTTTTGATTATTTGAGGACATTTTTATGAATTGCTTATGTCCTTTTTACATTTAAATTTTATATTTATAAACTATCATGTTTGGGTCCCTTTGTCCTCAGTTTTAAAATTTCTTCATTTTATTGGAGATATTAACTCTTTGCCTGTGGTATATGTATGTTGTGAATATTTTTGCCCAAGCTGTCAGTTTAATTGTGGTATTTTTCATGATGAAACTTTTTTTTTTTAAATTTTAGGTAGTCAGATTTACTATTCCTTCTGATATGGTTTGGCTCTGTCCCCACTGAAATCTCATCTTGAATTGTAACTCCCACAATTCCCACATGCCATGGGACGAATATGGTGAGAGGTGATTGAATTATGGGGACAGGCCTTTCCTTCACTGTTCTTGCGATAGTGAAGTGAGTCTCATGAGATCTGATGGGAGTTTCCCTGCACAAGTTCTCTCTTTTTGCCTGCTGCCTTCCATGTGAGCTGTGACCTGCTCCTCCTTGCCTTCCACCATGATTGTGAGGCCTCCCCAGCCATGTGGTATTGTAAGTCCATTAAACCTCTTTATTGTGTAAATTGCTCAATCTTGGGTATGTCTTTATCAACAGTGTGAAAATGGACTAATCCAATCAATTGGTACCAGTAGAGTGGGGCGCTGCTGAAAAGATACCCAAAAGTGTGGAAGCACCTTTGGAACTGGGTAACCAGCAGAGATCGGAGCAGTTTGGGGGGCTCAGAAGAAGATAGGAAAATGTGGGAAAATTTGGAGCTCCCTAGAGTCTTGTTGAATGGCTTTGACCAAAATGCTGATAATGATATGGACAATGACGTCAAGGCTCAGGTGGTCTCAGATGGAGATAAGGAACTTGTTGGGAATGGAACAAAGGTGACTTTTGTTTTAGCAAAAATACTGGCAGCATTTTGCCCCCACCCTAGAGATATGTGGAACTTTGAACTTGAGAGAGATGCTTTAGGGTGTCTGGTAGAAGAAACTTCTAAGCAGCAAAGTATTTAAGAGGTAACCTGGGTGCTGTTAAAGGCATTCAGTTTTAAAATGGAAACAGAGCATAAAAGTTCAGAAAATTTGCAGCCTGACAATGCTATAGAAAAGAAAATTCCATTTTCTGAGAAGAAATCCAAACGGCTACAAAAATTTGCATAAGTAATGAGAAGCTGAATGTTAATCACCAAGACAATTTGGAAAATGTCTCCAGGGCATGTCAGAGACCTTTGCAGCAGCCCCTCCCATCACAAGCCAGGAGGTTTAGGAGGAAATAATGGTTTTGTGGGTCAGGCCCAGGGTCTGTCTGTTGTGTGCAGTCTAGGGACTTGGTGCCCTGCATCCCAACAGCTCCAGCCATGACTGAAAGGGGCCAAGGTACAGCTAGGGCTGTTGCTTCAGAGGGTGGAAGGCCTAAATCTTTGCAGCTTCCACATGGTATTGAGCCTGTGAGTGCCGAAAAGTCAAGAATTGAGGTTTTGGAACCTCCTCCTAGATTTCAAAGGATGTATGGAAATACCTGAATGCCCAGGCAGAAGTTTGCTGTGGGGATGGGACCCTCACGGAGAGCCTCTTCTAGGGCAGTGCAGAAGGGAAATGTGGGATCGGAACTCCCATACAGAGTCCTTACTGGGGCACTATCTAGTGGAGCTGTGAGAAGAGGGCAACCATTCTCCAGACCCCAGAATGGGAGATTCACCAACAGCTTCCACTGTGTACCTGGAAAAGTCACAGACACTTAACACCAACCAGTGAAAGCAGACAGGAGAGGGCTATAACCTGCAAAACCACAGGGGTGGAGCTGCCCAAGACTGTGGGAGCCCACCTGTTGCATTAGTGTACTCTGCATGTGAGATATGGAGTTAAAGGAAATCATTTTGGAACTTTAAGATTTTGGACTTGCATGGGGACTGTAGCCCCTTTGTTTTGACCAATTTCTCCCATTTGGAGTGGCTGTATTTACCCAATGCCTGTACCCCCATTGTATCTAGGAAGTAACTAATTTGCTTTTGATTTTACAGGCTTATAGGCAGAAAAGACTTGCCTTGTCTCAGATGAGAATTTGGACTGTGGACTTTTGAGTTAATGCTGAAACGAGTTAAGACTTTGGGGGACTATTGCGAAGTCAGTGAGTAGTATAACCCCTGTTTCACTGGTGAAGGAACTGATATTTATGAAGTCAAAAATTTCTTTAACAGGTTTTGAAATGTGAAGACATGAGATTTGGGAGGGGCCAGGGGCAGAATGATATGGTTTAGCTGTGTCCCCACCCAAGTCTCATCTTGAATTATAACTCCCACAATTCCCATGTGTCATGGGAGGGACCTAGTGGGAGGTGACTGAATTATGGAGGTGGGCCTTTCCTGTGCTGTTCTTGTGATAGTGAATGAATCTCACGAGATGTGATGGGCTTAAAAACAAGGGTTTCCCTGGACAACCTCTCACTTTTTGCCTGCAGCCATCCATGGTAAGATGTGACTTGCTCCTCCTTGTCTTCCACCATTACTGTGAGGCTTCCCCAGCCATGTGGAATTGCAAGTCCATTAAACCTCTTTCTTTTGTAAATTGCATAGTCTCAGGTATGTCTTTATCAGCAGCATGAAAATGGACTAATGTACCTTCCTTTTGTTACCTCTGAAATTCTATTCACTCATTACATATTTATTGACTTAAATTATGCTTCCTTTCCCATTCCAAGCTAAATTCTCACACTAAATATGTTTAATCATCCAAGGAAGTAATAACCTATATTTAGTCCTTGAAATTCCTCTCCTACTCAAACAAAAACAAATTAGAATTATCCTGGGTAGTCTCTGAGCAGGTTTATTAGGTTACAAACTTTCACCCAGCCATTTCTCGTTTGCTAACTAACCTTGGATTTCTGCTTAAACAGAGTTCTTGACTCTGTTTAATATGTTATTTGTGACTCAGAAACATTCTGTCTCCTGGAAGAACAGAAATCCCTTAGCAGTTAACTGCCACCTATTACCTACCTAAGAGTTAGCAAAACAAATGCTTAACACCAATTATAGTCAATAGATTCCATATATGTATATAAGCACATGTTTTACAGAAGACCATAGTGTCAGCAACAATCATTGAATTTCAGCATGACTAGTTTCCTGCTTAAAAATAAGCTCCATGCCAGGTACTGTGGGTCCTATCAGAGAATTATAACATACAGCCCCTGCCCTTATGGAACTCACAATCTTCTTAAAAAGCTCAAGTAAACACACATGAGAGAAGTAGATTACAACAGAAAATTGTCTATAATCAAGAGCTTGCCTCTAGAATCCAGAATGCTGGCTCTAGCACAATAGTCATTATTTCAAAAAAGAGAGAAATCAGTGAGGGCTGGTCATGCAGTGAATCTTGAGCTAAGCCTTGAGAAATGGGTAGGATTTAGATGGGCAGTGAAAAAGGAAAGTAGGTGGGAAGAGCATCATTCACTCATTTCACCAAACTGTATTGAACTGAATACCTATTATGTGCAAAATAGTAAACACTGGCTACATGTAAAATACAAAACTGTTACAACTCCTGACCTCTTTAGAAAGTACACACACACAGACACATTTTGCAAGATTTCCTCATTATTTTAATGTTTTCAAAGTATAGTTTGCTGAAATATGTAAAATGAGATTTATCCAAGCATAGCCTCTAAAATGTTACAGGTGGTTTTGTCTCGTATATTTGCAAAACCTAGAGAATGTTTTAAATGTTTTAGTCTTTAAGAGACCTTCTCAAATTTGTCCATGTCCCCCTTTTCTTTTTTTTCCCCCTTAACAATATTATTAAACAGTGAGTAGTATAACCCCTGTTTCACTGGTGAAGGAACTGATATTTATGAAGTCAAAAATTTCTTTAACAGAAGAGATAGAGGAGGACCCAGGGCCACAGTGCTGAAGTAACTCATGCTAGTCCACCTTTTGGATTAGCCTAGACAGAATAGACAGAATCTAGACAACTCCAAAGCACCAGCCCTGGTGTGTATGGATAGTAGACCAAGCACGATTCTGGGTTGGTCTTTAACTACCTCTGTGATATGAACAAATTCCTTTCCTTTTCTAGAACTCAGTCTCATCTGAAAAATGAGGGGTTTGGACCGGATATTCTCTAATGCGCCTTGAGTGGTAATCATCTCTGTTTCTAAGCTCCCAGCCAGCTCGTGCTGCATTCTGCTTTGTTCAGTCATCAGAATATTCAGAGGTACGGGGCCCAATGCTGGGAAGGCACCTGGGCCAGTTGACCTCTAGAAACACCCTCACCTCCATATTTGCCAGTGAGTCCTCATGGGTATGCTGCCACTTACATCACTCCAAGGACCTTTGATGCAGTAACTGAGAGCCTTGAGTTGCAGAAAACCAGGTAGGAACACCGTGGAGGAAAGAAGTTGCCTCTGATGTGGGCATCTCAGGTTAGAGGATTTTGTACTCAAGTAGCAAGAAATGTGATAAAAAGAATCACTGGGAAAAGTGAAGTCTCCTAGTCCCTGTTCTGAGAAGCACTGTGAAAAATAAAGTAGAAAAAGCCAAATTTCCAGATCATCTAGGGAAGCTGAAATCCAGCAGTAAGATATTAAACACAGAAGAACTAGAGTTAACATGAGGCGTTATTGGTTTGGGGAGATGGCTATTTCCCCAAGGTCCATAATTAGAACCAGGAACTTTTGCATGTAATTAAGAGTAAGAGATTGTTTTAACAATCACAGCTGAGCAAGTCTGAAACTTTTTTTTTTCCAACTACCATTTGAGATTAGGGGTGGTCTGGCTTTTTTTTTTTTTTTTTTTTTTTTTCTTTCTCTCACTTGTGAAATGTGAGAGTTTCCTGACTATTAGGAAATTGAGGCTAATTCTACTTCCACAAGCATTTTTGTTGCTAATAATAATAGGATATGTTTTGCATATGTGATGTGAAATCAACAAGGTGCCCTACAGAAGCAAGATGGCCTTAGAGGCACTTTTTCCCCCTCAAGATAAGCTGTCACTGAGCAGCTGATTAATTACTGCAATAATCATAATTTTTAAAAATTAAAAAAAAAATTCTCTTCCCATTCATTAAGTAACTGCAGATAGGTGCCAGAGGTAATTATTGTCTAGAAGTACTTCCGAATTATCTTTTCTAATCCAGCCATGCTGACATTTTTGAGAGGAAAAAAAGTGTTTAGTCTTTCCTCTTATGAACAGGATGACATTTGAATATGCAAACAGTGTCAAAGTCTGCCCTGTGGATGTTTTCTGGAGGTATGATTTATGAGGCCAGCCTATTGTATTTGCTATCACACTAGGAGAAAGGTCATAAAACAAAGAAGCTCTACCTACTGGGGTCTACAGCTCATCGTGTGATATTTTAATTGTTGCTCTTGCACTGACTTCTAGGCATGCTTCATGGGGTGAACTGCATGGACACTAATTTGTCTGGGCTTTGCCTATATTCTCTGATATTTGTGGTGTAGTTTGTGCCTACTTTCAGTCACTCCTGGGATGTAAGTCAGGGATGGTGAGTACAAGGATAGCACATGGAAAATCTAAAAATCTCATCTTAATTGATGGGTTCAACTTTCCCCCTAAAGGAAGTAATCATTTCTGAAGTACACGATTGATATGGTTTGTCCATGTCCCCACCCAAATCTCACCTTAAACTGTAGTTCCCATAATCCCCATGTGTCATGGGAGGAACCTGGTGGGAGATAATTGAATTATAGAGGTGGTTACCTCCATGCTGTTCTCATGATAATGAGTTCTACGAGATCTGATCGTTTTATAAAGGGGTTTTCTCCCTTTTGCTTGGCATTTCTCCTTGCTGCTGCCATGTAAAGAAGTGTTTGCTTCCCCTTCTGCTGTAATTATAAGTTTCTTGAGGCTCCCCAGCCAGGCTGAACTGTGAGTCAATTAAACCTCTTTCTTTTATAAATTACCGAGTCTTGAGTATGTCTTTGTTAACAGAGTAAGAATGGATTAATACAATATATTGGCAGCTCTAAACTTGACATCATAAAACATCTGAGCTGCTCGTTGGCAATTCACCTTCCAAGAGACTGACTAGGTGTGCCCTTCCATAGGCTCTATGGTAAATACAACCAAAGTCAATATAACCACATTATAACCGAAATATAATCACAATCTTAGAGTTAGAAAACCCTCAGATGTCATCTTCCTTCCACAACATGACTCTCCTCTCTAACACTCCCAGAGAGGTCATTCAATCTCTGCTTAAATATCCCCAACGATGAAGAATTCACTTCCTAGTCTCCAAGAAGCCCCATCCATTTTTAGACAGCTCTGAAACTATAATTTTATTTTTTAAAGCACTGAAACTTTTCAGTGTAAGTTTTGCCAGTTTCCTCCTAGCTACATCCTCTAAAACAATGTAGAATCTTTCTCCCATATTTCAAATAAGGCTCAAAATAATTTATTACGTAAATCTATTCGGCACTCAGCTAAACATTTTCTCAGCTGAGAATGGTTTTGCATCCTTTCCTAATTTGTTAGAATAACACCTACCTTTTTTTAAAAAACCACTACAGTGGACATAATAAAGTGGTCACATAGAGGTTCTTGGTGTTACATATACTTTCTAATATCCTAGACACAACTTGACCTCTTTATTTCCCACTAGAGAGGTTTATTGGAAAAGGAAAAATGTAGCATTATTAAAACCTTGAAGGTTTATCATAGTAATCTTAGCTACAAATAAAAAAAAATCCAACTCAAATCAGTTTTAAAATTTTTTAAATGTATAAGCTTGCATAATAAAAAGTGTAGGAGTGGGGTGGGATTTCAGTATTGGTTAATTTGGTGGTGCAATAATGTCATAAAGGATCTGGTTCTTTCCACATCTCTGCTTGGCCATCTCTACTGTTAACTTTAATTCTGATTCCTTTCATGCTTACAGAAGAGCTGCCAGTGGCAAGATGACTATTTGCTTTCTTTAAATGTCTGACAGGAGGGAAAGACTGGCTTCTCTTTGCTATCTCAAAGAACTAGGAAAAACTTTCTTCAGCAAAGTTTTCAAGTAGTATCACTAATCAGAATTGGGTCACATACCTATTCACAAACATCAGTGGTGAAACTGATCCAAGAACCAAGCTAAGACCCATCAGAGTCCACCCCAACACCCCCAGAGCTGGAGATGGGGTTTTGCCCTGATTCCTATGAGGATGGATATCTGAGTCCATTTGGGTTGCTATAAAAAATACTTTAGATTAAGTAATATGGTAATATATTATACCATATGATATAGTAAATAATATACATTTATTTATTACAGTTCTGGAGGCTGGGAAGTCCCAGATCAAAGTTCCAACAGATTCAGTCTCTGGTGAGGGCTCTCTCTCTGCTTCCAGAATGGTACCTTGTTGCAGTATCCTCCAGAGGGGAAGAACACTGTGTCTGCATATGGCAAAGAGATGAAAGGGCCAGACAACTCTCGGAAGCCTCTTTCATAAGGGCATTAATACCATTTACAAGGATGGAGCCCTCACGACTTAATCACTTTACAAAAGGCTTCACCTCTTCATACCACCACAATGGGTATTAAGTCTCAACATACGCATTTTGGAGGGACCCATACATACAATGCACAGCAGAGGATGATTGGGTAACTGATACAAGACTGGAGTTTTAAGTAAAAGGTAGACAACCAACATTATGTAGTAGACTGTTGTAACAAAGCTAAATATTCAAAGTTCAATGTCTTTTTTTTTTTTTTTTTTTGAGACAGTCTCACTCTGTCGCCCAGGCTGGAGCACAGTGGCATGATCTCGGCTCACTGCAACCTCCACCTCCCGGGTTCAAGCAATTTTCCCGCCTCAGCCTCCCAAGCAGCTGGGATTACAGGCATGAGCCACCACGCCTGGCTAATTTTTGTATTTTTAGTAGAGACGGAGTTTCGCCATGTTGCCCAGGCTGGTCTTGAACTCCTGACCTCAAGTGATCCTCTTGCCTTGGCCTCCCAAAGTGCTGGGATTATGGCATGAGCCACCGCACTGGGCCTCAATATCTTGTAATTAAAAACAAATTTTTTTGGTATATCTCTTGAGTCAATTGTTTGTCTCTTGCCTCCCAGCTCCATTTTCCCCCCTTCTTTGAGTTCCTTTGCAGCACAATAGTGGGAAGTGTGCCTATAAACTATGCTTCCCAGACTTCTTTCCCAGCTGGCTTACAATTCAACATACAGATAGATTCTTAACTTTATACAAGTTGGGGTGATGGTCATGCTTTGCAAGCTCTAAAACATGGTGCCAGAATTTCTAACAGCTGCAGTAGCAGAGCATGCTCCAGCAGCCTCAGTGACCAGCACACCTGGGCTCTATGTAGCACCATCTTTCATTAAATTCCTCCAGCTGAAGGTATAATAATAGCTCCCTACAATTACATGTATTTCTTTTTTACCCTTTTTGTTTCTTCAATCCTTCCCATAATTTTGTAACCACATCTCTAAATTAAATTTCCTCTGTTTGAAATATCTATACTGGTGTCTGCTTTCCTGCATGGATGCTAACCAATACAATTTTGAGCTAATCATAATTCTATGAGTCATAACCAGGGATCCACTGCCCTGAAAATCACTGTTTCTCTATCACAAAGCATGCCTAAAATTTGAGACATAAATGTACTGCTTTGCAGGAGGTAATAACGAATAACTTCTGCCCATATCACCTCTGTTTTATTTAGCATTTGCTTTTTTGCAAGGAACTGAAATTCACTGAAATTATTGATAATAAAGAAGATTTTAAAATTACTTATTATTACTAATATAATAAAAAGGGATTGTGCTAGTTATTTTTATATGTATGGACTGGAACTGAAACTGGTTCCGTCACTCTGTCAGAAGCAATGTAGTTCTAGAAATTTATTGTTCTTTTTCCTCAAGGGCCACATGAGCACTCTTATGAAGAGCATTTACTCCATCTCCTCCTATTGACACTTTTTTTTTTTTGAGGTGGAGCCTCGCTCTGTCTCCCAGCCTGAAGTGCAGTGGCATGATCTCAGCTCACTGCAACCTCTGCCTCACAGGTTCAAGTGATTCTCCTGCCTCAGCCTCCCCAGTAACTGGTATCCCAGGCACCTGCCAGCATGCCTGGCTAATTTTCTGAATTTTTAGTAGAGACAAGGTTTCACCATGTTTTCCAGGCTGGTCTTGAACTCCTGACCTCAAGTGATCTGCCCGCCTCAGTCTCCCAAAGTGCTGGGATTACAGGTGTGAGCCACTATGCCTGGCTGACACTTGCTTATTCTTTCATGCAACTCTTTATACTTTTTCTCACCTCATAGTTTCTCCATATTTACTGTTTCTGTTTCCTAATAGTATAGGCTCCACCTGATCCCTATAATTATCAAATCTGTTGGATCCTCTAGTATTTCCCAATTCAAAAATCTGGAAGAAATAAATCTGATTGGCCCACCAACACTCTCTTGGGAAGGAAATGCCATAGATCTTGGACTATCCTGGGTATTGGGTACCCTTGGGTCAGAGACTACCTGAAGTCAAAGCAGCTATGCTCTGGGATAGCAGGAAGAGTACTTGTTTCATGACCTAAATAAAGCCTAATGACTTGTTTTACATCAGGGGCAGAAACAATGTTGACATGTCCAATGCAAACCTCAAAAGACTATTACCTTTCCTGCCACGCATTCACACAGCCACACAGAACCCAAGTTGAATATTGGTATGGTTTAGCTGTGTCCCTACCCAAATCTTATCTTGAATTGTAGCTCCCATAATTCCCAAGTGTTGTGGGAGAAACCCGGTGGGAGATAACAGAATCATGGAGACAGTTTCCCCCACACTGTTCTCGTGGTAGTGAATAAGTCTCACGAGATCTGGTAGTTTCATAAGGGGAAACCCCTTTCACTGGGTTCTCATTGTCTCTTTGCCTGCTGCTATGTAAGACGCACCTTTTGCCTTCTGCCATGATTATGAGGCCTCCCTAGCGACGTGTAACCGTGAGTCTATTAAACCTCTTTTTTTTTTTTTGGTAAATTACCCAGTCTCAGGTATGTCTTTATCAGCAGTGTGAGGACAGACTAATACAAGTACTGTGTTTTGTGATTTTCTTTCCTTTAAGGTCTGTGTGTTAACAGGTATAAGAACCTCATGGAGGCACATGGGGATTATTTTCTCTGAACCATTAACCATGTTAGGAAATGTTCTAGATCTTATGTCCCAACAAATATAACATGGACTGCACATATTAGATACTAAATGTATTAGGTACATGGAATAGTTTAAAAATAAAAAACACAGGTAAATCCAGGTTCAAAATAACTTTAAAAATAAGTTAAATAATTTATTTAAATGTTTTTTTAAAAAATAAATATCTCAGACGTGGTGGCTCATGTCTGTAATTCCAGCACTTTGGGAGGCCAAGGCAGGCAGATTTCTTGAGCCCAGGAGTTCAAGATCAGCCTGGGCAACATGACAAAATCCTATCTCTACTAAAAATAAAAAAAATTAGCTGGACATAGTGGTGTGTGCCTATCGTCCCAGCTACCTAGGATCCTGAGGTGGGAGGATCACCTGAGCCAGAGAGGTCAAAGTTGCAGTGAGCCATGATCACACTACTGTACTCCAGCCTAGGTAACATAGCCACACCCTGTCTCAGGAAAAAAAAAAAAAAAGCAAGAAAGAAAAAAGAACAAAACTCTGTATATGTGAAGCCACATATAAGAAATGTACAATAGTCACCCCCATTGATGTTTATATTCTAATTTAAAGGGGAGATATACAAAATAAATGATTAAATGATATATTTATATGAGATAGCTAAGGGTCTCATATTGAATCAGGTTTTTAAAAATGAACTGTATCATGTATAGAAGATATGCATGATATCCTTAAAACCTTTTAAAAGAAGCTCTGAAAAAAAACAACTGATTACATGTATCCCATTGTTTATTTTCAAAAGTTTCAAAGTACCAAAAGAAATCTAGATGTGCAGAATCGTACATATTCCACTCAGATGGACCACCTAATACTCCTCTGTAAGTCTTTCCCTCCTGTCACCTCATTACTCATGCAGGATTCCCTTCCTTGATCTTCATGCATGTCTCTAAATACACTCCCGCCCAGTGCATTTTTAGTTCCTCCTTTCCTGATACCCTTTTGGTTAACTCTGGTGTCACTCCCTCATATCCATTCTTGCTTCCTGGACTGCCTTAGACTAGTCCTCGTTTCCTTTCATTTTAGTTTTTCTGCACTTTACCCCACCCAGTGGCTGGTTTGTGATACAAAGTATTGGTGGATGCCTGAGAAACTGAAAATTGTTCCAAAAGATGTGAAGATGATCAATCTGAAACCAATCCATGTTTAAAATACAGCTTCTGAGCCAAGTCTAAAGGGACCTGTTAAAGATACTGACTGAGGCTATGAACTTAAAAGTCAAAATCCCATGCAAAGCATGGATTCCATGTCTTGTGTTGATTTAGGAGACCTTTGTTTAGATCATTTCCTCCATACTCTCCTTTAGAATTTCACTTGTAAAAATAAATGTCACAAAATCTAAAATAAAGATCACTAGACTACATTTCAATTCCACCATGCCGCTTCCCCTTCAACTCCAGGCTATTCATTTTCTAAAAATTCTTATGTTTTATGCTGCTTAGAAGAATAAAGGCTTTTTGACCATCTTCAGCATTTTTCTTTGCTTTTAATCAATATTTGATTTTTTTTTCCTTCTCTCGTGCCTTCATGCCTCTCCTGGCACATTGACATACCCTGTTTGTTGTCTCCTTTATTTTTTTTGTTTAATCTGAAGAGAAAAGGTGGCTTCTTTTGCCAGTAATGTAAATCCAACTTCCTGATTATTCAACTGAGATCAATTTCTGCCTGGGAGACTGAACATACTACATTCATGAGGCTGCACGTCTGTCAATAGGAGTGAGATGGGCAATCTGTAAAGCAGCAAACAGCCAGCACAGGGACCGAGGGCACGCACAGGCCCACTAGGAGCCAGCCTTCACCTGCTGCTTTCCCAGTCTTCCTCCTAGAGGTGTAGGCTGTTTACATATTCTTCAAACCCTCAGAAATTGCCCATAATCTAAACGTACAAATCTGCTAATCAAACACAATGGCACTGGAAAGGACTTTCACAGGAGTGACTGGGTGTTTTGTCTGTAGGCATTATACTGTGTCACTTTCAGGATGGCAGGATTTGAGCTAAAGGGAAGTATACTGACTGGCGTGAGGACAGGATTTGGGTCAAGAGCCTCTTCGTGGATGGCAGAGAGCATGGGAAGTGCCACGAAAGAGAAAGCTGAGCGGACAGGAACACTTGCTTTTTGGTACCTGCCCCTCAGGGACCTCCTGACTGGGGCTCTTGGGCAAGTCACTGAAATGGGAAGCAGAGAACTTAAGCACTTAGAAATGTGTTCGTGTACAAAGACCTCATATTTATTTATCTCTTTATTCCTTTAAGTACTTACTGAGCACCTACTATGTGGCATTGTCCTAGACATTAGGGATCAAACGATGAATAAAGTGAGGATCATTCCCTTCCTTGTGGTGATTATAGTCCAGTAGAGAAGACAGACAATAAATAAATATAAAAACATAATTTTACCTATGTCTCAAGAAGAGGGAAAAAGCAGCATAAGTAAATATAGAAAGACAAGGTGGGGGCAGTTATTTAAGAAATGGTTGCCAAGAAACCCCTCCCTGGGAGGGGGCACTTGAGTAATGAACTGAAGATAGAAGTAACTATGCACTTATCTAGGAAAAGAACATTCCATAGGTAGAACTAAAAAGGGCATAAGGCAGATATATGCTTGTGTACAGGAGCCACAAGATATGAGTGTGCATAAACATAAGGAAGTGTGAGAAAAAAATTAAATAAAGAAGCAAGAGGACAGAAGAGAAGAGCCTTGTAGACCCTGGTAAAGAGTTTGGATTTTATTCTGACAGAGTTGAGAAACCATTAAATGTCATAGCACGGAGGCATTGAGATAAGGATGAGGGTAGTGATCATGGTGAATGTAATATTCAGTAAGTGCCAGATCTGGCTCCATCTCTGTAAAATGGGGCCATATGAGAGCCTTACCCCCTGGCCTTTTTGATGATTAAATGATACTGCATGCAAAGCTTTTGAAATAGTGCTCAATAAGAGTTATTATAGTTCCTGTTATGATCAACAGGGACCAGGCTATTTGTGCTCACCATTTCAACCCCATGTTGACCCCCAAGTATATTTCAAATACAAATATTTTAATCAGAATTATGCTAACATCAATAAATTTTTGTGGAGAAAGTATTTTTTACAGTGAACTCCATTAAGCCAATTTAATTCCTTAATCAATGTTCCATATTGCACAATTTAATCATTTATAATTTTTCCCATTTTCATTAGCATTATTTCTTTTCCATTTCAATTTTATGGCAAGATTTGAAATATCCCTAAAGTTTAAATGATGGAGTCAAATAGCGTTTCAATTTGGTGTGGTTTAAATATCCTGCTACTTAAGAATTCTGCATCTCAAGGAAGTTAACTGACTTGCCCAAAGACAAACAGCAGGTAATTTACAGAGGTGAGATCCCAACCTAAGCCCTTCTAATTGTGGTACTATGATCTTTCACCATGGTACTTTTCTGGAATAAAAGACAGAGAGAATAGAATAATACTAATAACCCCCTACCAGGGTTAATGTGATGCTTAATTGACATAATCAATGAGAAAGTACTTTTTGAAACTATGAAGCACTGTTATTGCTAATAATAACAATAAAAATAAGACCCATTTCTGGGTTTAGAAGAGTACAGTGAATTAGTTTATTGCTAGCTGAGTGCATTCAGCTAGATCAAGGAGTTTCATTTACTAAATGTCTCAATTTGTCAAATGTATCACGAACCCACTTCAGCATAGCCTAAGAGCCTCCACTAAGAAGGAGGATAGAGTTGGGAGCCTGTTGGGATTTTGCTCAAAATCAGAGAAAAATTGACTACAGTGGCAGAGGTGGTCTTTGAGAGGATCTTGGATCTCTAAAACAACCTCAGCTAGTGCTGGTAAAGTCCAACTGGGGCCCGTTGTCTGTTAAAGAGGGTCTAATTCAAGGCTTTAAAGAGATGATGGTTCTTAGCATAAGGGCCATTCAGTAGTAGTCCTTCTTTGAGTGCTTAATATCTTGAGGCACTGTGCTATAGACCAATGGTATGAAAAGACATTGTCTCAACCTGAAGAAGCTCACAGCTTACTAGGGAAGATAGGCATGCTAAAAACACAAACATGATCTAATATAAAACTACAGTGGAGGCAGAGGGGAGGAACATCCACCCCAATATGAGAAGACTTCCTACAGGAAGACTTCCTTGATGATAATTTCAAGGACAATTAGGAGTAATCAGGTAGACAAGTTGGAAAGTACATTCCAGGGTAATGAAATACTCAAAGGGATAGTGATGAAACAGATTGGTGCTTCCATGTGAACATATGTCATGGCTTGGGTGAAGAGGGAATGAGGCAGGTGAGGTCAGGAAGGGCTCAGGTACAAGAGGAGTAAGCAGATAAGTCAAGGAAAGGGGCTGAGTGCAGGTCTCTGCAAAGGAGGGTGGAGGTCAGAAAAGTATACCCATGCCTCAGGGAGAGAGATGAGCAGGGGCCCAGTCTGTTCAGAAGCCACTGTAGGCACTGACAGGTGGGACAGAGACCAAAGCCAAAGGTCACTGAAATAAGAATGAGTTAGATAGATAAAGGAGATGTTGCAATTGCTACTAGACTAGAAAACTAAATCCATCCCAAAACAATGGAAAAATGGACTTAAAATACCAGTTGTTTCTGAAGGCTACTACTCCCATGGGCATGGCTCTCAATGTATGGCCCAGGACCAAGTGGGACTGAGGCTTCAAGGACAGATTTCTTGAAAAGCGCCAGACTGAGGCTGGGACAGTTGAGGATCGATACAGCTTATATCCTAGCAGTTTGTGGGTGCTGAGAAATGAGGTCATTGTTATCAGCACCACGCTCTAACCAACTGAGCTAACCAGCTGTCCATGAGATCATTGTTGACTCATGTATTAGTTCATTATCCTGCTGCTATGAAGGAATACCTGAGATTGGGTAATTCATAATAAAAGAGGTTTAATTGGCTCATGCTTCTGCAAGCTGTACAGCAAGCATGGCACTGGCATCTGCTCGGCTACTGGGAAGGCTTCAGGGAACATAATCACGGTGGAAGGCAAAGAAGGAGCGAGAACTTCACATGGACACAGCAGGGAGAGAGAGCAGGAGAAAGAGAGAGAGAGAAGGAGGAGGTGCCACACACCTTTAAAGGACAAGATCTTTTTTTTGTTTGTTTTTGAGACAGAGTCTCGCTCTGTCGCCCAGGCTGGAGTGCAGTGGCGCGATCGTGGCTCACGGCAAGCTCCGCCTCCCGGGTTCACACCATTCTCCTGCCTCAGTCTCCGAGGTAGCTGGGACTACAGGCGCCCGCCACCACGTCCAGCTAATTTTTTGTATTTTGTTTAGTAGAGACGGGGTTTTACCATGTTAACCAGGATGGTCTCGATCTCCTGACCTTGTGATCCGCCTGCCTTGGCCTCCCAAAGTGCTGGGATTACAGGCGTGAGCCACCATGCCCCGCCAAAAGACAAGATCTTGTGATAACTCACTCACTATCACAAGAATAGCACCAAGGGGATGGTAATAAACCATTAAGGAAAATCCACCTTCATGATCCAATCACTTCCCACTAGGCCCCACCTCCAACCCTGGTAATTACAATTATACAGATTTGCTGGAGACACAGATCCAAACCATATCATTTCACCCTGGCCCCCTACAAATCTCATGTCCTCCTCCCACTGCACAATAAAGTCATGCCTTTCCAACAGCCCCTCAACGTCTTAACTCATTCTAGCATTAACTCAAATTTCCAAGTTCAAAGTTTCATCTGAGACAAGGTAAGTCTCATCCACCTATGAGCCTATAAATCAAAAACAAGTTAGTTACCTCCAAGATACAATGGAGGTACTGGCATCGGGTAAACACTCCCATTCCAAAAGGGAGAAATCAGCCAAAAGGAAGGGGATACAGGCTCCATGCAAATCCAAAACCCAGCACGGCAGTCATTAAATCTTAAAGCTACAAAACAATCCCCTTTGGCTCCATGTCTCACATCCAGGGCACACTGGTGCAAGAGGAGGGCTCTCAAGGCCTTGGACAACTTCGCCCCTGTGGGTTCGCAGAGTTCAGCTCCTGTGGCTACTCTCATGGACTGCCATTGGGTGCTTGCAGCTTTTCCAGGTGCAGATTCAGCATATCCTAAGAGCCTTCACTAAAAAGGAGGATACAGTTGGGAGCCTGTTGGGGAGCTCTTGGTGGATATACCATTCTGGGGTCTGGTGGCCCTCTTCTCACAGCTTTACAAGGCAGCGCCTGAGAGGGGACTCTATGTAAGGGCTCCAACCCCACATTTCCCCTCTGCAGTGCCCTAGCAGAGGTTCTCCATTAGGTCTCTGCCTCTGCAGCAGGCTTTTCCATACATCCTCTGAAATCCAGGTGGAGACTCCCAAGCCTCAACACTTGCACTGTGTGCAACTGCAGGCTTAACACCACGTGAAGCCACCAAGGCTTACGACTTGCACCCTCTGAAGCAACAGCCCGAGCTGTACCTGGGTCCCTTTGAGCCACAGCTGGATCTGGAGTGGCTGGGATGCAGGGAGCAGTGTCCTGAGCCTGTGCGGAGCAGTGGGAGCCTCGGGCATGGCCCATGAAATCCTGGCTGTGTCACTTATCAGCAACTGGATCTTGAACCGATTGTTTAACTTTCACGGCCTTTAGATTTTAAACCATGTAATGGGGATAGTACTTCCCTTTCAGGGTTATTGTGTGGAATATATAAAATAGTAACAGCAAATAATAGTAAGCAGTCATATTGCATGCCAGGAACATTCTGAACACTCTACATGTACTGATTCAGTTAATACTTACAACAATCTTATAAGGTATGTACTATTATCTCCCCTTTAAAGATAAGAAAACTGAGGTACATAGAGGTTAACTAATTTGATCAAATTTATTCAATCAGTAAACAACAAGGCTGAGATTTAAACTCAGGCATTTTGAGCCCAGAATCTATGCCCCAAATTGCTTTGTATGGGACCAAGGAAGAGGTCAACAGATAATAGTCATTATTTTGCTGCTGTTGTGGTTGTTATAAGGTCAAATCCATGTGATTTGAGGACACTAAAATAGAACCGTGCCTCCAAGTGTTCAATTATATGGTTGGGGTAGATTAAAATACAGCTGCTAATATTTTAAAATATTTGTTCAGCATTTACACAGAGGAAAATCTGCATGCTGGACTGGAGAGTGTGAAGAAGTTGAACCAAAGACATCAATCAATGTGTTTTCCTGTCATCCAGGACAATTCAGTCCTGGTTGCAAACTTGAGAAATTCACCAAGCAAAAGAAAAGTTCTGTTGTCATGTGCATCTCTTCTTCTTAGAGGCTGTGTGTCAACTGTCTTGTTCATGTCTATGCTCATTCCAGGCATCTTGTCATCTTTCTTCCAACCACATTTGATACTGTCCCAGACAAGTATTCTGTTAAATGCCATTTATGCATCTGGTAACATTTCTAGGAGTGTGACAGTGTGCCTGATGCACTTGTTGCCTGGGTAGCTGCCTAGCTGGCCTGCCCCTTAGTACAAACTGAAGTTGATCCCCAACTGAGGCCTCCAGGTAAAGTCTGAATTCATCTGAACAGTGGAAGAGGAAGGACAGCATCCAAATCCTGCCCCACCCTATACACACAGCACATTAGATGCCAGCAGCTATCTCCAGTGAGGGTAGATAATTTGTTAGATTATATCGAACACAGAGTTAAAAGTTGGGGTATTGAGTGGGGCAGTGCAGAGGAAAAGGTGGAAGATTGAGGAAACTAAGCTAGAAAGTCCTAAGCATCAGCAATTTTTCTTTTGTTAATAATCTGAAAATTTTTGGCCGAGGAACTAGAAGCCTTTATTTCATATCTCTTTCAGAGTTTAAAAATCTTCACATCTACCCGTTCCATTTGCCCAAAGAAAAGGATGCTTTAAGTGACTAAATGACAGAGACTGCTTATGTTCCTTCTTAGGGCCTGGATGTAACAATGCCAGGGCTGTCAGCAAAGCCTAAATGAGTCCATCTTTCCTAACGTGGACTTGCGGCAATTCCGTCATGGTAGTTTACATGTGTGTCATTGGATTGACTACAAAGGTTTGAATCATGTCTCTCAATGAATGAGGATTCAACCTAAAATATGAAACTGTTGTAAACTAAACAGGCTGTAAATTAAAAATTTTACTTACAGGCATTTAGAAATTAATTCTCATGTGCTCAAGTATTTTCATGTTTATGCTACATTATATGATAAAAACCTATTTTTACTAACTTATTTGGCTTATTAGTAGCAATTGTCTATTAATGAACGCCAAGCTGGATATTCCTTGGAGGCAAACAGTGCACTGAATTCTCTCTATCCCAAGGTACAAACACATAGTAGATGCTCATTAAATGTTTATTGGATAATAGGAGGAATTATTGTCTTTTCTTTTGTATGCAATATATTTTCAAGTGGTTAAGTTATAATCCTTGTAAAATATTGCTATTCAGACTTTCCATGAAGTCATATTTTACTTTAAGCTATACTCTACCCTGCCAATATTTTCAAACAGTAAACTTTCATAGAATTTACACAACTGCTTCAAAACTTAGCAATTAAATTCACTTTTATTTCTATAAGAAGAGAATATAGACTTAAAGAATTTGATTAGTAAAGTTATAAGAACCCCTCCTCCAATTGATTCCATTATTGGTATTTTATAGGTAAGCTGGGGATCTTCAGGTGTGTTTATTCCCTATACAATTATCTGCCCTGTGGCATTGCTCTTTAGCAAAGGGTTAAAGCAGCTGTTTGTTCTCAGAGCATTTTGTTTTCTCCAAGATTTCCATTACTGCTATAAATTTTTCAGCGTGGCTTTTATGTAAATGCAGCAAGAAAGGCAAGACAGAAAAATTTATTTGTAAGCTTTAGGGGGAAAAATGAGGAATCTGAAACTGTTTATTGAAAATAAATGAATATGGAATGTAGAATGGAGGCCAAAGAAGAAATGAATATTTTGTCTAAGTACCACTTGAACAAACCCTCAGAGAGGCAGGTGGAGGCTAACAGGGACTGTTTCTGGGGCAACCAAGCATGCTTTTGGCTGCAGACAGGCCAAGGTCAAAACCCAAAGTCTTACTCAAAGAAGCAATAGATCCCACTGAAAGCCAAATCCTGGGCTGGTGGTCAGAAAACTCTGAATTGGTGTGTATCCTGTAGCAGGTCATTTGATGTCTCTACTGTCCTCGATTTGTCATAGAAACATTTCCATACCCCACCCACACTTCTGATAGGATGCTATTTTCAGTACTCCCTTGAAAGAATAAAGTAGGTATTATTCATATCTGTATACTCAAAGACTTCACACATAGGCAGTCATTAATACATTATGTTATGTGGAAGAATTTGAGAACCTTTAAGTATGAAGTGCTTTGTCAGTACTCTGCTTTTGAATACAGGTTATCATTCAGGTATAGTGACATCAACAGATCAGGAGATGACTACCAGTGGAAAGAATTTGCTACTCACAGATGCCAAGGAAGGTGCATGCCACATTAAGAGGTGGGGACGGGTGGGGAAGGGGACATACAGGAAGGCACCAAGGTAGCTCAGGAGGCAGAGGGAATGAAGGGAAAACATGGGCAAAAGGCTTTATTGTGGTTTCAGTGGGAAGAAATATGTGAGGCAGGATAAGAAGGCTTAGGATTGGCCCATCTGAATAATTTTAATAGGTTCTGGGGGCGAAGGACTGTTCCTATTAGTCTGGTATCTGGCCCCAGGGAGATTAGAACAGAAATAGTAGCCAGGAATGTGAGAGCCTAATAGAATAGAGGTGACTGGATTAAAGTCATGGGTTAGGGAGCAGTCCCTCCAGGACCAGCAAGTCCCCAAGATGTCAAAGCATAAGAAAACAAAAAACATTATTAATATACTTTGCATATACTCTTTTTAGGTAAACATCAAATCTATTTTACTGTATATTTTTATAGAACAAAAGTAAGGCTCAACATGATTTGAAACTGAGCCATGGTTACACGGTAGTTGGAAGGACCAAAATTGACAACTAGGTTTCTATAAATCCAAAGGGCATGTCTTCTAGTTCTGACATGCTGCCTCCTATGTCTACTGTTTCCAGTTTGGATTGCAATATACCTCTCCTAGCTACAGGCACACAGCTAACACACACACACACACACACACACACACACACACACTCACACACACATACTCATTCACATATCAGTGTAGAATTTCTAGACTGGCAAGATAGTTCTGACAATAACCCAAACTTTAGATTCATATGGTGGAAGGAAGATTTGCATGGGAATGAGGATATTTAGCAATTAATTCTGTTTGTCACCCATATGTTGTGGACCTTGAAAGGTCATTCGGCCCACGGAGGCTGAGCACAATCCTTTCCACATAGTAGATGGTCAGATGCTCTCCAAATTGACTTAGGTCTTAGTTTCCCTCCCAGTAACAGGAAGAAATTAAAATAGATATGTTTCAAGGTGATTTATATTATTAAAAATAATAATCATCTGATATGTTACAATGCCTGAAAAACCTAATATTTTACCTGAAAGAAGAGTCAACCAAAAATTATATTATCCCTGCTAGCTTATCCCCCTTCCCTGCTTACAGATCAGCAAGATTGGGTGAGCCTGGTTTCACCAGGCCAGAGTTTATGACTAAATGTGTGAGACATCCTGGGCTGTTAGGAATGAGCCACTTGGGCAGGTGGGCAGCCCGGGTGCAATGTCACCAGGAGCCCCAAAGCCTGCTTCTGTAAGAAACACTGTTACACATGCGATTACAGGAAGTCGTTTGGCACTGAGCAGCCCTATTGAGTCATCACTCTTGTTCTTATAGGAGACTTGATATTTCCTCTTTTTAATTAAAAAAAGAAACATGCTGGCATTCCATAAATAACATCAGTGATGAAAAAAAAAAAAAAAAAGGCAAGGCACAAAGGAAGGAGAAACTGGAATAGCTTCACCCTAGCAAGGCTCGTCTTCCTTAAACTGTCTCCTCTGTCCTCAGCTCAGCAACACCCACAGATCACTGCTGCTGGACAGCATCTCCCCTGCCCTTGTGGGAGCTAGAGGAATGAAGGGAGGACAAAAAAAGAGGGGGGCTTCTTTCAAATCTTTTACTCATGGAAATAGAAAGAAAAAGCCATTGATCATTTGAATTGGAACTTGCACTGTCTCTGTGTTACATCATTAGGTTGAGTTTGGAGACAGAGCAAAGGTTAGGAAGTGAGAGGTTGACTTTGGACATTTTTTTTTTTTTTTTTTTGAGATGGAGTCTCACTTTGTTGCCCAGACTGGAGTGCAGTGGCATGATCTCAGCTCACTGCAAGCTCCCCCTCCCAAGTTCATGCCATTCTCCTGCTTCAGCCTCCCGAGTAGCTGGGACTACGGCTGCCCACCACCACACCCAACTTTTTTTTTTTTTTTTTGTATTTTTAGTAGAGATGGGGTTTCACTGTGTTAGCCAAGATGGTCTCAATCTCCTGACCTCGTGATCTGCCTGCCTCGGCCTCCCAAAGTGCTGGGATTACAGGCGTGAGCCACCGTGCCCGGCTGACTTTGGACATTTTTATTGCTGTTGAGGAGTTAATGGGGCACAATCCAGTGTAAAAAGTCCTAGAGTTTTCTCCTAACTTTGCCATTATTTGTCCTGTATGACCTTGGGCCAAAATCTTCATCGTTCTGAACTTTGATTTTTATATGCATTATACAAAAGGCTAATCCCGAGTTATTCCTTTGCTCATTCTACAGTCACTCTTATATCTTTGACTGTGTGCAAAGCACAGGGCTAAAAGTTTCCTTTAGGGAACTCAGGGCCTTGAGGGGATGGGGTACAGTCGATGAGATTTTGTGCACTTTCCTAATGTCCTAGTGAATTACTCACTCCAAAGAGGCTGTATGATTCAGAATCCCTTCCAGATCTCATGGTCTGGGATCTGTGAGGGAGGTGACTTTGTTAATTCTCTTGGGCTCCCAGCAATGTTTTGAAATAGTAATTCATTAGATCATCTAATCTTTTAAAGTAATGAAACCTTTCTAAAATAGAATCATATGTACAATTCCAATACATAAATCGGTCAGTAATAAAGCTGCTTTGGCCAAAACTGAGGCAGAAGGTGTGGAGTTTCTTGCTTGAGCCGTCTCTGGAACACCTTCCTCCTAATCCTTTGGCAGTTGTAGAAGACAATTTTAAAACCATTGCTTTATTACCTTTCAAAGAAATTTGCAAGTAAACAAAGTTTTCCAAGATAAATAGAGCCTTGGCACCTGAAGAAGGATGAGTTTGAGCAAAATACATGGTCCTCAGCCCTTGCCCTGCTTTTTGTTTCTCTGGTGTATTGGTGGAGGCCCATGTCATGTGTGAACTGGTTCATAGGACCTCAAGACAAGCCAAGGGCCTAAGAACCAAATGGTAGAGGCTCAGCAGGAAAGTTGTCTCCATGCCATGGGCAGGAGAGGCCCCATTCTGCCAGCTTAATCCTCAACTCCCACATGGTAAGAGCAAAGCAACAAAATGAAGTCTGCCTTGGTTTTATTGAGAAAACGGCCCAGGAGATATTTAATAGAGAGAGGTTGGAGGTACGAGAACAAACCATTTCCTATATTCTGAGTTCTTTAAGGGAAGGATCCATGCCAACTTTTTAATTGTATCTTCCACAGTTTCTAGAGAGGCGTATGTAGTAAATGGAGACAATACATATTATGATGGAATAAATGAGTTAATAATACACATACTCTGTTTCAAAAATATTATAGAAAAATCAACAAATTTGGATGGTATCCACCCACAAGGTTAGAAAAAAAAAATGTATTGTAAAATTATAAATTTGGGGCCATGACATATTGATCTTTAAATGCCAACATCTAGCATAGAGTCTAACACATAATAGGCTATTTTAGACCAGTTAGACTGGTGTGGTGGTCTTTAATGATACTCTGAATGCACAGTAAGATTGTACTTTCTGTCCTTGATTAGGGCCATATGACCAAATCTGTCCAATGAGTGGTGAGTGAGTAATGACGTGTGTGACTCTCTGGCTGATTGTTCAATGGCTGATGTAAGACTCTCCAGGACTCTTTTCTCTGTATCAGGCTGACCAGTAATAATGCAGACAGTGGCTGCTCCATTAGTCTGGGTCCCAGAGAGAGGGTAACAAAGTGAGTACAATATTGGAGAATATTCCTCAGACAACCTTCAATGATGAAGTAATATGAGTAAGAAACATTTGTGGTTTAAACTACTGGGTTTTTAAGAAACCAAATTGTAACCTAGCTTATCCTAATTGATATAGCTAGGCTACAATAATAAATAGATCCGAGTACTTAACTGCTTAGTAAAATAGAAGTTTAATTTCTGCTCACTAATTGTTCCATGTTGGTAGGTGGGAGTGGAGGGCACACTGGTCTACAGTTACTCATGACCAGGAGGTTGGCCACTTTGCCATATTAAATGGTTTTCGAGGTCACACAGTGGGTCTCCCCATTTCAGTTATATCATTTTACAGTCGAGCCACATGACTACACCTAATTGCAGAGAAGGTGGAAAAACATATAGCTGTACCCAGGAGGAGGAAGTTGATTTTGGTCAACAGCAGTATTTCTCACATAGGGATTCAATAAGTACTTATTGTGGGGTGGGGGGGCGCCCAAGGTGGCCAAATAGGAACAGCTCCAGCCTCTAGCTCCCAGCGTGAGCCACACAGAAGATGGGTGATTTCTGCATTTTCAACTGAGGTACTGGGTTCATCTCACTGGGGCATGTCGGACAGTTGGTGCTAGTCAGTGGGTACGGATCAACCACTGAGAGCCAAAGTAGGGCGAGGCATCACCTCACCTGGGAAGTGCAAGGGGGAAGGGAATTCCTTTTCCTAGCCAAGGGAAACTGAGACACAACACATGGAATTTCGGGTAACTCCCACCCTAATACTGTGCTTTACCAAGGGTCTTAGCAAACGGCACACCAGGAGATTATGTCCCACACCTGGCCCGGAGGGTTCCAAACCCGCGGAGCCTCCCTCATTGCTAGCACAGCAGTCTGAGATCTAACTGCAAGGCAGCAGCAAGGCTGGGGGAGGGATGCCCGCCATTGCTGAGGCTTAAGTAGGTAAACAAAGCCGCTGGGAAGCTTGAATTGGGTGGAGCTCACAGCATCTTAAGGAGGCCTGCCTGCCTCTATAGACTCCACCTCTGGGGACCGGGCATAGCTAAACAAAAAGCAGCAGAAACCTCTGCAGAGGTAAATGTCCCTGTCTGACAGCTTTGTAGAGAGCAGTGGTTCTCTCAGAATGGAGGCTGAGATCTGTGAACGGACAGACTGCCTGCTTAAGTGGGTCCCTGACCCCTGAGTAACCTAACTGGGAGACATCCCCTACTAGGTGCAGACTGGCATCTCACACCTCACAGAGCTGGGTACACCTCTGAGATGAAGCTTCCAGAGCAAGAATCAGACAGCAACACTCACTGTTCAGCAATATTCTATCTTCTGCAGCCTCTGCTGCTGATACCCAGGCAAACAGGGTCTGGAATGGACCTCAAGCAAACTCCAACAGACCTGCAGCTGAGGGTCCTGACTGTTAGAAGGAAAACTAACAAACAGAAAGGACACCCACACCAAAACCCCGTCAGTACGTCACCATCACCAAACACCAAAGGCAGATAAAACCAAAAGATGGGGAAAAAGCAGTGCAGAAAAGCTGGAAATTCAAAAAATCAGAGCGCATCCCCCCCGCCAAAGGAACGCAGCTCATCACCAGCAACAGAAGAAAGCTGGACGGAGAATGACTTTGACGAGTTGAGAGAAGAAGCCTTCAGTTGATCAAACTTCTCAGAGCTAAAGGAGGAACTACGTGCCCAGCGCAAAGAAACCAAAAACCTTGAAAAAAGAATGGAAGAATGGATAACTAGAATAATCAATGCAGAGAAGACCATAAATGAACTGATAGAGATGAAAACCATGACACAAGAACTACTTGACAAATGCACAAGCTTCAGTAACTGACTTGATGAACTGGAAGAAACAGTATCAGTGATTGAAGATCAAATGAATGAAATGAAGCGAGAAGGGACGTGTAGCGAAAAAAAGAGTAAAACAAAATGAACAAAGCCTCCAAGAAATATGGGATTATGTGAAAAGACCAAATCTACGTCTGATTGGTGTACCTGAAAGTGATGGGGAAAATGGAACCAAGTTGGAAAACACTCTGAAGGATATCATCCAGGAGAACTTCCCCAGCCTAGTAAGGCAGGCCAACATTCAAATTCCGAAAATACAGAGAACGCCACAAAGATACTCCTCGAGAAGAGCAACTCCAAGACATATAATTGTCAGATTCACCAAAGTTGAAATGAAGGAAAAAATGTTAAGGGCAGCCAGAGAGAAAGGTTGGGTTACCCACAAAGTGAAGCCCATCAGACTAATAGCAGATCTCTCCACAGAAACTCTACAAGCCAGAAGAGAGTGGGGGCCAATATTCAACATTCTTAAAGAAAAGAATTTTCAACCCAGAATTTCATATCCAGCCTAACTAAGTTTCATAAGTGAAGGAGAAATAAAATCCTTTACAGACAAGCAAATGCTGAGAGATTTTGTCATCACCAGGCCTGCCCTACAAGAGAACCTGAAGGAAGCACTAAACATGGAAAGGAATAAGAGGTACCAGCCATTGCCAAAACATGTCAAAATTTAAAGTCCATCGATGCTAGGAAGAAACTGCATCAACTAGCGAGCAAAATAACCAGCTAATATCATAATAACATGATCAAGTTCACACATAACAATATTAACCTTAAATGTAAATGGACTAAATGGTCCAATTAAAAGACATAGACTGGCAAATTGGATAAAGAGTCAAGACCTATCAGTTTGCTGTATTCAGGAGACCCATCTCACATGCAGAGACACTCATAGGCTCAAAATAAAGGGATGGAGGAAGATCTACCAAGCAAATGGAGAACAAAAAAAGGCAGGGGTTGCAATCCTAGTCTCGGATAAAACAGACTTTAAACCATCAAAGATCAAAAGAGACAAAGAAGGCCATTACATAATGGTAAAGGGATCAATTCATCAGGAAGAGCTAACTATCCTAAATATATATGCACCAAATACAAGACCATGCAGATTCATAAAGCAAGTCCTTAGAGACTTACAAAGAGACTTAGACTCCCATTCAATAATAATGGGATACTTTAACACCCCACTGTCAACATTAGACAGATCAACGAGACAGAAAGTTAACAAGGATATCCAGGAATTGAACTCAACTCTGCACCAAGCAGACCTAATAGACATCTACAGAACTCTCTACCCCAAATCAACAGAATATACATTCTTCTCAGCACCACATTGCACTTATTCTAAAATTGACCACATAGTTGGAAGTAAAGCACTCCTCAGCAAATGTACAAGACAGAAATTATAACAAACTGTCTCTCAGACCACAGTGCAATCAAACTAGAACTCAGGACTAAGAAACTCAATCAAAACAGCTCAACTACATGGAAACTGAACAACCTGCTCCTGAATGACTACTAGGTACAGAACAAAATGAAGGCAGAAATAAAGATGTTCTTTGAAACCAATGAGAAAAAAGATACAACATACGAGAATCTCTGGGACACATTTAAAGCAGTGTGTAGAGGGAAATTTATAGCACTAAATGCCCATAAGAGAAAGCAAGAAATGTCTAAAGTTGACACTCTAACATTACAATTAAAAGAACTAGAGAAGCAAGAGCAAACACATTCAAAAGCTAGCAGAAGGCAAAAAATAACTAAGATCAGAGCAGATCTGAAGGAGATAGAGACGCAAAAAACCCTCCAAAAAAATCAATGAATCCAGGTTTTTTGAAAAGATCAACAAAATTGATAGACCACTAGCAAGACTAATAAAGAAGAAAAGAGAGCGGAATCAAATAGACACAATAAAAAATGATAAAGGGGATATCACCACCGACCCCACAGAAATACAAACTACCATCAGAGAATACTATAAACACTTCTATGCAAATAAACTAGAAAATCTAGAAGAAATGGATAATTTCCTGGACACTTACACTTTCCCAAGACTAAACCAGGAAGAAGTTGAATCCCTGAATAGACCAACAGCAGGCTCTGAAATTGAGGCAATAATTAATAGCCTACCAACCAAAAAAAGTCCAGGACCAGATGGATTCACAGCTGAATTCTACCAGAGGTACAAGGAGGAGCTGGTACCATTCCTTCTGAAACTATTCCAACCAATAGAAAAAGAGGGAAACCTCCCTAACTCATTTTATGAGGCCAACATCATCCTGATACCAAAGCCTGGCAGAGGCACAACAAAAAAAGAGAATTTTAGACCAATATCCCGATGAACATCGATATAAAAATCCTCAATAAAATACTGGCAAACCGAATCCAGCAGCACATCAAAAAGCTTATCCACCGTGATCAAGTGGGCTTCATCCCTGGGATGCAAGGCTGGTTCAACATATGCAAATCAATAAACATGATCCAGCATATAAACAGAACCAAAGACAAAAACCACATGATTATCTCAATGGATGCAGAAAAGGCCTTTGATAAAATTCAACAGCCCTTCTTGCTAAAAACTCTCAATAAATTCGGTATTGATGGAATGTATCTCAAAATAATAAGAGCTATTTATGACAAACCCACAGCCAATATCATACTGAACGAGCAAAAACTGGAAGCATTCCCTTTGAAAACTGGCACATGACAGGGATGCCCTCTCTCACCACTCCTATTCAACATAGTGTTGGACGTTCTGGCTAAGGCAATCAGGCAAGAGAAAGAAATAATGGGTATTCAGTTAGGAAAAGAAGATATCAAATTGTCCCTGTTCGCAGATGACATGATTGTATATTTAGAAAACCCCATTGTCTCAGCCCAAAATCTCCTTAAGTTGATAAGCAACTTTAGCAAAGTCTCAGGATACAAAATCAATGTGCAAAATCACAAGCATTCTTATACACCAGTAACAGACAAACAGAGAGCCAAATCATGAATGAACTTCCATTCACAATTGCTTCAAAGAGAATAAAATACCTAGGAATCCAAATTACAAGGGATGTAAAGGACCTCTTCAAGGAGAACTACAAACCACTGCTTAGCGAAATAAAAGAGGACACAAACAAATGGAAGAACGTACCATACTCATGGATAGGAAGAATCAATATTGTGAAAACGGCCATACTGCCCAAGGTAATTTATAGATTCAATGCCATCCCCATGAAGCTACCAATGACTTTCTTCACGGAATTGGAAAAAACTGCTTTAAAGTTCATATGGAAAACTGGCTAGCCATAAATAGAAAGCTGAAACTGGATCCTTTCCTTACTCCTTATACGAAATTTAATTCAAGATGGATTAGAGACTTAAATGTTAGACCTAATACCATAAAAACCCTAGAAGAAAACCTCGGTGTTACCATTCAGGACATAGGCATGGGCAAGGACTTCATGTCTGAAACACCAAAAGCAACAGCAACAAAAGCCAAAATTGACAAATGGGATCTAATTAAACTAAAGAGCTTCTGCACAGCAAAAGAAACTACCATCAGAGTGAACAGACACCCTAGAGAATGGGAGAAAAATTTTGCAATCTACTCATCTGACAAATGGCTAATATCCAGAACCTACAAAGAACTCAAACAAATTTACAAGAAAAAAACAAACAACCCCATGAAAAAGTGAGCAAAGGATATGAACAGACACTTCGCAAAAGAAGACATTCATACAGCCAACAGACACATGAAAAAATGCTTATCATCACTCGCCATCAGAGAAATGCAAGTCAAAACCACAATGAGATACCATCTCACACCAGTTAGAATGGCAATCATTAAAAAGTCAGGAAACAACAGGTGCTGGAGAGGATGTGGAGAAATAGGAACACTTTTATACTGTTGGTGGGACTGTAAACTAGTTCAACCATTGTGGAAGACAGTGTGGCGATTCCTCAAGGATCTAGAACTAGAAATACCATTTGACCCAGCCATCCCATTAGTGGGTATATACCCAAAGGATTATAAATCATACTACTATAAAGACACATGCACACGTATGTTTATTGTGGCACTATTCACAATAGCAAAGACTTGGAATCAACACAAATGTCCATCAGTGACAGACTGGATTAAGAAAATGTGGCACATATACACCATGGAATACTATGCAGCCATAACAAAGGATGAGTTCATGTCCTTTGTAGGGACATGGATGCAGCTGGAAACCATTATTCTCAGCAAACTATCACAAGAACAGAAAACCAAACACCACATGTTCTCATTCATAGCTGGAAATTGAACAATGAGATCACTTGGACACAGGAAGGGGAACATCACATACCGGGGCCTATTGTGGGGAGTGGGGAGTGGGGAGGGATAGCATTAGGAGATATACCTAATGTAAATGACGAGTTAATGGGTGCAGTACACAAACATGGCGCATGTATACATATGTAACAAACCTGCATGTTGTGCACATGTACCCTAGAACTTAAAGTATAATAATAATAAAAAAATAAGCACTTATTGAAGAACAGAATAAATGAACATACATAAATGCAAATGAAAGGCTAGAATGCTAAGGGCTTTTTGAATTTACAGACCACTGAATCATTTTATCTAAGCAGACATGTACAAAACCATTGATGGCTGGCCGGGCGCGGTGGCTCAAGCCTGTAATCCTAGCACTTTGGGAGGCCGAGACGGGCGGATCACGAGATTAGGAGATCAAGATCATCCTGGCTAACACCGTGAAACCCCGTCTCTACTAAAAAGTACAAAAAACTAGCTGGGTGAGGTGGCGGGCGCCTGTAGTCCCAGCTACATGGAAGGCTGAGGCAGGAGAATGGCGTAAACCTGGGAGGGGGAGCTTGCAGTGAGCTGAGATCCGGCCACTGCACTCCAGCCTGGGCAACAGAGCAAGATTCCGTCTCAAAAAACAAACAAACAAACAAACAAACAAAAAAACCATTGATGGCACCACAAAACCCTTCACAGCCTCTATTCTCTAACCTAGTGTTTAAGTTTCTACTTTTCTGAACCCAGTCTACACTTCATGACTGTCATATGCCTAGAGTGATATTCAAAATAGTTAACTTATAGGACAAGAGGTCTGTCCTGTCACAATAGATTTTGCCCAATGAATAAGAATGGATCCCAGTTGTAAATACTGGTAGAGTAGTCATATTAGGTAAACATGAGATCTGCCTCTTGCCACAATGACCATGTTGTCCAAACCAAAGATCAGGGTCAGAACATGTAGTCTAACAAGTATCAAGGTTTAAATATTAAATAATATAAATATTCAATTCATTATATTAAAATATATATTTAATTACATAAAATGCAAACTGTCCAAAATTATGCAGGATGAATAGCCATTGTGTTCATACTGCAAATTGGAATCCTTGTACTTCGCCAGCACATACCATATAAACAAAAGGTATAAACAAAAGGCTATGGAGGGAGGTAATCAGAGAAGATTTCAGAGGATGGGTGTCATTGAGCTAATCTGGAAAGGTAAGCCATATTTTGACAATCAGGGGTGGTAATGGTGGAAAGGACTTTGTAAACAGAAATGCCAGCATATGAGAAGTTTTGATCTTGCCTTTCTTGTGGCATTTATTCTGGTGTATTTTATATTCAATTTTTGTGACGATTTGTCTTATCCTCCCTGCCAGATTGTGAGATCCTTAAGGGCAGAGGAGAATTTCATTCTCTGCATCTCTTTTGTTTTCTGCAATTATCTATGAATCATCGGTATCTACTAAGCACCTATTGGCTATATAATAAAGGGTAGAATCATTCAACAGGGAACAAAATAAAGTTAAAATATGGTAGCACAGTTTCAGCCTTACTTAAGAATTCTGTACCTTCAGAAGTCAACCTTAGAGATCCATGCAGTTGAGGCAGAAAATAGCCACTGTCCCAGGCCCTTCCTTCCCACTACTTGTATCTACCCCCCCATCTTTGAGCTGTTTGTCAGTTTCTATCAGCCTTGCTCCCATGGGCACTGTCTTCCTCAGACACTGGTCTACCTTATTTGTCTCCTGGTCAACCTCATTCACTTCCTCTATTTTCTACAAACTCTAGGCCTCACTGCTTTATTTTTCTTCTCCTTGGCCTTCTTTTTCCTGACCTTTCTACTGATCAATGCATTTCTGGCCATGCTGGCAGCTGGATACACTCCTCATCCAGCTTGGCCCAGCTATCTCATTCTTGTGGTGTTTCTGAACAAATAAATTAGAACTTGGGAAAAGAGAAATAGAAGATGCAATTATTTCTACTTTCAAAAAGCCTTTGACTAAGTTATATACTAAGTGATTTTTTTTTTTTTTCCTAACAATATCACAGAATTAAAGAGATCTTTTTTCTTCGTAGCTAGGGAACTGGCATTGATCCAGGAATGATAGGATTAAAATAAATGGGCATGCTATGACAAAAGGGTAAGAGTAGGATCACCAAGATACTGATATTTAAAGTTATGGCTGAAGAAGAAGAAGAAATATCCAGTTAAATCTTCAAGTTTGCAGATAACAGAGAATGTATCCATACAGGAAGAGAAAACTCCTGGGTTGTACTTCCAAAAAACATCAGGAGAAACCAAGTGGAGGTAAAGAGGTGGAGGTCCATTTTGACATGAACAAGAAAAAAGTGATGACTTAAGAGAAAAAAAAAATCTACCTATACTCAAAGGACATAAGGCTCTTAATGATCATGAGAACTTGACAAGAGGATTTAGGAGACATTGTAATCATTCCCTGAAGAAAGCTTATGACCTTTAGGGGCAAAAAGATATTGAAATAAGACAGAAAACATTGCTGCACCCTCGTACAAGCCATAAATCTTTCACTCTTGGAATCCTGGATTCAGCTGGGGTTGCCTAACCTGTCCTCATTTTATAAACAATGAAGTAACACTGCAAAGCTCCAGAGAAAACAACAAAACTTATCAACAGGATGCAATACATGAAAATGAATCAGTAAGATTAGAACCATCTGGGAAGAAAAAAAATGTTGAGAGGGGATGTGTTTTGAATCCTTTAAAAGACTAGAGTTTAAAAAATGGTGTCATATAAAGTATCTATCAACTGTAAAGTGTATACATATGAAGTATGACCTTCGGAATCTTAAAAATATAAAATTGAAACCGATAAGTCAGTGTTTGTCAATATTTGATTTTTCATTATTTCATTCTCCTGAAGAGTTATTGAGCACCTACTATGTGCCTAGCATTCAACTCAGCTCTCAGAATACCTAGATAAATAAGATGTGGTTCTGCCCTTGATGGGAAATTTAATCAAAGAGAGAAAACCACAGAAAACTAGGCATGATTGCATTATTTAAACCATGTGGTAATGAGAGCAAGGGGTCACTGGACTTCACAGTGGAAGTGACATTTGATCTGGGATTTGAAGAATGAGTACAATTATGTCATCAGGCAAAGTGGAAAATAATATTTCAGATACAGAAAAAGAACATTAAAAATATATGGGGATATGAAAACAGGTGGTCTATTAAAAGATATGTGAAGGACTAAAGGGGAATTAGCAACTTGGGCCCATCCCAGGTGAGAAGAGCCTTTAAAAGCAACACCAAGAGGTATTATGAGTGGCCCAGTCATTGGAGTTTTTAAGGAGTGAAATAACACAATCGGATTGGCATTTCGGAAATGTAGCTCAACATTTGTTACCCTATGGGAGTAATGCATCCTAGAAAATATCTATGTTCAAAAATGTTTTCATGAATTAATAAATAATAGAAAATTAGAAGAATTCACGGGAGACCCCAACTCTTTTTGAGGCCAACAACACTAGAATGCTAGGGCAGAATAACAAATGGCTTTATCCTTGCCAAGCACCAGTCAGGGCCTAAGCAATTCGGAGTGTGCAGTTTTCCACACCACTTGATCATCTCGAATAAAGCCTTCTCACGCTGAGTGTGTCCATGAGGGTATTAGAAAACTAGAAACCCTCTTACAAAAAGGAAGCACTGCCCTGCTCCAGCAATGAACTTTTGGGAACCTGAGTGACCTTTGCCCAGCACTGCAGTATCACCTGTGAGATTTCACATGGCTGTGCTGCTGCTGTTCAAACCCCATCAGAGCTGCAGCAAATACAAAGGCAGCAGAGTAACAATCAGTAAGGAATCATCTATCATATGACAAAGAAGCTGGTACAAGGGTACAAAGTAAAACCACCTGGCTACTAACCTAGGACTTAAAAAAAAAAAAAATGTAGAGCACCTCCATGTATCTGCAATAGATCCCAAGTCTGTTTCTGGATTTTTTCTTTTTTTTTTTTTTTTTTTTGAGATAGGAGCTTACTCTGTCACCCAGGCTGGAGTGCAATGGTGCAATCATAGCTCACTGCAGCCTCAAACTCCTGTGTTCAAGCAATCCTCCTGCCTAGCCTCTCAAAAAGCTGAAACTACAGGCATACACCACTATACCCAGATAATTTTTTAATTTTTTTTTTTTTTGTAAAGTTAGGGTCTCACTATATTGCCCAGGATGACCTCAAACTCTTGGCCTTAAGTGATTCTCCTCCCTCGGCTTCCAAAAGCACTGAGCCACTGTATCCAGCCTGTTTCTGCAAGTATTTTCAGCAATAGTTAGAACAGTTGCTTGGTTAAGATAGAAGCTGGAGAAAAACCAAAGGATTTTCATTCTGCTTAAAAAGAAAAGAGATTAGCATTTAAAAGTTTTCATATTCACACTGGGGTCAGAGAAGTGAGAGGGTTTATGAGGAAAATTTAGAATAGAAAGCTGAGCTAGGATCAGTAATGGATCATGAAAGGCATGAGAGATCCAGATGGAACAAGGAGAAAACTCGTCCCAAAGATAAAATATTTGCTTGTTGTTAACCTGTCTTACAGATTTATATTTCTGTTTATAGCTTACAAAATGCTTTTAACAGTTTATATAATTTTACCATTATAATCTCCATTTTTACAGATAGAGAAACCTGAAACTCCATGAGGTCAATGGTCCAGCCAAGTTAGCACAGCTAGTTAGCAGTAGGCTGGAACTGAGGAACAGATCTTCTGAGTCCTTTGTACTCTTTCCTCTGCTGCATCTCATACTGTGGTATGAGGTACCTCTGATTTTGTCATGCTCCTGGGCACTCAAGAAGACAGGCCTAGATGTGCATCATTGTTAAGATGTCTTAGGATGAATAAGAAAAATGGTAATAGATGGGGCTTCCTTCCTGGGGCTGAGAGCTGCTGGAAGGCTTTTGATGGTTTCAGGTGGCAGCAACAATCACTGGCACCAATTGCTTCAAAGTGCTTTAAAACTTCTGAAGGACAGAAGTATTCTTGGTCATGGAAATTGTGCGCTCAGATCTACAGTTCCCTCACTTTGACCAAGTACACCACTAATCACAGATAATGTTTATTAGTCCCTCTCTTACTATTCCCAGCAGACAAGGAAAGAACATTTTTCCAGGGGGAAACTGCAGAAAGCCAGCGAAGCAGGTGATCCAGCATCCCCTTGAAGGTCTTTGACAGATACGAATGTGTCACTTAACACCCTGAACCACCTGGATCCCTGTCCACAGGGTCTCGCCCATTCCCTCCTCCTGCTCTGTGCTGCTCTGCAGCACTGGACCTAGGATTGAGTACATGCGGATGGAGGACAATGGCTCACGGTGTCAGATGATTGTCCCTTTAGAAGACCAGGGGATAGCCTGGCAATGATGCTCAATGAATTTTTAAAAATCAATTTTTTATCAGCAGATGAATATTAACAGGGCTGTAAAATGATACCATTTTAAGCAAAGACATTACTGATTTCCTTTAATTTTGCTATAATAGACTCATTGATTCCATCTACCCCTACCAAGGGGTACTGTTTACTGCAGCCTGGCTCTTCACTTTGAAAAACGGGACATTTAGAAGCCGTCTTGAACAGGTCTGTTCTGTCCACACACATATACTTAGAGCTTTGGGTGCATTTAAATTGCTTTTTGCAGCAGTTGAAGGGATCAATAGCTCTTAGACTCTATAAGAGACGAATCATATACAAGATGGACATTTTAAGCTCTTTAGAAAATATATTCATGAGGTCGTCCAGTTTCCCCTGGTACCCAACTTTGCTGGTGACATTTATTAATGTTTTTGTAGCAAACAGGAGGCAGAGTTCTCCAAAGGCTCTCATCTCTGTGCTTCCAGAAAATATTGATTTTTTTTTTTTTTTTACAAGAATCGTTGGGGAGGGGGGTAAAAAACTGTTCAAAGCAAAAGCAAAATCTTACAAAAGAATAACTTAGCTCAAAGCTGGCTTGACAAAGTAATTCTATCTAAATAGCTTTGTGCCACTTGATAGAGACAATTTCTCCTTATTTTCCCTTTGAACAATTTCATAGTCTTCATGAGAGGCATGCTTTGAGAATATTATGTTCTTCATGGTAATGTAGGACTTTCTACTGAATCTTCTGACAAGAGAGAGAAGACAGTTTTACATTACTATGGATTTGGAAAGCAATTTTAAATTCCAATTAATTAGGGTTAATTAATTAGACATTTGGTAAAAACACTCTGAGATGCCAGGCTGAGGAGAAAAAAATAACTGCTTCGTGATGGCTGTTTTAAAGAAAAGGCTGGAATCCATTAGAAAGCTCAGTCTGGCTCAGAGAGGCCTGGAAGTACTGGGGGTACATGACTGAATTGGAGAGAAATCAGATACTAGAATTTCTTCCTCCAAAAAAGGAAAAAAAATAATTATACTGACTCTTTTGTTAAATTTATGTTTTATAAGACTTCAGACAATAGAAGACTATGTCTGGGCAAGCTGGCTGTGACAGTGGTCAGAGGAAGGGGTGCCCAGGTATCCACTTAGCTGTGCACATTAGAGACATCTAGGTGCCGAGCCCCATGTAAGGCTGGGGAGATCACAGTGGGAGAAATAAGCCTCTTCACATTGTTTTCAGTCCTGAGCTGATATTGCAACCAGTGGCTCACATAGTCCACAAAAGAATGATTTTTTTGTCTACAAAGTGTTTTTGTAATTAGTTGTTCATGTTTAGAAATAAGGAAGCTTCACATGGAAATCCAGATATTTAGCTTGTCTTGAAAAATTATTACATATGACAACACTAGACAGTATTCCTGAATCTCCTATAGCTCAGCAGTGACATTCCCTTTAAATCAATCATGCATGCTCCAGTGCCCCAGCCCCTTTACTCATATATTACCCACCATCCCTCCTGTGGGCACTGACTTTGTCATAGTCATTGTAGATACACACAGAGAATGGGCAAATGCATGTGTCCATTGCACCGAGCGAGGATGGAGTGAGACTTGTGCCTGAACACTTGGAAATCCTGGCTAAACCATTGTGGCTGTTTTTGTATTCCCTGCATATTTTTGCATTCCCCACATTCATTTGGTCTTCTTTGACATTGTTTCAGTACTACTGAAGACCTTCGTTTTCCTCAAGAATCCCCTATCCCTATAAAATCCTTTCCAATCACCACCTATTATTGGTAATAACAGGCTACCTAGGGTGCTTCTTGGCTCTAACCCTGGAAGCTCTAACCATCTTGAACAGGGGACGATACTTCCTGACCCACATATACACCTGTGTTAAGCAGTGGTCACAGGAAGGGAGGCTAAGTAGTGGTGTCTAACTTTCCAGCAAGTCTGCTGCTCTTTGCCTAGCTGGTAATTCTTGCCCATGAAGCTTCAGTTAAATGCCAGCTTCCTGGAGAATCCATCCATGATCACCTGCTCAAGCCCCTTCTCAGTTTCCCACTATCACATATCCTTAACATACTGGTTTCATAGCACTTGATACAAAATAGAATTGGGTTGTTTGTTTGTTTTTTCATTATTTTTAAAGGCTTTCTACCCATCAAGAATGTGAGCTCGTAAGGGAAGAGAGCATATTTGTCTTGCTCCTCATTATATCTCCATGCATGGTGTAATGCCTGATATACAGAGGTCACTTAATATTTGCTAAACTAGGTGGCTGAGATGGCCAACTAGAAGGAGCTAGTGTGTGTGGCTCTCATGGAGAGGAACAGAAGGGGTGAGTAAATACAGCACCTTCAACTAAAACATCCAGGAACAGGCATTAGGGCTAATCAAGGAAGCAACTCAACCCACAGAGAACGGGGAAAAAGGAGGCAGGACAACAGCCCACCCAGGAGAGACAGGGAGCCAAGGGAACCTCCCCCAACCCAGGGAAGCAATGAGTAAACATGTGACCTTGGGAATCTATGCTTCTCCCACAAATTTTTGCAACTTTCAGGTCAGGAAACCCATTCCACCAGGGCCTTCAGTCTGACACACAGAGTTCCATGGAGCCTCAGCAGAGCAGCTGCTCAGGCACACACAGAGGCCTGGGAGCTTTAGATACTCAGGCTCTTCAGGCTTCCTGGCAAAAGCAGCTGCAACTCTGGCAAAGCAGGAGGTTAGATCCCCGTACATATCCCTGGGAAGAGGCTGAATCCAGGGGGCCGAGCAGCGACAGTCTACAGGCCCTACTTCCATGGCGCCTCACAGGATAAGATCCACTTGCTTGGAATTCCAGTCAGCCACAGTAGCAGCATTGTGCCTCCCTGATAGGGAGCTCCCAGGGAGAAAAGTGGGCTGTCATCTTTACTGTTTGGGCAACTTAACTGTTCCAGCCTTTGGGCTTTGGAGTGTCTGAGGTGACCAGGGACTGAAGTGGACCCCCAGAACAGCACATCTGCTCTAAGAAAATGTGGCCAGACTACTTTTATAAGCAGACCCCCAATCCCATTCCTCCTCACTGAGCAAGATCTCCCAACCAGGGTCTCCAGCCACCTTCTACAGATGCATTCAGGCCAGCAGCAGCTCCATACCTCCCTGGGACCAAGATCCCAGAAGGAGGGGCAGGCTGCTATCTCTGCTGTTTTGCAGCCTTCACTGCTGATACCTCCAGGTCCTGGAAAATCTGAGGCGACTAAGGACTGGAGCGAACCCCCAGCATACTGAAACAGTCCTGTAGAAAAGTGGCCAGACTGTTAGATGGGTACTCGTTCCCCTATCTCCTTCACAGGTCCTCCGGGCCTGGGCCTCCAGCCACCTCCCACCTAATGAAACAGTAGCAACTTGGCAACTCTCTGGACAGAGCCTCCAGGGGCAACTGAAAGCCTCTCTGCTACTGCCTCTGCAATGGAATTTTCCTTGCCACCCTTGGACTAACAAAGGAGCAAAGACCCTAAGTGCTTTATCTGCACCTCCAATAAGCTGTAGTCTACCCAAGGAGAGGAGGCTAGTCTATCTCCCATGGGTCCCACACACCTTCCACTGCTCATCACTAGACAGGGAACCCCTGGCTTGGGCCCACAGTACAGACCCTTCATCCTGGGTTGATTGCACTGAGCAACTGCTCACATGCATCTCTCTGGGGTGGAGCCCTTGGGCGAAAAGCAGAGTGATAGGGCAGCAAGCCAGCTGATATGCAGCCCGGAGGGCTTGGTATGGGGGCATCTGTAGTGCAGCATGGCCAGGAATGGCCATCCCCCTAGGTTTGACTCGCTCCCATAAGAGACTTTAGCCACAGGGGAGCTGTTGGGCCTGATCTCTGCAGGACAGTCTTGCACATCAGACAGAGTTGGTTCGACCTGAGCATTCCTTGGTCTGCTGGCCTCTCCTTGGGCCCTAGCCTTGCCACACCTGCTTACAGGGCAGTCTTGGATTCCCTGCAGGCCCATGCCATAGCTTCTGCACTGCTGGACCAGCCTGACCAGTAGAGAGCTCCAGCGAGGTGGCCCCTATGGCCACACACCAGACTGCACATTCCTTTCCTGAGCCCATGGCAACAACCCTCATCACTTTCCTGGTGCATGTCTGCACAACCAGGTTTTGCTTTACTTGCCTAAGCAGCACGCAGGAATGCAATATGGCCTCCTACCCCCACTGACTGCCATTGCAGATAGAACCTTGGCAAGCTCAGAGCCAGCAAGCCCCACCCCTGCCAGCACTCCACCCCTGCAATAACACTGCATAGAGAACAGGTAATATTTTCACACCTTAAGTGATCACTCCTGTTTGTGGGGCAAAGAGAAGGCACCTAGACCTGCACTGGGCAGCACTCTGCCCCAAACCACCACCACCCACTACCTCCAGTGCAACAGCACACAGAATCTTCAGCAGGGCCCCCCACCCGTCGTCTTTCCCCCACTCCCCAGCTTCCTTTCTTCTGCCACTGTGGTGAATGCCCACAGAAAGGCAGGCACCCTGGCATCTGCTAACACTCTGCTGCAGCTGCCACACTTTGGTCCCCCCACAGCAGTGGACTCCAAGTCTTGAGCCAGAGAACAAAGTCAGGGCCTGATACAAGTCTCCTAGAGTTAGAACATGCAGTCCTGGTGCTGAGAGCTGAACACTGGGCCCCTAAAATCTCCCAGAAATGAATCCGTTAGGCTGAATCCACCTTATTCCACAATCAAACCCTAAAGGTCATCAAATAGGATAAAATAAAATAAAAAAATTCAAAAGTCAACAAAAACTCAAAGATTGAAGGTAGATAAATAAGTGCACAAAGATGAGAAAGAATCAGCACAAGAACACTAAACACTCAAAACGTCAGAGTGACTTTGTTTCACCACATCACCTCTCCAGCAAGGGTTCAGAACCAGACTGAGGCTGAGATGGTTAAAATGACAGAAGTATAACTTAGAATATGGATGAGAATGAAGTTCTTTGAGCTATAGGAGTACATTGTCATTCAATGCAAGGAAGCTAGAAATCATGATTAAAACATTGCAGGAACTGACAGACAAAAGTCCCAGTACAGAGAACGTAACCAACCTGATAGAGCTGAAAAACACACTACAAGAATTTCCTAATGCAATCACAAGTATTAATAGTAGAATAGATCAAGTGTAGGAAAGAATCTCAGAGCTTGAAGACTGGTTTTCTGAAATAAGACAGGCAGACAAAAGCAGATAAAAAAGGATGAAAATGAATGAATGAAACCTCCAAGAAATATGGGATTATGTAAAGAAACTAAATCTACAACTGATTGGTGTACCTGAAAGAGATGAGGAGAATGGAACCAACTTGGAAAACATATTTCTGAATATCATCCATTAGAACTTCCCCAATCTAGCTGGAGAGGCCAACATTCAAATTCAGGAAATGGAAAGAACCCTAGTAAAGTACTCTACAAGATCATCCCCAAGACATATAATCATCAGAATCTCCAAGGTCAAAATGAAAGAAAAAATGTTAAAGGCAGCTAGAGAGAAAGTCCAGGTCACTGACAAAGGGAAACCCATCAGAATAGTAGCAAAACTCTCAGCTGAAATCTTACAAGCCAGAAGAGATTGGAGGCCAATATTCAACATTATTAAAGAAATTCCAACCTAGAATTTCATATCTGGCCAAACTAAGCTTCACAAGCAAAAGAGAAACAAGGTCTTTTTTAAAATTTTATTTATTTATTTATTTTTGAGACCAAGGCTCACTCTGTTGCCCAGGCTGGAGTGCAATGGTGTGATCTCGGCTCACTGCAACCTCCACCTCCTGGGTTCAAGTGATTTTCCTACCTCTTCCTCCCGAATAGCTGGGATTACAGGCATGCACCACCACACTTGGCTAATTTTTGTATTTTTAGTAGAGATGGGGCTTCACCATGTTGGCCAGGCTAGTCTCGAACTCCTGGCCTCAGGTGATCCACCTACCTCAGCCTCCCAAAGTGCTGGGATTACACGCATGAGCCACCACATCTGGCCCAAGATCGTTTTTAGACAAGCAAATGCTGAGTGAATTTGTTACCACCAGACCTGCCTCACAAGAACTCCTGCAGAAAGTACTAAATTTGGAAAGGAAAAACTGTTACCAGCCACTACAAAAACACACTGAAGTACACAGACCAGTGACACTATAAAGCAACCACATAAACAAATCTGCAAAATAACCAGCTAACATCATGATAACAGCATCAAATCCACATGTATCAATACTGACCTTAAATGTAAATGGGCTAAGTGCTCCAATGAAAAGGCACAGAGTGACAAAGTGGATGAAGAACCCAGGCCCCCATCAGTATGCTGCCTTCAAGAGACCCATCTCGCATGCAATGACACACTTAGGCTCAAAATAAAGGGATAAAGGAAAATCTACCAAGCAAATGGAAAACACAAAAAAGCAGGGGTTACAATACTAGCTTCTGACAAAACAGATGTTCAACCAACAAAGATCAAAAAAAGACAAAGAAGGGCATTACATAAGGGAAAGGGTTAAATTCAACACATTCTAACTATCCTAAATATATATGCACCCAACACAGGAGCACCCACATTCATAAAGCAAGTGCTTAGAGACCTTCACAGAGACATAGACTTCCACACAATAATAGCGGGAAACTTTAATACCCACTGACAATATTAGACAGATCATTAAGACAGAAAATTAACAAAGATATTCAGAACTTGAACTCAGCACTGGATCAAATGGACCTGATAGATATCTATAGAACTCTACCCCAAAACAACAGAATATACATTCTTCTCATCACCACAAGGCGCATACTCTAAAACATCACATAATTGGAAGTAAAACACTCCTCAGCAAATGCAAAAGAACTGAAATTGTAATAGTCTCTCAGATCACAGTGCAAATTAGAAATCAAGACTAAGAAATTCACTCAAAATCATAAAATTACTTGGAAATTGAATAACCTGCTCCTGAATGACTTTTGAGTAAATAATGAAATTAAGGCAGAAATCAAGAAGCTTTTGAAACTAATGAGAACAAAGATACAACATAGCAGAATCTCTGGGACACAGCTAAGTCCCTGTTAACAGAAAAATATATAGCACTAAATGCCCATATCAAAAAGTTAGAAATATTTCAAGTAAACAGCCTAACATCCCAACTGAAAGAACCAGAGAACCAAGAACAAATCTCAAAGGTAGCAGAATAAATAACCAGAATTATAGCTGAACTGAAGGAGATGGAGACATGAAAAACCATTCAAAAGAACAACTAATCCAGAAGCTAGTTTTGGTGGTGGTGGTGTTGTTTTGTTTTGTTTTGTTTTGTTTTTTGTTTTTTTTGTTGTTGTTGTTTTTAATGAGGTAGATGGCTGGGTGCAGTGGCTCACACTTGTAATCCCAGCAGTTTGGGATGCCGAGGCGGGCAGATCATGAGGTCAGGAGTTTGAGACCAGCCTGGCCAACACAGTGAAACCCCGTCTCTACTAAAAATACAAAAATTAGCTGGGCGTGGAGGCAGACACCTATAATCCCAGCTACTTGGGAGACTGAGGCAGGAGAGTCACTTAAACCTGGGAGGTGGAGGTTGCAGTGAGCCAAGATCATGCCACTATAGTCCAGCCTGGACGACAGAGCTAGACTCCATCAAAGAAAAAAAAAAAAAAAAAAGGAAGCAGATAGACCACCAGCTGGACTAATGAGGAAAAGACAGAAGATTCTAATAAACACAATCAGAAACAACAAGAGAGATATTACCACTGATCCCAAATAAATACAAACAGCCATCAGAGACTATTATGAACATCTCTATGCATATAAACTAGAAAATCTAGAAGAAATCCCTAGACACATACACCCCCTCAAGACTGAACGAGAAATAAATTGAATCCCTGAACAGACCAATAATGAGCTCTGAAATTGAGGCAGTAATAAATAGCCTATCAACCAAAAAAGCCCAGGACCAGACAGATTGACAGGTGAATTCTACCAGATGTACAAATAAAAGCTTATACCATTCCTACTGAAATTATTCCAAAAAGAAAAATTGAGGAACAGGGACTCTCTGTAACTCATTCTATGAGCTAGCATCATCCTGGCACCAAAACCTGACAGAGATACAAAAAAAAAAAAAAAGAAAAAGAAAAGAAAACTTCAGGCCAATATCCTTGATAAACATCTGTGCAAAAATCCTCAACACAATACTGGCAAACCAAATCCAGCAGCACATCAAAAAGTTTATTCACCACAATCAAGTAGGCTTTATCCCTGGGATGCAAGGTAGGTTCAACATACACAAATCAATAAATGTGATTTATCACATAAAGAGAATTAAGGACAAAACCCACATGATTATCTCAATAGATGCAAAAAATGCTTTTCATAAAATTTAACACGCATTCATGTTTAAAAAAAAAAAACTCTCAAAACACTAGGTATTGAAGGAACATACCTTAAAATAATAAGCCATATATGACAAACCCCTAACCAACATCACACTGAATATGCAAAAGCTGGAAGTATTCCCCTTGAAAGCCTGCACATGACAAGGATGCCCTCTCTCACCAATCCTATTCAACATAATATTGGAAGTCCTAGCCAAAGCAATCAGGCAAGAGAAAGAAATAAAGGGCATCCAAATAGGAAGAGAGGAAGTCAAATTATCCCTATTTAAAGATGACATAATTTTATGTCTAGAAAACCCCATAGTCTTAGCCCAAAATCTCCTTCAGCCAATAAACAATGTCAGCAAACTTCAGGGCACAAAATCAATGTATAAAAATCACTAGCACTCCTATATACCAACAACAGCCAAGCTGAGAGTCAAATCAGGAAGGCAATCCCATTCACAACTGCTACAAAAAAAAAAAAAAAAAAAAAAAAAACCTAGGAACACAGCTATCCAGGGAGGTGACAAGTCTCTATAATGAGAATTACAAAACACTGCTCAAAGAAATCAGAGAAGACACAAACAAATGAAGAACATCCCATGCTCATGAACAGGAATAATCAATATTATTAAAATGGTCAACTGCCCAAAGCAATTTACAGACTTGTTGCTATTCCTACCAAAACTATCAACAACATTCTTCACAGAACTAGGAAAACTGTTTTGAATTCATATGGAACCAAAAAGAACCTGAACAGCCAAGGCAATCCTAAGCAAAAACAGCAAAGCTGGAGGCATCATGCTACCCAACTTCAAACTATACTACAGAGCCACAGTAACCAAATTAGCATCATACTGGTATGAAAATAGACACATAGACCAATGGAAAAGAATAGAGAACCCAAAAATAAGGTCACACACCTACAACTGTTTACTCTTCCACAAACCTAACTAAAACAAGCAATGGGAAAAGTATTCCCTGTACGATAAATGGTTCTGGGATAACTGGCTAGCTATATGCAGAATATTAAAACTAGACCTCTTTCTTACACCATATAAAAGATCACCTCAAGATGGATTAAAAACTTAAATGTAAAACAAAAATGTAAGTGTAAAATCCAAAACTATAAAAACCCTGGAAGACAAATGAGGCAACACCATTCGGGACATGGGCAGAGGAAACCATTTCATGCTGAAGGTGCCGAAAGCAATTGCAACAGAAGCAAAAATTTGATAAATGGAATCTAATTAAACTTAGGAGTTTCTGCACAGTAAAAGAAATTATCAACAGAATAAACAGACAACCTACAGAATGGGAGAAAGTTTTGTAAACTATATATCCAACAAAGGTCTGATATCCAGCATCTGTAAGGAACTTACACAAATTTACAAGAAATAAACAAGCATCCCCATAAATAAGTGGGCAAAGGACATGAACAGACACTTCTCAAAAGAAGACATTCATGCACCAAAAGCTCAAAATCAGTGATCATTAGAGAAATTCAAATCAAAACCACAATGAGATATCATTTCACATCAGTCAGAATGGCTATTGTTAAAAAGTCAAAAAATAACAGATGCTGGGAAGGTTTGTGGAGGGAAAGAAATGTCTATACACTGTTTGTAAAGTGTAAATTAGTTCAACCATTGTGGAAGACAGTATGGTGGTTCCTCAAAGACCTAAAGACAGAAATACCATTGAACTCAGCAATCCCATTACTGGGTATATACCCAAAGAAATATAACTTCTATTCTATAAGTTCTATTATAAAGACATACCCACATGTATGTTCATTGCAGCACTATTCACAATACCAAAGATATGGAATCAACCTAAATGACCATCAATAATAGACTGGATAAAGAAAATGTGGTACATATATTCCATGGAATACTATGCAGCCATAAAAAAAAAGAAATCATGTCTTTTGTGGGGACATAGATGGAGCTGGAGGCCATTATTCTTAGCAAACTTATGCAGGAACAGAAACCCAAATACCACATGTTCTCATGTATAAGTGGGAGCTAAATGATGAGAACACATGGATACATAAAGGGGAACAACACATACTGGGGCCTATCTGCAGGTGGAAGGTGGATGGACAGAGAAGATCAGAAAAAGTAACTAATAATAGATACTAGGTTTAATATCTGGGTGATGAAACAATCTACAACAAATCCCCATGACACAAATTTACCTATGTAACAAACCTGTACATGTACCCCTGAACTTAAAAGTTTAAAAACTTGCTGAATTAGTAAATAAAACTGTAAAATATTACAAATGTGAAAGACTCTTCTAGCAATGACGGGGAAAGTTGAAGAATGCTTGTGGTTTACATATTAACCCTTAGGAATTAAATGCAAACTGAAGTGTATCTGAACCATTTCATTCCTAAGAAAATAATACTCCAAACCTAAGTCAGGGTCACAGTTGGGGCTACTCAAACATGTCCTTGCCCTGGCCTGTTTGTCATTAAGGATGCGCTTAGGCCAGGTGCGGAGGCTCACGCCTGTAATCCCAGCACTTTGGGAGGCCAAGGCAGGCAGGTCACCTGAGCCCAGGAGTTTAAGACTGGCGTAGGCAACATGGCAAGACCTGGTCTCTATGAAAAAATACAAAAATTAGTTGGGCATAGTGGTGCACGCCTCTGGTTCCAGCTACTCAGAAGGCTGAGGTGGGAGAATCACCTGAGTCATGATCGTGCATTGCACTCCAACCTGGGTGACAGAGCAAGACTCTGTCTCAAAAATAATAATAATAATAATAATAATAATAATAATAATAATAAAGGATGCCCTTTTCCTAAGGCAGCTGCAAATATTAAGAGGCTCTGCCCAGAAAATACCAACTATGAAAACACCAGCTTACTGGTTTAAATGATCATTCCCAGCCTGCACCCATTATTTTTCCTGCAATGCCTGCTTTGGGATCACCTTGTGAGTCATGTAGAATGATACAAAGATTTGAAAAAGAAACCCCAATAAACAGAACCTTTAAATAATAGATTTTCTTCCTTGGACCCAGCTTGTGCAGGAGCCACATAGGACTTTCTTACCACCCTCTGTACTATACTGGAAACATGGTGAGAAGTTTGGGCTGCTGTCTTGTGGTAATAGATCAAAGAAATGAACCAGCCACACACTGTCCAAAAATAATCATACTTCTCTTTACCCAGCTAAGAAGGAAGAGAAAGAAGAGAAATTGTGAGCTTTGCCAATTGTATATTTTTCCTCCAAGAAAGATTTCCTTTGAGTCGTTCTAGACCAAAAGCTATTACCACTTCTTTTTAAAGTTCTAGAGAAGCCGTAAAATACCTTGATATTTTATTCCCTTCATTGTCAGAGATTATCTCTTCCCCAAATACTTTAAGATCTGAAGTAGAAATCTGCAACATTTCTTCCAATTCAGTGTGCATTTCTGGATGCTGTTGTTCTGGTGCTAGCAACCAACATGCTTACATATAAAATTATACGAACTGCTAATATCCAAAGGAATACAAAGCCTTATCAAGAGGCAGCTGCAGAACTCTGGCTTCCTGTGTCAATCTAGAGAGCTGTACCAGGGGGGAGAAAGCAAGAGCACCTGAGGTGTCAGAGCACCTGCTTCTACCCAACACCTAGGGCTTTCTTGAACAGGCAAAAATGGGAGGACACAGGAGGGAAGCCAACGCAAGGCTGTAAAAGAGAGAGATTTATAACTGCTTCTTGGAGCTGAAGATTCCATGAAAGTTCCCTGCTGTGCAAAGACAACCCCTAAGTAAAAGGGGAGGATTCAGCCATTGCAGACATCAGACAAAGAAGCCAGCCCTCCTTGTGGGTGAAGACAGAGCTCCACTTGGGTCTCATTATCTCCTTCCTGCCTTTAAAGCCCCCTTCTCTTTGATGCCATCCCATTGGCCCAAAGGCAAGCTAGAACAAAAGATTACCTTCCAGAAAGGACAATTTTTAAAAATTAAATGCTAATTAGAGTCTCTCCTATTCTTCCAGAAAAATCTGTTTTTTTTTATTTCTTGGGCATAGGTTGTATACTTCCTCAAAAACAAAAGAATGCTTGCCTCTAAAATTGCCACCAAAATTCAATATCTCTAGACCCTCCATCACCTGTTAGACACATACAATAGAAGAAATGATTCTTTAAGAGGATTCTTGCCCTGCAGGCAAGTCAGCAAATGCATGCAACTGGCAGATATGCAGCAACATACACTGTTGGGGATTTAGGGGCTATTCAACATGCCTCTATCTCTAAAGCACTTATAATCTAATGACTGTACAAATTAAACAAATAAAATATCAATGCAAGGAGTAGCACATGGCTGTTTCAAAAGGGATGAGACAAGTCATATAAACATAAGCACTATGGAGATTGGAGCGGGAGAGAAATTAGGTTTGGAATGGCAAGAAAGGCTGCATCAAAAAGAGTGTGGAGCTGGTCATTAAAGGATGGAGAGGATTTATACAAGTTTACAGTGCAAGAAAGTACAGCCAGGGGATGGCATTCTATGGATGAGACGTGGGAGTGGGAACAGTATAGGCAGTTAAAGTAAAGACAGGCAGTGCACCCAAGCTGTGGATTCTGCCTCTTGTGGAGTGTGCCCAGGAGGCTCTCATCTGCACGCTTATTACCAGCCCCTAAAGTACTCCATTATTTTATTAGTTCCCCATATAAATTATTTATCTAAGAGATTGCTGATGCTGACCAGCTCTGATAAGTAATGTCTTCTTTGGGAAATGCTGCTGGAGGGACTAGAGTCTCCTACGACTGCCAAAACATTGAAAATCAATTTTAATTCCGTGTGTGTGTGTATGTGTGAACGTCTTAGAGAATGGGGGTTGTTCGGATGGTGGCTGCCCTTTCTAGTGGGTCTCCATCAGATCTCCAAATTAAATTTCTGGGGGCAACGTCAAATAAGTCGCCTGGGGATGCAACTCCTGGTGGTGTTTGTTATAAAGCTACTCATAATCACTGGACTGGGAGCAGCACATTAAAAGGTTGCCTCATTTTATCTCCAATATGCTTCCTTTGAAAAAAGTCACCTTGCAGCCACATTTGGAGAACAATTTGTTAGTGTATTTACCTTCTCCTCATCATTCAGGCTGAGCTTAGCAGTCAGAAGGAGAGCATCACTTTTCAGTCTGTTTCTAAAAGCTCATAAAAGCTGTCCACAACTGCTTTTGCTTCCTTTACCAGCAAATGCCTCCCTTTACAACTCAGCTGCCAGTGTTTTCTTCGGTGCTCTATGGGGCTGCCCTGCTTGTTAATGACGGCAACAAATAATTACCAATAACACGCCCTTTTCAGGAAACCTGAGCTGTAAACAGTAAAAATGTACAAAGCAGATACGTAGCCTGACCTGGGGAGAGTAGACATTAAATGAAGTGGAACGGTGGCTTGATTCACTTTACAAAATATTCTTCCATGTATGTGGCAGGCTTCCTTTGTGCCCTTTCAAATCTGACTCAACTTACAAAATTAAACAGAAGTCACATTTTCCTCTATCAAGGTAGAGATAACATATAGTTTTCACAAATCTAACAGCAGGCTTTGCCTGTGGAAGAGCAATTAATGTCAACATAGGTGACATACCATTTGACCATGTTGGGTATCTGGAGCCTTCAGCATCCTGGTCTCAAATATATATATATATATATATATATAAAATGTATATGTATATATACATACACATGGAGAAAAATGCAAGTAAGTTCACTGTGTATGTTCACCGTGTGCACGGTGACTGCCTCTGAACTGCATGGGTGAAGTACATGACCCATGAGGACTCTTACTGGAGCTGAGAACCCTCAGACCAAGGCAGCTGGACCACAAGGGAAAGGCCGCCAACTCCTGGACCTCTACTTCCGATCTGTCCGGGAATATATGTATATATACATATATACACACACATTATATAATAGAGATGAGATACATATGAGAGACATGGGAGATATATGAGAGACAGATAGGAGTGAGACACGAAAGAGGTAAGAGATTAGGAGAAGTGAAGGGGGTGACAGAAAGCCGGGGTAAGAAAGAAGTGAGATGTGAGAGAATGGGGTAACAAAAAGATGGGTGAGAAGTGAGGTGATAGGAGTGAGGGGGGGTGATGGAGATGCAAGGGAGGCGTGAGACAAAGAGGTGGGTGAGAGGTGGATGATATATACACACATCTCCATGGTTTGGCAACGTATCTGGACAATTCTACAGACTTCTGCATTCCATTCAGTTTCGTGCAGCACCCGCTACATACTGAGCATGAAAACACCTACAACACTTATAAAGCTTCCACCAGAAGCTATGTTTATAAAGCTGCCATCCTTTCCTTCTGGAATTTCCTGTACATAGAGACACATTTGAACCCATATTTATGAGCTTGGACTATCTCCTGTGTTTTACAGACCACGTCATCATGGAGGTAACCTGAGATCTGCAGCAGACTTGCCTCTAATTCCAGGAGAGAGCTGAAGGAAAGGTCCAGGGGGTGGTGGCCTTTCCCTTTTGGTCCAGCTGCCTTGGTCTGAGAGTGCTCCGCTCCAATAAGAGTCCTCATGGGCCATGTACTTCACCCATGCAGCTCAGAGGCAGCCACAGTGCACATGGTGAACATACACAGTGAACTTACTTGCGTTTTTCTCCATGTGTACCTTGAAGTTATAAAAGACCACTCAGAATTACTTTTAGCTTCAACAGACACATTCACAAAGACATTAAGGGGCTGATCTCTCCCCTGCATAAGCAGTCCCGAGGGAGGCTGCCCTCTGGTGTGGGGACCACCCACCCTGTGCTCCTGCACTGCCCCCTCAGTGGTCATCTGTCATCCGCATGGTCACAGGGAACCTCTACACCTCCCAGCTTCAGCTCTTAGAAGAGAGGAGAAGGACAGTGAGCAAGGAGAAAATGGAAGAGCCAAATGAACCTGTACCCCTCCCCAAGGCCTTTCCAGAAGTTTCATCCAGTGACTTCTGATATCTCACTGGCTGGAACTGTTTTATTCAGCCACCTCTATGTGCAAAGAGGGACTGGGAAATAACTAGACTCTCTGTTACCCAAAACAAAGTCAGGGTTATACTACAGAAAACAGAGAGAAGGGTTGTCAGGAAGACAAGCTACAGTATCAGCCACAAATGGCAAGAATCCTTTTCTTTCTTTAGACACAAACTACAGCATGAAAATTAACATATGTTCCATAGGCTACAAATGAGAAATAATCCCATTTCTTATAATGCCAACTAGAAACCTTCCTCCCTTGTTTTTATTCCGCTGGCCTTGCATATTTCTTACAGTTGGTGTTTACTGTGGCCAAACCTAATTCATTCATTTATGAAGCTATCTCAGGCACCAGCAGAAGTCATAAACTATTCATCTCTGGAATGTTTATATTTAAGAAGGTCACAGTATTGAGTGTATGTATACCCCAAGGCCTCCTCTCTCTGTTTGGGCCCCTTGTGGCCTAGGCCTGCTATTTTCCTTTAAACAGTGAAATGAGATGTACACAGCTCAAAATACATATTGGTGTTTTCCCACAAGCTCCAGAGAACTCCCAATAAAAGGCATGGATGCTCTCTGACTCTCATTTCTCCTCTCCATCTCTCTAGCCCTCCCCACCTATTTCCATCGTCTGCAAGTATCTGGTGATTAAGACAAATTTACTCTTTGTCACAATTAAAACAAGCAAGCAAACAAACAAAACCTGAACATTTCTGGGATCTTAATGGGATCTTAACCTCAAAATGCAGAAGAGAGGAAATTTCAGCTCCTGGTTCTTCCATTCAGAAACCTCAAATAAGAAGGGAGATTAGAAGAGAGCAGTCCCAGCTTTTCAAGGCATAGTGGGCCTGGAACCCCCTCTACAACACAACTCTTTGCTCATTTGCCCTTTGGAATGATCTCAGAGCTGAAATAGATACGGGCAGTCACGCACACAGGTGAGCGAGTTCTGACACTTGTCCTGCTGGAGATGGGCTTTGGAGTGAAGACTTCCATGCCCCACAAACATTGATTTATTTTCCATGGAACTTTAATTTGAATTAAACCAGAGCAATCACTGATAAACATAACCGAACTTAATTTAATGTGAGGACAGTGACATTTAACAGTGACAAACGCAAGCACCCAAAGCCAGGGTCACCTCTGATTACTGCTTGCAGTTTCTAGCTCCATAAAGCATAGTCTAGTTCCTCCCACTTTTCACCCCACACTCAAGATCCCTTCAGGGGTCGCCTTCTCTCAGTAGATTTCGTTTTGTGGTAAGCCTGCGCCACCCAGCTCCCACTGCTGCCTGCTCCTCTGTAGCCGCTGGCTCTTGGTCATCCCTGCCCACTCTCCCTGAGGCCTTCACTTGCCTGTCAGCTCCCAAAGTCCTACAATGCAGCCCTCCCTTTCTACACTGCTACTACCACTTGCAGGCCTCAAAGTCTTGGGGGCGGGGGGGTGTTAGGGAAGCAACTCTCCACTGATAGAGGCCCACACAGTGCTTGGCTTGCATTCCACCCCATATTATTAACGTCATTAGCACAAAGGTTTGTGCTAGGAAACCATTTTACCGAAGGCTCACATGGATAACATCCGGGCAATGTCAGATATTCTGCATAGTACAGGTCTAGAGCTACTAACGCTGCAAGGCGCACATTGCTATCATTTGGATCTCCAAAGCCCACAGCCAATTCTCAATCTAGTCCATTCTCCCTTCTATTCACAGCAAGGAACCCACTAGAACTCCACTCCATGGGACATCTTCCTCACCACTATCCCTCATCACAGCACATCAGAACAATCTCTCTGACCCCAGGGAGAATGTGCTTTTACATGACTATGTGGTTTTACACAGACACACTTAACTTCCCCATTTTAGATGAGACCCAAGGCTATGGCTTTTATGACCAAAAAAAAAAAAAAAAAACCAACAACAACAAAACAAACCATTAAAGTGTGTTCCTAAACAAAAGAAACAAAAGAATACATTTTCCCCTGAGGTGAGGTAAATGCTGTGACTCCCCTAGAACAACAACAACAAAAAAAAGCATCTATATTTAGTTCCTTATTTAATAGTAAGTTCCCTTTCACTCAATCTGCCTGGGAGCTGTGACTGCCTGTTCAGAGCTCCAGATTCCAATTCCAGTGCTGTCACAAGCTGTATGACTTGGGACAAAGGCTCCCATTTCTCTAGGTCTTAGTTTGGGGTGGAGTTCTGGGGAGATAAATGATCTCTAAGACTTCTAGCATTAAAATTCTAAAATTTCATTCAAGACTTGGTCATAATTGAGAAATCAAAAACATCAAGATTCACATGTCTCAAAAAATATTTCTGGCTTGGGAATAAGGCTAAATTTGCCTACGATTCCCCTCAGGCAGAAGGGCAGGATTAGAGGGTTGGAACACAATTGAATGCAAAGCTATTTCAGCAGCGCTGGGTTCCAGCTGAGAAGCCCAGCAAGCAGGCTTCTAATAGCCTCCACTGACCCCACGGAGAGCTGACTTTGCTCCCTGGGGGTGATATTGGAGAGCTGATGCCTTACAGGCAGCACAATCAGGAATTTTATTATTATTGGTTTTGCAATTTGTTCGCATTTTGCTGTCATTTGCCTTAGTGGCCGTGGATCTCGACATTAAGATTTCGATTCCATTCCCCCCGGGCTTCTGTGTTTTATGGAGATCGCTAGTGTTTGCCGTCTTTATTGAAGTTGGTGTACAGCCCCTGGCTGCTGTGTTGAGCATAATCAAATGTCATTTATGAAGTCCTCCTGCCACTAGAGGACTGAGAGCTGTGTGCCCCATGCCTGAGCAACTTGAAGAGACAGGAAACCACAGAAGCGGACTTTCAGGTGCTGATAAATTACGAGGCTGAGGCTTGATTATTTCTGACCCTGGCTTGCCTGTTGTAAGTTATAGGTCACTTAAGTCTGCTCCAATGAGTTTCTTCCAGCTGGGAGTGATCTCAGGTGCTGCCTGACAACTGAGCCATATTCCTCTTCCTATGTCTTCTGCCTAGAATAAGCAGGCCACGAGAGGCAACACAAACAGAATGAGCGACGTGTAGATTCTGAACAGCTTTCTAATCCTGGCTCTGCCATTCTTTCACTGTGTAACCGTGACAAAGTCATTTCTCAGCCTCAGTTTACTTATCCATAGAGTTATATTTTGATTAAGTAATCACTGAGGATCATTTTATTCTAAATTGTTCTTTGTTGCTTTGATGTAATATTTCATCCCGGCTTCATTTTGGATGCACGACTCCTGACTTACGTGCATGCCCTTCTTTCTGAACCTCACTTTCTGATTATGTCACTGCAAATTCTGTCATTTTGGTATTTGATCTTGGAATGATTGTGACCTACTCAATAACTTTTCTTCCAAGCTCTTTTTCCTCTGGTTTCTGACACTAACTGGAACTCCATTAATAACTGGAAATATATTACATGTACTCACTAAGATCACTAATGGCTTTCATGTTGCAAAATCCAGTGGACTCATTTTAGTTTCTTCTCTTACTTGGTATCTCAACAGAAACCAATACAGCTAGCCACCCTTCTTTCTTGATATATTTGCTTTGATAATATCATAAGCTCCTGGTTTTTTTCTCAACCTCACTGGCTACTCCTCATTTATGCAACCTCTAAATAACAACTATCTGCCAACTCCCACGCTTATATCTGCAGGTCATACTTCTGAGTTCCAGATCCACACATACAATGTCTATTTAGCATCTCTGTTTAGATGTCCTACAGACTCCTCAAATTCATTGTGCACTGAACTAAACTCCTTATCTTTCCCCCACCTAAAATTGGCTTCTTCCTAGAGAGTTCAAGTAAATGGCATCTCGATTCACTCGTTAGCCCGTGACAGTAACCTAAGAGTCATCCTTAACAACTCCCTTTCCTTCATCCAATTCAATGGTTTATACTTTCTAAATCTATCCCAAATAAACCATGTACTTCCATCTATCTCCATAATCATGCCCAGCCCACGGCACATTTCTTCCAGGTCACCACAAAGGTGTCCCTGCTTCTAGGATTACTCCTAGTCTTAATTCATTCTTTTTACAGTAATTTATGTGATCATTTCTAAATACAAATCTGCCCCCCTCACTGTCCTGTTTACGGTCCTTTATTGGCCTTCCATTGCTTTACAGGTTAAAGTCCAAAGCCTTCTATGTGACTTCCGAGGTGTTGCACGATGGGTGGATTCCTGTGGGAACACTGGCCTCTGGTCTTCTTCCAATTCTGCAAATTTTCTGTGCCATTTATAGCCTTGCAGATTTGAAAGATGACCTTCCCTCTCCTTGAAATACTCACAAATTTTCACCTGGGCAGCTTCACCTCCTACTGACTTTTCATTACAAATCTTCCATCTAAATCAAGTGTTCTCTCATTCTCCCCCGTAACACCTTATAATGTTTCTTCATACAATCATTGCTATTTTAAATTATACACAGATGAACTTCAAACAACATACAGGTTTGGACACCAACCCCCCACACATAGTCAAAAATCTGCATATAACATTTAATTCCCCCCAAATTTAACTGGTAATAGCCTACTGTTGACCAGAAGACTTATCAATAACATAAACGGTCAATTAACACATATTTTGTATGTTATGTGCATTATAAACTGTATTTTTTTTTTTTTTTTTTTTGAGATGGAGTATTGCCCTGTTGCCCAGGCTGGAGTGCAATGGTGCAATCTTGGCCCACTGCAATCCCTGCTTCCCAGGTTCAAGCAATTCTGGTGCCTCAGCCTCCCCAGTAGCTGGGATTACAGGTGCTTGCCACCACACCCGGCTAATTTTTTATATTTTTAGTAGAGACAGAGTTTTGCCTTGTTGGCCAGGCTGGTCTTGAACTCCTGGTCTCAAGCAATCTGCCTGCCTCAGCCTCCCAAAGTGCTGGGATTACAGGCATGAGCCACCAAACCCAACCTATACACTGTATTCTTACCATAAAGAAAGCTATGGAAAATGTTAAGAAATAGGAAGGAAGAGAAAATATATTTACTTCATTCATTGAATAAAAGTGGATAAATAAAGGTCTTCATTGTCTTCATGGTTGAGAAACCTGAGGAGGAGAAGCAAGATGAGGGGTTGGTCTTGTTGTCTCAGGAGTGGCAGAGATGAAAGAAAATCCACATATAAGTGGACCTGCAAAGTTCAAACCTGTGCTGTTCAAGGGTCAACTGTATTATTTTATTTGATTATTTAGTTAATATTACTCTCTATATTTAGACTATAAGCTCCCTGAAGGTAGTGCCTATGTGCATTTTCTACTTCTCTCTACCTCTGATGCCTTTTTCTGAAGTTGTTACATATTAAAGAATCAATGTTGAATGAATTAACACATCCTAAATTCCGTTCATTCAATAGCTGCCTACTTGCTATAACTCGGAACCTCTTGCCCTAGTTTTTGACATATTCGTTTAATTAACATCTTTGTAGCACGATATTAAACTAGAAGTTTGATCTAAGTTGCAATTATAATGAACACCAGGTTCAGGTACACAATCAAGATGCCAACTGTCAGAGGAAATGATAAGAACCAGTGTTATAATTCTTAGATATCCCCCCGTCTCTTTCTGTTCACATTAAGGATACAAGGGTTGAGAGAACGAAGATGAGGAGAATATTTGTGATGAGAATCTCTTTGGAAATAGTGGTGTTATGAGCATTCCCTCTTGTCCACCTAACTTCAAAAGAAGAGTCACATGGAAATAATCAGTGGGCCTCATATGTGTCCTTACAGTTAAATGGGGTTGGGGTACCTGCAGTGGGCTGATGTCTTATTGCCATTCTGGGAATCTAGAAAACAAAAGATAAGCTGGCTAGCTGCACTGGTGGTAAAACAAAGAAGGGTTTCTTCTGTGTTGACATGCTCAAAGTTTGACTGATCAAAGGATACCAAAGAGAGTCACAATTAGGGGATTTAAAATGCTTTTTAAAATAGTTCACCTAAAGGGCACCTTAGGTTAAGGTCTTAACCTTAACAAAGAGAATCTGGAAGTAGACTGTTGATTTTTAAGGACTGAAGAAGAACAAAGTCAGATAGAGAAGCATATATCCAGATTAAGGAAATTCCAGATGAGAGAATATCTATGATAAGTTTCCAAAGAGCATACAAAAAAGTCTCATGATAGAGACAGACAGATGGAAACAGCTCTCAGGTCAACATCTGTCATCTCAACAGTGCCTGTAAGCTAAAAACTTCTCTACTCCTCTTACATCTCCTTACATCCGTACCACCTCCCATATTCTATAGTCCAGTTTAACCTGGGAGGGTCAGATAGAAAAAGAGAAGAAACCAACCACATCATGTTTCCCCAAGGCAGGAATCTCATCTGCAACATGCTACTAGCAGGAGAGAAAGTGAGAGAGTAAAATGTGACCTTTTGATGAAGCTGAAGTCTCTTGTTATTATTAATGTATAGGAATGGACATTTTTAATTTCCAAACTGAGTCTGTGTTTGCAATTTTAAGTAAACATAGACTTTTTCTTTCCTGAAACTGACCAGAAAAGTCAAGCTGTTTATCCTAGTTTGTATCCATGGAAAGTTAGGGCCACTACCACTGAGCAAGTGTAAAAGAGCAGTAGAAGATAAATATAAAAGTGCTTTGTGATCAAATCCCATAAGGCCTGACTATTCATAGTTACAGCAACATCTATAATGCTGTGCGTAAATAACCCTTTTGAAGAAATAAGAGACATTTTGTGCTTTTGATAGACTCATGATATTTGAAGTACATTAGGCTACTGCAGCAAAGAACCCTTCAAAATGTGTAAAACAAACACATATACAAAATTATTTCTTGCTGGTTGGATGAACAGTTGGCAATTATTCAAGGACCCAGACTAATGGAGGCTATGCCATTTTCAAGATGTGGGTATTGTTCTTTATATATTCTCATTTTTGCCACCTTGAAGACACAATGAAGAAGACATGCATGGGTATTTTCAGAGGCCAAGCCTGGGAGTGGCACATGTCATTGCTGTGTCACCTTCCACTGGCTGGACTTCTATCACATAAATGCACCTACCAACAAGAGAGGCTAGCACCATAGTCTTTCTGCCCAGGAAGTAGAAAGTATAGACTTCAGAGAGAAGCTAGCAGTTTCTGCTGCATGGAGCATTATAAAACGGTAATTATATGTTGCACTGATGCTCTCTGGCCTCATCAACACATGGATATAAATGAGATTACATTAATATTTATGTCCAAATTTGCAAATACATGTATATCAATTGATTGACCATAGACCCTCAATGCCCCCTGTAAAAGCCTGTGCAGGTTGTTTGTGGAAGCTCCAGCAAGATATTTACTGAGCTCAAAAATAATTCCATTAATGTTATTCTATTCTGATTTCCTTATAGCAACAACAAAAATAACACCAATAATAGCAAACGCTTTCTGAGACTTTTCCATATGCTAGTCACTGCTTTAAGCCCTTTACATGTATTTGTTAACTTAATATTTAAATATTAGACCCATTTTTCAGATGAGGAAATCAAGGCACAAAGAGGTCAAGTAACTTACTGAAGGTTAAAGAGCTAGTGAGTGGCAGCTCAGGATACAACTCCACTCAGTCCGACTCTAGACCCTCCCTGCTGAGTCTCTATATTCTCCTATCCTCCCACACCTAGGTCACCAATATACTCTAAAAAACCAATAATATCTATGATAAGGGTGCTGTCTTGGTCTGCTATCGTAACAAAACACCATTGCCTGGGTGCCTTAAACTGAAATTTATTTCCTCACAGTTTTGGAGGCTAGGCAGTTCAAGATCAAGGTTCTGATAGGATTTGCTTTCTACTGAGGGCCCTCCTCCTGGTTTGCAGACAGCTGCCTTCTCCCTGTGCCCTCGCATGGCAGAGAGAACAAGATCGCCGAGGTCTCTTCCTTTCATGAAGACACCGGCTCCATCAGATCAGGGCCCCACCTCATGACCTGACTTAACCTTAATCACCTCCTGAAAGGCCCTGTCTCCAATTCAGTCACATGGAGGGCTTAAGGCTTCAGCGTGCAAATTATGGGGAGACACAATTCACTACATAACAGGTATTCTCTTCTAGTCCTCCCCACACCATAAATTCTAGAGGTACCTGAACTCCAGAAATAGGAAGAAAGCCCGTCTCCTAAACTCAGTTCTCTCCTTTACCTACTAGATCCTGAGCAACAATATTCATGCTTGGAATTTCATAAAACTTCCCAAGGAAACTATCCTGCAGCTCTCTCTATCGTGAAGATCAATTCCAGCTCTTTCTCTCAGTCTAGCATAGGAAAAGCAAGCTTTCCTTTCACTTTCCCCATGCTTCCCCACGTGTTCATGTACAAAATGCCTTCCTTTCCTTTATCTTCCAAATAGAGACTGTATCTACACTCCACGAACAGTAACTCACACACACATGCTGAAGGAGAGCTTTCCAGATCCCCCCACAGTCTGATGTTCAGTGTGGTTAGGCTGGTTCCTTCAGTTACCAGAGATCCTGGAGGATGCTTCCTTCACATATAGTCAAGTTGACCTGTCAGAGTGGGTGGAGTTGGGTACACAGCTTGTCAGTCATCCCCGTGTTGTAAATAAGCTGAACGCAGGATTCATCCCTCCAAGAGGAAATGAGGATATACTAACTGGGTGACCCAAAACAGAAAGAGACAGGCTATCTCGGACCATCAAATGAAGCTGTCATGATGCAGACAGGCTTCAGGGAAAATGGTGTGTGTTATCTAGGCCGTGTTGCCATTATGTATGACAGCTGCGTGTCCTGAATTTTCTAGGTCAGTCCCGATTTCAAATATTCTATCACCTTGTCAGACCATGTATTCCAATTTTGCATTTGGAAAATGTGGCCACTAAATTCTGAGGACACTGGATCAGCATATTAGTTTAGGGGGGTAGAATCAGCCTGAATAGTATTGATGAATATGTTTCAGAAAAATCAATCTTTCCTCAGGGGCAAAATTAGAGCTTATAAACTGAAGTCGCCGAGACCTCCAGAAGGAGGAAAATAATGACTCTAAAGCCAGCGTGAGAGTTTCTGCAGTCCTGAGAGGCATTTGCAAAACCAAATAGGGTAGGAGTCTCTTCTTTGGCTGATAGGGCAGAGAGACTCTGAGGGAGAGTGGCCTCAGTGCCTGTGTGTGGGTACCCCCCTTAGACAAGACAGAATGACCTGAGGTGCTGGGCAAGGAATTGGCTTTAGATGCAGGTATTGGGAGAGAGACCTAAGGCTCCATTATTAATGTAGAATTGCACTAACAAAATCTAAGACAGATCAGAAATCTGAACATACCATGATTTAATATCCATCCCAAGGAGAGGTGACAGAGGGAGACAGGATGGGCGTACACATGGAAAAGGGGCAAGGACATTGGGGATGATGATCCCTTCCAGTTACAGTCTGAGGCACAGTTGGTACATCAGCCCCCACCCCGTTCTCCTACAACTCCTCTGAGCAATGAATCTTAAAACCCTTTACAATTTAAGCAATTTACCAAAATTAGCAATCCATGGATACATTTATTCCCCTTGTCTTCAGGTAAATATAAAACTAAGGTTCTCTGAGACTATGGTCATTTTTGATATTAACATTTCTATAGAAGGAAAAACCACCAGTATCAATGTCTTGATTTCTGACTAAGAAAATGCTTCGAGTGGTCCACCCCCAGTATTTCCTGCTTTAGGCCAAACCCATACCCAGGGCCTCTGTGAGCCTAGATAATTTTTGTGCAAATTAGAAGAAGGTGCCTCGACCTCCAGGTGGCATAGCCCTGTTTCAGGGAAGCAGGATTGGGAGTACAGTGCAGACTGGGCTGCAGAGCCACCTTACCCCATGTCCGTGTCCTACCGTGTGCTCCAGGTCTGCCCACGGCCTCCCACCTAGGTCTCATGGTGGTGGAGATTGTCAACTGGTCACAATCCATGCTTTAGGCATTTGTAATAAAACTTTCCAAATCTGAAGTAATTTAAAGACAGAATCAGAAAACTACCTCCATAAAGGTATATGCTCTCCAGATAGAGAGCACCCACAAGTTGAACTGTTTCATACAAAAGCCAATTGTTTTTTAAGACCTCAGAGCTTTATAGACTGTTGATGTTTCTAGAGTTACCATGGGCACGCCATTTAACATGGATGCTACAGGGACCACAGGGATGAATAGGGTACATTTTTTTCCTCCAGAATCAGAACAGTTTTGTATGAGTGATAAGGTCGACATGCCTAAACAGCCAATAAAAGTGAAAAGCTGTATAAATTTAAGTGTCAAGTGAATGGAACTAAGATATGCTGCAGAAATTCAGAAAAGAAGAGAGAACATCATGGGCCATAGGACTCACAGAGGCTTCATGAAGAATTCAAATATATAAAATGGAGAAAGGGAGGGAAAGAATGATACATTTGTGACAAGGGAAAAAAATTGTCTAGTTTCAGGTGCAGAGGCAGTGAAAGGCAAAGAAGATGACAACAACAAAACTTGAAGGTCTGAATTGAACCTGAGATCATGGTCAATGTTCTTAGAGAAAAAAGTGATGAATATTGCATATGCATATCTGGGAAGTAAATTATTTATTTATTTATTTATTTCATTTATTTATTTATTTTGAGACAGAGTCTCGCTCTATCACCGAGGCTCTGGGAAGTAAATATTTAAAAGACAACATTTATTTAGAAAGTCAGCTTGAGGAACTCAAAACATCAGAGACTTAGTAACAGAACAAACACAAGTTCAAAATTGGGCTCCACTCCTCATGAATTACATAACCATGACATGTTTCTTAATCTCTCCAAAACCCCATTTCCTTATTTGTAAAAGTAGAAATAAAAAATGCCAGTTTTCTAAGATAATTAAGGAGACTGAAAGCAATACAGAATATATGTGTCTGCCATATAGTAGGTGTTCAGTAGTCAGGAGGTCTTGGGATTATTTCAGCTTCAAAATCCTCTAACTATGAATGACCTGAGGGTAAAATAATCAGTTTTATCTTTGACTTCTAAGACTACTGCAAACATCGATGGCTTCTATATGCATCAAAAATAACCAATCGTAAATTGTAATGCAAGATGGACTCTTGTCAGGGTTCTTGGTTATAAACAACAGAAACTGATTCTGGCTATCTAAGGCAGAAACAAAGCTTATTGGTAGGGTATTACGTAGTCCACTGCATTGACTGGGGACAGGGGTTCAGGAAGAACCAAGGCAAACAATGTTCAGCCAAGATCATGCCAAAGGCAATTGGCATAGCACACCACTAGTGACACCACCATTGGACGCCCACTACCATGCTGCTGGACTGCTCCATCCCAGCAATTGCACTACCACGCCACTGAACAGAACTCTGGCCTCCAGGCACCTGCTATGCCAAAAAAAATTCTCTAACTAACCCTTTGCCTTATTATCTTAAGGTTTACAACCTGAGAGTGGCATTTCATTAACCAAGCTTAAATTATATGTCCATTCTCTAGCTACCCAGGATAGGAAGATAAAATGCCCCCACTACTTTATCTTCTGTAGTGAGAGACAGGTAGGAAACAGAGGCCCTCCTTTCCCATGCCTTGAGATTCTCTCAACATAGAAAAGGAGTGTGGCTGGCAAAAATAGCAAAATTACAAATGTCCAACGTGCACTAGCAATCAAAATCTGCTGAATATACATGCACAAATCTACAAAGAAATTATGCAAGACCTATAGAAGAAAACTATAAAACTTTCCTCAATAAAGGAGAAAAGTCTAATATTAATGTCAAGGCATACCATGTTTCTGAAGCAGAAGCATCAATATGGTGAATACGTCAATCTTCTCTCGATGTACAAGTTCACTGAAATTTTCTATCAGAATCAGAGTTTTTATTTGTTCATTTGTTTTAAAATTTGACATTTCTAAAGTTCATACATAAAATGATTTATGTAAAAGAGCAAAGAAATTTTTGGAAAACAATAACAAATGAGCGTTTGTCATACCAGATATCAAAACATACTATAAACCTACAATTGTATGGCATGGTATTGACCCAGGAATAGATTCATAAATAAGTAGAGCAAACTAGCACTCAGTCATTATACAAACAGACATTTTGTGTGTGTGTGTGTGTGTGTGTGTGTGTGTGTGTGTGTGTATATATATATTTCAGATCAGTGGGGAACCAGGGGTCAGAAAACTTTTTCTTTACAAGACAATATTATAAATATTTTAGACTTTGTGGGACAAAGTCTCTGTTGCAACTACTCAACTCTGCCTCTGTAGTGTAAAAACAGCCATAGGCAATACTAAACAAATAGCTGTGTTCCAACAAAACTTTTTGTACAAAAACAGGTACTGAGCAAAATGTGGCCTTTGGGCCATAGTTTGCCAACTTCTTGTGTAGACTAATCAATAAATAGTGTTGAAATTAGCTTTTTTGAAATAAGTCTGAACTCTCCCACTATGTGCAAAAATAAAATCCATTTAAATGCAAGTATCTAAATGTGAAAAATAAAACTATAAAAGTATCAGAAAAAGGTAGAAGACACAGAAACACGCAAAAAATAACAGATGTGACTACATAAAACTTTAAAGCTTCCATACTCAAAAGACTGAAAGTAATTATAAAACACCAGGAAAGACTGGGAGAAAATATTTGCAATGGTTTTATTGAAACAAAGGATTAATATCCAAAATATATAAATCATACCTACAAATTAATTAAAAAATATATAGACTAAATTTTAAAAAATACAAACAGAAAATTCACAGAATAAATCAAACCAATGAAGATTAAGTTGCTCAACCTCACCAGTAATAAGAAAGAGGTTGACCGGGCATGGTGGCTCACATCTGTAAGCCCAGCACTTTGGGAGGCCAAGGCGGGTGGATCACCTGAGGTCAGGAGTTCGAGACCAGCCTGGCCAACATGGTGAAATGCCGTCTCTACTAAAAATACAAAAATTAGCTGGGCGTAGTGGCACATGCCTGTAGTCCCAGCTACTTGGGAGACTAAAGTAGCAGAATCACTTGAACCCGGGAGGCGGAGGTTGCAGTGAGCCGAGATCACACCACTGTTCTTAAGCCTGGGTGGCAGAGTGAGACTCCATCTCAATAAATAAATAAATAAATAATAAATAAGAGGTGAAAAATATATATGCTTATCTCTCTCTCTCTCTCGCTATATATATTTTTATATATATATAGTTTCTATATATTTTTTCTATATTAGCAAAAAATAAAATATCAGCATGGGCGAGAACACACAAAAACAGGCAATCATGTACTATTTGTGAGAGAATGAGCCAATAAACTAATTTCTAGAAGACAGTAATATCTAAGAAAAATTTTAAATACCTACCCTTTGACATAATAACAGTGCTTGTTGAGATCAACTCTAAAATGCTTGCATAGGTATGCGAAGATTTCTTTTTGCATGTTTGTTAACTTTTGTTTACTTGTAATGGTGAAAAACTAGAAACACTAACTGCAGATCAAAGGTGGAACGACTAAGAATAAGGTAGACATATTTGCTGATGTAAGACACAAATCTAAGAGAAATTAGCCAGATGGAAAACAATACAAATAAGAATTATAACACAGCATGAACTCACATTCTTAAAAAAAAATTTATGCATTAATACATGAGGTCAGGAGATCGAGACCATCCTGGCTAACATGGTGAAACCCTGTCTCTACTAAAAATACTTAAAAAATTAGCCGGGCTTGGTGGTGGGCCACCAGCTACTCAGGAGGCTGAGGCAGGAGAATGGCATGAACCCAGGAGGCGGAGCTTGCAGTGAGCCGAGATTGCGCCACTGTACTCCAGCCTGGGCGACAGAGCCAGACTCTGTCTCAAAAAAAAAAAAAAAAAAAATTATGTCTTAATAGAGAAAATAATTTTTCAAGCAGCGCTGAAAAAATTCCCTTGGAAAGGTGGGGTTCCAGGGAGGTAAATGTTAATGTTTTAATCTATATGTGTGTCAGTGCTGGAACCTTTTCCAAGATCTAGTGTAGTTTACCAGGGAGGAACAGGACCCATCTCCAGCAGATAGATCTGCCTGCCGGTCCCTTGCCCTTTCATTTTCCTATATGCCTCTTTCTCATATCGACCAGTGTGTCTTTTCATTTTGCTTATCAGTTGTTGTGAGTTGAATTATGTCACCCAAAATATATGTTCAAGTCCTAATGCTTATACCTGTGAATGTGACCTTATTTGAAAATAGGTTTTTGCCATTGTAGTCAAGTTAAGATGAGGTCATGCTGAATTGGGGTACTGTCTACAAGAGAAAGGAGAGGGCTATTTTGACACAAAGACACAGAAAAGACACACTGATAGAAGATGACCATGTGATGAGGGTGGCAAAGATTGAAGTGCTGCAGCTGCTAGACAAGGAACTCCAGGGGGCACTAGAAGCTAGGAGAGAGGCGTGAAACAGATTCTCCCTCAAGCCTCCAGAAGGAAGCAACCCTGCTGACACCCTGATTTTGGACTTCAGGCCTCCTAAACAGTAATATAATAAATTTCCATTGTTGTAAGCCACCCAGTTTGTGGTAAGTCAGTACAGCAGTCATAGAAAACTAATACAACAGTGTTTACCAAAAACTGTGTTTTTTGATCCACTATCCACTCTGTGTATGTATACCTACAAAAAGAATAGTAGCCAAAAAGGTGTCTGAAAACTGTGAGATATCTGATCGTTATCAATTATCAGACACATTTTTGGCTGCTATTCTTTTTGTAGATACACATGCACAGAGTAACAATTACAGAGTAACAATTACCCTGTTATGAATAGGGTTCAAACAGAGGTAGGATGACTACCAGCTAGCGTATTTTCTGAGAGATTCCTGCACTGAGGGTGGACTAGATGCCTTCCTAATGTTCATAAACATAGGAGTCCATGAGTCTCTGTGACAAAACAGCACTGTGCTTAACAGCAAGGATTTGAAATGAGAAAAATTTGGTTTGGAATTCTGGTTTCACTACACACTAACTACTTGACCTTGAAAAAATTTAATTGCCAAGAGCCTAAAATAATAATGCTGCTGCTTCTTTTTTAATTTTTTAATTTTTTAATTTTTATTTTTGTTGTTGTTGTTGTTGAGACGACGTCTCGCTCTGTCACCCAGGCTGGAGTGCAGTGGCGAGATCTTGGCTCACTGCAAGCTCCGCCTCCCAGGTTCCCACCATTCTCCTGCCTCAGCCTCCTGAGTAGCTGGGACTACAGGCACCTGCCACGATGCCTGGCCAATTTTTTTGTATTTTTAGTAGAGGTGGGGTTTCACCATGTTAGCCAGGATGGTCTCTATCTCCTGACCTCGTGATCCGCCCTCCTCAGCCTCCCAAAGTGCTGGGATTGCGAGCATGAGCCACCGCGTCCGGCCAATAATGCTTCTTGAATGCATTAGCATTCTTAGATAAAAGCAATTGACACTCACCAGTAATTCAAGAACAGAAATGTGCTAAAGGAATGTGTTAAAGGGATATTGTATAGTTTACTGGAAGCACCAGCAATCCAAAGGCTGCCACTGAAGTCTTCAGAACTAGTTGTAGTTAACTGCTGTTGCAGCCACATGATACTCACTAGAAAAGATTTTTTTGGTAGCTCCTGCTTTTTCTTGTCAGTATGTAAAGTGAATGTCTCATTGGCGGAACCCAGGTCGTGGGCCCATGCCCTAGCTGCTAATGGGGCTGGAAATTGAATGATAATGGTAGCTATTATTTACCGAGTATATACTATGTGCCAGGCACTTTTGTTGTATTTCCATATATTAATTCACTTAATTCCCACAAGACCTCTGTGAAATCAGTATGTCACCCCCATTTTCACTGATGAGGAAACAGAGACACAGAAGAGTCATGTAACTTAACCAAGGTACACAGCAGTATATGTGCAGAGCTGGGATTAAACCCTAAATTATCCAGCTCCAGACCCTGCCATCATTGGGAATACTCCTTTCTGCTCTTCATCTGGCATTTTCATCGTTGACAGAGGTGGTCACTGACCACTTCAAAAAGCAACAATTTCTTCAAACATAAGAAGAGGATTCAGATTTTGAATAGCCAAATTAAAAAAAAAAAAAAAGAAACACAAATGTTTATTACCTTTGCCTATGATTTATCTCAAAGAGCTGTCACTTATTAAAAGAACAATGCAGCTGGGTGCGGTGGCTCACGCCTGTAATCCCAGCACTTTGGGAGGCCAAGGCCAGTGGATCATGAGAGGTCAGGCGTTTGAGACCAGCCTGGCCAACATGGCGAAACCCTGTCTCCACTAAAAGTACAAAAACTAGCCGGGCGTGGTGGTGTGTGCCTGTAATTCTAGCTACTCCAGAGGCTGAGACGGGAGAATGGCTTGAACCTGGGAGGTGGAGATTGCAGTAAGCCGAGATCGTGCCACCACACTCCAGCTTGGGTGACAGAGCAAGACTTCATCTAAAAAAAAAAAAAAAAAAAAAGGAAAAGAACAATGCATACCTAATGACTAACACAGTGACTGGTGCAAAGCATCCCATCAGTGGAAATTGTTTTTGTAATAATAGTTGCTATTACCACGTCCTTCTTGACTTTGACCAACCACTTCTGGGCTGCTTCTACCAGTTGTTACTTGTTCTGGTATAGCTCTACCACTCACTCTCTGACCCCAGGCAAGTGACTTCACCTTTCTGAGCCTCACTCTTCTTATCTGTAAAATGGAGATGTGTTTGGAAAGGGGTAAAACTTTTAAACTGTGTTCTTTCCAGGATCCTTCCAATTTTGATGTTTTTTTAACTCAGACCTTCCAGTCTCTAATGCCCAATCCCTTCCTATGGAATTCTGTAATTCTTACAATTCGTAACTCACAATTTCATTCCAGGTTACATGCCACCTTCTACTATAATCATTACCAGTTGTTTCCTTCTGAAATTGTTTTGCACAAAATGGCATTTCAGAACATAGGGTTTTCTGGAAATTAAATTGATTTTATACATAAGAGGTTGGTTGTGGCAGTTCTTTATGTGTACACACACACGCACACACACACAATTACTCATCATCTGATATATGCTCTGGTGCCCAGTCAAGTCAGGGCCATAAAAGGTAACTTGGTTGAGAAAGAGAAGGGGGAGTCCATCCTCAGCTGCCTCAGAAAATGTCCTGAAGTTTTTCTAGAAAAATGACAAGCCCCTTCCTCCTTTATTAACAAAAGGGATCTTAAAGGTATTGCATTTGCATGTCTCTTGGAACAGCCTCTTAGAGTTCCGTCCCAACATCCTCCTCCATTTTCCCTCCTTATTTTTCATATTTGTTTCCAAGATAGTCAACCAGCAAGGGTTCCTTTAGTTTTCACTGCCAGATGGGATTCTTAGAGTGAAGATATTTTTACACATTGGTCACTGCAACTTACCCTGTAACTTTAAAATTTTTGCTTCCAAAAAAAGAAACTTTCTGACTTCTTCATCTTTAATCTCAAAGGTGCTTTCTGCTCAGCACCTTTTCAATTTACGTTTATAGTATTTGTATTCTATGTGAGACAGTAAGATCTTCAAAGGTTGTACATTCATTTTTCATATTCAAGAAAACATCCATCATTTTTTATGTTATTAAATAATGAACAGCGTGAATTCTCATACATAGTCACTACCTTCTGAGATACGCAACTCTAGCCCATTTACAGATAAGAAAAATGAGGTTTAGAGAGTAAAGTTACCAGCCAAAGGTCACACAACTAGAATCAGGTCTTGTCAGACGAAGACCTGGATTTTCAGCCACCCTGCTCAGTGTATTGCCTGCTGCACCCCAGGGGCTCCCTGATGTCCTGTGGGTGGAAAGGATTGTGTTGCAGACAACTGACTGGTGTGTGGACAGCACTCAGGCTATTCCGCAGTTGGTTACTCTGCAGCACAGGTTGGTGCCACTACAACCTCAAGGTCTGCTATCCCAGCTGGGCCCTCAGCGCTGCCCAGTAATCCTGCAATGGTCTCTAACTAGTTCCTGATCCAGTTATGCCCTCGGGGGTGCCACCCTAGTCATTCTCAGATGTGCCTTTGCTTATGTCATTATGGCGAAAATACAAGCCTCCAGGCAACTTCTCAGCTCCCTCCCCTGCCTCCTGTACACAGATGTCCACTATGCTTTTTCTTTCTTCCTTCTGGTTTGATGTCCATGCATACTTTCTCTATTAACGTTTTAGATCGCATCCCATTTTACCACCACATGAATGCTGCTCCATCAATTATCCCTCTTGTTTATTCAACTTCTCCCTTTATAATGGTTCTTATTCAGCAAACAAATACCCTCGAATCTCTCCCATTAAAACAAAAGCACAAACACACAAATCAAAACAATACCTTCTTGCTCAAACTTCCTACCTCCCCTCCTTCCCTTTATTACCTCCTTGAAAGTATTAACTACATCAGCTCTTTCTAATACCTTGTAAGTTCTAATTTCTCACATTCACCTTCCAATGATATCTCTCTCTGAACGTTGATCTTCCTTTGGACACCAAAGTCCACCATATGACTAAACTCTGTCTTTTAGAGACTTAACACTGTAGAATTCTTATTAAAACTCTCTCCTCTTTTGACATTTGTTGAGAGAACTCTTTTCCCATTTTCCTTCTACCCTGCTGGCCACACTTTGGTTTCCTTCCTGGACCTCATCCTTATCCTTTGTTTTTCTCAGCCTTTACACTGTCATTAGGTGATCTCACTCATAACCACCTAGGAACGATAAATCCAAATCCATATATTCAGCTCAAATTGCTTCCCTGATACCCTTATAGCCAACAGCTATACTGGTATCTATTTGAGCATTCTTCTAGCCTTACATTCAAAATATCCCCTAAAGAATTATTTTGCCTTAGTTGCTGCTCTTGCATGTGCTGCTCTGATTATATTCACAATCTTGGTGAATGGTACCACCCTACAAAATAATTTCCCAAAGCAAAACCCTTGATTCCTCCCTCCTCTTTATTCTACATACAAATAGTTCAAGCTTTTTATATCCTACCTCTTAACATCTTTTTAATACATCTGCTTTCCTCTCTTTAGCAACTGTTACTTCATTCTTGATCCCATTTGGATGGCTGCACTAGCCTCCTTACCCATCTCTCAACCTCCAGTCTGGCCTCTTTCCAACACATTCTCCTCCCTGATGGAGTAATCTGTCCAAAATATAAGTCTAATCCTGCCACTTACCCCTATTAAAATCCTTCAATAGCTCCCCTTAGTTTTCAAGATAAAGTTCAAACTCCTTAGCTTAGCACATAAAGCTCTTTGTGATCTCTCCCCTGAATAATACTCCAGCTTCCTTCCTCCCTGCCCCACTATTCTACCTTGCATATCCCTTACTCCAACAATACTGAAATACATGCAATTCCCTAAACCCATTGCCTTAGTCTGTTTATGTGGTAAAGCATAATACCTGAGACTGGGTGATTTATCAAGAACAGAAACTTACTTCTCACAGTTATGGAGGCTGGGATGTCCATGATCAAGGTGTGGACAGATTAGGTGTCTGGTAAAGGTCGCTCTCCACTTTTAAGACGGTGTCTTAATGCTGCATCCTCTGGAGGGGATAAATTCTGTGTCCTTACATGGATAAAGGTGGAAGAGCAAGCAAAACCAAGTGCTGTTTGAGGCCTTAATTACTTTCACAAGGGAAGAGCCTTCATGGCCTAATTACCTCTTAAAGGCCCCAACTCTTAATAGCATTACATTGACCATTAAGTTTCAACACCTGAATTTGGAAGGGACACACTCAAATTAGAGTGCCCATCATGCTAATTAATGCTTGCATGTGAGTATACATGCTGTCTTCCATGCATGCAATGAATGCCCTGCTTATCCCGGCCCAGTCTCCATCTGGTATATCCAGAGTGCCCCTAACCAGTGTTAAAATCCAGCTTAATGGCCACTTCTTCCAGGTGGTTCTACCTGATCCTTTAATTTGATTTACACTTACTTTTCCTAGGGTCCTGTAGAAACACTAGACCATTTTTTTTTTTCTGAAAGAATGGATGGATGAATAGTTGAGAGAGTGAATGAATGAACGAATGAATGCCTTGACTCTTACCCATCTTACATCCCCATTACCTACCACAGTCAGGCACATACTCAATACGAGTTTGTAAAACTGATTTTACATGAGGGGTGCTTTTGTGCAACTAATCAAAATTATAGCATACCTTCATGCATTTTTCCCCTTTATAAATCCTAAATCTCATCTAACAATGCATGTAGTTCATCTTAAGGAGTACCCTAAACAAGTGTGCGTATGGATCTACATTTATCCATGGCATGGATTTCCTCTGCTTATTCTCTAATAAAAATAGGGAATTGCCAGGATAAGAGTCAGGGCCCTTGAAGATGACATTCCAATATGGTAAGGAGCCAACTAACGTATAATAGTGGAAGTTTACTGACAGGGCCCTTCTATTACTTTCCCATGCATGCTGAGACTCTTGGCTGCATGGATTTTGGAGATCCAGGCAATGTGGGACAGTAAAGCCTTTCAATAAAAACACGATACGCCAGGCAGCTGCAAATACTCCCTGCAATTTCTTCCCTTCCTTCTTCGATCCCAAGGACATATGTCAGTGGCTGCTGTCAGATCAGAACAAGCCATTGATCTACAGGGCGTGAGGGAAGGCTAGAATATTGATGTCATAGATTCTCTCTATGTATAAGCTGCTCCTTAATAAATGAGGTGCCTTGGGAATTCAGGCTTCTTGGACTAATAAACACCTAAAGGAGTAAAAGTCACCAGCATGCCCTGCCTTCACTCTGTAGGCCAATGCCTTCACAGCTAGCAGTAATTTGGGCCTAGAAATCAGTGTTTATATAATTAAAGCCTTTTCTTTCCATCACCTTGACTTAAATTATTTTCCTGAAGGTAGTTTTATTTATAGCACACAGTTGAATGTGAGAGGTCCCATTGTGTAATAAAAGAAAAGTAGAGTAAGATATGGAAGACTGGGTTTTAGTCCTAAGTAACTGACTAAATATCCCCTTCTCCTTTCTCTTGGTGTTGGCTTCTCCATAAGTAAACTGATTGTTTGGCCAGATCAGGAGACCCAGAGATGGGACTTAGAGTTTCACCTGAGGAGATTTAACATGAGGCCCGTGGATGGGACTCAGGATTTTGTTAAGTCCTAGAAATCAGATGTAAAATTTGATACATACATTCATTTTTTTCCACTAGGAAGACCTATAGTTTTTGCCAAATTTACAAGTGAAACTAGGGTTCGCAACATTATAAAATCAGGTATAACGGAATACCTGAAACTGGGTGCTTTACAGAGAAAAAGAAATTTACTGCTTACAGTTTAGAGGCTGGAAAGTTCAAGGTTGAGGAGCTGCACCTGGTGAGGGCCTTCTTGCTGGTGGCAATGCTCTGTAGAGTCTCAGGGGAACACAGGGTATCACATGGCAAGGAAACTGAGCATGGTAGGCCAGGTCTGTCTCCTCTTATAAAGCCGCTAACTCCATTCCCATGATAACTCAGTAATCCATATACCCGTTAATCCATTAAGCCATAAATGGATTAATCTATTCCATTAAGATTCTGCCCTCATGACCCAATCACCTCTTAAAAACATCACCTCCTGACTGGCGCAATGGCTTATGCCTGTAATCCCAGCACTTTGGGAGGCCAAGGCGGGTGGATCACCTGAGGTCAGGAGTTTGAGATCAGCCTAGCCAGCATGGTGAAAGCCTGTCTCTATTAAAAATACAAAAAAAAAAAAAAAAAAAAAAATCAGTTGGGCATGGTGGCAGGTGCCTGTAATCCCAGCTACTCAGGAGACTAAGGCAGAGAATCACTTGAATCTGGGAGGCAGAGGTTGTAGTGAGCCAAGATCATGACACTGCACTCCAACCTGGGTGACAAGAGCAAAACTCTGTCTCAAAACAAACAAACAAACAACACACACAAGCACACACACACACACACACACACACCCCTCACCTCATAATGTTGCCACATTGGGGATTAATTTCTACATGAATTTTGGAGGGGACAAATATTCAAACCATAGCATACTAGATCTCAGCATTTGTACTTCTTCGAGGCAAAGTGAGGAAACTACTGAAGTTAAGGGGAAGAAGCTAAGAGACTTGGGTTCAAATTCCAGGTCTTCCGCCTGCGCCCTTTGTCTTTTTGAATGGGTCATCTTACCGCAGTGACTCTATTTCTTCATGTACGAAATAGCAATAATAATAGCTGTCTCACATGTTGTAAAGCTACCTTCATGTGTTGTGAAGAGTAAGAGAAATAGTGCACATAAAAAAAAATTGGTATGTCAGAAATGTTCAAGGAATCCTTGTTCAGTGAATATCTGAAGAATCAGAACATTGAGAGCCACTACTTCATCTCCTGCCCCAGAATTCTTGCCATCTAAATTCATAGTTTCCTGGGTGTGATCATGAACTGACGAAATCTTAACATTGTTTTTCTTCAGGAAGGTGAGACAAGAAATAGACCTATATGATTACCATGTTTCCAAACAAATGGAAGTCCATTTGAACAAATAGAATCATTCTAAGTCTTTAAAAGAAAGAGACAGGGTCCAGGCCAGGCGCAGTGGCTCATGCCTGTAATCCCAGCACTTTGAGAGGCCGAGGCGGTCAGATCACAAGGTCAGGAGTTCAAGACCAGCCTGGCCAATATGGTGAAACCCCATCTTTACTAAAAATACAAAAAAATTAGCTGGGCATGGTGGCGTCCACTTGTGGTCCTGCCTACTTGGGAGGCTGAGGCAAAAGAATCGCTTGAACCCAGGAGGTGGAGGTTGCAATGAGCCAAGATCACACCACTGCACTCCAGCCTGGGCAACAGAGCAAGACTCTGTCTAAATACATAAATGAGAGACGGGGTGCAGCTAATGTGGCTTAATTTTTGACCTGAATATTAAAAAGAAAAAAAAAGCCATTTCCCTAGATCCTTATTTTGACATCATGTCTGTCCAAAAACCTGGTAATACCAGGTTAATACTCAGGGTCATGAACTGAAGGGTGTAGGTTTGGAGATCGCATGGGAGAAGTGACCTCAGACTGACAAGAAGTTTGTTGCACAGCTAGCTGGCACTGCATTAGACCTAGAAAACCTACATACTTAGAATCAGCCAATAACATCCCACCAACACCTGTGCCCATGTCACCAAAAGATTGGCTGCTTTACTGTCCACATCTTTCTCTGTCTTACAATCACCTTAACCTATGTAGAGCTCTTTTGTAAAATCTTTTTTTCCAAGGAGCTTATGCATATTTTTAAAATTACATTAATCTTCAATGCATTGTTATCTTTTTTTAATTTTTTAAAGAGGCTGGAGTACAGTGGTGTGATCATGGCTCACTGCATCCTTGATCTCCTGGGCTCAGGTGATCCTTACACCTCAGCCTTGTAAGTAGCTAGGACCACAGACATATTCCACCACACCTAGCTAATGTTTTAAATTTTGGGGGGGATAAGGTCTCTCTGTGTTGCCCAGGCTGCTCTCCAATTCCTGGGCTCAAGCAACCCTCCAGACTTGGTCTCCCAGAGTGCTGGGATTATAAGCATGAGCCACCATCTATCTTTATTTTATAGATGAGGAAATGAAGTTCATGAGCATAGTAAGAGATGGAATGGATATGAATCCAGGTGTCTCGGACTCAATAGTTTTTAAACTAATTCCTAAGACCTCAAGACATATTGATTAACAAAATATGGTCCTTGCTCTTGTGGACCAATGCGAGACACAGATATGTAAACAGAAGACTATAATATAGGTCCTATGTCTCTTGCTCTCCAGGTTGGATGTATACAAAGAGGATCTAAGAGCAAGGAAGTTCAACTACCTAGAGTTGTTGGGGAAAGAGAAGTGGATGTAAAACGTAAAGTTGATTAAAGGCCTCTTTTAAGAGTTGAGTCTTTGAAGATGGAAGATAATTAGTCTAAAGAAGGCAGGCCATGCCACACAGAACGATGAGCACATAAAAAAGCACAGTGGCAAGTGCAAGACATCAGGGAACCCAAACTCACATGTCACTAAGATGTAAGCGTTCCTGGCGATATAGAGAACTTGCAAAAAGCCCCACATTCTGTTAGCAGCCTTGAGAGATGGGAGGCTGCCCTTGTGCCAAGAATGAACTTGTGATCTTAGCTCTGGTGCTCTGGAAAGCGATAAGGGCTTTGGGGACCCCTGAAACTGGTTTTTCACTCCCTTTCTCTAACCCAGACATCCCAATCTCAGCACGAAAGGTTACAATTTCCCTGGGAAGAAATTGTGCTGACCTCAGGTTTTCACAGAGTGTGGTATTTCTGCTTGGCTGCACAGCCGGCTGAAACACTGCTAAAATAACTAGTGAGCAAGATGTCCCAAAAGTAAGCAGCTGCATAGGAGGGCTGAGCAGAAGTTTGCTTGTGGTTTATTCACCTCAAGCGAGGAAGACAAGGTGACTACATTCTGAGAAGTTGTAAATGCTCCAGGGACCGGCTGCATTTTGCAACTCAGCTCCACCAGTGCCCATTTTCTCATCCAAAGGAGAGGGAGTGTTCACTGCACAGCTGATAGCATCAACAAGGAGGGGCTCCAGGGCCAAAAAAAGCAGTCCAGGAATAAGGGTCCTGATTTTCTTTTTGTATTTTCCATTATTTGGACCAAGAATTTTCAGGCTTTCATTTGCCCCTCTGCAAAACAGGAAAATATTTCTCACTATAATACTGTAAACTTACATGTCATAAATGTTTTTTAAGTATTTAACTGTTGATTGTTCTCAACAAAGATAATGAACAAACGTGGTCTGGATTCCTAGGAGTTGTAGAAATTAAATCTGATCTTACACAATTGATTAAATCTATTCAGTGCTTGAATTGAGAAAGTCAAATAAGCCAGAATATTTCCCACTGCATTTTCCTAACCCTGATTATCCATGGGACAGATGCCCCTTGCTCAACCCATATTTGCTAAAGGCATATACATTCAAGTTCAACTCTTTGGGGTTAACAAACTCTTCTTTTAAAAATAAAAATCTTATGAAGAGGGGAACATAAATTACTAACCATTTAGTATGATTATTTTACTCAGCTTAGTGCCCTTCCATACCACTGGTGGCATAGAAACAAGGAGAACCTCCTGATGTGAAAAAGGAAAAAACATGTTTACCAGGGACTTCTGCTTCTGACTATAATGGAAAAACCAAAATCAGATTTGTCCTCCTGCCTTAAACAACAATAATAACAACCACAAAACCAGACTAAATACACACATACACACACACACACACACACACACACGATTTTCAATCATTGAGCACAGGTTCCACAGGACTGTGAATTCTCAGAGAAAACAATAAATAAATGAAGTGGCCCCTATAATTGTAGAATATTACAGTCTGAAAGCAATTTCTAAGTTACTTTTCAGGGAAAGTGAAACCAACAAGGGTTTGATGGTCTTGCTGAGTTGAAGAGATGGAGACTGAAATTAAAGGAGACCAAGGTAGCTAGAAGTCGGAGGAAGGACATAGTAGAGGAGATATTCACAGAGAGAGCTCCAGAGGTCTGAAAAAAGGGTCCCTGAAACCTTTGGCTGAGACCTGCTATGAGTATGAATGTAAGAAAATAACCTGAAACTGGAAAAAGAATCACCAGAAAATAGAAGGCAGAACACTATCTGGAGATCAAATGGGGATGAGAACAATTTATTCTCGCACCAGTCAGAATGGAAAGACTTCCAATATGTAAGATTAGATTATGTATAAATTCCTTGAGTAAAATTGCCTTAGTAGTGGAAGTAAATTAGCACTATACAAAAGTCTGCTCTAAACCTGGCCTAGAAAGTTAAAGAGCAAACCTTATAAAAATCAAGCTAATCTGAAGTAACTTAAGTACAAACCAAAATAAAGTGTGATGCTCTTTAAAATAATATAACAAAATCCAACAATCCAACATAAAAAATTCATAATATCTGCATTCAATCAAAAATGCGTAATGAAGTAGAAAAATATGAACTGCAACCAGGAGAAAACCTAATTAATTAAAGCAGACCCAAAAATAACAGGTGATAGAATTAGCCAATAAAGATGTTAAGATAGTTATCATAAAAATGCTTCATAAGCTCAAAAAGGTTAAAAAAAAAAAAAGACATAAGCATAATGAGAAGAGAAACGAACTTTCGGGGTGTGTGTGTGTGCGTGTGTGTGCGCGCGCGCACACGCGTACGTGTATGTGTGTGTCCAAGCAGAACTTCTGGAGATGCAGATGTAGAAGTTAGAAAACTTTTGTCTACTTGAGGTATGTTAGCTAATCCAAAAAAGTAAAGAAAAGAAGAGAGAAGGAAAGAAAATGTTTTTACTTAACTCTAGAGAAAGGAGATAAACTAGAGAATTTCAAAGAACTGAACCTTCTTACTCCAACTTTAAGAATACAACTTAATTAGTTTTGACAAATATTACAGTCATTACTATTATCACAATCGTAACATAGACAATTTTTATACACCCAAAAGTTCCCTCATGCCCTTTTGCAGTCAATACTGGCATCTACTCCCAGTGTCCATCAAGCGATCAACTCTCTGCCTATATTATTTTGTGTTTTCCAGATTTCATATAAATGGAATCAAACAGTATACCTACCAACTTTTGTGTCTGGTTTTTTCCACTCAGCATAATGCTGTGAGATTTATACATGTTATTGCACATAATAAAAGTTTATTTTTAAATTGTTGAGTAGCACTTAATTTTATAGAGATGAAAAATAGAATATCTGCAATGAAAAAGACATTGGGTGGAGTTCACAGCAGATCAAACAGAGGAGAAGAAAAGATTAGTAAATTTGAAGATATAGCAATATAATCTATCCAAATGAAGGAGGAAAGGAAAAATCTTTAAAAGACATGAACAGAGCATCTGTTTGTAGAACAATGTCAGTGTGTATAATAGCAGTCCCAGATGGATAAGGAGAGGGATAGACAAAATGCTTAAAGAAATAATGGTCAAAAGTTTTCCAAATTTGAAGAAAAATACTGACACATAAACACATCAAGCTCAAAGGAACGCGAGCAGAAAAAAGTAAAGAAAAGCACATCAAGTGCATCATGATGAAATTTCAGAGAAACAGTGATAAGAAAACCTTAAAAGAAGCTGGAGAGGGAAAAAAAAGCACTACATACAAAGTAACAAAGATAAGAGTTAAGTAGACTCATCATCAGAAAACATACACATAGAAGATAATAGAACATCATGTTTTAAGTGAAAGAAACAAACTATTGACCTAGAATTCTATATCCAGGAAAAATGTAAGTAATGAATGGAGGTGAAATAAACAAAACAGACAAAAAAAGATGACATAATTTATTGCCAGCTACCTGAACTATAAGAAATGCTAAAAGAGGGTTTTCAAGAAGAAAGTAAATTATATTAGATTTAATCTATTGAAAGGAATGAATAGCACCATGTGTGGTAAATATGGAATTAAATATAAATAACATTTTATTTCATTTTATAATCTTTTAAATAGTTAACAAGTTAAAACAAATATAGTAACAACATAATATATGATTATAAAAGTAAAATAAATGACAAAAATTGCAGAGAAGACAGGAGAGGTGAGGGAACTAAAACACTGTTAGGTTTTTACAATACACATAAAGTTATTTACTTAAAAGTATAATGTGATGAGTTAAAACTGTATATTGCAATCTAGAGCAATCACTAAAATTATAAAACAAAGAACTGTGAGTAATAAACTCATAGCACTCATAGAATGAAACTATTTTTTAAATTTAATTAACCCAAAAGAAGACAGAAAAAGAGAGAAATAAGAACAAAGAACAGATATGACAAATAGAAAATAGCAAGGTGGTAGATTTAACCCAACTATACTGATAATTATGTTAAATGTAAATGAGTCAACGATTTTAGTCAAAAGGAAGAACTCATGAGAATGTATAAAAAAGCAAGACCCAATTATACACTAGCTATAAGAAACCCATCCTTTTGCTGTGCAGAAGCTCTTTAGTTTAATTAGATCCCATTTGTCAAAAAAGGATGAGTTTGTGTCCTTTGTAGGGACATGGATGCAGCTGGAAACCATCATTCTCAGCAAACTATCGCAAGAACAGAAAACCAAACACCGCATGTTCTCACTCATAGGTGGGAACTGAACAATGAGATCACTTGGACTCAGGAAGGGGAACATCATACACCAGGGCCTATCATGGGGAGGGGGGAGGGAGGAGGGATTGCACTGGGAGTTACACCTGATGTAAATGACGAGTTGATGGGTGCTGACGAGTTGATGGGTGCAGCATGCCAACATGGCACAAGTATACATATGTAACAAACCTGCACATTATGCACATGTACCCTAGAACGTAAAGTATAATAATAAAAAATAAAAAATAAAGAAACCCATCCTGTATATAGAAACTTTTGTAGGTCAAAAGTTAAAGGGTGAAAGACATCCTATACAAACACTAATGAAAACAATGTTTAAATTGCTACATTAGTACAGACATACAGACTTCAGAACCAGAATTTTAACCAGGAAAATGGAAGAATAGGTTACAGTTATAACAGGGTCAATTTATTATAAGGACATAATTTTTCTAAATATATGCACATAACAACAGAACTTCAAAACACAGCATGCAAAAACTGATAGAACTAAAAGAAGAACTACAGAAATCCACAATTACTGTTAGAGACTTCAACACTCTTCTCCCAGTAATTAATAAGCTATCTAGTTACACACACACACACACACACACACACACACACAAAGTTAGGCATACAGAATAGTTGAACAATAATATCAACAAACATGACCAATTAGCATCTATAGAATAGTCTACCCGACAGCAGTATAGTACCCATTTTTTATGCAGACATGTAAAAACATTCACCACATAGACCATATTTTGAAACATTTATCAAATAATTTAAGAATATTAAAAGCTTTTGTTCTTTGACTATAGCAGAATAAAAATGGAAATGAACAGCAAAGAGCTAGCTAGAAAGCACCAAAGTATTTTAAAACAAAAAATACAGTTCTAAATAACACATGAGTAAAAGAAGAAATCAAAGAGAAAATCAGAATATATCTTTGAATGTATGAAAATGAAAGTGAAATATATCACAATGTATTTGTGGGTAGAACTTTACAGAAAAGAAAGAAGTCTCAAATCTATTGTCTAAATTTCTGTCTTAAGAAACCAGACAAAGAAGAAAATATTGAAGCCAAAATATCAGAAGAGTAAAACTGAAAAAGATGAGAACAGAAATAAGTTAGGTTGAAAACAGAACCTCAGCAGAGAAAAATTCAAGAATCATAAGCGGACCCTTTGAAAAAACCAGTATGATTAATATGCCTCAGGTATTGAACTGTCAAATATGGTAGCCACCGGCCTCGCCACATGAAGCTATTGAGTTGTAGTTAGAATAAAGTAAAATATGCTGTAGGTATGAAGTACATACAGGATTTTGAAAATTTCTAGAAAAAAATATAGGAGACAAATCTCTGTGTCCTTAGGGTAAGAAAGGTATGCTAGGTCAAAAGTTTTCCAAATTGGAAGAATTTGGAAAAAAAGCCAAAACACAAAATTTAAAAACTGATAAATTAGATATCCAAATTTTAAAAGTTTACTCTTCAAGCTTTTGCTTTTCAAAAGAAAATTTTAAGAAAATATAAAGGTAAACTGCAGAGGAGCAGGAATATTTGCAAAAAAAAAAAAATGATAAAAGAGGTGAATCTAAAATATAATTTTAAAATTTTAAGTTATTAGAAGATAACAGAAGAAACCCAATTTAAAAATGGGCAAAATATTTTAAATCATTTCACCAAATAAGGTATAGAGTACATATAAGCACATTATAAGTTGTTCAATATAACTAGCGAAGAGGAAAATGAAAATTAAAACCACAATGAGCTATCAGAATATACCCACTAGAGTGGCCAAATTTAAAAGACAAAACAGAGTGCTGGTGAGGGTATGGGGCAACTGAAACACTCATACATTGCTGATAGGAACAAAAAATGTTGCTGTCACTTTGGGAAACAATTTGGTAGTTTCCTATAAATTTAAGCATACGCTTTTTAACACAACCAAACCCACTTTGAGATTCACCCAAAAGAAAGGAAAACTTGTATGTACACACAAAGACTTGTCATGAGTGTTTAAAGTAACAGCGCTTCAGCCAAAAGTCCCTAGTAACATACCTAGAGTTGAACAAGCTGAGTTTATTACTCATTGCAGTGAGGGAGAGCAAATACCGTGGGGAACTTTGGGTATCTCAGTAAGAGGGCATAAAAAAGAAGCTATTGCAGGATTTGGAGTTTGCTTGAATGATTTGTTGGGCAGCCTAAGGAAGCAGGAGTTGACTCTAGATTGGGGCTGTCAGAAAGACAAGGAAATTCTATGATTGGGTAATTCAATAAATCTTATCTAAGGGAGCATGCAGCTGCAATTAGTAAAGACGTAGGAATTATTCATTTTAGCCAAGAGGGGATGTTTAGTATTTTGTGGATGGCACAATGACATTGTTTCTGTTTGTGCTTAGACAAAATTATGAGGTGGGCTTATAAAGTGGGTTTGTTTTTGCTTCGTTTTATCATGGTCTCAGAGTAACCATATCTGAGTTCAGATTTTGTGAGATTGTTTGCATCCAATAGGAAAATAATTCAACCTAGCTGTGAGCCTCAAGCCAGCTTTCAAATGTCAGAGGATAACCTTTTTCTTTTTTCCTTTCAGTCAAAAACTGAAAACAATCCAAATGTTCATCAACTGGTGAATGTACAAATGAACTGTGATGTAGGTGGGAACTTTTGGGTACATGAAAATGGTCTATGTCATGATTGTGCTGGTAGTTATGACTGCAAATATTTGATATTTGTCAAACCTCATCAACTTGTACTCTTGAAGTTGGTGAGTTTTATCATATGTAAATTTTATCTCCATAATCCTGATTTTTATATATATATATATTTACCCTCCTTTTAGGGTAAAAAAGGTTCAGTTCTTATAAACATTCTAACCTATCTCTTGCTTCTAAAGGTAAGTAAAAATATGTCAATTCCGGCCGGGCGCGGTGGCTCAAGCCTGTAATCCCAGCACTTTGGGAGGCCGAGACGGGTGGATCACGAGGTCAGGAGATCAAGACCATCCTGGCGAACACGGTGAAACCCCGTCTCTACTAAAAAATACAAAAAACTAGCCGGGCGAGATGGCGGGCGCCTGTAGTCCCAGCTACTCGGGAGGCTGAGGCAGGAGAATGGCGTGAACCCGGGAGGCGGAGCTTGCAGTGAGCTGAGATCTGGCCACTGCACTCCAGCCTGGGCGGCAGAGCGAGACTCCGTCTCAAAAAAAAAAAAAAAAAAAAAAAATATGTCAATTCCTTCTAATTAGTTAACTTTCCCCAAGAGTAGAGAGAAGTTTTCTAATATAGAAGGGGACAAAGTTGGTTTCTTAATGGATTACCCCAGTTAACCCTGGTCAAGGGACACTTTATTACTTTTCTTTCCCCAGAATGGGCGCTGTCAGTGGCTCCTGTACTCCTATTTTCATGGCCACAGCTCCGAGTATCCCAGATATGAATATCCTGACTCTGATGAAGTAAGGGTCAGCAAACAAAACACTGGCAAATTATCTTCCCTCTCTAGACTTCAGTTCTTACCCCAAACAAAGGGAGAAGGGCGAATAACAAGGATTTTTCATGGTACTTCCAAATCTAAAAGTTTACTGTACAAGTTATACCTGCAAGGTTCAATCTAGGCTAAAATTTGCCTCAGATATTCAGTGTGTATTGGTATATGCATGCATACATGTGTTGTTAATGATGTGGGTTGAGTTGAACAAGAGAGAGGTGGATGCTACAGAGTTGACAGATTATTTCATCTAGTTAAAACAGCAGAAGTCTGAATGATTTATGAGAATTCTTCAGAGTGTATAATGCATATTAATTTAATAAAAATGGTTATTGCTTATATTAATGGAAACTACTTAATAAAAATAAGATGGAAATATCCTTAAAGTAATAATTTGATGTCAGCTCTGATTCTTCTCACATTAACTTCTCTGGCCAAAACTCACTGAGTTTCTAACACTAGTGCTACCATTTGACTCCACCAGAGGGGTCTACTCGGAGCCCCACAATTTAGCAGGCTCCTCTCTGTCCCACTCTTCCAACTGCTCTCTACCCCATGGAATGAAAAGTCTATGGGCAGAAAGGACGTGCCTACCCAGTGGCTGTGGTCTCCCTCCCACCTCATCTATCTAGACCACACTCAGAGTACCTAGCCCCCCACAATCCCCTGGCCAATCAGCTTGGAGTTCACTGCCAGCAGCTAGGTAGACTTCCTCCCAGGTCTTTCTGTTTCCCCATGCCTCGGGTTGAGAGGAAGAAAGAGGTTTGGTGATGAAGATTGGACACAGTTGGATTATACAGACTGTGGCCTTCACATGCATGCTCACTGAGGCCCTTGCGATGCAACTCACAGACAGCAGTGGGAAGAAAAAGAAGGGTCATAGGTGAGGGACCAGGTGTCCCCATGTCCCCGTGCTACCACGTTCAGCAACAGAATTCTGAGGGGTCTAAGAGTTCTGCATGCACACTGGGGAGTAAGGCTGTTACTTAGGTATAAATGTCGATGTAGACATTTAGAACATAACTTATTTAACAGTTAGTTGGTTTGATTTAAAATGTTTAAATAGGTAGACATATGGAATATGAGCCTCCATTTGGTACTTTTGCCCTGGGGTTCGTAACCATTAGGAGCAGGCCTGTTCAGAACCCGTAGACAGGTTGAGGGTATTTGCTTGCTATAAGGCGATGTACCTCAGCCTGGCCTTACACAGAAATGTCTAAAGTGCACCATCTCTGTGCCATTGACTCCCTTCCTGTTCTTGAATGCAATAATTTAGACCATGATTCTCAATGCTCTGAGTACCTTCTATTTATCATTCCACTTAATTTAAAACAAAACTAATAAGTGGAAGGATTCTCATTATAAACTCTGATTAGTGGTATATTTAATATATATTGACCTTAATTTTCTACCACAGAGATTAGTTTAGGAGAAAGCCAAGTCTAGCATGAAAAGATTGGGGAAGGGAGGTGTTTTCAAATGAGTTCGGAAAAAAACAAAAACGTTAAAAGTAATTTTGAGCTGTACCAGTTAAATTGCTAGCCAGGAAAGGGGGCAAATAAATCAAACAGAAAACAAGCAGATAATGAAGTACTTGGAGAATTTATAGGATACAACATTTACCAGAAATAGAAAAAATATATAGGTAAAAAAATAAAAGCAAGGCCTATTCAGCTTTGTAAGGCCAGTTTTGATTAGTTCTCAGGCTTTCCACTGGAGACAGAGAAAGGTGTGTGTGTGTGTGTGTGTGTGTAAGGATGAAGAGGGGCACAGGGGGAAAAGTCCCTGCAAACAGATCCTTGCTTTTTGCAGAAAGTAACCTGACCCATCAGATTATCCCCCATGGTGGTCATATTTTCATCTAGCTCCCTCCTTGGGAAACAAAATGTCTCACAAGACATTCTCAGCCTCCCTAGAACTTCTGGTGTCATCAGTTTGCCTTCAGAGTCCTGCAAGGTTAAGAAGAAAGTATAGAAGTCTTGCTACAGCAGAGAGATTTTATGATTAACTGTGGGGTTGACAGGTGTCCAGAACACCCAGTAATCTTGACATTTTAATGTCAAAATAAAATTACTGGAAGCAGGTATGTGAATTTAAAAGGTGTGTCCATATGGTGTGTGCCTATTTCACATGAGGAGTCATTTTTATAATCTATAGTGTGTTTCCAAACTACTTAAGCCATGAGTCAGAGACCCACTCAGACTGGGCAGACCAGTGCCAGTAGCCCACAGGCTGGGAGCAGGTCCCTGGCTGGGCTAGATCGGGGAGAACAGGCAGAAAGCCTTTAAGTGCTGCAAGATCCTGTGTTCCACCGGCCTCATAGGGCATTTAAAAACCATGACACATCTCATTAAAATCAACTTTAATTTGATGGATATAAGATTTTGCGAATGCTATTAATCCACTCAACCACTGAGTGTGATACAGTGGGAAAGTATCAGGCAGGGATCAGGAGACTTGGCCCCATCCAGCTAAGCGGGTCACTTGCTTTCCTCACCCCTGCCACCTACCTAGGGCTAACTTTAGATGACACTGAGGCATGCCCCAGGAATTGAAAAATGAGGGAAACAGGAGTAGCTGTTGAAAACGATTAATTTCACGCAAAGTGTATTGGAGTAGAAATCTTTAAAATGGTCTGAAAGGGAGTCTAATTTCCAGCATAGTGTCCATTTAAAAGATGAGCAATGGAAACAAAGAACACAGGGAAACAGAGCCTTCTATCTGAGTACTGCTTAGCGGAGAAAGCGCTCTGAAGGGTTAATGGGGGTTCGAGGCACCTGGCAGGTGGACCTCTATTGTGGACATGTAGGGAGGCTCTGGGCAGTATTAAACCTAGAAGCCCCACAGACACTTCCCCCTGAGGCTAAGCTCCACAAGAACCCTTCTAATTACTAGTTGGCTTCTCATGTAGCTTATCTAGAGGAAGAGATTATGTCGGCCAGAAAATGCAAGTGTAGTGTCACCTTGGAAGTTCTAGCTGAAATTATGTGCTAGGCCGGGTGCGGTGGCTCACACCTGTAATTCCAGCACTTTGGGAGGTCAAGGCAGGCAGATCACCTGAGGTCAGGAGTTCAAGACCAGCCTGGCCAATAACGTGGAACCCCCTCTCTACTAAAACTACAAAAATTAGCCAGGCATGTTGGCACATGCCCATAATCCCAGCTACTAAGGAGGCTGAGGCAGGAGAATTGTTTAAGCCTGGGTGTCGGAGGTTGCAGTGAGTGGAGATTATGCCACTGCACTCTAGCCTGGGTGACTGAGCGAGACTCCATCTCACCAAAAAAAAAAAAAAAAATTAAAAAATTGTGTGCTAATAAAAATATTAGTCTCTTGTAAATTTATTCTGACTTTACCATTTACCTGCTGCGTGTCCTTGGGCATGTTACTTGCCTCTAAATCTCAGATTCCTCATCTACACAACAGAAAATACAACCTCACCATTCTCCTGGATTTGCTGTGAGTGCTTAGTGATTAAAGCATGTATTTAGCACAGTGCTGGGCACATAGTATTGTCCAATAAATGTCAGTTAGTACTGTCACTGTGTTCTTTTCCCTTTCTCTTTTTCTCTTCTGCCTGCTTCTTATCTTTCCACCCATGTACCCTCCACCTGTCTACTCACTCATCTACCCAGCCAGCCAGCCATTCAAGTAAATTTAGCAGTCATTTACCATCCAGTAAAATGTTTTAGGGACCAGGGAATGGGCTGGACACTGAAGCTTCAAAGATAAATTGTACACAATTCATTTTCCCAAGGGCTCACTCTCTTCCAAACACTGGAGGCTGCCATCCTCTAATATAAAGAGCACGCAATAGGTGCAGCTGTATTGAACACTTTGACGTTATTATTGATGGTGAGTATCAGTCTCCCTGGTGAACTCTAGGATACAGATAACATTGAGTCTCTGAACCTGTAAAGCTGAAAGATGGTCTCCAAACCTTAATGAATTCAGCAGTCTTATTAAGCCTTTTAGAAGCCAGGCCTCTCTTGGTGACATTCCTCTGTATTTCCTTTTACTATGATTCCTCCATGACAACTTCTACACTATGTATTATGATTCAAAATGTTTGCACAAGACAAAATCTGGCTTTAGTAGAATATTTGGTGTTGGTACCATAACCCTTTAGGCCAGACTGTCCAAGTCCTATGGATAACATATTTCCAAATCTCATAATAAACTGTATTATTCCCCTTATGTAAGTTTTCCCTTAACATTATTTTCATACTTGCCATCCCTAGCCCCCTGCCCAGGATATTAGAAACCATAACACAACATCTGTTCACTATAAGGTGCTGTTGGGACTGAGAGCATTTGCCTTCCTGCAATGATATTAACAAACTCAAAAGTCCTGGAAGAAAAATGTTTGAGTGGTCACCACCTTTACTCATGTTTCCACCTAGACTCTCTGAAAGACAGGGTGGGAAGGGTTTTCCACAACTATAAATGGATTTGAAAACTCGGTGAAGAAAATTATCTGTCTCTATGGAGAGCCAGGGTGACATGACAGATAATTAGCAGGACGAACTGTTTCTCTGAGATGGGAAGCTTAGCCATATCAAGGACTTAAAGCCCCCAGCCCTTCTTATATCCCCTAGTGAATTCATTCTCTGCAAACAACCAGCTCTGCCAACTGATAGTGACTTTCACCTTGAATCCTTCAAAGTCACCCTTCTTTGAAAATCCCTTCACTATGACACAGAATAACAATAGCTTTGCTATCGTGGCTGCAATTCATGGGGTATGTTGGGGTGGAAGTGAGTTGAACCCCAGAGGAACCGACCTGTCCAACAGGATCATGCCTTGAATATGGATGTGCTTCATATACTATCTTTCTTAAGGGGCAATTACTCATTTTTTTCCTTTAGAGTATAGAGCCTGAGCAACTAGAGAGTTTTCCTGATATATATTTAAGTGGGTAGAGAGTTTAGGGCAAAGTGGGAAAAATGTTTCTCCACTGGTATGTTATGCTGAAATACTTTTTGTTGATGTGCAGTGGTGCTTTGTGTAAGAGGAAAAGAGAAAGATGTGCTGAACAGGGCAATGACTTAACAAAGGGGCAAGTTACCCATCTATTTCCTGAGACCTGGGCTGATGGCTACTGAATTGCAAGGGTGTTATTACTTGTAATACACAAATGCTCCTCTTGACTAGCCTTAGGGGCCTGTTTTTAAAATAAGCCTCTCGGAGTAAATTGGCATAAGTAGAAAATTTGCCCTTAACTTTCCTTCCCAGTAGGTGGTAATTTCACTTAAATTTCCCATCTTTTTTACTTACATATTAACCAGTTTTCAGGCTCTAGGAGGAGGAAAAAGCTTCCAGAGAACTTCACAGGAGAGACCCAGGGTAAAGGAAAACCAGGAGACTGACCAGGATGGAGAAGCTTGAGAGGAACAGCCCCTGCCACCGAAGAGCTGCCACTGGTTCCGAAAACTGAATTTAAGCCGATTCTTGACCAGTTCCCAATCCTTTTTCCTTACTGTTCAGTCTTATTCCAGAAGTAGCAAACAAGAGACTGCCAGTTTGTCCTTTCCTGTCTCAGTATGCTTTAGGACATTTCGCTTCACCAAAATTGCATAGGCCTCATGTAGCTTAGAGGGCTGAAACTGGCATGCAGCAAATCAGGTGAAGAATTGGTACCATTCAGGCATCCGCTTGATGCCCAAGCCATAAACATAGAGGGCTTCATCTCTGCCAGGCACAGCCCTGAGTGCTGAGCGCTGTAAATAGGGCCAGCCATCTCTTTCCTCCCTATCTCCCCACCTTAGTTTTCTTCCTACTCTTTTGTCCCAATAACAATAATAATAGCTAACATTTACTGAACACAGTTCATGTTAAATGTGTGCTGGGCACCTCACATACTACTTCATTTAATGTACCCAAATCCTATAAATGCTATCATTTTCATCATCATCATCATCATCATTATCATTAAGAGGTTTACAGACTTGCACAACGACACAGAAGAGTGAGGCTTTGAATCCAGGTAGTTTGATTCAACACTCACATATTTTACCATCTCACCAGTTCACCTTAGCTCTATGTAGCATGTTGAGTCATGAGAAAAAGGGAGCAATTTAATTATTCTGGAAGATGTAGGTTCGCTTAAAGCATTGGGTTTTGTGGTAATAAAGGGAAGTAAACTGAATTGCAGCATGAAAAAATGTAGGTTAGCAATAAAGAAGAACTTCTTGAAGGCAAAGAATATTTAAAATTTCCATTCCATTATCTTTTTGGATCAGTATGTCATGAGAAACAACATTAATACCTATGTTTTCAGAATTAAGTTTAAGTAGTCACTCCCAAAGCAGAAAATCGATTGCTGGCACTTTCCAGAACATTAGATTATTGGTGAATGAATTTCTGGTATTAGTGTTTCCGGCTCTGTCCTTTCACAGCACACACAGGGAAGTACTCCCTTAGCCCGTTAGTCTGCCACTTTTTCTCATTCATCTCGGTGCTTTTGGCTGACTGAGAATTCTTAAAAAATAGAATGGCTTCCCCTAACTGCCAGTTCACAGATCAATTGGTAGTGGCTGCCTCTATTGCTGAACCAAGAAGAACTGGCAAGCCAAAAGAATGCAGGCTCTATTTCCTCTGTCTGCCATGGACCAAGGAAGAGTGCATTTGCCAACTGTGCGGAGCATAAGTTGCCTCCTTTAGAATGTGCAGAGAGCAGATGATGGGGCAATGAACACGAAAATGAGTTGGGGGCCTGAGGCAGCATGTTGGTGGAGTGTGGAGGGAAGAGCTTTGGGAGCCAGACTTGGTGTTGAAATCCCTCTAAATCACAAATTAGCTCTGTGACCTTGAATAAGAAGCTTCCTGAGCCTCGGTTTCCACATCTTAAAAAGAGTCCATTTATATCTGCAAAAAAAAGCACGCAATGAAAGTGGCTATTTATATTGTTTTTTAAAATAAATGTCCTTGCCTGATTTTAATCATAATCTGAACTCATTTTATGTTTCTCCATGTATTATTAAATTCCTCCCTCTGTTGTAGTCAAGCTGGGCCACTCAGTGTGGTACGTTTATGTTGCTTTATCTAGAATATTTCTCTCACCCCACAAAATCCCCTCCTACTATCATCTAAATTCCATATTGTCTAAGAAACTTTCCCTCGAAGAGTCTCACCCACCTCTCACCCTTTTAAACTGCAAAAGCACACAAGATTCTTTGTAATCCGACCCCCATCCACTTCCCCAGGCTCATCTCCTGCCGCGCACCTTCCAATTTAGGCATCAGAAATGCCAAATCACTTACAGTTCCAGAAGTTACCATACTGCTTTTTGTGTCTGATTTTTGGAACAGGTTTCTTCGTCTAAAATGCGTGTCGATTGGTGAACTCCTACTCATCCTGAAACTTTTTATAAGTGGTGTAACTTCCTCTACATAAACCGTCCCTTAAAGTCCTCTCCCTCTGGCCTACCAAAACTCATTACCCATATTTCTGCATTAATTTGGCAGCTTCTGCATTTGCTATCATTGCCTTCATCATATAATGTTATAAATTACTTATTCACATATATCCAGATATACACTCCTGGAGAGTAGGAGCAATGTAGTATGTTTTTTTGGTTTTGTTTTGTTTTGTTTGAGATGTTGCCCAGGTTGGAGTGTAGTGGTGTGATCTCAGTTCACTGCAACCTCCGCCGCCCGGGTTCAAGCAATTCTCCCTGCCTCAGCCTCCTGAGTAGCTGGGATTACAGGCACCCACTACCCCACCTGGCTAATTTTTTTTTTTTTTTTTTTTGAGACGGAGTCTCGCTCTGTCGCCCAGGCTGGAGTGCAGTGGCCGGATCTCAGCTCACTGCAAGCTCCGCCTCCCGGGTTTACGCCATTCTCCTGCCTCAGCCTCCCGAGTAGCTGGGACTACAGGCGCCCGCCACCTCGCCCGGCTAGTTTTTTGTATTTTTTAGTGGAGACGGGGTTTCACCGGGTTAGCTAGGATGATCTCGATCTCCTGACATCGTGATCCGCCCGTCTCGGCCAATTTTTGTATTTTTTAGTAGAGACAGGGTTTTGCCACGTTGGCCAGGCTGGTCTTGAACTCCTGACCTCAGGTGATCTGCCCACCTAAGCCTCCCAAAGCACTGGCATTACAGGCGTGAGCCACAGCACCCGGCCTGTAGTATGTGTTTTTTATGACCAGATTCTACTACAGTGCTTGGTATGTATTAAGGAGGGACTCAAAAACATTTGAAGACTTGACCTAAATATCACATATATCTGAACTGCTATTTTGCATTTGATTATATATTCTCTTAGTCTGTTCTTATGCTTATCTGTCTAGACATCTCAATAGGTTTTAAGTACATTGGAGACAGTAGCAGCCTTGGTTTATACTTGTATCTCCTAGAGGGCTGAGCATTTCCTAGATAATTATTTGTCAGGTGAGATGATGCAATAGAGAAGAGGATGGGAATAGATTTGCAGCAAGAAAGTGAGTAGATCCCTACCCCTCACAATCGTGAGGCTGGCAACAATTCTTCCAAACACACAGAAAAACCACACAGGGCTGACCATACATTTGTCCTTCCGAGACAGCCCAGAGATCTTATTGATAAGGTCAAATTCATACTTTTGGATAGATCAGGAGTAGAAAGAAAGCACACGTTCTGAAGTTTAATTCAATTTTTAAAAACCCCTCCCTAACTGCCTCTTAAAGGCCGTTGTATAGCCCACTAAGGAAAGGTATTTTGCTTTCAGCAATTACACATATTTTGCAAGTGCTAATCGTTCTGCAGGAAAAAAAAAAAAAAAGAAGGCAGAAGGGGAAAAGAAAAACAAAGAAAAGTGAGAGAGAGGAGAGCTGGTTTGAAGGGATTTTATCTAATTTCATTTTAATTAGATCCTTTTTCTAACTGAGTTTCTAATTTTTCAATTAGCAATTAGCAGCTGCAACTCATTCTGAGCATCACGAGGTGCCAACGACACTAATTACACCACAGGAGTAGGAGGCTGGAAATGAGAAATAAAATTATCCATGAATGTTATTAGAAGAAAGGAATGATTACTCTCCGTAATAATATACTGATGTGAGCCTAATTAGATTGAAGGATTCAGAGGGAAAAAATGAGATTTAAAAATGGATCACATTTAGATGCCTTGAGGTCATAATTTTGCTATAAATATTGCTTTAGAATATCACACTTGAAAACAGGTTTGCAAGCTTGATGATGTTTATGTCAGGTTGTTCAGCAATGACCCACATCCCTAGTATACGATAACCCAAAACATCAGTGACTTCTGAAATACCAGTACTCTTCCTGTAAAACGTGTCTGAGATTTCAAAAATAAACACTCACGCACACGCACAGACATAAACAATGCAATAAAAATAAGACCCAGGCACTGGGAGATACCAAAGCCAAGATGCCATTTTTGGCATTAGAAATCAGGGGTGGAGTTTTTAACCACGAAATGAAAAGCCGTGTGTCTTTAGTTTCCCATCTGTTGGTTCAATTAGTTTCCTTCCTCCCATGACAGTGTTGAGCCTGTGACTGTGTTTTAGGGAAGACAGGCGCAAGTTGATGATTCTCCATATCTAGAAGCTGCTGATTTGAAAAACACTCTAGTCAAGAAAAATGTAGCTTTCTATTAGCAAAGCAGCCACACAGACCATCCATACTCTCAGAGAGGAGCTAATTTTCTGGCTCTGGTCACAGGAAATCAAAACTATCGTATTGATCCTCAAGAGCAATTCCTAATTAGCTACAGAGTAATCTCCTAGATTTCCCCGAGGCCAGAGTGCCTGACTGTGGCATTAGTGGGCTGGACAGAGTCACTAGCCTTGACACCCAGCCTCCTGCGCCACGTACCATGGAGAAATTGGACCAGGATGAGTAAACATTCTGGGAACTTCTGTGCGCAGTAAGTTGCTTCCTCACAGAAGGAAATAATACCATTTCCCCTCCTTACTCCTCCTTTACTCCTCCTTCTTATCTGGGGAGAAAGGTAAAAGGTTTTGAAGGAAAGCAGAAAATTCAGTGAGCAAATTAAGTCCAGGCATCCACCTCACCTTCCAGTAAACTTCCCTCAATTCTCCTGTCTATTCTCATTCCCTCCCAGCTTTTCCTGTTTCTTAATGATTTCAAAATGCCTTGACCCATCTTCGGAGCTCTATCCTGGCAATTTTGACCGTATTTGCAGTAGTTTTAGCAGTTGATTCTATCAACAACTTCAAATCAGTATCACATTTATAATGCCCCCTATTTGCACCCCAACATGCCCCTCAAGCTGCACTCTTGTCAATGGCCTGGCCGTCCTCCCAGTTGCCCAGACTCCTATTATTGAAGCAATCTTTGATTCCTCTCTTCTCCCCTTATCCCCAGTTCCTGCTAGTTCTGCCCAGCATTTCTCCCACAATGTTTCTTTTCTCCACATCTGATGCCCCATGGTAGGTGTCCCTTGTTTCTTACCTTAGCTTCCTAACTAATCCCCCCTGACAAATGTCTTCTACCTTATACCTCCAGCTTTGTCTTCCTGCAAAACTGCCTGGATCATACTATTCCCTGCTTGGACTTGTCAGTGTTTGCTGTGAAAAAAAGCCAAAGCTTCCAAGTTTCCATGTATGTTCTTGCTTCAGCCTACATTTTGGATATGATGTTTTCCTTTTCTGATTAAATATCCTGTGTTATAGGTGAACGCATGTATATGGTCAATGCCTTACTCATGCTGCACCCTTTAGTTGATATTCCCACACACATTTCCAGAGAGTCAAATCCTATCCATTCTGGAAGATCCAGCTCAATGATGGTAATATTCCTAATCTTCCTTTGCATGTATATAGGGTTTCTAATTTTCAAAGCAAGTTCACATCCATAGAGTTTATTTAAGAGCTCCAAGGAAAGCAGGATAAATAGGCATTCTTAGCCCCCTTTTACAGAGGAGGAAACGGAGACACAGGCAGGATCAGTGAAGTGCCTGGTAATCAAGGGTAGACCAGACACATACCTGCTGATTTTCAGCAGATGCTCTTTCCTTTAAGCATTGGCAACGCTCAGAGCGTGCTTGCTTTTGCTCTGCAATCACTTGGATGGAGTCTTGCAGTCAAACAACTGCCCTCCTGATAGAACCTGGAAAAATTGATGAGCTCCCATTCCTTGGGCGGCCTATCTATCTTTATATATCTCAGCACATTTGCCACTAATTATATTTCTCTTTATAATGTGAGCTCTCCCGTTAAGTAAGGTAATTGATCACCCCTGAAAAATACCACTAATTCCAAAATGGCCCAGAAGTATTTTGTCATGCTGTTTCCTTTTCCATTTCTCCACCTATGGCGTTAGAATGATTAAGATGCCACATGCATCAGAGGAAGAAAACAGTATGAAAGGCCAAAAAGGGCAGCGTCTGTATATATTAGAAGAGGGAGAGAGTTAGGGAAGAAAGTTAGTACTTTATTTTATTTTTAAGACAGAAAAAGGAAAAAAAAAAAAGTAACAACCTCTCTGAACTTTAATTTCCTCTAAAAAATGAGGGTTCTGATGGTATATATATCTTGCAAAGTTGGCATGTGAATCACAACAAATGTGATAAAAGATATGAATATACTTTTATTTTTTAATATAATGCACTATACAAATATTTGAAATGTGTAAACATTTCATTTATACATAGATATAGACATAGATAAGTGTATGCATATATTTATACGCACACACACAATGAATATGAATGTGCATGCATATTGCATTATATACTTAAGAGAGCCTAACCTCCTCCACACACTGGGGCTTCCTTTTTTCAAGCCCTATCTTTATCCAGGTGGGAAAATGCCTCAAAAGCCCTAAGTCAGATCCAGCATTGATCACCAGTTAATGCACAGAAATAACTAAATGGCACTCATGTTCCTCTTGTTTCTGCGCAGGGTGGAGGGGGAAGAAGTCTTTAATCTTCCGAGTTGTGCCTTATTAGGTAGCAGAGAGATGCTCTCTGACTTGGCACATGCCTGTGATCTTCCAGGATGAAAAGTTCTGTCTGAAGGCAGGCAGGGATGATTTGCTAATCAAGAATGAGATAGAGCAAGTGGCATGCCCAACAGGACAGGGACAGTCAGGCTGAGGCCACCCCCTTCCTATTGATTTATATTTCTATTCACTGTTCTGAAATGTGGAGAGCTCATAACCCTCCGAAAAGACCATTTCAGCTGCTGGTGGGGAGTTAGTGTTTCAGGGGTGAGGGTGGTGAGGAGAAGCCCTTGCTCTGAAACTTATGTGGTCTCGAAACTTCAGGATCTTATCTTCCTCTTTCTCTTCTCTCCTCCTCCTCCTCTTTCCTCTCCTCCTCCTCTTTTTCCTCCTTTTGCTGTCAGTTGCCTAAGGGAAGGGATCTTGGCCTTACCTGCTAAGTTGCCAGGGCAGTTCAGGGAAGGCTAAAGATGCAGGAGGCAAGAGGAAGCCCAAGGCCTTTCTTGTCTCATCAGTCTTTCCGGGTCCTGGGCTGAGGCAGACAGCATGGCTCGCTGAGCTTGTGACAACATTCCAGGCCTGCAGCTCGGGTGGCAGCTGTCCATGGCAGGCCAGACTTTGGAACATCTCACTAGAGCCTTGCTTGTCTCACAGCCCCCACCCCGAAGCTAACAACACCCCTTTGTCTCCAGCTGGTCCTTGGCCCCCTGCTGTTCTCATTTGTGATTTTATTTTCCCTGAATGCAGGGAGTTACTCAGAGCTGGGCTCTTGTCCAACTGGTCCTGCACGATCTTTCTCTTCCCGGGGCTGCTAGCTCCTCTTCGTGAGGATTCTTGCTGGGTCTGCCTTCCCTCTCTCCATCTGGTGCTGTACGCCCGCTGAGTGGGCCCTGCAGGGCTGGAGTTGGCCAGGCTGGGCAGCCAGCAAGCCGGCAAAGCCCCTACAGCAGTGAACCGGGAATCCAGGATGCCTAGGTTTCTCTGCCAGTCTATGTCAAAAAGACAAAACACCTAGAGAGGTTTAAAAACATTCAAGAGAAGAAAAAGCAAACGCACAGCATGAGAGCGCTTTGTCCAGCCAGCACTTTTACTAGCAATAAATCTGCCTTTAAAATGTATAAGGATATACAGAAAAAGAAAATTGGGTAAATCGCTTTGGTGGAAACCCATTTCTCCCGCACTCGGCCATTTCTCTGCATCAGTTCTTCACTCTCCCAGGGAGAGCTCCCAGCCAAGTAAGACAACAGTGTAAACAAAAGTCACCCCAGGCCCAAAACCAGGTCTCCTGCTGGGCACAGGCTGCTGCGGCTGGCAGAACCTACTGGGTTTCTGGCTTTGTGCTGACCCTTGCAAGTGTGCTTCAGTTGGAAAAATCAGACCTATCCATCCATCTACATGTGAAGACTCCCCGGGTTCAGGCTGTACAGGGTAGACAGGCCTGAAGTGTCTCATCCTTCCTGATCCTGAGGATGGCGGTGGTTTCTGGAGGAGTCCAAAGTGATGCCAGCCATACTGCCCAGGAATGATTGCTTACCACCCAGGAACAGAACCTGGGGTCTATTCTTTGCAGCTGGATCTATGGAGGTCAAACGCGTCTGCTGTAACATATTATGTTATGTGAAATAAGCCAGGCACAGAAAGACAAATACTGTATGGTCTCACTCATACGCAGAATCTAAAAAAGTTGATCTTGAAGGAATTCAGAAAATGCTGCCCCAAATTGTATTGTTTTAGACTTAAAACTGAGGGCACTTGGGAATAGTAAATGCTGAGAGGGGCTTCCTCTGAACTTCCTTAGTGTACCTAAAGATAGGTCCTCCAAAAGGAGCACAACTATCATGAATGCGCTCTCAGGGAATCTCATCAACCAAGGAAGATTAAACTCAGATCACAGCAGAGGAGCCTGGAGGTTGATGCCAGGACTAGACAGACTTTGTCACAGGCTGTCACCTACTTCTCTGGAGGGCTATTCGTCTTTAATTATTTATTTATTTTTAAGTGTTTTAGAGGCAAGTTCTCTCTCTTTCGTCCAGGCTATGGTGTGGTGGTGCAATCATAACTCACTGCAACCTTAATCTCCTGGGCTCAAAGAATTCTCCCACCTCAGCCTCCCAAGAAGCTGGGACTACAGATGCACACCACCGTGTCTGGCTGGCTTTTTAATGTTTTTGCAGAAACAAGGTCTCACTATGTTTCTCAGGCTAGTCTCAAACTCCTGGCCTCAAGCCATCCTCCTACTTCAATCTCCCAAAGTACTAGGATTTTAAGTGTGAGCCATTACACCTGACTCCATTCGCATTTTCCGAAAATCACTTACTCTAGGCTAAGTTGCCTACATCCCCCCACCCTTCTCTCCTACAAAGAGGGTGTATACTCTTCTAGATCTCACTGGGATTTGGGGTAGTCTCTTTTCCTTCATGTGATGGCCCCATACACGTAATACCTTTGTATCATAGTCTCCACTTACCCACAAGGAATACATCCCAAGACCCCCAGTGGATGCCAGAAACTGCGAAGAGTATTGAACCCTATATATCCTATATTTTTCCTATACAGTAATGGGCAGGTAGCATCTACGGTGTGAATACACTGGACAAAGGGATGATTCATGTCCCTAGCAGGACAGAGTGGGATGGCACAAGGTTTCATCATGCTACTCAGAATGGAACGCAATTTCAAACTTATGAATTGTTTATTTCTGGAATTTTCCATTTGATGTTTTGACTGAGGGTAACAAACGACAGAAAGAAAAATCAAAGATAAGCGGGAACCACTGTGTAGTTTTTCTCCTGTTATTCTGCCTACTGTCTGTTTATTTCATACACTCAAATACTGAACCCTCACAGGGTAGAGAGTCTTCCCTGTGTCTAGAATGGTGATTACCAGGAAGTACAGAATAGAATGGTGGTTACCAGGGGTGGAGCAGTGGTGGGGGAAGGGCTTGGGAGCTGTTAGTCTAAGGATACAAGATCTCAGTGAGATAAGAGGAAGAAGTTCAAGAGATCTAGTGTACCAAATGGTGACTATTGTTAACAAAACACATTGTATTCTTTAAAAATGCTAAAAGAGTAGATTTTTAGTCTTCTCACCACAAAAATGACAGTTATGTGAGATAATGCCTATGTTAGTTTGATTTAGCCATTCCATAATGTACATATTTTAAAGCATCATTTTGTACATGATAAATATATACAATTCCATCTGTCAATCAAAAATAAAATAAAATATGTCTGCAATTCCCTTCAGGTATTCAACACTAGCTATGCAAAAGTGAAACTTCAGGTCCTTACACAATAAAGGCAACGTGCAATGGGCAATGCTTATCACATGCTTCTGAATGCAGAGCCCAGTACTAATTTCTCAGGACAAGACTCCTTACTCATCTGCTGAGCCCTTTACCCATTTACCTTTGTGATCATTTAGGCCACACCATTGGGCCCACATTGCTGTTTTTGCTACTCACAGAAGAGCAAGAGAGAGCCAGCACAGCAGAATGAGATTCCAAGCCTTCTCATGCATCCCCCAGGGATCAGGCCTGGCCTTGGTCTCTAGGAAGCTCTTGCTGATTACTCTGGGAGTTTGAATCTCAGTGACCACAATCTGCCCTGGCCTGATCCCAAAGGCACAAGCATACAGGAACCTGGAGGCAGATGTGTAACCTCAAAGACAGTAATTATGTCCTAGCCAATAAATAAACAATCACTGGAACAATTAGTGCTCACCCCTTTGAAATTTGCATCTCACCTCAGGACAATATTGCTCTTCAACCTTGTCAATACATTGATATGTTATAAATAAGTGGTTTTACTGGGATGAGATGCAAGCGATCTTGAAGCTAACTAAGCATGACTAGAATACACTATATCTCACGTCCCAGGAAGTCATTTGCATTCTGATACAAACTGATGCTAGATTCCTAAACCTAATCATGATCCTCAGCTGCAATAAGGACCACTGACCTACTATGTTCTTGTGAAATATATATTTGGACCTCTTTCTCCACATTTCCTGGCCCACACCTCCTAAAACTCTTGGAATCTCTGGAATAAGAAAAGTGATTTTTTTGTAGCTAATGAGATGACTGGTGGCTGGCAACCCCTATGTAGCTTCCAAAATACCAAGGCATGATTAGAGGATTGAGCTTTTAGCCCCACCAGCCAACCTCCTGGCAGGAAAGAGAGGCAGAAGACTAAGTTGATTACTAGTGGTCAATAATTTAATCAATATTGCCTGAATAATAATGCTTCATAAAAACCCCCAAAGGACCTGGTTTGGCTAACTTCTGGGTAGCTGGACATGTGGGAGCTTCTGCAGGGTGGTGTCCCTGGGAAAGGCATGGAAGCTCCAAGTCCCTTCCTTCACATATTGCACTAACATTTCTTCCACTGGCTATGTGTATCCTTTGTAATATCCTTTATATTACATGGGTTAAAGTAAGTAAACTATTTTCCTAAGTTCTGTGAGGCCATTCTAGCAAATTAATTGAACAAGAAAGGGTCATGGGAATCCCTGATTTATAACAAGTGGGTCAAAAGTATAAAATGTCAATCTGCTACTTGCAACTAGCATCTGAAATTGGGGGTAGTCTTGTAGGACTCAGCCTTCAACCTGTGGAATCTGACACTATCTCCAGGTAGATAGTGTCACAATTGAATTACATTGTGGAGAACACCCAGCTAGTGTCTGCTATGGAACTGCTTGGCTGGTGTGTGGGAGGAAAAACCCCAGGTGTTTTGGTGAACAGAGGCAAAGTATTCTGTGTTATAGTGACTGTGTGAGAGTAGAGAAAAACACTTTGTATTTTTTTTCCTATATCTTATAGACCCACTAATGGACTACGTAATGTTCCTGTTGGTGACTCTCAGCAAGGAAAATGAATAAGGCAAAGAAGGAGGTAAAAGAGACAAGTAAGACATTATCTGAGAACCTGCAATGACTCTTGGGAAGACATCAAAGTAGAAAAAGAAAGAAGTGGCAAGTGACAAAACAGGTGCAATGTTTTAAATGTTTGCCCCCTGCAAAACTCATGTTGAAATTTAATTCTGCCCTCATGGATGGATTTATGCATTGTGTTGGGAGGGATTTTATTATATTGGGGGGTGGGTTTGGCCCCTCTTGCTCTCTCTCACCCTTCTGCCTTCCTCCGTGAGACAATGCAGTAAGAAGACACCAACCAGATCTTAAACTTCCCAGCCTCCAAAACTGTGAGGAAATAAATATCCGTTCTTTATAAATTACCTATTTTGTGGTATCCTGTTATAGCAGCACAAACAGACTGAGACGGGAGGTATATGTCAGGGTGCAGTAGAAAACCATTCACCACATTAGGGGTTTCCCTTCCATGGCACTTTTTGCCTGCTCAATTAATTCAAAACAAAGAGATCAGGCACCAATTACAGGCAAGACCCACTAGAAATCTTCACCAGTGGGATACAGAAATGAACAAGATGCATGGTTTCTGCTTTCAAATTGCATACAGTTCAGTTGGGGCTAAATTATGGACACAAATACCAATATTATAAGTTAGATTTTACTACATTCACCATAGAGGTAGGTTTTAGAATTTCAAAGGAGAGGTTCTTAGCCAGGGGTGGGAAATTTTATGGAGGAGCTGGATTTTGACAATTTTATCCATGCTAAATGAATGCCCTCTTTCCTGGAACTAAGGAACTTTACCCTTCTGGGGATTCATGGCAAGAAGATACAATTCTTGATCTCAGAAGACATTTTGATACAAAATGACAGATAAGTTGATAATGAAATGTAAAACTGCTTCCAGAAGCTTCTAGGTGTTCAGTTTGACCACATGATGCAGCTACCATCATGCATCTCACTCATTTCCACATTGTCTTCTATGTCTATTTCTGGCCCCCTCCTCAACTATCCTAAGCGTTTAGAGCATCTCCTTTCCCTATAACAGCCATCATAGTTTATGTTTATGGCTATGTGTTTTGTTTCTGCAAATCTAATTGTTCCTTAAGAGTAAGGATTATGTCTCAGAGCCTCAGGGGAAAGCACAGAGGAAGATGTCAACAAACAACATAGAACTATTAATTACTGACAATTCACATGCCACATTGCTAAATGAGGAAAGGGAGGAAGGAGGAGACCAGGCCACTGAGGCATTAAGAGAACAAGGATCCAGCATGGATCAAGCAAATCCCACCACATTTAGCTCTGAGACCAAGTCCCCGCTCTGTCACTTGTTAGTTGTGTTGTCTTAGACAAGTCAATTTACTTCCTGAGAAGCCCTGCCCTCTTCTATAATAACATGTCTGTTGGATTTCATTCATTCTCAAATACTGAGGACAGTCTGCAACAAAATTTTCTGTGAAATTGTAAAATACAGATGAATAAGCCCACAGAGGGTGAGCCGAAATTTCTATATTTATAAGATCTCTGAATGAATTTAATGAAGAATGGTATCTGCAAATCAGAGGACTAATGCTCATGCTGTAAGATTCTTCCACCTGTTACATCAAGAACACTGAAATGTCTTACTGTAATGTAGAAACAGGGTGATGGCCTTCTGAAAGCCAGCACATAATGACAGCATGGAATATTTTGCTTGTTAATTTTTTGTTTGTCTGTTTTTCAGATGTTTCAGACCTTCGTGAAGAAGAAGTTCGGTGGTGGGGCAGGAGAAGAAGTTAGAACTCGGGATTTCTTTGTTCACCTTGGCTGCGAAGCCATATATGATCAGTGTTGAATCTCATTGCACCAGGCCAACCAATTAGTCTGTATTGGTCCCATAAACTTTGGGCTGACAAGTATCAGGTGAAAGGTGTTTGAGAATAAGACTGAAAAATCCTTCTTACCTCCCCCTACAAAAAAATTCTCCAGCCCCAGAATGTTATTCCTTTCCAAGAAACACAAATTAACTAGCTGCCACTAATGACCTCCAGACCAACACAAACCCTTTTCCCCTTGAAATTAACCTTCTATTCTGAATTTAAACAGTGTCTAATTAACCCCAAACACTGGTGAATTAACTGGAAGAGAAGTCTGTAGGAAATTAAAACAAGGGGATAGTTTTACTGTTGGAAAAAAAAAAAAAAAAAAAAAGAAGAAATAGCAAAAAGTCATCCTCCAATTATCTTATCCTTCTAACCTCCGCCCCCAGATCCTTATCCTGCATCTTCATTTGTCTTCCTTTCCGTAAACCTTGTAAAGGAGTCTGCTTTTCAGACAAATATTTTTCCCATCTCATTTGACACCTAGAAGGCAGGAAAAATATTGCCCATCACGATAAATATCAGTATAATATTCCAATTTTCCAGCGTTTGACAGCAATCAAGGGAAGAGTAATGTGTTCCCTCTGTGACTAAATCATTTAGAGACCAAGGTATTCTGTCTCATTCTCATTAGGAAAAAAAATATTCCAATAATCTCATTATCCCAGTGTGAATAACAGTAAAAAAGCACCAAGACTAATGACTTCTTCCGCGCTTGCCTCCACAGATACCAGCCCGGGCTGTGCTTTTATAGGCAATGCTTGGGTAATGGAGTCTCCCTTAGCAGCGATCCCACAGCATCTGCTGCTCTGAAAGCCCTGCCTAACACATTCTGCTTTGTCTGCAGCAAGGTTTACACACACCCCTGGACTCCAAAGACTCTTTTTATGTACTTTTTAAAAAACTAACTCCAATGGAAAAAGAATGTGTCATGGCATGTTAAACTTTATGGAAATTCTTCTAGAGAATAACATAATTTCACGGTGCATTACTCTGAAATGACCTAGTACTTGAACAATTAATTTTTAAGGTGTAGCATTGACTTCCCCTTGCTGTATTTAACCCGTATCTGAAATTGTCAACAATGCCAAGGGTTGGACAATGAGTTGGGAGAAAAGCAGGAGCCTGAAAATTACTCCCTATCTACTATGTTTTCTTTTATCAGACATAATGCTTCCCTCTTTGGTTCAAAAATGAAAGAGAAGGGAGCAGGTACTTTAATTAGGGACACTTCATAGGCAGCACAGCCTGGCAGGGAAATAGTGCAGTCCTGGAGACATAAACTCTACGTCTTACCTTTGTCATTAATTTACTGTGTAGCCTTAGACAAACTTCTTTTTCTCTCTGTAGCTAAAATGGGGGAAGGAGGGGTTTGTTTGTTATGCCCCCAAAAGGAATTCAGTGATGGAAAATGAATAGATGTATAAAATATCCTCTGATTTCCTTGGAATAAAAGCTCTGAATTTTTTTTCTTTCTTTTTTTTTTTTTGGCTGACTTTTTTACACCTTACTTTTTCTACACACTTGCATTCCTCACCCACAGGTAAATGGAGAATTGGTATGCAAGAGCATCTTCTCAAGAGTAGCATGAAACACTTCAAATGCACAGGAAAAAGTCATAGAATGGTAGAGGTGGAAAGACTCTTATAAAAGATTCCTGTGAATCCTTTCTCTTTGGGGAAAAAAAGACTCACAGAGGAAAGGTTTCTCCCAAGGTCACACAGTGGTTTACTGGTAGAATCACCCAGTCTATCGCTCTGCCCTCTAGACCAAGTGAGTGACACCATTATTGTTTTCTTTTATAGAGTTCATGAAAGCAACACTGCACTTATACATACATGCATCAGAATAAAGGGATTTTAGGGTTTGAAAAAAGCCTTATAAATCATCAAGCCTGGTCTGCTGGGTGGGTGATCAATTGTCCAGGTTTGCCTGGAACTGAGATGTGTTCACAACATGGAACAGGAGAGCCCTGGGCACACAGATTAGTTGGTCACCAAGCCTATCCCCAAATGACACTTAAATTTATTCTCCAACCTTCAGCATTCTAACATGAATCTCTTTAGCACTAGAGCATTTATGACATTCTCATTTAGTAAATTGCATTGCTGGAACTGTCACCTATAACTATAGGTCTTTATTCTGCCATATGAGGTCCCACTGAACAATATAGAGGGTGGCTCTGTAGACAACTGACCGCAGCCATTCCAACATGGGTCCTCTCTCCCATATTAGAATCTGAAAAGACAATATAATTAAAAGCTACATGGACATGGCAAAGCGGTCTAAATATTTTTCTTTCTCTCTTAAGCTTTGTTTGATAAGAGCAACCTCTGCTCTCTTACGGCCTACTTACAGGAAGCATTATTTAGGGACTGTATATATTGTTTTTTACTTATCTGAGATTTCAATGTCCCATATCCCATTCTGGAACAGTTTTCCTTTTAGGGATTGGCCACAGGATGATCAGATAGCATGGGGGACAGATTTCTGAGGCATTAGAACAAACAAAAGCAGGGGTTTTTTTGGTAAAATCTTTCTGCAACCCAGATAACATTTCCAGCCACATGTATCTAATAGGGCAATAACTCCTCCCAGATGAGAATGGCTTGTTTTTTAGTACTCTGATTGGATGAGTGATGGCTGCAACCTCGCCATTTATTTCCTGGGAAACTATCTTGACTGGCTATTAGTTCTGTTCAAGGAATTGGTAATTACCTTCATCCCATAGGACAATGGTCATTTGGGTGATTTTTCAGGGCGTGAAGACAAAGAATTGAGTCCACACACACACACACAAAATTACATGAAGGAAAAATTTTGGTTGGGCCTCCTCTCCTTCCAGTCTTCAGCTGTTCCCTTAACCTTCTCACTTTTTCAGGGAGCAGTGTTTTTCAGCTACCCTTCAGCTTCCCAAAGCTTCCCCACTCTCTGATTGAATTTTCTCTCCTAAGTGTTACATGCTCCGAGTCACTACTGCCACCCAAAAAAATAAATTAATTAAAAGCAAAAAAACTCTGTGATTCTGAGATAAGTATTCAAAAGAAAGCAATTTAATTATCTGATTAAAGAAATTTATACTAAGGTGAGAATATAAGGTTTAACTTTCATAAGGGATTTTGTCTTAAAAAAGGAGTTAGCTAGAAAGCAAGTCTCTAATTGATGTTAGGGATGTGTAGAGAGAAGAGGGGTCTTTACTAAACCTTGCCTATGCTGGCTAACTCTTTTCCCTTTCATCTTGTCCTATTGAAAGCATTCCATTTATATATTGTACTGGAATGGAAGCTGGCAGCTCATCTGACTGTTTCTATTTTAAAAAAGAAAGAAAAATTATAGTCACATGCAGCCAGTTGCCTTGTAAAATAGCCCTCAATTTGGATCTGTTTGATATTTTCTCATAATTTTATTCAACTTATATATTTTTGCATGAATATCACAAAATATATGCTGTATTCATCATGATGAAACATACCAGGAAGCACATAATGTCTATTTGTCCAATTACTGATGATATTAACTTGATTAAAATGGAGTTTACCAACTAGCTTCACTATAAAGTTAATTCGCATTTTGTAATTATTGGTTAATAACTAATTCGTGGAGAAACGCTTTGGCAATACAAAAATATCTTGCTCTTATTCTAACTTTTACCCACAAATTTTAACATCCATTGGTGATTCTTGTCTGAGTCATTTAATGTTATGATGATTGAAAAATGGTGATTTTTCTAATGCCTATATTACTTCAACACTTATTAGTTGACATTTTACTCCAAGGTAGAACTATCCCTTCTCATCCATCCATTCCATTGTTTATATTAGTATGGAATTATGGATTTCTATTGTACTGAGTAAATCATAACCCATTATTTATTTTTATGTACAAATTGTTCCAAATTTGGCCAGTAGAAGTTCAAAGGAGCAGATTCTTATATCCTTCTGTCATATCCCCATCACTCTGAGCACTTTCTTACTTTCCAACACATGAAAATGTTGCAGACACATCTTGTACTTTCCATGACTCAAGCATCATTATTTCCTGGCGTAGGTGAGAGGGTCACTTCAGACCTAGAGTTGGAGACCAGCCTGGGCAACACAGAAAGACCCCATCCCTAAAAAAATAAAAAATTTAACCAAGCATAGTGGCATGCACCTGTAATCCCAGCCAGTTGGGAGACTGAAGCAGGAAGGTCACTTGAGCCCAGGAGACATAATCTGATTATGCCACTGCACTTCAGCCTGGGCAATACAGGGAGACACCAAGTCAAAGAAAGAAAGAAAGAAAAGAAAGAAAGAAAGAAAGAAAGAAAGAAAGAAAGAAAGAAAGAAAGAAAGAAAGAAAGAAAGAAAGAAAGAAAGAAAGAAAGAAAGGCAGGAAGGCAGGCAAACAAAAAACACAATGATTTTCTTTAGGAAATCCTGGTTTCTTTTAGTGGATAATGGTATTTAGTGTGTTTACTGCTCCTGAGTGTCATTGATTCTAGGTCCAGTCAATGGGCAAGCCTCATAAATACTCACACACACACCCCTACATCTACATTTATTTCTATTCATCTCTATTTTGTGTCTATATGTATATTTTTTAGATACATAGGTAGGTAAATAAACAGATAGATGTAAAACCATGAGTTCACACCAATACCTAAATTCCAATCCAACACTACAGAGTTTATTGTGACCTCCCCTCTTTCCCTGTTTGTTTTCATTTTGAGGTAGGGTCTTGTTCTGTTGCCCAGGGTAAAGTACAGTGGTGTCATCATGGCCCATGCAGCCTTGACCTCCTGGGCTTCAGCAACCCTCCCACCTCAGCTTCCTGACTAGCTCGAACTACAGGCACATACCACTATGCCCAACTAATTTTTTAATTTTTTCTTAGAGATGGGGTCTTACTATGTGGCCCAGGCTAGTCTAGAACTCCTGGGCTGAAGCAGTCCTCCCACCTCAGCCTTCCAAAGTGCTAGGATTACAGGCATGCACTACCATGTCCAGCCATATTTGTAACTTTCTCCTTTAATAGTGAAAAACTGGATGCCATTGTACTCAAAATATTTACTTATGTGCTCAATCTCTCTTCACTTAACCAGTCTCTGATCCTCTCTTGGCCACTGCCACACTGGTCCTAATCACCCAGATTTGCCTCCTTGGCCCCACCCTGCTGGACTCTACCACCCCAGTTGAACTCTTGGTCCTAATCCCACAAGACACACCACAGAGCTGGTCAGTTCTTCATACTCACCCTATATTGTTACAAATTTCTGTGTTAATAGTCATTAGTTTTTTAACAACAATTTAAAAAGAAGGATCTTTTACATTTACCCACAGTTTTACTCTTTGTAGAGCTCTTCATTCCTTCTTGAAAAACCAGCTTCCATCTGATATCAGATACATATCCTATGTTATTTTTGTAGTTCAGGTCTGCTGAAGAGGAATTATCTCTGCTCTTATCTGACTGAAAATTTTAATAAATATAGAATTCTAGGTTGACAGGCTTTTTTTTCCCCCTTTCAGCACTTTGAAAATATTATTTCATTGCCTTCTACCTTCATTATTTCTAATAAGTGCACTTGGCATAATCAGCCAACATTCTTATGTTGTTCCATTCATATCTGGTATTCATCAGTTTGATTATGACATATTTGTATCATTTCTTTGCATTTTCTCTTTGGAGTTTGCTAAACTTTTAGGATCTATGGTGATGTTTTTCATCAATTTTGAAGAATTCTAGACTATTATCCATTTAAATATTTCTTCTGCACTACTATCTTATCCTTTTCTCCTTCTGAAATTCTAATTATATGTATTCTTAACCTTTGATATTGTCCCACAGGTCTCAGACATTCTGTTTTGTTCTGTTTCCATTATTTTTTCTCTTTGATTTTCACTTTGGACAATTTTCTATATTTCTATTGATAATGTCTTTTCATGTTTCCAGACTGCTGTTCAGGTCATTGAATGAATTCTTCTGATGTTGTATTTCTTATTTCTAATATTTCCAGGTGGTTCTTTTTATACTTTTTATTTTTCTGTTGAAATATTTAATGTAGTTATAATGGATTATTTAAAGTCCTTGTCTGCTAATTCCAGTATCGGAACCATTTGTGGGTCTCCAACTGACTTTTTTTTATTATGGCTTACATTTTCTACCTTCTTTCTATGTTTTATAATTTTTATTGTATATAAGACATCGTGTGTAAAAGGACAATAAAGACTGAAATAAATGATATTTCTTCCCAGAAAAAAAAGTATACCTCTTCCCATCCCAGGCGGAAAAGAGTTTGAGGGCAAAGTGAATCTAATCTCCACTTGAGCAAGATATGGGATTTTTAGCAACTGGGTTATATTTAGCTTACTAATAGTTTCAGTTATTTTGGGGGACATTAGAAATTTCTAGTTCAATATGTTAACTGGTATTCACATCTTCATTCAAAGTTATAACTCCTTAAAAACATAAGCCCTTATTCCCCTCGTCATACCCCAAATAGGGCATGATTGAAAGTAGGGATTAGGCCTTTCCCTCCAGCAGTGCTCAGAATCTGTGTACTTGTGATAATCTGTAGATCTCTTTGGCACTACTTTTCCACATTATGGGCTTTCTCTCTCCTCAGCTGTGTTGACAACTGTTTCAGTCACTAAAGAATTTTCTTTGCTCTCGAGCTCTAATGTTGGCTCACTGTATCTTAGAAGAACTATATCTTCTGCAGGCCTGTTCCCAGCCTTCACTGGACCACCATACTGTACTTGGAAAAGACCCACTGAATTTTTTTTTTTTTTTTTTTTTTTTTTTTTTTTTTTGTAGCCTAGGCTAGAGTGCAGTGGTGCTATCTCAGCCCACGGCAAACTCCACCTCTCAGGTTCAAAAAATTTTCCTGCCTCAGCCTCCGGAGTAGCTGGGATTACAGGTGCCTGCCATCACACCTGGCTAATTTTTATATTTTTAGTAGAGAGGGGGTTTCACCATGTTGGCCAGGCTGGTCTTGAATTCCTGACCTCAGGTGATCTGCCCGCCTTGGCCTCCCAAAGTGCTGAGATTACAGGCGTGAGCCACTGTTCCTGGCCTGAAATTTATAGACATTTCTTTCACCTCTTCTGCTCTGCACCCAGCTGGGCCCTGCTTTGCTCTTAGAAAAGACCCCTTATACCCAGGGGGAAATCCCTCTCAGTTCTTCTGCTCCTGCTGCAGCTTTTTAGGACAGTGCCCACGTACACTCAGTGCAGGTCCATGGGAAGAGTTGCTAGGTGAATACAGACTCTCCTATGACTAATGAGGGCTTCCAAATTCTGGCCTGTCATGCCAGTCCACATGTATCCATGAAAAGTTCATTGAGAAACAGACTGGCTTCTCATTACCTCTTTCATGGTAGGTTCACTCCTTTTTCTACCATGCCCCTGGCAATCAAAGCAGCTATGAGATTCTTCTCGCTTAGAAAGGGCTCATCTCTTTCCAGATTTACTTCATCTAGAATACACTGAAACCTCAGATCTCTGATGATGGGTTTTTTAAAAAAGAATATTATGATTTTACAGTTTATCCAGATTGTGCTCATTGTCGGGATGAAAACATCTGTCTCCTGTACCAGTACTATGCTTGATACTTTTCATTTTCTTGATTTTTACATCTCTGATCTCATTGACTTCTCTGGTTTTTTAGGCTCTCTTTGTCTGAATCCTCTTCATATAAAGGCTTGATACAGCACAACTTGTGAGATGCAATTTGTTTTTGGTGTTTCATTGTACATTTATACTTTTTTATTGGGAGATATCTTTTTCGTGTTCCTGGATAAAAATCTGGGCAGACACCTGGGGGAAATAAATAAAGCCAAAGAATGATTTAAGTCACAAAGTCTCAGTCTGGACATTAGAAAGTTCTAGTTCAATATATTAATTGGTACTTAAATCTTCATTCAAAGTTATAACTCTTCAAAAGCATAAGCCCTTATTCCCCTCCTTATACCCCAAATAGGGCATGATTGAAAGCCGATTAACTACCTTCAAGAAAGGAGGTTTGATTCACTTTTGCTCTTTTTCTTACTTTCTCCTAATCACTGTTTTTAAACTTACCATGGGAGGAGAGGAAAAGCATGCCAAAGTTCTACCCTGACTGGTACTGTCTTAAGGTGGGTCTGTTATCTCAGAGTCTGGCAGAAATTAAAAGCTAACTCTTCCTGTCATGAGCAAATTAGAAGATTTTTTTGGAGGCTCTCCTACTGAAGCCTCCAACTAGAACTCTGACATAAATTTTCTTGGTCAAGATCATTTTTAAATGACATTGTACTAATATTCTTACCATGAGTTCCACATCCCTTCTCCAGAATCATGCATCTTAAACACACCATCAGAAGGAAGTGCAATAATCTCCCACTGTCCTGCTACCTGAGGCTAGACCAGGTGGCCTCTCTCTCACTGTATGATTCCCTAGGCATAGATTAGATATCAATCAATAGTTCTCCCACTCTTAATACGAGGTTTACATGTTAAACTCTCCAAGTGATCTCCTTTGAAGTCCTTTGCCAAGACTTGATGAAAAATACTAGGAATCACAGAACCAATTTTTCCCAAAGAAGTTCTCATTAGAAATTCTATCAATCTCTTTAGATCTTTTCATATTTTCCTTGTTGGTGAGAGAACTAGCAAAACATCCTCAAACACCTAGTTTTACATTTCTACCTAGTGATCTGATATCTCATTTGTAATTTTTTTATATCTGTTGTATTTTGATGTCTCAGTCAAAACACGTAATTTGACATCCTATTTCATCTTCCTTTCCCTATCTACTAAATATTTGAATTTCTTGAGCCAATTATAGCTTCACTCAACACACTCACTTTCTCTGAGCAGTCCTTATGTCCAGCTTCATCCCCTCACTTGAGTCTCTGACTTTAGATTCCAACTACTCACTGAACAATTACACTCTGGGGGCACTATGGAAACTTTGAATTTAGCAAGTTCCAAACAAGCTTACTAACTTCTTCATTCTCTATTTCTAACTTGCACATCATATAGTTCTGCTCTTCTACCTTCTTGGAATGCCCTTGCCATCTCCGTCCTATTTCACTTCTTGCTATGCCTAAAGAAACCTACTAATTTCTAGCTTAGATGTAAACTGCTAATTTCCTACACCCAGAAAGATTGATTGGTTCTTTTCTAGATTTCTCAGATTTTTCTTTCCTCCATTAATGGCATTGCCTTCTATATATTCATACCTGCACCTGTTTCTGTCTTCTTCATAACTTGGTAGGTCCTCAAAGGGAATGTCACACTCATCTCTTTATTGCTTAGTGCCCAGGGAAGTCCTGTTATATAGTAGGTTCTCACTAAATGTATGCTTATTTTAATTTTTGTATATGTATACACATATACATACATATACAAAATTATATATATACACCATAAAATTATATATACATGTATATATACATATATGTATATAATTCATTCTTACATAAATTTTATTCTTTCAACATATCTATCAGGACAAAATTATTACTATCTATCCCCAAATTCCAGATAAGAAAATTGCAGTTCAGTTATGTTAAGCCACTAGAAACAAGGTCTCTCAGGTGGAAAAGAAGCAGAGCCAGTACTTTAAAATTATATATTTTACTCATGGCCTATTCCTCCTCCTAGTATTCCTCTTTTCTACTGTGTTTGTTTTCATTCTAGCCTTATGCTGCCTGGCATTTTAAGCATCCCTAAAGATTTTTCATTCCCAAGCTCCTATTGCACATTTTTAAAGATAAAAGATGTATGAAGATTCTGCCTCTATTCTGCCTCCTCCCAATTTCTTCCAAAGAGCATGCTTAAAACACAACAATCAATTCATTTTACTAATTGATATATCATAGGCTTTCTACTTTGTTTCTTCAAGTTATCTATATAAGCTGTTTACAGCACTAGTACTATGCGCCTCTATGCTTCTCTGCCTCTTTTATTTACACAAGCAAGTCATCTACAACTTGGCCTGCTGTTTAAAGGGCATTACAGAGCTATGGATCTCCCCAAAAGTCGGGTGTTGTGGTAAGAGATGCCTCTGGCTATTTTTTCCCAGGCCTTGCTTCCAACTCATAGATGAATATTGTAAAGAAAGACTGAGCTTTGTCTTATTAAAATATTTTTATCCTGACTTGGGTTTTCCTCCACTTCACCAACTAATACAGTTGGCACACACCCTTAGCAGAAGCTGACATAGGGCTTGCATGCAGGTAATTTATTTTGGGAAGCAATTCCAGGAAACAGAAGTCAGGTAGCAGGATAAAATTGGGACAGGTAAAAAGTCAGTACGAAGAGCTGGTCACTCCTGTGGACAATTGGACATTAATTTCCTTGGGACCCTCTAAAGAATTAATATAGAATGCACTTCAGAAACATCCCCCTCAAGGGAGCATTATCTCAAGTTCCCATTTCTCATTCGCCCAAGATTATTCCATGGGTTATAACTCCTTTTCACTTCTAAATTGTACATGTAGATGCCAATTAATTTCTGAGTATCTCCGCCATGGTGTTGGATGATCCTGAGGCAGAAAGCAAGTAAGGAGATGTCAGGTTGCACCTGTGTGAAGCTGGCTGTCCTAGTAGTGACTGGGCTAAAAAGTGGGCTGAGCAAATGGGAGACAAGGCAATGAAGAGTCCATTGTACCACATGTGTCTGAGCCCAGCGTCCTAGCCTCCAATGACAGGACCACACCGGAGCTCCCTTAGGAGAAAGTAGAATGCAGGGAGGGGAGTCAGCATGGACATGGGGTGTGCAGGAGCTTCTTAAAAACCAGCACCATCAAAACCAGTGCTGTGGACAGGCAGAGCCAGACGACTAGGACTGCCAGCAAAGCAAACAGATGGCCAGAAACCTGTGCCTTAGAACCAGCAGGTCATTCACTCCAGTATTCCCCAAATCTTGCTTTGTCTTCTACAGTTGGCCTATCTGAGGCTGGATAGAGATCTACACAATCTTCAGGCAACGTGAGTGCTCCAGAGATCAACCACACTCTATACCCCATTGACTTTCCTCAGCAAAAGCAGTTTAGGCACATTGAAGAAAGCAACATTGTCCTCTACCACCTCTGCCTCCAGTTGGAAATCTCTAGTTTTAAAGCCTTATCTCTTACCCACTCAGAGGACCAACACCTTCTTGCTCCTCTCAGTTGCCCATACCCATCACTGTACTCCCAGGATGTGGCCTGCCCCCACATCTCTTCCCTTATCTCCTTTTAAAACCTCCCTTTTGTGTTGTTTGAGCCTATGATAGTCAAATAATAGCCCTCCCAATGATATCCACGCCTTAAATCCTGGAACTTGTGAATATGTTACATTACATGGTAAAAGTGACCTTAAGACAGAGAAATTACCCTGGATTACTCAGGCAGGCCCAGTGCAATCACACAAGCCCTTAAAAGCTCAGAAACTTCTTCATCTGAAATCAATGAGATAGAGGTGACAAAAGGAAATCAGGAAGAATGAGGCAGAAGTAAAGGATAGAGAGATATGAACAGTGAGAAGGACTTGACCCACCATTGCAGGTTTTGACAAATGTGGTTGGACTCTAAGAGCTAAGAATGACCTCCAGCCAACAACCAACAAGAAACAGGGACTTCAGTCTCACAACCACAGGAAGCTGCCAACAACCTGAATGAGCCTGGAAGTGGATCCTTTCTCACAGCCTCCAATGAAGAACACAGGCATCTTGATGTTAGCCCTGTGAGAACCATTTCAGATATCTGAGCTAAAGAAACTGTAAGATAATTAATACATTTGTGAGTCTGGGTGAAGTGGTTCATGCTTGTAATCCCAGCACTTTGGAAGGCTGAGGTAGGAGGATTGTTTGAGGCCAGAAGTGCAACACCAGCCTGGGCAATACAGCAAGATCCCATCCAAAAAAAAAAAAAGGCCAGATGTAGTGGTATGTACCTATAGTCCTAGCTACTCAGGAGACTGAAGTAGAGAGGATCACTGGAGCTGAGGAGTTCAAGGCTGCAATGAGCCATGATCATACCACTGCATGCCAGCCTGGGCAACAAAGTGAGACTCTGTCTCCAAAAAATAAATAAATAATAAATAAGTACATTCGTGTTACTTGAAGCAACTAAGTTTGTGGCAATTTGTTAAAGCATTAATAGGAAACTAATATAGAGTCCTAAGTGATTGATTCAAAAACAACTCTTTGTCTCTGATAAACTGGTAGATTTCAAGGTGCTTTAGACTGGCTATATTATCCATTTCAGGAGAAGTTAATTTTTCAAACTTAGGAGCAGTATGGAAAAAAAAGAAAGATTCTGAGAAGTGGGTATCCCTCCCAAAGAAGGTCTGCTTTCCACTGTCAAACTTAAAGACATGGGATTGGCATTATCAACAGAAAAGTAAAGAGCAGAGATCATTGAGGAATTCCCAGTCCATAGGGTGTTAACTTCACCTTGACTGGCCATCTACCCCTCCTCCATTGCTTGGAATCCTGAAAAATATTCCATAGGGAAACCGCAGCCAAATGCATATCCTTCTTCCTAGGCTCCCCCACCATACTTTTTTCCAAAAGTTCTGGACTGAGCAGATTTTTATTCCTCCTTTCCCTATCTCCTTATTTCCTCTTGCTCCATTTCCTTTCTTCTGGTCCCTTTATAACTCTCTTAAACCTGACGGGTAACTTCCTCAGTTAACAGAGTCTGCCCCAACTTCTATTCTAACAGAGGAGAGGAAAAAAGAACCTAGAGAAAGACCACAACAATCTCTTTATTTTTCCCATCAAAGCATTCCCTGTCTAGTGAAGGAGGTGAAGGGAAGAGTTGGTCTGTGTTGTCTCCTTTGGGTCATTTTGTTCATGACCTTTATCAAAGTCCATCTCTGAGATTAGAGAGAAACAAAAAGAGAAGGAAAAAATGGATGTGCTCAACACAAAGCAAGAATAATGACCATTAAGCACATTCATCTCTTAATGGATACACCATCCTCCATAAATAATTGAAGTATCTCAAAGTATCTCCCACCAAATATGTATTAATTTAAAAAGGAAAATAGCATCTTTACCGTGGAGAAACGTGAAAAGATACCACCTTATCCAAGTGATAAATGTCAACCTCACCAGCTGTAGAACACATCAGCATCATGCATTCCCCAATATGATTTTCTAAAAGGACATGTCATGTCTGTGGGATTTTTTTCCTAATAATGAATCATCGCTATCTAATCATGAAAAAATATCAGAGAAACAAAAAGTAAGGACATACTATAAAAAACAGCTTAACCAGAGTTTTCCAAAAGTAGCATGTGCATGAAAGACAAAAGAAAACTAAGGAATTATCAGAAATTGGAGGAGACTAAGGACACATAACAACTAAATGCAATGTGGAATACTAGATTGAATTCTGAAATAGAAAAAGGAAATCCGTGGAAAAACTGGTAAAATCTGAAGAAAATTTATAGCTTAATTAACAGTATTGTACCAGGGTTAATACCTTAGTTTTGATCATATACCATTGCTATATGAAATGTTAACATTAGGGGAATCTGAGCTACAAGAACTCTGCACTATTTTTGTGACTCCCTGTAAGTCTAAATTAACTCTTCCACAAGTTACCTATACGATTTTGAAAATTTTAATTAATCTCTTTGAGTCTCAGTTTCGTCATCTGTAAAAAGAATATTTTTGTATTAAATGACTTCTCAAGATTCAAACTGGTTTAAAGAGAGAAGGTACATTTGAAAGGAGAAAAAGAAAAAAAAGGACAAGAAAATGATAATAATTAAAGTGTGCAAAATTTGTTAGATTGTTTGCAGTGGACTAAATTGTGTCTTCCCTCCTGTTTCCCATATAAATTCATACGTTGAAACCCTAACCTTCAATGTGATGGTATTTGGAAATGGGGCCTTTGGGAGATAATCAGGTTTAGGTGAGGTCATGAGGGGGGGCACTCATGATGAAATTATACCCTTACAAGAAGAAACACTACATAACTTGCTCTCCTCTGTCTCTGAACACACAGGCACCAAGGAAAGGCCCTGTAAGCACATATGACCCCTAGAAGGTGGCTATTTGCAAGCCAGGAAGAGAGCTCTCAGCAGTATTCAACCATGCTGGCACCTTGAGTTTTGACTCCCAGCCTCCAGAGCTGTGAGGAAATAAATTTCTGTTGTTTAAACCACCAGTCTATCGTATTTTATTATGGCAGCCCAAGCTGACTAAGGCATAGTTTTTTTTCACATATAATACTAATGTTAAAAATAACCAAAATAATTATACATAAGAGAAAAATGAAGGTTCAGCAAGATAATGAGTAAAACACTTCGCACACACAATAAGAACTCAATGAATGTCATTGTTTATGACTTGACAAGGGGATTTGGCTTAGAAAGCGGAACAGCTATATTTTGGATCTAGGCACTCTAGATTCCTAATGTCGTGCAGAAAGATAAAATCATAAATAACTAAATAGTCTGAAAACTGTAAAGAATTAACACACAAGAGATAATGTCAATGTGAGGGAGAGGAAGAAAACTAGGTCAATCATGACCCCCAAATTAAAAAATCCCCAGTGGAGTAAAACCTGAGGGAAGAGCAGATAAAATAGGTATATAAATGAACAGTTTGAAATCTCATGCCTACGAGACCATGCACCAAAGCAGGACTAGCCGCCCCTCCCCTATCCTCTACCCAGGACCAGAACCAGTCCAGTGGATAAGAATAAATATCGGTGCAGAATAAATTGGCTTAGACTCTGCTCTAAAGAATTCCAAGTTCAAGTGATTTTGAAAATGGATGTTTAGGATTGGTATAAAAGTTGTGCTGACAGACCTTTGAAAAAAAGTCCAAAAGAGTCATCAAGTCACAATTTGAAAACAATCAGACTTGACATTTTTGAACCACCCAAGATCAGAGATGTCTGGTTCTGATTGGTCATTTGAACTAATTTTTTGGCAGAAAAAAAATAAAATTCTAGGCTGGGCGTGGTTGCTTATATCTGTAATTCAAGCATTTCGAGAAGATGAGGCAGGTGGATCACTTGAGGTCAAGAGTTCAAGATCAGCCTGGCCAAAACGGTAAAACGTTGAATGGTAAAACACTGTCTCTATCAAAAGTATAAAAATTAGCCAGGTGTGGTCACGGGTGACTGTAATCTCAGCTACTTGGGAGGATGAGGTGGAAGAATCACTTGAACCTGGGAGGTAGGGGTTGCAGTGAGCTGAGATCTAGCCTGGGTGCCAGAGCTCTGTCTCAAAAAAAAGAAAGAAAATTCTAGGTAAAATATTTGTTAAATACTAAATAGCAAAGGCTCAAAAGGATACAAAGTGACTACTAGATTTAAAATAGAGGAAGAGTTGAGAACTTGAGGATTAAGCTGACACGCCATACTGCTGGTACTCTAAGTGCATTTGACAATCAAGAAGAAATGGCTGGTTGGGTGCGGTGGCCCACACCTGTAATCCCAACACTTCGGGAGGCCAAGAAGGGCAGATCGCTTGAGGTCAGGAGTCTCCATTTTAGGTGAAACCCCGTCTCCGTCAAAAATACAAAAATTAGCTGTGTATGGTAGTGAGCGTCTGTAATCCCATCTACTCGGGAGGCTGGGGCAGAAGAATCGCTTAAATCCAGGAGGCAGAGGTTGCAGTGAGCCGAGATAGTGCCACTGCACTCCAGCTTGGGTGACAGAATGATACTCCACATCAAAAATAAATAAATAAATAAAAAGAAGAAGAAGAAATGGCTGCAAAACTGATCTAAAGTGTTGGTGGATTCTCTATGTTAAAAAAGGGCAAACCAGAATCTGAAGTCCTAACCAAGGTACACAGTCATATAGAGCAACCTTCTTTTCCTTTCACACACACACACACACACACACACACGCTAAGCCAGGATGTCAAAGAATTATCCCCACTCAGGGCACTCAGGATAGTGACTCCTTAGAAATAAATCTCCCACCTCCTGATGGGAAAATGGGAGAGAGGATAGAATGGAGCTGAGAGAGAGATAAAGACATCAAAAGATAAAAAGACAATTAGAAGGAGGATAGAATGGTGGTGAGGGAAACAGAAAAAGTAGCTATAAAACAAGCTACTTTCTGATAGTCCAATGGAAATTGCTCAAATTTGCATAATTTGAGTGGTCCAAAAATGTCAAGTCTGATTGTACTCTCTGCAGGTACCTGAAAAAGTAAACTCAAGTCAACTCTGGAGGGAGGTATCTTTATCCTAGTGTAAACTAAAAGTAAAATCCTAAGCCCTGCAACCAACTGAATGGACCACCTCCTCTAAGCCAATGGGATTCCCAAGTAAACCTAGAAAACTAGTTCACGTTATGACAGGAAGGTGGGGGTCAGACATGCCTCATTATAGTCTCCTCCCTGTGGAATTCAGGAACAATTGAGCAGCGTTAACATTAAAACAGAGATCTTAAGACTGACAAAACAGACTCTGTAACAATAAGATACCAAATTCAGACCTAACTGTAGTATAGCATCACATGACTGATAGCAGGCCCTGAAAGAAATTATTTTACCCTAAAATATATTTGTGATATTTTGAAATGGCCCTGCCAGGCTATCTCTTATGGGGGAAATTTACATTCTGTAGATCATTTCCTGATCCAGAAGAGATTAGCTGAGAGTCTGGCATGTTTTAAAGATCAGAATAGGAACATTTGCCATCTATTGCCTCTAAGAGCAGTCACCTTTGAGACTTCATCTACATAACAAAAACCTTGGTCTCTGCAATCCCTTATCTTAACCCAGACACTCCTTTTTATTGACTCCAGGCCTTTAGATAATAACTTAATTCTTTCAACCAATTGAAATGAATCAGATGGAAATGTTCCCTTGACCATGACCACCTTCATGACCTAGAACTGCACCTGACTTCAAGTGTCACTCAGCTCTGCCACAGGCCAAATCAATGTATACCTCACATGTATTGATTGATGTCTTATGTCTCCCTTAAAAGTATAAAACCAAGTTTCAACCCATCCATCTTGGGTACATGTTCTCAGGACCTCTTAAAACTGGGCCTTGCACCTTGATCACTCATGATTGGCTCATAATAAACCTCTTTAAATATTTTACAGAGTTTGACTCTTTTTTGTTGACATAGGCCTTTGAGAATATACACAAATAATTTTTAAGGGCCATGGGGGGCACAGAAAGATTTTTGATTACACAAAGAAAGAAGTTACCAAAAATGAGAACTAAGGCCAGACATGGTAGCTAACATTTGATAATTAGCCAGCGACTATCTGTGGAGGCCAAGACTGGGATGATTGCTTCTGAGCCTAGGAGCTCAAGACCAGCCTGGGTAACAGTAGCTGAGCCACTGTGCGATACTCTACAAAAAAAATTTTTTTAATTAGCTGAGCATAGTGATGTGTGCCTGTAGTCCCAGCTACTCAGGACTAGCTGGGAGGATCACTTGAGCCTGGGAGGCAGAGGTTGCAGTGAGACATGTCACGCCACTGCATTCCAGCCTGGGGTATAGACAGGAGCCAAGACGTCCTGTATCAATAACAAGGAACAGAAACTCATACCCAAAGACTTCAGATGCTGAAGCAATTAGAAATTAAAACTTAAAACTACTCACTATTTGAAGGAAATAAAATACCCGCTTTTTAAAATGACAGTATTTGAGGAAAATGGTTTCAAATCTGGCATATAAGATGCCTGGAAGTTATCGTTTTTGTCCTTACAAGATAAAAGGTGAACAAACTAAAAATTAACAACACTTCTTAGATCCATCAGAGAACGGGGACCACAGTGCAAACTGACGTCCCTGGAATTGGAGAGACAGAAAAGCAGATACAAGCAATTACAATACACTGGAGCAAACGCCTAAGAATGAACACCTCTCCAGGAACCAGTACTGGAATAAGAAAACCTAAAACTATAACTAATGAATTGCTGGAGGCTCAGGATGAACACGTTTGAGAATGTAAAAATCCGAGGGGCTCAGTTTTAGGTGTATGCACCCACAATTTGGTGAGTTTTTACCTCCTACCAGGTTCTCACAGTGGACATCAGAGAAAAATTCCCTTGTGTTTCTCGGGGATGGAAAAAGTTGACATTTTGAAGGATGCCACAGCATTCTGCTCTTCTTAAAAAGGCCCGCCTGCAAGAGACAGTATTTTACCAGAGCCTACCTAACCTATTGGATTTTCATCAGAGTCTAACTGACCTGAAGAAGGGAAATACCCAAGGTCAGCCCCCTCTGGCACTCCAGTCTCACCTAAGAGGGTAAACAAACAAGGCAAAACAAAACTGAGAAGCACTTGATAAGGGCACAGCCCAGGGGCATAGGCTCACTAAGAGACTGAAACCTGATCACAGGGCTGTAGAACACTGGCCTCCACTCCCCCAACCTTTTACTACCACTTCAATGTGACTCCAGTATAATAATGGGAAAATACAACTGAAAGAACTGCATGTCTCAGATCTTATTTAAGAAGTCTCTGTAGAGAAACCAAAAGATCAGAGGGGACACAAAAAACAAGGATACCAAAGTAAATTTTAGACTCTGACATTGACAGTTACAACAAATAATAAACACAGCCTAAGCTTTAGCAAGATAAATATAAAACCTTACTAAAGGCCTCCTTACCTCAGTTTGTTTTTACCTGGTGATACTGGTGGGCTGGGGGAGGTCCCTGAATGCAGGTGGGACGTTGGCCTGGCCAGTGTCCAGGCTCTTAACACTGTTGTGAGGAGGAATTTAAGGATGAGTTGGAAAACAGTGAAAGCACAGAGACTTATTGCAAAGTGAAAAGTACACATTCAAGAAAAGAGAATGTGGGCATACTCATGAAAGAGTCACTCCCAGTGGGGTTTGGGGTTTATACCTTTATGGGCTTCTTTAACCAAGGTGTGAAACATTCATGAAGATTCCTAGAAAGAGGTGAAGATTTCTTGCAACTGCGGTGTTACCCATTTTAACATCCAAATATGGATGCTCCTGGAACTGTCTTGGCGCTAGTGGGTATATGATTTAGTATGTTAATGTGCATATAATTAGGTCCTAGGTGAAACCTAGGTCAAATCCAGCACCATGTTGAGTCCAGTCAGTCTTAACCAGCTTGGTCCACATCCTCGTTTTCAGTCTTATCAGGCTCATGCAGCTATTTCAAGTTTCCTTTTGCTAGTCATGTGAAACTGGTGCTTAGAATTTTCTATTCTCCTGTGACCACCTTGTCTTATTCCTATCTCACTAATATCTCATATTTAGCTTTCAATAAAATATAACAAGTCACACTAAAAGACAAACACACACACACACACACACACAAAACCCCAAACATTGAAGAAACAGAGCAAATATCAGAACCAGATTAGATATGGCAGAGATGTTGAAATTATTACAAGAGGGATTTAAAATAAATATTAAAATTCTAAGGACTGTAATGAAAAAAGGGAACAACTTGCAACAACAGATAAATAATGCAAGCAGAGAGATGAGAACTCTAAGATAGAATCAAAGGAAATGCTAGAAATAAAAAATATTGTAGCAGAAACAAGAATGCCTTCAAAAAGCTCATCAACAGGACAAAGTGGAGGAAAGAATCAGCTGGCTTGAAGAAATTTCAATAGAAGCATCCAAAACTGAAATGAAAAAAAAAAAAGAAGTAAAAAAACAACAAAGCATCCAAGAACTGTTGAACAATTACAAAAAGTATAAATACATATAGTGTGTGAGTTCCAGAAGGAAAAGAAAGAAACAGAAGAAATAATGAGTAAGAATTTCCCAAAATTGATAATAGATAACAAACCACTGATCCAGGAACTTTAGAGCACACCAAACATGATATACCTAGGCATATCATATTCAGACTGTAGAAAGTCAAGGACAGAGAAAAATCTTGAAAGAAGCCATAGGGGAAGGATGAGGGAAAAAACAACCTTATCTATAGAAGAGGCTTGTTGGAAACCATGCAAGCAAAAAGAAAATGGAGAGAAATATTTAGAATATTTAAAGCACTGAAAGAAAAAAAACCAACACCGACATAGAATCCTGAATAGAGCAAATTTATTCTTCAATATAAAAGAGGAATAAATCTCCCCTGTCCTCCCCTCCCCTCCCCTCCCCTTCCCTTCCCTTGCCTTCCCTTTTTTGAGACCGAGTCTTGCTCTGTAGCCCAGGCTGGAGTGCAGTGGCAGGATCTCGGCTTACTGCAACCTCCACCTCCCGAGTTCAAGTGATTCCCCTGCCTCAGCCTCTGGAGTAGCTGGGATTACAGGCACACACCATCACACCCGGCTGATTTTGTATTTTTAATGAAGACACGGTTTCACCATGTTGGCCAGGCTGGTCTCGGACTCCTGACCTCAGGTGATCCTCCTGCCTCAGCCTCCAAAAGTGCTGGGATTACAGGCGTGAGGCACCGTGTCTGGTTGGAATAAATATTTTTAATACATACAGAAATTAAGGGAATTTGTCACCAGCAGGCTTAACTGTAAGAAATGTTACAATAAATTCTATAGACAGAAGGAAAATGATAAAATAATATAGGCCAAAAATTTGGATTTACATAAAGAAAGAATGTTAGAGAAGAAATAAAGGTAAAATGAAATATTTTATTCTTATTTTTAATTGATTAAAAGATAATAGTTTGTTCAAAATAATAGCAACAATGTTTTTGGTGATTACAGCTTTTAGATAGATTAGTGAAATGAATGACAGCAATGTTAGAAAGGATGAGAGAGAAGAATTGGGAGAACTCTGTTATATAGTACTTGCACTACTTGTGACGTAGTTTAATAATATTTGAAAGAGGACTTGGAATAATTGTAAGTATATACTGCAAACTCAAGGGCAGCCACTAAAAAAAAGTTGTTTAAAAATAAAGCTGTTGAAGGCGAGAATCGCCCGTGTGGCTCCGGCTAAATCCCAGCACTTTGGGAGGCCGAGGCAGGGTGGATCCACCGAGCTCAGGAGATCGAGACCATCCCAGCTAACATGGAGTGAAACCAAATCTACTAAAAAATACAAAAAACTAGCTGGGGCGGTGGGGCCCCGGGCGCCTGTAGTCCCAGCTACTCGGGAGACTGAGGCAGGAGAATGAAGAAGTAAACCGGAGGGCGGGCTTGCAGTGAGCTGAGATCCATTTTACACACTCCAACCTGGGCGACAAGAGCGAGGGCTTTCAAGTCTCAAAAATAAAAATAAAAATAAAAAAATAAAAATAAAATAAAATATTTGAGAATCATCTAGAATTGAGGAAAGACACCAATCCACATAATTAAAATGCCCTACAAATTCTTCGAAAGATACATTTTTAAAAATCTACATGGCACATATCATTGTGAAACTGCAGAAAACCAGAGGCAAAGAGAAAATATTAAAAGAAGTCAGACCAATTTCTTAGAAATATATAGAGAGAAACATATTAAATGTACATAATAAACTATGTAAACAACCAAACCAGCAAGATCCACAATGTTCACAACTTCCTGGAACAAACAACTCATTTCTTCAACAAATAAATTGCCAGAGAAAAAGCAGAGGAGTCTGTGGTCAGGCTGTAGATGAAACATGACTGACATGAATGAGTTAGTAATTATCAAAGATGGATGACCGGCATGTGGTACACGGTTGACGGTACATAGTTTATTATATTGCCTTCCTACTTTCATATCTATTAAAAGTTTTTATGATAAAACTTTTAAAAAGAGAAAATGGTAACTTTTGAAAGAAAAATGGCAATCTTTCACGACATGACTTCAAAGAAGTTGACAGTAAGACCAAGAAGTAAAATTCTCAACAGCGACAATGAAAGGTAGAAATCTGTGGAATAAATTCTTCCGCGTGCCAAACTAAGTAACTACTAGCCTAAAATTTTCCACCTAGCAAAAATATCTTCTAAGAATGAGAGAAAATAAATACATGTTCAGGAAAATGTAAATTGCAAACACCCTAAAGGAAAATGATCCCACATAGCACATAGGGAAGATATAAAAAGGGATACTATATAGAAATTTGAGATGTGGCCAGGCGCGGTGACTCATGCCGATAATCCTAGCACTTTGGGAGGCCAAGGCAGGCAGGCAGATCACCTGAAGTCAGGAGTTCGAAACCAGCCTGGCCAGCATGGCAAAACCCCGTCTCTACTAAAAATACAAAAATTAGCCAGGCGTGGTGGCACACGCCTATAATCCCAGCTGCTTGGGAGGCTGAGGCAGGATAATCGCTTGAACCTGGGAGGTGGCGGTTGCAGTGAGCTGAGATAGTGCCACTGCACTCCAGCCTGGGCCACAGAGTGAGACTCTGTCTCCAAAAAACAAAACAAAACAAAACAAATCTGAGATGTTAAAAGGAAGAAAAATAAATGGTAAATATGTGGATAAGTACATTTGAAAATGATGGATAAAACAGTAAAAATACTGTCTAGTGGAGTGTTTTATGACAGTATTAAAACACTTGACAGCAATATATTAATTTTTATATTTATTTATTTATTTTGTGACGGAGTTTTGCTCTTGTTGCCCAGGCTGGAGTGCAATGGCACCATCTCAGCTCACTGCAACCTCTGCCTCCTGGATTCAAGCAATTCTCCTGCCTCAGCCTCCCAAGTAGCTGGAATTAGAGGCACCACGCCCAGCTAATTTTGTATTTTTAGTAGAGATGGAGTTTCGCCATGTTTGCCAGGCTGGTCACAAACTCCTGGCTTCAGGTGATCCGCCCGCCTCAGCCTCCCAAAATGTTGGGATTACAGGCGTGAGCCATGGTGCCAGTCCTTAATTAATTTTAGACTTAACTAACATGTATGTTGTAAATTCTAAGTTCCCTACTAAACAAATAGAAACTATGTTTTTTACATCTAAACTTGTAGGAAAAATACAATGATCAAAGTTTTTCAATCTAAAACTTAGCAAGAAAGGAAAAAAATGAACATAGAATAGATAGAGCCAACACAAAGCACAAAGAAGAAAATAAGATGCTGGATTTAAACCCAAATGTTCCAGTAATTATATTAGGTATAAGTAGACAGAATATTTTAATAAAAGGCTATTTTCAAAAAGTATAGCACTATACATTATTTAAAAGAAATATCTAAATCTTAAAACTACAGAGTAGTTTTTAAAAATTATTAGAAACTTTAAACAAAAGAAAGCTCATGTAGCTATGTTAGATATCTGTGAAAATGGACTTTTAGATAAAAGAATTGAGATAAGGAGGAATACTTTAATAAAAGCTAAACTTAAGCAGAAAAAATAACAATTTTACAGTTGCATGCACCTAATAGCATGGCCTTCAAATATATAAAGCAAAAATTTACAATAACAAGAAATCAATACAAAAGGAAAAAATAGTAAAGAAATAGAATATTTGAACAACAAAATTAACAAAATTAGGGTTATAGATACATGTAGAAGACTAACCAATAGCTACAGAATATATAGAACATTTAAAAAATAATTGTTTACTGGAACATAAAAATTATTAATTAGTCTTAAAGAAATAAACTTTACATAATATGTTCTCTGATAACAATGTAATTAAGCTAAAAATCAATAACAAAAAGAAAACTTGAGGCTGGGCACGATGGCTCACGCCTGTAATCCCAGCACTTTGGGAGGCCGAGGCAGACAGATCACCTGAGGTCACGAGTTTGAGACCAGCCTGACCAACATGGAGAAACCCCATCTCAACTAAAAATACAAAATTAGTCAGGCATGGTGGTGCATGCCTGTAATCCCAGATACTTGGGAGGCTGAGGCAGGAGAATCACTTGAACCCAGGAGGCAGAGGTTGTAGTGAGCCAAGATCATGCCATTGCCCTCCAGTCTGGGCAACAAGAGCAAAACTCTGTCTCAAACAAACAAACAAACAAACAAAAAACCAAAAAACAAAAAGAAAACTTGAAAAGCTCTCTTTTGGGAAATTAAGAAATATACTTGTTAACAAGTCAAAAAATAAAACATAATAGAGATTTTTAAATACTTTTAACTGAAAAATAACAAACTGATACTATGACTGTGGATGAAACTAATGGAGTATATATATGCATATTTATAGCCGTAATTGTTTATATTAGAAAAGCAGAAAGATTGAAAATAAACAAGCTAAGCATTCATCAGAAGTTAGAATTAAAACACCAAAATAGGCTGGGCACAGTAGCTCACGCCTGTAATCCCAGGACTTTGGGAGGCTGAGGCGGGTGGATTATGAGGTCAGGAGGTTGAGACCATCCTGCCCAATATGTGAAACCCCGTCTCTACTAAAAATACAAAAATTAGCTGGACATGCTGGTGCGTGCCTGTAATCCCAGCTACTCAGGAGGCTGAGGCAGGAGAATCGCTTGAACAAGAGAGTCGGAGGTTGCAGTGAAGCCGAGATCATGCCACTGCACTCCAGCCTGGCGACAGAATGAGACTCCGTCTAATAAAAAAAAAACACCAAATAACATAGAAGGAAATAATTAATATAAGAGCTGAAATTTAATTTAAAAATATATAAGAAGACTGAGGAGGCAATCTTTGGAAGTATACGCAAGTTGCTTTCAGTGAGGAGGATTGGGGTGATGAAGGTGATTAGAGGGCAGGTATGGGAAAGAATTTTTACTGCTTATACCCTGTTTTCCAAATCTTAAGCAAGATGAAAGTCACATTCTTTTATAAATTAAGTACAAATTTTAAATTAAAAATAAATGATCAGATGAGGCACGCAACATAAAAGGTACTAGAGGGTTGGCAGACTCATAAATGCCTCATTGGAACACATCATTGCCTACTCATATCATGGCCTTAAACTAATAAAGTAGTTGTGCTTCTGGAGATTGGGATAGAGGTAGTAATGACAGATTTCATTGCCTGCTCATTTACTCATCTTAGTAAAGTAGTTGTGCTTGTGGAGCTAGAGATGGAAGTAGTAATGTAGCAGTGGTGGTGGAGGTGGTGGGAGTAGAAGTGAAGGTGATGGTGGTGGAGTTGGATGTGGAGGTAGAAGTGGTGTTGGTGGATGTGGTGCAGGTGGGAGGTGAAGGCAATGGAGGTAGAGGTGGTGTTGGTGAAGGGTGAAGGTGGAGGTGATGGTAATAGAGGTGGTGGTGGTGGTGGTGGTGATGGAAGTGGAAGTAGGAGGTGAGGTGTTGGTTTGGTAGGGATTGGAATTGGGATAATACCAGTTCTTGGAGCTCCTCCATTAAGCTATACAGTTTCTATTAGCCAAATATCCTAGGCAATAGAAAAGCCTTACTCATCAATATGGGCTAAAAAGTATGGAAACATTCTATCTCAATCTAGTTAAAGTCACCATGTTTTCTTCCTTTTTTGTGTTCTATTTTTAATGCATTTTTTAATTGTAGTAAACACACAGACACACACTCAGGATATCTATCCTCTTAACACTTTTTTATGTGTATAGTACATTATTGTCAACTACCAGCACAATGCCATATAACAGATTTGTGGACTATTTTCATGTTGCGTAACTGAAACTTTATACATGCTGCACAGCAGCTCCCCACTTCCCTCTTTCTCTACTCCTATAAGCCACCATTCTACTTTGCTTCTATGAGTTTAACTACTTTAAATGTCTCATATAAGTAGAATCATGAAGTATCTGTTCTTCTGTGACTAGCTTATTTCACTTACCATATTGTCCTCAAAATTCATTCATGTTGCTACATATCACAAGATTTCTTCCTTTTTATGGCTGAGTAATACTCTAGTATATGTATATATTACATTTTCGTCATCCATTCGTGTGTTGATAGACATTTAGGTTGCTTCCACATTTTGGCTATTGTGAATAATGCTGCAGTGAACATGGGAATGCCAATATCTCTTTAAGATCCTGATTTCAATTATTTGAGATAAATACCCAGAAGTAGGATTATTGGATCATATTATAGTTATATTTTTAATGTTTTGAGGAAACATAATGCTGTTTTTCATAAAGGTTGCACCATTTTACATTCTTACCAACAATGTAAGAGGATTCCAATTTTATCACATCCTTGCCAACACGTGTTATTTTCTGTTGTTTTTTTTTTCGATAATAGCAATCCTAACACGAAATGATATCTCATTGTGATTTTTATTTGTATTTTCCTGAAGGTTAATGATACTGAGCATCTTTTTATATACCTCTTGGCCATTTGTATGTCTTCTTTGGAGGAATATATACTCAAGTTCTTTGCCCATTAATTTTTTTTTTTTTTTTTGTGAGACAGAATCTTGCTCTGCTGCCAGGCTGGAGTACAGTGGCTCAATCTTGGCTCACTGCAATCTCTGCCTTCTGGGTTCAAGTGATTCCCCTGCCTCAACCTTCAGAGTAGCTGGGACTACAGGCATTTACCACCATGCCCAGCTAATTTCTTGTATTTTAGTAGAGATGCGGTTTCACTATGTTGGCCAGGATGGTCTTGATCTCCTGACCTTGTGATTCACCCACTTTGGCCTCCCAAAGTGCTAGGATTACAGGCATGAGTCACCATGCCCGGCCTAAATTTTTTTTCTTTGCTCTCGAGTTGTAGAAATTTCTTATATATTTTGGATATTAACCCCTTTTCAGATACATAGTTTGCAAATCTTTTCTCCCACTTCTTAGATTGCCTTTTCACTCTGTTGATTGTTTTCTTCACTGTGAAGAAGGCTTTATGTTTAGATCCACGATATTCAGTCTCCTCATTAGTTTCCAGGTGGGACTGTATTGACTATTAAAAGGCTGAAGAATAACTTATCACCCAGAAACTGTCCATATAATATAAAGAGTCGAAGAAGATATGAGCTATAAGATACTACTTATCATTGTTTCATGGACCATAGAATACCTGAGCAGATACTCAAAGAGCAATTAGTCATTTTATGCCTTGTGAAACATCTGCTACGTGTTCAAAAAACTCAATATCCCTTGCGGTTGAAGGAAACCTGAGAATGGGTCTTGGGAGGTAAAGTGATTCTGCAATGAGGACATGATGACGAAATTGTTGTGGAGGAAAATATTTAGCAACGTTAAGAGAAAAGCCAAGAACCTTGCATAGGCCACAGGGGTTTTACTATTCCTTCTCCCCCTCAGAAGCCCATTGGCTCTGGGTCAGAGGTGTGGTAAATGAGTGAATTCCTGCCCTCAGAGAAAAGATTGCCTCCTGAAAAGAAATGATATTCCTGCATCACCAAACAGCAACTTCAATTTCCCTTTAATCATGCCACTTAGTTCGTACAAGCAGAGGGGGCTGATTGCTCAAAGGCTTTAAAAATGGTGGATGAAAAGCAGAATCCTTATAATAACGTTTTTTTTCCACATCCAATCAATCAGTTTTCACTCTATACCTCCCACCAACCCCATTTAGGCAGCAACACAGGGGCTCTCTGATTGTCTCGCTAGGTTCTACAGCATGCTCAAAAATTTCTCAAAATCAAATTGTCTTAATCCAAACAACTGGAAGAAAAAAAGGAAGGAAGAAAAGGAAGGGAAAAAGAAAGGAAGGGAGAGAGGGACAGAAAAGAATACAGAACGTTAATGTGTTCAAGGCCTGGAACTCACTGCCTTAGGAAAGTATTGGTCAAGACAAGATTTTCCTCCCCGTAGCTACTTTGGAGGCAAAATGTGCACCGTGTGAAAAAAGCAAAACTAAAGAGGTTCTGTCCATACAGGACTAAGTTCTCTCAAGAGCAATGGTAAGTGCCATTTACTGCTTCAGGAGGACTTTGCTATTATTAATAACATGATTGTTATTCCAACTTATTCCAGGTCTCTTCTTTAGCATCACAAAACTCCCTGAAAATCACTTCTGTCTTCTTTGATCATTTCTGTACCTCTTCCGTTTTCTTTGCATTATAATACACAGGCTAACAATACAGTGTACCATAATTTCCCCCCATTGAAATATACCATCTCCTCTCTCCAAAAAATAGACTGATGTGATTATTGAGTGGGTCTGGGTACTTCGTGCTTCATCTTGTCTTGCTGTAACAGACAGCCCTTTTTTATTCTTATGATAACTGAAACATTTGAACAATCATTGTCCTATAGAGGAGCTGATCTTGGAGCAATTGTGCTTTGTACCACTTCATCCCCTTTGGGAGCAAGATCATTTTTAAAATAATGACTTCTCCAGCAGTTTATTACCAGCCTGAAGTCATTTTCACACCTCAGAAGTGAAGGCTTAATGAGCAGAGAAATTAAAGAGTAAAACTCTGCTAGTGTCTTCTTGAATGGCAGCATTTTGGCACCTTACTAGATGCACTCCCAAAGAGGAGCTGCGTCACATTTATCTTGTTCTCTAAGTGACCTTTAGGTAATGAACCTCAAAGTTTTCTCCTTCCTGCCCCACAACTCTATCCCTTCTTTTCCATGCCGGAGGAGATATCTGGCTAGAAGATTAGGTGGTAAATAATGCAGTTGTGTTAGTATAATGAATTTACCTAGCACAGTGCTGAAAACACTATTATCAAGCAATAAAATTTTCCTGATTGAGTAGTAGTCACACAGACCCTCACCACCACAGAAACTCCCTACTAAAAGTTGCAAATTCCTAGGCCTCTTTTAGAAATATGTTCAAGTACCACTTGTTCTTGTAATCCTTTTGAACTCTTCCAGTTAGTTGCTGTCTCTTTAATGCTCCCAGACTGCTTGGTTCTTATGTCTATTATTTGTACATGTTATTGTAATTATTGTGGTTCTAAGTCTATTTACTTGTCTATCTTTCCCATTAGACCTTGAGTTCTGCAAAGACAGTGACCAAGCAGTTTTCGTTTTTACATCTCTAATTCTCATTATAATGCTTAGCAAAAGGAGAAGCTTAGTAAATATTTAATATTTACTAAGTGAATAAATGATGGATGATTACAAAAATTCTTTTTAAATGAAAGATAGTATCAGAGATTGTATCCTTTGATTCAAAATAAAGCAATAGGCTTTTTGCAGTGGCTTACGCCTGTAATCCCAACACTTTGGGAGACTAAGGCAGGCAGATCACTTGAGTTCAGGAGTTTCAGACCAGCCTGGCCAACATGGCAAAACCCCATCTCTACTAAAAATACGAAAATTAGCCGGGTGTGATGGTATGCACCTGTAATCTCAACTACTCGAGAGGATAAGGCATGAGAATCACTTGAACCTGGTGGGTGGAGTTTGCAGTGAGCCAAGATCATGCCACTGCACTCCAGCCTGGGTGACAGAGCAACACTCCATCTCAAAAAAAAAAAAAAAAAAAAAAAAAAAAAGAACAAAAAACAAAAACAAAAAAAAAAAAAAAAAAAAAAAAAATTGAGCAATAAAGACCAATAGGTACATGTAAAGGTTGACTGTGCTCCACACGTGAATGGTACGATTAAGTTAAAGGAAGAGGATTCAGCAGTCCACTTCCGAACCCTGGAATAAAACTTCCCACATCCCTGCTATAATACAGACACCCTGTGAAGCATTTATGCAAATCTATTGGCTTTTCCACCTGTCCTGGAACAATCATATCTATTTCTTGCTAAGAAATATGCTGTATGGGTATGATCAAATTGCCCAGAGTAAGAAAGTCAAATTAATGAAGTGGTAGAAATCAGTCTATATCAGTGGCTGACAAGCCAGCATCTGCCTACCTACTTGCATATTTTACTTGGTTAGATTTGAGATTCTTATTGATATTTGGAACATTCATCTCTTCCTGCTAATGTTGGTAATTGGAGTGCTAGATTTTGATTTCCAAAGCTTTCATTCATTCTTCTTTGTGATAGGGAAAGCCATAGAGGAAACAAGTGAAGAGAAAATAGTTATTTGGGGATGAGAGAGAATATAGGGTAAGGAGGGGAAATACAAGAATGTGAAAGTCCTTCCACCAAGAGAATTTGGGAAGGTGAGATGATCTCAACAATGCTATTAACAAATATGAAAAGCATTTTTAACGAATTCCAGGTTTCCCATGTTGTTTGTTGAGTGGGACTGTCGTCAGAGGTAGATTCACTCCTCCTCTGCAGTAGATATGAGAGATGAGGCAATTTTATTTAGAAAAGCCAATGGAATTTAGCTGGTGTTTACGGTTTCATAAAGGAATAATGGATGAATTACCTAGCTAGACCCTATTGGGTAGAATTGTTAGTTAAAAGTGACAAGCAGTCCTGTAATTTACACTGCAATTTGGAAATTAAAGCTAGGAGGCTCAGAGCTCTCTATTGTGCATTGTAAAGCTTCTTTTGTACTTCTGACTCATTTTGTGCTGGGAATCGTTTAGCCATTGACTTTAACTGCTAATACAGTTCCATCAAATACCAAATATAAATCAAAGTTACTGGATCATTCAAAATCTGTCCTTGGAGTTGTTTATTATGTATTTTTTTCCACCATTAGTTCAGTATAGTTACAAGAGAGGCTGCTAAATTATGATATATTTTGCATGCCTTGTTGCCATCTTACTAGAGCCTCTTGCAAATAAGATGTAGTCCATGACAAATTATTTTTCTAGTTATACAAAACATAAATAATGATAATAAAAAGGGAATCAAATTGATGAAAGATGAAGAAGAGAGAGAGGAGACAGGTTTCAAATAAATAGCTCTGTTTTGGGTCCTGGCTGTCCAAAACAAGTGAGAAAATAAAGGAGGAATTTTAAAACTCATCTTATGACACAGGGGCCTAAATTGCATTCTGCCTAGTCTAAGCTACTAGAGAATGATAGAAAACTCTCACTGGTCACATATATAACCTTTTGTTTGAAATCGGGTCCATTTACTCTCAGCCTTGTATATAGAATCTACATGCATCATTTGTAAAGTCATTGCACTCAAAGAAATATTTACTGTGTACAAATCATCATGGATCATGAAGACAACAGTGGGAGAACCCCACCTTGGTGATTCCAAGTTCTCTAATATGCATACTATGTCAATGGGCCTCAGGTGGTGAAAAATCAATGTGATGTTCAATCTGAGCAAATCAGCCATCTTATCTGAATCTTTGTATTATGACATTTTAAATTGTAATTCAAAGGATAGACAGATAAATAAATTAGCATTAGATTTACTTACAGTGAATAAAGATTTATTGTGGCAGGAAGAAATTGCTAATGTCCCAACATAGTCTTTCTGCCTTTCTTTCCTGGCTGTTATTTCTAAAATTTCTACCAGGTATGCCTGGAGAATTCTGAAATCTATCTAGAAATGTCAACAGTGTCTTGTTAATAGAAGGCCTTACTCCTACCCTCTAGTTAAATTATTATTTTCTCTCCTTGTGCCATAGACATCTTTGCAGATCTGTGTGATATTGGAAGACACAAAGAAAGCAACAAATCAAAAAATTCTATCTCAAGTCATCATGGTCATTAATCTTACATGAACACACTAAAATAAAAGATTTGAGAATGAGCATTTATCAAATCATACTTTGCCATGATTAGTATTACAATACAAATATTACACTGATAGATGAGATACTAACTGAACTCTAATAGTAGCATCCACAAGGATCATTAGAATTATATAATAACCAGACATATTTCATTCAGATTCCAGAACTCAGGAACATCTTTTTTAAAGGAGGTTTTGAAAATCATGAGTCTTATAAATTTGGATCATCACTGCTCTATCCTCCCAGGCATCAACAATCAGCCACTATCGCAGGATGCTGGCACTCCAAGGCCCCCGATCAAATCAGCAAAGCATTTTAGAAATCTAAGGAGAGAAAAGTCTTTGCAATTAAGAGTGTTCAGCCCATTTATAGAATCAAATTTTCCAGGAACACAGCTTAGTATAAACCACGTTTCATGAACATTTCAACATAATATAACGAACACTAGTGTCTCAATGAAGCAGATAGCAGAGCAATTTGTACTAGCAGATGGTTCACCCTGGGATCAGAGCAATTATCTTCTTACTCTATATACAAGGGTAGCCAAAGATTCAACAGTTGCCTATTCAAACAGCTTAGCAATACAAGTGAATTTTTGAAACACTAAAATAAATAGAATTTGCATCTTCTTCTCTCCACAAGCAAATTCTGGAGAATGTCCAGAAGAATATAAGATGATTTCTTTTCTTTTTTGAGACGGAGTTTTGCTGTCACCTGGCATGAGAGCTCTCTGGGTCTTGGACACCGAGTTAATTTTATCACCTCAGATATGAGAATTTTCTGAAGCAGTGCTTTACTCTCTACTTCCAGAACAATTTAAGATTCTCTAAGATCTCCATGCCCACTCTGGTTCAACTGAGAAAAACAGGAACTCAAATGAGAACCAAAGTTCAAAGTAAGTAATTTTTTTTTTTTAAACACCTAGACACCAGTGCCAAGCATTGTCCTAATTACTTTGAAAATATTTAATTTAATCCTCCTTATATTCTATGAGATGTCTTATGGTCTCTCTCTCTTTTTTTTTTTTTTTTTTTTTTGAGACGGAGTCTTACTGTGTCACCCAGGCTGGAGTGCACTGGCGCGATCTTGGCTCACTGCAAGCTCCGCCTCTGGGTTCACACCATTCTCCTGCCTCGGCCTCCTGAGTAGCTGGGACTACAGGCGCTCGCTACCACACCTGGTTAATTTTTTGTATTTTTAGTAGAGACGGGGTTTCACCATGTTAGCCAGGATGGTCTCAATCTCCTGACCTCGTGATCCACCCTCCTAGGCCTCCCAAAGCGCTGAGATTACAGGCGTGAACCACTGCACCCAGCCCTTATGGTTTCCATTTTTATATGAGGAAACTGAGGCTGTTATTTTATCCTTTGGATTCTAGAATAAAAGCCTGACTATCCTTTTAATATATTTTTATTATTTGCATGAAAAACATTTTCATCACTATTAGATCATCCAAGCAGATCTTTGTGCCCTTTCACAAGTAGCTTTTATTTCATCTATAGTAATTTAACCCAAGATTATCAGGACAAGAAACCACACACTGAGGGAAGGTAATGGGATGGATATGAAGAGAATGAGGACAAAGGAAAAGGATAATCCAAGCACCACTGGTGCTTATATTTAACTGATAAATTGGTTTCCCTGCCTAGAAGATAAGCTTTTGACCCCATCTCTTGTAATGACAACAATAAAGTAAACAACATCAGCAACAACAAAACACACTTGTAGTAGAAGGGCTTGCTATGTGCCATTCATTATTCAAAGTGCTCAATGTATAACTTCTTTTTTTGTTTTAGATAGGGTCTCGCTCTGTCACCCAGGCTGCAGTACAGTGGATCAAGGTATAACGTTTAATAAATTAACTCATTCACAAGAATTACTGAAGCACTCTTATATAGTCATCATTTCTATGTTGCTTTCTTTTATCTGAATAGTCACAGCTGAAAGAATTTACCACACAGTTCAATACCAGTAATTTTTAGGGCAAATATATTAATGGTTATTGGTACCTGAAATGCAAGTTTCAAACATGTTTCACATTAGAATTCTAGGCTTTATTTTTTTTTACTACTCCAGGAAAAAGAGTTCAGAGTTCTTTTTTCCCTATTTTTCTGTTGAGCTAGAGATATATGAATCACTTTATGGTAAAAGATTAGATGTCTTGAATCTGGACATGCCCTACTTCCTACTTTTAAATGTCATTATTTAGAGAAATTCCTGTACCTATTCTAAAAGGGCTCAGGTGGCCCTGATGTAAGATTAAGTAATGTCATCTTATTTAATGATTTCAAAAGCATCAGGCATTAGATTTTGTTGCCAACTCAGTAAACCTCTTCCTCAAAATGATACTGGTAAAAAGTAGAACAGATGCATAACAGCTGGCTCATGAACTTCAACATCTCAGCCATTTCTTGGCAGTACTATCAATGTTTTTCCCTGAATACAAAACCTAATTGGTTAGTGTTGTACAACTCTGGGGGTAGAAGTCTTAAATACACTACTTAGTTATCAATTTTCAAATTATAATTCACACAATGGGTGGTAGATTCTTAGGCACTTACAGTTCAGTACTGCTTTATTTTCCATGAGTATGACTTGTAGGTTACAGAACTTTCCCTTAATTAGTTAGCCTGCAAAGAGTCATTTCTTTCCTAAGTTTTATCCAACAATATAATATTTTTATGGTTGAGTTGTAAAACTTTTGAAATATAATTTTATAAAGGGAAGCAACAAACTCTAGTTTCAGTTCAACCATCTGCCTTTAATAAATACATGCTCCTTTCTTTCCTGCAAACCCTGACATTTTCTTCCTATGACCCAAGGTCGAGAGAGAGAGAGAGACTGATTGTTTTTAAAAAGACTATTAATAAATCAGCACTGTGAAAAAATAGCTATAATTGAAGCACATGTGTCTCTGAGAAACAGTGATAAGTCAGAAGTCTACTTTTAAATATGCTTTTCTGATATTTACTACTGTCTTCATTAATGGCTTTCCCGCATCTGAAGTCAAGGCAAGCTTTTCAGGACCACGGACAGAAACACACTACTCCTAGTAAACTCCTCATCGCATATGGCAACATGGACTATTGAGTTTTGAATGACAGTTATATGCATTCATCTTCATTTGGGGGGGCCATCTGGTTTGTTCATACCGCTGGGATTTCAAAACTCAATGAAGATGGATATCGCCTAGGACACTTGATGCCTTCAGGCTGACGAAGGACAAATGTGCGTGTCTAATAAACAAAATACAGTACCTTTAAAAATCACTGTGTCACCATATTCGGTAATAATTATGTTTTCCTTAATTCAATAATTTTGCGTTTTAGGGGCAGAGTGACAGGATCCATCAACATTTGGTTTCTTCCTTGTTCCTTCAGGGAGATTGATAGAGCGCCCACCAGCATCATTGGGCCCTATTTTATAACTCAATTCATTTCCTTTACATAAACTGTTTTGAGAACTGTGAAGAGAATGTTCAGGAGTGCTATCTTGTAAACTCAAAGTAGAAATAAAGGGGCAGAATCTGAAATGTGCCAAGTGGACATGTTAGAAGATAAAATGTAGACTCTTAGTTATGAAAGAAATTAGCTTGGATATACTGTTCTTGAGGAAATTTATATCAAGAGATGGAAAGAAAGATATAAATATAGAGAGAAAATTATTATATTTATGTCAAATAGAAAAACTTAATGAAGATGAGTCAAGGAAACAGAATGAAGAGTATACTTTTTGCTTTAAGATTTTATCACCTTATGTCTATCTATAAAATTTTGTCTCTAATTTTCCAATTTTGAGGAATGGATTACAATTTTATGCTTGTTGGATAGAGGTAAGTGAGGCATTGTGACTTTAAGATATTTATTAATAGATCACTCTTACTTTTTATCATAAAGTTTAGATTTTTTTTCTAAAAATCAAAGAACATTTATTCAAATGTTCCTGGTTCCAGCAAGTAAAGCAATTCATCTGCTTTGCTCACTGCTGAATCTCTGCTATATAAATGAGTATCTGGCAAATACTCAATACATATTTGTTAAATAAATGAACACTTCTGACTTCTGCCTTTTAAAGTTATATTAATCCTTAAATAAAGTGTCTTCGCTTACTTTTTAACTAACTTTTCTCTCACTGCCTTCATCCCTGCTGAAGGTGGTATAAGGTCAGAAAGAGGGTGATTCCTTTCCTTCGTGGGTCACAGCTGACACCCCTGTAACAAAGAGAGGTTAACAAGAGAAAAGCATAACAGATGTGTTCAATAATAGTTTTATATGACATGGGAGTCTTCAGAATGAAGACTCAAAGATACAATGGAAACTATCTGATTATATGCTTAGGTTTGACGAAGCTGGAACAACCATGTAGAAATGTGATGAGATAAAAAGGGTAAGCTCTAGTAGTAACAGACTGAGCAGGGAAACCTCAGCAAGGCCTGTCTGTTTAGATTCCTCTTGACCTCTCTATTGTAGCATTTCTTCCCCCTAGGGATGGAGTAGGATTCCTCTGGAATGAGGGTAATTTTTTTACAGCTAGCTGTTTCATAGAAAGGTGGGGGAAAGTTAGGGTAATATTTTTAAGCTTTATGGCTTCCTTTAGGGAAAAGGGGTCTTGGTTCTGTGAACCACCTTGAGGCAGAGGAATTCTAGTTTCTGTGGCTAGCCTCAGGGGAGAATAATAAGTGAGAGACAAGAGGTCAAGGGAAGGTCAGAGAGAGAGTTTCCTTCCGGGGTCTTCATGTTAGGGTATCATTTTCTGAATTCCAGCAATGGCATGTCTCTCCTTTAAATTCCCATAGTGCTGTGTGTGTGGCTTCCTTGTGGCACTTACATTATTCTGAGTTGGAGCAAAGAAAGTTATGTAGGTATTTTGTTTCCATTACTTGAATACAGTCTACAGGAGAGTAGTAAGTGTGCAATTTGAACCTCGTAGGTGCTCAGTGAATGTATTTTTAATGGAATTAAAATTTTAGCTTCAATTCTCTGCACTGACCAGATATCCCAGAGAATTCCTTGCCCACAGCCCTCTTCTTGCTTTATGATAACTGTCTCTCAGAATGGGCCAGGGCTCTGTCACCCACTTTTTTTTTTTTTTTTTTTTTTTTTTTTTGAGAAGACATCTTGCTGTATCACCCAGGCTGGAGTGCAGTGGCACAATCTCGGCTCACTGCAGCCTCTGTCCTCCATCACCCCCTTTTCTAAATAATAATAATAATAATAATAATAATAATAATAATTATAGCCAACATTATTAAGCACTGATCTGATTCCTTTAACTTCATTATCATTTTATTTTTGTACTATGGGCTATTATTATTCCATTATTATAATGGAAAAAAATGAGCTAAATAGAAGATAAATAAAACTTCACATAGCTTGTAATATAGCAAAGTGGGATCTGAAATCAGCTCTGTTTGATGAAATGCAGGTCAAAAAAGGGATTTTTAAATTGGTACTAAAAAAAAATAAAACCCATGAAACCCTGAGAGGAACATGTTAGAATCCTGAATTATTGAAGTTCGAAAGTTCTAAAGTAAATGTTTTTAGATTTACCTAATTTCAAAACTTGCATGTGCTCAGAATATTTTTAAACACAGAAAAGATTTTATTCAGCCAATTTGACTGATGCTGATAATTTCTTCATGACAAAAGAGGGGAGCTGCTTTGTGCCATTTCTGAATTAAACGGTATTATTTGTTCTTTACGTCACCCTTAGTTTTATTTCACATATACATATGCATCTCACATGACCCAAATAATAATTTTGCCTGCTGTCACTGGCTTTTAGAGCTATGACTTCCAATAGAGGAAAGGACTAAGGAAAAAAATCTTTAAAGCCTTCTGAAATGAAGTATTTATTTACAAAGTTATGTAGCTGCGTAACTGTTGCAGATAGATTTGTATTCAATGTATTTGGAGGCTTACGTGCATTTCTTACTTCTGCCTTTGATCCCTCTTCTCCTAAAATGTATGCACTTATTCTCCGCTTACTTTAGGATTTCAATTCTGTCTTGGAGATACTGTCCTGATAGTCTGAGTCATTGGTCCTGTTCTCAATAAAGTATAGAAGATGGATAGCTTTACCACTTTCCTTCAGCTCTTATAAATCTAATAAATGGTTTCACCCATATTGCCTCTCTTGGAATCCATCACATTGCCTTGGCTGGTTTTTGTTACAGATAAGAAAGGGGAATGTTTGCCAACCTTGATATTGATGAAACTGAAACAGCTACTCTAATAATTCTACATCTGCGCAACTTTATTCTTATTGTTCAGTGGCAATGAGTGCCATACCCTACATTAAAAAAAATGTAGCCAGAGCAATAAGGAATCAGATATTGTCAGGTCATTTGGTGCCTAAATTATTCTGGGGGCTCCTGAGGGTTAAAAATGAGTTCATGGCAACTGTGGCAAAATCCTGGGGGCAGCTCTTCCCTCCAGACAGTCAGATGAGACGAGACAAACTTTCTGAAGTTGTCTAATTTCTTTATTGAAAAACAGGGAAACTGCTTCATCAGAATGAACTTCCTATGAATAATCATTTCTAAAATTAGGAGACACAATATGCTTCAACATAAGAAACAAATCACAAGAACCAGACCCTAAGCAAGAAATGTTTTCTTTGCTTTACCCCAAGTCTCACTTATTTTATATTTTGTTTAAGCATATGTTTTGCAAAATTAATTTCTTCCCTCACACTCTCCATAAGGACTCTTTGCAGATGTAGTAATGATTTTTCAACCCCCACGAGACTGAATTAGGTTATTTTAGACCTGAAAGGGTTTTCTAAAATTATTATTATTAAAGGCAAGTAAGAGCAAAACAAAAAGAAAATTTTAAAAAGCTATTTGTTAACCTGCCCTGACTGCTCTTTAAGTACACTGAGATAATTTACAAATGTAAATCATGCTAGAAAATGCAATCATGCCATGAGTTTAATAGAACTCTTGGCCAGGCACAGTGGCTCACATCTGTAATCCCAGCACTTTGGGAGGCTGAGGCGGGTGGATCACAAGGTCAGGAGATCGATGGCCAACATGGTGAAACCCCATCTCTACTAAAATACAAAAAAAACAAAAAACAAAAAAACACATTAGCTTGGCATGGTGGTGCGCATCTGTAGTCCCAGCTACCTGGGCAGCTGAGGCAGGGGAATCACTCGAACCCAGGAGGCAGAGGTTGCAGTGAGCCGAGATCATGCCACTACACTCCAGCCTAGCGACAGAGCAAGACTCCGTCTCAAAAAAAAAAAAAAGAACTCTCTCCACTTGTACAATTACATAATTGATATGCTTCTTGATCATGTCTTCAGGGATTTTCAAAGTCCTCAAAGACATTTTTTTATGTCTCTTATGTTTAAAAAAATTAAGATAAGCCTTACTGGTGTCTACCTGGTACACCACAAGTGAGGACAATATCTTTGTGTTGTTCTGAATTATCAGAGCACAAAAACACATTAAGGAAGCCCAACACACTCACATTTGCCACTTGGTTTCTCACTGACAACAGTAGAGCAGCCCCAGTTGTTCCCAGCAGCTGTTTGGTGAAGATCTGCCTGAGCTGAAATGCCTTCCAGCTGATGGTGGTCCCCAGGAGCCAGAAGACAATCACCAAGCATAGGAATGGAGGCCAGTTCCACAGGGAGAGAAACCCAAAGCCCAGAGAACCAAGGAAACCACTCCCATCCTGCCTTTGCCCCTTAGAGGAAAATAGAACTCTGTAAGCCTGTTCATTCTCAGCCTGCCCTCTGGAGGGCTTCACCTTTATAATGAGCTAGACTGGAAGAGGAGATTCCATTTCGTTCCAAATGAATTATCATTATAATAGGCATCTAGGCTGCCCATCAAAGATCCCAGAACTGGGGTAGCAGGGAAGTAGAGTGGGTAAGAGGAGAGGGGAGAAATTTACATACAGAGATAAGCATGGACACTCATTAAGAGAACAGGCTTTTGCTTCAAAAAGACATGAACTCGGCACAGGTCACCTGCCTGTTAAGTATGTACAGCGTGTGCTTATTTGATGATGAAAATCAGAGGATGGCTATTTGAATGGAAATGAATTTTAATAAGCGTTTGAGGCAGAAGAAGCAGCAACCCTTCATTCTCCCCTCTATCACCAGGCACCTTCTTGACCATCATTACCACAGAGGAAAGAATGCCGGCATGCTAATCATCCAGTGAAGAATACTCTCTCCTCCTCAGTCTTTGTGGGTGTTCATTAACCTTGTGGGCTCCTTAGCCAGCAGAGCACAGCTGTCCCAGGGAAATTTCCATATCCCTTAAGAAAAGCAGGATGTCAGTTAGCTTTCAGGGATCCAGCCTATAGAAAAAAAGTGGGAGAAATCTCCCTGAGGAATGAAAGCAAGACTATTAGCGTTCAGCACTTATGTTGCACTATTTTAAAACTTGCAAAATTTTGCACTTACTTTGCACTTTTATAAAATTAAGTATAATATGGTTATTTATTACTCTTTTTGAAAAAAATCTGGACAGAAAAAAGAATTGTCCTAGTATTGTAAACTCTCATCTCTGCTTCCAGACTGAAATGAAAACCAAAATAAACATCCTTGGATTATCTATCTCTTATTGGTACTTAAACATACAAGACAGCACAGAAACATTCTGGTGACCTTAAGAGGTCATGAAATCTATCCTCTTACTCCACACAAAATCACTTAAAATTTCTCTGATAATGATAACACAATCAATTAAATACATTTTCAAAGAACTTTCACTTGAAAATGGCAGTCATTTGGGAAACCGTGGGTTCTCTAGTAACTGCCTTTTCCCAATGTCCACACTAATTCCTGTGGTTATTGTTGTTGTTATTGTTTTTCTTCTGTGCACAAATCCTAAGTTTGTAAGGTCATTGACCCTAAGTTGGTCCAAGCTCATTAAGCCTGGCCTTAAAGGCACTACCAGCACAGTTGAACCTCTTCTCAAAAACTTGGTAACATATTTTTTTTTCCATCCATGACCATCTCTAATGGGTCATTAAAGTCAGCAAGTCTTTTCTGGTTTATTTAATACTAAATTGTGCTTCTTTTTTAATTTTTTTATTTTTTTGAGACGGAGTCTCGCTCTGTCGCCCAGGCTGGAATGCAGTGGCATGATCTCAGCTCACTGCAACCTTTGCCTCCCAGGTTCAAGCAATTCTCCTGAGTCTCTCGAGTAGCTGGGGTTGCAGGCATGAGCCACCATGCCTGTAATCCATGCTAATATTTTTGTATTTTTAGTAGAGATTGGATTTCACCATGTTGGCCAGGCTGGTCTCGAACTCCTGACCTTGTGATCCACCCGCCTTGGCCTCCTGAAGTTCTGGGATTACAGGCGTGAGCCATGGCGCCTGGCCTTTAAATTGTGCATTTTTATGATAGAAAGAAATAAAATACTTCAATTGCCTAATAGTGGAATATCTAATGTCTTTAATATCAAGAAGTAAACATTGCCATCAGCAAAAGCTGTGAGCTCTCTGCAATCTACATATTATGGTGTTACAGACAATGTCACTGACTGGGCTGTTGACCAAAGCATTGGAGAAAGAAAGGGATTCAGCATGTTCTAGTAAGCTTTTTCTCTCCTAATCCTAAGCAAGTAAGTATTGCATTCTTAAACACATTTGCAAATGGATGTCTGCAGATATGCGTGTTAACCATAGATTTTTTTTTTAATTTGAGGATTTGCCTTATGAGAATTAAGACTTAATCACTGAGATTTTACCATGCAGTCTTCAACATCCTATAATGTTTTTACTAAATCTCAAATTAATATAGAATAAAGCAAGAGATAGCAAGCACATAGGGATCCCCACCAAAATGTAAAAAAAAAAAAAATCAATTGCCCCCCACCCTGGAAAACTTAAATTAACTTCTATCTTCCTTTGTACTAGAAAGATGCTTTAAAAAAAAATTAGCAAATTTAATTAAGTTGTTCTCCTTTACCTTCTTTTTCTCTTGAGCAACTGTTTTACTGACGCTGCCCCTCGGGTCCCAGAAGTGAGGAGGGTAGAATGCCAAAGAACTGGGGCTGGGCTCAGAAAGGTCTCAGCCATTTCCTCCCCATTATCTCCCTGTTCAGCTGCTCAGGCTCTGACAGCCTAACAAGGTGCTAATGGGCCATACGTTCTAGCCCAGTTCACAGCAGGTTGTTTCAAATGGGTTGAGGAGGTTGATTTGCATTCGAAATCTTCTCTCCCTCACTTGCTTTTTTGTTTGGCTCCTTGATTTCTGCTCCCCAGACACCCTTCGAGGTTGACTTAGAATGGAACAAAATCACATCGGTTCAGAATTTGAATTGCCTGAGTTTGGATTTTAAATGTGCCCCATTATTTCATCAAGTTCTGGTGGAGGGGGGAGGAATGAAGGGAAATAAAAGAGAGCAAAGAGATTTTAAAATGAAAGGGAGAGATGATGACAGATGGATGCAAATGTTCCTTTTAAGTGGAGAGGAGCAGCTGATGTAGGGGCATGAAATTGAATTAGTACATCTGTGGCTGGATGCGTGTCATTCAGCTTCATATTTTCTACTCCACAGGAGTTTGGTTACCTTGTGATGAATGAGTTCACTTTCACAGGGCCAGGAATACTTCCCTGCACACAAGAAAAGCTTCCGTTTTCTTCAAAGGGGAGCTGCTTGTGGAAAAGCCTATCATACCAGGGCGGCCCTCTAACCTCTTGATACGTATCACCCCTGGAAGGAGGAGTTGGCAGTCGTTGAAACTCTAGTTCCTAAAGTCAAAGGGAGGTAAGAGGGATATGAAATAGAAGTCAACACGTTTTCCAAGGAGACAGTGTTTACGAGTGGCCTGCGGTGTGCTGGCAAGTGAACAATCTGCTTCTGAAAACCCTGCCCGCGTGCGCTCGAAGTGCTCAGGATCCGTAAATGTTTACAACCACTTCCAGGGAGTAATGGGATGAGGCTGTTTCTTCAGGACCAGGCTCTGGGGGTGCTCCCCATAAATAACCAACACAAGTTTCCACTTCCCTTTTGAAAGCCCAGCAGTCCTCCAGCTTCAGGGCCACTGCCAGGAAGGTTTATGGCTCCGTTCTGCTCCTAGCTCTATATTTTTCTCTACTTCATCTTGGATCTCACTTCCCATTCTTTTGAAGGAAACCAAACTATTTCACCCCAAAATACACTTTTTTGATATATTTTAAGATGGCTATTCAGAAGGGCTGGAAATACAGGAATAACTGAAAAGCTGTCTTTTCGGGGGAGATTTGCATCTGTAGAGTGAATAGACAGTGATTCAGCCAGGCTTCTTCAGAGACCCTTCCTTGTCCAGATCTAGGCAAGATTAAATAAAAGTCTGACACCTTTAAAGGTCTGAAAGAAACATTTACCATCTATTCTCTTAGAGGGTTGTTACCTGTGTGGTTTCACCTATATAACAAGGCCATCTTTGCTAGCCAGGCCTCCTCTTCTCCCTCTGATGACCTGTCTTGCCACTATCAACTGATTTACCAACCATAACATGTTTTTGGCCCTACTCCAAGCCCCCATTCTTTTTGTAACTTCAAGGTGGTATAAAGCATCAACCATCTGGTTATTTCTTTGAGATCTTATATTTTGTAAGACTCCTGTGCATGTTAATAAATTTGTATACCTTTTATCCTATTAATCTGCCTTTTGTCACTAGATTCTCAGCCAAACTTCGGAGGCCAAAAGTTTTCCCTTGGGCCCTAAACTCTCTTTTGCCCCAGAGCTAAAAATCTAAGACAGTTGTCCCCCATCCAGTAAGGCGTAAGTCACAGGCCTAATTGTCATAACCTTGCTTTGTAAAAGCCAAATAAATGAAGAGAGCATTGTTACTCAGAACCAGTTGCATGAAACTTAAACAGACAAAAAAACTGCTTAAAGCAAAAGTTAATTTCTGGATATTTGCAACAGATCTGGGAATCCCCTTTGCCCACTGGCCAGGGCAGTATTGGAACTGTGCTCACAGGGTTAATGAGAATTACATGCCAGCTTCTGGAAAAAAAATATATAATTATCATTAAACATCAATCAGACTGCACTCTGGCCTACTTCCTTATAACTGAAAATCATGTAGCACTAGATACTGACAATTTACATCCCCATTGTTTGTATAGATGGGATTTCTGATGTTAAAATCACAAGGCTTTAGTTTAATAACTGATTTACATCCCCATTGTTCCCGTTAGCAGTGGAGAATCCATCTGGGTGTGCAGCAACTTGATTCTTGACTTCTGGAGGGGAGAGAATTCGGCTGAGGGGCATAATGCAGAGTCAGAGACCAAGGCAAGTTTTTGAGCAAGAGTGAAAGTTTATTAAAAAAATATTAGAGCAAGAACAAAAGGAAGTAAAGTGTGCTTGGAAGAGGGCCAAGTAGGCCACTTGAGAAATCCAAGGGTGCCATCTGACCCTTGACATGGGCATGGTTCTGGGGTTTGCATTTTTTCTTCCCTAATTTTTCCTTGAGGTGGGCTGTGCACATGCACAGTGGCCTGCCAGCACTTGGGAGGGGCCACATGCAGTGTGTTTACTGAAGTGGTACACATGCCCACTTGAGGCGTTTTTCCGTTATCAGTTGAGTCTTCCTAGGGGAAGGTCCTATACTGGTTAAACTCTGCCATTTTGCCTCTTAGTGGACATGCTTGAGCCCATTCACCCAACTCCTGAGATCTTATTGGGAAGCTGCTGGTCACCAGCTTCAGGTGTTTTCTTTCTATTGGGAGACTGTCTTTCCTTGGCACCAGCTACAACCAATTATTATTTTAGAGAAACAATTTAACAACTGCCTGACAATCACTTGATGGTCGCCTGACATTTCTGGCGAATTGCTCTGCTCTTGCCCTGCTCTTGTTTGCCTAACTACCTACTCTATCATTCTTAAAGACAAGACCACTGATGTTAGAATGAAAGACTTGTTTAAAAATGCCTAAGATGTTTATCAGACTCAGAATTCCAGTGAAGCAGCTGACACCAACCAGTTTAAAGACCTCCACAGAAAAACCAAATCAGTATAAAATACAATTTCATCACTTCCCTCTTCCATGACTGCATCCTACATTCCTTCATCAATCAACAATCCCCACACCTCAACCCATTACAAACCCCTTAAAATCCCTAGCCCCAAACTCTCTGGGGCGGAGGATTTGGGGTTTCCCACTGTCTCCTCATTTTGCTGCCCTGTGATGTTTAAACTCTCTCTGCTAGAACCCTTGGTGTCAGTGTACTGACTTGCCACAGCTCAGGCAACGGACCTGTTAAGGTCACAGTATTCTATGAGTGGTCCCCAAAATGTCTCAGAGAATCGGTGTGTGGGATCACTCTTGTGGGCTGAATGCTTATGTCCCCTCAAATTTCATACATTAAAATCTTTTTTTTTTTTTTTCTTTTGAGATGGAGTCTTGCTCTGTCACCCAGACTGGAGTGTGATGGCACGATCTCGGCTCACTACAACCTCCACCTCCTAGGTTCAAGTGATTCTTCTGTCTCAGCCTCCTGAGTAGCTGGGATTTCAGGCACACACCACTATGCCTGGCTAATTTTTGTATTTTTAGTAGAGATGGGGTTTCACCATGTTGGTCAGGCTGGTCTCAAACTCCTGACCTTGTGATCCGCCTGCCTTGCCCTCCCACAGTGCTGGGATTACAGGCGTGAGCCACTATGCCCAGCCTAAAATCTTAAAAAATATATTTTTAGAGACAAAGTCTCACTCTGCTGGCTAGGCTGGAGTGCAGTGGCACGATCATTGCTCACTGCAGCCTTGCACTCCTGGGCTCAAGTGATGCTCCTGACTTGGCTTCCCAAAGTGCTAGGATTACAGATATGAGCCACCTCAAACTGCCTGATACGTTAAAACCTAATCTCCAGGGTGATCATATTTGGAGGTGGGGCCTTTAGGAGGTGATTCTGTCATGAGGGTGGAGTCCTCATAAATGAAATTAGTGCCTTTATAAGAAGAAGCCAGAGAGCTAGCTTGCTTTCTTTCAGCCGTGTGAGGGTACAACAAGAAAGTAGTAGTCTGCAACCTCAAAGACAGCCTTCACCAGAACCTGACCATGCTAACAGCCTGATTTTGGACTTTTAGGCTGCAGAACTGTAAGAAATGAAATTCTGTTGTTTGTAAGCCATCCAGTTAAGAAAAAAGTAATAATAATAAGGCAGTCTGGGTCCTGTGAAGTATGCAAAACTTACCAGGCCCAGAAAGACATGAATGTAGGACTTCAGTAGGAGGGGGGACATCCATGCCCAGGGCTGACTGTTTAACACCTTCTTTGCCCCCAACTGGCTGCCTCGCCCATTATCTTCATGTTCCTGGAATCTGTGATATAAAGTACAATGCAGAGCCAATCAACAGCTTAGGTTATTTCTGTGTAAATTATTATTAAATAATGGAGGAACTGCCTCTTATTTTTCCTTGAAAATCCACTTGTAACTGCTGCTAATCGAGTGTATATTCACAGCAACTTGAATCTATGTTTCCGGGTGGCCATCCTCAAGGTTTGGGGTCAAATAAACTCTATACTTAAATCATATTTTCTGAATCTCATTATTGAAAGTTGACATAGTCTATGGTACTTTGTTATAATAGCTTAAACTAAAACAATCACAAATAAAATTTGTGTTTTCTTTTTTAAAGACATTATCCCTTGTCAACTCAAATCCATTAAAAAATAAGAAAAACAATTAACGTAAAAGTATCGTCATGATAATAATTTCTTATCTAGGTAAAAGAGCCACTAAAGCCTCTTTAACCCACTGAACTGTTTCACGGACTTGAAAATCAAGCTGAAGGTTCATACTTTTTTTTTTTTTAACTGTTCTTACCTTGGCAAGCAAAAGCAAAATGAGGAAAAAGGCATGTCTCTTCCCTACAAACCCCAGAATTGTATGAAAAAGACCTCCAAATGGGGTTCGTCTATCAAGTGCATAAAGTTGAAGGAGGCCTAGGTGTTGCTATTCACGTCATCTGCTTAAGTTAGCACACACCATGTGGTCTTTCTTTAGGCAATTTTCAAGTTGTCTTCTTGGATTCCTTACACTAGAAGTGCATACACAACAAAAGTGAGGAAAGTATAACATCTAGGGAAAGGGAAGAAGAAAGAGGGAGTCAGTCCCCTGCAAATCCATTGGTATGAGATGTTCTTCCTGGATGGTCCTTCACCTTACATTTGCTTCATGCTGTCCCTTACAGCCCAGGCAAATTCCCCACAGCATTTTGCCCATAAGATCATCACCACATTGCTTAGTTCCCCTTTCAGACATGATTAGTCAGCCAGTCCATATTTAGCTCCTGTTGCTATTTCCCGGCCAAGTCTTTCATTCCTTAAACATTTCTGATGTGGTTCTTGGAACTGTCTTCAGTGTGCTAAGCCTCGGCTGCCCCAAGCAAAATGCCTTATCCATCTGTGCCAGGAAGATACTTGCATTGTTTTCTATCAATCTCTCTCTCTCCAAAGGAATTGGATAAGAAAGGATGTCTTATTGCATTGTTGCCACTATTCCACAATAGAAATTCTTGGGGTGGCTCTCAATAAGGAAAAATCAAGCCTGAGTTAGAAAACCATAATTGCATTGCTTTCAGTAGGCAAGACTAGACAGATATAGCACTGTGATGTATGCAGGGTATATCCTGGATTTTTTCTCACCTCCTCCTGCAGAGCGTTCTTTCTTGCTCTAGCAACCCCAGTGTGATGGTTAATTTTAGGCATCAACTTGACTGGATTAAAAGATACCCAGATAGCTGGTAAAGCATTCTTTCTGAGTATGTCTATAAGGGTGTTTACAGAAAAGAGGCACTAGGATCAGTGGCCTGAGTAAGGAGGATCAACCCTCACCCAATGTGGCCAGGCCCCGAACAATTGGTTCAGTGTCTGGATAGAACAATAAGGTCAGAGGATAGATGAATTTTCCTGTCTTCTGGAGCTGGGACACTCATCTTCTCTTACTCTTGGACATCCGGGTTCTCTGGCCTTTGGACTCTAAGATTGCACCATTGGCTCCCCAAGCTTTTGGGCCTTTGAACTTGAACTGAGCCATGCTATCAGCTTCCTTTGTTCTCCAGCTTGCAGACTGCATATGGTGGGACTTCTCAGCCTCGATGTTTGTGTGAGCCAATTTCCATAATAAATCCTCTCTCAAACATTTCTGTTGATCCTATTGGTTCTGTTTCTCTGAAGAACTATAACTAATACACCCAGTTCCTTGCACTGTTCCCACAAGTTCCTATAACCAGCCTCACCACTTTTGCTCTCTCTGCCTTCTAGGACTTTTTTGCTACTTCTTCCCCCATCAAAATTGGACTTTCTTCTATTTAATGTCAATTTTTCTTAATTATGGTAAAGTAATTCACATAATAGCAGTTTATCTCATTGTCTCACCTGATGTGACAAACGAATGAGAATTCAAAAGAATGATTATAACAGAATTTTGGGCCCTTGTGGGCCACTGTTGAGGTATTTTTTATATAAAGTTTGAATATATGTCCTTGCCAAATCTCTTGTTGAATTATAATCCCCAGTGTTTGAGATGGAACCTGATAGAAAGTGTTTTAGTCATGGGGGTGGATTCCTCATGGCTTGGTGCTGTCCTTGCAATAGTGAGTGAGTACTCATGAGATCTGATTGTTTAAGTGTGTGACACCTCCCTCCACTACCCTCTTTTGCACCTGCTTCTGCCATGAGACACCTGCTCCTGTTTCCACCTTCCACCATGATTGTAAGTTTCCTGAGGCCTCCCCAGAAGCAGAGTCTGGCACCATGCTTCCTGTACAGCCTGCAGAAACATGTGCTAACTAAACCACTTTTCTTATAAATTACTCCAGTCACAGGTATTTCTTTATAGCAGTGTAAAAACAGCCTAACACATTTTTAGAAGGAGCAACTACCTTGGCACATTTCTTTGCAGCACATAAAGAAATACCTACCCCTCATCCAATAGGATTTCAATAATTATTTGCTTATTTAAATTTTTAAAATAGGAGATGAAACTTTCTTTTTTTTTTTTTTTTTTTTAATTGAGACATAGTCTCGCTCTGTCGCCCAGGCTGGAGTGCAGTGGCGCGATCTCAGCTCACTGCAAGCTCCGCCTCCCAGGTTCACACCATTCTCCTGCCTCAGGGGAGATGAAACTTTCTACTATGATTTCTGCTATCTCAAGTTGAACCATACCTATAGATACCAAGATTTATTTGATAGTGAAGCAAGCATGTAGAGTAAGCATATGGCAACATTTTAGATAATCTTTTCTCAAACATTACTATACATGAGAATTTCCTGGGAATCTTGCTAAAATACAGATTTTGATTTACTAAGTCTGTGGAGGAGCCTGAGATTCTGCTCTGAGGTGATGCCTATGCCACTGACACCTGTTCTATATATCAAAGAGAAACGATCTATAGGGTGAGGGCAGAACTTCGAATGAAAGAAAGGGAAGATGGGATCATTTCTAAATAATTTCCTGGAAGAAATGGAAATAGGAGATGTCATTGACTTAAACACAAAATGTACCAGACTATTAAGATCCTCTAAGGAATAGCCTGCTGTACTGATTCCATTTTTTTTTTTTTTTTTTACCATTTAGTTTTAATTCAACCTGTATTTATAGTACATTTATTTACTTAACAAATACTTATGTGTTCCATGGGTAGTACAAGTCATTGAGGAGAAATGTGGTCAAGGTGGCATCATTTTCACAAACACAGAGCTGAGAGAATATGCCAAAAGCTATGTAAAGGAAGAATAATGATTAAATTTTATCCCATAATCAGATATATACAAAATGGCCATAAAACGAAGTATCCTAAAAACAAAAAAAGGCTAATTTCTGAATTCAGTTGCTTTTTGTTTTACCTCTCAAATCAATCTGAATGGTCATAAGGTAGAATTTTATCATTAGTGCTTAGTGAAGAACTTCTATATGTAGTACATTTTCTCCTTCAGAATCACACCTCACAACTTCCCACAGCTCAGAACCATAGAAGATGCCCTCCAAAGAGGTGAAATTTATTTTGGAACTCATTCATGTATGTATTAATTAATTCATTTGAAATCATTTGTGGCATGTCAACTTTGTGCCATACTGCAGTCAGTATTGGGGCCCAGAGATGAAAGTACACAGTAACTGTGTTCAAGGAGCTCAGTTGGAGGTATTTTAATTTGAACACAATCTGGCAGTAAAGTCAGACCATTGTCATACTTAACAGCACGGTAAAACTGACAGTTTCAGTGGTCCTGAGGAGAGTTTCTTGTCCAGCTGAGCTTGGAGCCTATGATTTCGGAAGACCTCACACATGTCTCAGGAAGTATACACCATGACCAAATGGGACAAATCCAAAAAATGCCAAGTTAGCTCAACATATAAAAATCAGTCCGTGCAATATGCTATATTAATAAAAAATTTAAAACCACATGATTACTACAATCAATGCAGAGAAAATATTTGACAAAATCCAACAATCTTTTATGAAATAAAAACAAACAGCAAACTAAGAGTAGAGGGGAATTTCCTCAACCTGATGATAGTCATCTAAGGAAAACTCACAAGTAATATTATACTTAATAAAGACTGAATTCTTTCCTTCTAATATTGGAAGGATGAGAAGGATGTTTACTCTTGCTACCTCTATTCAATATTGTACTGAAGAGTCTAGCCAGGGAAAGTAGGAAATAAAAAGGAATAAAAGTTATCCAGACTGAAAAAAAAATAAAACTATCTCTTATATGTGGAAAGTATTAAGAAATATATATGCATGCACACACACATGCACACACACAAATTATTAATACTTATAAACAACCACTGCAAGGTTACAGGACACAAGATAAACATGCAAAGTCAATTGTGCAGTCTACACACTCATGGTGAACAATCTGCATATAAAATTAGGAAAACAATTTTATTTACAATAATATTAAAAAGAAGAGAATACACAAAAATTAACAAAAGAAGTGCAAGATTCATAAACTAAAAACTACAAAACATAATAGAAAGAAATAAAAGAAGACCAAGATAAATGGAAAAACAGCACATGTTCACAGACTAAAGACCTAATATTGTTAACATGGCAACACTCCCCTAACTGATCTGCAGATTTAATGCGAACTCTACCATAATTCCAGCTGGCTTTTTTCCAGAAATTGACAAATTGATTCTATAATTTGCAAGAGATCTAGAATAAGCAAAGCAATTTTGAAAACAAAACAAAGTTTAAGGTCTCATACTCGCTAACTTCAAAACTATTTAAAAAAAGAATTATAGAACAAAACAGAGCTACAATCATTAAGACAATGTGATACTGATATAAAGACATATAGATCTATGAAATAAAATTGAGAGTTTTGAAATAAAACCTTAAATTTATGGTAAACTAATATTATTTTACAAGGTGCCAAGGCAATTCAATGGAAAAAGAACCATCTTTTCAACAAGTGGTGCTGACACAAATGTTTATCTGTATGCAAAAGAATAAAGTAGGACCCCTACCTCGCACCATATACAAAATTAAATTGGATCAAACATATAAATGTAAAAGTCAAAATTCTAAAACTCTTAGAGGAAAACATAAACATAAACTTTTATGACTTTGGATTAATAAAGCATTTCTTCAATATGACACCAAAAAACAAGCAACAACAACAACAAAAACAGACAAATTTGACTTCATCAAAATGTAAAATTTTTGCATTTTTAAGAACACTATTAAAAAAGTGAAAAGATAACCCATAGAATGAGAGAAAATATTTACAAATCATATATCTGATAAGGGACTTCTTTGCAGACTGTATAACGATCTCTTACAACTCAACAATAAAAGATAAATGACCCAGTTTTCAAATGGGGAAAGTGTCTGAATGGATATTTCTCCAAAAATACACAGATGGACAATAAGCAATAAAACTTTGCTCAACATCCCTATTCATTAGGGAAATAAAATCAAAACTACAATGAGATACCACATCACTCCCACTAGGATGGCTATAATAATAATAATAATAATTTTTCAAAGCAACTAGCATTGGCAAGAATATGAAGAAACTGAAACCCTCATACATTACTAGTGAAAATGTAGAATGGTACAACCACTTTGGAAACAGTTTAGTATTTTGTTAAACAAGGAGTTACCATATGATCCAGCATTTATCCAAAATAATTGAAGACATATGTCTACAGTTAAACTTGTACACAAATGTTCACAGTAGTATTATTCATCATAGCCAAAAAGTTGAAACAACCCAAATGTTCATCAACTGATAAATGGATAAACAAAATGTGGTAAATCCCTACAATGAAATATTAATCAGCCATAAAAGGGAAAGAAATACTGATACAGGATATAACATGAATGAACTTTTATGTAGTTAACAATTTAACTTTACTCAAAGCAAGGTCTGACATTTGCCCTTGACTCCTGGGAGGTAATCTCCAGGCCCTTGGAATGTCCTGCCTGATAAAATACCTTTGTTTGCCTGGGATCCTTGGGCCACCAGATACTAACAATCTAATTTAGGGTGAAGGCTTTGGGGCATGTGGTATCAGTTGACCTCCAGAAAGTCTGAAGACTGAAGTCAGCCATGTGAGCAGCTAGCCAGGTTTATGTAATCAAGCTCCAATAAAGACCTGGATACCAAGGCTTTGGTGCGCTTCCCTGGTTGGCAATATTCCATGGGTACTGTCACATATCGATACCAGGAAAGTAATGGCATTGGCAAGAATATGAAGCGTTCTTGCCAATGCTGTCCATGACTCAGGAGGAAAGAACAACTGGTAGTTTTGCTTTTGGTAGTTTTTTGAACTCTGTTCTATGCACCTCTTCCTCTGGCTGATTCTGATCTGTATCCTTTAGCTGTAATAAACCATAATCATGAGCAAAACAGCTTTCAGTGAGCTTTGTGGGGTTTTATCTTGATGGTCTTGGGAATCCCCAAACTTGCAATTGGTATCAGAAGAAACAGTGGTCTTGCAGACCGTTCCTCTAACTTCTGAACTTTGAAAACATTATGGTAAGTGAAAGAAGCTAGATACAAAGGTTATATATTTTAATACAACATTTTAAGAAAATGTTCAAAATAGGCAAATACATAGAAAAAGAAAGTAGATTAGCCCCTGATTGCCAGGGGCTGAGAAAGAAGGAAATGGGAAGTGACTGCTAAAGAATATGAGTTTCTTTCAGGAGTGAGGAAAATATTCTGGAATTAGATAGTGGTGATGGTTGCACAACTGTGCTAGTACATTAAAGCTTACTAAATTGTACATTTTAAAGGAGTGAATTTTGTGATACGTGAATTATACCTTTTTAAAAAAGTTTAGTATTTGTACCCCATAGATTTCCTTTGACCAGGACCATAGATAAAGAAGAAAAGGCAGATTGACTGGAGCTGGTAATTTAGTTACCCCAAATGCACTCATGAGCACAAAGTCTTGCTATGGGAATAATTCCTTAGCATGCTTCTATGTGACTTCTCAGGAGAGGTTCCAGTGGATGATGGACTAGGTGAGCAGAAGTACTAAACAGAAGCTAACAGCCTTGGGCTCTGCTCTTCATCTCACACATACCCTCAGGATAGACAGTAAAATTCAGTGTCAGTTTCTCCATAAAAATTTCCTGTTTAGGAAAAACCACCTCTTCTGCTTTCTTTTCTCATTAAAATGTCACTTCTAAGTCATTTAGAAAGGGTCAGGTTGCATGTTGGCTTAAAACCTTTGACAGCTACTGTAATTGCTTAGAGGTTAATAAGAGTGGTGTCTCTCACAAGTTCAATTTTGAAGTTTCTGCCAAGCCATTAACATGTAACCAGGGTAAAGAAATCAAAGGACATTAGGGAGAAGAGGAGAAAACCCAATCTCATCTACCTCTGGACTGTTACCTCTTCCTTGGGACAGGACAAGTTTCTAAGTTGCTGTTCCCTGATGTAGTTGGATTAGCTCCAATATCTGATCCTGAGTTCTGCCACTAACTAATCATATCATGGTCTCAAGCAAATTATTAAGTATTTTTGCTTTTTTTTTTTTTTTTTTTTTAGAGACACAGTCTCACTCTGTTACCCAGGCTGGAGTGCAGTGGCACAGTCTTGGCTCACTGTAACCTCCGCCTCCTGAGTTCAAATGATTCTCCTGTCTCAGCCTCCCAAGTAGCTGGGATTATAGGTGCGCACCACCATGCCCAGCTAATTTTTGTATTCTTATAAGAATAGAGATGGGGTATTCTTACAAGAATAGAGATGGGGGGGTCTCACCATGTTGGCCAGGCTGGTCTTGAACTCCTGGCCTCAGATGATCTGCCCGCCTGGGCCTCCCAAAGTGTTGGGATTACAGGCATGAACCACCACACCTGGCCTTATCTTTGCTATTTTTAAAAATGGAACACTGCTACCCCTCCTGCTCTGCCTCAGGGCCATCTTGACAAAATTCTTTTATAGATTATTACTATAGGGTGAGGCAGGACAAAAACGGACGTGTGCATAGGGTGCTCCAGAAACACCATGAAAGGGCAGTCACTGAGCCTAGGGTTGGGTCAGGAAAGCTTCTTGCACAAAGATAGACATGAATTATTATTATTATAATTATTATTGCTATTTATTTGAGCCAGGGTCTCACTCTGTTGCCCAGGCTGGAGTGCAATGGCACGATCATGGCTCATTGCAGCCTCAACCTCCTGGGCCCAAACAATCTTCCTATCTCAGCACCTCAAGTAGCTGGGACTATAGGTGTGTGCCACCATGCCTGGTTCACTTTTTAAATTATTTGTAGAGATGAGGTCTCAATATATTGCCCAGGCTGGTCTCAAACTCCTGGACTCAAGCAATCCTCCCACTTTAGCCTCCCAAAGTGCTAGGATTATAGGTGTGAGCCACCATGCCCAGCCATAGACATGCATTAAAATAACATCTTTTATCACCTGGAGTTGGTTACTTTTGGGAAATAAAAGAGACAGCATCTAAAAAACATGTTTAAAGGGTGCTCTAATTGCTTGTGTCTCAAGCATCATGGTATCAATTTTTCCTCTTTTATGGTCATTTAATCACATTTAATTCCTTCTTTCTGTTCTTAAAATAAACATCCAAGAGGGAATTATGTTCTCCATTCTACAGATGAGAATACTGAGTTGATAAAGTTTGCATAACTAGCTCTAACTTCACTTAACTGGTCATTGGCTGCGATGGGCTTTGAACCATAGTTTTCCAACTACCACATTCACACTGTCTACCTGAGCAGTGGCTTCCAGATCTGGTGATAACCAAAATTGCCTCAAATGGTGTGAGAATCAACAGACGTAGTACCCATTGCTACATCTTGCTATCCATCTATTTCATTCTTAAAAGACTTTTAAAAACTCCGTCTTTAACATAGTGCTGCATCTCTCATGTTTTCCTAGGCTATTCCTTTCCAAGAGAGTTCTCTAGCTTGTGTCTGGGAGTCAGCATAGTCTAGAATGGGCAAGCACATGAGTTTGGAGCTGGTATCTGAGTCAAAATCTTTGTTCACTATATGATTTTAAACAAGTTATTTGACTTTGCTATGTCTTTGTTTATTATGCAATGGGAATAACGTATTCTTCAAAGATTAAATGAAAAGATTACAAAGATTAAACAAGCTAATGATGAAAATTGCTAAAGAGGTGCTAGGTACAGGGTAATGTTCAATAAGTCACATCTCACAGTACTCTAGCTCACCCCTATTCAGAGGAAAGGAAAAGAAGTCAAAGGAGCCAGAGTCCAAGTCCATTTAAACAGTCTGTCCCTGGCCGGCATTCTGGTCAGGGGCTGCTCTTCCCATGTGACCTTCCATCTAGCACTCGAATGTTGCTATTATGGATCCAGATGCTTCCCGTACATTTGTTTTTCAAATCAATTTTAAAATGGCAAAAGAAAGATCACGTTCCTTCAAAATTAGAAATCCAGATGCTAATGAAAATCCAATTCAACTACTATTTAATGATTACTTACTATGACAGTCACTGGAAGATTAAAAAAGAAAAATAAGCAGGACATAGTCCCTGCCTTTGAGGAACATGTGTTTTATTAGAGAGAATTAGATAAGATCATAAATGACAGCATACCTTGTTTTATTGTGCTTCATTTATTGTACTTCATAGATACTGCTTTTTTTTGTTTTGTTTTGTTTTTTTTACAAATTGAAGGGTTGTGGTAACTCTGCGTTGAGCAACTCTATTGGTGCCATGGTTTATTGGTGCCGTTTTTCCAATAGCATATGCTCACTTTGTGTCTCTGTGTCACATTTTGGTAATTTGCAAAATATTTAAAATTTTTTCATTTTTATTATTTTTATTATATCTGTTATAGTGATCTGTGATCAGTAATCTTTGATGTTATGATTGTCATTTTTCCTTTGGGGAACCACGAACTGTGCCCATGTAAGATGGTAAATTTAATCAATAAATATTGGGTGTTCTGACTACTCTGCCACCTGATCATTCCCCCATCTCCCTCCTTCTCTCTTATTGAGCCTCGTAATCCCTTACACACAATAATATTAAAATTAGGCCAATTAATAAATCTACAATGGTCTCTAAGTGTTGAAGTGAAAACAAGTCTCACATTTTTTATGTTAAATCAAAAGCTAGAAATGATTAAGTTTAGTGAGGAAGCCATGTCAAAAGCTAAGATAGGCTGAAAGCTGGGGCTCTTTTGCCAAACAGTTATCCAAATTGTGAATGCAAAGGAAAACTTCCTGAGGGGAATTAAAAGTGCCACTTCAGTGAACACATGAATAAGAAAGAGACAGCCTTGTGGCTGATGTAAAGAAAGTTTATTGGTCTGGATAGAAGACCAAGCTAGCCACAACATTCCCTTAGGCCAAAGCCTAATCCAGAGCAAGGTCCCAACTCTCTTCAATGCTACGAAGGATGAGAGAGGTGAGGAAGGTAAGAAGAAAAGTTTGAAGCTAGCAGAGATTCGTTCATGAAGTTTAAGGAAAGAAGCCATCTCCATAACCTAAAAGTACAAGGTGAAGCAGCAAGTGCTGATGGAGAAGCAGCAGCAAGTTATCCAGAAGACATAACTAACATAATTGAGGAAAGTGGTTATACTAAACAATATAGATAATATAAATAAAACCACCTTATATTGAGAGAAGATGCCATTTAGGACTATCATAGCTAGAGAAGAAAAGACAGCACCTGGCTTCAAAGCTTCAAAGGACAGTCTGCCTCTCTTGTTCGAGGCTAATGCAGCTGGTAACTTTAAGTTGAAGCTAATGCTGATTTGCCATTCTGAAAATCCCAGGGCTCCTAAAAAATATGTTAAATCTACTCTGCCTATGCTTTATAAACATAACAACAAAGCCTGGATAAGAAGACATCTGTTTACAGCATGGTTTACTGAATATTTTAAGCCCACTGTTAAGAACTACTGCTTAGAAAAAACTATTTCTTTCAAATTATTACTGCTCATTGACAATGCATCTGTTCACACAAGAGCTCTGATAGAGATATACATAGAAATTAATGTTGTTTTTGTATCTGCTAACACAACATCCATTCTGCACCCTATGGATTAAGGGGTAATTTCAACTTCCAACTCCTACCGTGTAACAAATACATTTTGTAAGGCTATAGCAGCTATAAATAGTGATTCTTCTGATGGATCTGGGTAAAGTGAATTGAAAATCTTCTGGAAAGTATTCCCCATTCTAGATGCTTTTAATAACATTCATGATTCATGAGAGGAGGCCAAAATATTAACATTAACAGGAGTTTGGGAGAGTTGATTCCAACCCTCGTGAATGACTTTAAGGGATTCAAGACTTTAATGGAGAAAGTAACTGCAGATATAAAAGAAGTAACAAGAGAACTAGAACTTGAAGTGGGTCCTGAAGAGGTGCCCACATTAGTGCAATCTCATGATAAAACGTGAATGGATGAGGAATTGCTTTTTATAGTTGAGCAAGAAAGTGGTTTCTTGAAATGGAATCTGCTCCTGATGATGCTGTTAACATTGTTAAAAGGATGCCAAAGTATTAGAAAATTACATAAACTAAGTTGATAAAGCAGTGGCAGGGTTTGAGAGTATTGACTCCAATTTTGAAAGTTCTACTGTGGGTAAATGCTATAAAACAGTATCTCATGCTACGGAGAGAGCTTTAGTGAAAGGAAGAGTTCACTGATGCAGCAAAGTTCATTGTGGTCTTATTTTAAGAAATTGCCATAGCCATGTCAACCTTCAGCAACCACCACCCTGATCAGTCAGTAGCCATCAACATATAGGCAAAACCCTCCACCAACAAAGAGTTTACAAATGGCTGAAGGCTGAAATGATTATTAACATTTTTAAGCAATAATTTATTTTAAAATTAAGGTATGAACATTGTTTATTTTAAACACAAAGCTACAGCATACTTAATATATTTCATTATAGTGTAAACATAACTTTATATGTACTGGGAAACCAAAAAATCTGTGTGACTCCCTTTATTATGGTGGTCTGAACCTGCAATATCTCCAAAGTATGCCTGTATATATAAGGTGCAATAAGAAAAGCTGCACAAGAGAGAAGAAAGGTATTTTAAGGATTCCAGGGAAGAAAAAGGTGCTTCCACTTTAAGATTTCATGAAGGAGGATTAAAATGGCAGATAGGAGGCAGAAGTAGCTTTCAGCTTCTATTCAGCCAGACAGAGCAGCACGTGGAGGCTCACATTGTGAGCTTTTGCTCCAAGAAATATCACAGGAACGTACCAGGAAAACTGAGAGAATCCACAGACCTTTTGAAGGAACTGGATCGCTGCTGCAGGCTCCCTGAGATTCCAGAAAACTGTGAGTCTGCTTGCTTTCTCAGCGGGGAGGCTGGTGGTGTGGGGCAAGTTCTCAGCCCTGGTCATTGGCTGTCTCAAGATAGACTCTGTGCTGTTGCAGGGCAGGTGGGAGTGAGACTGGCCTTTAGGACTGCGGGCTGTGTGGGAGAAGGGTGAGGCCTGTGACTGCCAGTTTTCCCCCATTTCCCTGGTGACCTGTGTGACTCAACAGAGGCAGCCATAATCCCCCTGTGAACATAATTTCATTGGCCTGGGAACTGCACACCCAACCCCCACAGCAGCCACATCAAGCCCCGCCCAAGGAGAGGCTGAGCTCAGACACGCCTATCCCTTTCCCCACCTTCTGGTCTTTCTCTACCCACCCTGGTTGCCAAAGAAAAAGGACATAATCTCTCGGGATCTTTTGGCCCTACCCACTGCCTGAGAAACCTAAATACTTAACTAGGTGACCCTAGCCAAGATTCCTTCCTCTCTATAGTACCACAGCTAATGTGCTCTTGAAAGTGCCACCTCCTGGCTGGAGGCCAACCAACACAAAACCAGAACACTAATCAAAAGTACAGCCAAGGACACTCACAAAGTCCACGTCACTCACCTGCTACCTCCACCAAAGCAGGTGCTGGTATCCACAGCTGAAAGACCTGAAGACAGTTCACATCATAGGACTCTTTGCAGACACTCCCTGGTACCAGCCCAGTGCCTAGTAGCTCTGCTGGGTAGCTAGACCCAGAAGAGCAAAAACAATCACTACAGTTAGGTTCTCAGGCAGCACCGTTCCTGGGGGAAGGGGGAGAATAGGACATCAAGGGAGCATCCCGTGGACAAAAGAATCTGAACTTCCCTTGAGTCCCAGATCTTACCTCTGACATAGTCTACGCAAATGAGAAGGAACCAGCAAAACAATTCTGGTAATATGGCAAAATAAGTTTATTTAACACCCCCCAAAATTACATCAGCTCACCAGCAATGGATCCAAACCAAGATGAAATCTCAGAATTGCCAGAAAAAGAATTCACAAGGTCGATTATTAAGCTAATCAAGGAGGCACCAGAGAAAGAGGCAGTCCAACTTAAAGAAATTGAAAACATGATACAGGATATGAAAGGAAAAATCTTCGGTGAAATAGATAACATAAATAAAAAATAATCACACTTTTAGAAATCAAACACACTTAGAAAAATGCAAAATGCACTGGAAAGTCTCAGCAATAGAATCGAACAGAAGAAAGAACTTGAGACCTCAGAGACCAGGTTTTCAAGCTAAAGTAATCCACCAAAGAAAAATAAAAAAGAGTTTTAAAAAAATGAACAAAGGCTCCAAGTAGTTTAGGACTATGTTAAACATCCTAACCTAAGAAAAGTTGGTGTTCCCGAGGAAGAAGAGAAATCTAAAAGTTTGGAAAATATATTTGAGGGAATAATCAAGGAAAACTTCCCTGGCCTTGCTAGAGATCTAGAGATCCAAATACAAGAAGCTCAAAGAACAACTGGGAAATTCATCACAAAAAGATCATTGCCTAGGCACATAGTCATTAAGTTATCTAAAGTCAAGAGGAAGAAAACAATCTTAAGAGTTAAGAGGCAGAAGCATCAGGTAACATATAAAGGAAAACCTATCAGAGTATCAGCAGATTTCTCAGGAGAGTACCTACAAGCTAGAAGAGATTGGGGTCTTGATTTTAGCCTCCTTAAGCAAAACAATTACAGCTAAGAATTGTGTATCCAGTGAAACTAAGCTTCATAAATGAAGAAAAGATACATTTTTTTTTTCCCAGAAAAACAAATGTGAGAGAATATGCCACTACCAAGCTAGCACTATATGAACTGCTAAAAGGAGCTCTAGATCTTGAAACAAATCCTCAAAATACACCAAAATAGAACCTCCTTAAAGCAAAATCTCACAGGACCTACAAAACAATGACACAATTTAAAAAAAAAATAAACAAGGTATTTAGGCAACAAACGGCATGATGAATAGAATAGTAGCTCACATTTCAATACTAACATTGAGTATAAATGGCCTAAATGCACCACTTAAAAGATACAGATTGGCAGAATGAATAAGAATTCACCAACCAAGTTTCTGCTGTCTTCAGGAGACTCACCTAACACATAAGGACTCACATAAACTTAAGGTTAGTGGGTGGAAAAACACCAAAGATGAGCAGGAGTAGCTATTCTTATATCAGACAAAACAAACTTTATATCAGACAAAACAAACTTTAAACCAGCAACAGTTAAAAAAGACAAAGAGGGACATTATATGATGATAAAAGGACTAGCCCAATAGGAGAATATCACAATCCTAAATATATATGTACCTAGCACTGGAGCTCCCAAACGTATAAAGCAATTACTACTAGACCTAAGAAATGAGATAGATAGCAACACAGTAACGGTGGATGACTTTAATACTCCACTGACAGCACCAGACAGGTCATCAAGACAGAAACTCACAAAGAAACAATGGGCTTAAACTACACCCTACAACAAATGGACTTAACAGATATTTACAGAATATTCTATCCAACAACTGCAGAATATACATTCTATTCATCAGCACATGCAACATTCTCCAAGATAGATCACATGATAGGCCACAAAACAAGTCTCTGTACATTTAAGAAAATCAAAATTATGTCAAGTATTTTCTCAGACTACAGTGGAATAAAATTGGAAATCAACTCCAAAAGGATTCCTCAAAACCATCCAAATAAATGGAAATTAAATAACCTGCTCCTGAATGATGGCTGGGTCAATAATGAAATCGATATGGAAATTTTTTTAAAAAATTTGAACTGTACAATAATAGTGACACAACCTATCAAAACCTCTGGGATTTGGCAAAAGTGGTACTAAGAGGAAAGTTCATAGCATTAAATGCCTATATCAAAAAGTCTGAAAGAGCACAAATAAACCATCTAAGGTAATACTTCATAGAACTGAAGAAACCAGAACAATCCAAATGAAAGCCCAGCAGAAGGAAAGAAATAACAAAGATCAGAGCAGAACTAAATGAAATTGAAACAAAAAAATACGATACAAAAGAAAAATGAAACAAAAAAAAAGCTTCTTTGGAAAGATAAATAAAATTGATAGACCGTTAGTGAGATTAACCAAGAAAGGAAGAGAGAAGATCCAAATAAGCTCAATTAGAAGTGAAATGGGAGATATTACTACTGATACCACAGATATATGAAAGATTATTCAAGGCTACTATGAACAACTTTATATTCATAAACTAGAAGACCTAGAGGAGATAGATAGATTCCTAGAAATATACAAGCCTTCTAGATTAAACCAGGAAGATATAGAATCTCTGAATAGACCAATAACAAGAAACAAGATTAAAATGGTAATAAAAAAAGTTCCCAACAAAAAAAAGTCCAGGACCAGATGGATTCACAGCTGAATTCTATCAGGTGTTCAAAGAATTGGTACCAATCCTATTGACACTATTCCACAAGAAAGAGAAAGAGGGAATCCTCCCAAAATTATTCTATGAAGCCACTACCAGGGAAAGACATAAAAAAATAAAACTACAGACCAATATACCTGATGAACATAGATGCAAAAAATCCTCAATAAAATACTAGCTAAACAAATCCAACAGCATATCAAAAAGATAATACACCATGATCAAGTGGATTTTATACTAGGCACACAGGGATGGTTTAACATCCACAAGTCAATAAATGTGATACACTACATAAACAGAATTAAAAACAAAAGTCACATAATCAGCTCAATAGATGCAGAAGAAACATGTGACAAAATCCAGCATCTCTTAATGATTAAAACCCTCAGAAAAATCAGCATAGAAGCGATACACCTTAAGGTAATAAAAGCCATCTATGACAAACCCATAGCCAATGTTATACCGAATGAGGAAAAGTTGAACTCATTCCCTCTGAGAACTGGAACAAGACAAGAATGCAGACTTTCACCACTTCTATTCAACATACTACTGGAAGTCCTAGCCAGAGCAATCAGACAAGAGAAAGAAATCAAGGGCATTCAACTTGGTAAAGACGAAGTCAGACTGTCACTGTTTGCTGATGATATGATCATATACCTAGAAAACCCAAAAGATTCATCCAAAAATTTCCTAGAACTGGTAAATAAATTCTGCAAAGTTTCAGGATACAAAATTAATGTACACAAATCAGTAGTTCTGCTATACACCAACAGCAACCAAGCTGAGAATCAAATAAAAAACTCAACCCCTTTTACAATAGCTGCATTAACAATTTTAAAATTTCAGAATATACCTAACCAAGCAGGTGAAAGACCTCTACAAGAAAAACTACAAAACACTGCTGAAATAAATCATAGACAACACAAACAATTGGAAGCACATCCCATGCTCATAAATGGGTGGAATCAATACTGTGAAAATGACGATACTACCAAAAGCAATATACAAATTCAATGTAATTTCCATCAAAATACCACGTCATTCTTCACAGAACTACAAAAAACAATTCTAAAATTCATATAGAACCAAAAAAGAGCCTGCATAGTTAAAACCAGACAAAACAAAGATAACAAATATGGAGGCATGACAGTACCTGACTTTAAACCACACTATATATAAGACCATAGTCACCAAAACAGCATGGTACTGGTATAAAAATAGGCATATAGACCAATGAAACAGAAGAGAGAATCCAGAAATAAAGCCAAATACTTACAACATTCAAGAAAGCAAACAAAAACATAAAGTTGGGAAAGGACACCCCATTCAACAAATGCTGCTGGGATAATTGGCAAGCCACATGTAGAAGAATGAAACTGGATCCTCATCTCTCACTTTATACAAAAATCAACTCAAGGTGGATCAAAGACTTAAATCTAAGACTGAAACCATAAAAACTCTAGAAGATAACGTCAGAAAAACCCTACTAAACATTGGGTTAGGCAAAGACTTCATGGCCAAGAACCCAAAAGCAATTGCAACAAAAACAAAGATAAATAGACGGAACTTAATTAAACTAAAAACCTTCTGCACAGCAAAAGAACTAATCAGAGTTAGGCCGGGCGCGGTGGCTCAAGCCTGTAATCCCAGCACTTTGGGAGGCCGAGACAGGCGGATCACGAGGTCAGGAGATCAAGACCATCCTGGTTAACATGGTGAAACCCCGTCTCTACTAAAAAATACAAAAAAAACCTAGCCGGGCGAGGTGGCAGGCGCCTGTAGTCCCAGCTACTCGGGAGGCTGAGGCAGGAGAATGGCGTAAACCCGGCAGGCGGAGCTTGCAGTGAGCTGAGATCCGGCCATTGCACTAAAGCCTGGGTGACAGAACGAGATTCCGCCTCAAAAAAAAAAAAAAACTAATCAGAGTTAACAAACCCCACAGAATGGGAGAAAAATCTTCACAATCTATACATTCCCCAAAGGACTAATATCCAGAATCTACAAAGAACTCAAACAAATCATCAAGCAAAAAACAAACAACCCTATCAAAAAGTGGGCCAAGGACATGAATAGACAGTTATCAAAAGAAGATATACTAGTAGCCAACAAGCACATGGAAAAATGCTCAACAACACTAATGATCAGGGAAATGCAAATCAAAACCACAATATGATACCACCTCACTCCTGCAAGAATAGCCATAATAAAGAAAATAACAGATGATGGTGATACAGTTTGACTCTGTATCCCCACCCAAATCTCATCTTGTAGTCTGAATTGTAATCCTGACGTGTTGGGGGAGGGACCTTGTGGGAGGTGATTGGATCATGGGTTTGGTCTCCCCATGCTGTTCTCATGATAGTGAGTGATTTCTCACAAGATCTGATGATTTTGTAAGGGTCTTTTCCTCTCTTCACTCTGCACTTCTCCTTCCTGCTGCCTTGTGAAGAAGGATGTGTTTGCTTTCCCTTCTGCCATGACTGTAAGTTTCCTAAGGCATCCCCAGCTCTGTGGAACTGTGAGTCAATTAAACCTCTTTCCTTTATAAATTATCCAGTCTTGGGAAGTTCCTTATAGCAGTGTAACAACGGACCAATACAGTAATTGGTACTGAAGGGGCAGGGCACTGCTATAATGATATCCAAAAATGTGGAAGCAACCTTGGAACTGTGTAACAGGAAGAGGTTGGAACTGCTTGGAGGGCTCTGAAGAAGACAGGAAAATGTGGGAAATTTTGGAACCTCCTAGAGACTTACTGAATGGCTTTGACCAAAATGCTGTAGGGATATGGACAATGAAGTCCAGGCTGAGGTGGTCTCAGATGGAGATAAGGAACTTATTGGGAACTGGAATAAAGGTGACTCTTGCTGTGCTTTACTGAGGAGAGTGGTGGCTTTTTGTCCCTGTCCTAGAGTTCTGTGGAACTTTGGACTTGAGAGAGATGACTTAGGGTATGTGGCAGAAAAAATTTCTAAGCAGCAAAGCATTCAAGAGGTGACAGAGCGTAAGAGTTTGGAAAGTTTGCAGCCTGACAATGCAAAAGAAAATAAAAGTCCATTTTCTGGGGAGAAATTCAAACTAGCTGCAGAAATTTGCATATGTAATGAAGAGCCAAATGCTAATTGCCAAGACAATGTGGAAAATATCTCAAGGGCATGTCAGAGAACTTCATGGCAGCTCTTCCCATCACACGCCCAGAGGCCTAGCAGGGAAAAAATGGTTTTCTGGGCAGGGTCCAGGGCCCCCCTGCTGTGTGCAGCCTTGGGACTTGGTGCCCTGCATTCCAGCTGCTCCAGCCTTGGCTAAAAAGGGCCAAGGTACAGCTCAGGCCATTGTTTCAGAGGGTGCAACCCCCAAGTCTTGACAGCTTCCATGTGGTGTCAGTCCTGCAGGTATGCAGAAGACAAGAATCGAGGTTTGGAAACTTCTGCCTAGATTTCAGGGGAGGTATGGAAATGACTGGATGTCCAGGCAGAAGTCTGCTTCAGGGGTACAGCCCTCATGGAGAACAACAGTGCAGAAGGAAAATGTGGGGTCCAAGCCCCAGCACAGAGTCCCTACTGAGGCACTGTCCAGTGGAAATGTGAGAAGAAAGCCACCATCCTCTAGAACCCAGAATGGTAGATCCACCAACAGTTTGCATCATGTGCCTGGAAAAGCTGTAGCCACTCAATACCAGCCATGAAAGCAGCCAGAGGGGGCTATACTCTGCAAAACCACAGGAGTGGAGCTGACCAAGGCTGTGGGAACCCACCCGTTGTATCAGCATGCCCTGGATATGAGACATGGAATCAAAGGAGATTATTTTGGAGCTTTAAGATTTCATGATTGCCTTGCTGGATTTTGGACATGCATGAGGCCCTTAGCCCCTTTGTTTTGGCCACCTTCTCCCATCTGGAACAGCTGTATTTACCCAATGTCTATACTTCCATTGTATCTAGGAATTAACTAACTTGCTTTTGATTTTATAGGCTCATAGGCAGAAGGGACTTGCTTTATCTCAGATAAGACTATGGACTTGGACTTTCAGGTTAATGTTGAAATGAGTTAAGAGTGGGGAACTGTTGGGAAGGCATAATTGTGTTTTGAAATGTTAGAAAAATGAGATTTTGGAAGGGCCAGGAGCAGAATAATATAGTCTGGCTACGTGTCCCCACCCAAATCTTATCTTGAATTGTAATCCAAATTGCAATCCCCATGAGTTGGGGTAGGAAACTTGTGAGAGGTTACTGGATCCTGGGGGTGGTTCCCTCATGCTGATCTTGTGATAGTGAGTTCTGACAAGATCTGATGGTTTTATAAGGTGCTTTTCCCCGCTTCACTCTGCACTTCTCTCTGCCTCTTATGAAGGACATATTTGCTTCCCCTTCTGCCAAGATTGTAAATATCCTGAGCCTTGTGGAACTATGAGTCAATTATGCCTCCTTTCTTTTTAGATTACCCACTTTTGGGCAGTTCCTTTTAGCAGCATGAAAATGGACTAATACAGTTGGTGTGGATGTGGTTAAAAGGGAACACTTTTACACTGTTGGTGGGAATGTAAACTAGTACAAGCACTATCGAAAACAGTGTGGAGATTCCTTAAAGAACTAAAAGTATATCTACCATTTGATCCAGCAATCCTGCTATTAGGTATCTACCCAGAGGAAAAGAAGCAGGGGTGGTTTGTGGCCATATTGTAGATGCTTTAAATGCTGGGGATAGAGATTAACTCAATTTGAAAGAGCCAATGAGACATTTTGAACAGGGGGCAATATGATTGGAGCTTTCATCAGAGTTCATTAATCATGTGGTAGGTGATATTCACATCTTGGGAAGTGATAAAAATTAAATGAGTCCAAAGCAGCACAATTTGCAATTACAAAAATATGTAACTAACCCAAATGCCCATCCATCAACAAGTTGATAAAGAAAATGTGGTATCTATATCTATATTTATATCTATATCTATATTTATATCTATATCTATATCGATACCCTGGAATACTACTCAGCCATAAAAAGGAACAACCTGAATGGAATTGGAGACTATTATTCTAAGTGAAGTAACTCAGGAATGGAAAACCAAACATCATATGATCTCACTCATAGGTGGGAGCCAAGCTATGAGGACACAAAGGCATAAGAATGATACAATGGACCTTGGTGACGACTTAGGAGAAAGGGTGGAAGGTGGGTGAGGGATAAAAGATTACACATCAAATACAGTGTACACTGCTTGAGTGATGGGTGCACCAAAATCTCAGAAATCACCACTAAAGAACTTATTCATGTAAGCAAGTACCACCTGTTCCCTGAAAACCTATTGAAATGAAAAATAAATTTTAAAAATAAGACTTCATGAAGGAGAATTCACATGACTTTAAAAGATGGGTGGAATTTCAACAAGTGGAGGGAGCAGAGCAAGAGGAGATGTCAAGACAATCTGTCAGGTGGAGGGAATAACATCAATCAAGGATGGAGATGGAGAAATGATGTCTTACTTGGACAATATCAAGGAGTCAACTTCAATTGCACTAAAGCAAGAGATACATCTATGTAAGTATAGGAAGAAAAAACAGCAGGGGTGGGTTGTGGCCATATTGTGGATGCTTTAAATGTTGGGGATGGAGATTAACTCAATTTGAAAGAGCCAATGAAACATTTCGAACGGGGGCAATATGATTGGAGTTTTCATCAGAGTCCATTAATCATGTGGTAAATGATACTCACATCTTGGGAAGTGATAAAAATTAAATGAGTCCAAAGCAGTGAAGTATCTAACTAAATTTAGTAGGTGCAAAATTAATTCCCTCTTCTCTCTTCTATCGCACTCATTGTTTCTGAAGCTGTGATCTGCAAAAGTGGGCCTAGAGTCCTCTCAAGACTCTGCTGGTTGTGAATTTCATTTTTCCTCCCAGAATCCAGCTAAAGGAGTCACCCTGTGACCTGGGTCTAGAAAATCCCCAGGTGGAGGCCAGAGGATAAGTTTTTGTGACCTCTAGCTATTTACTTGAGCCTGAGAAACTTAGAATTCCATAGCTTAAATCCAGCCAGCCTGGCACTCCCTGCTAAAAGCTGCCTGAGGAGAGCTGGCCCTCTCTCCTCTTTTTTAATATGTCTCTTTAGAGGCTCATTTTGACTGACCAGCCAACATCACTTGGCATTCAGGAAGCATGTCTCCCCCCCTCACTGCCTCCCCTGCACCGAGCCTTGAGGATGATTTGGGGTTTTGTAGCCTATTATTTCTACCCCCTCTCCCCTTCTCCTGCTGCTGGGAGGCTTTTTTTCTGATAAGAACCTTCTAGCAGTTTCATCACAGCCATTGTTAAGAGGAGGCGAGTCTTCTCACAATGGATACCTGATGATTTCCCCCTTTCTGCAGACAAATCAGTCCTTAGTGAAAGGTCTCATTATTGCTCTTGCACCATTATTCTGGATGTGCTGGCTTAGGGTCCCTCACTCAGTCCCCTTGGGGGAGGGAAAGAAAAATCTGTTTCTTGCCATTAACTTTTTTAAAAATATGGCTGTGAAAATGCTCTCATTCTCCACTAATGGGATTTGAGGAAGACACAACTTCTGTACTTATTATCTCCACACATTCTTGCAACATCCTTTACAGACTCAGAGATTAATTGTGCTTTCCTGGGGTCCCTCCTCTCTTGTCCAACACAGGGTGTTTCATCTCTCCAGAAATCAAAATGCACTGACCCAGGCCCCTCTCAAGAATTTCAGTGTCTTAAAATAGAAAAACCACCCTTTCTGCATTCCACCCTTCCTAAGTAATTTTCTTTTTCTTTTGTTCTCACACCTGCAGGCTAGCTTCCATCAGCTCACTCAAAAATTCATAAATTAAGTGTCCATTGTGGTTAAGGCACTGAGATAGGCACAGTGGGAGATGAATTACCCCTCAGCCTTCTCTGTCTCGCATTCCTGTATATCAGAGATCAAAGGTGGGCACTTTCATTGGAAAGGCTAAATCCTTCCCAAGACACCCAGGAGCAACCCCATCTGATTTGATCGTGATGTCCTCTGGGTAACAGACACTCTGTCAGAGTAATTATTTACTTTAAAGCCACTCATTAGGAAATATTTAAATCTGGATTTCTTAAGCCAACTCCCTGCAAATTGCAAGACTAATCTCCAGTGAATTCGTTTCTTACTCAACTTTTGGCTGATTCTCGGGAAAAAAGGGAATTGGGGAAAGTGTTTCAAGTCAAACTGAGAACTGAACATACAGATACTCACCTGTAAGGGGAAAAGAATGTATTGACCAGAAAAAAAAAAGGGAAGGTGGAGGTCTCCATTCATGGATGACAAAAGAGAAACAGATTTAGTCTTATAACTGTCAACTGAAGAATGATGAGTTTGTAAATTTAGGAAAGAGAGCTTCATTTCTTATAAATGGTTACAGTCTGCAGGGTGGCCATTCTGATAGGCTGGAAAGGATAGCCTTTGAACAGAAGCCAGAAACAGACACTTTGAGGGAAGGGTAAATGGAATAGAAATTTATAATATATGAAGCAGAATGGCTCTATATATTTTATTTACAGATACGTGTGTATGTATATATAATATGTGTATATAAATATATATATAAGTATATATAAAGCAATTTATATACATATATAAATATATATAAAGCCATTATGCTTGATATTATATAAGTTATAGGAGAAGTCATTAATATTTATAAAAGGAGAAATATGCACGAACTTCATGCTCCTTCATGGGTCCCATGTTCAAAAAAATGGTGGCAAGCAAGATCCAAGGGTGGAACTTTTGGGCCTCTAATATCAAAAGGTGAAGCAGAGGACATGAAAACCCTCACTGCACGTCCTCCACAGACTTGCCAGAACAACTCCCTGGTCCGTAGTCTCTTATCAGGAAGGAGTGTTGGTTGGTTGTGTTGAAACCACAAAAGAGAGGGCAGTGTCAGGTGGCTGGTGGATATTAGGGGTGGAGCCCTTTGAAAGAGCTGGTTTCTGTTTAACCCTTTGGGAAGAAAGCCTAATGGCAGTTAGCAAGAGAGGAGGTATGACAAGGCATGTCGGATCCCCATCCTGTCATGGCCAGGAACTCAGCTTCCAAGGTTTCTCTGAGGTACCCTTGGCCAAGAGGGGGTCCATTCAGTTGGCTGGGGGACTTAACATTTTGTTTTTATTTCTCATAATTGAATCATTTTTTGGAGGAAGAGCAAGTACTACAGGTTTCTCTAATATTGACCTCTAAAGCAGAGGATCTGAAGGACAATTGGACCTTCAGATGTTAACGGTACTGGTTTTGCTACATGAACATGTAAAGCCAACAAGGTTTTAGTAAAGTAACCATATCTCTCTTCTTGCCTCCCTTCATCTTGTCACCTACAGAAGTAAGCAGAGCCAATGCTCAACTGTCTGTGCCAAGGAAAAGGGGCCATACACATTCTTGAGACTTCAGGGCTGTCTCTGTTGGGACTGGTGTTTTGCCCAGTTAATCTCTCCTTCCTAATTGTTGAATTCAGTTAGTAACATCTCTTTTCATATTGAGGGTCTCTTGTACTTGCTTCCTTGTTCTTGGCTATATTTCATTGAGTTTGGCTTATTGAGTAAGCAATGCTTTGCTTTGGTCCTGTTAAAGGCTCTTACTTAAACATTAAGGGAAGAACTATGGGCAGAGATTTTCCTTTAACAAAATAAGCCATTTCACAGGAGGCTTACATAGATTGACTAGACATCAGTAAAACAAGAGTAAACCTCCATGCCACCCCTAATCTGCCAGCCCCCAAAGGGAGGAAAGGGCAGCATCCCTGGTCCACAGTGATAGCTCTCACAGTGCCAAACAGTGTGAGGACCATGCAAGAATACAGATGAACAAACATTGTCCTGGCAGCATGTGTTTTAAGACAAAGTGCCGAGTTCCCTTTTGGTTAGAAGGGTCATCAATCCTGTTTGCTGGTTTTAGCATGGACAAGTGTGCGTACTAGGATCCCCCAGAGAGAGGTGGCCACTTGGAAGTGGTGAGCATGGCCCTTACGAGGTGTGGCTAGGTATTCAAGTACTGGACATCATGCCAAGAATGCATTGGTTCTTTCAAATTACTTCCCTAAAACCAGTCACATCTTTCCAAATCTAATATAACATTGGCACCTAAATTCAAATACAACTCTTTCATACAGTTGAATGAATCACTTTGTGCCTTGATTTTTTCACTTAAAATACTGAAAAGAGGCCAGGTGTGGGGGCTCATGCCTGTAATCCCAGCACTTTGGGAAGCTGAGGTGGGCGGATCACTTGAGGTCAGGAGTTTGAGACCAGCCTAGCCAACATGGTGAAACCCCATCTCTACTTTAAAAAAAATTAGCCAGGACTGGTGGCAGTTGCCTGTAATCTCAGCTACTTGGAAGGCTGAGGCATGAGAATCACCTGAACCTGGGAGGTGGAGGTTGCAGTGAGTCAAGATTGCACCACTGCATTTCAGCCTGGACGACAGAGCAAGACTCTGTCTCAAAAACATAGGTAGGTAGGTAGGTAGGTAGGTAGGTAGGTAGGTAGGTAGATAGATAGATAATAGCATCTGCTTCTTAATGTTATTATGATGATTAAATGAGTTTAGAACAGTGCTTGGCATATAGTAAAAACTCATTAAATGTCTAGTATTATTGTTGCTCTTGTTACAAGTTAAAATCTACAAGCTTTTAAACTTAGAGTAGAATTTGGAAATTGGACAAAGTAATTTCAAGGCTCAAGTTTCACCAAAAAGGAATTTCCCTGAGAAACCCTTATCAATACACATACAAATAAGTGAAGCAATGCAGTATTATATCTTATTTAGCAGAATGTTTTCCTTCCAGGTCTATTTCACTAATTTATAGCCCCAGTGAGAGAATGCTGAGTGGGTTGCAGGGAAAGTTGGGTAAAGGTTTCATAGCCCAGAATATTCTTGATAATAACTAGAAGTTATCCAAGAAATTAAAATATAAGATCATCCACAGGTTATATATCAGTAATCAAAAGTGAGTATATTATTCTCACTCAGATTGCTAATGGTTGCAATTGCTCAGCAGGGTAGTGGAGTAGTAGAGACCAGATGCTAAGATTCCCTTGTCCTGGGGAAGCAGGTTTTCCATAGACAGTGTGCCGAAACAGGGTCTCCATAGCACAGGTCACAGTGACATTTACCCTAACTGGCAACTGGTGCACAGCTCGATAGTAAACATGGAAATGACTTCACTGTCACTAACTTGCTAGCTCCATGTTTTAAGAATTGTGCAAGAATCACTCATCTGCATAGAGAGTACTGATGGTTACACAGCATTCTGAATGTATTTGATGCCAGCGAATTGTACACTTATAAGCGGTTACAATGACAGATATGTCTATCTTGCCACAATAAAAAAATAAAGTTGCAAATAAAAAATAAATAAACAAAAATAAGCACCACCCGTCTTTAGCCCAGAAGATAGGACATCGTAATACATCTACCCACCAAATGGTAGGACAAAATAGGTAGTAAGTCCACGGGTGAGAAAGTTGACTTGAGGAGAGGAAAACTAGCCTATGAGTCACATCTAATTTCAGAGAGTATCAGCTGGTATTCAAATATATACAGCCCCTTATGTATGCTGGGATGGAAAACTAACAAACAGGAAAGAATGTGTCTCCATAGTTTAGCAGGGTAGCCAAGAGGCCAAAATAGATTCTGTCTGTAAAATGCTATTAGAAATCTACTCAATTACGGCAACCTCTTAGTGTGAGGCCCAGTTTCTCTGACCACATTTTTCACTCTGTATGGGTGAGGTTGAATAAGGACGCCAGCCCAAGTTTATGGGTCTTCAAGCCTTCTTTTCAGAAGGCTTTTAATCCCTCTTTTCAGGGAGGCTGGTCTCGCCAGAAATGGCAAGCTTGCCAGGAACCTCTGGTCTTTGGCGCCACTCACAACACTGCTAACAGCTGCTGTTACCACGCTTGTAGGGGGTGATCTCCTGCACGGCGCCTGCTGCGCCCTCTAGTGTCATTAACGGTCTTGTGCAGTTCTTTGTGGGAAAGGGAACAAGGCTTAGCGCTATTCAAAGCCTAACCTCCAGCGATTTTCCTTTCTGGACTCCTTGGTTCATAGAGAGCTCCCTCAGGGATCATGGCAGAGGGGAGCCGTGGGTACCCTGCGTATCCGTGTGTATACCCAGGAATTCGGGTCACTTAAAAGCCTTGCATTCCTCTTCATTCATTTTCCAGTGAAGTTCAACAGCACACATACAATAGCAATTCTAGAAACTATTCTGGACAGATAGGTCTCCAGGGTGCAGAGGCTAAATAGACACTAACAACAACTACGGCAGAGCCAAGTTGAGGGTCACAGCCCTGTTTTTTCCCCCATGACTAGACTGTACATCCCAGCCAGCCTTGCAATTAGCTATGACCAGTAATTGAATTCTAATCCATGTATTAAAATCCATACATAAAGAAACAAAGAATTTGTTTAGGCTCTTAAAAACTCCCACATTTCATCCTCCTTTTTTTCCCCCCTCATATGCTACCTGAATGAAAAAGATTTCAAGACCCTGGAGGACGCTGGAACTATAATATGGGACACCATCCAGGGAAAAATTTGAACTTTGGTCTGTGACATAAGTGAGAAATAAACTTTTACTGTATTAAGCCACTAAGATTTTGAGTCTGTTCATTATATCAGCAAGCATTACTTGTTCTAACTAGTACATTGACCCTGTGGTTCTACTTTCAAAACAGCATGCTAATAAAAAAAGCAGTGATGCATATAATAATTTTTAAAAAGAAGATAATAAGGAAGAAAAGTTGTATATTTTTCATTAAAAAACTATCCCTTGCTTAATGATACAAAAAGCTTCCAGTAAACTGACCATACAAGAAATGACTGTTAAGTGAATCTATTTCAGTAATGAAAACCGTTATAAAACCAGTTATATTTTTTCTGAAGAAAAAAACAGTCTTTTATGTGGTAAAATTGCATGTTTAAAGATATGTATATTTTATAAATCAAAATTATAAAAGAAGAGCATAATAATTTATCACAAATATGTACTATTATATACCATATAAAAATTATTAATATTATATATTCTTCTAGATTTTAAAGGAAGTATCTGCATTGTGTCAGTTGGTGAGCATTACTCAGCTGCCAGAATTTCATTGTCAGAACCTCACCTGGGTAGGCTCTGTTTTTTTGTCCAATGATGGCAAGGAGGAAAAGCTCCCCGACCACCTGGTAGGGATGCTCTGGTGGGCATGCCTGCCTTGGGAGGGTATGGGATGGAAGTCTGAGACCTCTTTTAACCCTGAGTGTTTACGCCTTAGCAAAGGAGCCAAATGATCTCCAAATTCCATAAGTTTTATGAAGCTTAATGTGAGATCATATTTGGAATTCTAGGAGCAATTTTTTTACTTATTTTGTAAAAAATTCCCAATCCTAAATTCTAATTAAGAAAAGCACAAAAAAAGCCATATTTGCATATCATGAGGTCTTCCTAGCAATTTCCTTGATGTTCTTTTAGAAAATAAAATTATACTGACTTTGCATTACCTGAGTTTTCACTAACTCAAGTATAAAGGGAGGGTGGGAAGAATGTGGACTCTTTCATCCTAAAGAGCTATCAGCATTTCAAAAGCAAGAAAGTCATTCTGCAACTTCCCTGTCTATCTGGGAGGGGAAAAATGAATTTAAAATAAAGCAAATGGTTAAGAACTAGTGTTAATTGAAGATCAATCAGGAGTTAACCTACATTACATCTGAAATTATAGTGCTAATTGATGGAATGCTAGGATTCAATTTAAAAACAGATGGTTCACATAGACTTTCACAACTTGAGTAATATAAAAGATTAGATATCCTGCCATATTTGTTTACCCTTTCAATAGGTAGGAATGAGCTCCTTCAAAGATGCACCTGTAAAAGAAGAAAACTTCCTCTTTCGTTTTATTGGTTTAATTTCACTGGGGGCCTATGCTTGGAATGAAGGTAGGTAGGGGCAGGGTCTGAGCAGTGACTAGATACATATTACCAAACATAAATTGCCAGTACGCTTTCTGTTTAACTGCTGTGCACATGAAATCTCTGTTCCCAGCAAGGAGAAATTTGCAGGCTGGTTGCATTCATCACCAGAAAAAGCCCTGGATTTTCTGCTGCTGTTGTGTTTGGTGGCTTGTTTTAATTAGGGACCAGGAAATTGATCAGTTTTAGCCTACCAAGCACGAATTCCGGCTTAGACTCTTATTCCTTTCGCCACCATTTTCAGAATTAATTTCTACAATTCTTCAGCTGCATCAGCATTTTGACCCTGAGTTCACGCGAATCCAAAACAGTTGCTTGAGTTGGTCAATACAAACAATAAAAATCATGCAATACAGTTGAGAAAATCATTGTTTCAGTCAAAAAGTTGATTTAAATGCAGTAAGAAAAGCCTAAAGTTCACCTTTTTGATGAGAAGCAAAGGGCTGTGAAGAGATTTTACTCTAAGGCAAAATTTAAGACAAATGTTTTTAAAATGTCACTATCTCCACAACCTAAGGAGCCCTTGTCACAGTGTCTATGTGTATCCTTTTAACAGTGAATGAATTTAACATTCTATAAACACTTGCCTGTATTTCTGCTCTCCGCCCCAACACATACACACAAAATAAGACAAAGCACTAGTTTTAGATGCAAAGATTGTACTCTTTCCTTAATAGATACATTTGTTGTTTAATGGAACCTATTATTTTGGAAGTGAATCCTTTAGTTCTTAAGATGGTATCAAGTATAACACTGAGTTGCATTTCAGAAAACAGTGGTACATGTGTGGCCTCGAATTGAAAATAAGGGAAAAAAAAAGAAGAAGGAGAAAAGGCTTTAAAAAGAATAGTCGTACTAAAGGATAAAAAAAATCTGCAAATAATTGGACAACACAAAATAAAATCCTTATCACCTATAAAGCACAACCAAACACCACCTGGTTCTTGATGAAGTCTCTCTAATGGCAGAAACATGTGAATGAAAATGAAATAAGTTAGCAATGCCTCTGTTACTACTGGCATATTAGAGAGAATGGTGGAGGGGAACTAAGGGATATGAGATCTGATTTTGGTACCCACCAGCCAGTCATCTATGACATTGACCAAGCCCCATGACCTCTCTGGGCCTCAGCTTCCTCATCTTTAGTATAAGGGGAATCATTTAGATCAGAGTTTCCCAACGAGTTTATTACAACTCTAGTTACATAGGATGGTGGGAGTATAAGGTAAAAAAAATTTTTTTTTGAGATGAGGTCTAGCTCTGTTGCCCAGGCTAGAGTGCAGTGGTGTGATATCAGCTCACTGCAACCTCTGCCTCCTGGGTTCAAGCGAGTCTTCTGTTTCAGCCTCCTGAGTAGCTGGGATTACAGGTGCCTGCCACCATGCCCAGCTAATTTTTGTATTTTTAGTAGAGACGGGGTTTCACCATGTTGGCCAAGCTGGTCTTGAACTCCTGACCTTGTGATCTGCCCACCTCGGCCTCCCAAAGTGCTGGGATTACTGGCGTTAGCCACCGCGCCCAGCAAAAAATTAAAATACTAAAATAATTCAGGTAAAAGGTTCTATAGTCAATAAATTAGGACAAACCTGGGTTAAATAAAGTCAAACAGGTATCTTTACTGCAGAACTACTCAGGCTTCCTGGCATGCTGTATCGTATTACATGGATATTTTCTTCCTAGTGTTACTGAATGAACTAGGGTCCAGTTGCCTGGTGCAGTAAACCCAGACACTGATGCTTGAGATTTGCAGTGGAGAAAAGGGCATTTATTGCATGGCGTTAAGCAAGAAGAATGAGCGTTAACACTTGCGACCTGAACTACCTGATAGCTTACAAGCAACGGTTTCAGGAAAGCAGAAGTTGCCGTCAAAATTGTAAACCAACTCATGGAGGTTATATATCGGTTTTGCCCATAGGTGTGACTCTTTCCAGGCCCTTCAAGAAGAAATTTAAAACAAGAACCACAGTCAGAGTTTAGTTTTCAGTTCCTCCTTATCTAAGGTCTATGTGATAGCAGTGGGCATTTTCCAGCCAGTGGGAATTTCTGTAAAACAACTCAAGAACATATGCTAAGATGTTATCTTTTAGTTTCTATAAGGAGCCAAAACAACTTGTGACTCCAGCTTGCTTGGGAGATTGTTGTTACTATTTTCTTGCTTATCTGTTCCTCATTTACTTTTTTTTTTTTTTTTTTTTTTGAGACGGAGTCTTGCTCTGTCACCCAGGCTGGAGTGCAGTGGCAGGATCTTGGCTCACTGCAAGCTCCACCTCCCTGGTTCACGCCATTCTCCTGCCTCAGCCTCCCAAGTAGCTGGGACTACAGGTGTGTGCCACCACACCCGGCTAATTGTTTGTATTTTCAGTAGAGATTGGGTTTCACCATGTTAGCCAGGATGGTCTCGGTCTCGATCTCCTGACCTCGTGATCCATCTGCCTCAGCCTCCAAAGTGCTGGGATTATAGGCATGAGCCACCATGCCTGGCCTGCTCATTTACTTTTTAAGGCTAGCTAGGTGCCTATAATTTCTCTTGAAGGAAGTCAGGATTTTTCCTTTATTTTCATGCTTGGGGGGTCCCAGCAGGCCTCAAAGAGGGTTCTTACTTCATCTCACTGGCACATACTATGTCCAGTTTATTTATTTATTATGTATCATTCCCGTCCCCCAATTAGGATGTCAGCTCCATGAGCTCTGGAGCCTTGTTTGCCTTGAAAGACAGTGGGGTGTTGACTAGGACCAGCTTTGAGGGAGTGTGTGATCTGCAGTTGCTCAGGTCTTCATGCTCAGAGGAGCCTTATAGTTGGTTTAATGTTCTGCTGTTGCCATCTTGAAATTCTTAATAACTTTTGAACATGGAACATCAGATTTTTATTTGTCACTGGGTCTTGCAAATTATGTAGCTCATCCTACCCTTTCTGGTGTTAACTATAAACAGGTTACCTGGCTTTAAAGCCTAGTTCTGCCACTTGTGACTATTGGCAAGTCATTTTTGCCTCTGTAACTCTGTTTTCTCCTCTGTTAGGTGGGGATAAAAATGATAGTGCGTGCTCAGAGGGTCATTGCAAAGTTTAAATGAGTTTGTATAAGCAGAGCAATTTGAATAGGGTGTGGTACACTGAAAGTAAAACTGCCTTTGCAAAAATTATAAGAGTAAGAGAAATCTAACGTAACTAACTCCATCTTGCTTTTACTCTCACAAGTTAACTGCTCTTGCTCATTCCTGGGAGGCCGAGCAAACTATGAGAGGAATTTAGTTTATAATTTAACTTTTTTTTTTTTAGAGACAGAGTCTTGCTCTGTTGCCCAGGCTAGAGAATAGTAGCATTATCATAGTTCACTGCAGCCTCAACCTCCTGGCTCAAGCAATCCTCCTACATTAGCCTCCCCAGTAGCTGGGACTACAGACATGTGCTTCCACACCCAGCTAATTTTTAAATTTTTTGTAGAGACAGGTTCTCACTATGTTGCTCTGGCTGGTCTTGAACTCCTGACCTCAAGCTATCCTCCCATCTCAGGCTCCCAAAGCGCTGGGATTATAGATGTGAGCCACCACACTTGGCCTATAGTTTAATGTTGAAATAGGAATAATAGTCACTTTGCAAAACTGATCCTCTCAAGGGACTGAAACTGCCTTTGTAAGACTTTGTAAAAGGCCACAAAATTAGGATTATAATAGGGGTCTGAATTCTGCTAAGACATGAACATAATTAAACAATAACCAACCATTGTTCCCTAGCTTGCTTTTGTATAATTGCTTACTGCTCAGGAGTCACATCGCTGGAGGTCACAAGACTTGTAACTTCCCCAATTGCTCTTATAGATAACGTCACTATTGTGAAACCTAACACTGATCTTTGAGATACTTTTTAGACTT